>NC_084759.1:154151769-155401769 GCF_028858725.1 Colius striatus | reverse complement strand
CCATGATTTGTTGTCTTTGGTTTGTTTTTTATTTCTTTTATTTTAGAATGACTTTCTCAATTAAATACTTTCATATCTAAAATTGTGTCAATTGGACAAATAATTCTGTGGCAGACTTTACCTTTCTATTCTGAGGTGAATCAATTGACATTTAAAATCTGAGGATGTTGTCTTTGATACATACCAGTTGAAACCATACAGCTAATAGTCATTATTTTGAAAGAAACTTAGTACTTTTGGCTATAACGTGCTCTTTAAGGTTGCTTCTGATAAGAGATTAGCAAATTGTGTGTGTGTTGGAGAAAGAGTCCTGTTAATTGTCTTTGAGAAGGCCAAGTCACAATTGCTTTCAGGTGTTTCTACTGACTACATGATAACTGTGGGAACGGCAGACAGACATTTTAGCTTTTTCTGTATTGGAGAATATAATTGAGTATGCTATTGTTTCTTTTTCCAGGTTAGAGTCTCACATTTAAACAAACAAACAGGAACATACTCCTCCCTCCCAAAAAAAAACCCACACACATAAAAAAAATCCCAAACATTCCCCCACACACACCCAGGAAATGGAAAAAAAAAAATCCACACAAAATATCCTAGTTTGTAGGCAGCTAAAATGTTCCCTCTGCTAGTTCTTGTGGTTGTTTTATCTGTTCTGTGTGTAGCAGGAAAATGCTGCAGTTGGTTCTGGGCTTAGCAAGCCCTGTAGCTCCTTCAGCTCACTTCTAGCTCTAGAGGCACCCCCTTGTGCCCTGTGTAACTGAGTCGATGTGTTTTTAACTACTAAGCCGATTGCTTCTCCTCTCATGAAAACATTCTGTGTGTGGAAAGAAGTTTTAACATAGCTGGTGGTATGAGAGGCAAGAAGATGCAGAGAGGAGGTACTGCTGAGAGGGTGTGAGAGAGGGTGTAGGTGACTGCTGGAAGGTTCTGGAATGTTCTGGAAGTGGACTGATGCCTCCCCAGATGGCAGATGAAGAGCTTGCTCTCGGGGCTGCCAGCAAGCTCTGGCCTGGACATTCCCGAGCAAACTGGAGCCAAGAATAGAAAGTGCTCCAAATAAAGGTTCTTATTTTGCAGTGTCTGCTTTGCTATGTTGTGAATTATACTGTTACTCTGGTATTTATGCACAAGACTGTAGAGCTGGGTATGGCAAGGCAGTGGCTGTATGTGGGAAACACAAGGATGTGTTTTTTGTTTGCCTATTTCAAGGAAACATTGAGACCCTTTATTTTTAAGCTCAGAGACTCTTCATTTAATGATTCATTCAGCAAATGATAACAGCGTATATTCTGCACGGTGCTTAAATGTGCTAAAAGACATAAATCTATCTGTAAATAAGATAAAAGATACATGTGACATAAAACAAGAGCAGTACCAGATCACTTGTATAGTTAATGGCAGTCACTTTAATGTGACAGTCATTCTGGAGAAATAATTATTTTTCCCTTACACATCACTTTAGGCTTTTGGATTCAACAGCTGAGGATTAATTGTAACAACCAGTGAAGAGTAATTTGCATTACTAAATACCTTCAGACACAAAATCAGCATCTTTTTTTGCATTACAAATGAGCAAATTGTGTTACGCTCAAACAACCTAGAACCAGCCATCCAGCAAATTACTGTCACAGTGGAAAAGGGAATGTATAAAGTAATATGACTATATATAGCCTTGACACTACTGGCATTCTAAAGAGGAACAATGCAGAGAACTAGAAGAGACTTATGGCTAAAAGCAGGCTCTTCTGCTCCCAGGGCACTCTGCCTTTGCCCTGCTGGAATAACAATCAGCACTGTCTCCATCACTTTTCCACTAAATGGTGCCAGGTTGCAACTACAGCAGTGTTGCTAGATGTGTAGCTAATCAAACATTACTGTGGTTTTAAATTTACTTTATTTTGTGTTTCAAAAATTTGTGTTTATGGTGGGTGTAATAAATAGTACGTTTGTTTGCGACAAGTTGTCTTGTGCTGTAAGAGTTTCTTCTAAGACAGCAAATGAGGGGAAGAAGGTATTGGCGAATGATTTATTCTTTATGCATACACACTTAGTAGTAATCAAAGCCTGGCTTCTTTTTTTTTCCCCAAAAAGTACTATGACATTTAGAATAAGCATTTGTAAAATTTATTTCGTTTATTAATATAATTGGACTTTGACTGAAAGGAAAAAGGTAAGAGTTGAGAAACAGCTATCTGCAGTTGGAGTGAGGCTGAAATCCAAGCTTCTGCCTCTACCTGTCACTGTACCTTTTAGGTACCTGGAAAGAGTCCACAGCTCCGCATGGAGTGATTTTTTGTTTTGTTTTGTTTTGGTTTTTTTTTGTTTTTGTTTTGGGTTTTTTTGTTTTGTTTTTTTGTTCTGCCTAATGAAGAAAAATTAAATGTGATATGGAAACAGCAAATTAAATGGCATGGGACATTACCTGTCAGAATTAGGTTAAAAATTAATCTATCCCACTTAAAACTATTAGCAGGCTGCAAAATATTGAAATGGCAGTTTAAGAAAAGTTGATTCCTTATTGAAATGAGTATTTTAATTACAACCGAATGCTCACTATAATCACTGAAACAGCATCATTTTGTGGCATTCTACTAGGGACAGACTTCAAGGTGGAATTTCTTTTGCAGAGACTATTGTCAGTTTTTGTTTATAACAGTAAGAGCAGCACTTGACTTTTGATATGGATCTGGATTATTAGTAAGGAAATAACTAGACTATATACTCTAGAACCCTTAGTGTGGGAGGAGGGGGAGGGGAGAGGCTTTGCTTAGCAGTACCCTGCTGCAATTTAGCCTTGAAATGAGGCCCCTTTATGTAAATTTTTACTGGCGCCAGCTAGCTGTAACTGCAGTCTGGCTCTGCGTCAGCAGCAACTAACATGTGTCATGGACTTTTCCTGTGCATGGATTGCGGGAGCACACTGGTTTCTGGTCTGAAAGAATAGCACTGATGAAGGTGAACAGATGTACAAAGGAAACCTAGGTGTAATTAGATTGATAGCAAATGGAAATAACTGAGGAAGCGTCAGCTTTTTTGTTTTAATATGCCGTCTTGCACTGTGCTGTAATAAATTTATGCTTGTTGGTACTACTGTGTGGTATGTGGGAGGTACTTCACTGTACATAGTTGCTGCAGTGCTAATAGTTGGCAGCACAGAAGGCAGTACAAAGAGTCTGACTGGAGGCACTTGCAGTTGCACTGTTCCCTTGGAGGCTGTGGCATGCTCAGTGAGCTGCAGGGGCACTCCTGACACGTTCAGCCACTTATGTGGAGAAGTGGGAGTTCCAGCAGGCTGTAACAAGCAGATGTAGGCTACTAGCTGAGAGGTACAACAGCATAGCTCCGACTGGCTAAAAAATAGTATTCATGCTGCTATGTAAACAAAACAAGATCTTAGTATCAAGATGGCCGACCTGGAAGTCTACTTGTAGCTTGTGAGGCTTATGCAAATGAGCTACATGTCAGAGGCTTACTCAAAGGAGGAAGCTCATTTTGCACGTGCCACCTTCTCACCAGGTAAGAGAAGCAACTCATTTTCTGCCTTAATATTTTAGAGGCCTTTGAAGCTTTATTTACACTTAGGTGCCCATCCTCCAGTTTGGCATAATGCCAGAAATTAAATTTAAATATGAGGAGTTTTCTGGGAACCCCGGAAGTAATTTATTCTTGCTTTAATTATTTTTGGGTTGCTGTTGTTACAGAGAATGTTAACTAGCAGTTATTGTAAAATGTTTACTGAAGTAAATACTGAAGACTTTAAAAATATTTGAAATTGGAGTATGTAGCTTTTGCTGCTAATGTTACTGGTTTTGTGTGGTTCAAACCTCTACTGTTTTGCTACTGTGTTATTTTTGTCACTATAGTGACACCAGTTGATGCACATGGAGGCTTAGCAATACTATGAGCTTACCCCTGTAAAGGGTGCAGAATTAAGAAGGTTGAATCCGACAGTGGTGATTTTTTGATTTCATGGTATTGTGAAGAAACTGGATTACTCTGGTTGTAGTTTGAATTATTTTCTTTCTCAAATGCCAAATCTATTGAACGTATTGGACACTCAAGTGTTGTCCATGTATATTTTAGCATAAATGCACATTCTCAATTGCATTTATGTAAATTTTTTAAAGATGTATTTTTAATTAGGGAAGCAGATCAGAACTATATTTATCTGATCCCTCTTTAGAAGAAAATAAGCTTCCCTTAGAGCAGCAAATTTTAACGAGGTGAGTGTTGCTAATTACATAATATATTGTTACTGTGATTATGCATGTAGTGCATTACATGACTGCATGGGGCAGATGTGCTACTTCTGCACAAATGTATTTCTGTTGTTTCTATTTTACAAGTGAAAAAATGTTATGACAGTGTGGAAGGCTGGGAAGAGGAGATGGTAAAAGAAAAGTACTGGATCTGGGAAATCTAGAGAAAAGAGATAATTGGAGATACATGAACAGGCCAAAGAAAACTTGGTCACTTAAAGATAGACAGCAGCTTAAGATAGGGATGTGGAACTGGCAGTAGATAGGCCTGGTCTGGTTGGAGGGAAAATTATATTAATCAAGGATAGTAAAACTAGAAAGGCAGAACGGCAAAGTAGTCAGGTAGATTATTTGAGCTGCAAATGGCAGCAATAGCGACAAAAAGAATTGGAGCCATTTTGAAATGGATTGTGAACTAAGGCTGATAAAGAAGATGTAAATATGTTAGGAAAAAGAACTGTAATTGGTTGATACTGAGGAGAGGGAAGTTGAATGATAATAAAGGTATACTTCTGCATTGATAATATAGAGTAAGGTGCTGCATGCCAAGAACTTGGATCAAATGAGGTTTTTTTTTTTTTAGTGTATCTCATCTACTTTGAAACCTTTGATAACTTCTTCTGAGTGACAACTCAAGATTTAATGTGACACAATTTTGGTTGTAATTTATAAGTCTGGTTATATGCATGTCCAGACTAAAAAAATTACAACAATGGGGTGTATGCATTTGAGGAAGTAAGAAAGTAAATAGGTGTTTGGTAGATTTCTTGAAATCAATTACATTAGAAGTCACAGTTAACAACTATAAAGATTGTCCATAAAGAGCAAATTCTACTAAAATCAGTCTTGCTTTCACTGGAATGTGAAAGAAGCAATTTGAAGCCCCTCCCTCCTTTTCTGTAAAGTGTAAGTGCAAGGATGGTAGAGGAAAAACGGCATTGAATGGCAGAGCATGAAAAATGTGGAAAATATTAAGAGAAGCAAAACATTCCTCAGATAAAACCGTGACTACTAAGGTAAAGGATAACTGAGGTGAGTTTTAGAATTATTTATCTGTTTTTAACACAGTAACGAAAGTGACACTGCTAACAAGATTCATGGTGAAAGAGAAAAGGCAGAAGATTACAATATTTTTTTTTTTTTTTTGCTTTAAATAGAAGTGAGACTACATTATAATATCTGGCAGGTGACTTAAGTACTTTAAGATCTAGAAGTTACAAGGAAGGTACTAAAGAGTCTGTGGTAGACATTTCTTAACAAAGGCTATCGGCAGATCTTTGTAATCTGCACCCAGGAGTTCTAAAGAGTTGGCTGAGAACATCTCTTTTCTGAAATATCCCTCCCAATAACTTACAATAGAAACATCACACAACCTTGAAGACTTCTTATCTAGAAAGGCTAAGCAGGATGACCTATAACTATTTAGCCTCACATCCATTCTGGAGAAAAACAATCGAGGGACAACTGAGAGGTTCAGTAAATGCAAAAGAATATAATAAGGATTAACAGTGAGGTGGCTTAATGGAAATAATTCTTTATTTTAAGAAATCCTAACATAATTTACTTTAGAACAAGATGCCTCAGTGTTAATGCCTCATATGTGTAATGCAATTGTGCCTTGATAGTCTAGTAAGAAACTCTCCTACCACCCCTAACTCCAAAGTCTATATCAATAAAACATTAAATTGATTCAAAAGCTTTTTAAAACTTTTGAAGGGGAGGGGGTAGGAAGCATGCTGCAACTAAAGTTTCTTTGATTGGTATTGTAAAACAATTACTTTGTTAACTTCTAGAGGATAGAAAGCTCAACTCTTACAGAGTGATCTGGATAATTTTAGTGGGACCCACTCAAGCTACTACTGCACAGCAACATCTGAAGGTATACGTTTAGAAACCATCTGTTACAGAGCATACCTGCTTAACAAGCAGCCTTGCCCTGGAATTAAGTAGGAATTATAGAGACAAAAAAAGTGAGCTAAAATCCAAAATAGTAAGTTAACCTAGAAGAGTGGAAATTCTTTTGACTGCAGAGAACAAGTAAGGAAGTTATACTCTAAAATCTGCCATGGTTATACAGGTGAATTCTGCATCGATACAAATTATAATCCTGTGGTCCATAGGGTTTTTTATAGTATTGAAAAATTAGGAAGAGTCCTGGGAAAAGACAGAAAAATCACTGTCTCTGAAGCACAAAATTGTAGAAATAATTGGTAATTTAGTTTGGAAAAGTCCTCTTGGAGATCATCTGGTCTGACATCTTCAGTGGAGGGCAACTTCAAAATTAAACCAGGTTATTCCAGTGTTTGTTAATGTGAGATTTGAAAATCAACAAGAGTGGAAATCTTAACAGCCATTCTGGACAAGCTGTTTCAGTGTTTGATCACCCTTGTGGGGAAGAACCGTTCTCTGTATCTGTCTGGAATTTGTCTGGTTGCAAGCTATATCTGCTTCCTCTTGTCAGTGTGCTATGCATCTCTGAAAACAATCTGGCTTTGTTTTCTCTATGAATGCCAATTAGATTGTTTAAGAGAGCAAATTAGTTCTCCTTACTTAGCTATCTATTCTTCATACCACACAAATTCATCTCATTTGTCTCACTTCTTCTGTCATCTTCAGTCATCAACAATCTTGATGGTCCTCCATTGGAGTATTGAGGGTCACAAAAGTGGATATACCTTCAGATTCAGCTTTGCAGGTGCCCAGCAGAAATAATGATGTCCTGTGTACAGGCTATCGTATTACTTACGCAGCCTAGTATTGAGTTTTAAAAGGAAAAAATTAATATAAAGCAGTAGATCCATTGAATATAGTCCTTCAGAAAGCAAAAATGACTGCTAACATAGGCTCTACAAGTTGTGGAAAGCAGGTGGAGAATAATAGGAAGCTGGAGGCAGACCAGCTATTATTTTTAAATATTGCTCTTTTTTTTTACTTTTTTAAAAATTATGCTGTGAATGAGTAAAAGAAGCAGTGAATTTTCTTTCTTTGTGGTTATTTTCTCTTTCCAGAAAGACATCTAGTCTTGATTTGAAGACAGGCTTTAAAGAATGGTCAGTCTATGGCACTTAGATGCCATGTGGGTTTGGAACGGCTGGTATGTGACTTATCTACTATAGCAACTCCACAACGGAGTTATATGGGATAATGCTGGCATGAAGTCTTCCATGTAATCTAAACTTCTGGTTATTGGATAGTTACCTCCTAGGTACTGATACAATCTTTATCACTAGTTTGACTCTGATCTGGTTACATATTTACTCAAACCATGCCCAGCTTTACAGTGATGTAGCAAGACTGTACAAAAATTGTCTATGATCTTCTGCTCAAGATTAACTTCTGGGCTGTCTCTTCTTGTGGCTCTTAGCCAGATAAGATAATTAGACTATGAGGTTAAAGTTAGCCATCTTTACATTACCTAAGTGCCTTTCTGGTTTCAGCAAATGGATGGCTAAGGGCATTTAATGTTCTGATGGACCAGAAATGGTCCCTTTTGTTGTCATGCTCTACAATGTCTTCCTTAATTATGGTAGCTTAGTATTTTTCATCAGATGTGTTTTGAGTTGTTCTGAATACTTTTATTGTTTCCCTCCTCTTCTGAAACAACAGTGGGCAAGGCTTAATCTCACTGCAGCAAAACTTGTAATTGTTGAAGGAAAACCCATGCCAAGAAAAGCAAAATACCTAATAATATGCAGTCATCCCAGTGGTGTGTAGTCAGTGACCTCCTTTTTATGTAAAGTTTCATTTCTCTTATTGTGGGACCTTTTCTTAATTTGTGATGAGATCTGCCCTAAAACTTCACCTTATCTGATGTTTTCCTTTCACACGTGAATCTGCTTGGTGCTTTTTTTAATCTAAGAAAACAATATTTAAAGCTGTGAAGGCAACTTTTATACTGCCTTGGTTTAGAACTTCAGTGACATATGATCAGTCACAAGCGTTGCTGTCAGTTGTGTTATAAGCCTGCATTGTGTATGTGTGTGTTGGAGTGGGAGGAGAAGAGGTCCCCTATGTTCTTCATCAGCAACCTCATAGAGGGAACGAAGCCTTGTTTAGCTACTCTGAGCAGATCTGAACTCTAATCAGTTTTCCCAAGTAATCTGTGCTGCAAAGAATGAATATACTGACTTTACTGAAAATAATGATTTTCATGAAGTTTTCCAGCTTTAGTTGAGGTAGAGCACCAGCAACTTCCAGTGCATGCAGTTAGTTTCATTAAGGGTCCAGGAAATGAAAATTACAAAGTTCGTTCACATCTGGATTTGCTGTCACAAGATGTTATGGAAAGAGAAATCTGAACATGTTGTGGCCCAGGATTTTGTGCTGAAGGTGTTAATGGCATCAAAAGTTAAATGAGTGAGTTCTCAAAGTGAGAAAGCGGTAGAATTGCATCTGTTTTCTTTTATTGGCTAGGATAAACTGAGTGTTGCGTGTGCCAGCACAAGAGCTGCATGTGCGTTCCAGGAAGCATTGCTGATGGTGTAAGGCAAATTTTACAAATCACTTGCATTCTCTAGGCTAGCAAATCATCAGTCAACTCAAAAATGGAGGCATCGCAAAACTGAGTCCAGGACTTTGGCAGAGAAAATCTAACTATCATAGGAATTAACAAAGTTAAAATGTTAAAACTTTAGTGCCACTTGAAGTAGATGATGCAGGCTATCAGTTGGTTTTAGCATGCTGTTATTATTTCTAACTTGGTGTGAGAGGTGAGCTTCCTCTAGGGGGAAGGCTTTCTTTCCATCTTCTAAAGAGATTAGAGTGTCCAGTATTGCTGTCATGATCCTTGGGAAGGCTGTTCCAGATAAGTGCACACAAATACTGAAGTCAGTGAGTACTGTGAACCCGAGATAATGCTGTGAACCTGAGCCCAAAATACTGGTGTGTTAGGGTGTGGAGTTTTAGTGGTTTGAAACTTCAACATAAATGGACTAAGCCTGCCCAAAAACACAACAACCAGATATAACTCTAAATTCATAGAATATCTCTAACATGAAAGACCAAATGCAAAAAATGTCAACATCTACTTCCCGGAACTCTTTTGCATATGCTGTATCACATGACTAGTCAAAAATTTATATGCAAATGTGTTGTGGTCTGTGTCAAGAGATTTCACTAAACTGTTGTATCTGGATACTGGTTGTGGGAGTGAGAAGGCTTTTGTGGACACTAAGTGAATACTTCCTATGCTTTATAGCTTGCACAGATAATTTCTCCTTGATTTACAGAACAGAATTCCAAGGAGCAGAGATGGTGTAGGAAAGCTGATATTTTCACAGCAGACAGATGTTTTGGGTTCATCAGTTTGTCACAGGAGAGTGGCACAAGCATCATGCTGCTTTATCAAAGGTAGATTAGATTGATGGTACTTCTGCTTTGTTCTTTTAGCTTAGATATTGGGAAGCTTTTGGCAATAAAATGGACAGAAAAATAAAAGGGAACATTCCAGAATGAAATTTTTGATATGCTGCTGTGATAGATCTCATCTCTCACAAGTTCTCTGTTTTTCTTAAGCCAAAGCAAGCTGAGTTACCCACATAGTTTTTAAAAAAAGTGTAACTGCTGTGTTATTAGTCTGCCTATGGAAGATCAGTTCTTCTCTCCATGGTGTTGAAGTGCTTATGTGTATTTAACCAACCTATTTCCTCTGCTCTAGTTGTGGTGACTTAGTGAGATGTAAACATAGTCTCTGCCCTGTTATCTCAGCACCTTGAGTCTAGATCTTTAGATTAAATCTGTTAGTTTGGGGGAGAGGGGAGAAAGTTACAGCAGACATTTATGTAGTTCATATTGTGTTTTCAGTGAGTAAGATATTTCAGGAATTATTGAAAGTTTTTTTTTCTAGGTCACAGTGCTTGATGTTATTTGGAAGACTTTTCTTTGTATTTTTTTAGCATTAGTTTCAAATGCTGAGGCATCTGTACATACATTTGATATGAGATTAATTTTAAATGTGCTGAGCCAAAACTTTATAAAGGTTTTTTCAATGGTTGATTTTCATTACCAAAAAACCACAAATGTTGAATTTGTCTATTCAACTATTTAGTTGAATATTGGATTTTGCCAAGGCTTGCAGAGGTAAATCAGTTAAGAATTATCAGAGTTTATCCTTTCAGTGAAAGCTGAAACCTTTCTTTGGAGTATGTCTGTCATTAAATGTTCTTTCAGGGCAACCATTTGGAATTAGATTAAGTATTGAATGTGTAAAGAAAATACTGTGATGAGTGGAACAGATGATTCTTTTCAGAACCTGCCCATGTTACATTTTGAAAGTGGTCCCGTGGTGCAGTGAGGTGGTTGTGGATTTCTTCAAACATAAATTTGTAACCATTTAGAAAAGTTTTATCTATCGTTCAAATTCGTTGAGGTACAGACTTTCATCTTTCATCTCGGGCTTCGTTTTCTGACTTCCAAGCAGTCTTAAAGGAAGACAGAGGTCACTGGTAGAGCTGGGATTGCTTAGTTTGTTATAGCTAATGTATTAGTGTTTTTTAGCTGCACAGATTTTTACTTGCTTGACAGCTTTCTGATTAATTTCTGGTGATACTTCAAGACAAATATATTGGCTCCTTCTGGTCTGTCATTAAAAACCTCGTCATGTTGAACAGTAGAGATATCTTGGCAACAGTAAAATTGTCCTGGTGAGCCAAAAGCATGGATTTTTTTAAAAAAATTATTTGCTGTTGAGCATGTACAGCTGGAGTAAGAAATTGGGTTCACATGGAAAACATACCTAAATAGTGTAGCTTACACACACACCACATAGCCCTCTCATCATCTGGTGGTAAAAGTACTAAGCCACCAATAGTTGTGGGTTAGTAGATTGAAAATAAGCTGTAAATAATCTAAATGGTTTCAACATTTTGCATCAATGTTGCTTAAGCAGCCCTTGTAACTTCCTGGTTTTAGCTATTTGTTCCTAGTCTTTTCCATCTTGTTCATTACGTTAGCCCAGCAAGGAGCTGGATCAGAAAACTAATCGGAAAGGCTACAGAAGGAAAGCTGGTTCAATAGCTCATTGTATTATGTTTTACAAACTATTCTACCAACATAACAGAAATAGCATAAGGTAGAAATGAGGGGCTGAGGAATGTAAGATCTGTCTCTGAAAAAATACACATTGATTCTTTACTTCAGTGTCAACAATCCTGTAAATATGTGTAGATTTTTTTATGGTTTTAGGGAAAGACTATATTTTACAAGGACAGAGAAGAATGAAGATTTGTTTGTTTTCAAGCATTGCGTAATTTTTGTATGCTCTTTCTTATTGAGTTTGGAAAGTGTTCTTACTATGTTGGCTTTACAGAAAGATATGTCCATGAAGAATAACAGCAGGAAAGAGCTGTAAATGCATTTAAGTTGAGATGTGTGTAATGCGAGGTGGTTTTTTCTCACACTATCATTTAGTCTTACTCAATAAACACCCTTCTGTTTTCAAGTCTAACTTCTGTTAAAATGCCTCCTGCTTTAGGTCTATCTTCCTTTTAATTTCCTCAGCTTACTCAAATACAATGCAGAACATAAAGAAGGCCACAGAGAAGTAGATTTTATCTTTTGTTAAATTTGAGCATGTACGTGATCTTCCGTTGTTATTTTCTTGGAGAAGCATCTGGTTGTCTAAAGGGTTCAAACTGGGGCAGGATTTTTTCAACCTTTTTAAGAAATATCTTCCAAGAAGTGCTGGCAGATGCTCTGTGGTAAAACCTCGTCTGCTTAAAAGAGAAGCAGCTCTTCCTTTTCTGGATAAGATTGGAAAGACAGAACTTGAACTGACTGAAACAGTCTACTCTTTTAAAGAGTAGCTACTATAGCAGTAAGACATTGGCCAACAGGATTCTGAAAGAGAGTAAGAGGCTCTAAAACTCGTTATTCCTATGAACCTTCATCATCTTTGAGCAATTTTAAGTGAACTAAAGCTGTATCATGTCAGCAATGTCAGCCCAGTTGCATCTCAGTTGGGAAAGCTCTGATGGCTAGTCTTGGATCTTATGGTTTAGAATCTGGTACTGTCATCACAGGCTGAACGCATTCCAACTGTGACAAAGGATCTTCACTGAACAAAGCAGAGGTGTCTAGGAAGCCCCCTGTGAAGTTGTTATTTCAAGCATGCATGAGCCTTCAAGTTATAAAGACCGCTTGGAAGAATAAACATAGTGTTGCCATCAGAGGACTCCTACTTCAAATTCTGCTCTACACGATAAAAAGAACTGGGAAGGACTAAATTTGGACCTTGTGAAGCAAAAAATATGCAGTCCTAGCAAAAAGGATATGAAAAGAATAGTCCCCTTTTTTAACTAATTTGAGGTGAAGAGTGAGAAAATCTGGCAAAGTCTGACTGACAAACTCAATGAGAAAAAACAGCAAAATCCTCACATGACAGTGACAGGAAACTACTTCCTTCGCTAAAACAAGCTAAGCAGAATCTGTTTCTGTGTATGAGCGTTTTGGAGAGAATATCCCAATACTGTCCCATCAGAAAGCATATCTACCTTCAGTTCTGCTGTAGTTCCAGAGAAGATATTTGGCAGGAGAAGGTATGTTGACCCTATCAAACTATTCCATATTAAAAAAAAGCCAAAACAAAACCCACAAACACAACTTAGATAAGGAAATCTCTGGAAAGAAGGAGAAGCAAACTAATCATTTGATATGAGGTGAAATCCTTACTCAGTATCATTCTTTCTAGAATAAAAAACGCTTCAAGTTTGGATTTAAGGCTGTTTCTAGATAAAACTGAAAAGATTGCTAGGTATTACGATTACACTGTTTATTCAAAATAAGATTCTTTGTCCCTGCATAAGATAGATATGTTAATACATAAAGAAGAGCCACACTACTGCATAAACAGAATTCAGAAATGAGGCTTTTATACCATTTGTCAATGGAGACAGTCCTGACCATAATTCATACTGTCTGTTTCTGGCACCTAATTCTGAGTGGCATTTGGGTAGCTTTCTAGAAAAATGGAAGTATATTGTAGATTATCACCTTGAGTGACTCTTTGTGGAAACATTTTTCTCCATGCTTTTTTCTATGGAGTTTGGGAAAGCAAGCAATCTAAAATAGCTGTATAAAGTCTTGTGTAATTCTGTTGTCCCACAAGTAGGCTTTGATACTCAGTGTGCATTAAGCCAGTCTTACACACAGAGCTTAGATATTTATTTCGTGTGTGCACAAAGATGGATGCCAGGTGGTAATTGCACAAAGTTAACACTCCACATAAAAGCACTTCATCATATTTATCCTGTTACGTGTTTATAGAAACCTACCTAAAATTATTCTCATTGGTTAATAATTATAGTGGTTCTGCTATTGGGTAGTTAGAATTAAATTAGTCTCGCTTGCCATGTAAATTACAATGCTTCTCGTAGACATGGGGGAGAACAATTCTTTTTGGACTTGAATTGAGCTTTACCTTTCCCCCAGTTACTGCAGATTTCAGCTAACTTCATACTTCTTAGGCAGCCATCCAGCCTTTGGTGCCTACTGAGGCAGGATGTTCCCTCCTTGTCAGTCTCTAGTCCCTCTTAAAGGATACAGTACTTAGCAACTCATGCATTGTTTATAAAGAGTAATAGGGTGTACACAGTGAAGCTGATGATTAATGGCCATCCTAAATCAGGCAGGATCACTGTAGCATAAGCATTAACCATGATATGGTTTTACTTAGACTACACTTCTCTGATTGGGATGATGGAGCTTCTGAATTGTTGCTTTAACTGCTTTTCTCCCTCCCACAATGGTAATATTGAGGATATTTTTTGTAGAGCTATTTTGAGCAGCGGCTTTTCTCCCTCCCACAATGGTAAAATTCAGGATGTTTTTTTTAGAGCTATTTTCAGCTCTTCGGACAGCATTTTGGAGAAGTCTTTTACTGACCAAGTATTAACCACTGCTGAAAATGCTTATAGTATCAGTATAGCCTGGCCATTGTTTTTTAAGTCCAAGCTCAAAAACCTTTTATGGACTGTTCTGGCAAAATCATTGCGAAAGAATATATTGGTTAAGATAAACATGGAACTCCTTTTTTTGGTATCTTATGCTACTGTAAATGTCAGAATGCTGGTGTGATGTTTATGTAGGCTATCAATACTACATGAATTTGTAGTGTCTTGGTTTCTCTATTTTTAAAGATTTAGAGTAGCAAGCAAAACAATGACCACATTACAGGGAAAAAATGTGGTTTTCTTTTGTTTACTTTCATCCTTTCCACTTAGGAATGGAACACTGGCGTGGGAAGTGGTTCTACACCCACTCTTCTTTGAGCAGAAGGAGACACAGGTCCTAGGAAGATCACATCTCTAGATATATTTCTCTGCTTCACTAGGCTAGTATCTTTGATCTTACTAATCAGCATCAACAAAATGCGACTGGCTGACTTCTGTCCATAAGCTCACTGTCAACTGCCATGCACAGTTGGTGAGTGTCTACGAACTGTGACTTGTGACTGTCTTTGAAAAAAATTCCACAGGAAAAACAATAAAGCCAAAAATTTGTTTTAGAGTGTTTCATGTGTGTCTTGCATAATTGCAAACCTCATTGGGGTCATTAGTGAAGAAAGAGCCACTTAAGATATAAGAAATACTTCTGGAAGTTTAAGTTGATCTCATTTGAGGCCTGTAGGTTCTTATTCTAAAAGGCAGAGGTCTTCATTTATTAGGCTGAACATCTCTACAGTCTTCCTTTTCATTTTGCATTTTTTGTCCTCTTGAGAAATGTAGCCCAAGAAAACCTGCAGCCTATTGTTTCAAAGAGGACTGTCAGGAGGACATTCTTCTTCAAAGACCTTTATCTAATAAATCAAGGAAACGCAAAGATGGAATCTTTCTTGGTTGTGGAGAAGAGATGCCTTCAGACTACGGATTTTCATTTCCTTATGTTCAGAAGTCAACTTTCCTTTGTAATATTAACAATAAACTAATTCACAGAAAATATTTCAGATTCCTAGTACTAGTGTCTTGCTACAGTTGTAGCTGTTGACATCTGGTCATCCTGCAACACAAAAGATAAGTACAAACTACTTAGCAGCTAGAGCACCTTATTCATAGAGACTGGGGATTGTAAAGCCAGTGTAAGTGACATGTGCATCTGCAAGCATCCCTTCAAACCTTCTCATCAGATGGATTAAAAAAATAATGCATGCAACATAATATCCATCCTTTACCTGGATCAAGGCTTTTGGGAAGGCTTCTTCCACCTGGAAACGGGCAATCTAGCTATAGCATCTTTTAAAATCATGGAATTTCCTTTTCCCCGAAGATTCATAAGAATGGGAATTGCTGGGCAGTTCTACCTTCCAATGAGAGAACTTGGGTACTAGCAGTGTAACAACAGTGGATTTTCTTTATTGATAGAAATATAAGAACCAAGTTCTTGTTCTTTCAGAGAGCCATCGTCTGTATTTTTAAGCAAGATCGTGTTTTTGGACTGGTATTTTCCAGCAGTGTCTGCAAAATATCTCTTTCCTTTTGAAGTCTACTGTTAAGGTATGCCTTTCAATACAGAAGATCCCAAAACACAAGAAGGTCATAGCAGACTTAAAATTGGTCACAGAATGACAGAATCTCAAGGACTGGAAGGGACTTCAAAAAATCATCTAATGCAACCCTACTGCCAGATCAAGGCCACCTAGAGTAGGTCACACAGGGACTCATCGTGTTGGGTTTTGAATGTCTCCAGAGAAAGAGACTCCACAACCCATCTGGGCAGCCCGTTCCAGTGCTCAGTCACCCTCACAGTGAAGGAATTATTTCTTGTGTTTCTTTGGAACCTCTTATGTTCCAGCTTATACCCATTGCCTCTTGTCCTATCATTGGACATTACTGAGAAGAGCCTAGCTCCATCCTGCTGACACCCACCCTTTATGTATTTGTAAACATTAATGAGATCACCCCTCAGTCTCCTCCAAGCTAAAGAGCCCCGGCTCCCTTAGCCTTTCGTCATAAGGGAAATGCTCCACTCCCTTAATCATCTTTGTGGCTCTGCAGTTTGCAAACTTATGAGTTGATTCTCAGTGGCTATCTCATGGATATGCTTTGTTAGTGTATCCTCTGGAAGCTTCTATTTTAAGTCTTGAACTAGACTGACTTATGTAAGGAATAAAAATGGAAACCCTCTTTGTCTGCAATGTTTCCTTTATCAGTGTCATACTGGTTTGAAATCTTCTATGACTTTAATTTTTAAAGTTCTCTAGTTGACTCCTTTTATTGAGATTCATATTGCAAGATGAGAAAGGGCAATAGCTGGATCACTTTTTGATTTTTTTTTTTAATTAATTTTTTTTTAATCCATATCCCTGAGACTTTCTGTAACATTAGTTGGGCTTGTAGTCTCCTACTTCAAGTAAGCACTTGCTTTTTCTCCCTGTACAGGTTAGGGCTATGATTTGGAGAGCTGATGCATGATTCCTCTTATTTAGTATTTCATTAAAATACAACTATTTACAGTTCCTCTCCTAAAAGCCTACATGTAATTACTACAGTTTCATCTCCTTTCTTCCTCAGTCCTTACTCAACCTTTAAAGGGAAATGTCATGGCATATAGTTTATGTAACAGAATCTTTACTACAAGACAATTAGAAATACATCTTAATGCTTATAAATGCTAATTGATAAGATCATGAGAGAGTTTGAGAATGGAGCTCTATGAATGGACATTAATTAAACTATCTAAGGTGGTGCCGTGTAGCAGGAGTGGTGCTTATTTTACTGGTCTGGAAAACTCAGTACCTCCTATACGTACTTTGAATACAGTAATAGTATTCAGAATAATCATGTGGGGCACAGGATGCTGTCCTGTAAGACATTATTCAACGAGAAGCCCCTCTGGGTTAGACGACAATCTGTGTGGGCAGTCTTTCAAGGAAGAGTTAACTCATAGCAACATTATCTTCAGAAATACATTGGCTGTGTGGATTTTTACTTTCTGTTTTCTTTTTGCTGCCACTGTGGAATATACTGCTTGATGTCTGTGTATTGGTAGAGTCACTGAAGTTTGTTTAGATTGAACCCTCTCAACCAAAGAATATCACACATCAGTTTATATATGTTCTCCTATTTTACCAAAAAGGACCAATGTCATTTATAGAGCATATGTATTCCAAGAGGAGAATAAATCTAGATAATATACTAATTGCTCTAACTTTTTATGCTTAATCTTCAAATTTGGGGGAAAAAGTCTATATGGGAGAGGATTACCAAAACAGACTTGTATAGGGAGATTGCTATATATAAAGAAAAAAGACTCACTGGTCCCTTGAAAAATGTACTTGACTGCATTTCGTAAAACAGTTGTGAAAAGCTCGGTTTTTCTTTTGGTATCTCATGTTATGAAATTAGTACATTATAGATCTTTGAGCCAGGGTTATTAAAAGAACATTAGGTTCCAATGAAGATTCCCAAATGGCAAATGTCAAAATTGAGATTAAACGAAGAGATGTTGCTTAGCAACTGTGGTAGTCTCTGGTGGCCACAGATGAATACAGAGTTTTCTGCAGCAGTGCTGCTGTAAAGCGAGTCTGTCTAAAGAAGCTAGTTTTCCTCATGAAATTCAATACTGATTTCTTCTTCATTCTGGTGAACCTTCAAGTTACCTGTTATTTCCCATCCCTGACAACCTGGCAATAAAACTGATTTTGTAAATGACGTTTTCCTAGGGATAAACACTTTTTAGCAAACATTTTGTTATTATAATTTGTATTAGATTAGCAATAATCTCTGTTATTTCTGTTCCTTGAATTCGAGGCAGGATTGTACTGGATTACTTGGCATAGACTACTGTAGTAAACTGGAGAAAGAAAAAAATTAATTATATCTGAGGATAGATTGCTTTCAATATTTTTTTCTTGTTGCATCAGCCCTAATATCTTCTGTGATCTTTGCAATGGTTCTTGCTGTACATTCATTCAATTGTGTCATGCATTCTTAGAGAAGTTCTGCAAACCCTACTGGCAGCAGCTTTGTTTCTTCTTTCCTTCACTTAAAGATTTCATAGTACAAACATATTTTGAAATCTAACTTAAGCAACTTGTGAACAGTTCTGAACATTCTTCTTCTGAAGTGAAATTTTGCAGATGGAAGACAATAATGAGTAAATGGGATGTGAAGATTGAAATCTGTGTTTGAAAGCACAGTCTAAATTTGTGTAAATTTTAACATTACTCATTTTAATCAAGAAGTTCTGTAGGTGTGAGGATCTAAATAAGAAATGCATTTCTTTGCACTCCAAGTTTATTCTGATGTTTTCCCTTGAATTATTTGAATTTTTAAAAAAATACTCCAGAAATCACCACAAGAAAACACACAAGCCACCCCAAAAAAGGACAATAGTTTTGATAGACACTTTAAAGTCTTTTGTCAGTTTCCCCTAATCTGAAACTTCTTTCCCTTTTTAGAATGCAATTTTTCAGTCTTGCAAGTGTACCTTGCCGTTAAAACAGAGATACTCAGAGTTTATCTGACATACTGTTTGTCTACATTTTAATGTAAGATATTCCTAAATAAAAACAAATTCTGACAAATATCCTGTCTTCTACTTCATCCTTAAATATCAAAACCACTGTCTTTATCCATTTGAATCTAAACTTGAATAATTTTGTAAGACCTTGTTAAAGCTGTTTAATCTGTTATCTGCTTTAACCTGTTATTCCTTGCAGTGTCTTCAAGTATGTTTCCATTTTTATTGGCAATATTTATTGAATGAATGTTTTATCTCACTATGTCAGAACAGTAAACAAAAAAATGAATTCAAGAAGAAGAGGCAAAATTAAGCCTCTTTCTTTGACAAAGAAGGAAAGTACTTGGAAGGTACCTCCTCAACTCTGTGATTACTGCTCTTTTGCTGAAAATATAACACTCCTTTAGAAGACTGATGGGCTAGTCATCCATCCACCTTTTAGAGGCCCTATTTTGGAAGGGTTTTAGTATCTGACAGCTAATGCTTACCTTCTGGTAATAAAATCTACCTTATGGCTAGGTTTGTAGAATAGCCCAGGTTATAAGGGACCTCGAAAGATGATCTGCTCCAACCTTCCTTGGGAACAGGAGACTAGAGGAGATTATCTAGCATCCTGTCCAATCACATCTTGAAAAAGCTCCAGTGATGAGGATTTTACCACATTCCTGGAGGAGTTGTTCCAGTGACTCATTGTTCTCACTGTAAACAAATATTCTTTCTTACATTGAGACAAAAGTTCTTCTCTTTACTCACCAACTGGTTTCAGACAAACTTTAAAGATACAGAAACCTTGAAGTTGGTTTCTAGGAGCTTTATGAGAATTGCTAGTTTGATAGAAGTATAAGGAATCTCAAGTTGGTGTTTCTACTGAGGTAGAAGCAGGGCTTCTGTTTAGTACCAGTCAGCTCATCAGTTGGAAAATGTATAACTTTGGACAAGCCAGAGGAGATGCTTTCTTTTCTCTCTTGGAAGAATCACAAAGCTTTTATTGAAAAGACTAAATTATGCAGAACTGGAACATTTTCCTATTTCCTTAGGTTCTGTTATTTTTTAGGTGAAAATATGGAGAAAAGACCTCCTGATTCTATGTGTATGCATATTATTTTTCTTCCTGTTTCTTGGTTTTTTCTTAGTCTGCAATGGTATCAACGGACATTAAGTTGTTGGTTTTTTTTTTTTTTTGTTCTGGATGGTACCAGAGAACAGAAATGTAAATGCTTATGTTGCAGCTTTTGGAGTCACTGTGCTTCTCTTTGTATTGACATGTCCAAAGAGGATGCTGTCTAATAGTGAAAATTAAATGTCCATTGATGGCAGTTGCACAATTGTTTTTCAGCTGTGCTAAACATACATTTTGTTTGAAGGACGGAAGACTCAGTTTAGTTATCTGGTCATATAATGGAAGAGAGATCAGTTCTTGAGGTTGTTTCTACTACAGATTTCACTCACTAAGGAATGTCTTTGGAAAAGTACTAATGATCATCATCCTGTTAATCTTTCTGTATTTATGCATTGAGTATACCATGGAGGTTTTTTGTTTGTTTTCAGTGGTGGATTATCAGCTTGATATTTCTGAAAGAGTTGCTAATAAAACCAAACCTAAGTAGTTTGTTGGTGTTACCAAATGCCATGTAGAATAACTAGGAAACTTCAGTAATTGTAAGTTAAGTGCCAGGAGCATGGGAGTTTACCCCTTCCTGCCCCCCTTCCCCATCCTCCAGGTAAAAGGCCGGAAAAAAACATTTTGTTAATCTTGAGGCTATTACATGCAGCTACAAGTTTTTCACAGATGAAGAAATGGCACGGGACTCTTGCCAGATATAGTCTTTGCTGTGTGTTCTTTTTGCATTAACTGTATCAAATAAAATATCTTCCCAGCTTAATTCTATTTCTCAAAGCACCCTGCTTGACAGATTCAAAATAAGGTTTTAAGTGGTTGTGCTAATAAGCTACAAATTTAACTGTGGGCAAAAAGAGATTGCTGACACTTGTTTTTTCAGGTAGCAACAATTTTTTTCAGAATAATCTAGCGCAAGACCTGATCTTATAAAAAGTTTGGAAAGGAACTAGTTTACTGATATTTTACTGTTAATTTTAATCAAGACAAGTCATAAATGAAATCTAGATCTGAGAGACTTGAGAGCTGAAATTGGGAGCATGTGGTCTGTGTTTTTGTTGTGGTTGGTTGGTGTTGTTTCTAAGCTTTTTGTCTGATACTGAGGAAGCCAGTTACCATTCTTTCTCTGTGGCTCCGTGAAATAAGTGCAAGATATATACATTAAGTAGAGGGGTAAGCCAGGTCTTTGTTAGCAAAGCAGTGATGAAGTACCAAGCATAATAAAAGTAAATTTGACTGCTTACTTGCTCTGGCCATAATTAATATTTTTTCATGATGCACTCAGAATTAAAATTCTTATCTCTTGTCTGCCTCTTTTTCTGTTCATCTTTCCCCCATCGTGTTTTCACTTCCCCTGAAGATCTGTGCATTTCTCCAGTCAAAAGATAAACAGAGTAAAATAGCTCTGTTTAAAACTGTTGTTAGAGGGAAATTATATTAGTTTTTTGTATATATTAGAATTTATTTTCATCTGTTTAATGACATTTTTTTAATTGCTGTTGAATTCATACATAATTTATTGTCTGTACCTGTTTTTGGATTTGGTGTGTATATGTGTAAGATTCTTCCTTAGGGATTCAAAGAGTGAATGCAATCAGTTGAGATCAGAACGATCATATCTAGAATATTTATTGAAAATAATTTCAATATTATAAACATGAAAGAACTTCTGCATGCCTTGTTTCAAGGTCAGTATTTGATATCTGTGTTGAAGACGACAGGTGTGACTGCAGGTAACTGGTAAAAGGAGATAGTCATATAATCCGAATGAGTTTGCTAGTAGGTGTACTTGGAATGCTGTGATCCAGACTTCTCTATATGCATGTGTTATTGTTTGAAGCATGTGTCCCCAAATGGTCAGATAAGCCATCATATATTAGTTCTTCTGAGACACAAAAGCTGCATCGGATTTGAATTACTATACTTATAGGTGACTTTTGGCAATTTAGTACAGCTTGCATTATAGTTTGCTTAGATTGGCTTCTTTATTTTCTGTGTATTTTCAAGTTATCTTGGAAGTTATAAACTCTAGATTTCAATACTCAGTAAATGCTGATAAGCTGCATAGGAAAGTATATTTATTATTTTTATTTACTCTGAGGTCATACTGTACTATGTAATTTTAACCCACAAATTATTACTTGTAAGCTGTCTTTAGTGAAGAATTTAAAAGAGAAAAAACTCCATTTTTTTGGTATATGCCAAGCAAAACTAGTCTTTGGGGGGGGCATATTTTGGTTTTTTTCTTTCTAATAGGGTTTCTCAACTTTGAGGGGACTTGTGTTTTGGTTTTTATTATTATTTTCATGAAATAATAAGACTAGGAAAATCAGGTTTTATCTTTGGTGGTTGGACTAGATGATCTCTAAAGGTCCCTTTCAACCCTACCATTCTATGATTCTGTGAAAGCCATTGAGGGGCAGGAGGAAATGCTTTAATGCTGTCAGCCTCTGCTGAAGATTGGAAATGTTCCTTCAGTTTTGGGATAATCTGTGACCTCTTCTCCCTGCTGGTCCTCATCACAAAGGATTGTTCTCTTTGATTGCCAAATGCAGATGCATGAATTTTGCAAATCATGATTTTGTAAGATGTATTTAGTTTTAGGCTAAGCCATTTCAGGCTTCAATAGTTACATTCCCCTAAGGATAGTCTGTCACACTAGACATGGATTTTTTTTTTTTCTCAGTAGTCTGACCTCTTTAGCTGATGCTGTACTCAGCTTGTGATGATGACAATTTGTGTTTGTGGAGGATAGCTGAATATTAAGTAGAGCCATCCAGGCCAACTATGGGTTATAAATACATTCTTCTTTTTTTTTTTTTTTTTCAAATTTTCCTGGTATATTTAAAATAGATACCAAGTCACTAAATTAATGGATAATCCAAATAGATGAGTGAGTAAGGAATTTCCAGAGGTTATTTCTACATCTCAAATGTATATAACTGTGGCATCATGTGACCAGATGTCCCAGTTTTGGCTGGAACAGTTTCTTTTCTTCCTAGTAGCTGGTATAATATTGTATTTGGATTAATATGAGAACAGTATTAATAACACACTCATGTTTTCAGTTATTGCTAAGTAGCATTTCTGCCAAGTCAAGGATTTTTTAGCTTCTCATGAAGCAAGAAGGCTGAAAGGGAGCATGAGAAGCTGGGAGGGAGCACAGCCAGGACAGCTGACCCAAACTGGCCAAAGGGCCATTCCATGTCATATGACATCATGCCCAGTATATAAACTGGGAGCAGTTGGCTGGGAGAGGTGGATTACTGCTCCAGAAGTGGGTGAGCATCAGTTAGTGGAGTGGTGAGCAACTGAATCATGCATCCCATGCAACCTTACCAGTGCTTGCATCATAATCTTGCTTTATTTCATGCACAAACATCATGTATCAACACGCCCTGTGTGGAGTGGATACATTTTTGTTATTCATTCAAAAACATTAACAGGAAGAATGTTATTTTATTTTAAAAAAAAAAAAGTAGAAAAAGATTTTTACGTTAACTGAGTGATCATGTTCAGGACATTCCATTGACCCTCCTTTGGTTTTGTTCCAATATCTTTGTTTCTCAGATATGTAACTGAGTTAACACGGTCGTATTAACATTAGGTGTAAGTCAGCACCTAATGCAGCATGTGGTGCTTGCTGCTTGTTTAAGGTGGTGCTGATGCAGATAAATATAATTGTGTTGCTTACAAAGTGTGACATTGTTTCAAGATTTATACCTACTTGCATTGAATTTTAAAGCTCTTAAGATACTAATGAGAGAGGAGTCACACAGTAAATTAAATCTAGGATGTTGCATTTGGTCTCAAAACAACTCAGGCAAATGGAGTACAGCAAGATTCTAAGTGTACTGACTGCAGCAAGTATAGTGAGAAAAGGAGGATATGTTGAAGGTTCTGGAAAGGAAGAGTACAGCAAAAATCTATACTGATTTCAAAACTAGATCTGTTCTTCATAATGCTTGTATCCAGCACTACATAAAGAAACCATCTTGTTTGTCCAGTTTTTGCTTCCTTTAGCAAACAATGTAATCTGTGTCTGTAGAGCTTTTTCTAAGCATGGTTAGGTTGAAGAATCATCTATGCCATGGTTGCTTATGTGCTTGATTATGAAACATTTAAAGTGCAGTTTGGATAATACCTCAGGTAATCTTTCTTACAAGTCTTTACAAGTTTGAGATATGTGACAAATCTATGCCTAGCAGCAAATACAGAAAAATACCTGTCTGCCCATTGACTCAAGACAATTTAATCTATGGCTGTACACTTTTATGAGGGTAAATAAATCTTATTCTGTTTTATGCTTGGTATAATAAGAAATTGATTGTCATATAAATTTATTAGAGAGTGACTGCTTGTCATTGTAAAAACGTGAATTATCAGAGTTATATAGGGGTCTTAGCATACTGATACAGTAGGTTACCAGCACTGAAAACACACTTTTTTGATCTTTTTTTCTCTTGTATCTAGTAATGAACAGAATGTTAGGAGGGTAAGTTTATTTTTGAGTTTCCATCCTTCTCCCACATTAGTTTCTTTTGGAAAACATTTAGCCTCTGATTAATGAGTTAACTGTTTTGTGGCAAGGGAGCAGAGTTGCCAGTAAAATTTGTTAGCAGTAGGTAACATCTGTGGAATAAGCTACTTTTCCTTTAAAAAAGGATGTTCTGACAGTAGGCACAGGTAACAGTGTTTCAGTAAATTGTAGCTTTTACAGTAAATTATTATGTGTTTTGATTTGGATTTTTTCCTTCTAATGTTATTTTGAAAGTTTCTTCTGCTCAAATTTTTGTTTTCTTTAACTTTACCCTTCCTATTTTGACTTCCGGTTAATTTTTATGATAGCTTTTGAATGACTCAACAAAACAGCTGCTGTGACCATCTGTGTTGGCCACCTTTCTTTTTGTTCTCTATTTAATTGAAATAGAAATTACATTTTTCCATACCACTGGTGCTCGTGTATACCTTGTGTATCAGGTAGTGCTTTTCAGGCTGCCAAAGACCTGGACTGGGCAGCTGTACATGTCCTGTGTGCATTAGTTGCTGTTCTCCATCTCACTACGTTGGCTTTCACTTGGCTTTAACCAGTTTCATGAAACAGAAACCTGGGGATGGATGTGGTTCATAAAAAAAGGGTGGAAACCTCTTTACTTGCTTCTGCTGCAGTCACGAGAGTTTATGCCATCAGTTCAGTAGTACTGAAAATCAAACTTTTTTAGATAAATACACATTTTGTAGGTTGAAAATGGTAAAATGCTGTACTTGTATATCACTGCTGACATTAATTCTAGGACATGTATTTACATAATCATTTTTAGTTTGTGTGCCTTTCTTACCCTGTTCTGATGTTTTTTTAGTTCTCAGGGTGCCATATCTGTCCATGGGGTTTCCTTTCTCAATTCAACTGGTATATCTTTCCAAATCCTGCAGTGCCTTTTAGTTTGAGTGCATGAGTTGTAGGGTTATGTCTCTGTTGATGTGTGACTGGCCAAGGTCGCTGAGGAGTTTAACTTCAGGTCTAAGAGTCTATGGTTAATGGGGATTTTACAACATCTGTTGCAGATGTTGTGGATGACTCAGTTTTCATGTCACCGAACTGACAAGGCGTATTAAACACTCAGAGTAAGAGAAATGGTTTCTCTTCCTGCTTGCCTAGAAATGAAGTTGAGGAATAAACGTGCAGGTTATAATAGTTAAATGTTTTGATTTGAAAAAGAGAATGACATCAGAATTTTGGGGGTTTTAAGAAAACCCAGACACCCAAACCCTCAAAAATCTTCAGTGTGAAGTGAGTGATACCCACATGTAATGCTTCTGCCTTTGGCACCAAACGTAAACGTTTGGTGTCTCTTCGTTCCTCGTGTTTGCCGAGTGCTGCGGCGCCGTCGCGTTCCCGGAGGAGGAACCGTACGGCGTGTTCGCGTACGTGCATGACACGAGCGTCGGGAAGGTGCCCTATCGCAACCCGTCTCGGTGACGCACCCGGTCCATTTTTAGCCGGTTGCCGGGCGGATTTACACAGGGCTGTGTGGCTCGCGGCTGCGTATTGGTTTATGCAAAGCAGCTCTCCCGCAGCCAATCGCGGGCGGGTACGGAAATTTCCCGCAGTCCTTGGCCGTCAAGCCCCTGGAGGAGTAGGGGGTCTGCCGGCCCGGGAACAAGTCAGGGGGCAAGGTGGTGGCTAGGGCTCCCTCCGGCACTCACAGAAGGAAAAGGCATCAGTTCACGGAGGAAACAAACAGTCTGCCTACCCCAAATATATAAAGATTATGGGAAGTGCCTACAAGGCTGCAATTAGATGAAATCGTGAAGCAGCAGGCTCCTTTGCTAACAGTAGTCCCCTAAAGTTGCTTCTCAAATGCCAGAACAAACAAAAGCAAAAACACAGAACAATAAAAAATATGATGCCACAATAAAATGTTATTGTCATGCATACAAGTGCCTTTTAAAAATTATTTGCAAAGATTGCATTGTCTCGGTAACAGAAAAAGCAACAATTTTAAATGGAACCAAAATAGTAGTTGTCTGGCTGGCAGGGTGAACTTGCTGTTTTATGAAGTATTATCAGTATTTTTTCTGAGAAAGATACCCTCTGTCAGGAGGGGCAGCACCCCCTACAGCCTTGCTTGTTTGTTCCTTGCTCAGAGCAGTCCCTCCTCAGAAGCCACTGCTGAGCTCCCACCAAGCACATCACCTCAGATTGGGGCAGACAGGGCTTCAGTATGCAAAGCAGCCTTCTGCTTCACCATTTCACCTAATTGAAGTCTCATAGAGACTTCCCATAATCTTTATATATTTGGGGGCAGGAAGGCTATTTGCTTATTTTCCACATGAACTAATGCCACATATTCCACAGCCTTTAAGTAGACACACAGAAACATAGTGATTTAACTTGCACTAAAAAAAATCAATCTGTAAGAAAGCTGAATTTTGCTGTTACAGATGTTTTGAACTGCAGTACTTGTTTAGTGTTGGGAGATCTTACAGCTGAATTGAAAACATATGTTTTGAGTTGTTGATAAAAGTTGAAATCTCTTACATGTGTGAGAAGTAAGGAAACACAGTATCTACCACTGTTGCACTCAAGCAGTTTTACTAGTTAAAATGTAAAAATTTAGTGTTCAGAAAAAACACAAAAATTCTTCTTGAAGAATGAGCTCAAGCTTCATATGCTAAAGAGCAGGTCTTTCTCAGGCACTTGAGTTGTGTATGGCTACCTGGAGTAGGTATTTTAATTAAAAGCTGTCTAGGGAAGATTATTGATTGTTTTCCATTCCTCCATCTTAAAAAGTGTGCATTTGATCTGTAGTGGTTGTCAAGGCATAAACTGATGAACCATGTAAGTACAATGCTGCAAAACCACCAGGAGATCAAAAGTCTTAGTTGTGTAAATGGACCAGATAGTCCTTTTTCTTCCCATGAGGAATCCTTTTTTTCCGTAAGGTGCAGCAGCCTCATGGGAAAAGAATTCTAAAATTACTAGTTTAATATGAGAAACAGATTCATGACCCAAAGTCAGTATTATCCTCTGGAGGTAGAGAAGATACAGGACAACCGCTTAATTTCCTGTGATGCCAAAGTGACAAGGACATAGTTCAAGTTAATACATGAAGTTGTCAATCAAGTATAGTATACGATACCATACCACCTCTTTTGTGAATTTACTCTGGTTTACCAAGCTTGTAGCTATACATTTGAATGTTTCTGTTAGGCATTGATATCTGTCTGGACTTAATTGTTGTACTGACCTGGTTCTTCAAAAGATAGTTTGCAAGAGTTAGGGGCAATGGGCTCTACTTTCAAGGCAGAAGTCATATTGCACTCATGAAAAAACACCAATTTTGATGTTTCCGTCAGGACGCTGGAAAAGCCTGGGCACTGCACAGTGTTTGAAGAAAGGAAAGGTTACCACCTCCCACGCTTGAACCCGAATTGGATCTCAGTGTTTTTATTGATTCAACATTTATCATTGCAGATATTCAGTAGTCTTGACCAAAATACACTCGTGCATGTTAAACACTGAGTCTTTATTGCGGCTGTGCACCCCCCATGGGGATTAGTGCTTCTGTGCAGCTCCAACTGAAGCCCCTGAACTTTTGTCTTACATCACTTCCCAGCTGTTTGGAATATCCGGTTTAACTGCACTTGCCTGCGCCTCGGGCCCATGTTCACGTTCATACCCCAGCCGACTTCTCGTTGAGGGCCTCGTGGGGCTTTGTTGCTGGGTAGATTTAAGGAACCGCTATCCGATTGGCCGCCGTGCAGCTGCTCTTTCCAGCCAATCGGAGGCGGGGCTCGGGGCCGTTCCCCCGCCGTGGCGTGCCGTGCCGTGCCGTGCGAGGGGAGGTGGCGCGGGGCCGCGGCGGGCTCCCCCTGGGGCACGCTTGGGAAACTGCAGGGCTCTGCCGTGCGTTTCTCACACCGCGGATCTCGAGACTGACTCTTAGATACGGGGGGGCGAGGGGGAAGGAGGCGCGGGGGGAATAAGCTAAATCTTTCTTTAATTACAGTGGACCTTGTTGTGCTCTATGGGCATTAGGTGAAATAGGACAGAATGGTGACATAATTTTTTCTTAGAAAATGGCACATTCTTTCACTTTGTTCAGCCAACACTAACATAATTTCAGCCTAAAAGGAAGGAAAACTCCAATCATCTGTGGTATGTTAGAAGAAATACTATTTGCGCTTAGCATATGTCCTCTGTTTTATTTATTACACTTTAAAATAAAGGCATAATTGTAGGTGGATCTCAGTAGGCTGGTAGTGTGCATCTTGCACCCAGTCAGATAAGTGGACTTGTATTAGTGGTAGAAAATGTATTTTGTTTCAGCGCATGTTCTGTTAGAAAGGATCACAAACCATTTTATTTTTTTGTGTTGTTTGAAAATATTTTTTTAAAATTTCTGACAATTTTATATCAACATTGTTGTACAGGATTTCCACTGCAAACTGCTTTTTATGAAACACTGCTTAAAAAGGTAGGTTCTATTCACCACTTTCATTCCCTGGGTCTCTCCATCTAGAACAAAATACTCCTGACCATTTGCTGCCTCGCTTTCCTTCATCTGGCTGTGCTACATTTTACGTAGACTTGCCTGTTTACTTCTTCCATGTAGTCCGTGTGCTTTGCAAATGTTTTATGGTTGTGGTGCTTTTGGTTAGCACTGCATGCGCTCCAGGAACCCTGTGCCAATGCTGTTCTAGACCAGTGACATAATACAAACCCCATTGTGCGCTATTGTTTAGACTCTAGCTTCCCCTCCCTCCTCTAATGTTTCCATGACCTTCTCTTTGTCTGCTGCCTGTTACCAGGCAGGATTCAGGCAGCTGCTTGCTGATTGGCTGACATTTCAAGCAGCTCTTGGGCTGTTCATAGGAGCACACGATTATAGGCTGAACCCTAGTAGCAAAGCTAATACCTTCCTTTGTTGCTTTGGAGCTGTGATCTCTGTCGAGAGTAATAATAATAAATAAGGAATCAGGAAACTTTTTAATTTGCTGAGTGGGGAGTCCTTTGTGTATTCCTATCTGTGCTGGCACGTTTTGGTATCGCCATGTAGCACACATTCGGTCATGAGAAAGAAATCTCCAATTATCAGAAGGAGGTGCCTAATGGTGTATTTGTGAATGTCCTGCTGAAGTATTTATGACTTTCATGCTTAAAATGAAGAAGGGAATCCTCATGTATGTTATCTAAACGAGTATACACAATCTTTGTCCATGGTCGTGTTTCAACGTTGATTATTATGTTTAGAAAAAAATTTTAAAAGCAACCCTGAACCTACCACTTTATTTACAGTCTTTAACCCTTACAGAGCTGTACTTGCAGGAGTCATTTTGTGCAGTTCTGTACAAATGGCTTCCTTTGAAATGAAAGATGCCCCTCCATGGAATTGATGCCTTTTCTTTCTTGTGACATGGTCACAGTAAAAACTGATAATACCCAAGCATCAAATGAGGAAAACAGATATTCAATGTAGCTAAACACGTATTATATGTAGCTAAACTTTGTGTTAATTGTCAAGTAGGAAGGGAAACTGCCAATATGTATTCATTTAGAACTGTACTAGTTTTAAATGTTTTGTTTGCGGAAGACTGAATTGACGTAATGTGCTCTGGAGTTAATTTCTGAAGGGCAACCTCCTTAGCCCTTGAAAGTCTGGAAGGCAGTGTTTATCAGATGGCTGCGGATTGGCTGGCATCGATATGACCAAACCTGTCTGGACTAGTTACAGATTTATTTGTTTCTTCTTTTTACTCGTCTCTCACATGAGATCTGTTCCTTGGCTGCAGTGTGCTCCCTTGTGGATATGGCTGGAAATGCTTTAAGGCTGGTCTGCGGTGATACATGGTATTTGTCTGTTAACCAGTGTTTAGTGTTCATCTTTTCATCTCATCTGTGCTTATAATTTTGTCACGATACCTTTTATTAGATATTCTTTGGTTCTGAAAGATTGCAGGACTGAACTGAAAATATGCATTTTGCAAGAGGCCTTTTTTGTACAGGTTCACTGTAGAACCATATTAGAGCTTTGTTTTTAAACTAGATTTTTTTTTTATAATATTCTAAGATATAAAGTAAACATAGTTTTGAAGCATATTAGAAATTAAGTGTCTTTTAAAAGAAAAAAGTAAGAATGCATCATTATAAAAGTATTCTGATATTTGATTTTTGAAAGACTGCTATTCTTGGCAAATTTTAAAAAGAAGGGCCCTTCATTTTACTCTCTATTTACTGTATTTTAAGATAAAAATATGAATGAGGGACTGCTTAGATGATTAAGGAAACTAGAGCAGAAAATACTATTTTAAGTTATTTTATAATTACTCAAATGATTCAGTTATGGATTTGATATGAAGTCTGTGAACATTTTGTTAATCTGTTAGCATATATTTTGGTCGTAGGGAAAGTAGGATCGAGAATTTTGTAATATAAGAACTTTTAAATTCTGGATGAGGCTTATAAAAGAAAACATTTTAGTCTGGGAGACAAACTACTTGTCTGTTTTGATTTTGATACAAAGGCTCTATATCTTTGTGCTACGTTAACAGAAAACTCATGCTATCTGGTCACCTATTAGGAGTTCTTGGAACTGGAATTTTCTGGGTTTTTTACAAATTGGACTTGCCAGATCTATATCTGTAACAGCATGAATGTTGGCTGTAGGGGATTATAAGTGTGGAATATAAGTATAATGATCAGTACCCTATTACATGACAGTTTGATACATGCTTTTTATATTGATGTGAGGAAAATTTGCTTTACATTTTAAGTTGTTGGGAAGAAGTAAGAGATGTGCTTTCAAAAACTGCACATACACTTCTGAAATAGAGGTTTTTATATGCTTCTCCTAACTTCAGGTCTGGAATTACAGTGTTAAATGTATTCTTTTCTGGTTGAATATGAAGATCCTGTACCTAGCATGTAGACAACTCTACAAGGATGTTAACAGGTCACCTGGAGTTTGTGTTTTGTCTGACTGGAAATATTTATGTGATGAAAACAAGTGAACTGATATTTCAGATCAGTGTTTCTGTAGGTGTTACATTTTTCTTCCACTAGTGGCAATGTAGAAGTAGAAAATTCTGGTCAGAAAATCGAGTTCAAACTGACAAAAATTTGTTTCTTAATGGTATTATTGACAATATGTGTATAGACCTAATAGAATCTTTAGTGAAGCTTTACTCATTTGTTCGTAAGGTGGAATCAAAGTGTTATTTAAGCACTACCAGTTCATCAAATATGATTATTTCAGGTTGTCATGCAGAAAAGAACTGAAATGAAGTGGAAAAGATTCTGAATGTTAACAAGAAATGCAAAACTTTAGAAAATATCTTACTGCTTCCTATTTTGCTCATATTTTGTCAGGTGATGTCAGTTAAGTGTGAAAGAAACTTCATACAGTATGTCATGATTGAAACGTTTAGAGTTTGTCCTGATAGTTGAATTAATATTGTACCTTAGAATATATATTCACGTCTTACCATGGAATATTCTAGTTGGGCAATGCATAAATGTTAAGTAATTTCCTCCATTAAAAAAAACTGTTCTAAATAAACTAGGAAGGATTCAGAGTACCACCAAAATTAGAGGATCCTAAAAATTAAAGGATCCTATGATGAAATGCTGAGGGATATTGACAACTTTAATCTGCTGAGGAGAAGGCAAAAAGAAAGTCTTAGAGCTTCCCAAATAAAACTTGTAGGCAAGGTTGATTACAAAGAGAGTGGAGACAAACTACTACTTAAAAGGCTGTGGAATCTGTTTTTTAAATCTTACGACTTAATTGTACAAAGCTGTTGCTGCTGTGAGCTGCTTTTGCTAATACAGTTTTTTTTCCTGTTTGTTTAATGGAAATAAATTAAGATTTTGTTGCATTTCAACAAAAATATGATAACATTTTAGGTAATGCTGATTTGATTTTTTACTTTGATAAAGTTTTTTTTCCTTAAGCTTTTTATTATTTATTTCTTATTTAGATAATATTTGCATGGGTGGATGGAATGAACAAAATTGTATAACATTATACTAAGGGAAAATATTTACTTTCTTTCCTTGAAAAATATTTTTTTTTTTAAAGGAGCTACAAAAACTGTAGTTTTGATGAGCACAAGTAGTCTTACTGACATAGTAATGCAAATCTAATCAGTGCTGTAACAAGCCAAGTTTGGTTAGCCATTGTATAAAGATGGAGCATTAAGGTCTATTTTAGCTATACATAGAAAAGCCTAATGTCATATTCAGAAATTCTGTCAATCTTCTGAAGCTTTCTTAAAAGTTACTTGATACAAAATCTTGTCATTTACCCCAGAGACTTGTGAAATTACACAGTTTCAGAAAGAGAAAATAAATGTAAAGTTATATACAAAGAACATTTCTTACTTTTTTACAAGAGGCTGCTGGCTCTTACTTTACCATCTCATCTGTTTCTAGGTAGTAAAGACTCATGATGTGCCTGTGCTATAATAATACTATGAGTGGTCTAAAATGTGTAGTCAGAATATTGCTGCATAACACTGTAGTGGAATCTCAGTGATCAGCATGCGTTGAAACTTGTCTTCAGTTTTTCTGAGGACAAATAAAATTTAAATGTGTTTACAGGTATTTCTTGGTTTCTGTAGATACAGTTAAGCCAGTTTCCTTTAAGATGTGCTAAATGCTATGGTCTTTTTTAGGAACACTGTAATATGATGATAATAAATTGTTACCTTCGTAATTCTTTCTGAACTTTTTTTTTTTAAGGGTCAAGATGGATAGCACAGATGAACCTCAGAAAAAGGTCTTTAAAGCACGGAAAACGATGCGAGTAAGTGACAGACAACAACTTGAAGCTGTCTATAAGGTTAAAGAGGAGCTATTGAAGACAACTGAAGTTAAGCTGTTAAATGGAAAGCATGAGAATGGAGATTCTGACTTAAATTCCCCTTTAAGCAATACCGAAGGTACAGAGGACAAGAGGGAAGTTAATGGCATAGTGAACTTGTGTGCTAACTCTGAAGAGGGAAGATCAGTTTCTGATGAGACTAGTGAAGCCAAAAGCCCTGAAAGTAGGTTAGGGAACATAGTCAATGACATGGAACCCAAGCCTCCAACGTTGTCTCCAGAGAATGTTAATACTGAGCAAGATAAAGATAGTGATACTGCTTTAGCTAGTGAGGCTGAAAATAGAGTGCTTGGTAGCAATAAAGATAACTTCCATGAAGAAAATAATGCAAAAGATCATTTGGACCAAAGAGAGAGTGACATCCCATCAGAAGGTGAAAGTAAATCAGCTTGTGATATTAGTGACTCTTCAGAAGAGAAAGGAGAGAAAAAGGACTTAAATATTTTTTCCAATTCATCTGGTGAGGAAAAGAAGACCGAAGAAGCAACTGTTGAAGATGCTGTTGGAGAGGAAACTATCTCTAGCAGTATGGAAGCTGACCAGGAACCAAAGGATGAACAAGATGTCACTGCAGGTATTTCAGAAAGCACTGGTCAGAAAGTAAAAGATGATGCAAGTGAAAGTATCTTGAACAGTGCTGAGTCTATGGAAACAGATGAAATAATTCCAATTTTGGAAAAACTAGCCCCTGCTGAAGATGAACTGAACTGTTTTTCTAAAAGTCCTCTCGTTCCAGTGGATGATACAGTCCCAGATTTAGAAGAGAAAATAGACAGCTGTTTGGGTTCACCATCCAAGCAGGAAAGCAATGAAAGTCTGCCAAAAGAGGCATTCTTAGTACTGTCTGATGAAGAAGATCCCTGTAATGACAAGGAGGAACATTCCGAAGTGATACTACCAAACAAGTCAAGTCTTCCAGGTAGGAATTTTCTAATTTCTAGTTTTGATTCAAGTCTAGGATTTTGTTGATTTTTTTGAACGACAAGCGTGTGACATGTTTCTAAATAAAAAAGACAGTCTTACCCACCAATTGTGTGTTATGTAGTCTTACAGTTTTGAGGCCCAGAAAAAAAAAGAAGTAACACCAAAACAATATCATCTTTGAGATCTGACTTGGTCTGGGCTTTTTTTTCTCATAGTCATTTCAAACTAGGATGGGTTGGTAGGTGAAAGAAGAGCAAAGATGACAGGCAAGAAACAGAAAGATTTGTGGAAAGAGAAATGTGTTCATTTACTGTTCTTGAGGGGAAGAGAGGATTTCAGCTTTCTTTACAAATAGTAAGAATGAAGACATGCTGGTAATTCAGGTATGCCACAGGTCCCATTTGTTTCCAATTCCTTTTTTTCCACCAAAAGACAGTATTTGAAAGGTTTTTTGAAAAATGCATTTGTATGGTTTTCATGCCAAATATCTTTTTTTACATTTTACTCATAGTGGTTTTTAACTTTTATTTGATGACTATGCTGATTAACATTTGATAGTGTTAAGTGTAGGAAGATGGTACTTCAGAAGTCTCTTCATGTAGTTGGCAGAAGACTGGGGTATTTTTATGTTAAACTAAATGAACGTCCTCTATAGTCTATTATTGTCATACAGTTTTGTAAGCTTTTTGTTTTTTTTGGCATCTTGCTCTCATTGTCAGAGTATTGCACTTCTGAAAATAGAGCATGAGTCATTTACAAATAAGTTGACACAACTCTTTTATCTGTAATTAAGAAAGCTGTTGTGCCAAATTATCTGTTTTTTCTTTTTTTTCCCCTGTTGTGTAGCTTTTAAAAAAAATATGACTATGCTAAACTAAGTGTGCTTAAACATACTTGACTGGATAGGGATTCCATAAACTAAACAAGATTGAGGTGTCTTTCAGTCTTTCTGAAGTTAGTAACCATAGTTTCTCAGTTCTTGTTTCACTAGTGATGAAAGTACGTGTTTCATTAATATGTGATGACATTCTGAGTCCCTCTAGAGAGATGAAGATAAAAATATGTCTCTCCAGTAGTGTTTCAGACTACTCACTCTTTTTTGGTTTAAATTTATGCTAGTTGAACAGAGAAAAGGTATGTTCTATAGTTTCTTCTAAGGATCTTATTTAGGTGTTAAGTGTTGCACTGATATTGCAAAAGTGATACCATTGTGCAAATGAAATCCTCCAAAAACTATTTGAAGGTGGGAGCTGACAGAGGGAAAGAACATTGTATGTACTTGTCTTGAAACTGTGCTGTGTTACATATCTCTTACAAAATGTACATTACAAATAAGTTGATGATCATTACTTCTTTCATTGGAGATATACATTTTTCATCTTTTTTTCTGACATTGATGTGTCAGAGTTTTAGCTCTTGAGCAAAAATGTCCAAGTGAATATTAAATGTTGGACTACAATTTGCAGTAATTCAGATTTTCAGTGTTGGTGACAGGATAAAATCTCTTGACTAGTTGTTTTATTTGTTGCCCAGACCAGTTTGGCTTTTACAGTGCATGGGTGTTTGTGAAATGAAAACTGCTCACTGTGAAGAATGTTCTGTCCTTAACCAGCACTAACCTGTTAATTTCTGAGTTCTAAGCTTCATAAAGATTGCCTGTGAAGCCACAAAGAGGAGAATTTGAATTTTTCTGAACAGTACATTCTGTGTGAAGTATTTCAAGCAAATCTTGCACTAAATTTAACATTAAACATTAGATTAATACAAAAATTTTGCAGACCCGAAGATAATAGCAGGGAGATTGCAGGGACAGGAAACAATTGTATGAGAAAGCACATAGAGTAATTTTTATCTTCTAAGATTAACTTTTGGAAAGAGTCTGAAAGATTTAAATCTGTGAACATGGTATATAGATCATTTGAAGATGTTATATTTGAGGCACGGGTGCAAGCTGCTCAATTAAAAAGTCCAGGTGAAAACTAGCATGGCTAAACAACATTGAAAAGAGTGGTACTAGAAGACTTTGTTCAAATGGATGGATTAATAGAATCTTTGCCTCAAGCAGAAATCAGTAAATATAATAGCGGTGTTGATGCTTGGGTTTTTTGTAATGGAAGATCATACACTAGAAAACTTTGGAGCTCTTCAGATAAGTAAACAAGTATGTGACAAGGAAGACCTGCTTGATGTATTTGAATTCTTTGGCTATCCAAACACGAATGATTTCTTACAAGAAATTTTGGAGTCTGAACTGTTGGATAAGATGGAAGAGAAGGAAGAAATAATCATTTGAAGAATAGAAAGCAAATCTACAGTGATCTGTTCTAGAGACTGTGCTGTGAATCAGAATAATTTATCTGAAATGAAGAGTGACTAACGAGGTGACAGTTTACTGATGATACTGTGATGAATCTTAGAATAGTGAATGATTGGAGTGTAAAAATGGCAGACAAAACTCATTGTGATTAACTACAAAGTGGTACAGATGAGTATGAAAATGTTCAGAACTTGATAGGAAGATAGAACTGACTCACCACTGAAGAACGATTTTCCAGGATTATAGTAGATAGCTTTGTGAAAACATTAATACAGTAGCAGTTGAAGAAAGAAAATGAAGAATGATGGGAAAATATTAAGAAACCGAGGAAAACTTCACTATGTAACAGCAAGTGCTTGAATGGCTTGTATAATTCTGCTTCCTTCCTCCTCTGCATGTGAAAGAAGTCACAGAACTGGAAACAGTACATGAAAGAGCAACAGGAAAGAGTTGCAGAGTGATTTTAATTCAACCCTTTGATGATCTTTATTCTAACCTTCTCCTCAAGCCAGGTCCAGTTATATCAAATGGCACAGGGACTCTGGCAGTTTACATTGTGCATCTGGAAGTATGGATATACCACAACTACATCCTGAGTAGCCTGTATTTAACCAACCTCAACAGTGAAAAATTTTTTACTTAATTGAAGTCTTCCGTGGTCCAACTTGTGTCTGTTGCTTCCTGCCCTTTTGCTGTGCAGCTTAAAGAATAGTTGCTTTATCTTCTCTCTGCCCTCCCATTATATAATGGGGGGTCATGATACAATCTCCAACTAGTGTTCACTAACTGGAAGTTCAGGCTGAGTAAAACCAGTTCTGTCATCTGCTCCTCATACAGCATGTACTTTATTCCCTAGACATTTCTGGTGACCCTCCACTGGACTTGGTATAGTTTTGTCAGTGCCTTTCTGGTACTGGGAATCCGAAAACTGGACAGAGTACTCGAGGTAGGGATTTCTCAAGTGCTGAACAAAGGAGAATCACTTCCCTTACCTTGCTGTACACATTTTTTTGTTAATGTGACTTGAAGTGTTATCAAACTTCTTTCACACTGCTGACTAATATTCGAATTGTTTTCCACCAGCAATCAAGACCGTTTTACGAAGTTCTAGCCAGTCAACTCTTAGCCTTTCCTAAAGCATAGTGTTACTCTATCCCAGTTGTAGGACTTAGACATTTGCACTTCCTGCACATCATATTAGACCATTTTTCCAGCCTCTGAATACGCAGTGGTCCTCTGAAAAGCAGTTATGTCCTGCTACCACTCCCTCCTGTTTATATCTGCAAACTTGCCCAGTGTCATCTCCTGCCCCCAGGTCCAGGTCGTTGGCAAACAACTGCACCAGTCCAGTCTGAATACCTGAGGACCACCTCTAGTGCTGAGCCACCAGCTGAACTATATATTGCTGAGACATAGAGTCTTTCTATATTTGAGCCCATCATAAAAAGCTTCCAGGTCTGTCAGGCACAATTTGTCCTTACTAAATCCAAGTTGACTACTTCCAGTCACCTTCCTCTTTGTGTGCCTGGCAATGGCTTCCTATGAAGATTTTTATCCAGAATCTTCGCAAGATGTCAGGTGAGGCCAGATAGCCTGTAGTTTCCCTGAATCATTCTCTTTTACTGTCTTGAAGGTAGCTGTAACATACCCCTTTTTCCGGTCATTTGGAACTTACCTTGGTTGCCATGAAGACAGTAGAGAGATGATGCTTGATACTTGAAATTATGAACCTCGAGCCATGACACTTTCCCAAAGGACAAGCGAGCACCTTCCCCATTATGCTGTTCCCCAGATGTTTCCTTACTGCCTCCCATACCTCAGCTCCAGGTTATGACAACCGTTCCCTACCGCACCTGATTTCAGGTCTTCCTCATTAAATTAGCTACACAGCTTGCAGAGCTCCTATTCGACCTTGTCAGATAGATCAGGTTGCTGCTCAGTAATTCTTGATGATCAGAGATTACCACAGTGAAAGATGTGAAAACATTGCCTGCAATACTAGTTATCAGCCAGGTGTTGGTATTCTGGATGCATGCACTCTTACTGTAGTTACTTTGTCACAGTTCCATTGGGAGGATCGTTGATAACACCACCTTAGACCCTTCACCCTTTTCTGTAGAGATGCATTGTTACTCTTGCTATGCTTAGAATTTTTTCTGGTAGTATTGTTGGTGCCCATGTGGATAAGCAGCAAGAGTTAATAGGCTGAGAACCAGATGAACCTGGTAGCCTCTTTGCAACATAGGACATCCAGGTCCTCAGCAATCAGCTAATGTCTTAAGGCATCAGACCAGGTTGCTAGGTGGCTGTTTCCTGTGGGAGGGAGTCCCAGGTGACTAGTACTAGTCTCTCCTTTATTCACGTGGTTGGTTCAGACTCAACTATCCCTGATGGCTGGATTTTCTTCTCAATGTGTTCCATCAGGGCTCTACCCCATCAGTAACTGCAAGTTTGCAGGTAGAGAGGGAGTCTTCATTCTGTTGGTGGAAGTCACAGTCTTATTACCTCTTCAATTTTTAAAATCTCCATTTGTCATTATTGTGAACTTCTAGCTGTCCCTATTTTACTATAGGGCTTGGGTTTTAGTCTGTGCAGGATCATAGTTTGTCCCTTTTTTGTCTATTCTACACAGTCAGCTTATCTCCTTCTACAGCTTCTTCATTTTCTGACTCAGATCAGAGAGTGAACTTTTAGGCAAAGATGGACTGTATTTTAGAGTCGGATCTTTAAGCTTGAAAGAGAGATGGAGGATAGATGTAACAGAGATCTGTAAATGCTAAGTGGTATGAATAATGGATATTTGCTGCCTTTTCCTCAAAAAGAATCTCATGTATCAAAGGGAGGAAAGGAAAAAAATTAGCAGGATGAAGGCATGGAAGAGGTGATTCACCTTATGGAGAACTATGGAGCTCCTTGCTAGCAACACTGTGACTGCTAAAAGTTTACTTACATTTATCTTCTGTGGAAGAGGAATTTTTTATGAGAGCTATCAGACACAGAAACCCTAATGCTCTGGACGTCTTCCAACAGCAATTTTTCAGAAAGCTGAGGATGTTTTCTGGGACTGTGTAAATATGTTCTTTTCTCTTCCTTATGTTCTTCCCTACTTGATCATCTGCTATTGACATGAAAGTGTTGGAGATAGGATCCTGGATTAGGTGAACTGCTGGGTTTACGTAATGCAACTGTTCCTTTCTCTTAGCTAACGTGTACACTTACAAGTTTGACCAGATGAGTATGTCTACCAAAGCAAATCTGAAGTCCTTCTTTCTCCGAATTGCAAACACTTTGAGGACATTCTAGACACCTTGATTCTAGGTTTCTCTACAGCAATGGCATTTCCTGCCCTACAGGAGTAGTTTGAAAGAGAACTTACTTGTTACTGATCTTTGTTAAGGGAGTCTGAAGTCAAGCAGCACACTGAAGTACAGCCTTATAAGAATAAAAGTGCAGTTAACATTTAAAAGAATACAGCTTGTCTTCTCGATAGTAGTCTTTGAAGAGACAGGGCATGAGTGGCAGATAAACAGGCAAACATGAACTTTTATTCCTGTATTATGATAGAGCTAGCTGTCAAAATTCTTGAATTCACAAACAGGAAAAGAAGTTATGCTTAAATGGCACAGAGGAAACCACTTTTCTGCAACAATATTTCAATTTCTGGTTTTTACTTCAAAAAGGGATAATGGAAGGTTTTCAGAGAGTTGCTGCGGGAAAAAAAAAATCAGCATTTGTGAAACAAGCTTTGTATAGGAAGCCTAGAAAGAATTTTAAATTTTGTTTATCTAGTAGAAGACTAATGAGGTCTATAATATCAGCAACTAGAAGCTGATTATGGTGGAAAGAGATTTCTTTAATGTAGCAAAAACACAACTGCTGCATTTTTGATCCACTGGATTTTGCAAAACAGAAGTGAGACACCGTTCTGTTTGACAGACTTTGAAGGACCAGTTAATGGATGTTGTATTCATCTGTTGTAATCGTTATGGGGTGGGGTTTTTTTTCACTAAAAATGTGGTAATAAATAACTGGAGAATATCAGGCTTTTGTGTTTAATCACTTGAATTTTTAATTTTTTTTTTTTTTAAATAATAATAATAATAGGAGGAAGGAGTTGTGACCAAATAATAGAATAGTTCAGGCTGGAAGAGACCTCAAGAGGTCTCTGGTCCAGTCTCCTGCTCAAAATAGTCAGCTATGAGATTAGTCAAAATAGGTCAGAACTTTATCGAGTTAGGTTTTGAGAACTTCCACTGATGAAGACTGAATAACCTCTGGACTGGGCAACTTGTTCCAATGAGTCTTTATGTTTGCAATAGTTTTCTTTCTATCAGATGGAATCTCTTGTTTCTGCTTACACATGTTGCATTTTATCCTTTTCTATGTATCTTCACAATGAGTCTGACTCCATCTTACGAAAAGCCACCTTACAAGTACTGGAAAGCTGTTTTTAAGTCCCCATTGTAATTTGTCTTCTCCATGCTAAACAAGCCCAGCTCCCTCAGACTTTCTTACAGGTCATGTTCCCCAGCCTCTTAGCAGTCTCTTACTGCTTACTGAAAGATGGCATAACAAGTGCCAAGTAAAAGGCAATAAACACTTACTGTGATATTCTGGCTCTGTTTCTGCAAATGCATCTCGGGTTGCTGTGGACCTCTTTTGCTGCCAGGGCACACTGTTGGCTCGTGCTTTGCTTGCTATCTGTGTCTATATCCTCAAAACAGTGGCTCCCAAGCCATATGTGCCCTAGTCTATGTCATTGCAAGGGTTCTCCCTTCCCAGATGCAGAACTTCGGTATTTGTCTATGTTGAATATCCTAAAGAGTTTGTCATCCAGCTTTTCTGAGTCATGGTGATTTCTTTGAAAATATATTAATCTGTTATTTCTTCCTAAACAAATATAGTCAAATCCTGCCATTTTTCACAGAAAAAAATCAATGTTTCTGAATTATAGGAACTTTTTTCTGAGCAGAGTTTGATCAAGGATTCACTACTTAGACTGTGTTTTTGTGCTTCCTTGTGATTGCTGTCTGTGCACATCAATTGTAGCCAATCTGTGAAGACAATGTAGCTATTACAGGATTATGGAATAGTAAGAGTATGACTGTGCAGTCAAGAGTAACTTGAAAAATACTGTTCAAATGCTCTTTTAGGCTTACTGAGTATTTTGTTTCCTCTTGCATGTATGTTTTGGCAGAAATGACATCCAAATGCGGACCTAGTTAGTCACTAAACAGATGTAAATGTTTGCAGCTGTAGAAATTATTAAAAGGTGTTTTCAACTGTTCAGTGACAGGCAAACAGTAAAAAAAACCCAAAACAACAAACACGTCTATGTTCAGATCTACAGCAAATAATATGACTTAAGATGACTGTATGATAAATGCAGTGATAATTTAATGGTATCATCAAATTACAAATTTTTAAAGGATTGCATTCATTGCTTCTGCCTGTCTAGCATCAGCATAATGAGATTGCAGCTTATCAGTGAAATATAAGCTAATAGCCAGTTGTAAATTTATCTCCATATTGTGTTGAAACCATATTTATTTGAGTTAAATTTGTTTGCAGTGATGGAAGTTTGTATTTGAGACTTCCCTGTCCATGCAGTTACTTTGTTTCCTTCATAGAACTCAAGAAGCTCAGCTTTGACACTTTTAACATGATATTTTAAAGGCATTCTAAGTATGTCTGCCTTTCCATGGAATATTTGTATCTTTCAGTTGATTATTAAAATCTGTAAATTGTGGAAAAAGCACTCTTGAACTTCTTTAGCTGAGAATCTAAAGGAAAGTGTTTGAGTCAAATTTTATTGAAAACAATTAAGTAAATGAAGCTTACCTGTAAATCTTGAAAAGCAAGTGGCATGAACATTATGTTTTGTTACCTTAAACATAAATCAGATTGGTTTTGTAGAATTTGTAGTATGAATATTATTGATTGCATAAATTAACAAAGTGACAAATCTTATAACTTCAGGTCTTGGTTTTCTGACTCCTTCCTTTTTATGATTTATTAAGCAAGTTGTTTAAAATAATTCAAATGTTCATCATAATAGAAATTAAATTTAGTGTTAAGAGAACATTAAGCATATCTCTGGAACCAGAACTTCCTCTAAAAACTGACAGTAAATTCTGCTATATTAACAAAATTAAAATAGGAAATTGGAGAAGTGTACAGATCAAGATGTACATACTGTTGCCAACTCATTCTGTTATATTCTGGATAGATTTTAATGTAATCTTTAATAGCTTGATGTTGTATCTAGCAAGCACAGAATGTAGCAAATACAGCCTGTATGAGACATAAATGTAAATTCTTAGAACATATAATAAAAGTTTTCAGAAACTGGTAGCATTTTTCATTTTAACCTGTGTGCTTTTGGTGGTGCTATTTTAGCTTTTTCCTTTATTTCAGAATTTCTAATACTGTATATTTTAAATGACTAGACTTAAATTGTGCTAACTTGTATTAGGAAGAAACTTTAAATGGAAATTCATATTTGTTAAGAAAAAAAATCTAGTTTTTATCTACTATAAGGATTAGGGATGAATTTGTCAGTTGTAAATAAATAAATATATTAGTGTCTTGGTACTCCATTCTTTTATCCTTCTTTTCCTTGGTAAAAAATAACCAAAAATAATGTTTTGAGAACTTTTAGTTACATTAAAATACATTATTTCTTTTCCAAAGTAACTTTGAGGCATTCTGTAGATTTTAAAGCTGAGCAAATCCAGAACTGAATCTTGGTGGTTTGTGTGGTAGTTTGAATTTTTGCTCTGAAGGTATCCTCTGATTTTTTTTCATTTCTACGTTCCTTCTTTGCCATACTCATTTCTCTCACCTTCCCCAACATCTTGGGTTTGTAGAAGAAGTGGAGGAGAAGGGAAAAAAGGAGTGTGAAGAGGATAAAGAAGGAAAAGAGGCCCACAAAGAAGAGGAGGAACACACAGAGAAAAGTATGTAATGTTAAAACTATTATGCTTCACTGATGGCACATATTAGAAACACTGAATCTTTGAGATTGTAAGAGACCTTTTGGAGATTAGCTCAAAACCATGTTGACTAGAGCACTTTGCTCAGAACCATGTCCAGACATGTTTTGTGTATTTCCACAGGTGGAGACTTCTTAACCTTTGAGTTCCATTTCCAGTATTTGACCACCCTCACAGGAAAAATGTTCTTGTATGTTTCAGTAGAATTTCCTGTACTTCAATTTGAATCCATTTCTCTCATCCTTTCACTGGTACTAAGACTCTTGCTGTCTTTTTTTCACTCTCTTCCCATCGGGTAATTTACACATATTATAAAATCTTGCCTAACTACCTTCTTCAGTTGAACAATGCCAACTGTCATTTCCTTATATGATGAATGCTCCAGTTCATGAAGCATCTTGGTGGCCCTATACTGAAGTCTATCCAGTGTGCTTAGAAGCCGAAAACTGGACACAAGACTTAAAGTTCAGTCTCACAGCACTGATTAGAAAGGAATAATTATCTCCCTTAACCTGTTGGAGATACATTTCCACAGGCAGCCAAGGATGATGTTGGCCTTCCTTGCCAGCAAGGCACATTGCTGGCTCATGATGTGCATGAAGATCACCACAGCGTTTTCTGCAAAGCTGTTTTCCAGTCAGTAAGTCCTCATGTACTAATACATGGATTTATTCCCAAATGTAGGGCTTTGCATTTCTTTTTGTTGAACTTAATGAGGTTCCTGTTTGCCTATTTCTCCCATTTGTCAAGGTGACTCTGAATGGCAGCATAACCATCAGTGTATCAACCACTCCTTCTAGTCTTGTGTCATCTGCAAATCACTGAGGGTGCTGTCTGTCCTATTATTTAGGTTGTTAATGAAATTGTTAGTACTAATGTCATCTGCTGGTATATGTTACTATTGATGAGCTCCAGCTGGACTTTTTGCCACTAATTGGGGCCTAACAGTTAAAACAATCTGTTTGTCTAAGACATCATGAGTTTGTTTCTGAGGACGTTTTGGCTGTCAAAAACATTACTAAACAGCATTCACTGCTCTCCCCTCATCCATAATGTCATCATAGAATGCTATCAGGCTGATGAAGCATGATTTTCCCTTGATAAATCCATTCTGACTATTCCCATCACATTCTTAATCTGTTTATAGATGATTTATAGAATTACTTGCTTTGTCACATTCCTGGGGATTGAGGTGAGGCCAACCATCCTGTAATTCCCTGGGTACTTCCTGAAGATTGGAAGAAAGCAAATGTCACTCCTGTCCTCAGGAACCTTTCTGCTATTGCTGTAACCTTTCAGAGGTTAAGAGTGGCCTTGCAGTCAGCTCAGACAGCTTCCTGGGCAGTTGTGAATGTATCCCTCTGGTTTGGGTGAATTTGTGTTTGTCCTTTTTTTTTTTTTTCCCCAAATGTTAACGCGGTGCTCATCCACTGTGAGCAAGGCTGCCTTTGCTCCACATTGTCCCACTGGTCTTGGGGAGCTGGCATTGCTGAAGGCAAGTCTTCTCTTTGAAGTCTGAAGCGTTCTTCTGTGTCCTTTGTCACTTGCTTCCCCTGCCTCATTCATCAAGCCAGATATACTTTTCTCTGTTTTTCCTTTTGCTGATGGCATGCTAGTAGAAGTCTTTGTTGTTGCCCTTAGTGTCCCTTACTATATTCAACTTAAGGTGAGCTTTGTCTTTTCTAACTCTGTTCTCACCCGCATAGTGGCTTTATCTTTTTCATAGGTCATCTGTCCCTATCACATTAGGGCATCCATGCCCTGCAGGCAGGGAGTCACTTGCTGCTAATATGTAGTGCTCCAGCATGGCTCAGGCTTGGCCAGTTTAGACATTTCACTGGGCACAGCTCCCAGCCTCAAGTCTGCTATGAGCACTCTGAATCAAATCTGTCATTGTCTTGTCTGGAGAAGGGGAATGGTCATACTAGTGCCATTTTGCATTTGAGGTGATGGTTTGAGAAATCACAAAGCAGAACTCACAAATAAGGGCAGCAGTGTACAGAGACCAAAGAGACTGTGTCATCAAACATAATGTTCTTCCAAAGTTGTTCTTACTGGGAAACAGCTTAAATGAGGGACAAATGAAACTTCATAATAATCTCAGGATTCTGCAGATACCTGTTTTTTAAAAGATTCCAACGAGCAGTTGTATCTAATTGTTCCAGGTGAAGTATCAAGGAGAAAACGTTCCAAATCTGAGGACATGGACAGTGTTCATTCTAAACGTCGCCGGTACATGGGAGAAGATTATGAAGAAGAACTCGAAGTAAAAATTACAGCAAGAAAGGATGTTGACCAAAAATTAGAAAAGGTAGAATGGAGGTGCAGAGCAAAGATGCCAAACACACACCTGACACAAGTCTTACCGTCTTGGAATTAGCTATCTTTTCCCATACATTCCCTGACCTCCCCCCCCACCCCCCCAACACTTTCTCTTTTTTATGGTTGAAAATTGGATGTAATTGACAAAACAAATGTAGCATAATTAATATAAAGTCCTATGTAGTCATACTTTTAAGAAGATACCAAACATAATTCCAAATCTATGAATGTTTAACACATTTACAGTATAACTCTTTGCATTAAACTCCCTCATCTCTTGTGACTATTGATGGAGTGTATTTTAGTGTCATCAAGGGTTATACATGGTACGCACTTTTATGTGCCTAGCTTTTAGGAAAGTCTGTCTTCAAAGAAGAGTGCTATTAACATAGCATTTTGCAGGTTTTTATAGAGCTATTAAATGCCTGCTTGCAGCATTGGCATGTAAAGAAGCCTAAATTCTTCAAGAAAAATAAATTGTAGCCACCCTTCCATTAGTTAGTTAGCCAGTGTGTTTTATGACTTTGTTAGTGTAGGCTGTAGGGAACTGAACCGGGTTTGCTGCTCATTTTTTTTTGTTTCCCAAGGAAACATTTTGCACTGCAAGATGTATAGGAGGGAGAAAAATTTTAAATAATAGGTGTGTAAAGTAAACTTTGTGGAAAACAATCTCTTTTTCCATTTTTAGCTTTTGCAAGAAAAGCTACACAGTGCATTTCTGCTAGGGGGATCTCACAGATAAAGTTTTGTTAATGTCTTTATTTTGTATTCTTTGAATATTGGTGTCCCTCTCAAGAACATTAATTTGTGGAAAGACAGTATTTTATGTAAATATATTCTGTTGCTAAGGTTCGTTATATATAGTAATGTTTTCTACATTTATCATACTGCAATGAGATAAATTTTTTTAATTAATGGCAAAGAGGGAGCATTTGTATTAGCCAAAATAAGTGCAGGAACTTTTCTTAGCTATGCAACCACATGCTTATTGGTGACTAATAGATTTATTTGATTGACAAGACAGAACTACTGTTGTCTTTCCGTTTGTTGCAGGGTACGACAAGAGTTGAGAGTATTTTTATAGGTCGTCTCCCAAATTCTGGGATTGCATTGTTGTTTCTCTTTTCTTTATAATGATTTTGCAGATTATCCAGAGACTGTTAGAGGAAAAACTTACTGCTTTACAGTGTGCTGTGTTTGACAAGACCCTGGCAGACTTGAAAACCCGAATAGAGAAAGTAGAATGTAACAAAAGGCACAAAACTGTGCTTACTGAACTACAGGTGAGTGTTTGAGTGAACTACTTACTAGAGTCAAATTTTAAAATAATTCAACGTTTAGTAATAAGTCTACTGTAGTTGTCAGTAGGGAAGCCTTTTAGACTCCACAAAGGGAAGTGAGGGGAGGCAGCAAACACTGATGTTGCTTTTGAGTTGTAGAATTCTATTTGCCTACTCGGAAAGAAAAAAGCAACCAATTAATCATAAAAAAACCCAAAGAAGTCATTCTTCTGACAAACTGATTCATTAGTAAAACACTTTTCCATTCTTCAGTTCAATTTAAGTATTCCTCACGTAACACTGAAAATATCTAATGTCTCTATGAAGCCAGAAATCTGTTTAAAAGTGGAAAAGTACAGAAAGGAGAGGACAATAGTACTGGACTTGATAGAATGTTCAAATGAGGAAACATCATGATACTTACCCCTGTAACTTTCCCAGAAAATAAGTAATTACGTTCTAGCAAGATAATAAATAGCTGATGTTGATACAGTATGCTTTCTTGCATTCTTTGTAGAGACAATGTACATAGTGATGATATGAGGAATATCACAAAAATTGAAGAGAAAAGACAATTAAAATCTATGTCATAAAAAATTCAAACAATAATTTTACTCTTAACCTTAAAAAGAAGTATGGAGTTTGCTAGGCCAGTGTATTGTATATAACTCCCTTGCCACACATTTTATATTGTCTTTGTTCAATGCTAAGATGCGTTCAGTATACTTACCAGTGTCTTTAGCCATCATCGACAGTGTCAAATTAATAATGTCATAGAAGACTGTGATTGTGTCAGTGTTAATGCACTCCCAATCCAAGTCTAAATGATTTTATTGTGCAAGGTGCTCCAAAACACCTTTATGTTGTAAAAGATAACAGAAATTGAAATATAAACAAAACCAAAGCTAGACTGCAATTGTAGCCTTTCTTAGTGCTTTGTAAAAATGTGGAAGAATTGAGATTTCGAAATGGACTATCTCCTTTTAGGTAAGAAGTTTTGAAATCATAATATATAAAACTCTTAAGATTTTTTAGAAACTTCCATTCTCTGGTGCTAACCTAGTTACTTCTGGAGTTCATGAAAATAATTTCTTATTTCTGTGCAAAAAAATAAGAGGCACCTGCTTATAGAAAGTGGCAGAGCTATTGCTTCCAGAGTAAGTCAGCCATCGGAACTGCAACCTAGACAAAGTAAATTAGGATGTTGTAATACTGAGGTAATTATGGAAGGAATGGTCACCAAATAGCATATTGAGGGAGGCACAAGAAATAAAAGACAAGATATAAGAATGATGCTTAAGAAGATAATGAACCTGATACCTAGACATTGAGTAGAACGAAGTTGAGAGCAAGGTGCTTATGATACATAGTGTATCAGGGAGAGGGACAAATAGGGTAAATTACAGAAGAGTAGATAATATGAAAGGCAAAAAGGAGTGCATTTTTCAGTATGACTGGTACAAAAGGCATTAAAACAGTCAAATGCTTTCAGTTGCTTTTATTCATGCATGAAGCTCTGCAAGATGAATTCTGTTTGTGCAATTGTGAATAGAAAGGAAAATAATTCAAATTGTCTCAAAGATAGCTTGTTTGTAGTACACGTGTGTCTTTCTGCTTCTCAGAAGTAATATAGTTGTACTATATTTCAAGGAAGCATGATTTCCCCTGATATGAAAATTGCCTTTCACTTGATGGCTTAATATATCTTTTAGTTTGTATAATTTCTGTGATGGTTTTGGGGGAGGATATTTATGGTTTCATTTGTTTATTTTCATCTTTTCATTTAGGCTAAAATTGCCAAATTGACAAGGCGATTTGGAGCAGCCAGGGACGACTTGAAGAAGAGACAGCAAGTAAGAACTAGATTTGTTATATTTGGTTTTGTGTTGAAAAATATAAGAAATTTTATATGCAGAGAGAAGTGACCTGGTTGTTCAGTGATGTTCACAAAGTAGGTTTGTTTCGTTTGGTTAAAGACAGTGATGTGAAAGAGTAGCCTTTTAATGTCTGCTATGTAAATATGGTTCGTATAGAAAGTTTTTTAGATATTATTAGTTGTGAAAGCATCTTAAACTGTGTGTAAGTAAATATAATTTACCTAAATAGGAAGAGTATAGGATAAATAAGGGTGAATCCTGGTACCTTGGTTTGGGAGATGGAGGGAAGAAAGGAGAGGAATGGACATAACCAACAGTATTTCTCTGTGTCAAGGATAAATATTTTGGATTAATTACTGTGAAGAAGTGGAAGCTATAAGTCCATTAACATTCAAGAAGAATTTACTTTTTCTGCTATAAAAAACCTGAAGGCAGGAGACTTGTAAAAACGAATGATGTAGGAGAGGAAGGCAGATAAAACCAAGAAGGTTTTGAGGGGTTATAAAACATGGCAAGTTCTCCTTCAGTGTCGGCTCCAGATGTGTATCTCACACAGAAATGAATGAATATGAAACATAATGAAAGCAGGAGTTTGCAGACCAACTTACTGTTGTTTTATTATGGCTTTTCTCTTTTTCCTTTTTTTTTCCTTTTATTTTGTAGAGTTCACCAAATACACCTCAGTCTCCAGCAAAAGCAGCAGGTGACACTGCAAATGCAAACAGTGCGACATATCGGTAAGCAAACTACATCACTATGACCATGTTAAAATTTACAATAGGACGCTTGAGATACCTAATGTGATGTATAATCCCTATCTTTCTTTTTTTTAATTGAAGTGCTCTTCCTTTTCTTTCATTGCTCTTCAATTGTAAAATTCAATTTTCTTTCACAGAAGTCATAAATGGACAGTATTGAATTCATTCTTAGGTAAACTGAGATGAGTGTTGTTTCAGTGCTTAAAAAATAATGGATAAAAAGGGAAATCTAATTTCAAGGAAGGAAAAATTCTAGTGGTGAAAGGCCTACTTGGTGCAAGCACTTGAAAAATTCCAAATAATTATTGGGGTTTTTTTAGTAGGGGAATATCCAGTTAATTTGCATGGAGAGCAGTAAATTAATGGGTGTAGAAAATCAAAATGAATAGCTGTAAAATGAGGCAGTTTTTATCATTGTGCTGTTCATAATTACACCTGGTGTGTCTCACTGAGAAATGGTAACTGAAGCTTCATTCCATAGAAATGCTGGCACAGTGAGGCAGATGTTGGAGTCAAAGAGGAATGTAGCAGAAACTACATCAGCAACTTTTCAAGCACCCGTGACTTCAGGTAAGAAACTCCCCACATACTACACTTCTTCATCATTTTTATCTCTCTGAGACTGTATCTGGAATATTGTGTCTAGTTCTAGACTCCTCAGTTCAAGATGGACAGAGAGCTACTGGAGAGACTTCAGTGCAGGGCCACAAAGATGATTAAGGGAGTGGAGCATCTCACTTATGATGAAAGGCTGAAGGAGCTGGGGCTCTTTAGCTTGGAGAAGAGGAGATTGAGGGGTGATCTCATTAATGTTTACAGATACGTAAAGATTGTCAGGAGGTTGGACCCAGACTGTTCTCAATGATGTCCAGTGATAGGACAAGGGGCAACAGGTACAAGCTGGAACATAAGAGATTCCAAAGAAATACAAGGAAAAACTTCTTCACTGTGAGGGTGAGGGAGCACTGGCACAGGCTGCCCGGATGGATTGTGGAGTCTCTTTCTCTGGAGACATTCAAAAAGCACCTGGACAAGTTCCTGTGTGATCTACTCTAGGTTGTCCTGCTCTGGCAGGGGGATTGGACTAGATGATCTTTTGAGGTCCCTTCCAATACTTAAAGAGTCTGTGTCTGTGATTCATAGTTTAGATTTGTATAGTGTGCTTAGCAGGTAAGGGACAAAAATGTGTTGGTTTGGCCAACCAGAACATGTGGGTTAGATGTTTCAGCAAACTGTTTGCTCAGTATGGCAGCAAAACTTTCAGCCTCTAGGTTGACAGGTAGTAAAACATCTCACAGACCTTCACAGTTCTTGATCATAGTAGGATGCTGATATCTTCCCCTCTACCTAATCGTTACAGAAGCTTAAGAGTCTCTCTTAAAAGTCAAACAGAAAAATGAATTTCTAGATTAGAGTTTTATGGGGAATGTAGAATCAAGACCACTATTCATTACATTCATTGTAATCACACCATCCTTGGTTTTAAAAATAGTTTACCTAATGCTGAATGATGGGTCTTTTCCACAGAATCATTTCTTACTAGACATGTACTGATCTGTCTGTAGTTTGCTATGCTCATGACCTTTAGATTTAATTCTTGCTTAAAAGCGAGTACGTTCTCTGACACACTAGTCCCTGCTTTCTGTAGAACCTTCTAGATACAAGGTTCTACCTATACAAAGCAAGTTAGTCTTTTCTTATGTTTTCTGAAGGACCAGTTGTTCTACCATTTCTGTAGTGAGTGTTTTAAAATGCAATATTTCATTTGTTTTTAACAGTTAAATCTTGGAGCTTTCTTCAAGTCTGTCTGTATCTCTCTTTTTTTGGCATTTATATGTAATTCTTTCAAACAGAGTTACGGTATTGACTGTATCTTTAACTAGGCCATTGAATATCAGAATGTACAACAGAAAAGGACTATCTGTAGCCTTTCTTTGCAAAGAAGTTAAATCATGTAACATGATTTTCGTAGAATCATAGGGTGATTTGAATTGTAAAGGACTTTGACAGATCTAGTCCAACCTCCCTGCCATGGGCCAGAATGTCTCTCACTAGATAAGGTTTCTCAAACCCATGTCCAGCCTGACTTTAAACACTTGGAAAGGACATTCACAACTTCTGTAGACAACTGTTTCAGTCACTTGCCACTCTCATTGTAAATAATTTCCATTTGTTGTGTTGGAGTGAAATTTCCCACTTGATTCAAATACTTAATTTTTTCACTTTTTTTTTTTTTTTTTTTTGTGTGTGTGTTTAGTGACAGCTTCCAGTCTTGCTGCTCCTACAACAGTTGTCAGTGGACATCCTAAGCCTCAGGCTCCAGTGACCTCCACCAGCTCTTTGACAACAACAGTTCTACCCACAGCTAACACAGCTACAGTTGTAGGTGCTAACCCAGTGCCCAGTGGCAGCACTCAGTCAGTGTCTGTCTCTTTGCAGTCTTTGCCTGTAATCTTTCATTTACCCGTTGCAGTGTCATCCCAACCCCAACTCCTGCAAGGCCACACAGGGACTTTGGTCACTAATCAACAGTCTGGCAATGTTGAATTTATACCTGTACAAAGCTCATCTACAGTTGGTGGCCTTACCAAAACGACAGTGTCTTTGACATCAACTAACCCAATGAAACCAAATAACAGCCCATCTGTTCCCAGTACTAATATTCAAAAGAACTCTCCAGGCAGTGCTGTGTCAATAGGCACCACGTTGGCAGTACAGGCTGTTTCTACTGCACATGCTGTTGCCCAGGCCACAAGGACTACTTTGCCCACAGTGGGTACTTCAGGACTTTATAACGCTACCAGCAGTCGAGCCCCCTTACAGATGAAGATTCCCCTCCCTGCGTTTAGTAATACAGCACCTATTGAACCACCCACCATTACAGCGCCTAGAGTTGGTAAGTTATCCTTCAGTGTTGACACTGGGAAGGGAAAATGGTTGTCAAGGGGAAACACAAAACAGCACTCCTGTAGTAATGTATTTATTAGTGTATTTTACTGAGGTGTTTCCTTTGGGTTTCCTTTCTGTTTAAATTGTCAAAGTCAAAATCCTTTCTGTCACAGATGTGCTTCAGCCATTGTTGAAAATAGCCTCTCCTTGAGAGGCTATTGAGAAGATTCAGCACTGTGGTTCTGTAAGCTTTGTTCTATTTAGAACTTGATTTATGTAATTCCTAGCACAAAGCCAGAAACTCCTGTTCTACCATTAGCAACTTAGTAATAATTTTTAGTGCAGCCTCTCAAAGTAATCTGGCTTCCTTTCTAAGCAAAGCCATACTGAAAGGAAAAGTGTAACATTAACTTAATTTTCACAACACTTAGAAGTAAACAAAATGGAGGTGGAGGGAGAGGCAGGGAAATTCAACTGAATACTAACCTAATTCCAAAGAAGTAAGTTAATTGTGTTTAAAACAGAGTCCCTGAACACAGTCAATGTTCAGATTATGGTATCAAGATGAACCGTTTAAAAATATATTTTGTCCATCTTTGGCCATGCCGTGATGATTTTCGGCACTTCTGATTTTACATACCTTGATTTTTTTTTTTCCTAAGAGGTTCTCAAGGTTTCTAAGCTAGTTTCTTATTGGCACAATGTAATCATAGATGCTAAAATAAACTCAAGCAGAGGCTTGAAATCGGGAACTAGTTTAATTTTCCCATCTCCTAAATACCTAGATTAAAATATGTCCTCCCTAGAGTTGCACAGTTATATGCTCTTGTATTGATTTTTAGCTCTAAAGCTGATACAATGATTTAAACAGTGCACCGTGACCAAAGGAACGGTCTGTGTGTCAAAAAAAAATGTGTCCTTTTACACAATTCACGTAACCTTAGTGTATACCTTAGTAATTTTCTCACCAGAACTGAAACACTGCTTTGGGCCGGCACTGTTGCTGGTAAGCTATGGTTAAAATGAAAAGATATTAGGATGGAGAATTTGGATTTAAGTGCTTCTGTCGAATATTCAAGCAACTTCTGCTTAAGTTGCTAGTTTAGATAAATGTTTGGCTGAGCTAATAAAGATACTCAGTCTCTGCACAGACTTTCTCAGTTATGTGTTTTGCAGTCTGTTTAACCATCCTTTTTTTCAGACAATTAATTTATACAAAAATGTTGAATAATTGTAATTCTTTTCAATTTCTGTATGCAAACTGACAAGATATTAGAAAGGAGAGGCTGGAGTTACACTTTTTCCTCAGATAGGCAAGGGAACTGTTCATACAATAATTTGAATACACCATCAACTTTGAAGGAAAGGAACATACACTCCTTCTAGGCTGGAAAGTGACATGATGTTTTCTCTATCTTCTGTTCCCTGTGAAGAAATCATAGATATCAAACTTGAATACTTTTAACATTTGTCAGCTCTAATTTTCAATTATAAGTGCCACATACTTAATATTTAGTATCAAATAATTTTTAATATTGCCTCTAAGTTTGTATAGTGCATTTTATAGTGGATATTTACTACTGATTAGATACTGCAATTGAACAATTTCTTGACCCCTCAGAAACCCAGACAAGCAGGCCACCAACAGATACTTCGTCAAACAAGCGAATTGCTGAGGGAACAATGCAGGTAGGTGATTGTTTGTTTCTGTATAAAATTCTAAAGTTACAATCCACAGGAGAAAAGTTCTTTACCTTTATTGCTCATAATGAAACAATTTTCATTTCTTTTTTGTGCCATCCTTTCAAGTTTCTATCCATTTGTATTCTTCTTCTGATCCAAAGTATTACTTGGAGCATGAGCTTCTGATAATCTTTTCAGAAGTTTTCTGATGGAATTTGTGTAAGTAGATGAGCTAATAATTTAGGGGCACACTGAAAACTTGTCTGATAAAACGGAGCTAATATGAAAAAAACAGCTTGCCCAGTTTTTGTCTGAAGGGCTTGAACTTAAAGCTACAAATACTCTGTAAATAATTGCAGCTGTCTCATTGCCACATGAATCCAGACGTTAACAGGAATTGGAGTTCTAGTATTTCACTGCAATAATTCAAAGGAGAAAAAAGGAAAAGGAACTTTCTTGAGGAGTAGCTACTTTCACAATAAAGGCAAACTTGCAGTACTTCTAGATTTCTTGTCTAAAATTTCTTGAACTTACTTTGAAGTTTTAAGGTTTAAATGAACCTATTTAAAATTATTCATAAATACTTTTCATTCTGCGTACAAATATTCGACAAAGCAGCACATAAGTACATTAGTCTTAGCTGGAAGTGATTTTACTAAGGGGAATGAAATTAATTTATTTTAGACAAAACTTCCACATTTAATAGTGTTTCAAGGTACAGTTAAATCTCAGCTGTATTTCAAAGCAAGAAGAAAATATACCGGACAGGAGTCTGTTTTTCACCTGTCACAGAAGCAGTCTGGCAAAGATAACCAGTTTGATAGAGTATCAACTGTATCTCTACCTTTTTATGAAATCATTTAATAAAGAATGCTTGTTTGGAACATCATTTTTCAAAGATACCTGTGGATTATAGCTATTAAAGCATTTGTCAGTGCTTCATATGTAGGAAATTCAGTACCAAAATGAGTGGTAGATGTATGGTTTTAGGATTTAATTTTCAGTATAACAAGCATATTTGGGATTTTTTTCCTCTTGGGTTGAGCCTGAAACCCGGAAAATAATTTTGAAAACCAGATTGCGTGTGGTAGAGGTATTTAGCAATGAAAGGTGAGCAAGGAGGAAGGAAATAAGACACATGATGCTTTCCGGATTTCAGTCTTCTGTGATAGTGTCTGTTTCTAGGTTTACTTTCAGTCAAATCAGTTAAAGCATGTGTAATGCCATGGTTAATAAAGAAGGACCTGATGTATTTTAATTGGCTAGTGAGGTATGGAATTGACATGCCATAATAATTTGAAAAATCCAGTTAATGCCACCTGCTTTTTGTTATGTAAAGTCCAAAATATTACGTATTACTCCGCACTTCACAGCTCTCAGATCAAAAAGTAGTTGGCTGTGTGCCGTATACATGTGGCGTATTTGATGGTACAATTTTGATCAATTGTTTCGAAAAGCAGTTGAAACAGGAAGAGACTTCATCAGAAAATAAAGAAGCGGTACAAGCAGCACAGACGAATTTTATCATCCCCAGGAATGTCCTCTTTGTCTTGGAGGAAGAGGAAGAGGATGCTAAGAGCATCAAAAACACCCACAAGCAGACTGGCTGGGCAACTAACGTATTAAAACAATGGCTGGCCAAAAATGGCAAGGATCCTAGCTTTGAATTGGTCCCAGTAAGTGAACTCAATGATATCTTAAAAGAGTTTTATTGCACAATAAGGAATCACGATGGAAATACCTACAGTGTGGCAAGCTACAAGTCAATACGTGCTGGCTTAAACCGGCATCTCAAAATGCCACCTTATAATCGTCAGATTTCCTTAATGAAGGACAAAGAGTTTGCTAGTGCAAACATGGTATTTTTGAGCATGATGAAGATGCTGCACATGCAGGGTAAGGATGAGACTCACCACCATCCTCCTATAGCTGCTGAGGACTTGCGTAAGATTAAACAATCTGGTGTGCTGGGATTGCACAGTCCACTGGCACTCATCAACAAGGTGTGGTTTGATTTGCAGTTGCATTTTGCCAAACGAGGGAGTGAAATTTTAAGAGATCTGGCTCCAGATGCTTTTGTTATTGAGAAGGACAAGAACGGTCGTCGATATGCTGTGTTTAGATATCGTGGCAAAGGAAAAAGTGGAGAAGATCCTCGTAAAACGCGTAAAATGTACGATATGCCAGGGGACCCAAACTGCCCTGTTTATTCTTTGGAGCTTTATTTGTCTAAATTACCTCCAGAGCCCCCTGCCTTTTACCTGCATCCTTTAAAGCTAACAGCAGAGCAAATGCAAGAACAGCCTGTCTGGTACAAAAGAGAACCAATGGGTGTGAACTACTTGGGTACCATGATGCCTAGGATAAGTGTGGCAGCCAGGCTCTCTCAAAGATACACCAATCATTCGCTCCGAGCCACCACCACCCAACTACTGTGTGAAGCAGGACTGGGGCCTAGAGAAGTAATGGCGGTGACAGGCCATCACTCCAGGTCTGCTATTAGACAGTACAGAGGAGCAGCAGCAGGTCGCTACAAGGCCTGGTCAGAAGTAAAGGGGAGTAACACCTCCAGTTACCTACGTAGCAGGATCCCAAATGAAATGATAAAACAATCACCATCTGGTGCCTCCACCTCTTCCATAAACCATGTTGTTCTAGAACAGAGCAAAATTATAAACCCTAAGAAGTGTGTGGTACCACTTAACACTAATTATGTGACTTTAGTTGCTGGGGGACAACCAGCTCGGAATTCCAAAAAATAAGTCCTGTTGAATCACAATTCTTCTAAGGTGTTTCTCCCCAGGAACGTGGCGATTGGGAATCTCACTGCCAGCCCCCTTTGAGACGGTTTCAATCAACCTGTCTTTATAAAGCCAATGACTTGATGCTTCCGTAGCAGAACAGATTTCTAATGAATTGCTAAAACAGAAAAAATATCAGATTTGGCTTTTCATTTGATATACTAAGGAAATTTCTTATGGTCAAGTTCAGCAAGAAGTATCCTGTTTGCACTCCTGAAGTGAGCTATGAAGCAGAAGCTTAAACAGAGCAGGGCTTGAGTTTGTATGACTTTCTTTGGCAGCTGGGACTCTAAAGTGGCTGAGCAGAGCTATTTAAAAAAAAAAAAAAAATGAAAGGGAGAGAGTGATTTCCACTTAGCTGAAGAGCCAGTGCATTCTTCACTAAGTGTATGGCTTTTATATTTTGTGAAGAGTATATTTATTATACCATTTCGTGCCTGCTGGCACTAATGTAGCATCTTACAAATCAAATACTTGATTACTGAAGAGCATGGAGAAAGTAGAAGTTGAGTCAAATAGACAGAGAAACACACTACAAATGTATACATATGCATGAAAACACCTGGAATTGCTTGAGCACTGTCACCTTCTCTGTTCAAACTGGTATCAGATCTATCAGAGGACTGTGCTTTTTTTTTCTTCTAAATTGCTTTTCAGTGAGCTACAGATTTGTATTGCAGGTCTTTCCTTTTCCTATTTAATATTTCTGGCTAAGATTTAAGTCACTCTGTTCTCCAAAGGCATTATTTGATACAAATGATAGTAAAATTGGGATCTCTTCAATTGTGCATGAAATGGGGAAAACCTTCTCAAAAGAGTTGAGAGCAAGTTTGTTGCTCAAATGAAAAGTAATTAGAGTTGAAATGTTGTCTCTGTATGTGCTTATCTTGTGAGAGATTTTTTTGTATTTGTTCTCATCTGCCTTTTCCATTATATTTCACGCTGTTTTTGCAGTTATAGTCTTTGCCAGTATAATATAATTCACAAGAATCACATCCTGTTCTTTGTCACCAAACTTTATCCAAATACTGTTTTCAGTTTTAACTCGTTTACTATAGTGAACATAGGAGATTTTTAGAGATTAAAATTCTCAGGATAGTGGATGCAGATTTTGTCAGATAAATTGTCGTTTTAAAGGCTCTTTGATGAAAAGAAAACAAATTAGGAGCTCTTATCATAATTCATTTTTAATGAACCACGCTTTGAGTCTAATTCAGGTTTTGTCTCTGCTGTTCTGTGCCATACTTTTCATGAGAGTTTCTGACAGAGGGATCTTCCTGTAAATAGAAATAAAAAACTGGTCACCAGGTCACAAATTGTAGTAGGTCCACTTTGGAAGAAAAAACAGTGTAGCATTCAGAACTATTTTCCATTATCTGAATGGAATAAGAATGTATTCATCTTTTTGAAATGCATGTGTATATGCATGCACACTCACATGCACACACACATGGTTTATCACACTATGGACTTCACTGCAAGTGTTTATGTTGCTCAACAGTGGACAAACTAGAGAAAAATCTCATCTGAAATAATAAATTTACCATGATAAATCTTAATTTCATGGAGAACTTCTTTGCTGGGAAAGGCTTTCAAAGATGAATGAGATTTACCACTTCATTATAGTGTGAACAGAGGATGTGATGCCTGAACTTTAGAGTTTTTATCTTGGCTGATAACATTTACCTTTGTGGCCTTGTGTGGGTTATTCACACTCACTGCATCAATTTTCCAAAGTGTAAAATCAGCACAGTGTTCCATCTTCTAGTGGATCATATTAAAGATTAAAAGGTTTTGAAAGTCCTATATTCATCCCACATATTGTGTTTAACATCACTTTTGTTTTCTGTTGTTACAATGACTGAGCTAGTTGATCAGTTGTCATTGTTAATATAAAAATTACTTCTGCACAATCCTGCACTTCCATAGTTGCAGCATTAATTTGACATCAGTGGAAGGAAATCTTGGTCCCAGGATTAGAATTTCATCAAGCCTAGTGTATATCAAATAGAAATGGTATAGAAAGTAATTCTTTCTAATGACTATAAAGGAAAAGAAAAAACAAAGATCAAACAATTCTCAAAATGCAGGAGAACTGCAGTAAATTCTTGTAGGATATTTAGAGTAGCATACTTTTCCAAATTTTAGGAATTTCTAGAGTTCATAATTCAGCCAGACTGGCAAATTTAATTTCTTGTTTGAAGAGACTTACTCTAGGCTTTCCATGAGATGGGTATGGTTTTGGGTTTTTGTAAATTAATAGTTCATCTTCGTGTTGGGTAGTTGCTTATTCTGGTGTTGAACTTTTCTCCTACAGAAACAGGGAAAAGTGTATTGCCAGGAGATAATTCTTTTTTTGTTCCTTCTTGCTACATACTGTGGTCATACTGACCACATGCCCTGCTCTGGTCTTAACTGCATTAGGTAACTGACTGCAGCAGCATACTGCCAATTGTTTCATTCCTTAGCATAAGTGTTAGTGGTTTAAATTCGGAAAAGGATCTCTCAGTCAATCTGGGCAAGTCTCCAATTCTTCTTAATTTAGCATTTTGCTTCTGAGTTGTTGGCTAATAATTGGGTATTTTTGTCTTACCGTTTTTTGAAATTCTAATTTTATTGGCACCAACTACACAATGTCCTCTTACTACCTTCAGTTTGAACCTGATACTTCAAAGCTACTGACTGCAATATTACTAGCTTTTTATTTTTGTATGAGAGAAATTTTGGGGGAAAATGAGGGAAAGCATTCCTGGTTTGGGCTGGAAGTAGTATTGCTTCACGAGAGCTGGAGTCGGTGTTCACTAAGCTTTCCACTAATATTTAAGTTCATTCTAATTAATGGGACACATTTCTAACCTTCCAGAACTGAAAAATCTTTCTCCTGTTCCCTCTCCCACCCAAAGTGTAAAATGAATCTTTCTTTCATGTGCTTCCTGAAGCAGGCAAACAGAATGGATGTTTTGCTGCTTTTGTGCAGTCAGCTTTGGCTATGTGGACAGTAATATGGGCAGCAAGGGGGGGTCTTCGCCCCACCCCCCCCCGCCCTTTTTTTTTTTACTGTGAGATAAAAGTTTCAAGTTGATCCTGTTCATTGCAGGACAGATTATGTTCTGTGAATACCATGAAGTCTATCAAAATGGACATCAATTAGACTCCTCAGTGGCAGTATCAGCAGAGAACCTCAAAAGCAGGTTAACTGGGGTTTTTTTTCCCATTTCTGTTACATTTCCATTTTAGGTGAAGCATTTTGTTGAACCACCAGGTTATGTACAGCTTGTTTGTCTAAACTTAAATTTAGACTTTAGCTGTAAACTTAATACAGAGTTGGTAATTGCAATTTAAAATATATTTTAAAGATCTGAAAATAACAAAAATACTCGGAAAGAAATTTTTCCTCTAGCACTCTTGAATTTTTCTAGTTAGCTATTTTCCTAAATTAAGAATATGTAACTAAATTTATTCAAGAAAATTAATGTTTTAAATAATGGCTGCTGTATCATTGGTGAAATTCCATTTCTCTTGATGCAAATTACTTTGGAAACAGTAGGGAATGATTGAAACTTTATGTAATACATTAGTATATTTGCATCCCATTTTCATAATGAAGCTTCAGTATTGGTACTGTGAATCTAGAACTTGTGTTTTCTTACTAAGTATGGAAATCTCTGCTGTTACTTCAAGGAGTACCTCAATTACTTTTTACTTTCCTGAAGTATCTTACAATATGTTAAGTTTTTTATTCTTTTATTGCTATTTAAGTAATTTATCTTCGCTGTAAAGTACTGTGATCTAAGATGTGGGAGATCTAGATGGTAAATGTTCTTCAATACAGGAACCTTTCCTGTTCTCCCTGAAGAGCTCTTTTGTGCACAGTGTCAAATACCTGAAAGCATTGGAGGGATGCTTTGAAATTGAATGTGTTCTTGGCTATGTTGTGGGGTTTTTTTAATGCTGGTACATCTCTTTGTTATCCTGAACTATACAGCTTCTCATTAGTTACATACTGTTAAGGTCATTATAGTTTTCAGTAAACAGCTTTGATGTGTGATTGCTGCACCTTTTTCAGCCTTCCTCTCCTTACTCCAAAAAAGAGTGGCTACAGGGATGTGGGAGTGGATGTCTTACTATGTTTGTGTTAGTCTCTCAACTTCTAACTTTTTCCTGCATACACAGAAATTAAAGGTTGTTATTCAGTCCCAATTATTTTACCAATGGCTGTTGCAGTGCCTCAGGTCCTAGAATTGCATTTCTGAAGACACGATACTTTTAATGTCTTGGGGTAAATCTTAGTGTTACAAGGGAAAAGGCTTTTTTTAAAAATTATATAACACATCTTTAGAATGGTTTTAAAGTATTTTATTATGAATCCCAGTTATAGATACAGGTTTATAATATATAAATAGAGCTATGGTATACTGAGAGAATCTATGAAAGCAGCTTTTAATATGTTGTGACATAAAATAACAGTGAACAAATTTAAATGGGGATGGAAGTGTTAAAAATGGCTGGCATAAAGTCAATCTGTTCAAGAATTATTGTTACATTTATTAAAATACTATGTCAGGTGGATATTTTTTTCTTCCCTGTTCCCCACTCCAGGTGCACCTTACCCTCTTACAAAGTAAATCTTTTTACAGTCTAAATTTGATGTGCATTTCATCTTTTCAGATAATGTTAATGTGGTATTGTTGTTTTTTGTTGTGGGGTTTTTTTTCAAAAAATAAATCCACCAGTGTCCTATCCATTTCCCATTGTTTCTGACATGCTTTGATTTCTTTGGTTGAACTACAGCTTAATTCAAGCTATTTTGCTGACTACTGGAAACTTACCTGGTAAAATGTTATTAAAATATATTCATAACTCCTGTCTATTTACTTTGCAATGTGTAACAAACTGTGAGTGTCTATTGGGAAACAATGTGAACAAAGTGGATATGTCAGCTTATGATTTATAAGCAGCTGTTCTATATTGTTGAATTATTATTGATGAATATGTCTCCTTGCATTTCATGGTTTTGTCACTGAAAATAAACATACTTAATTATATATGTAAAATGGGCTACTTGATTTTTGTCTCTGAGACTGGGGTTATGTTTGTACTGTTTAAAATGCAACTAGCTCTCATCTGTGAGGTGGAACCTTTACCTGAGACTAATTAGAAGTATAAATTATAAAGGTGTTAGCAGGAGGATTTAAAAAAAAAAAAAAAGAGTAATTCCCAACAAGATGTCACATAGCTGAGTTAGGTGGATGTTCTAAGGATCAGAATTCAAGTGAATTCATTACTGTGTGACTTTTAAAGTGCTTTGAGACAGTATCTCTTCTACCTAAACCATGTCCAGTTACTGAGAGAGCTTTCAATGAGTAAATATACTTGTGTTTTCTACATTCAAATTTGTCATTTGGAGCCAAAAAATTTAGATAAATATTAAAACAATAAAAACTGAGAGAAATATTATAAAAATCTAATTGATTATGTCGTTACACCAGACATGGATAATGACTTTTAAAAGTGCATTAAACTAATCTGAAAAGTACTATAAATATGTTTATTAATAAGATAATTCTTGATTATTCAAGGTTACAAACCCACATAATACTGTTGGGAAACTGTCGATGGGCTTTGGGAAAACAAGGTAGATGTTTCACCTTAAAATAAGAACCAGTAAAGACATGCATGCTTGCATGTATATGTTTATTATATATCCTTTTAACTGTATATTTAAAGAAAAACAAAGTCATAACAGTAGAGAAATATTTCAAACATTGTGTCAGGTATTCCTTTATGGCGTTTAGTTGGAATTATGAATGTTAATGCCTCCAAACAGCATTTCTGGCAACCAGTCTCTCCATCTTCTTGATTTACGATTCTTATTAATAGGGGTAGCAGAGCCAATGTCTGCTCTCTGCACCAAATAAATAAGAGGGTGTATAATACATGGGGGTTACTGTGATGAGTTATTCATTTTTTTCTGTGCTTGCATTTTTCTTGTTCCATGGGAAGTGGTACACACAATACTGGTAAAGGCTAAGGGGAAACACAGCCATCTTGTAAATGCAATGTCACTTAATATGTGAGTATTTTACAAGTATGCAACTGCTCACTATCAAAACGTATTGAAATTCCGTGAAATTTTATTTGTGCAAACTGTGATTTTGTTAAATTGATAACTTTATTAAATTATTACTTGTATCTTGGTGAAAGGTGACAAATACATTTGGTACCCAGTCAAATAAATTTTTGTGTCAGCTTTGCAAGGCTGGAATAATTACTTCAATTTTGTGGGAGTTACTGCTTCGGAAAAAATAACAGGGAGTGATACATCTGACATCAAAGCATTTACTGACTGAAATATTATAAAAAATGTATTAAAAAGGTAATTTTGTCAGATGCTTAGACTGTGCTTGAAATCTCTAGTTTTGTATATGGATGACTAAAAACATAATAATGGACCTTATAATCATGCATACAAACAAAGTATCACCACCCTCCCCACACACCTTCTGTTCCCAGAGCATATTTTTAACATCACTCTCCATAATTTGAGATTGATTTTGCTATTATATAACGCCTTGGTGCGTCTTGTGTGATTGCAGTGGTGTGATGCTTCATGGATTGTCTGTTTCACAACCCCTAGAATTTTTTCTCTTTTGTTAATGTAGAAACTGTTTAAAATAAAATTATCTGCACTGTGTCAGTGTGCTACACATAATAATCTTCAGAATTTTGATCTTTACTTCCCTGGAATTAATTTTTATTTTGCACTGTAATTTTATTGTCGCATTTTTTCCCTCCCCCTTCGTTTTTCACTTTTGCTTAATGAAATGTTCCTTTATGAAAAGCAGGTGGCATTACAGTTAATAACACTGTTATTTCTATGTGGTGAACTGAACCATGGCGTTATATAATACCAAAACCTTTTGGGAAAAATCATATATATCATATGTGAATAGATAAGTGCATATTCAGAACTTTCTTCAAAATACCAACATTTACCTTTTGGGTTTTCAAGCGGTACGGTACCTGTGCATATTGGCCTGTGTATGTGTGCTGTTACACAAAATGATGTAACAGGTAACATTTGCTGATCAAGTTTGAGATATTTCTTTCCCAGTTTTCTTTGGTAGTGTGCCATTGACATATATATACTGTGATGTTGTAACTACTACTTTCTGTATTAAATTTCACATTGTAGTTGTGGTGCGAGATACCTCCTTTTCTCAACGTCATGTCTATCCTATATACTTTGGCCTTTCCTTTTCAATCTCCTTCCTTGTGTATTTTTTGCCTCATAGAGCTGGAATAGCTTCTCCCTCCAAACCAATTTTTCTTTCTCTTTCTTTTCAAAATTACAAATGGTGAATCAACCTAATTTGCAACAAAGCTGATCTGAAAAACTTTCTGGATAGTAAAGCTAAGGTGATACTCTTTCTCCCACTACAGTGTAGTTAACAACACTGTAAAATGCTCTCAGCATGTGGAAAAACGTAAAACTTGTCTGAACGTCCCTAGTTTTCTAGAGGCAGATGAGGAAACTGCTTCAGAATCAATTCAACACCAGAGACAGCCCTTCATTTTGCTGCTAGGCAGATTCCTTTATTAATTTATCATTGATGAGTGTATAGGTTAATTGTTACATATTGCAGTCAATGATATATGGGATATAATGACAGTCTTCCAAAAGGAGGAAAAAAGTTCTTAATTATAAAGCATTTACATTGTTTTTTCTGCAAATCTTAACTGTAACCAGAATCAGGTGACCTTATTCACTGTATTTATGTATTTTTAACAAGTTCCAAGACTTTTATTACCTCTAAGAATTCTTTTTCTGTTATATTCTTTCAGATTTTCTATATGGCATTGGTTCTAGAAACATACTGTTTAATTCTTCCTCAAGGAAAACTCTATTATTGCCCTTTCTTCCTACCGCTTCTTTCTAAAAGTATATTTGTCAGTAGATCTGTTTCTCAGTACTTTCTTTAATAGTTAAAAAACTACAGTGGTTGGGACTGGAATAAAGCAGATGTTATGCCATCATAATATGTGCAGTAGAAGATGCATTAAATTCTGATTATAGGTAATTTTTACCAATCTTTCGTAGAAACTCCTCAAGTGTAATTACTGTAATACAAGTAGAGATTTTGTTAGAAATTAAGGTCTGTAGTAGTTTTCATAGTAAAGATCTGAAAATGTCATTCAAAAGAATCAGTACTTCTCAGCAAAAGTTTTGCAGTTAATAGAAAACTTAAAAGTACTGATTTCCAATGTTAATTTGAAAAAAAAATCCACAAACCTACATTTTTTTGATACATACTTTACATTGTTTGTATATGGCCAGTTGTGGTTTAACCCCAGACAGCAGCCAAGCATCACACAGCCACTCGCTCATTCCCCCCCAGTGGGATGGGGAAGACACGTGAAAAGTTAAAAGTGAGAAAACTCAAGGACTGAGACAAAGACAGTTTAATAGGTAAAGCAACATCCATGCACACAAGCAAAGCAAGACATTCATTCACTTCTTCCCACGAGCAGGCCAGGTGCTCAGCCATTCCCAGGAAAGCAGCACTCCATCGGACATAATAATGACTTGAGAAGACACTCAGCATCACTCCAAAAGTCTCCCTCCTCCCTCTTCTTTCCCAGCTGTATATGCTGAGCATGATGCCATATGGTATGTGATAGCTCTCTGATCAGTTGGGATCAGCTGTCCCAGCTGTATCTCTCCTCCCTGCCCCCTGACTCCTTGTGCACCTCCAGCCCACTCTCTGGTGGACTGAGGTGAGAGGCAGAAAAGACCTTGATGGTGTGTAAGCACTGCTCAGCACTAACTAAAGCATGCTTTTATTATCAGTACCATTATCAGCACAAATCCCAAACATAGCACCATACCAGCTACTGTGAAGAAAATCAGCTGTATTGCAGCTAAAATCAGCACAACTATAAAGCAGTTAATGCTTAACTGATTTAAGTGTGTTTAGAGGATGATATGACTTGGCTTCTGTTTCAGGCCTTACAAGATTTCAATAAGATGTTTGAAAGGGATAAGGATTTACTCTTCTGCTTTTGCCTCACTTCTGGGATCTTTCAGTTGCTGCTTTCACAAGGAAAGTACTTTTCCTTCACACTTGCCAAGTTAGATGCATGCCTGGGGCATTTGGCACGCAAACAGAGCCAAGGGATATATGCAGTAACTGTGAACATGGCTTTGCAAACTGATGAAGCTGGGGCAGAGAACCTGCAATTTGATGATATTTTCTTTAAAGAGCACACTTTTCAAATCGTATCAAGATTTTGTAAATGTGAAGTGTCTTCTTGGCTAGGTATTTGGGGAAAAAACACACTGAATGAGTACAGTGAAGGAGCATTACAGCACACTTGCACCATCCTTCTGTGTTTATGGTGATGCATGCTTAGCTACTGTTTGGCTTGTCATTCTCACCTGCTGCCTTATTTCCTCCTCCTGCTTCTTTTTCGCCCCTTTTGTTTCTGCTCTTAATCATACCTTGCAGTCCTCTCTCTTCACCCAGTGTTTTGCCTTTCAACTCCTGAGTTACGTGCATCCTCTTGGGCTGGATCTACATTAAGTATAAAATGCTCAATTACAAGACTTGTTTTTATGCAAAACATCTTAATTGCAAGTGGCAGTTCACTGACCAGATGAAGAATATAGATGTGGCTATACTAAAATTAAGAAGTCAGGAAAAGATAAAGTCTTGTCCGTCTCTCTTCTAAATTTTTTATTACATTTTTGTTTAAAACTGACATTTCAGAGTAGGATTTCTTAGATTTAGCTTTTGATTATTTTTTAATTTAGCTTTTTCATTGCATTGTTTTGTGTTAAGCTTCTTACACTGCTGTCTGCTGTGTGAAATAGGAGAAAAAGTTAAGGCAGCTCTAGCAGGGCAGTTGGACTAGATGATCTCTAAAGGTCCCTTCTGACCCCTACCATTCTATGATGTAGTTGTGGTTACCTGGATTGTTCCTTTCATGATGTTAGTACTTTCAGGTTGGACAAAGTTACTTCATAAGCTATGGATAAAATAGGTCCAAAATGCCAATGTGAATGACCTTATTTTGGAGGGCTTCTACTTACTTGGAGTTTAAAAGCAAATACATTAAGATATGTAGCTGTCAAGAAGGATGGGAAAGAGAGTTTGGCCATTTGCTTTTAAATCTCAATGTAAACTTTTTTCTGTTTGATTACTGGAAGCTATGCAGGTGCTGTTGTAAACAATCAGTATTAAATTCCATTCTGGTTTGTTTGGAAACTGGTGCTTTAGTTCTGATAAATGTTGATAGGTTTGGGTGATTTGATCGGTTTGGGTGATTGTGGCTTTGTTTTTTTGTAGCTGTGATCTTTAGAGATCACTTTATGTTGCTGTGGTTATTTTGTTTCTGTTCCAGATAATTTGATATTCTAAGGCAACTGAATATTCTGTTATTCAGACTTGGTAGGCAATATGTGAACTAAAGCACCAGGCATATGTTTTGAGTTCTCATTAAATGGTTTCAGTTGTTTCACTAGTGTGACTGCTGATGAAAAGGTGTTACAATTGCATCATCTTGCTTTTCTGCAGAGATCATCTGAAGCAGATTCAGGTTCTTGACTTCCTGTGTTTGGGGAAAGCTGAAAACTAATAGCAGACCAGAATGCCTTGACTTTGCTTTTCTGCATTAAAAGTTTCTGCACAATCACTTGCTGAAATCTAATGCTGGGAACCAAAAGACTTGTTCCCTTATTTTGAGTTCTAAAATAAATCTGAATGTTGTTTATATATGAATGAAAGTTCAATGTCAGGCTTCCCTTTGCCTTCATCAGGGCTGCAACTCTTAAGCAGATTTCTAATTTTGCTCGGAGCAGCACGTCTGGATCTCCTCTTCTGATGTGTGACATGGCAGTCTCCTCCTCAGAATCCTCTTCCAGTCATTTTGCAGAAGCAACAGCAGTTTTCAGTCTAACCTCTCCTCAAACCTAGCTCTGTTGTAAACTAGAGTTTTCACAAGTCCTTATAGCAATAAAAAATTACTTGAGAGAATTTCTGGGTAAATCAATTATGATACTCAAAAAGGGTGATTTTATTTTCATGGTGGCTTGGGCACAGGATTTTCTGAAAACTATTTTTTACATGTTTTTTGGCAGGGGTTATTCTAATCGGTTTCATTTGTAGGTCTTAAACGTTCGGGTAGTGACAGCACTCTGGAAACATCTGGGATGAGGTGGTAAAGCTGCTCTCTCAGATTGTGGAAATGCTTTAATTTCAGCATGAGAAAGTAATGTGGACCAGTCTTCTAATACCCAATCCCTAGTTCTTCTTCAATCTCCTTTTCTTTCCTGGATTTGAGATAACCACAAGTATCAGAAAGCTGTGCCAACACTATAGGATGTAGAAATGGAAATTCCTTCTCCTTTTGAATGTAGTTGGATGCTCTGAATAGTCAAAATCCCAACCTTTATGGCAGGCATAATTATCAATTTGTTCTGTGTGGAGATACTATGCCTTCACCATGTCCCTGTAGGTAGGAAACATAATGTGCATTGTTTTCAGTATTTCCTCACAGTTTTCCCATCCCTTTAAATTTCATCCAAGGGAGATGCATGGTTGGTGTGAACTAGGGAAAACTGGTTGGGGAGGCTGAGAAGTCAGGACCTCAGGCTGTGCCACGTGTGGAGTAGCTGGAGTATGTGCTCTGGAAGCAGGACTGGGGATGTACCACAGAGCACCATTCTGAACACTGCCCTGCAGATCTGCAGCTGCTAGTGTGTCTTGTGGAAAGGACGTAACTACTTCTGGATAGTTGTTGTTGGAGAAAACTTTGAATAGTGTGGCTGACTACCAAGAGGTTTTTCCTCCTGAGAAGTGCATGTGTCAGACCTTGTTGATTGGTCAGATTTATCATTTATAATTTGGTAGGTGTCTGTTTAACTCAAGATTTTGGCCTCCCAGACACATCAAAATAAAAAGAAAAAAGCATGCAAGTGACATTTGCTGACTTGGAAGTTCAACAAACTTTGTTTGACTGGCATGATAAAGCAGGGCTTCAAAACAGCCAGCTCTCATACAGACTCTTTTGTAAGGCTTTAAATTTCCTTGCAGAGGAAGAATTGAAAGGAAATCACTTCAGATTAATATATTTTATGGTGAGGAGAAATGAATAGCTTAGTGTTAGGCTTTTTTCCTTCTCTAGTTCCATATAAATCTCCCTCTAAATTTTTCAATCTGCATTCTCCTGGCAGAGAGAGGCATAGTTCAAAATGCATGTCATTGACTGGGAAGATTATAAAATTGGAATGAAATTCCCCTTGACTTTATGCTAATCAAGTAATCATTGATTATTTGAATGTGCCTTTTATCTTGAGCTTCAAGTGGGTAAATCAGTTTGTCATACTAAGAAAACTGAATCTGGAAAGTTTTGGAAATAGAAATTGCTCAACAAGAAAGGTGTTTTTCTATGCATAGCAAAGATAATCCCTGTAGAGGACTCTTCTATCACCTGCAAACATAAGTAGTTAGGATTTTCGTTCTCAAATTGTGTATCCGTTGTAGGTTATTAGCAGAATTTCATCAGTGGCAGCACCAGAACTTCAAGGCAAGAAGAAAGCAGGTTGTAGTAAGGTATGATGGAGAGATAAATGATGTCAGGCACTCCAAATTCAGTGACCAGTAGTGTAGACACAGCTTTTGTTTGCATTTAGTAAGCATATGGTATACTTCTTTTCCTTCTCCTCAAACCCTTGCCTACGTGAGAATTGTTTTTAGGACTTTCTTAAAGAGTTAGTTTTACCCAACAAAAGGTTATTGAGCAGATAATCTCAATAATTAGATTTTTTTGCATCTCTCCCCATCTGACTACACAGAAAAATCTCTACTCTTCCTAACTAATACCTCTTAGGCTTTTTTTCCATGTTAATTGTTCAGATATTTTTATAATTGTTACTTTCTCAACCCTTTCCTGTCGTAAGGAATCTGTTTTTCTCTAATCCATGAACCAGTAGTAGTTCGGTTCAGCAACAAATGGTCGTCTCTTCTACAAAACAGAGCTAAAAATACTTGAATATTTAATATTGCAATACAGTCATTTGGTTATAGCCTGTTTTTCAAGTCCTGGGAAATTTGTCTGAAATGTTCCTTTCTAATAAGCATATCAATTCTGAGCCCTCTCCTTCTGAATGTTCAATTTGTATCCCTTTTCCACCCATATTCCCTGGATTTGCTTTTGCAAAATGAAGGAGTTTTGTCTTTCAGAGCGGCAAGGTCTCAGGAAGTGATTCGGGAGGTGTCATTGATCTTACACTGGATGAAGAGGATGATGGCTCTTCTCAAGGTAGGTGAAAAAAGTTTTGCTAGCTGCAAATATTTTTTCATCCCATGTATGACAGAAAGAAATAAACTTTTGTTTCTGCTTCCTGTATTTTATTCCTTGGTGTTTCAGTCAAACAGACTGTTAAAGAATTCTGATAGACGTTAAATGAAAGGAATTCTTCTTATTGTAAAAGAGTCTTTTAAGATTTTTACCTTTCCTCTAACTTAAGCATTGTTGCTGTTTATGCTTAAATGTGTTAGGATTGGGGACTAATCTGAGGCATTTGAATAGTTTGGAAAGTTCTTCTAGATGTATCTCATTTTTTATGTTTACTCATTAATTAAAATTCTACAGTTGACATTCAGGCATTAGATTATTCCAGCTTTTAAAGGTCATTGATCTAAAACTCTTTGAGTTCAAAAGTTTAAATACCAAATGCAGATCAGTTCTTTGGTTTGGAACTGTATGCCAAGATTAAATACAGTTGTGCTCTTACGTGTTTGACAATTTAGATGCACTTCCTCTTTTAAAACAATACTTATTTTAATAAGCCTTGCATAACTGTGGGCAGATGTAGTTAAAATTAGCATTGAATTGGTGAAGAATAATAGTAGTTAAGCAAAGTAATAAGTGTCTGTACTTAGGACCATGTGTAGCGCTGTCATCTTTACTGAAAAATGTTTATTTCAACTATTAGAGATAAAACTTCAGTTCTGAAGTCCAGCCACCAAGAGGTTAGATTTTTCTAGACAACCTCAGTAGCTGTCCCTTTAGCTGGTGTGTTCAACACATACGTTCTTAATAGCTTAATTTGCTATGTGTCTGTATTACACAGATGTGGGATGTTTATGTAATGTTACACAAATCATGTTGACGTGGTAGCATTTCTTTCAGTGAGGAAGAAATGTAATGTTACCACCAAAAAGGGAGTGAATGTGGTATGCAAGTGTTAGAGAAGACTGATACTGTTCAGATAGCTGACTGTCTAGTTCCTTTATCAGTAGAGGTTTCCAGCAGTAAATGGTCATCTCTTCTACAGAACCAAAAAACAAGTGTCACCTACAAAATAAACCTAAATCTGTTAAGTATAAAAGATATTTAAATAGATTTTAGTATCTGGAGAGAGATGTCTTTTATGTACTTGCCTTTAAATCTCCCGGTACAACTAGGAAACTAATGCTATTTTGGTAGTGTACAACTGACATGTGTGTCCTTGTTGGTTGAAATTACTACAGATTCTGATTGAGAGTAAATTTTGTTTGAGAGTGAGGGATTTTTGTTTGCTTGTTTTCCTCGGGGGAGGATGATGTTTGGTTTGGGGTTTTTGGATTTTTTTAAATATTACAGTGACTAAGACCTCTGATCATGTGCTTGAGCCATTGGTTTTAGACACAGTACTCCTACAAAACAACTATCTTTCAGTAGCTGTTGGTTTGGCACTTTGAAACTCCACACTATTATACACAGAAACACATGTGTCTAACTTCTAACCCTCTTTTTACATATAACAGTTTCCATTCAAATAGGGGGGAAAAAAACCCCATCATACTGTGGAAGCACTCACCTCATACAGCCCAGATTTGCATTTCCTCTCTTCTTTAGTTTATCAGATGAACAACACACAGACATTCTGTAATTAACAAAATTCCTGATCATCTTCACTGCCCCACACATGATTTTCCACATAAATAGCAGAAGTTCTTAGCAATTCCTAAATGGCTGATGTTGCACTCCCTACTGTCATCTGCGGGTTTTTCTCAAGTCTTAGCTTCGTTCCTGTGTGATGTTTTAGTCCATCTCCACACTGGTGGCATCTTCTAGCAACTAAATTTAGTGCACACCTTCTGATGTGTTTAAAACTGATTAATGAAAGGGTTGCATAACATTGTGAGAAACCATGTTGTTAATTCCTATTCAGAATAACTGTTGTCATCCATTTATCAAAGAGTAATCTAGATACTTTTCTGTCTGCAAGGATCTTGCAATACATGTACAACCCCCTTGCTGTCCTTTTTTTAGATACTTGTGTAGCATACTCCATCAAATCATTTCATACAAATATTAAAACAACTAGTAGATATAGCTAATATATACCCCTAGTCTAAAGTGGATTTGTAATCTAAGAAATATGCACAAGTACAGTCTCATAACAGCCATGTTCCACTTTACTGTTTTTGTAGGAAAAAAAATACTAAAACCATACCCTTTTTCGTTGTGTTTTATAAGCTTGTTGATCAACAAATCTGTAGTTTTCTGGATCCTTAATTTTATCTTACTCTTGAACGTGCACATGTTATGTTTGCTGTTCTGTAATGCTATTACACTGCTTTTGAATTAGTATGCCAATTAAAACTGCTTCCTGCTATAACTGCAGTGTCAGAGGCCCATTTTCTGGCGTGGATATTAGCCCCTCTTCCATTTTGCTTATTTCATTTGGAGTTTTTCTTACACCTCCCATAGTAATGATTTCTATTTTATGCTCATTTCCATAGATCAGGTTGTCATGTCTCCTCCAGGTCCATATTTTTAGGTCCATATTTTTAATGCTGATCCTGTATTACTTTTAACCTTAGTCCTTTCTCAACTATGCGCCCAGTTTCCTGTGCTCATTTTTTACTTACATAGCTAAATTAGCCTTTGCTATTAATTTCCATTTATTTAGTGAAGTCTAGTTGATTATCTTGCATAGTTTCCTGTGGCTGGTGCAATCCTGATTCCAGCAACTGGGATCTCAGCAGGACTCTTCATTTGTCAGAAGCAAATTAACTTACTTCTGTGTGAAATCCAAAAACACAAGCAAAACCAAGAAAAGCCCTCACATTTGTCCAGACTGTTGTTTTTACTTGAACTATATCTTTACAACAGCAGTGTGTGGGTTTTTACTAGCTAGATCATGAGCACATTTTCTATAGGTCATGATGAAGAACGCACTCACATCACTGGAGTTACCCAATGGCAATTGAAATGTGCAATAGTCTGTGAATATTCCAAGTCAACAGGTGTACGAATCTCTGTAGCAATCAGTATCAAAAAATTTGTTGAATATTGGGAAATCTCTCATAGTCATGGAAAAGAAGCATGAACTAATCACAAGACCTGTTAGCTGATGAAAGCAGGAAACATCTTGCCTTGTGTTTTCAAAAGGAGCATCCCTTTACTACTTCTTTTACAGACTTTGGAAAGAAGAAAATTATACTTTTGTCATGGTTTCAGGGAAGTAGCTCAGCTATTCAGTCTACAGAAAGACAATATGGTTTGCAATTTATATTGTACTTGAAAGAAGGTTCAAGACCTCAAAAATAATTTATCATCTAGCAGTTTGTAAAGGGTACTGTTACCTCAAGCTGTTAGTAGCTGGTGTCAAAGACACCTTGGTGACACCATCAAAATAGTCTCCAACTGCTAAAAAAACCCAACATTTTCAACTACATTAAACCTGTTCTTAATGCTTCCAAATCTAGTTATTATACTTAGTTGATGCTTTCTAAATATGTTCTTCAATATATTGTTGATATGTTTTCTCGAGAGTAAAACACATATTAATGGGTTTTTTATGATTATATTGTGCACTCTTTTACTAAATTAGTGGCTGCTGCATGGACGACTTTAAATAGGGCAGATCTTTTGTGAATAAGTGCCTTTAAAATCTGCTGTTCTAACTTGTGGGTTTTAGTATTTGGTGACGTCTTTTGTGCCCACTACTACTCTAATCTAGCTGAAATACCCAGGCAAAAGCTTTGCAATTCTTCTTTATTCAGCTTGTGCACAGGCTTGATGATAAAAACTTTCAAGACTTCTTTTTTAAGTTTTCTATAAATAATCAAGTGATTCCCCTTTATTAACAAACAGCAACAAACAGGAGTGACTAACAGCTTGAGCAAAGGAAAGAGTCAGCAAATGACAAAAGGCTTTAAGCATCAAAAGTAGACAACATTTATTTTAGGACTACAAAGTACAGCAGTGTTTAGACCCTTTTAAGTTTTTAGGCTGGTTTTTTTTAATAGAAACTTTTAAATACTTTGGCATAGTGTTCCATTACATTCAGGTTTCCAAATTATGCTGAAACATGCAGCCTTCATGATGACCGAATGAAACACTGTGGAGTAGGGGGAGTGGGAAAGATTGAGATGAGGAAAGTGAGGGAATTAAATGAATTTTCTACAGTTTTGTTTGCAGAATGAAAGGATCAAAGAAATGTCACACTAGGAAAAACTCTTTGCTAATGTGTGAATAACAGGCAGGGGAAAAGAGATTTAAACCCTCTGTGATGTTCTAATTTCTGTTCTCTGTTTTATGTAAATTTGCTTTGTTTTCAAGCAGATGGCAAGAAGAAGAGCCAGACACCTGCTACAGGATTGAGTTTACACCCCCAGCCCTCGGCTCGACCCTTGCAGGCTTTGCAGCCTTTGCCGCCAAACCCTGTGCAGCAGACAGGTGTGCCAACAAGTGGACCTTCCCAGACCACCATACATGTATTACCTGCAGGTAACTTCATTTTCTACATTACACATTTTACTTGTGAATGCTTTTTTTCTTAAACTAGACTTCTGTGTGTTCTACATTATGCTAATCTTTCCAGGTGAATATTCGTAATGTTGGAGTCACTTTTTAATCTCCCATTTAAGTCAGTTTCCCATAGTTTTTCTTTCTTTTTAAGGTGATGATGTGAAAGGGAAAGGTAGTTGTGTTGGTTTGTAAAGCATTCAGAATCAAATTCATTCCATGGAAAAGAAGAAATCCTGCTAAGGATGGCCATGAATATTAAGTATATAACAACATATTTTGTTATTGGTAAAAGTGAAGAAGAATTGTAGCAGCAGGATTATTTAAGTAATAGGGTAAAAATCAGCAACGACATCACTCCTGGCTCTGTCCACCTGCACTTACCATTCTCTTTGCCAAAAGAATAAATTGCCAAGACTGACATTTAAGTTTCATCCCTCGTTAAATGTTGTTTTGTCTGCAGTGGGATTTTTAGCCCTCCCCTCCTTTTCTTTCTAACATAAACAAATATAGATCTTCTTCTTTTTTTTTTCTCCTTATTTTACTCTCTTTTTCTGTAGGTGATTGTTAAAGATTAGTTGGCATTGGAATTGTCTTACGAGTGATCTGTTCTACAAACTCTTTGGTGGTGTGCTTTATATTGTCCACAGCTGTTCTTACATTCAGCACCTTTTCCTTTCCTTCTCTTTTGCAGCGATGGCATGAGGGTATTATGTTTATCTTTTCTGTATGGAATTTGTATATATATTGGTATTACTATTTCAGGTGAAACTACTTAGACTGTTTTTCTTGCATTATCAAAAGCAGATAGAATTTCAGAGAAATGTGGTTTTATTTTGCATAGCTCAGATGAGTCATTTTCAGACACTATCAGTTTAATATTGTGGAATTCCATTCTAAATTGTGGTCTGCCTGTTTTCTTCCAGCTCCGACAACAATGAATGTAACACATCGGCCAGTGACCCAAACTGCTCCAAAACTTCCCATACCTAGAACCCCTAGTAACCATCAAGTGGTCTATACCACTCTTCCAGCACCACCAGCTCAGAATCCTGTCAGAGGAACTGTCATGCCAAACCCAGGTTTAAGGCCAGTCAACCCACCAACTGGAGGTGAGTGATGCTTTCTTCAGTACACATTTTAGCACAGCACAGCTTGATATGTTCTACCTGATAGATGTGGAGTTTGGGTCTTTTTGGCTTGGATTTGTTGTTTGGGGTTTTTTTACAGTACTGATTTTAAAAAGGCTATTTTAAGGCCTTTTTCTAGGAAAATTCAATGAGAGAGGGAATTTATACATTTTTCAGGCAAGGTTCCCAACAACAGATCTCTGTGTAATGTGCTTCTGACCTGATGGTCTGCTGATGGAATGAATGCTGAGCCTTTAGATGCCTGCTTAAACATTGTCAGAAATCAAGGTGATTTTCCACCAAATTAACTAAGATTCAGCTTGACCAGGCTCTCAATAACCTAATCTAAGAGCATTTTCTCAACAGAAGGCTGGGCCCTTCAAACCTGGACTTTTCTGTGATTCTGTCAGAGGCAGTTCTGTTGCTCTGGCTTGAAACGTGTATCTCTGTATTACAGAGTACTATGGTCTGACAAGCCATGTAAGATGTACAAAAGTAGCAGTCTCACCATAGCATTGTGCATTCCCTGTACTTCAGGACAAGGAAGCCAGATGGTTAGCCTGAGCAGGTAGAAGACCAGTTTAGTTAGAATACAGGTTATTTTGGGGCTCCATGTTTGCATACTGGGTAGAGGGGTTTCATGTATTATTAACAACAAATGCAGTTGTGTTTCTTGATGCATTTTAGCTGTCATGAGCTTTTCTCATTAGTCTGTTTTATGTTTTTCACTGTTTTATTACACAGCTCTCAGAAATGCTGCTACTGATGTGTATTGGTTTATATTATCGTTGAAACAGTCTTTGGCATCAGTAGCAGATGCTTCAGGACTAACATCTCTGCACTTTATCTTTAAAAGATTGACCATGAGAATTCATCTGAAGGGTTTTGCAAGTCATGGTTTTGTATTTTTGTATTTCTACCTCAACTAAGAAGTATGTCTACCTAAAAGTTATGCTATATTTGTATCCTATGTCTTACTAAGGCATTTCTATATGCCTTTCTTCAGATTACTGTCATTTCCTGAGATAGGCTGCTTTAGCACGGCTCCGGTTGGATTCTAATAGATGATAAATAGCAAGTTCAGGTGCCTGTTTATCCTACAGGAGTTTTCACAGCTTCATTAGCCTCTTAGATAGATGCGCAAATAGGAAAAAGTTGTGAAGCGGCTACCTGGAGTTCAGCACTTTATAATAAAGCATTAAGATTTAGCAGAATGAGCTCCCTGTCTCAGACTCACTGATTATGTAGACTTCTGACACTCTTCATCTATGATCAGAGCTTGATGGCTGTTCACAGAGGGAAATTACTGTGCAATAGCTGTGGTGATCTGACATGTCACCCTGTGAGCGTCACTTCTGGAGTATTAGAATGCTTCAGACTCATACAAGTGTGGAACTAGAGGGTGGTGGTGATTGTCCCCCAGTCCAGGCAGAAATAAAGGAACACCCTGGGTAACCCACAGCAAGGAGCAAAAGCTTTGAGCTTACAGAACATACATGTTTCAACAGTAAATGGAGATGTAGCATAAAGTGGGTGAGAACTTGGTAGCTTGCAAGAGTTCTGCATATTATTTCCAAGGCTATAAAATTGCCTAGTTTATTCCTGCCGGTCAGCTCCATTTGCTGTGGGAATGAACAAAGTGGTAAAGCCCGTGAGTAACATCCATTATGGTGTCCATTCTGTGAGGGAGGACAAGCCTCTTGGACATTGACTCACCTTTGTTTTCAGCACCATCCACAGCTCAGCTTTCTGGTGTTTGACTACTGAGTGGATGTCGCTCATTTCGCTGCAGCAGCGTTCCTTTCTGATTCCCAAAGTGATGTCATGTTTCTTTTCATGCTTAAACTCCCTGTATCTCCCACACTTCCCCTCCACGCCCATTCCTTTCATGCTACACATTGTCCCCTCTGCAGACATAAGCACTTGCTCTCTTTCACCCTTACAGCTTCAAGGGATGGGAAGTGGTTTTGTTATGCAGTATTTCATCAGTTTGATGTCACTTTGATGACCGTGTCAGTTTTAAATTTGGTGTCAACCAACTGAACCAAGGGGTTGGTTTTCCAATGTTCTGTTTAGCTGATTTTTAAGTATTTACTGTGCTTCTTATAGGTATGACAGTACGAATGCCTCAAACAACTACCTATGTTGTAAACAATGGACTGACTCTTGGGTCTGGAGCACCTCAGCTCACAGTGCATCATCGACCACCACAAGTGCATGCTGTGAGTAGTACTTTTGAAATCACTTAATGGAAATTTACAGGCTTGTCTCTGCGTTAGTGACCTTCAGGTTGCTTCTGAGCATGAACTGCAGAATAGAAAAATGCCTTGTAGACACTTTGCAGCCAGTTCACGTGCATAGCACCACCCTATCACTTACAGCACTTTCTGCCAAGAATGGTAAAATCTCTGTAGTCCCTTAGTTTACCTCAGAGTCCTGCAGATCACCAGTAGCACATAGTGATAACTGCTGTGAATTATCTGAAGGGACTCATGAGTACAGAAGAACTGCCAATGAAAAGTTTTGTTATGGTTTGTTTTCAAGTTGGATGTCCAGATTCACAGTACAGTGTTATGCAAAACTAAGGTATGAGATCAAGGTACAGACATGATCCTCAAGATTGCCAGCTCTCAATTTGAGAGGGTTTTTTAGTCATTGGTAGGGATGATTTACTTCTGCATCACCTCAAACCCATCTGAGAATTTGGAGTTGATTCTTCTTATGTGGTTTTGTTGTTGAGACTGAACCAAATACATTGCTATTTACCCACTGGTGGGCAGTCACATCACTTGTGAGGTCCTGAAATGGTAACTATATTACCAACAAAGTGGTTCACTATTCTTTCAGTCTAGACACTATTCAACTTAATGCATTCTCCAGTGGTAAGTAATGACACTAAATCAAGCTAACATCACACAGAAAAAGAGGACAAAAACTATCCCAGATTCCATCCTGAAAGGCCACTGGCTTGAAGAATAACAAACTTTCATAGTCAGGGTAGCCACATTCGTAGATTCCATCTGAACCAATGTAACTGAGACTCAGGGCTGATTCTGCAGTGTAAAAAAACTCAGTGGAAAGCCACATTTGTGCCATATTTTGAAACTTTATGGATACTGAGCTTGAGCTTTGTGATCAATTTAAGGTGATAAAATCCATGTGTCACTATTGCCCATTCTTCCTGTTGTGACTGAAAACCTGCTTGTTGAAAACGATGCTGGGCTGTCAGCTTAATCCACTGCCTGGGGTGTTTTGGGTGACATGGGAGAACAGCAGCTGAAGTGTAGATTAGCTCTAAGCCACTGTGAATCTGTCAGCTCAGTGAAGGGCACAGTGTTCAGTCCATCACTGCGTGGCTGGGAAGCCAAGAGGGCACAGGGAAAGAACTGCAGCAACGGTCTTCTGTACGGCAAATAGTAACATTTATGAGCAAATGGTAAGAACCTTGGGCACCCTTGGTCCCACCTCTGCTCACTGCACTGTTGCCTCTGCACACAGGACTTAGTGGCAGCGATTGGGTGATTGAAGGCACATTTGCTTCTGCTGGCTGTGGGAGGAGCAGTTAAAGCCTCTTCCACTGCTGCAGGTTCTGACCTTCCCCTTATTGTTCTTGCGCTTCTTAGGAGCCGCCGCGCCCTGTACATCCAGCCCCGCTCCCCGAGGCCCCGCAGCCGTCACGTCTGCCCCCCGAAGCTGCCAACACTTCTCTGCCTCAAAAGCCACAGCTGAAGCTGGCCCGGGTACAGAGCCAGAATGGGATCGTGCTGTCATGGACCGTCACGGAAGTGGACCGGAGCTGTGCCACTGTGGACAGTTACCACCTGTATGCCTACCACGAGGACCCGAGTGCCACCATGCCCTCCCAGTGGAAGAAGATCGGGGAGGTGAAGGCCCTGCCGCTGCCCATGGCGTGCACTCTCACACAGTTTGTCTCTGGCAGCAAATACTACTTCGCAGTTCGGGCTAAGGACATCTATGGACGTTTTGGACCCTTCTGTGACCCCCAGTCTACAGATGTGATCTCTTCCCAGAGCAGTTAAACTAGAGATCTTTGGAGCCTTTCAACCTTTCCTACCACCATGAATTACCCCAGTTTTGGGAGGTTGATCCCATGCATGAAACTCACTTTTGAATCCACGCTCTGCAGGATTATTTTAGACAGTTGTGTGAAACACTGAGTGCATTCAGAACCAAAAGAAAAATAAAAGTCTCACCTGCAGCAAGAGAGCCTGTTTTTTATGGATAGCTCAAGTCATGGGCCGTTTGCAAATCTCGCTTTCCCTTCCATGACAGCTGTTCCACCCAGACACCCACCTACCCTTTATCCAAGGGCACCCCGGATGCCTGGGATTCTGCCTCAGAGTGGGAGCAAAATAACAAATAGCAGTTTGTCTGAAGCAAAACATACACATCTGTAATAACTATCAAGGCACTAACATGAGGGCAAGAACAACAGATTTGCTGCTTGCCCTCCACCACTCTGTGGGCAGGCTGTGATAGATGAAGGGTGGTTCAAGGTCTCACTTCTATACTGGAAGATTGAGTGGTCTGGTCTTAATTTACAAATTGTAATGAGCCCTCTGAGGGGAGGGAAGGGAACTTGAGTCTGGCTGGGAACTAATGCGTGTGTAAGTTTGGAGGGGGGAGGGGGCAATAAACAGAAATGACCCTACTACCTCCTACATCTCCTAAATAAGAATGCTCCTCTACTTTCACCATCCTCCACTCACACTGGGAGCATTCCCAGGCCAGATCTGAAACTGGATTGTAGAGGCTGCATTCACACCTCTCTAGCTTGGATAATTTCTCTGCCCTTCCTTTCATACATCCAGCCCTATTTTTTAGATTTATTTTGTGCCTTAAAGAATAATTTCAGAAATAAAATGTAGCCGGATGCCTTGTGGTGTTCTTTTGTTTGCTTGGAGTTATTTTTCCCTTTAACCCTTCTAGCCTTTCATTACTGCTGCTCATTTTCATGGCCTGCAGTAATTATTATTTCTGTAAAGACCAGAAAAGTGTACCATCCACTGCTGCTGGGTTAATTTTTACTGCAGTATCATTCAACTCTTTCCTCACTGTAATTCTTGAGTAGTTGTTTTTGTCCTGTCAACAGTGTTAGAGTATACAGACAGTATTTTTCCACCGAAGCCTTTCCCTCTTCTTTTGGGAAAGCTGGATGCTGCAGTTCAGCTAATGAAGAAGCCTCTGTGGCGTGGCACTGTGACAACTTCTAGCTCTTTGCACTTGATTTGGATGTGCAAAAATGATAAGTTGGCATCAGAGTCGTCTGTTTTATCACATGCCTGCCTCTGCGGAAAGCTAACGTGCCCAAAGCAGTCTAGAGATTAGTTCAGATGCTGGCCTAAAAATTGTGAGCAATTGCAAATGCTAATGGATGCTTTACTGATGCTTCTGAGCTGGCAAAAGAAATGGACGCATCTGCCCCACTGTTGTTGCCACTTTAAACCGGCTTTTTGCAGAAGCAAATTGTAACGCACCTGGACAAGAAAGGGTGACGTAAGATTTTTATTTTGGCACTTCTCAGTCTCATTCCTGCCAGCAGAACCAAACAGGGGATTTACCATTCTTTTTCCATTTTTCACAGTCCATTTCACCATGTAGCAAAACTGGAGGAGAGAACAGTTTCTAATTTCAATGGTGTCTTTCTTAAAACCAACACATTTGTACGTAAAGCAAGGTTAAAGAAAGGACAGGGAAAAAAATAAATCCCAAAAGCATGACTGGTGAAACATGCTCTGAGGTTATGGGTTCTTTAGTTGTGTGTTCCCTTCAAGAACTTCTACGATGAAAGAAACCACATTGTAGGCTTCTGTCTGTACTATTTTACTGCACTCCTTCACGTAGCTGGGACTGTCCCTTCTGTCAGGTGAGTCATGAGTATTCTCTATATGGAAACTTGCAGTTTTATTGATTGGGGCGAGGAAAAATCCCATCTAAATCCAAGTATCACAAGAGAAGGTTCACACTGAGTCTCATGTGTGAACAATGTGTAACCTCTCCCTGGAATAACACTTGTCCCTGTATTACTGGTGCCAATAATAATGCCTTGATTTTTTTTCTCTGTTTAATCAAAAGTTTTGTCTATTTGTCTATTTCAAGGAATAATTGCTTAATGATGCATTTACTTAAGTTGGGTTCTTATAAAGCCAGTTCTGTAACAGAGGTTAGAGCAGTTGATCCCAGGCAATGGCTGTCAAGTCTTCCTTGGGCAATTTTTTACTCTGTCTTTGAGGTGGTACCAAAGGGCCGTTGGCCATAGCAGTACAATGAGGTTTTATAGTTTGAAAGTTAAACTTTAGAATGCAACCTAGAACTTATGCTGCCCATTTAATTGTGATTCCAGCCCATACGATACGTGAGCTTTTCTATCGTTTGTGCTTGTGTTTAGGTCGTGGTTATTCTTGGCTTTGTCTTGCTTGGGAGAGGCTGGGGGTGACAGACCTGCCGTAGGATTTTCCTCTTTCCTCCAATGGAGGTATTATCAGGGATGGTCTGGTGTTCTGTTTGGAGGGTCCAGGGGCTGTATCTTTAGAGAAAGAGGACTCTGCTGAAGAATGATGTAGTTCTCTATTTTTTTTATATATTAAAAAATGGCTTCTGGCTTAATAGATCCATTTCTGCTACATATGGCAGAGTGCAGTTGATTTTTTTGTGAACAGATGAAATAAACTGGCTCTCCTTTGGTGACTGAAGGTATTGCAGTTGCAGGGTGAAAGCTGACTTCTCTTTCATCACAGCAGAGCTGTTAAATGACCAGTTTCAGGATCTTAAGCAAGCAGTGGTGGCAGAGGATGTGATAAAGCGCAGCTGGACTTTGAAATGCCTGGCTTGAGACCTGAAAGGCAGCTGGTCCTTGGTCCTTAAATCGCTGACACACAGAGATACAGCTGTGTAAATTTCTGTGAAATCACTTTCTCGGTAGAGCAGATGTCTGCAGCAAGTCTTCACCCTTCAGGCACACAAACAGGAGTGTTGCTTAATTCCTGGACTCACGGCACTTCTCCCTGTGGTGCTGAGTGGCTGGTTATTTTGTTATCCCGTACTTCCTAGAAACAATGAAACTCTTGAGAAGTTAAGTTTCTGCTAGCAAGGAACCTTCAGTAAGAATTTATGTTAATTGAATAGGCTTTATTAGAAAGCATTACCAAAATATCCAGGAATGTTCAGTACAGGCCTGCTAGCACCGTGCTTTTTGATTGGCTCTTCATAGAAGTGTTAGTTGCTGGAGGCTTCCAATACTCACTTTTAAATAGGCCAGAAATCTCTATATGGCTTTTAAGTGGAAGGGTTGGGTTTGATTTCTTCTCTGCACTCCATGCAAGTTGTTCCTGGTGTCACGTTTTGGTGTTGCTGCTGGGTTCATGACATTTTGGTGGTACTGCTTTGGGTCTAGTTACCCAGGTTTTAGCTGGGTAACTAGATGCTACTAGATGCTACGGCTGTTTTCCATCCTCATTTACTTTTTTGGTTAAAAAAGGTAAATTTTGGTTTAGGTTTGCTTGGTTTTCTGTGTGTGATACAAAGCCATCTGCATGTCCGAGTTGAAAGTAACGTGAGTTGGTTCAGCTTCTGGAGAGGAGCCCTGCCACGGAATGCAGATGGCAAAATGCCATTCCCTTCCACTGGTTTCTTCCTAGTTACAGCTTCACTGGCCTCCTTTTCTCCATATATGTAAAAAAAAAAAGCTTTATGGGAGTCAAATAACTGTAGGAAGGGGGCAGACCAGGTGTAGCTCCTGTGCTGCATCTGCAGTGGCAGCTTCAGAAAGCACAAGAGTGCAGAGACAGGTTCCCCTCAGCCTGTATTTATTTCCAGGCTCCGGCCACCTTCCCTCAGAGCAGCAGGTTTTGCTTTAGATTTTGCTGCTTTTAATTGTGCTGCTGTTGGCCATGCTCAATCCCCGAGCATGGGTGCTCGGGACACTTGCCCATCCCAAGGGTTTTAGCACAAGGCTTGAAATGCCCATGGTGTCCTCTCTCTGACAAATAGGGGTCTTACTCTGCTTCCCTTGATAACAACAACAAATCTCCTGCCTTCACCAGGAGCACGAGCAGGCCTAGTAGTAGGATCTGAACGCTGTCTTGCACTGTAACAGAAAGAGTCACTTCAGCCCTTCCTGTATGGTGTTTGTCTTAAATGTCCCAATAAATGAGACTGTCATATATTGAGGCAGGTCAAACCTGTTCCTGTTCCCCAAACAGCCATTCCCTACTATCAGCCCTATCACATACACTGTACCAAATCAAGCTGTGATTCTGCCTTCCTACAGACTTGAGTATTTTCATGGAGTCAAAAATATCTATCCAGTTTTTGCTGAACAAAAGCTTGATATATTAAATATCTATTTTTTTAACTTGTTGGTTTGGGTAGGGGTGGGCAGTGTATGAACCTGCTGGGGGGAGAGGAGTTCAAATGACACTGAGCCAGCCCTGCCATCAGATTCTGTTTTCCCTTCCAAACACCTCCTGAGGGCAAAAAAAAGACAAACAACAGCTAAAAGAAAGTAAATGAGTGAACTTTCCTTTTTATCCCTTCGAAGTACCTGTTAAAATGCATCTTTGTTTCTCATGAGCGTTCTTTTCTTCTCTTTATACATCTATATACACATAGATATATATTTGAAGCGCTGTCTTAATTTAATGGGGTACAACTGTAAATAAGATATCTGGGTAGTAGCTGTTTGGGGAGTCCTGTTCAGCTTGAGTAATTTATTGGCTATGAGGAGTCGAACAAGCAAAATCATTCCTTTATTAGGAAACTCAGAATCTGATTTCTCATTTTGTTTTGCAGATGGACTTGTAAATACAAAAAGGGGGGGAAAAAAGGATGTCCCATTTAAACTGGGCAGGTGCAAGCTCTCCCCAGTTTTGTATGTTCTGTAGATTAGTGTGCATCTGTGTTAACTGTAGTGGGGTTTTGTCTGACAACTCTGAAATTTATACTTTGAAATAAACTACTAGGTTTTTAACATTCTGAGTCATCTGTGCTTAGTTCCAGCCATCTCAGACGACAACTCTCTCTTTACCAAAAGAGCCCAGGGTGTGCTCTGGGGAAGTGTTGCCATTTTACTCAGACAGCAGTGGTTTTGGCTCTAGGTCATTCCCAGAAAGCCAAGTGCATGATGCTGCCCTCTCAGCCTTTCTCACAGAAACAAGGAACAGCAGCAAAGCTCTGCCTTCTGGAAATTCACCTTCATCTCCTGGACAGACAGAATCTAGTAATTTGCACCCCCAAAGTTGCCTGAGATGGAGACAGGGATGGAAACCAAATGGCTGGTGCTATTCTCTTCTCTCTCTGAGGAGCTGAGCTTGACCTCTGGAAAAAAAAAATAATTATTCTTTTGGCCAAGAGATTTTGGACTGGTCACAGCATCCTTAAGCACAAGAGCCTTGAGCAGCAGTCTCAGCACACTTGATGGGCCATAACTCGTGAAGGCAGCGGGATGCTGTTGTGCACAGTACTGAGTGTATCAGTCACGGGTAAGGAAAGCTGGGGCGCTAAAAAGGGAGAGTTTACTGCAAGGAGCAAGAGTCTGTTCCCCCCACCCTGTTGCTTTTCAAGGGCAGAAGCCAGGTATAGCACCAGGAACTACATTGTGCCGTTTGGTTGAGAAACAATCAGTTGCTTTACCACAAGGCAATACAGTAAAAGCTGCCTCTTGGACCTAACTCCACTGCTGAATTGTAGAGAATTCAAATATTAAGTACTTAAAATTAAGTTGGTTTCTCCCCGAGGAGGACAGCACAGCTCTCCCTAGACAGGCACCGGTTAAACCTCACACTGCTTCTCCTGCTGTGAGGGCCTCCAGAGCACTGAGGTCCTGCAGGGTATGACCACCAGTGCCCAGCTGCTGCCAAGGAAGGGAGGAGCAGGGGTGAGTTTCTTAGTGGAATTTAGAAAAGGAGGAAGGGTAAAGGTGGCAAAAGCTTGTATTAGCTGTGGTTATTCTGGTGGTTTTGCCTGGAGGATCATCTTCCCTGGAGGCATTCTCCAGTGACTGATCAGCACATTTCTCTTGATTATGGTGAGAGGTTTATCACAACCACCTCCCCATTCCATAGTCCACCAACTATGTCTCTCTCCAGCCAAGCCTGAAAAACGGAAGTTAAACAGGCAGAAGCCGCCAGATAGAAAAACCTGAAAGCAGAGTGTGGAAAAACGGGCAGCTTCTGCCACAAATCCTCTGCTAATTAGAGCACACCATCCTCCTTTTTCCCAGTGAGATCTGCAGAGAGCAACAAGATGCTAAAAGAGACCTTTTAACTTTACACAGCTGATGCCAAACATATAAAGAAGAGAAAAGCAGACTCCCTTTGTATAAACTTCTACAGCCAAGGTAAGCAAGTCCACAGGAAGAACAGACCCTTTTGTGTAGTTAGGCACAAGGTGAGTCTTGGTGCTAAAGGGCAACCTGGGTGCCAGTGAGTGCTGAGCATCCTGCTTCTGCTACAAAAGCAGCAAATGCCAAGTTGTGAGTTGTGCTTTTATATGAGCAAACTAGGTTGATACGAATATTCACTTCCCCCGTGTATATAACGAGAGTGCTTTTGGGCCTTGGTGTGCACCTTAGGAGGAGAGATCCCCCGTGCACCCAGCGCTGCAATAAAAGAACGCTGTTTTATGCTTCCTAATGCTAGATTAGTGTTAAGGAGTTTATTCCCTATGACAGTGACATAGCTGCCTGAGAATGAAGCTGTCAGTTCCCTCGCCCCCTCCTGTAGGTCCACACAAGCCTCAGTCAAAGCCTTCTCTGGTCCCTGATGTTGCTGTGCTGGGGAGAGGAGCTGCACCCAGCCGTGGTGCTCAGGGTTGGCAGATCAGCCCAGGCCAGCCTGCTGCCAAAAGAAGCACGTAGGATAGCACATAAGAGGAAGGGACAGACCTTCAACAGCATCACAGGCAAAAGAGGGAAAAGAAAAAAAATCACAACAGAATAGCCACAGGCACATGGATTAGAGTTTACATCAAGGGGACCTTGTGAGCCTTGGAACATTTACTTATAGAAAAGGTCTGTTCAAAGTGGAGCTGTTTTCCCACAACTAGGTTTGAGCACAAAGCAACTCCTGCCTTCAGGTCGGAGGTTCAAGGCAGCAGATCTCCTACCAGTTACAAGTGGGCATCTCACACCTGCAGCCTGCCTCTGCCTCCTGCAGGGAGGATCATCCAGCTGTGCCACAGACCAGAAGAACTGTCCACCACACTAATATTTACTGGTCCCTAGGGACCAACTTTTAAACAACACTTCTCCGTGAGTATTTTTATGTAAAATTGGATGAAAAAGCATAAATACAACCTGTGATTCAAAACATGTCTCAGGGCAGCGATCAGCTGCAAACACCTGAGGCCTACACAAAACGTGATTAGTTCATAGTCGGTGCTTAGCCCAAGAGCACCGAGACTGCTGCCCTGTAAGGCTGGAGCTGCAGGGAGAGCCCCTGTGAGAGCTCCCGATGCTGACGCCGGGCAGAGGGTGCCCTCCCCAAGTGATGAGCCAGCAGGAACAGAATTCAAGCAAACAAAAGTGCCAGAGTGGGGGTAGAGCTGTTTGTGCTCAGAGGCATGGCCCCAGGGCCCGCTGCCCCATGCCCACACTCAGCACAGCTGGAGTGGGGCAGGTTGTGAGGGGCTGGGACTGCAAAACTGTACATAGACACAGCCTGTGCCCACTGAGCTCGGAGCTAGGATGAGCCACATAGGGACTGAGGGCCCTGTGGTCCCAGAGTGGGTGAACAAGACCCCTTTGTTACCAAAAGTCACAACCAAGAAACCTTTCCAAACCTCACGATAGCTTTGACAACCAACATTGGTTTATTGCAGCGCTGGGTGCATGGGGGATCTCTCCTCCTAAGGTGCACATCAAGGGACAAAAGCATTCTCAGAGAGAAAATGAATATTCATATAAATCTAGTGCATATGCTAGTACCCTTCTAAACTGCCTGTGCACAGGGGTACTGAATTTGGGGAAAGGTCTGGGCTGGTCTTTTGAGGTAACTTTAACTCAGCTTGCCCATATATGGTCACAACTTGGCAATTTGTGTTTCTGTAGCTCAGGCAGCAGAGCCAGGATGCTCAGCACTGACTGGCACCCAAATTGCCCTTTAGCCTGCAGAATTGCTTATTTCCTTTGTGCAAAGTTTACACCAAGGGGAGTCTTCCCTTCTTTGTATCCTGGCTACACAAAGGAGGTCTGTTCTTCACAAAGACTCACTTATCTTGTCAAAGGGGGGAGAGGGCTGGGGTGTCAGTTCCTACATTCCTTTTATCTTTGGTATCACCTTCCCTGCCAGAGAACCTCAGGGAAGGAGTAAAGGGGGGGAGGGGCTAGGTTTAGAAGTGTCCCCTCCCTGGGGCCTGTGGCAGAGCCCCAGTGCAGCAATGCCACCACTCCTGGCTCACACAGGGCAGGGAGTGATGGCTGGGCTCCCCTCTGCCTGGGCACAGCCCGCACCAGCACGTGCCCGAATGCCATGGCCCAGGCGCTTTGCTCAATGGCTTTGACCCAATGAAGAGCTAAAAGAAGCTCTGAGCTGAGTCCTTCAGCAGCTCATCACTTCACCCAGCCCTCCTCTGCACCTGTATCCCCTTCCTCACTTCCTCCTGCCCCTGCATGTGGCACAGATGCCCTTTCTCACCTCTCATACTTACCACCTTCTGCTCCAGCAAACAAATCACTTCAGTCCCTGCTTGGATTTTGTTGTCCTCTGCAAAAGCTTTGCTGTAACTTTTGGTCTCCCACTTCCCTTGGCAGAAAACTGCGTAGTAGGTGCAGCTCTGGTCCTCACAGTCATTTCACTGGCAGGTTCCACTTCCACAGCTGAGGGAGCAAAGGGGTCACCAAACAATTGTGTGGGCCCATCAGTAACAGATCCACTGCACAGACACACAGACACAGATGTTTCCCCACTGCCATGTTGCAGCCTGGGGTGGGGAGGGAGTGTGTGGGATGTGCATTTCCAAAAGCAGGGGGCTGCTTTAGGAAGTCACCACACACCTCCCTTCACTACCTTTTGCAGCCTGACCTTTGCACAATGCTTTGGTGAGACAGAGGAAACCTCCCAAACGCCTCTAAAAGCCAGGCTCAGGTACATGGATCTGCCCTGGAGTCTCTCCTCTAGTGCCATTCCTGGGTGAGAAAGGAGCTGCAGCACATCTCAGGCAAAAGGCAGACAACAAAGCCAGCCTTGAGGTGGCCTAAAGCAGCCACTTGGCTTGGCCCAGCCCTAGAGGCAGGTCTCAAGGTGCTGCTAGAGATAGATCACCGCCCTGACACCATTGGGGTTCACTCCTGCTCTCGGAATAGGGCTCAGATGACCAAAAGCAGTGCCATGCCTGCTCCCCATCAAGCCTGGTCAGAGCAAGGGCAGCCCAAATAGCTCAGAGTAACAGAATATGCCTTGGGGCTGCACCAAGGTGGCCACCAGGGCATGAAGTGCCTCCAGGCAGGACAGGGCAAAGCAAGGAAAGCACAAAGATGTGGACATCTGGGTCGATTTATTACACACAGGAATGAAAACTTCCATTAAAAAAAAAAGAGAAAAAGGCACTTGGGACTGTGGTGCTGGTTTCACAGGATGGGCCTCATGGTGACAAAAGGAAAGTTGTACGACTCCGGCAGGCCCTGGTGCCGCGTGAGGTTGAACCGCCTCCAGGTGAAGATGGGGAGGCCGCCCTGGACCGGGGGGCCGTTGATGGCAGAGGCTGTGAAGGCTGAGGCCAGCCGGAAGTCTGACACCTGGAAGGAAGGACAGGAGGTCAGGGCAAGGCCTGGCCTTTGGCATGAACCCACACCCCAGAGCAGGAACAGCTTGATAACAACAAAGCAGAGAAAGTGAGCAAGGGGAAGTGGTGCTGAGCAGGCTGCATTCCTCCAGCATTCCTCCCCTGCACCCAGGCACCTGCAGCCACACCACAGGCAGCGCTGAAGGGCGGTAGCAAAGCACAAGCCCACTGCCCAGGGCAAGGGAGACAGCACATCTGCCCTCAGGACAATCCTCCCTGGGTTTGGGAGTCTCTAAGAGAGCTGGAGCTGCAGCAGTCAGCCTAGAGTTAAGTGCTTGGGCTGTCCTCTGGGGCACTGTCAGGGTAATTCAGGAAAGGACACAGGTGCCACAGAAGTAGGATTGCTGTCTAGACTCTGCCCCATTCCTTCATTATCTCCCAAGAGGTTCTCAGTCTGCTCTCTCTATCTTCCCAAACTCAGGGACACTAAAACCGCTTTAGGTGTTTGTAACTGCCAGCTGCTGCCTCTGCTCTGGGCTCTTATGTTTAAATGGAACTTTGTGTTTCGGCTTCATCCCATTACCCCTTGTCCTGTTGATAGATACCATCAAAAAAAGGGATGCCCTTTCTCTCAATGCCCTTCTTGGGTTCCTTGTCCTCCCACAGCCCAGCCCATTGCCCTTGCTTAACTGCTGGCAAGGACACCATAACCAGTGTGCCCTCCCTTACCAGACACCTCTAGCACAGTAACTTTCTGCATTCACCCTGTAATAACTGGCTCTGGGAGCTCCTGCTGGCCACTACAGCAGGCAACCAGTCTGGGCTTGTGCAAGCTGACTGGACACAAAGCACAGGCAATGCCAAATGAGCCTCCACAGGGCCCACCCCAGTAATAAAAACTCAATCCAGAAACGCAGCAGGCTGGACCCCACAGGATAAAACACCGTACAGCTTCCCAGCACACCAGGGCTGGACAGCTGCTTACTTGGGTATTGCCTCTCTCATCATACAAGCTGCCTACAAAAACTGCTGCTTTCTCCAGGACAGCAGGCCTAAGGACTTTCCTGAATGCCCCAAGAAAGCAAAGATATCTTCACTGAACTTTGCCCAAAGCAGTTTCACAGAGAGGTGGAGCCCTGGAGCAGGGTGATTCACTAGAGAGCCAGGCTTTTGCAAAGGTGAAACTCAAATGAGGCTGAAAACACATTCCTGTGGGCTCTGGGGAGCAGCCATCCAGTTCCCAAGAACAGGAGGCTGAAGCCATACAACAGTCTCCTTCCCTAATGATACGAAGACTCGTATCTGGTCTCGGTAGCCCAGCCTTAGCAGGGGGGTTGGACTAGATGATCTCTAAAGCTCCCTTCCAACCCCTACCATTCCATGATTGTTATTTCAGCCTTCTCTTAGGCTCCTTCTACTGCAAGGCTTTGGGGTTTAACCCTAGAACACTACAAGTTCCTGCAGACATAATTCTTTTGCACAGCTCCCCCTGTATCCTCTGCCACTGTGCCAGGTGTGGTGTCAGGGACAGGAGACAGGACTGCACAGAATTACCACCTCAGGATCTGCCCACAGCCCTGGGGCAGCGTGAAAAAAGGGGACAGACAGGCCTGGCCATGCCTCCCCTAATGCAAGGAAACATGCTACAGGTCAGACAGGAGGACAAACAGGCTGCAGCAAGCATTCAGCACATGCTGAAATTGAGATAGTTTACCTTGGAGTCATAGCAGCCTGCAGGCACTGGAAAAGAGGGATTCAGGTCTTCCCGGCAGCAAATAGTGTTGCAAGGATTGTGCTCGGCGTAAGGATCACGCTGGTAGTCTGAGGAAAAGTGTGGTAGGGAGGCAAGGAAGGAAGAAAAGAAAACAAGTTAGTCCCCTCACAAAAAGTGGATGCAAAGTACCCATTTCACTAAAAGCTGAGTAAGGACACTGGCAGAAACACATGTCTATCACATTGCTCTCAGGGTTTCACTCCAGGTACCAGCTAGAAGTCAGTGTTCAAGACAAGGATACACAAGCTCCTAATCCCAGTCCATACATCCATTTCTGCATCTCAGGGGCACCTCTTCCAACCTCTAACCACAAACATCTGCAACTCCACATGAGGAAAGCTTGCAGGAACTCTGCCAGGAGAGAAAAGCTGAAGGGAAAGGGAAGGGAGAGGAAGGGAAAGGGAAAGTGCTGCAGCAAGAGCTTTTGTTTTCCCTTTCTGGACCAAAAAATAGTGGCAGGGAGCAAAGCCTTCAAACACCCATTGTAGTAGCTGCAAGCTAGGTGGGGAAGGTGGACGAGCCTCAACTTTTGTGAGCATGCTGCCACTCACAGCCTGAGCAGTAGCAATACCCCAGCTTGGGAGAGGCCTCTGAAACCCCAAGCCCAGTAATCAGTGTGCTCACTGTAATTTGGAACAAAAACATAACATCTAAAGCTATCTGCACTGAGAGAGGGGCTTAGCCTGAAGTTAGATAAGCCAATTTTAATCCAGTTAAGAACCCTGTCAGGGAAAAGCAGAGCAGAGCATTACCTACCAAAGATCATTTGCCTGACCAGGGTAAAAATAAAAAAGACATGAAGTGGTTTTTACACTCTGGTCTGATCCAACTGTTGCTTAGGATTAAAGGCTTTCCAGATTGACAGGCTGTGGATGGATTAGGTAACAGAAGCCCACAAAGAGACTCCACAAAGTCTCTTGGAGCATTAGAAGCTCTCTGGAAAGTTCAAACAGCAAGCCCAAGGGCCTTTGTTCCAGAAGGAACCTGGTCTTGATTCTGGTAAGAGTAATTTTGGTCTAGTTTCCTGCCTTGACAGCAAGCTCATGTTTTTGCTTTGTGAGTACTCTTAACCTCAGGGAATATAGCTCTGATCCATATAGGAAGCTGCAGTCTCCCACTATAATCTGAGGCATAAAAGTAACACTGCTTTATTAAGATCAGCTCTCCCCAGTACACAGACACATGTCTTACTGTTGTATCTCATGATGTACTTCATGCTTTCCAAGTTGGTCACCTTGCCCTGGTCTCGACGGAAGATTTTTGCCCGCGGAGCCAGCTCGTAAGAGAAATCCATTCCGTACTTCTCCACGTACGCCGCGTACCCGCTGAGGTTGTAAATCTTCTCATGGAAAGGGATGTTGTAGGAAGGCCAGTAACCTGCCAGAGACAGAACCTAATCTGTTAGTCTCTTAGAAAAAGCTGAATGCTATTTCTTATATCAAAAAAGAAAAACAAGAAAGAAAAAGAAACCATTCTCCATGCTGCATTGTCTTAACAGTGTGGCAGGGATTAACACATCAAACTGGTTTGAACAAAGGAAAACAAGGCAACGGTGACTGGCACGAGCAGGGTTGACTCCCAGTATAACACCACTGGAGACAGTACCCAGGCAACCCGCCCCCAGACTTCCACCCTCGGGACTCATCCTGCAAAACAGCCGAGATCAGACCTGTAGGAGCCCGAGGTGAAGGCGCAGAGATCGGCCACAGCCCTCCTGCAGAGGTTCAGAGGTTTCCCTGCTTGGCCTCAGAGGAATGCAGGATCATTCACCAACCTTCCCAGCAAGAGGCCTGAAGTCACAGGCAGACACAGACCACAGAGCTGATGGGGAGAACGGCAGACAGGCCCACAAACACCACACACACACAGACAGAGGCTTTGTGCAAAGGGGGCTGGAAAGCTGTGGTTGCAGACAGAAATAACCTGTCTTTGAGGGTGAGAAGTGATTGATCAGCAGAGCAGAGCCCTAACTTTTCCAAGAGCAACTGTGAACCCTGTACTTTTGTTAACTGAAGAGCAGGGTTACCAGCCAGAACTGCAGTTTTAGGTAGGTGACACACTACTGACTGAAACAAAACTAGTCTAGAAAGCAGAAAACCTTGTAAAGAGCCAGGACACCATCCAGGCCAGGATCTGGGTATAGCAAGTCCTGGAAGAAATAAAAATAGATACCTATACCTTAACCTTTTGGGGGATTTTTGGCAAGGCAGGCACCGAGGAGTGTTTAGGCAGAGAGTGTGTAACATGAGCTAGTCCCAAGAGCAGCACACTTCCAGGTTATCTCCAAAGTATTAATGTTCCTGCTGTCAGTGGAGAATGTTTCTTCTCAAATCACATATACCAGGATTTGGCTTTAGAGGTTTACTGTCTGGTAAATGCAGCGCTCCATGGATTAACACCAGCGTGTGGAGTTTGGCTGTTAAGATGCTCAAGAAAATCAACTGGGGCTCACTGGGAGGGACACACAGGGATACAAACCAAAGCTCCTGAGGGACAGACACGCTGGGAGCACAAGCACTGGAGCATTGCCTGAGCAGAGGCCTCACCAGCCTGAGTCCTGGCTAACGTGCTGCAGGTGGCAATAACCTGTCTGCTGGCATTTGCTGACGTGACCCAGAGCCTACCTGAAGGAAACAGGTTGTGCACACGTGTTGTAATAGAGGCGTGCTCCAGAATGAGAACACTTGCCAGCCTCTGGTGACACAGGCCCGGGGACAGGCACACATCATCTCCCAAACCAGTAGGGATGACACTCCTCTGCCACCTGGAAAAACTTTTTGGTTCAGTTTCTAAAACAGAGGAAGCTATTGAAGTTGTCCCCCAGCAAGAGCTCTCCTGCTCTTGTCTGAGGCTGGGCAAGCCTGCAAAGCCTGGGAGAACAGCATGGCATGCGGTACCCAGGGGCTGCCTTGAGCCAACCAGGCCTACCTGGTAGCCCTGGCAGGGTGAAGAGTGGCCCAACCAAGACAGAGATGGGGTAAGGCTGAAAGGGATGTGAGGGAGGTGACATGAAGGCAACAAATATTCTCTGAACCAAAATACCTTCCTCTCCTGTCCATCAGAGCATGAGATCATAGGATTACAGAATGGTCAGGGTTGGAAGAGACCTTTAGAGACCATCCAGTACAACCTCCTGCCAAAGCAGGTCCACCTAGATCATATCCAGGTGGGTTTTGAAGACCTCCAGAGCAGGAGACTCCACACCCTCCCTGGGCAGCCTGTGCCAGGGCTCTCTCACCTGAATAGTAAAGAAGTTTTTCCTTATATTTAAATGGAACTTTTTTCTTTCCACTACCCCTTGTCCTGTCACTGGATACAACAGAAAAAAGAGATGCCTCAACCTCCTGACACCCACCATTTAGATACTTATCAATATTAATGAGATCCCCCTTCAGTCTCCTCCAGGTTGAACAGCCCCAGTTCCCACAGCCTTTCCTTATAAGGAAGATGCTCCTAAAAAGTTCAAGAGCTGCATCTAACAGAGAACTCTCATATTTAAAAGCTCTTCAGGTGACTCACTCATCAAACATTTCAAGTAGCCCACAGCATCGGAGTTATTTAGTACTGCTTCATATAGACCTCATCTTTTTCCTCATGAGTCTCTAATAATACCAGCAAAATATTGTTGGGGGGAAAAAGGCAAGAAAAAGAAAGAAAGAAGATAAAGTCTAGTTTTCCCACCACTGCTTCTAAGAAACATGGATGCTCATTGCATTTCTGCCACAGCACACAGGAGAAATGTAAGAGACCTGGCAAGAGAGGAATGTTCACACAAAGCTTTCTGACTCAAAACTCAGCACTACTGCTCAATAAGCCCTTCCCAGGCACAAAGCACAATTCTTCATCAGCTGGCACAGATGTGGCTTTCACAGATGTAAGCCAGCAACTGCTATCAGAGCTGTTACCTTTCCGGAGAACGTGTGTTTGATCAGAGTATTCCACAAGGTTTGGGATCTGCTCCACAATGTACAACGCACCCTCATCAAGGCTCTTCTGCAGCTTGACCTTCTTCAGGTCCAGCACCATGTACTGATTGTTGTAGGTCCCTAGACATACAAGAACCAAGAGTTATGTGTCCTGTCAGGGGAAGGAAAAGAGTACAAAGAGGAGAGGGAACACATCCTTTTTCCTAAGATTCATACAGAAGTGTGCTTACCAGAGTTGCACTTTGAGAAGGTTTCTGCCCAACTTTTGCCACCGTCTGCCATCATGTTGGCAATGCGGACCCTCTGCCAAGCAAACAGGGATTCGGGCACCACTTGCTTCATGAGGGTTTGGTTGAACACGCTGTTGGTAGTCTGCAACATTACCAAGCCACTGCCCAGTATGTAAAAGTCATCCAGGGACACTAAAAAGCCTTAAACAGCAATAATACAAAATGTGTTACCTTCATGGGCATTTGATATAGGACAAAACAGAGAGACAAACCGAGAGGATGCAAATGAGTCAACGTGTGTGTGTTTGAGATGAAGCTGCACAAATATCAAAGATGAGGTGGTGACTTCTGCAAGTGCTTTAAGCCACCTGTCAGCACAGCTTCTCATCTGTCACGCTTTCAACACACAGCCTAATTCTTTGCCTAGAGCACTTGCTTCACCTTTGCATCCAAAGCTTGGAAGTTTCTCCTCTGTATGTCAAGGTATTCTTATGCTGAGGATTGCATACTGTAAATGCCCAGTGAGTGGTTGTTTCTAACCAAGAAGTTCCTTTGAAAAACAAGCAAGAGAACAAACTCCACACAGAGATTTTCATCAGTCAGTTTCAGTTTTAAATTTTAATTCTATAAGGACAACAGGTATTCCTTTAAATTAATCCCTTCCAGATTAAACCAAGCCAAACAGGAAAAGCCTTCCTTCTACTTTTGTCTTTTCCAGACTAATTGTTCTTAAAAGCACCTCCAAGAAATGGGCATCTCTTAAATCATAGACCACATCCTGTAAATGAGAGAAAGTTTTACCTATTCCTCTTTCTGAGATGTTATTGGGAATTTTTATGCCTACCAACCCTGCAAACTCAACACAGCAATGGGCAGGATTCCCTTCTAGGTTACATGCCAACAGAAGTACTAGGTCCATCTGCAGATCTCACGCCAGGAGGTGGTACACAGAGCTGCAAAGGGCAGCTGTAAAGCCACAGATAGCATAGTGACTACCTACAAAGCAGAAATCACTTTGAGATTCCCCAGCAGGTACAGGGCTGACAGGATTGGGACAAAATATTGATAACTGAGCTTCTGACCGGGAAGTCTTCCAGAACCTGGTCTCTCGCTAATGAGTTTTTAATGGCATCACTCTTCAAAGAGTAGAAAATGCTAAACTGCTGCACAACAGTGTAACAGTTGAGTTCTACTATGAAGTGTCTCACAGCAAGCCTTACTAATTCACTCTGCAGGCAAACAAGGTCAGCAACCTACGACAGTCAGAAAGACAACTCAGCTCTGCCTCCTATTCCCTGGCTTTCCTCAAAAGACAGACCTCCTTCAAGCAAAAGGAATGTTTAAGAGCTCCACTTCAGCAAGATTCCTTTGAAGTCTCCAGTTCTCAAACCAGAATATCTCCAGGAAAATATACTTTGTGGTCACCTCTTCTCTAAAAATATGTCGGTACAGAACAGGCAGGGCACCCTGGCAGCTTCTGGTTCCTAGAATTTTATTCTTGGAGACAGATTGTCAATAAATTCTGTACATTAACAGCAGAGCTCTCTCAAATAAGCAAGGACAAGAAGAGGAACACTCTAAACCTGGCTTTGTCGGTCTATTTCATACAAAGACACAAGGTACTTCAATGATAAACTCTTGTGTAACAAGTCAAGTGCTTGTTCAAATAGAGGCAAGAAATGAAATTGTTAAACAGTTGTGATTCAAATGGAAAGCCAATTCCCATGTGTGTGCCAATGCCAAGTGCCCTACTTCAAAATAAACCAAATGGGATTTTCTTCTTTTCCAATCAACATTTGAGATGATAAACCAGGAAAAATTCGACTCAAAGCAAGTGTCAACACAGGGAATGCTGCTGAATTAACTGAAGTTTGAACTCATTCAAATAATTGCAAAGCTCAGCTAAGCTGAACACACAGAGATTTCCTTCTGGGCCTTAGTATTTACCAAGTTTCATCCTGCAATGTTTTCTAATAGCAGTGTATCATGCAGGATACACTATATTAGTCTAATTATTCCAAGACAGCATATACCATTTTGACTTATGAAACAGGCACCTCTGAAACACAGGGGAGTTAACACATACAACAGGTTTACCCAGGGCAAAGATACCCACAAAAATAGAACCTGGATGAAGCCTAAAGATATGAGCAGATATTTGATGTCCTCTTTGTCATTCTTGTCTTTTTAAGTACTTATGAGAATCTGCTGTAATTGGAAATGCCTTTTATGTCCACTGCTACCTCACTGCACAGTTCATCTCATCTTTTCTGTAAGCCCATCTCCCATTTTTATCAGTAACTCTCAAAAGATCTCTTTTCTTTTTTTCCTTTTTCTTTCTCTCCCTCCAATGAACCTGACTCTGGCTACACAGAAACAAGCAAAAGCACTTCTGATTGCATCTTCTGGGTCTGAGCAATGGGAAAGGAGACACTTTCTCTGCATTAACTTTCTTAATTCCATCAGCAGCTGTTTCTCAGGCCAAGGCTGAGCCCTCACCAGCTGCCTGCCTTACACATAGAGTTTTCCTAGGCATTAAGAAGTGGCACATCCCACACTATGGCTCTGGCCTTTCATCTCCAGGGAACAGACACTTTCTTCTGCATCGCTCCAGGTTTTAGACACACATTGGAGGCAGCAGGGAAGCAGGAAATGGTCTGGCAATACTTCAAGAGTAAGTTGGTGCCCTGAATACAAGGGCTACCAGCCTTTCCATGTTTTGTTCCTCCTAGCTCTTGTGCAGACTGTGGGGAAAAATAATGCTGCACTTGCTGATCCTGCACTAACACAGATTACTTCAAAGTAAGGGATGCATGTTATTCCTCTCTCCTGCCTTAGCAGGACACATATAGCCATCCATCAAGGCAACTTGTGCCACCTTGTTGCCATATCATAGCCTGCCTCAATCAAACAAGATCCTGGCAGCAAAGCAGAGGAGCAAAGGTGGCAGGAACATTGTTTTGCTTAAACGGCTAAAATCAGAGTGGATCCAAATAGGAGATTTTGATTCTTAAATGGGGTGTGAAACTAACTATTCAAGGAGAGGTCCATCCAAACGGATGGAAATCTTGGGAGCTGCTGTCCAAGGAAAACTGCACATTCCATCAACATCAGTTGTTTGGGCTCATTTCTCTGAATAACTCAATGGGGAAGTGTAGAGCAGTGACTGGGGAGTGGGGATGGAGTATGGCAGAGTGAGTTCTCTCATCTTTTTCTAGCTGTATCCTGCAAAACACAGCACCTACCTAATCTCTGTCATTGCATTTCTTACCTCTCCCAAACAAGCACAGCTTCATTCAACATTTGAGAATAACTGTAATGCCTGCACGATTTCAGTTCTCTGCTGTGTGCAGATTCACCAGCCACATGAAGGCCTTCTGTCCAGAGCTTGAACAAGACACTGGAGTCAGGGCTGCCCAAGCCCTTCACTCAGAGACTTCCCTCATTTCCTGAGCAGGTGCTGTCCAACATGCAGCTCTGCACAGATGCTTTCAACAGAAAAGAAAGCCAAGGCTATGAGCAGAGCTCAAAGTGAGGATTAGGATTGATATGGAAATGAGCAGCAAGTGGCTAAATCATTTTGCAGCAGGGGAGATTACTATTACTGTTCATTTCCACTCGGCTGTGCCTGTGCTGCATTACTGCTGCTCTGCAAGAGGCAAAGCAGCACAGAGGACGTGCTGTAACAGGGAACGTTGGAGCACGCTGGCAGGGACATGGGGAAGTGCTGGGGAAGCCAGGATGAACTCTGCAATTCCTGCCTGTCCTCCTAACCTGCTTAGTCACAGCAGCAGCAAGGGAGCACGAGGCCCTCCGGCTGTATCCCAACACACACACTGACATGCGTCATGGTTACTGATTGCCCTTAGATCCTTTGAGCCACAACAAGTTGTATTTTTTGCAGCACAGTAACCTGTCTTTTGAAATTCAGTAAATAAACAATCTGGACAATTTTAGCCTGTGATCCCAGGAGAAACTGGAGAGTTGGCACATTCCTTCTGAGAAGACAAACAACTCCTTGAAGCCTTTTTGATACAACTTTGACAGCAGAATTTTACTTCATATCCAGTTTACAGAATGACAGAAATCTTTCAATTACTCAGGTAGGTGTCAATGAAGGTCTGGAAGGACACCTGTCCTTTAATGCTTTTTGTCAATACTTCTGTGTACATTAGATTCACACTGATACTCAGGAGAGCTTATTATCTTGGTCTTTCTTACTGGTTCTTGGTGTCTCTCAGGACAGAGAATAAGAGTGGGAACTTGCCTGCAAAGAAAAGTTAGTCATCAAGTTGAAGTATGGCCCAGACCTGCAGGTTCCCTGGTCAGATACCCTGAAAACATAAGGCTCCATCACAACATGGAGCAGAAGAATTTGAGAGCTCCCACTTCTTTCATGATGCCCTTAGATCATTACCAAGCCAGTGCTCAGTCATCCTCTGGAAAACTGCAAGTTTGTGAACTACACCCACACCTAATGCAATTTGCTTTAGTCAATGGATCAGGCTTGTCTACTGCTTGTAGTCGTACCCTGTAATCAGGCAGCCAGTGAGTACATTTTACATACCACAGGCCTTTCGAACTCCACTGTAGCCATGGGAACTGTGTTTTGCAACAGTTCTCAGGTTTGTTGGTAGAAGTACACCTTACCATGTCACCATGTCACAGTCTACCTGGCATAAGCAAGTTTTTAAATGAGGCATCCCTACAGACCTCAACAGTCTCAGGGAAGCACACTGGGATTTTGTACACTAGTGTTAGACCCCAACCATTTCAGCATAGTAATAGCTGATTTTCAGGTATCCTCCCACACAGCAAGCTTTATCAGTCTCATCAAAACAGAAGACTTATATTTCACTTTCATCATAGAATCATAGAATGGTAGGGGTTGGAAGGGACCTTTACAGAGCATCTAGTCCAACCCCCATGCAGAAGCAGGTCCTCCTAGATCAGGTTGCATAGGAACGTGTCCAGGCAGGTCTTGAAGACCTCCAAGGAAGGAGACTCCACAATCCCTCCCTGGGCAGCCTGTGCCAGGGCTCCCTCACCTCAACAGTAAAATAGTTTTTTCTTACATTTAAATGGAATTTTTTGTGTTCCAGCTTCATCCCATTGTCCCTTGTCCTGTTGCTAGATACTATAGAAAAAAGGGATGTCCCAACCTCCTGACACCCACCATTTAGGTATTTATAAATGTTAATAAGATCTCCCCTCAATCTCCTCTTCTCCAGACTAAACAGCCCCAGTTCCCGCAGCCTTTCCTCGTATGAAACATGTTCCAGTCCCAGTTCATGATGATGATGATGATCATCATCATCATCATCGCTCTTGTTGTTGTTGATATTATTGTATTTTATTTAACTTTAGTTATTACATTGTCATTATTTCAACACACAAAGTCTTACTTTTTTTTTTTCCCAGTTCTCCTGCCCATCCCACTGGGAGGAGGAGGAGCGAGCAAGTGGCTGCGTGGTGCTTAATTGCTGGCTGAGGTTAAACCATGACACATCACCACAGACAATCTCTAAAAATAAAATAATAAATGCCCTGCATGACTGATCCTCATGCCCAGTTTTGAATCTGCAGCACAATGCAGCATGCAACAGTTGCTAAACAAAGCCACATTCTCCTGAAGGATTGTGCTAGCCTCAACACTATTTCTGCTGAGAGATACAATATGGAGAATAACCTTCTGTACATTCAGGTGATGAACAGAGCTCAGACAGAAACCTTGGCTTTCTACCAGGCCTGGCAAAATTCTTGCAAGGGAACTGGAGATCATCCAGGCTGTTGAAAGGCTGCACTCTTAACAGGCATTCACCAGAGTATCTCTACTCCTTCCTCAAAGCAAAAAGCTCAGTTGTCAGAAAATGTTGCCTTCCTGAAGATCAGAACCCCACAGAAAAAGACCTGTTTTCCACATGAAACAAATGCAATTGCTTTTCAAAACAGTTTACCAGTCACAGTCTCAAGAGCCTCTCTCATGAAGGACCCTTGCCTTTGTAGTGAGGTAAGCACAGTGATTCAACAAAGCACATTTTGAAATCATCAACCAACGAAACTTCATCAGAATGACAGAGCCTCCTACAGCACACACTTCACTTGAAAAAGTTTATGAAGATTGAGTGTTTGAACTTGAAAATTCAGCTTTAAAAACTTATGCTGCAATGCTAACTCACCCTTAAGAGTCTTTGATTTCCTTTGTTTTTCCAAGTTCCCAATTCTTGATGCTATTCTAGCGAGTGTACATATTTTACCACTGAAACATTAACTGGTGGCAATTTCTAACATTCTTCCAGGAAACCTGAGAATATTACACACTGCCGAGTCTTCCCAAGGGAGACTTAAAATATTCTGTGACTATATTACTAACACATGAAATAAGCATAAAAAAGTACTCCTCTCTGCAGCAGCTTAGAGAGAAGCTGGAAGAGTGAGCTGTGGGGGGAAAAAACCCAAATGACTGAAGGTTTGCTAATCCAATCCCAAAGAAGTCAGTACAATTTCAAATGGTTGGTGTTTGATGCTCACTAATAATCCCATCACAGCACGAGTGGTAAACAGAAGTGTTCAAAACCTATTCCCAAACATGTGAGTGCTACAGGCAAGGTGAGGAGTTCAACAGTTGAGATGACTGCAGACTATATGAGCAGAATTCAAAGCAGCATGTTTGTGCCAGAGGTAGAATATTTAACTAGTACTATTCAAAGCACTGAAGGTGAGTAGTCAACAACAAAAGACAATGACAATGGTACCATGCTCAAGCCAGGAAACTGACAAAATGTCCTCTCAGTGCCTAAAAGTTTTAAGGAAGATGGAAGCCAGTGCCAGTTGAGGTATCATCCTTTTTATGTACGTCTGCAAGACAGTAAGGTGGTCTATGCCATCTTGGCTATCTACACTGTTTTGGTTTTCTTGACTTTACCTGGGTAACTGCTGAATGAGACACGGCTGGTGCTAGTGGCTGGATCAACTATATTGAAGTTCCAGTGTTTATATATTCTTAGTGTGGCCGCATATGTAAACCAGCTGGAATGGGCAAAAAAGATATTCTCATACCCAGGTAGAACCTGGAAAAAAGAAGCAGAAAGATGAACAATTTCAGACCCTACTATACTCTGTATTTTTTATACTTATTAGAGACTGGGAGAACAACTTGTTTTAAGTAGCTTGATTAATTGCATTGTTCAAGAAGGAGCAGATTCTTGTGCTTTTAACTGCATACTTAACAGTGTATTTCTGAAACCTCTGGAAATAATTCTTGCCCATGCGTTGTTGGCAAATGCAAGTAAAGTCAATTTGAAAAGATAAATATACATATTGATTGTACATCTTTTCAAAGTATTTCCCTGGTTCTAAGATTTGTTGTTATCTCAGAAATCATTTGCTGTAGAGGGAAAATGCTTGAATGAATGTTCTCAACTTGAGGCGGATATTGTTGTTCCAGGATACATGGAGTCTTCATATGCTGACTAGATCCTTGATAATCTTAACTGAAAAATGTAGTTGCCACCATGATGTATCAGACACGTATCTTAAAAGTATTTTTTCTCTCATTTCTCCCATGGAAAAGCCATTCCAAAATATCACTGTAAACACTTAGAAAACATCAGCCACTTGCAGTCATTTCTTCTCAAGCTTGCACTGTCCTTTTGTTTAAGTAATCCTCTTCCCTTCCTCACTACTTATTTGCCCAGTGTATTTGTGGAGATGCACAACACCCACTTTCAGACTTCACTTGGCTACATTAAACAAGTTACCCTCTTCCAGTCTGCTCTTCATGTTAGTTCCCCTTTCCCTAGTAATTCTAGTAGCTTTTCATTGCCAGTCTCTGGAGTTTTGGTTTGATTTGTTTTTTTCCCTGTGAGCAAAACTGGACCCAGAATTCTATGGAAGCACAAATGACAGCTGCATAAAAGCACCTTGATTGGCAGGAGTCTCTTATGTATATGCAGCAAAGAGCAAAGACTCCAGAAACACAGGCTCATGATACTGCAAACCAGAGTCATTGGAAATTAAGCTCTTGATGCTCACCTTGATAAGTGCAGAGCAGTGACCCATATCCCACTGATATTTCCCATGGCCCCCTGACTCCACATTGCATTGTCCACTCCGTGCAGAATATTCAAATAATGCAGGAATGAGGTCCAACAGGTCTCCAACTGCATTCAGAAATTGGACATCAAAGGTGCTCAGTATCTGAGGAAAGGGAGAAAAGAGAGACCACAAAAAGCACTTTCAGACAGAGGAGCATCAAGGCAGCCTCAGCTGTCAGAATTTTTCTTCTGTTCTCAAAGGATGCTCTTATATAGTCTATGAAATAGCAGCTCACACGGTACAGATGCTCAAACTCAGTGTGGCATTAGGCACTCAGTTTTTAGGGTATCTTTAAGGGTCTGGTCCTTGTAGAGGCATTACCAATGCTAACATTTCTGAAGGAGGAAAAGGAGCTGCTAGCAATAACTTAGAAAACTTCTGTGTGCCTTTGCAAACAGCATACTAATCAGTCTGCTGTTACTATTACTCCAGCGTGACAGTAAGATTTTAATTGGCTTTGTTTATCTAGACATCCTTGAAGAGCCTTACCTTAAACACTCTTTTATAAAATCTGCAATTTAAGACATTCCCGGGACTGAAGAGGAAGTAACAAATGAGGGAAGCAAGAGACGTTACCAATACTAATCAAGTAGGGAACTCGCTGGAGAAAGGAAGTCAGTCAAAAGGCACGCAGATATGTGCTTTTGAAAACCTCTTACGGTTGGAGCAAGCCAGAGTTACCTACCCACAGCTCATTGTGCAACATATTCCTCAGAACCTTCTCTTAAATTTGCCTCTTCAAAAGTAAGACTTAACAGCACTCTGACGTCAGCCTTCAAAGACCGTTTGCTAAACCTTTCCTGTTCTTGCTTGCACCATGCCTTCAGTCAAGGCAAGGCTTAAGGAAGTCAGAACATACATCCCTGTAGGACTACGAAGAGTCATTTTAGGATGGGAGATAATCATATAGCAAAGAAACACATTGCTCACAACAGAACTCACTCTTATTAAACCATATAGCTGACCTCTCTACAAACCCCAGTAAAGGGGGAGTAAAGACCTGTCAAAAATAAAAAGGGCCAAATCCATTGACTTTTTACTCAGAAGGCTGAATTCTGTGCTATCCATCTGCTGTTTTGGCAGAGAAAATAACCAACGGGAAAACCAAAAAGAAATGTAAACTCTACTCCATATATCCTGGGGAAAGGAATTAAACCTTCCCACAATGCTTATCAAGACAAGTGAGAGAAATAAGCCATTCTCACAACTCAAATCACGCGTTGCAGAAGGCCCTAACAGCAGCTATAGATTGAGGAAGAAATCCAAACTTTCATAAGTTACACTGCTTTAATTCATTACGATTTTGCTGTAAGGACCCAAGTAGAGAGCAGCTGAGGCCACAACTGAAAAACATCCATAGATGTATCTTTGCATAGGTTTAAGCACCTCAGCGATACAAATCAATTACAAACCAGTCTCAGACTGCTCTCTTGATAGAACTCATATAGAGACACTGTGCTTCAGCACAGTTTTTCCCCATCCAGCTGCACTTAAAAGGTCTGCAAGCCCAGCACATGATGAAAAGCAGCTGTTTTCCAACATCCAATTTACACAGGCATCACTGTGCAGTACCACCAGGAGGGAGGCAAATGGGATTGCAGCTGAGAACGCTCTGCGAGGTGCCAAGCAAGGAAGCTACCAGCACTAACCACACAGAAAGGTGGCCAGAGAGCAGGAAGAAACACCCACTCAAAGAAGCAAAGGTTATGTAAATTCCTAGGGCTCCACTGGGTGAGATTAGATTCTCAGTTCCCAAAGCCAGCCAAAATATCAGAGAAGTAAAAGAGGAACTAGGCTGTTAAGTACCCACTAGGGTTCCGGTTTCACTCTCCTTTTGAGGAGCAAGCAAATTTTGTTCCAGTTTATTTCCAATAATTCATTGCTCTGTTTGGATAAATCTGCTTTTGCGTTTAAGACTGTCTGATGCTCACTGCTATCACACCAGCACAGTGCCCAGAGCTTCTCTGGGGTCTCAGTAAAACAATGTATTCAAACAGAAGACTTTTGCATCTGTAACGCAGGCCAAATCTGGGAAAATCAGGAGAAGCTTGAGGCATCTGCCATAAGGCTGAGAGCCCCAGTTTGGGAATAATTACAGTTGGTTTCCAGGATACATGGAAAAATCTTCTCTATGAGGAGTTAATAAGGGTCCATTAGAAAGAAATGAACAAAAACCAGTGTGCATCATAACAAGTGCCTAATATGGGGCATATTACAATTGTTTGTAATCATGTTCTCCCATCTCACACTGAAGTGTCAGGAAAATTCCTTGCATGTGCAGTTTACATCCTGAAGAAGTCGGAGTGAATGAGCTAAACTGACAAGCAAAGAGGTGTTATAGCCATGACAAGAGGAAAAAACCCTTTTTCTAGAATGTGTGGCTCCTCTAGGGTACCATCCTGAAGAGCAAAAAAATATGAAGTTGAATTGAGCTTGAATTACATCAGCTGTAACGAGAAATAAACTTAGAAAGGGTAGTAGCTATGAGAGAACCAGCCTTAAAGCTTGTCTGTTTCAATGGCTTTTGTAGACAAGTTACTCTGTAACAATTGTTTTCCAGTAGCTACTTCATGCCTGAGCATTCTCAACACAAAATAAGGAAGTACAAATAGAGAGCTGTCCTAGGATCATTGCAGTATTTAAAACTCTGACACCTCCTTGTTCAAGAGTAATTCCCCTGTGTAGACAAGCCCAAGATTAATCACAGCGTTGGGTAGAGCATTAGGCAGATGAAAAGGCTTAATGTTCTTTGAGTGCCCCTCCTTCGGAAATTGTCTTTGACAAAAGGGTTGGGTTTGTTTACTGGATATAAAATGTTGCTAAACCAGATGGAATAATGTCACACTTTAACAGGAAAATGTATTCAGATTTTGACAACATTCTATGACGCTTGTAAACATCAAATTCAAAATACAGAAGTGTGCGATGTTCGTTGCCTTCACGCAAGGTCTTAATGGAAGTACCTACCTAAAAGAGCCCTGCAGGAAACCAGACTCCATGCAGTTTTTAAAAAGATTAGAACTGTAGATTACAAAACATTTGCTTCACACATATAGGAATATAAAAAATATGTACTAGTACTACTATCAAACGGTTCAAGTCCAAACCAAATTTTCTTTCTGTGGTTACTCAGGTTTCTGTGGCAGACAATGGTTCCACAACACTCAAGTGAAGTAGACCTGAAGTTTAGGGGAGAAATGAATCACAGAATCATCGAATGGTAGGGGTTGGAAGGGACCTTTAGAGATCACCTAGTCCAAACCCCATGCAGAAGCAGGTTCACCTAGATCAGGTCGCATAGGAACATGTCCAGGTGGGTCTTGAAGACCTCCAAGGAAGGAGACTCCACAACCCCTCTGGGCAGCCTGTGCCAGGGCTACCTCACCTCAACAGTAAAATAGTTTTTTCTCATGTTTACATGGAACTTTTTGCGTTCCAGCTTCATCCCATTACCCTTTGTCCTGTTGCTAGCTACTATAGAAAAAAGGGATGTCCCAACCCCCTGGTACCCACCCTTTAGATATTTGTAAATATTAATAAGATCCCCCCTCAGTCTCCTCTTCTCCAGACTAAACAGCCCCAGTTCCCACAGCCTTTCCTCATATGAAAGAAATGAAGATGGAATGGATGAAATAAATGAAAGATGAAATACTTCAGAGTGACCTGTGTGCACATAATCCAACTCTCATTTAAGGACCATGTGGATATGGAACAGCTTCGAACTACCATGGACTGTACAGAACAAAGGAAAGCCAGCTCTTTTCACTTGTTTTCCTCAAATAAGTGTACATCAACTAGTCCACCGAGTTTGCAAGTTTGAAAAGATGTGTGTAGTGCTGATACATAAAATGTGTAAAATTAAAACCAGATCAGCTATTCAAACAGCTTGTTCCCATTCTCCTGAAAAGAAAACAATTTTATCGAACTATGCTGAAATCCATCTTCCTTTTCTCTGTCTCTTTGAGATCTTTTGGCCCATCCTTGTCAACCAACCAAGTTCTCAGTGCTCAGGAGAGCACTTTGTCCATGTATGAGCATTCAGGGAGGGAAGCCGGGAGGGAAATGTAAGAACTTTGAAATCCATCTCCTCCCTCTCATCTTTGAGACGTTAAGTAAAAAAGCTTCCCAGCCTTTCCGCTCTGCAGCATGTATTCTTTCTTAAAGCTTCGCGCAGGCTTGGGGTGAGGGGGAGGGGGCATATTGCTCTCTGCACATAAAGTAATCAGTTGAATTTAGAAGTATTTTCTAAAGTATATTGAATTCAGAGTTTTTCCAAATAGCAGGCAACAAAATCCAGCCTCTCGTATGTTGTTTTTCAGTGATTAGGTTTGGGTTTATTGGCAAGGGAGGGGAGTAATAAAAAGAAGACAAACCCACCACAACCCACACATAAGATACTCTCAGTATTTCAAATGTTCATTACTACCATGAATCCAAACTATGTCACTACTAGAGATTAAAACAAACTTGCTCCCAATTACAGTTAACGAAGACAATACACTTATAGAAACAACTCTTAGTGAGATAGAAGTAGTATTTACCACAGAAGAGAGGTAAGAAGAGACTCTCAAAGCACTAAATAAAACATACAATGAGATTTCCCTTTAAAAACACGCAGAATTTGTTGTGAGGTCTTTCAGTAGCAAGTTTCTTTAGTTTAAGGTGAGACAGGAGTAATGGAAACAGTAAATACTTTTTACTGAAGTTGTTGCCCAAAGAAAGATCAAAACAACATTGGATTAATTGAACTAAAGTACAAGACTTAGAAATAAGAACAAAAATCTATTAGGTGAATTTATTTGCCAAACATGCTGCTTACTAACAATCTAAGAGATTAAATAAAAGAACCTTTAAACATTCTTATAAACTGTACTGCAAGAGCAAAGTTGAAAACGGCCTTTTTGGAGGGCAGATATTCTTCAGTCACAAGGAATAAGAAAAATACTGTTGGTCTTCTAATTTTGTTTGGCTTGTTTGTTAGTTTAGTTATTTAAGTACCAACAGTTCACAGAAATTGAGCTGATTCTCAGATAAGTGGATGTGTCAAAGCTACTAGTCCGTAACATTGCATCTGCACCTGTTTTAATTGTCTGTGTAAGCTCACAGCAACAATCTTTAAGCTCCTCTTTTCCTGAAGGGGATCTTAACAGCAGTAAATATGTATGCACATAGTACTGCTGTAGCCTAATCTCACAAAAAATATTTGAAAAGGAGCATGGTATCCATCAAAGTGAACTGCATGTACCTTTGCAGAGCCGTCAGGTATCATGTTGATGCCAAGGAAGTCCAAATACATAGGGGGAAAAGCAGCTGTCCAAACTGTACTAAAAGGTGACAGGCTGATGTTAACTTACTGGCTGTGGCCAGCAGAGGAACATACAGCACCATCTCAAGTGATAGACACATACATGGAGAAAATTCCTGCTTTTAATAAAAACACAGAGATCCCAACATAGATGGTAATGCCAAAAGGTAAAACTGTGAATGGCACAGGAAGGATGCGAAATAAATACCATCATCTGCTCCAGGCACCTTTGGGAAAAAAACCCAACTATATATACCCACTGCATTTAATTCAAACATAGATGACACATATTTCAGACTGAATCCTATATGTGAACTTGCACTAAATATCTTGAAAAGAAGATTAAGAATTACTTGGTCACTTCAGAGGTTGGTGTTTTTTAGTATCAAACACACAGTTAAATAAACAAGTGTTATGGAATATATGTTGCAGGTAGGACATGCCTAATGTAAAGAAATAGTTCAGGCATCAACTAGCACTTTCTCCTCTCCCATCTGAATCTAAAGGATTCTGAAGCGGCCAAAAAACAAAATTATGAGCTTTGCAGGGCTTTTCAGACACAGGTGTTATGAAAGGGAACCATCAGGATGGATCTTTCCATTACTGCAGTCTTGTCTTTCAGTTTGAGCCAATTCCCCACTCACGAAAACCCCAAATTCTACACAAGAAAGTGATGTGCATTTTACTAAATCCCAAATGTTTATTGTTTAGCACTTCCAAGTTCTCTAAATTCTTGATATGGTTAAACCAAAACAAAAGGGATCAACTACAATTACCCAAATCCTCCCTCTCACATTGAGAAGCCTAATAGAAATTAGATTTAAGGACAGCATTGTAATTACAATGAGCCAAAGGAGCTCTGCTATTGCACACAAGCTGATGATCTGGAACACAGTTCCAACTGAATTTGAAAAAGCAGGAAACCAAAAAAAAAAACCCACACAATAAAAAAAAAAAGCACACCCTATTTGGCTAGCCAAAGCACTGACCACATATTTGGTAATGGGAGACTTAAGAAAAGGAGAAGACATTTAGCAACATAAAACATACTCCAAAATAGAGGCTTTGAAGATTTGAAATGAGAACAAAAGCTTAAATACACTCCCTACATGTTGATTCACGCTGTTGCAGCTACTTTTTATAGCTAGAGGGTCATTTGCTCAATAACAATTGTAAAGTAACAGGAGCAAGCTCTTCAGAAATATCTGTGCTTCCAACAGTCACAACGTGGATACAAAAGCCACCCCAATCTAATCAGCACGTGAGCAACCAGGGATTCAAATCCAGTGCAAAGGTTTTGTGGTGACATGATCCAAGTGCTCAGTCACATAGTCCACATTGAACACAGCCACTGAAGTTTCTGCAAAATGGCACGCAGAATTAGTGCTTGCCACTAATTGCCCTTCTTTTTTCCTTTTTCTTAAATATCAGATTCCCTTCTCCCATCTTTGTCCTCTGACATCCCATCCCCAGCTACTGAAAAAGAGATGCAGTAATCTTACTCTTTGTTTGTGTAGTTTAGCCCACTCGAGGGCTCCCATGTACAGACCATCCAACTGTGCAATAATATAGCCAGCATGCCTCCAAAAGGGGTCATCCTTATTATTTCTGATTTGTTGTCTTGTCCATTGATCTTGTTTCCTGTAGAGGAACAAACAGGTTGGGGTTTTCTTGTTTCTGTTTTTGAGTATAATTGCTAATGTAGGGAAGGGACAGATGTATTATGATCCAGATGATCCAACCTTCCTATTATTTTGAGGTAAATCATGCTTTGGAAATCCTGCAGACATATATGTTATATCCTGTGGGTGTAAATGTTCAGATCCATGCAAGATGCCCTACTGTGCCCTAGTGTGCCTCTGCCAGACTTTAGCATCAAAGAATAAGGTGTGCTCCACCTCTGTGGGGGACTCTGCTACATCAGATCTAATACCCCCCTACGCTCAGTAAAGGGAAACAAGCATTTGATAGGTCAGATGAACCATTGTCCTTTAGACGTCCATTTGAGGATAAAATAGACTGACCTTTGAAGAGCCTATTTCTCTCCTCTACCTACAAGTGCAATGAAGGCATGCTACTGTTGGTGCTCAAACACTGCCTAAGAACCATTGCTATCCTCCTCTGAGGAAAAGGTGAGAGGCCAAACACAACCATCCCATGTGCCAAATACAATCAAGAGGTTACTAGGCAAGTAACTCAGGTCTAGAGCATAAGGCAACACAAGGTGAACAAACCCTAGGGTAAGAGCAGCCAACTTCATAAGGATCTCCCAGAGTTCCCTCCTTTGCTGTATGCAAAAGGCCACAGAAGAACCATGGTGGTTAGAGTAAGTCTGGACCAGATTCTGGCCTCTTCCATCTTCCTGTATCTATCCATCCAGCATCACATTCAGCAGAGTAAAGAAAAAAATACAGAAAAATAACAGAGAATGAACCTGGCAAGGAAGCAAACTCTTCCAGCAGTCTATGGGTGACAAAATCAGACAGATTTAGTTTTCTGGACGTAACAAGATGCAAGAAGTATGTCAGAGGAAATACAAGGATACGGTCAGACCGTTCAGGGCTAAAAACTGTCAGGACAATGTAGCAGCCCATATTGTAAAACTGCTATTAAATAAGGCAGCCATGCAGGAGTCCAGGACATATGCAACAGAAAAATTATTTTCTCACAAGGAGGACAGCAATGCTGAAGAATGACAGTAAGCGAGCACTAAGATTTTTTTTCCCTTCTTGGTTAAGCTAAAACAAATCAACATTATATATGGGTACCAATAACAGAATTAGTCAGCTATATAACCCCTTAGCAGAAAGTACAAGACAAGGGAAAAAGAAAAAATAGTGCCTAGACACGACCAAAGTTTCACAGAAGTACCTGTAGTGGAAGAAAACATAAGTCTAAGGAAATATAAATAAGTAGTAATCACAGTTGAGTACCAGCCTGGTTCTTCTCCCACTTGCAGTTTGCCACCAGTGTAGCTGCATTATTTGAGCAGAGTTACTTTTGATTTGCACAGCTGAAGAGAAAAGGGAATCAGGACTTTTGTGATTTGAACTTACGTCAGTGGTAGAGTATACAAAATGCTAAGCTAACAGAAGAAGGAAAGGATACACAAATCTGAAAAAGATTAAGGTGCCATGAGACCACGCTGTTCAGTGTAACATTCAAAATACCAGCTTTTGGTAACAGGATTTTGATGAGAACGACATTCAGAATTCATTGGCATTATCCTCAATCCTTTGTAGCAATCACTGTAAGCATTTCCTTGAAAGCATCAGAATGAGAGAAGGGTATATGCCCTTCTCCATGTATGTTTAGAATTATGTTTTTTCACACTAATGGTATTCAATCAGAAGGAAAGGAAGCACACATTTTCTTCAGCCCACAAGGAAGAGAATAAAATACCCTTGAAAATTCTGTCCCCATCCAACCCCAAGTCTTGAATAAATAATTTTCTAACAATAAAATACATACGCCATGAAATTCTGAACTCCACTTCGAACAGCAGGATTCTTAATTAACTGTGGGTACATGTTTGCAGCATGGTCATACATGTGCCTGAAAAAACAAGAGAAGTAGAAGGGGTTTTTTTGCATCTTCCTTTTGCTTTACCACCCATTGGTCAACAAGCATTGAAAGACAAGCACCACAGTCCACAAAGTAAGCTTCTCCTAGTCAGAGAAACTACTTCATATCTTTAATGCTTGACAAACAGCAAAGTTAACACAAATGGATTGCTGAAATTTAACTACAAATAAATTACCTTGCTAACATCTGATCAAACTGCTGTACAATGTAAAGAGATGCAAGAACGAGCCTGAATTACTTCCTGCCAAAACTTCACGTTCAGGGAGTATTTGTAGGCCAGAAGCATCTTGAAAGCCTTAGCACATTAATTTAAATCATAGCAAAAATAGTTTACTGGAGACCTATTCTATTTGGAACCAAGAAGTGGTTCTCCTCAAAGAAGTGAGGAAACCACAACTTGCTGACTGAGTCGAGAGAGAGAATTTCAGCCTGAAATCTAGCAAGATTTACTTACCATTAACCATGTTCCATCCTTACCAATTAAGCTAAAACTGTTTTAAAGCAAGTATATGTTGATCTTAAGTGTTCTCATAGAAATTCCCACTTATGCCAGGCCTGAACAGATTTAGCTTTTTGAAGGCTAAAACGATTGTGATTTTTCTGTTGTTGTTGTTTAACTCAGTTAGCTGTTTCATCCCCATTAACCAAAAGCAACAAAAGTTGTGGGGATTTTTTTTCTTCTGCTTGGTTGATTGGCTGGTCTTTGTTTGTTTTCTTAAAAGGGAAGCACTTGATATTTGAAGATGATATCAACTGCCAAAAATTTCTCAAGAGCCCACTTGCCCAAGTTAAAATCATCCTTCCATTTTAGGTCAAGCATCATCATCTGATTCAAGCCAAAACAGAACTTTTGGATTTTCTCATTCTGCCAGTTTTTTCTCCTAGCAACATTTCAGAATTTGGGTTAAACTTAATCTTTTTTTCCAGATACTAAATAAAAAAGAAATACATTTAAAAGGAAGAGAGGAGGGGAACATTTAGTTACAGTTGGAAATCAACAGAAAATTATTTTGCTGAGGTCTGGAGTTAGGAGAACTACATCAGTCATCAGTAAAATTAGCTCCTATCAAGTGCTGAGAATAAGAAAACAGAACCGAGAAATAAATATCAGAACTCAAGGAAAGCACAAGCTAGCAAGACAGAATTTCCTGTATTAAAACTCATGAGGGCAACTTCCTCAGAGGGATACAGATAAGAGCTGTTCCCATTTTCCCTCAGAGCATAATTTGAGAATATAGCCAGAGATGACTGAATGGTTTGCTGATAATTAGAGAATCATGCATTTACCTTCTCCCCTCTCTTTCTGTCCCCTGCCCCATTCACAGTTGTACCTGATTGCATTTACCCTGCTGCCTTGTCTCAGATCTGGTACCATTCCAACTATCAAATATAATTGTCAGCATTCATTCAGGTAAAACACTAACCCATCAAAAAAGGGAATATATTTTGTTGTAGTTTGTTATGTAGGCAGATAAGCAACAGAGGTGGGGCAACTGGTAAACAGTTCTACCTTAGTTATTGCATTTTCTACCACAGACCTATATAGTTGGACCTACCTAAGACAAATTCTTCCCCAGTAACGTGAGATAAGACAGTCACAGCATGTTTGGGGTTTTTTTGGGGGGTTTGGTTCTGTTATGCCGGTCTTATTCTCTCTCTTTTTTTTTTTTTTACTGTGTTAGTAAATGAACTGATGCACGACGGTCTGGTCAGTGCCTGGGCAGACACAAGTTGGGGGTTTGGGAGGAAGGTGCTGGGGCAAGAGAGGGGAGCATTCAGCAGCCTCACACCATTACACTTTTTGTGAAAATGCTGGTAGAGCATTAATGTTAGTTCTAGACTACACGCCAAAATCATAACTTCCTCCTTGAAGAGGGCAAGAAAATTGAAGAGATAGATTAATATTCTCCATCCCTGTAGTCACAGAGAATTTGGCAAATAAAAACCTGAAGTAATTTTAGGAAGGAAATTATAGTGCAAGATACTCCAAACTACAAGTCAGAGTTCTCATGGCACTAGAGAAGAGGTACAAATGGCACGAGACAGTCCACGTGGAAGATGGTCTTTTAGGGATGAGAACAAGATGAAAAGGATAAAAGAACCAGGATACTACTCTGATCACTGACCAGGACAGATGATCAGGCTTCTAGGTTCAACCATCAGCTCTACTCTCATTTGGCACTCAAAGGTTATGCAACACAAGGCAGTATCTTTAAGCTGTGATGACTGATGTAGAGATTGGGTTAGTTCAGAATCAGGGGACTGAAAACAGCTTCTTTAAGGGCCTTCCCTCTTGTGTATGCCAACAGAGAACATACAGTTCTTGGAATTGATTTCTGTTGTCTAAATGCCCAAGATTATTGAGAATTTTTCCCTTAGTTGCCCTGGGGTTTTTCATGGCTTGTTTTTTGTTTGGTTTTTTTTTTTCTTCTTTAACAAAGCTTCTGTGTGCATGGCTTACGTGTTTTGTAAGGCTATTATCCTCTGAAGCAAATTGGATCATTATAGTAAGGTAAGGCTTTACAGCTGTATCTAAGACCAAACACACGGCAATTACAAAGCTGGGACGAGAATTCAAAGTCTACAAACAGCAAAGCAGAGCCCTACTTCTTCAAATTACAGAGGAAGATGACAGGACTCAGGTCAGCTGAGGCTATATCAGAAAAAAAAAAAAAGAGCACAATTACTGTTGCCTCGAATTTAAATACTGCTCTTAGGCACCTGGCACGTCACAGCTGGAACTGATTAAAAGTATGTGCTTAATGTCACAGATTTGGACTTGCTCTGCCATTCCCCAAGTAAAATGAGGCCTCATTAACAGTTCTGTTTGGAATGGGGGAAGGGAACTGATGCCCAAGAAAACCAGAACAAACATTTTTGGCAGGATGATAGGACTGGACCTTACAGAGAGATGAAAGACTGGCGATAAAAACAAATGGCTGATCTCCAGCCACTGTAGATGCTAGAATTAGATTTATTCCACCCCTGACTACGTGTTTTCAAAATAGAAAGCTACAGTGCAGAATCAGGTGCTGACACTAGAAAGATGAATCATGCTCTCAAAAAGGTGTGTGTTTCTATCCTCACTGGTAAATAGATCTAATTCAGTTATTGCTTTTTCTATCACAGACCTATATGGCTAGAGCTGAGGTTAATTCTTTCTCAGTAACCTGAGACAGGACAGTCCCAGCATGTTTGGGGTTTTTGGTTTGTTTTAAATCGGGTCATCTTACATTCTGCTTAAGCTCTTTCTTTCTAAGGACAAAGTGTACACTTTTAGGAGATATATGTTGTCACTCTTTTGCTTACATCATGAGGCCTAGCTGTATCTAGAAACCCTCCTTCATGCCCTAGGATGTAATGCAAGAACTAAGCTAGCCAAGAATTCCTGGAGATCTCCAAATTGCAGGCACTGTCAAGCTGGAGCTCCTTCTCACCAGACAGCTTCTGCAGGAACCTGTACTTCAACTTGGTATCAGGCTTGCAATGTATCCTTCCCAGTAATGCATCATAACAGAGCTCTTCCTGGTAGAATTTCAGTGTTTCTGCAGAGCTGCTTTGCAGTTTCTACTTCATGGAACCATTGCCAAAAACAGATGGCTGGAGATGTTGGAGTTGTTCAGGCCACAGGTAGCAATGCGTTAGGGGGCACTTCATTTGCCAAGCATACTCAACATATTCACACTGGGAGGCTGTGCCAGAGCCACCCAAGGTGGTGCTTGCACAGGCAAGTGGCACCAGCATCATCACTCTGGTTGCTAAGTGGCTGTTGATACAAATAAAGCCTTCAACACAGCCAAAACACAAAGCTACAATCTCCCTTGTTGCTACCAAATTTCTAAAATGGAAGGTTGAACTGTGTGCAACTACTGTGAGCACTGATGTCTGTAAAAGCAGAATGAGGCTGCTGTTGTGGTTTAATCCCAGGCAGCAACTAAGCACTACCCAGTCATTCACTCACTCCCCCTGCCCCCACTCAGTGGAAGAAGAAAACTCGTGGCTTGAGATAAGGACATTTTAGTTAGTAAAATTAATATAACAATAATAATAGTAATAATATTAATAGTAATAATGAAAAGGAATATAACAAAAATGAGAGACATAAAACCCAGAGGAAAAAAGCCCAAAAGAAGCAATGCCCAATGCAGTTGCTCTCCACTGGCTGACCGATGTTCAAGCAGTGATCTGTCTCTGCCTGCCACTGCCTCCAGACTATATACCAAGCACAACATTTTGTGGTATGGAACAACCCTCTGGCTAGTTTGGGTCAGCTGTTCTGGCCATGCTTCCTCCCAGCTACTTGTGTACCTCCAGCCTCCTCACTGGCAGGGCAGAAAAGCCCTTGGTGCTGAGCAAGAACTGCTCAGCAATAACTAAAACATTTCTGTATTATTAACACTTTCCAGCACAAACCTGAAACACAGTCCTGTAACAGCTACCAGGAAGAAAACTAACTCTATCCCAGCCAAAACCAGGACAAACATTTAGAGACATCTTCTCATAGAAGAAGTCACAATAGTGCTAGAGAGCTTCCCTGATGGCAGGCAGAATGGGCCAAGCAGTCTGATGGGAACAGTTACAGATTGGGAAAGACTGTTGTCGAGTTTTACTTCAGAAGACTTGTGTAACTGTTCCCAAGAAAGAATATCTGTCTACATGTTAAACAGGATTGTGTGAATATTTAGACAAGATAAAGAAGGAGAAATGCTCTGAGAACAATTTTAACATTTGCAAACTTGGTGAGTTCTTACTACTCATGAGGTTTGGGAAACTGTAAACAGATTGTGTAAGAGGATTCATTAGTTGCAATCTGCAGAATAAAAAAAAAACACCAAGGTCATTCAGCTAAAACCTGAAGTAGCAGGTTCTCAGTCTTCTCAAGGGTCAGGGAAGTACATCACTGTTTCACCTCTGCTCCTTAGCTAGAACATTTTCAGTACATATTCTCCACTTCAAAGAGAAGCCCTCTTTATCCAAAATAGCTTTACAAGATCTGACAGAAAAAGTTTATATTCATAACTCAAGAAGAGTGTGGCCAGCAGGTCAGGGGAGGTTCTTCTCCCCCTCTACTCTTCTCTGGTGAGGCCTCATCTGGAGTACTGTGTCCAGTTCTGCGCTCCCCAGCTCAAGAGGGACAGAGAACTTCTGGAGAGAGTCCAGCACAGGGCCACCAAGATGATCAGGGGACTGGAACATCTTTCATACGAGGAAAGGCTGCAGTACCTGGGGCCATTTAGTCTAGAAAATAGGAGACTGAGGGGGGATCTTATTAATATTTACAAATATCTAAATGGTGGGTGTCAGGAGGTTGGGACATCCCTTTTTTCTATGGTATCTAGCAACAGGACAAGGGGCAATGGGATGAAGCTAGAACACAAAAAGTTCCATTTAAATATAAGAAAACACTCTTTCACTGTTGAGGTGAGGGAGCCCTGGCACAGGCTGCCCAGGGAGGGTGTGGAGTCTCCTTCCTTGGAGGTCTTCAAGACCCACCTGGACATGTTCCTATGCGACCTGATCTAGGTGGACCTGCTTCTGCAGGGGAGTTGGACTGGATGATCTCTAAAGGTCCCTTCTAACCCCTACCAGTCTGTGATTCTATGAACTCATAGTGAGAAATATGCTTCCACTGCAGGTACAGATGGACAATAGAGCAAAGAGATAACCAAAACCCAAATTCAGATAGTATGTGCAGTATCTGATAGTCTTTTAATAATGGTAAGCATTTTCAAGTTTTACACTGTCAGAGGATTCCTCAGTGGACTTCTTCAAAAAGAAAGAAAAAAATCCACACAAAACCCACCAACCTCAGTAAGCACCTAACCTAGAGAAGACAAAAGCTTTGAGTAGAATAACTTGTGAGTACTTTCACTTCTCTGAACATCCATGGAAAAAACAAAGGGGAAAAAATTCCCTCTTGTAAACTTAAGCACAGACTAAGACATCAAAATCCCTACACTTTCACATTCAAATCATGCTTACAAGAATGGGCATATACTGAAGACTGCTTAAAAGACATCCAGGAAGACTTAGTCTACTGTGGAGGCAGAAGGGGGATAGAGTGTAGGTTGTTGCTACTAGAACATTACCTAGATTTACCATGGATTTGGTAGCCTGACAAAACTTAAACTTAACCACTTAAAGATAAGTACACCTGAAAAAATATCTGATTAGCAATACTCAATTTTAACAATATTCTAAATGTAATACTAGCATCCCCCAGATCCAAACATAGTTTATATAAACTGACTGCATAGTGCATAACAATATTCTCTCATGCCAAATAATCCAACAACATAAACCCAGGTCTCTCATGTACTTCCTTTTCATTCCTGTCTGGAGTACACACAGTGCCCTCAGAACTCTAGGATTCCTCTACTCTGTCCCTCAAAGTGCTTTGTTACTGACAAACATTACTCCTTAAGACAATCCTGTAGACCTTGCTAGCAACATCTCTCCCTGCCTGATCTGCTCTCAATTGTCTCAGCTGTTGTTTATCAGTCACCTAACTACGGCTAGGGGGATAACTTTGTAATTATTTACAACATGGGGCTCATGCACTTCCTCACACATATGCTATTCTGTGATTACATCACTTAACCAGCAATACAGACACAGTACTTATCTGTCTCACCAAGGTGTTAGGAGAGCCTGTAGAGGATGAGAAGAAAAGGGCATATTTTGACCCCATAATGAAGATGCTATACTTCATACCTGCTGCTAATTAAAAGAGCAGTACACAAATGCAAAATGCACACTTAGTTTAGAAGGATGGGAATTGAGGGGAAGGAAAAAAACAAATTAAACACAAGTATACATAAATCCACTGGAAGCGTCATAAGTTGAGTTGCTTCCTGAGGTACTTACGGAGCTGTGAGATAGCCTTCCAAGAAGCCGGCTGCATACATGATGTCTTCATTGCTTAAGGTCTGCCTGCCATAACCTGATCTGATCTCCAGAACTCCCCAGCCTGTTGTCTGTATAGTGTTGTTGTAGAAGCCATAGGCATCTCCACTCCTGTCCAGTATATTCTTGACCTGAAGTGTTTTTTGAGCTTTGTTCCAGTACAGGGTTGCATAGCGCATTTCTATGGTGGAGGAGAAAAGGGGACAAAGGAAATAAACAAACACAAGTAGACATTTCCTATCTAATACTGAAATGTCAAGACAGTATTTTGGCAATTTAGAAAAGTTTATTTGATCCCTTTCCATCAGGTTTAGTTTTACTATGGCGAGAGACACTAACGTTTATGTACTGAGAACTGACGTGAGACCTAACTGGAGTTCTACCAAGACAAAAGCTTACAGCTAAGTAGTCTCATGTAAGTCTTCTGGAAATTATCTACAAATCTTTAAGTACAGCACTCCAACACAGACAAGTCTTACAAAAAACTCATAAAAGTGTTTCCTTACCTGACCCAGAAGAAAACATAGAAATCCTACTGAAAGAAAGTTTAGAAGACAGTGTGCCTCAACAACTGCAAAGAATTCTAAACTACCGTTGACTTTGTTTTCCACATAAAGATTCAAAAGGCTATAAGTTTTCTAAGCTGTCTCCCCATGCAACTAATCTCTGGATGTGGCACTATAGAACAGCAGCACTAGAACTCACAGAATCATAGAACTGTTAGGATGGAAAAGATGCTAAGATCAAGTCCAACCACTCACCTCACACTGCCAAGCCCACCACTAAACCATGTCCCTCAGCACCTCATCTATGAGTCTTCTAAATACCTCCAGTAATCGTGACTCCACCACCTCCCTGGGCAGCCTGTTCCAGTGTTTAACAACCTTCTCAGTGAAAAAGTTCTTCATAATCCTCAATCTGAACCATCCCTGGTGCAACTTGAGGCTATTTCCTCTTGTCTTATCACTCATTACATTGCTACAACCTCCATTCAAGGTAGCTGCAGAGTGATCACCTCTCCCCCCAGCCTCTTCCAGGCTAAACCACCCGAGCTCCCTCAGCTGCTCCTCATCAGCTTTGTGCTCCAGACCCTTCACCAGCTTCACTGATCATCTCTGGACACACTCCAGCACTTCAGTGTCTTTCTTGTAGTGAGGGGCCCAAGACTGAATACAGCACTCGAAGTGCAGCCTCACCAGTGCCAAGTACAGAAGGACAATCACTTCCCTGGTCTTGCTGACCACACTGTTTCTGATCCAAGCCAGGATGCCATTGGCCTTCTCGGCCACCTGGGCACACTGCTGGCTCATGTTCAGGTGGCTGTTAGTCAACACTCCCAAGTCCTTTTCCTCCAGGCAGCTCTGCAGCCACACATTCCCAAAGCTGTAGCATTGGGTGAGGTTGTTGTGGCTCAAGTGTGGGACCCACTACTTGGCCTGGTTGAACCTCATGTAATTGGCCTCAGTCCATCAGTCCAAACTCAGCAGATTACAGACAGTGGATCAAGACAAAAGGACCACAGGTATGCAGTCCTTTAAGACACACAATCCTTATCACCCAGACAGAATAGAAACGATCCAAAACGTGAAATGAACAGAAAGGAAAGGCACTTGACTGCTCAGAATTACGTAAGATTACATCAAACCTCTATTCATGACTGATCAAATCACTACTACAGCATTGCAAGTGAAGAGAGTCCAAAAATCATGAACCAGAGTTCCCAGAATTATTTTAAAAGCTTTAAGGGGTAAATTTATAAACACAACTACTGAGAAACCAGCAATGTTTTTGTTCCCCTGACCATTCTCCAGCGTGTGGCAACTAGCCCTGTCACTGTATAGCATGAAATCACAATTTGGTTACTACTCTACAATAATTCATTTTGTGTGTCATGCCCGTAACAGCTGCAAAATAGAGAGCTAGATCTAATTCTAGATGATCTCACACAGAATACTTCATACACATGCTATGATATGGGAACTATTTAAAAAAGCAATATAATGCCAGCACGGTGCTCTTGTAAAAGCTGTAAAATGTTTGTAATTAAGCAGCTAGTTTGATTTCCAATTAAATGCACTCACTTTATTCAGTATTCCACACTTTCTGAAATAGCAGTTACTCAGTACTTTTAAGTCAGTTTTAATCCATCATACCAGACTGCTGAACAATCTGCGTCATTCAACAGCCAGAAAGCTGTTCTCTTCTAGTGTTCCAGCAAGTAACAGCTAAAACTGTGTCTTACTGATAATTACAGAAGGGCTGAAGTTGGAGGGGACTTCTGGAGGTCATCTTACCCAATCCTTCTTCTCAAGCAGAATCATCTAGATCAAGTTGCCTAGAATCATGTCCTAATGGCTTTAAAGCATCTCGAGGGACGGAGATTATTGCAACCTCTCTGGACAACCTGTACCAGTGCTTGCTCACTATCATAGCAAAGTATCTCCTGATGTTCAGAGGGAAACTTGTGCATCTCAGTTTTGTGCTCATTGACTCTGGTCCTGTCACTGGGTGCCAGTGGAAAGAATCTGGCTCCGTCTTCTTTACTCTCTTCTTTCAATTATTTTTACACATTGAAGAGATCCCTCTTGCACTTTCTCTTCTCCAGTTAGAGCAGTTCCAGCTCTCTCAGATATTCCTCACATGAAATGCTCCAGTCTCCATTAGACTTTCATAGCTCTTTGTCACAGTCTCTCCAGTAGCTCTGGATCTCCCTTGTACTGGGTAGCCCAGAACTGGACACAGTGCTCCAGTCATCTCCTTACTAATGCTGAGTAGAAGGGAAGGATCACCTCCCTTGACCTGCTGGTAACATTCCTCCTGATGCAGCTCAGGAGACATTCTTTTTTGCCACAAAGGCACATTGGTGGTTCAGATTCACCTTGGCATCCACCAGGACCCAAAGCAACTTTGCAGAAAAGGGCATGGGGATATTGTCAGCCTTCTGCACGTATTGGTACATGGTGTCATTCCTCCTCAGGGGCAGGACTTGGCATTTTCCTTTGTTGAACTACATGAGGCTCCTATCAGCCCATTTCTGCAGCCTGTTGAGGTCTCTCTGGATGGCAGTGTGACTCAGCTGTAGGAGCCACTCCTCCCAGTTCTGTAATATCAGCAAACTTGCTGCCCTCACCCAGATTGCAGTAGTGACAGCTGGCAGACACCACTAGTTACTGGCCTCCAGCTAGACTTTGTGCCACTAAGCACTATATTGGTCTTCATGATGTGCTAAAGACACTTCTCCTGTGAACAGGAAAAATGTTAGCAAGAACAGAATTGTAATAGGTTAAGAGCTAGTTGGGGTTTTTTTCCCTCCATTCTATGAATAGAAGTTTTTACAGGACTCTTTATTTAGAGATGAAGTCATTTCAGCGACTTGGAACACAGTGTTTAAAAACATGTTTGTCATCTGCCAGGTACTGAGGTTATTTAAAGGACTGAGACATGACAGACTTTGGATAACTTCAAACAGCTATAATCTTACTTTACTGTTGTCTCCTTAACTACTTTATAGTAATACATGAGGCAATTGCTACTTTAGCTTAAGGGTAAACATGAGAATCAGTCAGACTGAAAAATCTAACTATAAAGAGAGAAGCAAGCTGATAACAGTCACCACTGAAGAAAGCCAAAGGCCATCTTACACAGCTAAAGCTCACAGAAGCAAAGAGGTCAGGGAAAGGGAGGTCCTGTGAAGAAGTGGTGCAAGAGATAGGCACAGAACACAACTAACCTGTCTAGCAATAAAAGGGAAGGGTGATTCCAACCAAACAGCCCTCTGCAGAGCACAGAGGAGACAGGCCACGTGCCCAGTACACAAAGACAACTGAGAAACGGGTAAAAAGGGCAAGAATAAAGTAGGGGGAAATGTTATCTTCTTTCCACCTCTTCAATACACTGTGGAAAGATGGTGAGTAGTCAAGAGGAACCAGGGCAGCTGGGTATTGTTATTAGTGCCCACAGACTAAATAGGTATGACAAAGAAATTTTCTTCTGCCTAAAGCAAAAGAGCCATTGCATTCTTTTTTAAAAGAAGGCTGATGCCAGTGCCAGACAGACTGATCTGACAACGATATTCTTACACGGCAGGCTGCGTTTCTTTGTTTTATGCTCTGCCAGAGCAGGAGCATGCAAAGCTGTTTTCAAAAGCCAGAACAAACTTTCAAATTACCCTTGGAGTTTGTCCTGCCCCAGCTTCACTACGTGACAAATTTAAACTGAAGAAAACCAGGACTAGAAGAGGACAGGAGAGAAGGGAAAACATTAAATTACAGGGTTAATTTGCAACAAAGCTGGAGGGGCCTTTAGAAGAACAGTATCAAGGTAGCTGTCATACATGTGGCTTAATGATGCTGGAAAACACCATTTCCCATTACATTTTTTTGTCTCCTCAACTCATTCACTCATCATCTCATTTCATTAATTTTTATGTTGTTTTTTGCAAATCTAATCACCCTGGTCTAAAGTGTCAAAATACCTACACGTGAAATTGTTGTGTTTATTTCAAGGAACATATATGTAATCACAGAGTATTCATTAGAATTTAGAAGACGTCTTTATCTTGCTACAGATGGAGTCAAAACTACCAGCTTTTAAATCTGTGTATACTTAAAACACGTTTAGGGTACTGCATAATTGAAGCATTTGTTATCACCCAGTCTATTACCATTTTAATTTGTGTTCATCTAAACCAGCAGTACTACCTTTACCAAAAAAAACCACATCCAGAACTGAAGTATAACATGGAATACGCAGCTGCTCCTTGTATATCTGTATTTCCAAACAATCCCAAATGCATCCTGCAACAACAAGAACCTTCCTCTTGAACAATGCTAGCATTTTTACATTTACTTTTGGAGAGGCCCTAGCATCTCTTATCCCAGTATGTATATTGGTAACTTCTTACATACACATGAAATGCACTGACTCCATGAATCTACAAATCATCCTTTTATCGTCAAAGTTAAGACCTTCCAGCGTGTAATTGAGAATGCTGTCAAGTATTTCAGCCTATTGCCCGCTCTCAGGACTGTGAAGAACAGAAAAGACTGTGATAATCTGTGGCTATTGCATGACAGTATTGCTTAGAATCACCTAAAAAATAAGGCAAAGCACACCGTTTACTGTGATGAATGTCTGAAAACCCCTGGGGACAGGGCAGGTCAGTAGAGTCACTGTTCCCCTCCATGCAGCCAGCCAGTCGGGAGAACCACACAGCATTAACCATGTGCAGTTCCACCACATCCACCAGTGCACTTTACAGTGGGAGAGAGAAGTAGAGAACTGCAATGACAACATAAGCCTGAAAGTAAACAGTGCTCCTTCTCCTTTCAGTGGTCACCAGAGACTGGAAGGAACCTTTCCTCAAATACATCAGTGTGTCTGCCAAATAGAGATTCAGAAACAAGGATTACAGTTGGGAGAGTTCTTCAAGAGGTGAGCAGTACCTGCTTTTTACCAAGATCATACCCTAAATAATGGGGGGGGGGAGGGGAATGAAGGTATTTCAGCAATGGTTAGGAGGAGGAGACAGAAGACAGTCCCCTTGGGTTTTTGTCTGAAACATCAAATCTGTTCTCTACCTTTTGGGCTTAATACAGGCATCTGTGGAGCTTGTCTTATTTGGTAGGAGCAGAAGAGTGGAGTACAACCACATTAATGAGAAATTGAGAAATCGATTAAAGGCAATACTGAGAAGCCTGAGGGAAGATCAAACAATGAGGAGAGCAGGTGCCAAAGAGGACATGAAAGAGTAGCAGTAACTTGTAATGAAAGAATAGAATGGACAGAGAAGATAAGGAAGAAAAAAATAGCAGTACAATGAAAAGTCCCAAGACTATCTAACAAATGCACTGTTTGATAACTGTCACTAATATTAAGTTATACCTACAAAAATATCACCTATCATGCCTTTAGAATAGCAGCAAGATTTATTCTGCAATATGTAACAGCTGCTTTTCCTTATGCTTTCCCAGCCACAAGTTGGTTTTGAAACATACATAATACAAAGACAGGCTATTGGACTTCCTAATTAGAGAAATTAACAGAAATGCCTTTTCCTTTCAGACTAAAGAGCTACAAGGTCTGAGGGTGAGAATTAATACAGGTTTCATGTAATAAGCTAAATTAACAACCCTAAGCATCTCCTAATAACAGGAAAACCACTGGTTTCCATAACTGACGTTTTTTACCTACATTTTGCATGCTTATTTTTATCTATTGCTTTTCAGATGTGAAGCTTCTTTTTGGAGAAGGATTCAGACGCACTTTGTAGATTCCACCTATACACTTTCCACTAAATGATGAAGCTATCACTGTATTGTTTCACTGAAAACTAGTTTTGCACAACTCAGAAACACACATAACACAAAAAAAATCTAGCACAAAGTTGCATATCTCCTCTTTTCAGTATACCCTCTCCTATAGCTAAGGTTCAGTAGTAAAGACTGTATTATCATGGTATAGTATTTCAATGTTTCAGATCAATCATAACAAGGAATATTTGAGGTTTCTGTTCCATTTTGTAATTTGGTAGAGCTTGCCCTGCTTTCCCAATACAAATTTTAGAACCATTCTTTCAATGGTTTAGAGAAGGTTGTCTATCTCTAAAGCACAACTGAGATTTCAAAGTACAGCTCTGCTTGGAATCCATTACAAAACAAAAGTTAAGTACTTCAGGACTTCTTTAGAGATTAACTTAAACCACATAAGAACTTAACATGAAACCAGGTAATTTTCAATTAGAGGACTAAACATTTTCTTCTGCTGCTTGAATATAAGGGATCTGTGTTTTCTATTCTACTGGCCTTAATTCACCCTACGTCCTCACATATTTCAAATCTAAGTAATTTTTCAATTTGCCTCCAAAAACCCTGTTGTTATTTGAGGCCTAATCCCGTGATTCACGCTTACACAAGAGAGAAACGATATTCATATGTGATCTATGAGTCTGAACCTTGTATGGTTCTCATGCTCACAAGGACACTTACAGTAAATCTTAGCTAATGCAGAAGATTTGCCAAAACAGTTACAGGTTCCCCAGTATAGGTCATCCACAGAGGAAATAAAAATAACAGTTCCATGAGTAGCTTTGCTAATCTCGTAGTCTCTCAATCTATGTCATTTTTACCAGATAATATCCTCTAGAAACAGTTTCCAAATTGTATGATGAAGAATCCTCAAAGGATTCAAAATGCTAAAGAACAATAAACCAATTCAAAAATAAAAGTAATCTAGACAATTCACGTTGCTAAAGGCCAAGTTTTCTCCATTAAATAGCCTAAAGGCATTTCTATTTGTTCCTTAGCAGTTTTTTACCAGTACATCAATTACAACACGAGGAATCAGTCAGCTACTAGCTCTAACAGCTTCATATCCTAAACTTCCTTTCACTTCTTCTGCCCAATTCGTAGTTGATCTTTCCTTCAATTCTGCTAATATAGTAGTAAAGTTTTTGCCAGTTCTGGTAAAGTTTGAAAAGTAAGTCTGCAAAATGAGGTAGGACTGTCCACAAAAATTCACAGAAGTTCACATTAACAAAAATTAAAACTTACTTCAGATTACCAAGTTCCAAGTGTTTTTTCACAGCCCTGGTGCGAAATTTACTATAGTAATACAGGAGTGCATTATTCACAGAATTGTTACAGTTGGAAAAGGCCTTTAAGATCATCAAGTCCAACCACTAACCTCACACTGCTAAGCCTGCCACTAAACTAAACCATGTCCCTCAGCACCTCATCTATGAGCCTTTGAATATCTCTAGGGATGGTGGCTCCACCATCTCCCTGGGCGGCCTGTTCCAATGCTGAGTAACCTTCTCGGTGAAGAAGTTCTTCCTGATGTCCAATCTAAACTTCCCTTGGCACAACTTGAGCCCACTTCCTCCTGTCCTATCACTCATTACCAGAGAGAAGAGATCGAGGCCCAGCTCACTACAACTCCCCTTCAAAATGGTACACTTGTTACATTTTGGATATATTAAAACAACTGCTACCTGAACTTCTCCTTCTTTTGACTCAATAAAACAACTAGGAATTTCCTAGAAGATAAGCGAATCGAGCCCTTGAGATCTTCAGAATTCACTGAAAGCAGCACAAGAGGTAGATATTTTCCTACTGAGATCTGCTTCCCAACAATCCTACTATTGCCATCAGTACAAATGGTACCCAGAGTTCTCTACTGGCCATTCTGCTCCAAACAGCTCTGTCACTTTACTCATCTTCCAGAGGCAGTTATGCTTTCACATACTCTATACCTTCTCTGTATCTCTTAAGTTCCCTCTCTCAGTGACTCCTTTTCCCACCCTTCCAGCTGCTGGCAAACTCGTTTCATACTTTGAAACTAAAAAAAATAGTAATAATGCAATGTTCATACTTCACTGGCACATTTTTTCTAGCACATAGTTAGATACCACAGAAGTATCCACAGCTGTAATGATTCCCAAACAAACCATGCAGAATCACATTGTCTAAGCACGAAGCTGAGATCCTCTGGAAGACTGTGAACTCCACCAAAATGTGCCATTAGTCAAATTCTGTTTGTCTCTAAATCTGACCCTGAAGTTGCAACGAGAATAAAGCTCAAAAAGCAGGACATGGAAAAGCTTTACCAGATCAGAGGAAACTCAAAAGTGTTACACAGGTTCAGTTATTGAACTACCCTAAATTGGAGTCTTACTACTTTAACTGAAAAAGTGTATTATGCAAACATAATGAAACGCAACCATGAGCACAAAATTAGCATGTAGTGATGTCTGCACCATAGAAAACAACTTTCTTTTTTAAAAGCTAACCAGATATTGGTAAAGTACTTACTCTAATGGCAACACAAGTTAATCTGCTCAGAAATCATCAGATCATGCATTGGTATGAGTTCTGAAAGACAGATTATGACCTATATCTACAAGCCAGCACTAAAACTCTGTCAAAGATGCCAAGTTGCAGCATGCTGTAGGCCACAGCACCAAAGTGTTCATCCTATATGAGCCTTCCACCACATGCACATCACATTCAAAACCAGCACTGCTGGCCGTTCAAAGCAGCTTCCCATCTGTTGAATCCATAGTTTGGTTCTCCATGCCCAGTCCGGGAACGGGAAGGACGTTTTGGAAAGTATACAGGAGTTAACTGCCAGCACTTGACACCCACGAGGCACCATGGCCGAGCCCGCCCCAGACGTGAGGAGCCTTCGGAGCCCCTCCCCGGCCTCCAGCGTCCCTCCCCGTAAGCTTAGGCGCCGCGACGGCCCCGCCACTGCTGCGGGACGGGACTCCTGGCCGTCTCGCACCCGTTTCCGAGCACGCATGGGCGGCCTTTGCACCGGGAGCCAGCCGGGGAGGAGGCGAGGCGCGGGGCCCGACGGGTCCTTCGGGCCGGGCCGGGAGAGCCGCGCTGCCTCCTCGGGCGCCGCGGCAGAGCAGAGCCCCGCGCCGGGTTCCGCCGGGGGGACAGCCCCTCCCGGTCGCCGGGCACCCTCGGGGCTAGGGTGTTCTGTCTCCCTGCCTTCCATCCCGCCCGCCCCGGCGAGGGGGCTCCGCGGCGAGTCTTTCCGCTCCCCCTCCCACGCCTCACCTGCTCGGCCCCCCGCCGCCGCGCACAGGAGGACGAGCCAGCAGCAGCCGCACACGCTGCCGCCGAGCCGGGCCATGCCGCTGCTCCCTCGCGCCTCCTCTGAGCTCCAGGAGGCGGCGGGACTTTAAGAAGTTGCCTCGCTCAGGGCAGGTCTCGTCGTTGCCCCCGCCTCCTCCGGCGCCCGCCCCGGCGCCCCGTGCTGAGGGTGGCCCTGCCGGCGCGAGGGCTGCCCGCCGTTCCCACCGGCCTCACCGCTCCGGGCCCGGGACGTGCCCCGCGGCAGGCTGGCAGCGGCGGCCGATTTTCACTCTGCGCTTCTGGCCCCAAGGGTCGTGGCAGAAGCCCCCAGGCGTCCCGGCCTGCACGCTGCCCTCCGTGCCCAGCCGCCTCGAGGCGGTGGTAGTGGTGGTGCTGGTGGCAGAAGGCGTGAAGTCAAGCTGGGTGGCCCAGCTTTTTGACCTGGGTGCTCCCACGAGGCAATGAGCAGTGAGCCCCAGGCTGGCACCTGCTGGGCTGGCCACGGGTGATCCAAACGGGGCAAAGGTTTACCAGGAAAGGCGCCTGTAAAGCCACAGGAGCTAGGTGGTGTCTTGTAAAACTATACATTTTACTTCAGAGGAAGAGCTTTTGGTCCTTTGAGAGGAAAACTGCTGCATGTGTCCCAATAAAAAAAAGCTGAAGCGATGGTCTTTCTCCTAGGTTTTACAGATAGTAATGAATTCCTGTGGGATCTTCCCCTGCCTCGTGATTCAGACCATTTTGGGATGCCGCCTTTTCTTCTGCCCCAGCATTGGATATTCTTTCACTGTCTTAAACCAGCCATTATTAGGACTTTGTGTTTCGTCACGTGCCAACCAATTCAGGCCAAATAGCACGACTTGGCCTCAAGCCCAGGCTTTGGCCAGCCACAGAGATCCTTCCATGCCCCTTGCTGGTTTGTTCTAGGCTACTTTTTACCAAGAGATAAGGATAAAACTAAGTGCTGTGACTTTTTCTTTGCCTCCTCAGTGAAAAATAGCTCTTTAAGGTCTAACCCTGAATAGGTGCTGTGTTTACTTTGGAAGAAAATTTTCCAAAGGCATTTTTCCAAGTGAGAAACTCACTTCAGTCACATGTTGCTCAACTGTGTTGGTGAATTAAAATGCAAAGTTATATTTTCCATAGAATTCCTTGTATAGAAAAAACAGACACTCGGAACACATTTTTTTTAAAAAAGATAGTCAAAATTGATTTTATTGTCTTGTATGGGTAATAGGTATGTGCAGGGACAGAACCATGTAGAAAACAAACCTACCAGAAGATGTATCCATCATCTCGTTGCTAAGGTAGCTATTTTCAAAGAATTACATGAAATTTAGGATCTGAAGAATGCAGGAAAAGGCTACCGGTAGCATTGCTTAAATTAATTGTCTCACTTGGCTTGCTCTAAGATGCTTTGTCTCTCAGAGGTATCAAGGATGGAACCCATAAAACTCCTCTCTAAAAAGAGGCTTACATGACCTCAACAATCAGAGCAGCTCTGCTTAAGACAGTAGCAGCAGTGGGGTTCTTCAGGCCGGAGGAGCCCAGCACCCGCACTTCTCGCTGCCTCAGAGCTATGCTTGCTGAACGGATCGGATGGAGCAACGAGAACAGCCCAGTGGTGCCAAGAAGCATGGCACTCACACACAAGAACACGGGCATAGAGACAAAGCTTGTGGATTGGCACCACGGGACAGGAAACAGCAGGCTTTGTATTTTTTACTGTAGTGTTAGTCATTTTAATACATACTAGTTTTAGAATACCAGACCTTTTTTTTCTATCTTTATCTCAACGAACGCTTCCATTAACACGCAGGCCAAAGAAGTAATGGTACAGTATCAGTGCCAGTCTAAGTTTAAGATTGGTTACATATGATCTGAAAGCTATGGCTGGCGGTTACACCTTATCTGCTATTTATGTCTATATCCTGTTCCTCAGTGTAGGAATTAACGTTCATTATGCAAGAGTATAAGACTTACAGCACCTTAATTTTCCCAGGAATCTTTGCACTTCATGTCTTTACACCCAGGTGGTTCATGTGTGACCTACTCTAGGAGGTCCTGCTCTGGCAGGGGGGTTGGACTAGATGATCCTTCAAAGTCCCTTCCAACCCTTAAGATTCTGTGATTGGTGTTTATGTGTGTGTGTTCTTACAAAGCCAGTTTAGGCTGACAAAGAAAAAACACAGGCAGCCAGCTTACTCTTTGTAAAACTTTTAAGTTGTTTACTCGAACAAAAAATGCAGTTCAAAACCATAAAAGAATTCTTTTGTACCAAGATTTATGACTTGAATACTGACTGATACTTGACAACAATGAAAGAGGTAGCTTTGCTCTGAAAGCCACCAATGCACAAAAAAAAAACTTTGCAGAAGTTTCACTCACTAGTTGTCACTTTTTCATGTGAATGCTGATTTTTCTTTTACATGCTTCCCCTGTGTTTTGGTTGCTTTTTAAAGCTGTTTATTAATATAAATGCCATGGTGTCAGTTAATGAACGAGTCATCTGAGTAAACGTTGAGTTCTGCCTGGTTGTGAAACTTCATCCAAAAGTTGAATTGAAAGTTTCTGAGGTTTGAGAATTTCAGATAAGTTTGTTTCCTTCATTTCTGTTGTACTTCTGGTTTGAGGGCAGAAGCAGAAGTGGACAAAAGATATGAAAGTGTCTGGTTTTGCAAGATTTCCAGTTTCATCTTGCAGGCCCAAGAGATTCAGATAAGCTTTAGAAAATGTACAGCTTCTGGACTAATCTTCCAAGGTAAATAACAGGAGTGTTGTCTCTTGAACAAAGTCAATCTGATTAAACAAAACATGTGAGACACAGGGGAAAACAAGAGAAGCAGCAAAAGGGCAACATATCCAGGATTTACATATCATATGTTTAATGTTATTTTCATATATATTACAGCAAATCTTCCTTCAAATAAAAACTAAAAATTAAATACAGCATTTATTTATTTTATTAAATACAGCAAAAATCATGACAAATTAAGGCTTTGCTGTGAATATTTTCAGAAGTGGATTATTGAATAGGCTATCACATCTTTTAAAAAACAACCAAACCAAAACTAACCAAAACAAAAAAAACCTCCTATTTTCCAACCTCAAGTGCAGATATTTTTATTTACCTCAAATCAGGCTGCGTGTATCCTGCTGAAGTCATCCAACAATTTTGATGTTACAGTGAACAGAGGTTTGATTTACTGGTAGCATGTTGGATGGTAGAAAGGATGCCTGGAAAGGTGGGGTTTTTCCTCCTCTAGCTGGGAGTGTAAGCCTCCAACCTTCCCATGAAGTAATCCAGGGAATTGTTGCAGCTTCTTGAGTGGTACTAGACATCCAGTTTTAAAGATATGTGCTAGAATTCTCTGTGCTGACCAGTTGCAGGTATTCCAGGGTACCTGATCGGTAGCTGGCTACCCGTGAAATCTTCCGCGTCTCAGATCCTTCGTTTTTCCGTTTCTGAAGAATGTCGGTTATCATCTCTGCTAAGTCATCGTGTAACCGCTGCTGATTCTCCCTGAAAGCAACAGCATGGAAAAATAAAAGCAGTCAGTCACACATTTTTTGTGACCTCCAGATCCCCAGTGCTTTTTAAACGTTTCTATCCCACATTTATCTTAAAACCATTCAGACGCTACTAGTTAAAAGTGTGGACAGAACCAAATTCAGGTTTTGTATTTGACAACAGAATTCAGAAAGTCTGTGTTATTTTTCCGGATTGTATGGATCAGTGTCCCTGCACAGGAGGTCTGTAGCTGTGCCATTATTGACCTAAAAAAAAAAATCATGATCATTTGCATGAAAAGGAAGATATGAATTAGGTTCACTCCCAATCCTCTTCTCCAGACTAAACAGCCCCAGTTCCCACAGCCTTTCCTCATATGAGAAGTACTCCAGTCCCCTGATCATCTTGGTGGCCCTGTGCTGGGCTCTCTCCAGCAGTTCCCTGTCCCTCTTGAGCTGGGGAGCCCAGAACTGGACACAGGACTCCAGATGAGGCGTCACCAGGGCAGAGTGGAGGTGGAGAAGAACCTCCCTTGACCTGCTGGCCACACTCTTCTTGATGCTTCCCAAGATGCCATTGGCCTTCTTGGCCACAAGGGCACATTGCTGGCTCATGGTTAGTTTATTGTCAACCAGGGCTCCTGTGGACCTACTTCTGCAGGGGGGTTGTACTAGATGATCTCTACAGGTCCCTTCCAGCCCCTACCATTCTATTATTCTAGCTCTCAGCACTATTACTGGCACCAGCACTTCTGTTATTCATCTTCAGGTGGCCATCAGTAACAGAGTTGCCATATTTTCATTCAAATTTCCACAGTGTGTCACGCTTTTGTTGAGGTATCCCACATATGACAATTTTAAGGGGCAATTTTATCAGTCACAGCCTATATGAGGAAGTGAAAACAAGAACATAGCTTACCACAGTGATCCAGCTCAATAAGTACTTTCAATAACTGAATGCCAGAGAATTGCCAATTCAATAATTTATGATAGTCTCAACAGATACATTGATTTTTAAAAAGGACTTCTGAATTTACAAAATAAATATACCATAGAAGCAGGTTTGATGGTATTTCCTGCTCAGCTCAGAGACAAGCACTTTACTTTCCACTAAGAAAAATCAAAGTTAGTGAGATTCTTTTGCAGATCAAAAATTTCTGTAGTAGCTTATATTGTTTCTGGTTTGAAAATGTTCTGAGTAAACCTTTATCTTTCTCTTAGGTACATAGGAATAAACTGGCAGGAAATTTTATTTGTGCAATGGACACGTTTTGTAAGGTTCAAAACTTTTGCAGTAGAAGTAAGCTATAACATTTCCTTATGGCTTTCGCCATAAGGGATGCCAGTGTATCTGGTAAACCACACTTTGCAATACAATTGCTTCAAGTTGTGCTGAAACATTCTCATTCCAAAGCAGATGGCTGCAAATTCCCACTTACTAAAGAGCAACGGTACGCAGTTTGGAGTAGAAAGTGAGGAACTTCCACATTTAGTGAGTCTGCAGGAAATAATGCAGTACTCATATGCAAAACACACATGAAATGAAGGCAACCATTTATCCCAACTTAAATTTTACTAGCTTTGCAAAAATGACACTTCTACTGTTACTATATTTCATTCAACATTCATGCAAAATGATAGCTCAGTTCCAGGACATCAACCTCTCCTTTTTTTTTTTCCTGATACGTTTTATCTGTTAGAAAGTAAGCTTCTGTTAAATTTTTAGACTTTATGCCTGTGAAATACTACAGTAACTTTTTCTGCCTCTTTGAGCAGGATATTGCTGAAAATCCTGCAAGTTCTATTCCTCTTACAAACTCTCCTTCAAAAGCTCACAGGCACAGCATGGTATTATAGGGAGCTGCACATTTGCTTGCAGTTATCCTCTCACTGCAGTGTCACACACGGGTGCCATTAGGACTTATGTTTTGGGAATATTAATGATTCTTGCTCTTCTGCCCATCTCTTGCACTTACCACATTAGCAAGCTGTCCTGTAAATCTTAGTTACCTTCCAGGGAAATGAATCTGCTAAGTAGCTATGTATGCAAATAATCTTCAGCACATCCACAGTCCCATGTTATTAATATTTACACATTTTTATATGCACATACACTGTTAGGCCTGTAATTACTGAAAGTAAGTTGAGTGGTGTAAAAAAAACACAACAAGAGTCGTGAGAGGAACAGTCATGGCTAAAGTGCAAAGCCCAGGGTTTCTCTTTTCATATAGAAAGACCATCTTACGCAGAAGGAGGTGTTGGGAGGTTGTATTTCTTGTCCTCAGTACCCGTCAACCAGTAGGTAATCTCTGTTCCTTTGCCCTAAATATGTATAAAAAATAATAGAAAGCACCATTTCAGGATTAGAATGCAATTTCCTGTAGTTAATTTATTTAAATAGTGCTGTATTGCCAATTTGCCAATTTGCCTTTGCCTGTTTCCAGTAACTTATGCTCACAGCAAAGGTTTACAAATCAGATGTGAGAAGAATGAGGCAGATGCAGCTGCACACTCTCTCTCCTGTTCCATGACCTGAAACACACGCCATGGGAGAGGTAAGGTGAGCTGTGCTGCCTCCCATCAGCTCCCAAGTACAGATATCTGTCAAGTGGAATAGATTGAAATAAATGGATTGGTAAGTCGGCTAACAGGGCATAAGCACTGTTACATAGATTCAGCTTCCCTTTCATCAGATGAATCCACTCCACATTTTTCCATTACAAATGTTGTTTAATTTGTTCTCCACACCTTTATGTTGCTTTAATTTATGACTTAGGGAGCTCTTCATTGCCTGCATTGTCTTTATAGAAGTATTTTGAACCACTAGAGACTGGGATATCAATTGATCTGTAACTCTTGTTCCCCAGCTGTTAATGAAGTTGCAGGGTACTCTCAACTATATGCTTTTGTAATGTCCCTCTTCGCTGTGTTTGTGCATGTGCGTGGTAAAGGTTACCTTCAGGTATGTTTCTCCTCTCACTTCGTACTGGAATTGGCAGTCTGTTCTCTTCAGGATATTAATAGTAGAACCATTTACATGAATCCTTAAAGCTAAGAAATGAAAAGACAACGAAAGGTCAGCCTGGAAGTGTACCACATAATCGTATTATGTATATGTGAAAACTGGAGCTAGAGCATAAGCTCCTCCAATTACTATCAAAATAGTTTCTTAGAGTCAAATTAAATGAGAATCAGTTGCATCTCTGCATGAAAAAAATCTGATTCCACTACATAGCATTGCAGCTAGGAAAGAATAGCTGATACAGCCATTGATCTGAAATACGAGTGACCTTGATATCTGTAGTGTTTAGATGCCAAAAGGGAAAAGAGTAATTAAGAGTGACTTATATAGATAACAGTCATATGGATACATTGGGCAGAAGGAAGACAAACTGTCTATTGGTACAGGTCCCTCATGGTGAAATTGAAGACATAATTGCTTCAGCTTAAAATACACACTCAGTATATTTACACAACAAAGCTGTCACACAATTCTAGGTTAAGCTAAAATCTGCAACTCATAGAGTAAAATTAAATTCCAGACACATAAGTATGATATCTTCCAGAGGAACTCAGCCAGCGATCCAGCCTACGTACTGCCTGTTACCAGCACTGAAGCATGAACAAGGAACAAGTTCTTTGTTCCCAGCAGGACAGTGAAATAATTGGGGATCAAAACAAATAAGCCTTCTTCATCTTTAAAACTTCTGCAAGCTGATAATAAATTCTCAGCTGAAAACATACACTTTGGTCACAAACTAATCAATAGCTTTTGGTCCTGCTACACTGACAGCTAAAATTCAATCCTTACGCAAGCCCGTGGATTCCATCCGTGAAGCAGTGTTCACCGTATCTCCAAACAAACAGTAACGAGGCATTTTTATTCCAACCACACCAGCTGCACATGGACCTAGAAAGTAGATGCAGACAATGAGAAACAGTGGATCAAGAGATTGGGTTGTTTGGAAGAGCTATCTGCAGTATCCTCTTCGATAAATTAAAACATTCATTCCCACATAGGCTTGACAGAACTTTTGCCTCCATTTTTTGGTTAGACAAGTATAGCTGGGCATGGCTGATCTCTGCTTTGATCAGGGAGGAGCTATCTGCGTAGGATTATTTGATATGACTGACTTAATAATACAAGGAACAATGGCAGTTGCTCTTCTTAGCTGCTGACTTAAGCTATGAATGAATGTGTGGGCTATTTCACTACAGGGGAGCAAGCCAGTGGCTTATTTACTTCTGTTGCTCTTCCTGCATGCACGCTGTTTTCAACATGATTCTTCATAAGGAGGGCTAATTGCATATGATGTACCACCAGAACTTCTATGGGTGTCTATTCTGCTCAAAAACAAGGCATCAACATTGTTGTTGTTGATCTCGGATTACTGTGTACCAGAGTGAATTCCAATGCGAATCCAAACAGGCAGACCAGGCAGATGTCTCAGTTCAAAAGATCCCATGAAGCTAAGGATGTCCAGAGCCATCATCGAGATGTCTACTGCATGTCGGTTGCCGTTCCTGTTTGGTAGACCACTCACCACCATGTAAGCATCACCAATGGTCTCTACCTGTGGAAACAAAATTGGAACTCACTACCTGCAGACATCGCAAATTACACATTCAGTTAAAAGCAGAAAGGTTTTATCTGATCCTCTTTTGTTCATGGTTAAACATTTCTTCCCTGAACAGCAGGACTGATTAGTTTAAGGTAACTAACACCTTTTTTGCTATATAAGTATTTATAGCCATATCCAGCATTCCAGTTAAAGAATCTGTGAACACCTAGTATAGAAAATTTTGTACACAGGCACACTGAAAGTATATAAAAACTAGCTAATCTCAACCTGGTTTGCTCTCTTTTGTCTGCTTAGAAGGCAGATTCCCACATCCACCACATCATTCACTTTGATTTTTGTGTCCCCTGGTTAACTGAGCAAAAATGTGGAGCTAATCACCTTGTAAACATCATGATGGTCAAGAATGTGGTCGAAGTTCTTGTAGATATCATTCAGCATATCTACCACCTCCATAGGGGTGCTGTATTTGCAGAGTGTGGTGAAGCCAACAATGTCACTGAAGTAGATAGTGACTTCTTCAAATAGCTCTGGCTCTACCAGGCCAGTCTCCTTCAAAGACTTTACTACTGGCCTATCGAAACAGAGAAGGCAGGAAGACAGATGAGTACTATGCAATATTAAAGGTATTTTTTCATGCAATCCAACCACATAATTGCTTTCTGTGTAGAAAACATCAAATAGCTTCCTGAAAACTGCCACTGTTATCACATTTTGATGCCCATAATGCCTTTCAGCCAGGCACCTCAACCTACTAATGGTAGTTAATACACTACAACCTTATAAAATCCAAGAGTGTTAACAGCCATGAGGAAACTGAGGCACAGGCAACTGAGCTTCTTGGCTAAGGATAGATACAGAGCTATCGAATTAAATTTTAAAATGAAATACTGAATTTTTACATGAAGACCTACATTCTACCCACACAGTAAGTAAGAATAGACAGATTTTTCTGTTACTCCAGCACAGAAGTAATTTCATCCTAATAATTACATCACCTCACCCTGATTTCAAATGAGATATCATAGTCTGATAATTTTATGGAACAAAAATTCAATACCATGACAGTCAATATCAATTCAGAGAGGCTTTCATTTTCTTGCATTTCTAAATCCAGGAAAATAGCAGTTCCTAGTAGAGATATTAGAAGAGGATAGCTAAGAGAGACCCAAAAAATTACAGATGTTGCAAAATGCCGTGTTCCACCTACAGTGAGACAACAATAGAGTGTTTTGAACAACAAAGAGTGGAAGGAAACATGGATTCCATGTAAAACGGTCTACACAGACAGATAATATCAAATTTTCCCCAAAACTGGATTGAATAGACACTATTTTGGTTTTTAAGATGTCATAAAATCAATACCCTAACAACTTAAATAATCTTGAAAGTAGTAATGTCCTATCAGAATAGTTTTACTGTTCTAAATGTATGCAATACCAAAATTACTGGCATTACTGATATTATAATATTAATAATACTTGTCTTATACCATACTCTGAAGCATCCATCTAGCCCAGACTGACCCAGTTTGGCCCAGCCCACCTCAGCCACTCTGTTGCATTGCTAAACCCCAACCTGAAGTTGGACTGCACTCCTCCTCTCCAGGTTGAGACACTCCTACCTAGCAAGGCAGTGGAGCAGAACAGATCTGTGATGTGTGATAACTGTTGATCTATCTATTCCCAGGAAGGCAGTGAAAAAGAGGTTTGTGCTAGAAAGGGGGATTCTGTGTATGAGGAGAGGTTGAAGAAGGTAACAGATCACATATTGGAAATGAAATTCCACCACACAGTGGGCAGCTGTCAGGGACAGCTTGTTCTTTCCTCCCTAGCAAGGCCAGGTTCAAGGGGAAAGAAACAGAAGACTGATATTAATCTTAGCCCTTTCCCTCCAAGAATCAGGAGATATATGCAAATAAAATGCCAGTGAAAATCCTTGTAGTCAGTTACCTTGGAAGTAACATGAAATTAAGTCTGTCTGCTCTGTCTCTCTCTGCTTTGTATAACTCTGTCCGTTCCTCCACAAGGTGCTCCAGGTTCCGGGAATACATCTGTAGACGCCGGATCAGGGTATCCATGTAGCTTTCATTGGTCTGGCCATGGCAGTTACTGCAAGTAAGAGAAATACACAGAAGCCAACAAGAAAGGTTGATGGAAGAAAATTGTTGAGAGAGGCAAAAAACAGAGCAACCAGTATTTGACTTCGTATAGTTAGAAAGTGCCTCAAGTGCGTCATTCTTTGTCTTGCATGGAGGGCTTACGTATAGGAATTGAAAGGGTGTGATCCACACTTGTCACTTGGAGCTACTAATTCTTAAAGCACCCTTAAATCACTTAGCCCTGCTAATATTGTCAACTCTAAGTTACCTTGCGTAATCCATGAACATTCATTTGTAAAAAGTAATTGACAATCTCGAATCCTGAAAGGAAGCTAAAGACCATAGATAGAAAATCGCATACAATGTTTAGATGGTGACTTTGGCCAGGATTAAGACAATTTGTGGCTGCCTGTGTAGAAGACAGAACAATTCAATGGAACAATTAGCAGCCCTTGGGTTAGTTTTGCTCACAAAATCCTGCAGAATTAGTTTATTAATTCATGGAAGCAGAACTATGGTAACATAAGCCGCTCATAACCCTTGTTTGTCTGGGCAGCCTCCACAACTTTATACCAAGAAAACCCTGCAATTAATAATTCTGGTGAGTTACAGCGCAACACTTCTAGTCAGCTTAATTTGGGATCATCCAGACTCATTTATAGCACAACCCAGCTCATCCAAACTTTCTAATCATCCTCCAGACGTATAAGTGCGTTCATTTCCTTAAACTGAGACATGAGTCACTTTTCAACACTTGACTAGAGTCAGGGGGTGAATTGCTTGAACACTTTAAATCTCTAATTACCCAGCTTGCTACTTTCACAATGTACCAATTTGAGGTATGGTAATCATCTGAGTGACCCTCACTCAGCTAATATATGCATAGATGCTCATGCACACACGTACATATATTTATGCACATGCTCACCCACTTTTTTGCCAAAGATTAAAAGAGGATCTAAGTGAAGATACTCAGTTTTTCCATGATCAAGTCATAATCATATCATCTTACACATCTAAAAATATGAGCTTTCCAACACTTAAGAGTTTGGAGCACCTTAAAAAATGCAGCCCCTGTTGCTTACCTGAATATTTTAGCCAGCGTACTCTCGATCTTCTTAAAGTCAGGCCTTTTCTCTGGATCTTCCTCCCAACAGCACTTGACTAGTGTATATACCTTCAGAAAAACATTTAAGGAAAGTCAACCTGAGCAATGACTATAGAAGGATGATGGTGCTAAACAGCACTAGTTCATCAGGAAATTTCCAGTTACTCTTGACTGGCAACATTTTAAAATGTGTGACTAACTGTTTTGAATCTATGGTTAGGAAATTCATCGCCATCATCTTAAACTTAACTCTGTGGCAACTATGACATGATCTTAAGTTGCATTTGCAATGCATAAATGAAGGACAAGTAAATGGATCCAGTCTTGCAGCTGGTGCCAGATGCAGTTATTGACATGTAGGTAAATGCTCTGGTAATTACATTTCCAATATCCCGACTCTGCAATTTTTCTGAAACTAGTGATTAAGCCAAAAAGAGCAGCGTTCACTGCTGAATGTGTAGATGTCTACAATAGAGACATTTTCACATGAGCAAGAAGCCTCAGGAGCTATATAATCAGTGGAGAGGGTTATTTTTGAGGAGATTGATTTTAGATCAGAAGAGTGGCACCATATCATAGGATCATAGAATCATAGATTCATAGAATCATAGATTCTATCCTATGATATATAAGTGCACATTTCTTTCCAGTGAAATAATTTTCATGAGCTGTGTTTCATTTCACTAGTAACAACTATAGAATACTATTTTTTCCCATGAGGTTAGGGCATTTGGCATAAAAGTTGCACAGCTTTAATCATCCCATGATCATGAGCTCTAGTTTGGCCAGTCAGGTCTTCCACTCTTCACCCAGAAAATAGCTTAGTTAATTATTAGCTTACTTCCATCTGTTTTTCTCCCACTGTTTCCAAGGACAGGTCTGGTCGAAAAGGCTTCACTCCTCTGCCACTCTTCACTCTGTAAAGTTTCTCTAACACAGAAAAAAGATACAAATTTTTAAACAAAAATACATAAGAAAGACATTCTTTGCTCATAGCATCCTGTGACGTTACAAGTTATTGTGCAAGCAGAAGCCTTGAAGACAGTTCTCTCATTTTTATATGGATTCCAACTTTAAATATATGGCACCAGATCAAAACAGGCTGGCTCGAAGGCCCCTGAAAGCAAAATGAATGGGAATGTACATGAGTATTTATTGGTCACGGTAGACATAGTTATGGCATCTTCCCAAATGAACGTTGGGCATTATTAGTGTGCCTCTCAGCATGAAGTATAGTTATAGTAAAAAACAATGTGCAAAGACCATTGCAACTTGATCAAAAGTGTGGAGACATACAAGTCTAATGAGAGCAGTTCAAATCACCCTGCAGATGCTCAGCTTCCTTAAAAGTAGGCTATTAATATATATGGCTTAAAAACATTGCATTTGTTAGCTTGTTTGTACTCCTATTCATTAAATCTGTCCTATGAAAGTTATTTGAATTCTGAACACATCAGAATGCAGGCTACTTTTGCACAACTCGATTTAAGCACAGTAAGTGAGAGCTAAAGCAAAAATCTCTCTTTGTCCTTCTCACCCAGAACTCAAGAGTTCCAGAGGAAGGGAGTTAAAAAAGAAAAGCAAATTTTACCTCTGTGGGAGAGAAAGAAAAACAGAAAGAGATCCATGAAGAAGCATGAAACACATTTACTAATAATATCTAAAGGTATTTGGAAGACCATTTGATTGAAGGAAGTATATGATTACATGAGAAAGGTTTGCAGTCATGATTGTTTGTGTATGTCTAGAGCAACTAGAGATGCCTAAGCAGGCTCAGTGTGTATGACCTCCCTAAAAAGATACAGTAGTTTCCAGCTTCGTGGTGCAGAAATTACTGACTACAGAAGGAGCAGGACACTTGAGTCTCCCAAATGTTGGAGAAACTAAGTCTTCTGTGGGCTAAAATACAGAAGAATCTGTGTCACATAAATAAGGGGAACATACTGAATTTCCATGCTGCACACACACCTGAGAGCAGAAGTAACAGCAACTGTTAGTAACACCACAGTTAGCTGGTGTCAGAAAGCAGTGGAACAAGGAGGCAGTTTGAACTGAGCCTTGGTACGTGACAAGTTTTTAGTCTTGAACAGTGAATAAGGTGTTTCTGCAGAAGAGTAGAACAACCACTTGGCCTAACAGCTGTCTCACGGAGAAGTCAGTGAAGAGAACTGTGACCTAGTTACTTCTATGCATTAAAATTCCAGTTCTGTATGCCTGTTGTCTTTGTGGGTCTTCTCTCATTAGTAGCAATATTATTGTATGTTAAGTTGATTGATATGTGTTTGCATGTTGAGAAAATTCGTTTACTGAGTAGTGAGTACCTAGAAGTTGAGTTTAATTTTCCTGAGTTGGTGGATGGAGTCTAGATATAGGGTTTTTTAAACTCTTACGATACAAACACGGTCCTTGGTGCTGCCAATGAAGTCCTAGAGAAGCAGTTCTATCAATTATCTTTAAATATCAGTATCATGTCTTCTAACTTGCAGAGATTAACTTCTGACAGCTTAGCCACTGAAAGATCTTTTGCAAGAGATTTAAAAAATAAATGGATCTAATACGCAACAGGGACATTTCTTTGCCTGTCACCATAGACTCTAATTTGGTATTCTTTTCCCTCTTTTAGATATTTGTAAATTAACAGTCACTCCAAGTTTGAGCTACTTTCTTTTAGGTTATGCCATAAATCAAATTCAAAGGTGTTTGAGTATGATCTGCCCTTTTGGTGCCTTATCTTGGCTAATGAACGAATGCAGACATTTAAATGAGGAGTCACTTCAACAATATATACTAACACTCATTCCTTTCTGTTATATGAAATTTGTTGAACTGCTAAAACTAGGTTGAACCTATTTACTCAATTTGCATTAATCAAGGATAATACCAGAAGCCATTAGATCAGTAATATTAATCTTACACATCTACTAATGTTTTTAAGAAAAAAAGGGAGAAAACATTCTCTTTAGTAAATGGAAAACTTAAAAATTCAGCTGAAGTTCACAAAGCAGATTTTTTTTTAAGTTATGCTGAATCCAGACTTAACAAACAGTCTGTAGGCTCAGTAAGTCTATTGCAGACTCATTAAACATACTAATACGCGTTATCATCTCCAGCAACACCAAAAGGTGCTAAGAAATGCTTTCAGTTGGATTGATGAACCTAATGCTATCTGAAAGGGATAGTCTTTCTAAAATGACAAAATGCAGTGTTAAGAAACCGGTCAAAGTTAAAACAAGGAACCAGAATGTGACTGTGACAACCAGGTCGAAACAGAAGAGTGAGGATGCCACCACATTGCAGAAGAGCCCAGAAGCACTGTGTCTGAGGCTTACTTAATCACAGAATCTTGAGGGTTGAAAGAGACCTCAAAAGATCATCTAGTCCAACCCCTCCTTCCAGAGCAGAACCATCTAGAGTAGGTCACACAGGAACTCATCTTAATTACCATGAGCATAACACAAAAGGACTGTAATGTCTCAACAAATAGTTAAAACAGTGTAGTTTGCTATGGATTTGCTTTGTGAGTAGAAATGTGCAAGGAAAGTCATTGCTCTTTCATTTCTCCATCTATTTTGGTGATATTTGTAAAGTTCTTGCATTCATGAGGACTGTGCATGCCTCTTCCCACCAAAAAGGAAAAGAAAGACTTTTATTGTCTCTACATTAAGCATGGAGTCCTGAAGAGTTTGCTTGAAGGGGAAAAGGCATTTCTCATCTTTTTTAGGTTTACATTGATATTAAAGAGTTGGTGATGTGAAATATTAAGGTAGATTTGCAGTAATGTAGGATAATAAATGTGTCCCAGAAGTTATTTTCAAATATAACTCAGGAAAAGGGCTATTAGATTGTCCAGCTGCTGCTCTAGATGTTGTAACAAACATGAGGCGGATCTATCAGAATGACTCAGAGATAAAGGCAATGTCTAAACTTGTTGTTGGCAACTGTCACTAGGAATATCCCAAACCTACGTATGTTTTTATGTCAATTATGTTATACAATGATGCTTGGATTCTTGGAACTGGGATTAGCTGGGCTTTTAGCCCCTCAAAAACACTGTTACAAAAAGGGGTTTAATGGATGCATTACAGGAAGATACACTTTTTTCTGACAGAAGTTAAACGACTAAAGCTAATTTTGACAAGCTTGAATGAAATCTGAATTGCCAGTTTTTAAAACGCCAACTGTTCTGGTGTCCTGCTGAGCTTTTTGCTGTTCTGTGCTGACATTGCTGATTTACAGTGCCCAATATGAGTGAATGGTAGGTTATGCACAACTCATAATAGAAAAACCTTGGTGGCCTTTAAATGTTACAGTAAAGCTGAACAGCATTGTATAGTGTTAACTTCTATAATGCTGTGGACAAGGTGAGGAGGAAGGAGAAAGGGCAGGAAAACTCAATGCAAACTTTATTTACAGAAAGAAAAAGGACACTTCCCTCCACAGTGAGATCCTTCAAACAGACCATTCATCACACAGTGAAAGAAACAGCAGTTCAAGCGTCTGTCAGAGACAGTACCTTTCACAAAATGTGGAGAATGAGACAGTTACAACTGCACCATCCCAGAAGGCTGCAACAGAGGAGAAATCTGTGGATTTACCTTTGTTATCCTGGCAATGTCCAGTGTAGAAGGTCTCCCTGCGAAGGATGATTTCTTGGGCAATGATACCGTAGCTATACACGTCACCTTTCTGAGATACGTCAGCACGACGGAGATGCTCAGGAGCTGTCCACAGGTCTGAAGATCCAGATGGCAACAGAGGATAAGGTAAAGCAGGAAGGAAGTAATGGGAAAAGGGTGATGCTTCTCAGAACATCCATTGGTTATAGCCCTATTTCCCTTTACTCTTCCCCTATCATATCCAGACTTCACTGATACTGTTTATTTCCTCCTTGAGCATTTTTCTTGAAAAGCTGACATCAATACAGGTTAGAGAAACCTCTGATGTGGTAGTTTTCAGTTGTCTGGGATTTGCTGACCCTACTGTTTCCCACTCTAGATGCAAATCCTCACATCTCCAGAAAAGTTATGGTTCTTGGCAAGGAGTGGGGTCCTTTTCTTAGGTACCTTTCATGGGCTTCTTAGAAACAGCCTATGCATCTGTACAGAGTACTCTATATACCAGTGCTATAAAACAAAAAGAAAATATGTTTTTTTTAAAAGCTGAGCTATAGGTTATTGAACTAGAGGCATGGAGTTTGTTATACAAGATGTCAGATGAGAAGACTGCAATATTTCCCAGCAGCCTTGATATCATTAATCTATTGAAATAATTGTAAACTGCTTTTGAGCCTGACGTAAAATTACTTGTTCATAACCACTTTGTTTCTACAGAAATTATTAAACTGTACTTCTAGTCAACAAGCACTATCGTACCTCAAAAACAGAATGCTGACTTGATATGACAGTTTTTCTGACACACTAGTTATGTATCACAACAGTGACCTGAACACAGTGACCCTGAAGACAGTGTTATGGTATCGGGCTGCAACATCCAGCCACAATGAATCTGTAGATCTCTTGTGAAACAGCAATTTTTCTTCAAGGAAAGAAGTCTAGTAACCAGAGACTATGAGGATGGGTATGAGCAATGAAAGAAGAGAAATAAAATGTAATAATACGATAACATTAAATATGAAATTTGTAAAACAAAAAATTACTAAGTCATTTCCATTCAGTGCACTTTTCTAACATTTTTTTTGTCTTCATTGCTACTCTTGAGCATGTTTGTGTCTGAATGTAAAAATTTTCTCTCAATCCAGTTGCAACCACAGCTTCTTCTCAGATTATACACTGCAGTTATGGAACAGTACTGTGTTTATTGTACCCCAAGCTCTACTGTACAGCTAGAGATGACATAATTTCAGATAGTTTAATCTTTTCACTCAAGATCAAGAGGGAAAAGATAAGTAGAAAGGAGCACTCTGTTGTACAGAAATGTCCTATGGATATGAGATTAATGGGAAGTGGAAAGAAAAGCTGTTAAATCATTTCAATATGATGGAACGCATATTTCTAGATTCTTACCTAAGGAGTGAAAAACATTAAGGTTATCATTGCATATCATTACAGATTTTTTTAAGGATGATCAGAGCCACAAGTATTACTGTTTAAATTAAATCACAGAGCACTGTGGTAACACGTGTGTCTGATCAATGACAAGATCATACACTGCTTAACTTCTTTTTTATTTCAAACAAGTTCAGCATTACTGCTGAAGACAGTTGTTTGTTTGGAGGCCTTGGCTGCTGAAAAGGTTTCTTGTACCTCAGCCACATGTGAAATCTCTGTTTTGTAAACTGTAAGTTGAAAATTCATCTTTCTTTCTCATCTGCACTGCCTAATTTTTTTCTCTACCTGCTAATAATTCTTTTAGATTGTGTTATTTAAGACAGTGTTTTCAGATATTATTTGCATGATTGTGGCTACATGAAACAAAATCATATTGTGTTATTTGTACATTGTACAAGATTTAATTAGGCCTCACTGAACTATGAATACAAGAAAATTCCATTGGATTGCAAACCATGAAGAGTCCAGTTGGGTACTGTTTTTACCTTTCCTTGGAGGCAGAATTGAATTACAGCCAAAATCAGTGATCTTCACTACCATGCGACTGTCTACTACACAGTTTGTGGATTTAAGTCGACCGTGGACTTCGGTTTTGCTTGAGTGAAGGTAAGACATCCCCTGTATTTTGTAAGAAAAGAGAAGAAAGCAGGACTACATGTGACATATTCAGATATTACCAGACTCCAAAAGAATGTGGAGTATTAATGTAATATCTGCCCAAGTAATTAAAAAGCCTTCATCACATTTCCTTGTCATGGAGGGAAACAAATAATATTTTACAGAGGAGACTTTCCAAGATGACAGGAACAGTCAATGTTAAGAAAACCAAAAAAAAAAGATATCATTAGAAAGATTATGTCATGGAAGACCATCCTTCCTCCTTGCTAACAGAAATCTGACATAGTATCTTGGGGTTTGATAACATTAGAACACAATTAAGCCATTAAAAAATGTATTTCCTCTCACAAAAGTCTGGATTTCACTTGCAATATATGGGTTTTTTGGGTAAATTTAGTATAAACTTGTTGGAATGTCTCACACAAGAAAGTTCTTCCAACTACATATTTATCCAATGGACACCATAGATGTGAGAAGAATTGCTCTTTATGTCTGTATTGTCTTTGATGACTACGATACACCACAGACTTTGTCAAGAAACATTGCAGCAAGATCCTCTTCTGCTAGGCAGAGGACTAAAGAGGAGATGATGCAGAGAATGTTAGATGATGCACTAAGGCAGGGAGTCAGATTAAACAGTCATAAAGATCTCTTCTGAGCTGACTGATTACGTTTTTCTCTGTACTAGTCAATAAACATCAGCTATCCATGAGCTAAACTCAGAAGTGGGCACCATGAGGACCAGCCCATGCAGTTTCATATAGATATTTCCTGAGATTCAGACTCCTGACTCACAACACACGCAGGTATACAAAGGTGTGTAGTTCACCCCTTTTTATTCATCACTTCTGAATTTATCTCATTTAGTCTGAGACACTCAAATACAGTGTAATACACATGAGAAGGAGCCAGTACTGAGGCAGAGCAGGAAAACAACATTAGTAAGTGGGTGTAAACTGAAGAAGGGAGCAGCTATGCTAATTTGCACTCTCTTGCTATTATTTATTCTATTTCATCTCTCTCTTCTAAACCACTACTAGCTCGTACCTACTTGTAGCCTACCACTCATTGTTTTTCTTCCTATAGTGCTCTTTCCTGTAGCTCAGTTTATGAAGCACAGTGTATATTCTCTCAAAGTTGGAACAGGTACGTCATATCTGTTTAGTTTCTTCTCTGAATGGTCTTCCACTTAGACTCCAGCGTGTATAGCACATCCTGTTGTATGATAACTGGTAGATAGACTTTAACCAGGGTTACATAGCTCATGTGGGCATGGATACACTATATGAGATGCTGGATTTTCTCCCTTAACTGGAAAAGGATCAGCAAATACTACAAGAGATCACTGAGACATAGATTGAGTTTTTGGGCCCAGTAGATCTATGTCTGAGACACAAATAGCCTGCAAGAGATGCAATTCCTGGAGAATGCTGTTGGACTGGTTATCCTGGACCTATCCAGATCATGACAAAATTTACAGAGACTTTGTGCAGATCCAAAGAACACATTTCTTGATGAGGTAGCTTTTATCATGCAGCCCTGATGACACTATCCAGGATGTTTTGCCTGCATTTGGTCCTATTTCCTCCAGCTGTGCCTTCTTCCAGAACCTGCTTTCATCAGCCAGGAAATACATTCATTGCTACAGCAGAATTCCTAATCAGTTTCAGCATCAAACAGCAAGCAAAGGTAATTTTTATTTCCTTATACCAGGGCTTCCTGTTAACAATTTCTGGAGGCAGAAGTCTAACAGATATGCCCGATAAAAATTTCCTTTCTCCTTCCAATTATCCTGTGCATCTATCTGAAAATACAGAACCTGCTAAGAACTCGTGATGTGATTTTCAAAATTTATAACGACTTTCATTGCAGTACTCCTAAATCCTTGAGGCATTCTTGCACCCTCTGCTCTGAAGCTCTAAAGCTTGAGTTCTGACTGAGAAGCCTTCTCCTGATACAATTCAATAATATTACAATCCCTTGCACAATATCCTGCAGCAGCCCCTTATTTAATAAATAGTGTTGTAACGATAGTGTATGCACTAACTGCAAGGCTTGATTACTGCCATTCCTTCTTAGCAGAGCTTTCATCATAGCTCTTTGGTCACATGTAGCCAAATCCATGTAGCTACAGGTGGTGCCATCAGACCTAGATACAGCAAAGATAGCAAAAAAAATAAAGTAAATGGAGAAGATCTAGGGCTTCCCCTTTCCCTACTTCACCTCATCTAGTGGACTAGGAGCTGGTTTAGCCACTACTTGGCTAGCTGTACCAGGAACAGAAATTATTCAATCTCTGCTCAGAAACGCTGATTCAGCAGCTTCTGTGCCAGATGAAGAGTAGGCCAAGTATGAGGACTGTTTGTGCAATGGTAAAAAGCAGGTTGTGCGGAGAGCAAGAGCACAACAAAAGGAAGACAAAGGAACTGCAGGTGCTGGTCATAGGGATTTTAACAGGCTGGAGGGCTGGGATTGGGCTTTAAAAGGGCAGATACTGAGATAAAAATAACTGGAGTTGTAGGGTCATGAAGTGATTTACAAAAAGAAATAAGCCATTCAAGTAAAAATAGGGTGCCTGGAGGTTGGGAAGTTACAATATGGGAAAATCAACACAAGATTGTCATAGAAATGTCTAGGTCCCAGAGGCTTCACCACAGGATCAGGTCAAGGAATAGGAGAGACTGGCTGGTCATCCAAATGACAGTAAGTTTCCTGATACTCCTAGGTACACGTAAGTTTTCAGGAAGACTTTGTGAACCATCTCTGCTAACATGGCTAACGATGCTCCACATCAGTCATTCCACAGAAGGATTGTGATGAGCTACCCATTCTCAGGTGTCGTGCCTCCATTACTGATGGTGCAGTGGAGGACTTGTGAAGCTTCAGTTCCAGCTTCAGTCATTTGGTCACTCCCTTCAGAAGGACTGGAATTTCTCTCTCCTTCTTTTAAACAGAGATAGTCCCTATTTTCTAAGCAAAAATACCTAGTTTTTTTCTGTGTTATAAGGAAGAAGGAAAACTCCACTGCTGCTATTTAAAATTAAACTTCATGCTGAACATTAACTAATCTTAAAAGTCATTAAGATAGACAACAAACTGTGATAGTTTGGATGAAGAGGCCTTTAAAAAGGAAGAAGACTTTCAGTATCTCTTTAGAACAGACATAGTGGAATCGTTTGTCATGAAGACCGAATCTGAACTGATACATGTAGGAACATGAGAAGACTGTCCAACTGCAAACCAGCAACAGGAAAGCAGTTAAGCACTAGCAAAAAAAAGACAGAGCTAATTCTTTACATTACCTGCAGAGGTATAATGAATTATTATACCTGTGAATTATAAAGGCTCCTTAACTACCAGCTAAACAAATGCAAACCTTTAAGGTAGACCAGAATTTCCTTTACCATGCATATTGATTCTTCCTACCACAAGGGTCTAAACCACAAAGATCTATTGAAAGCCACTTTACTGAGTGAGAAAATTAGGATGCAAAATAAACAGTTTGTTTAGAAGAAGTTGATCCCATTTATGGATACAAATGAGAATAATCCCCTCATTTTTAAAAAACACAACTTTCCTTTATATGCTTTACACGTCTTCAGGCCAGAGAGCAGCGTGTTTTGCAGGTCTTGTGACTGTACAAGGCGTATTAATCATAACCACTGGTCAACAGATTGTAGCCCTCTGACCTTTGAGTCACATTTCTTTGGAGCATATATTATTTATGCACAAATGTCCTAAAGTCAGCTCTGGACCTTATTTCTTCCTTCAGTTTGAGAGACACTGGCTCCTCCTGCCTCATATACCTGGCCCAAGAGAAGGCGAGAGTAGAAGGACACACAGCTCTAGCAAGTAAATGAGAAGACCTTGAGAGCTGTCCTTCTCCAGAGGATCAGTTTTGTGACACATGACAGGTTGATTAACACTGCTCTGTCAGCAGCCAGCTTACCTTGGCAATATCGTACATGATTGAGATTTTAAATTCCCAGTCCATGAAGGTGCCGTCAGGGTAGGAGATTTTATCATTTAAAACATCCTGTCAAGAGAAGAAAAGAATAGTTTTAATCTGCATCAGAGAAAAGGCAGAAGATGAGATATGAGCACCTAAATCGCACAGCCTTTCAACCAGTGACTAAAAGAGGTAGCCCTTCATTTTTATAGGGAGTACATGCACGAGGATGGGAGTTGACTCAGAAAACAGGGAATATAAGCTATGTTTTAGGCTTACACAGAGCTAGAAAAGTGGAGACTCCAGCAAAGAGGTTTTTGTGTAATTAAAGGTAAATTGGGACTCTGTTCTTAAAGCTGAGTTTTTAATAGAGGAAACAGAAATGGGCAAGGGGAGATTCAAGAGCAAAGGAGAGGAATTTCTCTGTTCTGTGCTCATAGTCCATTTCCTACCCATTTACTTATGGCCTTATAAATTCAAAGTAGAATAAAGTTCCTTATTCTTAAAGTGCCAGTCATTTACAGTTCTTCCAGCCCCTATGATTTCCATTGCCAGTTTACAAGAAAAGAACTAGAGATAGAGCTGTCATTTTGCTATCTTGCTGTGAGTTTGTTCTAGAGATCACTGCTACTGATGAGAGTCTTTGTATGCACTCGGAAGAAGACACAATGTGTGCCTGCAGATGAGCTGATGCAACCATTACTTCATGATTAGCACTGAAATAATACTGGTAGTAATAAACCATAAATCTTTCCATAACATTTGCCAGGCATCAATTTACCAGCAAAAATTAAGGGTTGCTGTCTCTTACAGCATAGGATTTGCCATATTCCACCCTCAACTGTTTGTCACTTGTGAATACATTCTTTTCACTACCCTTCCACACTCTGGGGGCACCATGGGGCATCACCACAAGGGCATCAGCAGAGACAACAGCTTCAGCTTGTAAAATAAAGAAAAAGCTATATCCTATACATTTCCAATAGAGGACACAATAAAAATACTGGCTATAATAAAAGTGTTGCTGTTGCCCAGGCAGAGCTCTGCCTGTACATTTCCTTGCCTGTACGCACCTCATCAAACTGATGGCAGCAGCACCTGGAGAAGACTGGAGAGAATCAAGGAAAGGAGAGGGAAGTCTGAGTCAGAAACCTGACACCCCTTGCTCAGTCCATGGCTGCTGCATGAGTGCCAGAGACAGAGATGGAGATTTTTTTTCTTACTTTGATAATTTCAAGGTGGAAGGAGACCTGCAAAATTCTTTACCCGCAGAGAACCTCTTTCGCAGTACTCAATCACTCCAAAGATCATGGTGTCTATCTTCACAGTGCCATAGAACTTGGTCAGGTTGTAATAATCAATCTGTAGGAGCTAGAGCAGAAACATTGCGTTTATTTCCAAAGCAATTATTGTCTGTACAGAAACACAGGTCAAGGATACTTGTGTGACTTGGCTTTTTATCTCAGGCCCTGATAAGATGTAAGAGTTTCTTTTAAACCAGTGTGTACTAAAGCACCGTGTGAAGTACTTGAAGACATTTGTCATTCCAGAGCCTTCTGGATTAGGGAGATAAGAGTGGTTGCTGTTGGATAGTGCAACTTAATTCCAGAACCCACTATAGTTTCCATTACTGTCTCTCCACTCAAATCTCCCAATTGACCAGAATAGCCATTATGAGTGGTAGAATGTTGTGAATCAGTCAGTAAATGAGCAAGTAATAAAAATTTAATGATACTGCATAATATTATGGACTTTGTCCATGTATATAGAAAACTGTTGTTTGCTTTGAGGGTTTTTTTAGAGCTTATTGAATTCACAGCATAGCTGTGTTGCGTAAAAAGGAAAGCTATTCATTCAAGAAAGATGTAGTGCTGCAGCCAAATTCATTTCTCACGTTGGAAGAGTCTGTATGCACAAGTCAGCAGAGAGTTACTTTCATTAAATCAAAGCTGCACTTGGCATTCAATGATGAGATTTAACTACAACATTCCGCTACTAATGAATTAGCATGGCATGAGCAAAAAGAGTGCATTGCCTTTTAGCACCAGCTATAAAAAATTATTTAGCAAGGCTGTATGACAGAGCATGAATTACTTCATTCATCCTCAACTTCACTAGCACGCAATTCAGGCTCTTAACCAATGATGAGATCACACAGAGTGAAAGTTCAAGCAATATGCTTTGAGGAACTCATTACCCATCCACCTCACAAACATGCACAAGCGTATTGCTGTTGGAGTTGACAATGGAAAGCACCGACTTCACTCCTAAGCTCCATACCACCCTGCAGTGTCCAGTTGCTATGCGCAGCAGTTACCTTGTTCAGTTCTATTTTTTGCTTCTCTGTGAAATTACCATCACTGTTCTTGAGATCCTTTAAGATCACCACCTGAAGAAAAAATAACAATGGAAAAACCCCATAGGTTTAGTACAACAGCAATTCATCCTTCTTTTACAAGAAATGTCCATGCAAATAAGTACTTCAGAAACATCTGCTTACTGCTTCACTGTTGGAGTTTATCAGCTAGTAAGCAACAGAGTTCTATTTCCTTCAAAAGATTCACCCAGTAGAGAGGAACTATTTAGAACTGTCAATGATGCAAATTTTAACTCTACATGAACATATCTCCATCAGGCTCTACTAGTTGTACAAGTATTGTCATGTAAATTGCTTGTCCTCTGTTCATCCATTAATCTCCTCAGTACCAAAATGTATCAGATTTGTGATCCTTGTGCTTCTGTACTTCTGGACTAGGCTAAGGGATCAGTAAACAAAATGCACCTAATATGGAATAAATGGCTTGTTCCTCTCATAAGATCAAGCCATTTTGCAAAAGTCTCTGGAAAGGAATGACCTCCTCACAGAAAGAGCCCTCCTTAACTGAGGAAGGGAGCGTGGACACTGTAGTCAGGTTACCTTCTTGTCATATTTGCCTTGGCGCAGCCTCTGGGTGGTGTCACGCCTCTTATCTTCATCGATCTGAGAACAAAGAAGAATAATTAACTTACAATTGTCACCTACTCCCCATATGGTAGGTCCAGAGAAGTAGTATCAATGTGTGCCCCACAGAGAAGCATAAGCCTGCCTCTCTAGGGAGTGCCACTGCATGCCACATGAAAGTGTGGGATGCCCCTGCCACTCCCATGGCTGCCAAGGCCTCTGGCTTTCATGCTCTTGGGCATTACAGAGGCATAGCAAAGCACAGGGAAATAATTTGTAACAGTGGTGGTGTGGAAGAGACTGGAAATCAATATCCAGCCTTTTCCCTCATCACAAAATGAATTTTAGTGTTGGAAAAGATATATTCTGTTAGAGAGCAATAGACAGAGAATAATCTCTCTTTCTTCAGTGCAGCAAGAGTTAAAGAATAAAAAAGGAAATGATTTTAACACATCCTAGTTCTACCAGAGCCATACATTGCCTGAACTATAGTCAGAGCTTGCCAACATCCCAGCATCAATTGTCTTCAGAAGACAGAATCCAAGCCACTTCTTCGAGCTTCATGCTTCTCTTACCTTCAAACTAACATGACTTGTCTCACCAGTCTCCAGAGGCAAGATTTCCTCAGGCGGTATATGGGACCATTTCTTCCACCGACGCGCATTATCTCTCCTGTACTTCCTGAGAAACAAGAAAACACGTTCAAAATATGCTCCCAGTGAACCAAAAACCGCAGCAGGATATTAGGTCAGGGAAGCTTCCAGTGTCAGGATGACACAAGGATGGATTGTCAGGTAGGCAAGCTTGAGCACAAGCCCTGTGGCTCTTGTACAGCTTTCCACTTTGAGGCTGCTCTAATTTCTCTAGCTTTGGGAAAGTCTAGATGCTCATTCAATTCCACAGACACAGCAGAAAAACAAAATAGATTTAGCACAACAACTGCTAGGCAGTTTTCAGAGTCTCAAGGGAGGTCAGAACAATTTAAAGCACAAAGAGCCGTCTGGATTTTATATAGTCTTCTCCTCTGTGTTATTGAATGTACTTTGATGGGAGGCCCCACAAGGAAATGCAAGCCAAAGGAAGTCCTGGCATCAATGCTGCATGCTAAGAGCTGGTGCGAATACAATGCCAAGAGGAGATAGCAACAGTGACGAGATGCCTTTTTGTGGATGTGCCTTGTATTCTGCACATCTTGTAAAAATGAAGAGTGAGCCCTCGGAACAGGGAGAACTGTTGTCTCCCTTGCAGAAGTTCAGAGCAGACACTGTCTTGTCTTAGAAAAAAGCTGCAAGAAGACTAGGACTGATCAAACTACCCACTTACCCATGCAAGTCCTTACTCTATCAAAAAACCCACAGGACTGAATGGAGAGTCTGCAGGGAATCCCAACACCAATGAGTGTTGCAAATGGAAGAACCCATGGCATCAAGTAACAACACAAATAGTCCCCGTTCCAATATATTTTAACTCACATATATACATGAGAAGAGAGATCAGTAAGCGTCATAAGAGCTATTTTTCTCAGTTCAGTCTCATAAGCTGTGTTGTTTCACCAGGATGCGCTGCAGTTTAAACTGATATCAGCTGGTGATTAAGTACATACCAAACTGAATGAAAATCTGCTAGGTCTAATATTTAGTTATGTGGTTTTCAGGACTTTGTCTTCTTCCTTAGCAGTCAAAACTACACATAGAAGTGTGGGATAGTTCAAATATCCTAGAAACTTGGGAGATAAAGAGGGAATAATGAGGCAATTTGTTAATTTTCATGCCTGAGTTTCTCTTCTCCTCTGCTTGTTAGGGGACGATCTTTGGTAGCAATTATAGCTGAGAAGTTTGCTGTTATTTCAACACTAAAAAGGGCAAGCTTCTTATAAATAAAATACTCAGGAATCTTTTCTTTTGATGCTTGGGAATATTACAGTTCTATGTATACAATAATAGCCTAAAAAGAATTGTTAGATTTTATGCATTATAAAAAATACAGAAAAGTGCAGAACCTCTTACAAGTTCAAACTGCCTCTATACAAACTTCTATCAGTTTTCATGGCCATTACAAACTTTGCCCGTCTGCTTGTATGTTAGTGCTCAGACAAGGCAAAGATTAACTCCTTCATTTCTCGAGTACAACTGGATGTGTAAGAGTTGTATACCTTCATCTCTAATTTTTCCCCCATGAAAAGCTTTAGTTAGCAAGGCAGATTAGTCCATTCAAAATAAGATAGTCTGGTTAGTATCTGTTTCTAAACCAAGTTTTCTTAAGATCTGAGTTTCTCCCTTTAGAAAAAGTTCTCTGATATATAGCAAAGAGGGTTGCTGAGTTGCTGAAAACAGATGCACAGATAAGACAATTTTTTAAAATACGAAAGAAAAACATGTACTTTGGAAATTGGGTGGCATTTCTTCCAGCAAAAGGAGATATCATTGATTTCTATTTCTTCTTTTTCCATCATGATAAAGCTGAATTGTGTTATACTTATGTAAAACTTATGTATATGTATTGTAACTGTTACAAAAGTCAGTATCTGAGAAGCTGGACTGAGTTAGAGGAAACTGAAAGACAGGATGGATCCATGTAATGAAAATACCAAAAGCCTCATGGTGTTTTAACTCCTACAGTGACTTAAGACAAATCTCTCCTTCTAGATTGAACTTCTATGTCACCAATAGGTTGAAGAAACACAAGCGAACCCTACATAAGCTAAAGATAGGCAATAAGTGGAAAAGGTCTAAAGATTGATCTGAGACATTATGTTTATGTGTATGTAAAAGAATCAGAGCTTCTTAGCAGAGGCAAAAAACTCTATAGATGTAGCCTTGCCACATCTTCTCCCTTGATTATTGACATAACAATGCTATGGACAAACACTACTGAGCATATACTAGAGTTCACACTGAGGGCAATCACCCAGGTATGCAAGTTAAACTAATGAATGGCTCTTCTAGGAGAGATCAAAGGCATTGCCCTAGGAGGAAAACCATCCAAGGACAAACAGAGAGCCAAAGGGGTTGTTACCTTAGAATCAGCAAAGAAATGATCAGAACCAGAATCACAATTCCAGTGAGTGTAAAGACAGCAATTGTCAAGATGTGTGGGCCTGCAGAAGAGAAAAATTGAAAAATAAGCAACTTGACAAAGGACACTGAAAAATAATGTTATATTTTAGAAATTACCCCCACCCACAGATGTGCAAGTCACAGTAGCTGAGCAGGGGTATCTTTTGGTGACATCCAAATTTAGAAGCATTGGTCAAGCCTGTCATTGGCTAGAGATGACACATGCTTGCCTCTTCACTGTGTGACCAGAGCAGTGCAGTCTTATATCCCCACCTGAGGCATAGCCATGCTCTAGAGGCACCCAGGTGGGAGGAAGGTGAATTTAACAGCACTAAATCTCACATCGGCTCAGCAGCAGAGTTTCCAGGTGTTCTCTTTAAAAACAATCTAGGATAGGCAAGGAATAAAGCTGACTTTTCTTAGTGACCGCTTTTTTTAAAAAGGAAGCAGCCAAATTTCTCCTTTCAAAAAGTTCCTAAGAGTGGATGGTGGAGGCAAACCTTGGGTACGACTCTCTGAAGGACAGGGATATAGATGGGATAAGCAGCTGACTATTTGAAATCAGAGTCACTAGCAGGCAAGAAATATATTCCCTCACCATACGCAGGGCTTAATGCAAAATAGGCTTCTCACTGCCTTTGTTGGATAAGGTTTTCTCTGAACTACAGGTTTTTTTCCCTACAATTTTTCTCATTAAACAAAATACTCAGTGATGGCTTTCTGATTTCAGGCTTTGTAACGTGTGTCTTTTCTTTTCCAGTCCTACTGGGTACCCACCCAGCGAGAAAAACATGTCACTTAACAGCAGATTTTCCACAACTACCCATACCTTTGTCTACCCACACCTTTGTCATGCAAAGTCTTTACTGATAGACAGAATTTACTTCAAGATGAGATACACCCGAAGACCACAGCTTCCACACAAAATTTCAACTGATACGGGGTACAGCCACTTGTGGATGTGAGAGACATTTCTCACGAGAACTTGTTATTCAAGAAGAGGTCAAGATGAAAATTATGGTACAGCTTTTAACATACACAAACTTTTAAACGTTTTGCCCCTGGGCTCCCTCTTTATTGGCCCAGGTTTTTTTAAATGATTCTGTGGTTGCTGTAAGACAGAGCTTTGGAGACTGTGGACTTGTTTCTAAACATGTGTGCAGACAATGTGATGTGATGACAAGTGGTACTGAGTGGACTCTACTCTTCAATATTAAATTTGTCTGCTATAGAAGGAAAATAATTTGGTGCAGCACAAAGCCAGATTAATGTCCTTGGAAGCTGCATAATGCCAAACAATTTGATAATCAGGCTGTTCAGGCATCTGAGGACTTAGACCCCAAATCACAGAGCACACAAGGGTCCCAGTCCCCAGCACACAAGCAGAACTGGAGAAGCAGGGAACTGATTATTTAAGGTTGTAATTGTCTTACTCTGGAAAAGCCATCTAAAGCCTGTGTTCTGTCAGTTCTTGGAGCTCATGGGTACTGGGAAGGAAAGTTGTGGCCACCAAGTTCTTTTGAAGAGTAAGAGGCCATTAGTGCAGATCTTTGTTTGGTGACCACACACCTAGATTGTACCTACTGTACTGAGCAAGTCTCTGAGGCAAAGAAAGCAGAGGAGAATATATAGTTTTGCAGATTGCCATGTTGGTTATGGATCGTGAAAGAGCTGAGCTACTCAGTCTTACTGAGGCTACTGCACGTCTTGCCCAGCGACAGAAATAAAGGCACGCAAAAAAATCATCAAGTGTAAAATTAATTAATACATAAAAACAAGAAGACACATACTAGCTGCCTCCAGAATCAAACACCAGCTGCACAGGGATTTTTAACATACCAATGTGTCTGTATCTGGTACAGAATCCAGTTTAGGAACTCTGGATTTTGGACCCAGCTTTCTGGCCTTGATTTTTTTTTCCTCTCTGTGTATCCCATCTTCCCACCTTCTTTCTGTGCGTTCATCCCAACAAGTGTTATGGCCTCCTAGTACTTTAGTGTGCCCAGGTAGCCAAGAAGGTCAATGGCATCCTGACCTGTATAAAAAATAGTGTGACCAGCAGGACCAAGGAGGTGATTGTCCCCTTGTGCTCAGCTCTGGTGAGGCTGCATGTCGAATACTGTGTCTAGTTCTGGGCCCCTCACTATCAGAAGGACATGGAGGTGTTGGAGCGTGTTCAGAGACAGGCAACAAAGCTGGTGAAGGGTCTAGAGAACAAGTCTTATGAGGGGCAACTGAGGGAGCTGGGGATGTTTAGCCTAGAGAAGAGGAGTCTGAGAGGAGATATGATCAGTCTCTACAACTACCTTAATGGAAGTTGTGGTAACATGGGGATTGATCTCTTCTCTCCAGTAATGAATAATAGAACATGAGGAAATGGATTTAAGTTGCACCAGGGAAGGTTTCGTTGGACATTAAGAAGAACTTTTTCATTGAGAGGGATATTAAGCATTGGAACAGGTTGCCCAGGGAGGTGATGGAGTCACCAACCTTCTGGATATTCAAAAGACACATAGATGAAGTACTGAGGGATATGGTTTAGTGGAGGGCTTGGCAGTCTGAAGTGATTGGTTGGAATCAATGATCATAAAGGTTTTTTCCAACTGTAACAATTCTATGATTCTATTGGTCTAATGCTCTCCATTTCAAACTGTCAGTAATACTGTTTCCCTCCAACAGTGAAAGACATTAAATTCTCACTGTAAAAAGATATATACATGAGAATGTGCAAAGCCATTGCCTACGAATTCTCTAAAACTTAAGCTTTGTGAGTGGTGGCTTGCAGCTCATCAATCAGCAGGTTGCAGCAGTGTATGGAAGCGCTGTGGGGCCGCAGTTTCCCGTTCCTGAGGCTCTGCTACCACCTCGTGGCACTTAGTATTATAACACACAAAGGGAGCGTATCGCAAATTAACCCCTTTCAGCTCCTCTGGAACCAGAAACGTTTGTGTGCTGAAGGCTGACCTTATCCGTGTTTAGAATGAGGGTTTAAACTTTCAGAATAAGGGTAAAATGTGAATGAGGCCCCTCTTGTAAGGGGTTCCAGGAGGCAGGAGGGTAGCACAACCAGGCCAGCTGTTCTCAATTACAGCTTAGGAAGGAGCAGGGTTCTAGTTGCTGTGTTTGTTTGCCTCCCTGGAGGAAAAAGAAATGTTTCTGGTTGGAAAGTTTTGACTGTCTTTGACAGTACTTAAATTTACTTAAGTTGCCCTTTGGGAGTAAATATTTCTTTATAATCGCACTGAAGGAAGGTTTATTTAAAAAAAAAAGAAAGTGAAAACAAAATAATCAAGTGCCTGTGGGAGTTAGTTTTACTTTGATTTAGTCTAGCTTAGCCACAAAGTCAGGCCTTTGTTAAGCACTGAATATTAAGCTCCTAGTTTGTAGACACTGGGTTTCTACAATTGCCAATTTTATTTTTTTTCCTTGGGCAGTAGCTTCAAACAAGGAGGTACTCAGGAGAATGATTTAAAGATATAGAGGTCCTCTGACAATACAGTGTGTTATAAGGACTGAGGGATGCTTGAGAATGGGACTGGAGCCACTCTGAGAATACTGGGGCCAAGCAGCAAGACCATACTGGAGTGTGTCCAAAGAAGAGCAGCAAAGCTGGTGAAGAGAGTCTGGAGAACAAGTCTTATGAGGAATGGCTGAGGGAACTGGGGTTGTTTAGCCTGGAGAAGAGGAGGCTGAGGGGAGACATGATCACTTTCTACAACTACCTGAAAGGAGGTTGTAGAGAGCTGGAGGGCAGTCTCTCCTCCCAAGTAATGAGTGATGGGACAAGAGGAAATGGCCTCAAGTTGCACCATGGGAGGTTTAGATTGGAGATGACAAAGAACTTTTTAACTGAGAGGGTTGTTGAGCACTGGAAGGGGCTGCCCAGGGAGGTGGTGCAGTCACCATCACCAGAGATACTTAAAAGCCGTGTATATGAGGTGCTTGGGGACATGGTTTACCAGTGGGATTGGCAGTATTAGGTTAATGGTTGGACTCAATATTAAAGATCTTTTCCAACCAAACAATTGTTTGATTGTTTGAAGCTCCCTGAATCTATATGGTCCTGTATTCTCTCCTCAGCTCGTTGTAGTCTTCGCAACAACAATGACAAAGGGGCAAGCAGAAGCCACCATGGTGCATCAGACATACAGAAATGCAGCATCACATAACTTATCATAACCTTAATTTTTCCACCTTTTCCGGACAGTCTTTCAAACATTCCATACCACCACCACCTTCTAGTAAAGATTTTATATTCAGGAGCGACCTCTTGTAAAACATGCCCTGGTATTCTCCACAATCACTGGTATAACATGGAGTCTGTGAAGGACTTAGTAATGCCTAAAAAGACATGAAGGTTTAGAATTGGGCTGGATGCAGAGAATATGGGGGGCTGGGGAGAGAGAAGGAAAGGTGCTGTTCTGCCCCCAGCTCCACGTGTCACAGTGTGAAGATAGTGTGCCAGATTGCACAGCAGGGGCATCTTAAGACTGTGTGACTTCTCTTCGAAGGAGAGGTAGGTTTGATGGGGGTCTCACCAGTGCTTGGAGTATCACTGGGCAGCTTGTGGTTCCTCCAGACAAAATCTGGATTGGTAGTCATCACATCTGTCGTGTTCTTCTGAGTGTTGAAACACAGAAGAGGTATGAACTATGGGTGTAGGAGGGGAGAAATGCAGTCAGCAGCTATGCTCTCCTTCTTTTGTCCCTTGTTTAAACTACCCTTAATATATCGCCTAAACTCAATTTAATTCTTACTCTTCCTGTTACAGTGGTGCATTCTTCAGTTTAGTCATATATTTGGTTGCCATATCCTTCTTCATTCTTCCCTCTCTCTGAAAATAAATATATCTGTCCCACAAAATACAAGCTGCACTTCACTTACTGAATCACCAGCTGATATCAATCCTGTCAGTCTCCAGTATGCCTCTCATGACCCCCTCCTGGCAGGCACAGCACTCTTTGGCATGCCATCACTTCTGTTGTAGGTATTTTTATCATTCTTATGGAATAGTACAGGGCATTTTCTTTCTCTTATATATAAATGAGGCCGAACAGTTGCCCGCTGGACATACGTACGTGATTTGCAGTCGGTGGCGTGTACAGCAGGGTCATATTGCCATCAATGTCTCCATATTTGTCTAGAGTCACAGGCCCCAGTACACCTGCAGACACAAGGAATTAGTCAGATGGCTTGCATTCTCAGAAATATAAATATGTGTCAGGAAGGATGAGATAAATAAAAGGATTCCTGATGCTCGGGATATTTTTCTTCTTCATGTACATGCTAGAATACATATCAGCTTACTGTGGAGCTACCTCTCCCTTAATGGCATGCTATATTTTCTCTACAAAATCCAATAAAATGTGTTGAACTGACTGCACTGAAGAAAAAAATTCTCCCTCTAGCAACAGAAAAATATATTTGTCAGGTTTCTTCAGCATACCAAGCATGTCAGAGTAACCTTTCTTGAAGGGACCATTTTGGAAGTGAGAAGAGAAATTGCCTGTTTCCACCTGCAGTTTGAATCTATCAGCAAAAAAGGAAATATATGGATACTTCCACTCCCCTTACTTTTTTCAGAGGTACCTGCTTAGCTCTAATAATATTATTTTAACCTGATTCTTCTTCACTTTAACCTCCTGTCTCTGTATGTCAGAAAAAGTGCAGATTGAGAAGTTGCCTCTGTAGCACATTCCAAGGGTTTTTTAGAAATCAATATTCAGAGAATCATTATGTTTGGAAAAGACCTTTAAGATCATGGAATCCAAACACTAACCTAACACTAACAAGCCCATCACTAAACCGTGTCCCTCAGGCATGGAACTTTTAACTAAAAGGTAGAACTTCCTAAGTTCTCGGGCGGCTTGACTTTTCTCTCATGAAGTCAGTCATTTTGGCAAAAGTACAATCTTAGCCAATATCCACCAGTCCTGAAAGTCTCACCTTCATTTTTTTCTTTCTTTTCTTCAGGATTTTTTTTTTTTAACTTCAGATCGCTCTTTTGCTGCTGTCGCTATTTTTCCTGAAGTTCAGCAACATCAGGAATTACCTTGTCCCTTTTCACCTTGTGTTGAGTTTGTGTGGAGCCACTTTTTTCTTGGTGACAGGGTAAGGGGCTATACTACTGGCAGTTCTCAAAAATTCCCCTGGCTCTGAGTTGGATCCCACCTCCAGCCTGGCCAGGCCAAACTGGCACCTCTGCCATTACTATTTAAGAAGGGAAACATGCAGCACATAAGAGCAAGTTGATGAAGTGGGACAAGATGGAGGTGACCGTGGAGACCCTGCAGTCACAGAAGGAGGAGGGAAGGAAGAAGGTTCACCAGACCAGAGACTCCCCCAGCAGTCTGCAGGCAGAGCTGCTGCCCCCCCTGCAACCCACAGAGGGCAATGGCAGGACTAACAGTCACCAACAGCTCCGAGAGGACCCTGTGCCAGAGGGCCTGTCATTGCGCCCAGGTGGGCAGGAGCCTGTGTGAGCAAGCAGCCATGGCACAGGCCCTGCTGGAGTGCCTGAGGGACACAGAGATCCACATAGGAGGTGGAAAGAAGCTGCAGCCCTTGGGATGAATGCACGTCAGAGCGGCCCGGGCAGGGCTGTCTGGCCTGTGAGGGACCCTGCACTGGAGTCCATCTACCTAGAGGAGAGACAAGCAGCAGAACCCATTGGAACAGGACTGACTGCTCTCCCCATTCCCTGTCCCCCTACGCCATTGAGCGGGGAGGAAGTAAAGATACAGGGATCAGATGCCTGAGCCCAGGGAAGTGGGAAGGGTGGGGGGAAGTTGGTCTGAAAGGCCTGGTCATGGTTTTTATCATCATCCCACTCTGTTGTTTTCTGTTTGTTGTATTTTTGGATGGCAGATTAAATTGATTTTGTTTTCTTCCCCAAGTCAAGTAGTCTTGTCTTTTCTGCCCAAGACTGCAAGTGGTGAGTGAGCCCTCCCTGTCCTTAGGGATTCCCAAAGGCTCTCTTACTTTTCTTTTCCCCATCCCATGGAGAGGGGGAGGAGTGAGTAAGTGGCTGCTCATAGTTCTTTGCACCCAGATGGGCCAAAACCATGACATACCTCAAAAAATAATGGCAAGTTTATCATGATTCACCTTCTTAATATCAACATAAATATTGCATGAACTCCCTACTCTGCCAGCTTTCAGCATAATAAATAATTAAGGTGGTTTAACATCTTAAAGTTATAGGATTTTTTTTTAACTAAACATATAAGTAATGTGGAGCATTACAGTTCAAGGTTTATTTTGAGTAAGTAAAAAAGTTCATGCAATTTACCTTTCAAATTTAGAGTGAAACTGAAGAGATGGGTTAACTGATATTTGAAAAAGGATGCTGTCTCCAGGAGGAATTACAAAGCTGTATTTTGCTAGGTTTGAGATATGATGGTTAAAGTAAAGATAATCCTATAACCTCTTAGGCCATACTAGGAAAATCTGGGAAAATTCTACATGTGTTTGCTGAAAGCAGGTGAGACATAAACACACAGTTTTGAGTCATCATTTTGATACATGTCCCTGATATTTAGGGCCAGCTGTGATTTTGCTCACAGAGAGGTAGTGTTGTTACTTCTTTGTATAAGTCTTGCCTGTCGTTTCCTAATGATCAAATTCTAAGATTTTAAGCCCATGGCCTACAAAAGCCCACTGGTGCTAGGCAATCTGTGAGAGGAACAAGAAAGTTGACTAAAAAGAGACAACCATTTCTGAGTGGCGTACACTCACATTGCAGGCACCCAGGCCTGCAATGGCTTTGTAAACTGGAAAAAAAAGTTGAAACTACTTTATTAAAGCTTAGTTAACTGGTCTTCAGAGTAATTCTGAACATCAATCATATTTCATATGTACTAGCCTCAATTCAAGGCTAGACGTTTGGGGAAAAGCTTAGAAATGCCACTGTCATGAATTAACAACCTGAATGTCAGATAGTCTCTGGAGGAAGCATGGAGTCTGAAACTCACCTAAATGCTTCACTCTTCCAGCTCCTTTCTCATTTTCTAAATAGTCTCCATATTTAATCTAGTCTCCTAATGCGACAACAACTTCAGGTCCTAATCCCTGTCCTCCATCTCTGCTGGCTGAGAAGCTCTGTCTCTCCTCCTTCCCCCACCTCTCCTTTGGCAGCAATATTCTTTAAATGTGCTTTGTTGTTGGACTTGGTGATCTGTGGTTAGACTTTATGATCGTAAAGGTCTTTTCCAGCTGTAATGATTCCATGATTCTATGACTTGTACTTCAAGGTAGCAGGAAAAATGTAACAGCCCGCCTGTTACTAATTGCAGTGTTTCAAATGGTCATCATTTTGACTTTCTGCCTTTTCTGTGTTACATGCACTGAGGTGATTCTGCATGGCTGCTGTATAGTGCTTCTGCTAATGATGAAGATAACATGCTTGGAGGAAAAAAAATATAGAAAAAGAAAAAATAGGTATAAAAATCATTGAAGAGCTTGGACTTGTTTAATGTAGAAGTGACTTATCCTAAGATTGATTGCAAACAAGTTTCTTTCTCCTTATCAATTTAGTCAACCCTGCACAAGACTGTACTTTTTTTTACCTTCAAAAGTGATATTTCGGAATTCATTGATGAATCTGTGAGGTGACACTTGGTTGTTGGAGGAGACAAATTTCTTCAGAATATGTCCAAATAGCAAGACTGCATTAAAATAGCCAACAGCAAAGTCATCTTCCATCTAGAACAGAAAAAAAAAAAAAAAAGAAAAAGCTATTTGAGAAATCATGTTTCTGTCTTAAAGCTACAGACTTTATTTGCCAAAAACTCCATCATGGAAGACCAGAATGTGCTGAGCACTGAGTGAATAGATGCACAATGCCAGATCATCATTCTCATTTGGAAAAAAAAAAAAAGTAAAAAATATATCTTTGTGGTTTATGAAGACAGGGAGGGAGTGAAAATTTATAAGAGGCCAATATAAAACTCTGGCATGCTGATCCTGGCACAAAAGATTCAAGAAGTCCTGCATTGTAGGTTCTGGACAGGTCTGCTCAGTGATGCTCAAAGCCCCTGGCTTTGGATTAGAGGTATGAGCAAGTGAGGTGCCAGCAAGTCTGGGCTTCCAGATGGCCAAAGCTCAAGGGCAAGGAACTATGCCAGAATTTCCAGCAACCTGCTATTAAGCTGGCACCCAAAAAACCATTGAGCCCAGGCTAGGGGATCTGGAAGCCCTTTAAATCCAGCCAGAAGCTTTGGGCTGTCTGCTGGAGAACTGGAGCTCAAACTGATAAATCCTGGGAGAAGCTCTAAATGTAGAGCCTCGTTCCTGGGCAGACAATAGGAATATCAGTTTCACAAAGCAGATACAGGATTTGCATAGTTTCTGCTTTTCAGGAAATTTTTTAAAAGATACATATTTCCTAGGGGAAAAAAAAAAAAAAGTCCTGGTTTTGAAGTTTAACTGGAAAGCCCCTGGACAGAAACAGCACTGGTTGACACCATTTATACATATCTGCACAAAAATCAATCAATGATTAGTAGTTCTGAACTTTCCATGCTCACATCTCGATTACACTCATATATCTCCCTTCAGTGGTGCCTTGCAGCTACATATAAGACTGTCAGTCACTCAGAAATGGAGTCAGAAGGCCGTGTACCTATAAATCTCCCTCACGCCCTGTGAACATGACACTTGTACACCAAATTAAAAGCCTGAGTTGTACTTCGCAAAGCAGGAATATGAGAGCCTGCATGTTTGCCTTGTGATACTGTATTTTTACATCATTACAGCAGGACAAAATGTCATCCTACCATAATGTAAGAAAATATCAGTAAAGCAGCATGATGAGGGATGAATACAGCTGCGTTTAGTTTTCGTTTCCTAGTGCATGTACATGAAAGAACTGAATGCAATAATCAGATATAAAATAGTGTTGTTACCAGGTCATCATCCTCAGTCTTTACAGTATTCACGCTGTAATTAGCTGGTAGCAGGGTCAGGACAAGTATATTGTGCATGTAACTGGCTGATTCGTTGTTCTTGAAGTACGTGTTACTGCAAAGCAAAGCACAAGAACCCCACAAGCAATCAGCAACAGGGGCAGTGGTAACCATGACAGAATCACTCTCCTTTCCCCAGCAGCACTGTTATTTAACAAGTTAAAACACTAGTTCTAAAAATAAAATTTCATCAGTGACAAAACTCTTTATGCTGCTCATTCCCTGATGACAACTTCTGTGCTTAACTACATTAAAAAGTAATATCAAAGAGATTTGGCAATCTGAAATGCAGAGGTTGCAGTGAGTCATTGTTATTGTAACTGTTTGGTTTCTGTCCTGTTTATTTGCTCTTCTTTCAAGCAGGAATTTAAATTTATTAAAACTGAGTCTCCTCTTGGAATCCACAGTACTGCAATGTGCAGCTTCTTCATGTTATTGTACATGTTTCTGACCTCTTCTGCACTCTTTTGAATGTCCCTCTGATTTTGATGTTTCTTTCTAGAATAAATCACAGCAGGATTTGCACTAAAAGCATTTAACAGGAGGGCATGAACCACGGAGGTGCAGAGAGGAGCATATCAATTTGTTTATTTCAGTGAGATAGGAAAATCAGAGGAAACTATGTGAACTTGAAAACTGTGCTAAAGCAAGCAGCAAAGGTTGCGGCTTTCAGGTATCTTGGGTCTCATCATCCTGGCAGTCCATCTGGAAGCACTTTGCACACTGGTAACCACTGGATTCCATGTCACAGTGGAATTTAGCAATAGATATTAGTGTCAAATGTCAACATCTGTCATTGCTCTAGCTAGATTGATAAAAAATAAACAAAATTATATGAACCTTCTCTCATTATTCATGTTTGATCATCCTTTTACACCTGAACTGTCTTTTACATTGCACTTTTCATCCTGAAGGATTTCAAAGTGCTTTTCCTTCCTGCTTGGACTGAACTACCCAGGTGAAACTTCATTACACTCCACCAGATTGGATAATCCCACAACATCTCATCTCCCCTGAGAGAGGCTTAAACACTGTGTTTGTGTCCTGGATGCCAGAGGGCTGGGAGATGAAGAAAAATTAAATCCATCACTTTGTCTGAGGAGCTTGACTCCTGGAGAAGCATGAGACTTTACCTACTGTCTTCTCTTCCTGTGGATCTAACACATGTCTGTATTTTGCTTCTCTTTTAAGAACAACATGATTGGAGATACTCAGCAAAATCAGAGATATGTAGCAAATTTAAGGAGGAAAGCATATGAAATGGGCTGAGGCAGCTGTGTTTGTCAGAAGGATGCATATTACAGCAGACAAGATCCTAATCACCCTCACTTGTTGTGAGGCAACAATTATACATGCAAAACCAGCACGTAAAAGCACTCCAGTACATATTCCCCATTGTGTATTTGCAAAGAAACGGGAATTGTGGCCAGTTGACTCAGAAAATGCAACTGGGGATTCCTAGTGCTTATATAAAGTAGGGGAAAGTCTAAAGCTCTTAGAGGCACTTCTGAAAATATGTATATGGTGAACTTAAAACTATACAGGACAGCTCACTTTTGCCTTGTGACTATCCATGGCATTAAGATGCCAGCATAGTCCCAGGTATGGTTTTCGTTCAGGGCAACTAGTTCTCTCCAAGACTGTGACTGGCTACAGTGACAGGAGCCATACCCATAAAGCAGTTTGGGCATCTACACTTAGCCACACAGATGTGAGCTGCTCTGTGACAGCTACACTTAGAGACAGAGCAATCAGTTCCCACATATAGACAAAGCTTTTGAGGTTATCATTGATGAGGCTATCATTGATAAGGCCAGTTTGTATCAGACCTCATCGATAAAGATTTTGTAATTAGCAATATAAAGATGAAATTGAACAGCAGAAAACTTAGGTTGTATGCTAAGAATCGTCTCTGAAAAGATAGATTTATATAGCTATACAGGTGTTGAAGAGATAGTTATAAAGTAGAAGAGTTTAAAACTGGATAAAACAGTTATACCAGTCTTTTAAATAAAGTAACAAATGGACCCTAGAAAAACATACTGTAAGCCACGTTTACATAATTGCCTGGCTGGGCAGAGTGTATGAAAAATGTACAGTATCTCATACGAACATCTAATGACCATTCTAACTTTGGACTCTACGCTTCTCTCATGGCTTCCATGTGCACAGGATGACGTTAACTCTACCTGCTCTGTCTCTGCCTTACATAAATATTCTGTGAACTAAAGCGGATGTTATAGAGGATATGCCATGAATTAAGCAGCTTAGATAAATGGCAAGACACAAGAAAAGACAGCAATGGAAAACATTTTGTGAGAAAGCATTTCCTCAACAAAACAATTCTGCTCAGACTATTTCCATTGCCCCTATCCTTTGTCAGACTGCAGAGAAAAGAGGAAAACAAAGCTAATACTTTACTTGAAGAGATCTATCAGGATGATAACAATGTCCTTATCCACTTGCGCCGTCCCTAGGTCTGTGCTGACGTCATATGTAGAGCCGCACATGATGATCACTACAGAGTGGGCAAAAATGGAAACAGATTGGTGAAAGGTACAGACAAGAAAAGCATATTTGCCTGTTCCCTGTGCTTGACTAACAGGCATATTACGTGTGCTGTGCTGAGACCCAGGCACAGAGGTACAACCTGTATGCAATTATTTGAAGGAAAGTGGTAAAAGGTACCTCAACATCTGGACCATTTTCTATCTGATTGCACCAGAGCACTGCCATTATATCACTCAAATAAGCATCAGTAGTTCTGAATATGATCATTTCTAACTTAAATGGCATTCAAGTTATAGTTTCACTGGTTTTCTTATTACATTCGCATTCATTTGGCCTGATGATGCCATGTGCTTAGTCTTAGGAGAAGACGAGGTATTTACTACTCCATTATTGTAGTTTAGATGGATCTCTTTCAGAAGAAGTGACCCTCAGTGGCACAAATGAGACCTATGTATGTACCAGGACTGCAAACTGAGGAATGGTAGAGAGGTAAACGTTCAAGGGCAACAAAGCTGGTGAAGGGTCTTTATGAAGAGTGGCTGAGGGAACTGAGGTTGTTTAGTCTGGAGAAAAAGGAGGCTGAGGGGAGACATGATCACTCTCTACAACTAGAGGTTGTAGTGAGGTGGGTGTTGGTCTCTTCTCCCAAGTTACAAATGATAGGATAAGAGGAAACAGCCTGAAATTGTGCCAGGGGAGGTTTACATTACGTATTAGGGAAAAAAATTCACTGCAAGTGTTATCAAGCACTGGCAAAGGCTTCCCAGGGAAGTGGTTGACTCACCAATCCTGAAGGTATTTAAAAGATATGTATATGTGGCTATTAGGGACGTGGTTTAGTGGTGGACATGTCAATGCTAGGCTAACAGTTGGACTCAATGATCTTAAAGGTATTTTGCAACCTTGATAATTCTGTGATCTAAAGTCTTTCTAAGAAGGAGCTGTGATTCCCATATTTCTGAATCTTTCACAAAACAGAGCTTGTGCCTAGATGGGATAATTCAGCCCTGGAAAATTCTCTGGAACCAGAATGTTCCCCAATTTTACAGGACTGGATAGAGGAATCTAGGAACGTTGTGCCATTTTATGTTTGCATCCACATGAAAGAATACATCTGTGTTTCTCCAGCGTTTCTGTGTAAAGTCTATGACTCAAATGTAACTAAGGGCTAGATCTGATTTCCTGAGTAAAGCAACTTACCAGCAGGGGGGAGAGTGCACCCTGAGCCCCTCCTTACCATTGCTTTTCCGCTTTGGATTTTTCACAATATCTTTAAGCTGATCTGAAGTCCTTAAAGTCTCCTTGAACTTCAGTTTTTCAGAGAATTCTGTGATTCCAGCTTCTAGTGCATTCATGTACCTGATACAAGGGAGCACAGATATTGTCAGAAAATTTTTAACTCACCACATTCTCCTAAATGAGCCAAAATATGAGACAGGCCGTTTACAGCACACAACAGTGTTTGTAAGGTAGTATGGAACTTCTTTTTATTTGCAGTAATAGAAGACAGAAAATCAATACAGTATATGAAAGGCTTAGAAGTGTTTGGAAAGTCACCCAGAGGTATTTGAGTTTGATTGTACAAAGGTTGTATTTGGATAATGCAATAATGTAGTAAGATGTTAACAATTAAGAAAACAGGGATATGGGGAAATTGCCGTGAGACAAACCAGGAGGCAGAGCCAGGAAGAATTGCTGTTTTAAGACATCAGTGGTCATCTTAGAAGGCACATGTGAATGTTCAAAGGAGTAAATGAGAGCTGCAGAAAGAACTGAGGTTAAAAACACACACATACCCTCGCTGTGAGAGAACAAAGTGGAAAGAAAGCAGCAATAACAAAAAAAAGCACCTATACTCAGTCAGATGAAACTTGAAGTGTTAAAATGAGGACAGCAAAAAACCTCAAAAACAACCAAGTGAATAAAAGATAGACAAAAGTTTAAGCGAAAACAGCCAACTCCTAAATCCTATTCTTGCCTCAACATGTTATGTCTGAGAAGAGACATTTGGTCTGAAGTTAATGCAGAGGGAATGCCTAAAAAAGTCTCTTTGTTTTCAAACTGCTTAACTTTTGATCTAGCAATACTGGCATCTCAGCCCTATAAACTATTTCTTTTCAGGAACAGAATTATTGACTATTAGTTTAAAAGAACATACGCATAATTGAGACACAACCTGATTTTGCTACCACTGAGTATTGACTTATTTTTAGACATATATGGGGAAAACATTTAGCCCATGCAGTATAACTTGTGCATTAGTAAAAATTGATTTTTTTTAAGATTTGGAAATACAAAAACCTTCAAGTTGACAGTTTCTATTAGAGCTGAACGAGATGAATTTTTACAACTATAAGGGAAAAATGGGCAGAGATACAAATATGGTTTTATAAATTCATCTATAAAGAAGAGGAGCCTGTATAATTCTGAAATCATAAAGAAAGTCCTAAGCAGAATTATTAATAAAGATAAAGTAAGAAATGGTTGAGAAATAACTTATACACATTCACTTCCCTGAAAGGTATGAAACCTACAGAATTAAATTAGCTAAAGTGTTTGTAGTGCTTTGGCAATTGTATCTGTAAACATGGAGAAATTGTGATTGGAGTAAGAGATGTGAAGTTCACTGATGTTTCAAAGCATCAAAGAGAGGTAATAACAACAATTACATCATACAATCAAGTTGCTATTTATGCTATAAAAGAGGGATGAAACAACAAAAGTCTCTAAATATCTACAAGACAGTGATCTTGGTGAATCAGAGATCAGTTTTGAGGCCCCTTAATCTAGAAAAAAAATTGCATTCTGTATACAAAATATACTGTAAGTACGTGCTTATATCACTCTGAAGCCAATACAGTCATGAATGTTGCTTTAAATTCTACAGGTTCCTCGGGTTATGAAATGGAAAGATAAATAAAGTTATTTCCATGAATTCTTGTCTGCCTTCAAGCTACATTTATAAAATTAGTAGGAGAAACTAGATGATCCTTGTTTTAATTAATTGACATTTTATGTCCCAAAATTGGAATAAAAGAAAATCAAAGGAGCATAGAAACACTCACATGAACTAAAAATTAAGTAAGAGTCAATAATAGAAGGGTAATGATAAACATCAGTATATTAAAGAGTCTATTTTACTGAAAGTAGTCTTTCATTTTATACAAGGAGAAAACCCAGCACTCCTGAAAATCAAGCACAGACTGATGTCTCAGGTCATGAAGTGAAACTGTCTCCTTTGTTCCAAACCAATGAGAGCACAGCTTAAACTCCATAATCACTGGGGGCATTTTTTTTCAAAGAAAGACAGAGTTTGAACCTTGGAAAAGTTTAGGAGTAGCAATAGTGCCCACAGATTGAAGCCATTAATATGGAGAAACATTACAAGAGCTTGATAAGACCCTTGACCTAAAAAGGCATCTATGGACAGCCCAATGAAGGAGTCTCTCATGTCACACTATTTACATCAAGAATGCAGAAAACAGGTATTTTCAGCAGCAACAAGTTGTAGGCTGCTCTGTCCCCAGGAAAACCCAAGGCTTGAGAGAGCTTAAAAGTAGACTGAGACAAACATTCAGATGTGCAGTACAGCTAAAGGGTTTCCTTCTCTCATTCTTTAGTAGCCATAAAGCACCTCCCAAAATATAGGACTCAGACAGTTTGTAATAATCATGTCCAAGGATGGAGACGGAGTTTATCAACAGCAGGGTCAGAGGCGGATCCAGATCTTACCAGAAGCACGCCTCTGAGTTTTCAGTCCTCTTGTAAATGTAGGTAGATTCCCAGGCTGTGGTTTTGAATGGCAGCTCAAACTCTTTCCAAAAATAATAGAAGAAGCTATTCACTTTCCTGGCTGGGGTCAAAAGGCGGGTTAGGTTTTCATTGTAGTCACAGGACAGTCCAAAACTCCCTACAGAGATCAGAGGCAGGCTCAGTACTGTTTCAACTCTGAAGGGAGAGACAAGAGGACAAATCTGAATGGATTGCTGTTGCATCAAGGCAGCTACCACATTATTTCCATTCTCAGCTCCCACTCCTCTTGTACCCTGCATTACTTTGATAGCAAGCTGAACCTGAAACAGAAGGATCCTCAAGAACAAACGTGAATTTCAAGTCAGTATTGGCCCTGAAAAGTCATGTTGAGTTGATCCAGGCTTCTTCTCTCACTGCCTACAGTTCCCCATGCCCTTTTGGATACTGTGCACTGTTTCAGCCCAAGGACTGTGACAGCAGTCCAAAGGCCCAAGCATCCCTGGCTGCCATTTACATGGGATGGATTTGCTCTCTTTATCAGGTCAGTGCTGGAAGATGAGAGCTTTTGCCATCATAAAAGCTTTACATCTACATCTCAAAGCAAGTATTTTAGTTTCACTATGGCATATTTTAGTAGCTGTACAATAGCAGGAGCCAGGGAGAAAAAATAAAGGTAACCCTCTGTTGGCAGAGAATATGTAAAACAAAGATATATTTTACCCACAGAGACACTAAGTTTTTAGGGATAAAAAATGTTTTGAGTCCTTAATCAATCAATCAATCAATTAATCAACTTACTGTCAGTTATTAGAAAAGTTTCCCTTCTAGCAATAGGACTCCATCAATGGCTTTGGAATGGGATATTCTCCTTAACAAACATAGTGCTAAGCAAGAGTATTACTGCCTTGACTGTAGACCTTGAGGTGCCTGATGTATCCTAAACCCCAGTGTCTCTGCTGGCCTGCTGTACACAAAACAAGTTTGTTCAGCAGCTGATATCTTTAACATCACAATGTTAGGGGGAAGTGGTAGTACTTACGAGATCATTTGGTAGGTGGCATAAGTGCAAGCAGGTCCTATGACAGCACAGCCAAGAGTACCATTATTCTGCAAGGAATCAGAAAGGGTCAGTAGCGGAGACTGGCAGAGAGGGGAGGATGGGAGAATGAAGAACGCTTTAGGATTTGAGGAGTCATAGAATTTACCCGACAAAAGCAAGAAGAGGGTAGCAAAGGAGCTACAGAAAGGTTAAAAGAACAAAACTAGAATGAAGAAAGAAGGAATCACCAAAAAAAACTAAGAAAAGACAGAGGACAGAATAGTGTCTGTGAGTATGACCTTCATATGACAGACAGCAAGTTAGAATTAAAATGTTTCAAGCTACAATTGCCCACATGATATCACACATCCCAGTAGCGCTTGCACTTGCAAAAGACAGAAGGATTGGAATTACAAGATACTGTATATCAGAAACATGTTTGGTTATGTGCATATGAAGCTTGTATGAAAAAATATCCTTCCATGACCACCAAACGAAGCCTGACCAGTAGGTTTGTGTGTCATGAGGGGCTTCTTAACAAAGACTATGGCATGTGCTCATACATTAGTAGATTTGAGAGTTCATGTTGTATTGACAAAGCTTCACTCAAATGTGATAGTTATTGGACATAAGAAAATTCACCAAGACAAGGTTTCTTATAAAGCACCAATTCTAACTGAGGCTTTTCCCCACACTATTAATTTAGTTTCTCCCATGTGACTTCTGTGATTTCTAGTGAGAAGTGAGCACTCCATCTTTGCCCTCTGGGCATAGTTCCATACACATTTCTCTGGTATCCGTGCCAGCCTAATAACCTCTCTGCCTACATGTCCTTGCACAGCTCTCTCCTTTACATATTTGTGTTAACTCATGGTGAACCAGATCAGGGGTTGATCCAGTTGGAAAGGGACCTTTTTTGCTCTACTTGGGCTGTTTGAATGTTCAAGTTTTGGTTTTATTGGTTGGTTGTTTGGGGGTTTTTTAATGGATCACTTTGGCTATGTGGCCACGCAAAGAGCTGTGCAGATATAAGAAGGAAGACAACTCAAGCATAAGAAAAGGAGCCTGAGGCAGAAGGCTGCTTTAGCTGGCACTGCCACGAAATGTCTGATGAGAGCCTCTGTGATAATAGAATCTCTCTCTAGTATGTTCCTGTTTGTCTTCACAAAACACGCAGGAACATTCTCTCTTTGAAAACTTCACTTCTCTGTCAAATTTGTTTGGCACTGAAAAACAGGATCAGAAGGTAATAAGGAAAGAGAGAGATACATAAGTACATGCACACAGAAAGAAAAGAAGTCTTGTCTTCTTAGGAAATCAACTTAAAGAAGCCTGCTACTCACATAAATTTCCTTGATGAGCTGCACACCTTCACAGGTGCTGGTACGACAGCCTACTGAGACATAGAGTGATGAGGTAAAGCTATTGAATGTGGCATCGACAGTAACATTTTCTCCTGTAACACAAATACAAAAATAAACAGCACCATGAGTTGCAGAGAATCACTAATACACTGTATCTCTCTTCCTCTGACACAGGTCTGTGCAGCCTTATGCTAGGATGTCTCCCATCCAAAATGCTGCTACAAAGTCCACCTACCACCTAATTCTCACTACTTAAGATGAGACTTTAAAACTTGCTCCAGTGTGGAGTGATGACTTGTGCTGCAGAGTGTTTCAGAGCCTACAAAGTAGAAATACTTTCAGTACAAAGTATTTCTAGTGTTAGCCATTATTAAAAAGATTTTTAAGGCTCTGTAGGAAGCAATTGAGAGATTGCTTTCCAATAAAATTGGACAAATTCTCTCAAACTAGAGGATAGAAAAGGAATAGGCATCATTTCTTTGGAATCTCTTTTTCCCATGACATTCTAGAGAGTGATAATAGATTGGTGACGTTGAGAGGTAAGATATTAAAATGAAAGTATAATTTGCAGTGACTCTAAACAAGGGGGAAACCTACGAATTGCAGATTTTTCACACAGATGAGGTCAAGAGGAAGTTTTTCTTTCAGAAAGTAGAGGCTAATCTAATCCAGGAGATGAAGCAATGGCATCCCAGTTGCAACTCTAGATGGATCTTATCTGCTCCAGTTCAGCAGTTCCCATGTTCCAAATCCCAACAGAACATTTCCAGAAAAGCATGCAGGAAGAGTCTACTCAAACGCCAGGAAAGCAAATATGGTTCTGCCCATCTGTAGAGCAATTCTATTTTTACAGAAGGAGGTCATTATTTCTGTGACATCTACATAAGGCAAATGGACAGGGAGGGAGCCTGTCTGAGGAGCAGTTTGCCGAAGGTCAGATGAGTAGAAAGCTGTGGCACAAAGTCTGACAAGTAATCATAGCAGAAGAGGGATAACCAACACCCATTACCTTACCTCTCAACTCATCTTGTACCCTTCTCAAGGATTGTTCCACAACTGATTGCAAATGATCAACTCTTGTTGGAATATCCGAGTAATTCAGGAGCATCACATTGATCACATACTTGTTGGTACTACACTCATATGAAACAACTTGTTGCAGCAGCTGGACTGAGAAAAACAAAGGCCAAAGGGCCAGACTCAACATCAGTTTCTTCATTATCGCTCAGTTTAAACCCATCTTTTCTTTTTCGTCTCCCGTCTGTCTTTCAGACACTCTACAATGCGTTTGTTCCTGGATAGGACAAAAGAGATCTTCACTGTGTAGATTCAAAGACAGGCTGTACAATCCTTCTCAGGCACTTCCCTATCCCACTCCCTGCCTTCACCTCTGCCCGTCCCTCCAGTGTACTAAGTGGCACTTCTGTTTGTGAAAAACTGGCAACAGCAAAACTAAGGAAAGGAGAGAGGTTAAAGGTTGCTACCAATGTTTGCTCATGGAAAGGCCAAGGCTGTAAAACAGAAGCATTACCTGAAACCTGCCTGATAAGGGCACTAACTCTTCATCACAGGGATGAGCTGAGAGAAGGAAGGGGAGGAGACAAATGGACTGTAAAGACGACTTTTTAAATGGAAGTCAAATACAAGGTCCGTTAAAACCTTGAGGAAAACAGATGGTTGCTTCATGTTTGCATTGCCCTACATCTCTGGTTACATTGCACACTTTGCTGGTTGGGCTCATAAATCAAGGGTACATTTTCCTCTGTGATAAATTACGAGTTTCATTCCTTCAGCTTTTACCATTAAGGCACTTTTTGTGTTGGCAAAAATGTCTGACTGCAGACTTCCAAACAAAGCCTTGCAGGCAAAGCCTTGAAATACCTTGAAAGGTGTTGAATACACTTCAAATATAATTGCACAGGCTATATTAGTACCAAATTATTCTTGTTCTTGATTCTTTCTTATACTGAACGGCAAAGGTGACCATAAGCCAGCATTTAAGAGCAGACCTTGAACACCTCAGCATATCTAATCTAGCGTTTGTAGTTAGTAATACGGTAATTCTCAACTAGTAGGCTGTCATGTAAACAACTGGACTAGTATGGCTGGCTAGAGCCACAGACTCAGAATGGTATATAGCTTCTCCTGCTGAGATCATCTGCTCATCACTGCCTCGTTTTATAGGTATTTGCAAAGTCCTTGAAACTTATTCCTTATAAGTCAATAAGAGATTTGTCATTAACTTCAGCAGAGCAAGATTTGAATTTTATACTCTTCTCGGCCTATTTGAGAGAAACAATTAGAAAGTCTGGATAATGCAAGTAGAACTGAGTACTTTACATTGCTTGTCACACAGGGAATATGCAATGGCACTGACGTCTCCATGGTTTTGTATTTACTCGTGTATTTATTTGGTGTTTATAGCAGCCTAAAAGTGTCCTTTAAAAACAAAAGGTAAAGTTAACTATAGCCTTGGCACAGGCTTATAGTTAACTTTACTCTCTCCCTGTCCCACTGCCTTCACGGTCACACAGGGAGTCCTCAGCCAGAACATGTTAAAAATTAGTTGTTGATCACTTAACTTTTTAATTGTCTGGTGTGTGTAGTATCTCAGCATCAAACCCTTTGATGGGAGCATGTCTTGAGTGAGTGACGTGGATCAGGAGGAAGTGCAGCAGGAAGCTGCAGCTGGGTTGAAACAAGCACTCCCAGGAACCATCCGAACACCATACTTTCCCTTGTACCTCAGGGCTTTGCACATCAGACACAGTTGTCTGGCAGACTGATCAGTAACATCTGCTTCATGGCATAAGAGAGACAAAGAAAAGCTGTGGCATCGTGCTGTAAACGTGGGAGTTACTGATACTCTAGATGATCATGAGGGTGGAGAGAAGAAAAAGTAAACAAGTGAGTCAGATATTTAAAGCATAAAACTTGATGGGCCTGCCACAAGCAAGAGCTAAAACTTTTGTATATTTGTATTTGCTGCTGCCTGTGCCTGAGGGATCTTTAATTCCGAGGGAATAAAAAAGGTGAAACATCAATGCCAGTCCATTCATTGTGCCCTGGATGAAGAAAGAAGCTAAGCTCCCAAGGATCCCAACCAGCTTCATCTAATTCTTTCATAATGTCCAATCTAGCAGTCTATAAAAACAAGAGGTTGCCAGTGACACAAACCAGACAGATACAAAAAAAATATCTTCCAATATCTCTTCAGGGCACTGCCTCTGCTATCTCACTTTTCTCTAATCATGAGTCAGCTTTCACACTTTAAAGATCAGTCAGGGAGGAATACAGTTCAGAAACCTAGAAGTCAAATTATGTGTCAGAAGAATGAAAACAAAAAGGCTTTTTGACTCCTACAGGCAACTACAGCTTTAATCAGAAATACTGTCTTACAATAGAACTACAAGTAATGGCAGCACTCTGAAGGCAATGCAAATGACTTTGCCTTCTCCTTAAAGAATATGATGTCATGGGGAAGCAAAGTAAGAGACTCAAACACCAGGAATATCCTGCCAAAGGTAACCTCCCATGACATTTCCAGTATAAGCCACAATTTTTTTCCTAAGAAAGTTCTTAAAGCACGTATTCTGGAATTACTTAATGTCTTTTAAGAGTCAAGGTTAAGTCACCTTATAAGGAATTAGGTGCTAAGAAATTGCATCTGACATCCCCAGCTTGTTTTTTCTAGTTGTGGCTTCCAGGCATCAGCTACTGTTATCAGGAAGGTAAAAAGATCCCAACATTAAGTATCTTCATTGTTGTTGTGGTTTAACCACAGCCAACAACTAAGTACCATGCAGCTGCTCGCTCACTCCTCTCCAGTGGGATGGGGGAAAGAATCAAAAGAGTGAAAATGAGAAAACTCATGGGTTGAGACAGAGACAGTTTAATAGGCAAAGTGAAAGCTACACACACAAGTGAAGCATAACAAGGAATTCATTCCCCACTTCCCATGGGCAGGCAGGTGTTCAGTCTTCCCCAGGAAAGCAGCATTCCATCATGTGTAATGATGACTTGGGAAGACAAACACCATCACTATGAACATTCCCCCTTCCTTCCTTCCTTCCTTCCTTCCTTCCTTCCTTCCTTCCTTCCTTCCTTCCTTCCTTCCTTCCCATCTTTATATGCTGAGCATGATGCTATATTGCGTGGCATCTCCCTTTTGTCATTTGCAGTCAGCCGTTTCAGCTCTGTCCCCTCCAAACTTCTGTACCACCAGCCCATTTGATGGTGGGGTGAGATGAGAGGCAGAAAAGGCATTTACCCTATGTGAGCACTGCTCATCTCTGTGTTATCAACACTGTTTTCATCGTAAATCCAAAACATAGCCCCACACTATGAAAGAAATCCCAGCCAAACCCACCACAACTATTTGCAAATATGTATCTAAAATATCTGTTCTTAGGCATATAATAGTTTGAGCACCTCATCTGGTAACTATAGCATTAGTAACAGCTCATGGAGGCCTTTCTTTGAACCACTGAATGTAAACCTTGTAGTTTATACCTTTTTCTGCCTTCAGAAGCACAGGGATGATTAAGATTCAGATAGGCAGGCCCTGTATGTATTTGTCTGAAGACAAAATTCAGTCCCTTACCATCAACAGTAATACTTGTAACTATATCACATACCTACAAAACACCATAATAGGTCTCTAGATATTCTTATAATCTTTATTAGACTAGAAATACCAACTCCAACTAACTCACCAGAGAACTGTATCATTTGCTTTAGTGAAAAGTGATTTTTAGTGCCTTATTCTACAGGACTATTTGTTTGTTCTCTCTGTTTTATTGGATAATAAACAACCAGATATTATAGGGTGTATGTGAAACAGACAATCAGAACTGACTTTCTGGTCTAAAACTACTCTGAGAGGTTCTCTTAGTCTTCTGGAATATTCAAAGACACTCAGAGAAAAAGAAACCAGAAGAGAAGAAAAATCAGAAGAGTTGTTTCTCTAAATCTCTCACCCTATATAAGATTATGCTGTACAGAATACTTTCCAAACCTTTTTTAGTGGTCCACATGACAGGGCTTTCCTCATTTTAAAGGCTTCTTTTTTGTACAGAGTTTGAGAGTCCTGAAAAATGGGAATGATATGCCAACCTGGGCATCACAGAGTCCATTGTAAAAGTGCAGCCCTATTAAGAACAAGGCACTGTGCATCTCCAATAGCTTTACTATATTCATTTTTAGGATCTTTTCACTGGCATGTAGTCTAATTCTTGTTTAATTACAAAGAATTAATTCCATCTGACCACTAAGAAAAAAGAAAGCAGAGAGAAGATACAGAATGAAAATGTCAGGAAGCTCAGAAGATCCAGAGAGTCACGGGAAAGTACCAGTTGCCCCAGTCAGTCAAACGACTACTGTGGAAGTTGACACCAATATCTCTAATAAGTCTGATGACAATATAGGCATATTGTCAGCTCACCTTCAAATTCTTTGGTATGAAGGACAACCATGTAGCATTTTTCAAGCAACTATTTCATAAAGAAATATGCATTGTGACACAATTGCCTTCCTTTGCAGTACAAAAATTTTGTCAGTTTCCTTTAAAATGGAAAATTTGTCTACATATTTGCTACAATTATTTATTTTCTTGGTGTCATTTACTTACGATTGTTATGATCAACTTACGAGTTTCAGGTCACCATTCATTATTTTCTCCAAAGCTGGGAACTTCGATAGTACACAAGAATCTGAAGTTTCATTAAAATAAAAAAGCTGCTGCAAGTCTGCAGCATTGCAGAATTGAGAAATGTGAAGAAAGGACATAAAAAAAAAATCCAAAAAGATACATAAATAAAAAGAACAGTAGATGCATTTATGTATTTAATTCTCACTTACTTAAACACCAGTTTGATTTCCATGGCCATGCCTATGTCTTTTTAAATAAATGAAGTTCACAATATTGTTTCCATAAAATACAGAACTTTTAATATGAAATTTTCATGAGATTTTATGTTGTTGATCACATTCAGCCAACAGGATAAATGTAGAAACACTTTGAACAATGTTATTTTCAAGTCCTACCCACTATTACTAAGCCTGATTACAAACTATTTGATTGTCTGGGGCTTTAACTGCTTTTACCTATCTTTAAAAAGATTTAGAAAATCACATTGAAGAAAAATAAAGTAGAAATGTTTCCATTTCTTTTTTTTTCCCCTGGATTTGTGAGAGATTAGAATCACAAGTGTAATTACAGACAAAAAACCCACCACATTATAATACTATAATGTCTGTGTTTGTTTAATGTCAGTAACTTACTGTCAGGTCTAGACTTTATAAAGATGTCTTTTTTTATCTTTCAATGTTGCAGACACAAGCAAGGATATTAAAACTTTTTTTCTGTCCTCTAAATGATTTTTGTAATATTTCTACTATCCAGATTTAGAAGACAGTAATGTAAATGATGACAATTATAGCCATATAGTATATGTATATAACAGCTTCATATATGTATATAGTATGCATGTGTAGCAGCTGCATAGCAGCAATGTTGACTTTTCAGAACTGATCTTTTTTTTTTCTCATTTACTACACAGGAATATAAAGAAAGATTTTACAAACACTATTCTTCAGGACTGAAACTATCTACCGATATGCAAAAAGATTGTAAAACAGTATGCAAATATTTGGGTCATGTGTTGCTTGACCCTAATAGTACAGCATAATCCTCATCTAGTACAGATCCTGATAAAGCAGAAGTCCTCATTATATTGCCATTCCCATGGATTATCAAGAGTTTAGGTTTGTTCTTGGAATTCATAATTGCTGCCAGAGCCTAGAGTGGATTTACACTGCAAAGAACTGACTGTTCTCATCAGAAGTTATCAATCTAGTAAGAAGAAATCTACAAACAAGAAAAGTTGTAATTAGAACTACATTTACCAGCAGCTTGGGTGGTGGCCTCATCTTCCCTTTGAACTATGTTGCCACTTACTAGAAGATGAAGCTAAATATCTGAGGTATCATAAATACCTAGCTCAACTGAGAACCTCTTCTTCCTTTTAACCCTTTCTCAAAACATACAATCTTGTAGTGAATATTACTCATCCATCTATGTTGTATACTATGAAAATAAACAGTAAGAAGTCTTTCCTCTTAACTGCTGATTTTGTACTTTCTCTACATCACTTTGTTTCCAGAGTGATAGGATATATTTTTCTTTTCAGTGTACGAGTTGGCTTCTGTTCTAGACTCAGCAGGACACAACTCTGTCAAGTGATGAATGTAATCCATCTATAATATGCAAACATCTGTTTTTCCCTATGAAGGCAAATGACTCAAGTGTTCAATAATTTATCTCTTGGATACAAGCTTCAGTTTCTTTTAACTCTTTTTATTAAACATTATACACATCTATGCTACGTGATGAGACAGAGTTATGCAATCTTCAAGCTAGTGTACACTTGATTGTGTAAATTCATATTGCAGTAGAATACTGTGCAGGTATATCAGCACATGTCTTGGACCAGGGCAATGGCCTTCTCCTGGGTGCAGCACTTGCAATAATGCAGCTTTCTGGCTTGGGTAAGTTTGTGTGGATCCAGCTGTAGTAGTTTTGCATGGCAAAGTTTTGGTAAAACGGGGACTACAGGGATGGCTTCTATCAGAAGCTGCTATAAGCTTCCCCTCTATCTCATAGAGACAATGCCAGCCAGCTTCAAGACAGGTCAGCCACTGGCCACAGCCAAAGCCATCAGTGATTAACGTATCTGAAGAGGGGAAAAAAGTTACTGCACAGGATCACACTTGTGACCCGTGGGGGACCCACTCTGGAGCAGTCTGTTCCTGAAGGACTACACCCTGTGGAAGGGACCCACACTGGAGGAATTTGTGAGGAACCACATGGAGACCCATGGAAAGGACCCGTATTGGAGAAGTCTGTGGAGGACTGTAGCCCATAGGAGGGACCTCACGCTGGAGTGGGAGAAGGGTGAGGAGGTCTCCCGCTGAGAAGGGGTAGCACATACAATCTGTGATGAACTGACTGTAACATCCATTCCCCATCTCCCTGAACTGCTGAGGGGGAAGGAAGTATAGACACAGGAAGAAGGGAGAGATGTTTTAAGTGTTAGAAGGGAGAAGTGTTTTAAGATTTAGGTTTTATTTCTCGTTTCCCTTCTCTATTTTAATTGGTAACAAATTAAACTAATTTTCCCCAAGTTTAGTTTATTTTGCCCAGGATTGCTGGATGATCTCCCTGTCCTTATCTCAACCTGTGAGCCTTTCATTATACTTTCTTACCCCTGTCCAGTTTATGATGGAGAACAACAGAGCAGCTTTAGTGGGCACCTGGTATCTGGGCAGGATCAAACCAGCACACTAGCTAATCACGCATTACATTTTCGGTTCTGACACAGTACTGACTTGTGCTGGATTAGTGAATTGTCTTGCCTCCCCTCCTTTGGCTCTACATACATAAATTTCCAAATGCTTACCTAAATGTGATGCTGAAATCCAATACAGGGTCAGCCTTTAAGTTACTTTTACTAACTTGGCTGAATCTTGATGACAGGTTGGGTGCTGGAAATATCAGGAAAATTCCAAAGGTGCAGTTTCAACAAACCCATACAATCACAGCCATAAACAGCAGCAAAAACTAAACAAGGAGTTTCTCCTACCAAAATAAAGATTAAAATTATGAAGTTTAGTTTGACCATTTGGAGGTCTTTAATTGACATAACTGTTGTTGCTTTCTTGAGTTGGGCAATGGGGATGTGACAAAAGCATTAAATGCACACATGACTTGTCACCTCTGCAGGCTAGTCTTTGCTGTCAACTTAAATATTTCACCTTCTTACATTATGGGTGGTCCACTCAGGATATGAGACACAGATGATGCTAACCCCATTCAAAAGAAGCAAATGTTCTTCAAGTTCCAAGTTATTATTCAATTATTCCTTTAAAGGAACATTTTCTCATTTGCTCATCTGAGAGTATCACCTTTGTAGCTTTAGCAGGGGAGCATTTCATTGCTCTCACTTTCACATATCACTTATTGTGAGATGTTGTCAGATGCATTTTCAAAGATATGAAAGACAAAACACAATGAAGCATGATTATTAAAAAAAAAAAACCCAAAAAACAAAAAACAGATATTACCTATACATTAAGGAAATTGAAGCATGTGACTGTTGCTGATGCAAAGGTCACTTCTTAGCCTCTTGCTTTAGTTATATGATGACTTTTTTTCCCTACTTCTTGCTTTTCCTTTCTCTTCCCTTTTTCTTTATTTCCCCTCTTTTGTCTCCTTTTCTTAGACCTCACTTTTCACTCTCTTTTTTTTTTTTTTGTTATTTAAACACTCATTACACTCTATGATGCTTACCTTGGTGCTTAGTCACAGGTGAATGACTTCCTTTTTCCTGCTATCAGTGTAAGTCAATTCTCTCTCTCCCAGCAATTCTGTGTGGGAATAAACATGATCATTAATCATTTTACAGCTCACAGCCTCCAAGACAATGCCACTAGCTAAAATGGTGATGGTAGAAACTGCAGCCACTTTCCAGCATTATTAATAGAGTAGCTGTACTTCTTGACTTGTCTTTAATTGATGAAATGTTGTCTTAGCCTTTTGTATGAGGAAAAGATTACAACATCTCTACCTAGTTTGGTCTGCATCTTAATTTCTACACCAAACACGCTAAAAATATTTTGATCAATTTGATGCTGGTGAAAATTACACATGTCCTCCTACACAATTGACTTTAGCGAACATTAGATATGAATAGAGATTCCTACTGCTCTGAATGGGTTTTAGACCAGAATGCACATCAATAACGACATAATGACAAATTCTAACATTTTGCCCCCTACTTATGTTGCTCACACACTGTGTACAGGCAGAACCTCTACAAGTCAGGAGATAATTTTTATGCGATATTAAATCCACGTCTCACCTGCAATGTATTGTGCAATTTATAATTAGCAAACTTTCTGATGGCAAACTCTATGGTTTTGATTTATCACAATCACAACCAAATTCACCAGGTTTTCCTTTAATACTGCTGTAGACCTCACCTATGAGGGAATGATCTCACAAGTAGAGTCACAGCTTTGCCTGCTGAGAACACGCCAGAAGAACTCTGAGTCATGCTGAAGATGCTAAGAATCCTTGCTATTAAGTGTAACCTACAGTTCCACTTTACATATAACTTGTCTCTATTTCGTAACTGGAAGACAAATCATTATGTCCAGTCAGAATAAATGTCTACCTTCTCAACTTGCAGGTGAGCTGAAGCTATCCCTTATGGAACATGTTATCTTTTTGGAGGCATGCTAATTACACATAAAGAGGTATGTGTGTACAGGCAGTGCTTAGGAGACTTGGATCCAAAGTGTACTTAATGTTAGAAGATGTCTGCCATCTGAATTCCCCCTGACAGGCAGAGAGCTGGCAGCAGAGAAACAGGTCATGCTTCTGAGCACTCTCTGCTTCACATGATCGCAAAATCTTTGGTCAAGAAAATCTGCCCCACTCCCCCCTCCAAAATACACTGGTACTGTGCAAAACACTGTCTGCTAATGAGAAGGAACTGCTTTGGATGATATTACTTTTTATCTCACTTGACATTGTCCTTCCTGTGCCCACAGTTAATCCACTGGCACAGCACATCTATTAAATCTCATGCATTCCCCAGCTTTGGACCCACCACATAAGAATTCAAGAAGTCACTGGGTAATGGACAAGACCATGGAGCAGATGAGAGCTTTCTTTTAGCTGTATTTAAGATGTTGAATCTATATTAAAAACGGAATAAAGTAATGTCATAAAATTATATTTTCAGTTATTCTTTTAAAAACCAAGAATCTTACCTAATTGTACCATCTGTTTGCTTGCATTTCAGTTAAAAATATAACACTTTCATTAGTGACAGCTTCTACTCTTCTCTTTCTTCTCCTTTACACAGTTTACTTCACTTTGTAGAGTAAAAAAAACTCAAACCAAAATCTTAATTTTTCCTGGCTTATGGTACAGAGGCAGAATATTCTATGGCAGTACTGAAAATTACTGCAAGATATTTACAACAATGATTATGTTCTTTCCATTTTAAATTAAGTACTTCTAAGGGATTGTTTAAGATCAGAAAAGAAAAAGGCACCTTACAATATCCCTGTCACTCTGTATGTTTTTCTTGATATCACAGGGTTCTGACAGAGGAGACTCTTAAGCCTTTTAGCCTGCTTTTTTTTTTTCTGTTAGATAATAGAAAATCCTAGGCAACTGATAAAAAGATAGATATCTGTATTATATTAATTAGTCTACGTAGACGATCTTGAAAACATTAAAAAACCCACTTGGCAATGAATTTCCAAAGAGGTAAGTAATTTCAGATTTATTTATGGGAAATTATCTTTCTCCTGATAGAAATAATGTCTTCCTTAATATAGAAGAGCTATAAAAGGAGACCAAATCACTGGCATGCATTCTATATCACTTTGACCAACTAACTCAAAGTTAATTTATTACAGAGCAATCTGCTGTGGGAGAGCGTATTGGTTGCCTCCCTTCTTTATTGCCTGTGGTATGAAAACACGTTCAATAAGCGAGGGATACCATCATGGTGCTGTTGTGCTCCCATGGTTCCTGGCTGCAGAGTAACCTCTCAGGGACAGTTGCAAGCTGAGTGTACCATTTCTAGGTCAAGTCATCTTGAAGTGATCACGAGAAGGTGAACGTGGAACCCGTGCTCTGAAGAGGTGACATGCAGTTCTTTACTGATGGACTATGCTGCAGGTGATTGTAGTGTGACAATGGGTATATTAATACAAAAAAAAAAAAATTTCTTCTGATGGAGTGCAAATTTTTTTTCTTCTCAAAAAAGGAAGAATGGTAGAAATACAGATATCTCATAAGCTTAGCTGAGTTGTCAGCGGTAGCATAATGCGTTCGTGGAATGGGCTGGAATTGCTAATGGTGAAATTCAAGCAATATAAAAATGAAAGTTTGGGAACTCTGCTGCATGGTGTTTCATAGTACTGGGAGATATCTGTTTTATTCACAGCAAACTGCAATGTCAGAGGTGCTATGGTAAACAAGCTATGCTTTAAAGTTATTGGGTTTGACAGAGAGATCAGATACTGCGTAAAGTCAAAATGTACCCAATCCATATACTTGTCATTTTATATTATGCCCTCCATCACTGTAATTTTAGAAATACAATGATGGAGGGTGAGGGCACACTGGAACAGGCTGCCCAGGGAGGATGTGGAGTCCCCTTCCTTGGAGATCTTCAGGACCCACCTGGAACATGTTCCTATGTGACCTGATCTAGGTGGAGCTGCTTCCGCAGGGGAGTTGGACTAGATAATCTCTAGAAGTCCCTTCCAACCCTAACATTCTATGATTCTGTGATTCTATGAAATATGGTTGGAGTGGCTACACTGACTAGAAAAGTGTAAGTATTTACGGGGTTCCCTTCCCACAGGGCTATCACAGGAGGGTGTGATCAGCCCGCCAAGATCAACAGGAGAAGCTCTGTGGTGAATGGAAGAAAACCTCTGCAACACCTTACAGACTGAGGGGGGCTGCTGACTAGAAGCATGCAAAAGTGACTACAGCATGCCAGTGAGAATAATTTGGGGATTACGTTAAACTACTATAGGATGTTTAGAGGAAGGACAAAAGGCTTTGAAAGGAAGAGATCAAGGCGGTTTGGGGAGGAAGCAATATGGGACACAGGATGAGGGGATAAAAGGGGCTGGTGATGTGCAAATGAGTTGTACATTCTATGCCCTACACCTGATCAGCCCAGTCTCTCTGTCATTATCTAAAATCCCATTTCTAAACACTTTCGTGGGCGAGGGGACTCTCTGTTCTGCACATGTGTGTATGTACAGCGGTTTAAGTGCCAGCAGCTGGAATTAGACCCCAACTCATAGCAGCCTATGTGTTCAGTGTGCCGCCACCCGGAGAGATTGCTCAAGGAGCCCCAGGGCAGAGGCTGCTCAAGGAGCCCACCCTCCTCCCGTGGTGGCTGCGGAGGCCGCCGCCCGCCACAGCGGAGGCGGAACCCTGGCGGGTGGTACCAGTCGCCAGCCGGCGCCTGTTCGGCGCCGCGCTCGGGCCTGCGCCGCAGCCTTCCGCCGTCCCGCGGTTACCAGGCAACGGCGCCATCAGCGGAGCGGGGAGCCCGGGCCCGGCGGCAGGATGGTGAGGGGCGGCGGGGAGGGGGGCGCGGGGTGGGCGCGTCGCTTCCCCCACCTCGGGCCGGGGAAGACCCGCCGAGGTACCGCTCTGACCCGGCGCTGCTCTGCTTTCTGCCCAGATGCTCTCCCGGGCCAAGCCGGCCGTGGGTGGTACCCCGCCGTCGGGAGACAAGCGGAGGAAGAAAGGGAAGAAGGTGCCGCAGCTGGAAGAGCTCTTGGCCCTGAGGGACTTCACTGGCGCGATCGCCTTGCTGGAGGTAAACAGCCGCGGCGGGGGCGAACACGCTGGGCCAGAGCACCGCCGGCACCCCGGCATTCCCACTCCGCTCGGGACCATGGTTGCCTGGCCTGTGCCTGGCACGGCTCCGGGGCGAGGGGAAGCCTTCCCCCGCCGTGTGCTCCACTCGTCTCCTTCCGCGCCCGCAGGGCCTGTCACGGCAGCTTTTACGCTCGCTTCGCATAACTTGGTTGGCATGTGAGGGTTGCCTGCTGATTCGCTCGGCAACGGCAGAGCATCTCCACCTCAGTAGCATCCACAGCTGTCACACCATCTGTGATGGAGTCTGTGTTATTTTGTTTAGCTTTGGGGCTTTATAAACTGTGTGGCAGCTTCTCTCACAACAAGAAAGACACTGAGGCTCTGGAGCTTGTCCAAAGAAGGGCAGCGAAGCTGGTGAGGGATCTGGAGCACAAGTCTGATGAGGAGTGGCTGAGGGATTGTTCAGCCTGGAGAAAAGGAGGCTGAGGGGAGACCTTATCTCTCTCTACAACTACCCTCAAAAAGAGGCTGTAGCAAGGTGGAGATCAGACTCTTCTCCCAAGTGACGAGTGATAGGACAAGAGGAAGTGGCCTAAAGCTGCACCAGAGGAGCTTTAGATTGGATATTGGTAAAAACTTCTTCACTGAGAAGGTTGTCAGACACTGGCACAGGCTGCCCGGAGAGGTAGTGGAGTCCTCATCCCTGGAGATATTTAAAAGCCATGTAGTTGAGGTGCTGAGGCACATGGTTTAGTGGAAGGCTTGGAAGTGTGAGGTTAGTGGTTAGATGGGATGATCTTACAAGTTTTTTCCCGCCAAAATCATTCCATGATTCTTACATTCTTTTTTCTCTACAAAGTTTAAGCGACATGTGGGTGAGCAGGAGGAGGATGCAGGCCTTTGGATTGGATACTCTGCCTTTCATTTGGGTGACTACAAGAGAGCACTGGAGGTAAGGTGGGGAAATCCTGCACTCTGAGGTTGGAAATTGTGATTTTGTGATAAAGTGATGAGAACAGGAGGAAGGTGTTCTGTGATAGGGAACAGTTCTACCAGCCAGTTAAAGTGCAAATGTACAGCAATAAGGTTGATACCGTGGAAGCAGTTTGAGCTGAAAAAAGGGTATTTTACTGTGAAAAGAGACAGTTTTTTATGGTTATTGATAGTCTGATTGAAACTAGGCTGGGTAGGGTAGCCTAATTTGCCCTTTTAAATGTCGTGGCTCATGCCCTAAATTTTCCATTTCCTTCTTACAGTTAGTTTTCCACAGTTTTGTTTTTCAGAATTATGTCTTCATCGCCATACCTGCAATATGCATGCTTTTTAAATTCTTTCTTTAGAGATTGATGCCCAGTGCTATTTATTGTACTTTATTATTCTTCTCTATGTTTTCTTGTATTAGGTAATTCAACAAAATGAGACTCTCTTATTCTCCAAAAGCTTTAAGTCACTAAAACGCATGTTGATTATTCAGATGCGCATACATTTTTATTATTTGCACCACACATTTATTGACAGTGTCTCTGGGATCTCATCATCTTATCAGTTGTGCCAGCATAGTTCTGTGTAGCAGTCTTAACACATTTTTGTTGTCTGCTTTTGTTGTCAGCGTGCACACCAGAACAGGGAGTGGTGTGGAGTGATGTGGTTGTACACACAAGGATTAATATAAGTTAGTGAAGATTTGAAAACAACTCAATCTGCCCCAAGTATTGTTTGTCTCATTATATTCCTACAGAAGTGGACTGCTGGGTCCACATACTGCTGTATTGCAGCATTCAACGCTTATTGGTTTCAGTCAATGTCAGCTAGGGGAGGTCTCCATCAGGATTCACTATGAAGTATAGCTGCTTTTGCAGTCTCTTACAGAATCACGGAATGGTAGGAGTTGGAAGGGTCCTCTAAAGATCATCTAGACCAACCCCTCTGCTAAAGCAGGTTCACCTACTTGCTTTCCCTGGAAGAAATATAAAAAACAGATGATAATTTAAAGTGTTAATGAAAGAAAGAAACCATAAAGAAATAGATTATAGAATAATTATGATATTTCCTCTCTTAAATAAAATTGGGTAATTAACTGTAGTAATACATGGTCACATGCACATAATTCATACATGAGGTGGAAAAAGAATTTCTAATGCTTCTGAGTAAATTCACAAGGCACTCTTAAGGGGGAAAAATTGAAGAGGAAACGTCCATTGGAAACATTAGAAATGCACAATTAATCAAATTGACAGTATACATAGTATAGAATGTGGAATGGTTGTAGAGGACATAGTGTTAACTTAAATTGCACAACTCTAAATATGAATATTAAAGATGATGAATGTAACAATGAGTTGCTGTAGTTAATTTATATTTAGATGTTTGGTGCTAGTAGGGGGTGAAAGTTTAAAATAAAGAAAATGTTTGTCTGCAGATGAAAAATATCTTGAGATTTCTCACAAATAGACTCTGCAATTGAAATACCCAGCAGATGTTTTTATAGCCAGAGTCGATTTTAAATGTTTCCTCCAACGAAAGCGTTAACAGCAATTATTTTATCTAGTTTTTTCGAGATTAGGTTTTAGATGTGGTGTTTGATTCACCACTAGGTGATGCTGTAGATTCAGGCTTTTAAAAACTGCAACATAGTCGTCTTTTCCTGTCTTTCTGCCCAACTAGGGACAATGAAAAGTTTGTATGCATGGGAGTGGGTATGGGGGGGGGGGGGTGGTGGTGTTTGGGAGAGATCACAGTGTGGGTGTGTGTGGGGGGTGTGTGTATGTGAGAGATCACACAGCCTATCTTTTCAGATTTTTTTTTTTGGCGTGGTGATGAGTCCTGATAACTTTGTCTTTTTGTAGTGACATGTGGATAATGAACCTGTGCATCTCAACCTAGTTTTCGTTTGGGACAGAACACCATAGTTGTAATTCCCAAGCCTGCAGTAATTGAGAGAAAGAGTACTGACTGTGGAGATTGAATTGACTTTTAGTTATCAGCTTCAAGGCTGGAATGCAATGCTATATCTTCTCTGCTGTATTACACAGGCATTGTTGCTGTACTTTCAAGGACAAATTCCTTGATTATCTATAACCTCTTGATTTTGAAGCACATTGGAATTCTCCAGGGTGACATTACATGCAATCTAAATGATTCGCACTCCTAACTGCCTGGAAGTGACAACAATGCACAGTCTGTGACACCATATTCTCAGTTATGGTTTGTGTACCTGATGAGGGTCTTCAGAAATTATGCTACTTGTTAATCCTTTTATTTATAATACTCTTATAATGAGCCAGGCATACTGGTTGCATAGCAACTTTTGGAGAGGTTTGGGAATTGGGGTGATGTGGCCATCATCCACTACTGAGAGAAGCAGAGGAAGAAAAAAACAAAAAACCCCAAAAAACAGTCAAACCTCCAGCTCCAAGAATATCTTCAGAGAGAATGACAGCAAAATATCTGGCACATTCATGTGAGAGAATTCACATTCTCCTACCACAAGCATGCCAACAGTCAGATATTCTCTAAGTAGAGCACAACAGCTTCACAAGGGTCATGCTTTCTTCTCGGTAGGTAGATGCCTTTCTCAAAGAATATGCCACAGACACAGGTCTGGGGGGATCATCTCTCCTGCTTCATACCAGTTTACAAGTGCTACTGCACTGTACTCTTGTAGAAGTCATGGTAGCAGTCTCTCTTTGGAAACTGACTGCTTCCTTCACACACAAATTGATTTTTCTTGAGAGGCCAGTGTCTTCCTGGCATCATATGGCAACCAGAACTCCCCTAGTGCATGACGACATCTAATTAGTTTTCTGGAGTCTTCCATATCTGCTATCCCTAGTGGCAAAACCCCCATCTGTTTTTCTGCCATTACTTGTTCATAGCACTAATCTTTAGCCTTTCCTGAAGAATTTCCTATGTTACCCAAGAAGAAAAATCAGAGCATCAGTCTGATGAATCTGTTTCTGAGCTGCCTGATCTTATAAATTGAAGCCACCAGGACCCAAGAAAGGAAAGATTATAAGATGTATTTGAGGTATTGACAGTTTAAGAGAGAATTTGACAAGAGCAAGTGCGCTGCTGGGTTGGGTTCAAGAACAGGTTTCACATTTGCACTCTGCATCCTCTGACTGGGCTTAGGCACAGAGGATGTTGGCATGGTACAGCTGCCAGACATGGCAATGCCATTTTGCAGACATGAGAGCAAAGCATGATCCCTAGGCCAGAGCCTTCAATGCATTGTTTCTGTTAAAATCTCTCAAACTATGGTCCACAGTTCTGGTAGTTTCTCCTGTTTGCTGTCTCCCAGAGAATCAGGAGATTCTAGCAGATTCTTGCAGAATTCTAGCAGAGAATCGGGAGCTATTTCACATCTTCACTGGATGTACCTCCTGCCTATCTATTTCAGTCAAATAGTAAATCATGAAAGGAGCAGAGCTAATACTAAGGTGATGGTTGATCCATGAGCAGTATCTGGTCTTGCTTGACTACTTCAGCTGGAAATGTGAGAATATAGGTACATTCAAGTTCCTGACAGCTGAAGCTAGAAAGTAAAATAAAAAATTTGTTCACTGTTCAGGTGAGGGAGCACTGGAAGGGGCTGCCCAGATGGGTTCTGGAGTCTCCGTCTCTGGGGACATTCAAAACCCACCTGGATGAGTTCCCGTGTGACCTACTCTACGTGGCCCTGCTCTGGCAGGGGAGTTGGACTAGATGATCTTTCAAGGTTCCTTCCAACCCTTAAGATTCTGTGATTTTGTAATTTTTGGCCCAGAGAAGTTCTCTAGGCTTGACTGGCATGACACAGCCAGGTTATGAGTATCTCTACACTACCTTTGAACAGTGATGGAACAGCTGTATAGGTGGCCTGTTTATTGGATCTTGAAGGTCTGTGTTTATGGGCTTGAAGAATCTAGGCAAGTAATGAGGGCACTGAGGAGAATCCTGCTGGCTTCAGCATTGTCAGGAGGTGTCCATAGTTGTAGGCAATCAACCTGACAGGCTGCTTTTGGGTACGTATGATTTGTGATAGGGGCGAGAGGTGGAGAAGAGTAAAACAGAAAAAGTTGTTATGCTCCTGGTTGATAAAAATAGACCACAAGTTGACTGTTGGGAAAGGGTTTGGAGTATTTACTTTTGTTGGCTTTTTTGGAGAGGACTGGGGGAAAGCTATTGTGAAGTAGTCTAAGAGGCTGATGTTGAATGCCTTTCAGTGAGGAAGGAGGCAACAGCACATAGTCTGGGCTCATAGCCCGGAACTGACGGGTAAGGAGCACCAATAGTCTTCATCTTTATTTACTGTGTTTCCATAGATTCGTGTTGGTACCGCTGGAGCACTCTTTATTTATTGCTTGTTTTAAATGGCCAAGCCAGAACATGACTTGTGTTTATGCACTTTGTCTTTTCTAATTAATTTGCCTGGAGGCATAGCCGAAAGAGACCTTTGGGTGCATTTAATCTAAGTGGATTTTGAAGGATTCCAGATGGTCCAAATAAACAGCAGTGGCCTGTCTCTCAGAGCTCTGTGACAGGCCTAAGTCAAGACTGAACTGGTCTCAGTAGGAAAGGTTGGCCTTCATGCAAATGTTGGGGTTTGTTTTGGGTTTTTTTTAAATATTTATTTTAAATCTTCTTGAAGGGCAGCCGGCCTCTGAAGTATTAGCAAGGCTGAGCTGGCTTTTAAGGACATATCTTACCATTATCTTTTGTTTGAGAATGCAGTTTGCTTTCACTTGGCAACAGGAAAAAAGAAGAAAAACCTGACACTTGCAAATTAAAAACATTATTATTGTCAGCACATTTCTCTTCTTGGGATTCACCCTCCTTTGAGCATGGCTTATTTTATCTAGTGCTATATGTACATCCGTGCCTTTCCCCCAGAGGTAGGAAATCTTCCACCTGTAGTGGCACAATCTGGTGAACTCTCACTAGGTAGAGGGAAATACCAGTTCATCTGTTTGGAAGAAGAGGACAGAGTCAGCAAAGGATTGTTTGGCTGGGAGGAATGAGAGGCTTATGGTGACTGGAAGCATGCAGATAGCATTCTTTCAGCAGGTCTGGTGAGAACCTTGTGTGACCCTGCCTGCTTTGCCAGTTGCTGCCAGTTGGATGTGACTGGATAGAAAACCTGTGCACCAGCAAGAGGTGCTTTGACTGGCACGATCCATCCTAGGAATTTAACAGAAACCTGACAGAAGGTTTATGATCAAACGATTTTGATTATGCACCCCATCAGTAAAAAAATTTTGAGCACAATCCCCCAATAGATAAGAGGAGACTGTGAGGGGATCTCATTAATATTTACACATATCTAAATGGTGGATGTCAGGAGGTTGGGCATCACTTTTTTTCTGTTGTATCTAGTGACAGGACAAGGGGCAATGGAAAGAAGCTGGAACAAAAAAAGTTCCATTTAAACATAAGGAAAAACTATTTCACTGTTCAGATGAGGGAGCCCTGGCACAGGCTGCCCAGGCAGGGTGTGGAGTCTCCTGCTCTGGAGGCTTTCAAAACCTTCCTGGACACGTTCCTGTGTGACCTGATCTAGGTGGACCTGCCTTTTCAGGGAGGTTGGACTAGATGATCTCTAAAGGTCTCTTCTAACCCCTGCCATTCCATGACTCTATGATTCTATGTAGCTTTAAATTGTATAGGTGTACTACTGTACTAACATATAATGTAATTATAAAACATCCACAAAAATAGAAACTGAAAAAGATGATACAAAGATGAAATAAACCCTATTTTAAAATTATTTTAGTTATTAATCGTACCAAAACAAATTTTCTTCCTTCACTCAATGGTATTGTCTTGCACAAAAAGCAGGGGTATGCATGCCCCACTTTGGAGTCCACTGTTTTAATCTATGCTAAGACCCTACCTTAAGGTTCATAAAAGTGTGTTTAATGCTTCATTAAGTATTCACAAAGATATTTCCCTGGTGTTTTTGGCTCTCGAGCTTTGGCTGGAGGAGCAGTTAGGAAAAAATCAGAAAAGACTGAGGAAAAGTTGGTTATGTTGAAACCTATATAAATTTAATATATTTATATTGTAGATAATATAATATATAATAATACACTATATCCTATTAAAATATTGTTTCATAATTATATGTAAATAATAATGGAACTAATTTTAATATATTTATAACTTCAATATTGACAGAATTCATGTTCTTACAGCAAAGACTTGTAGCACTGCTTGTCCCTGTATGTGCTGTTGTTGTGAATGAGAAAGAGCTAGGGGTATACCTTGGATTAAAATGTAACAGTTTTATTGTAAGAACTGCAGTGAACTTAAAAATAAGTCATTTGATCGCAATAATTTAATGATACATTGTAAAGTGGTGGAAGAAATAATGCTACTTAATACAAGTCTGTGCTGTTACAGGTTTCTAAAAAATCGACCCTCTCTTCTGTTACAGGAATATGAGGCCTTAACCAAACAACCAGCTTGCAGTCCAGATGTTTGGGTCAACCTTGCTTGTACATACTTCTTTCTGGGAATGTATACAGAAGCTGAACAAGCAGCCTTGAAAGGTGAGATGTATGGCTCTGATAGAAAGGACTACTACTTGACTTGAACACTTAATCTTTTTTCTTTTTTTTTTTCCATAGGAATAAATAATATTTTTGAGCAAAGTTTTTTTTTGTTTGGGTTGCTGTTTTTTGTCATTTACCAGGACAGTAATGCTTCCTAAAAATACCTTGAGCAGGTGGAGCAGCTGGAACTAAAAGAAGCATCTGGAAAATAATCTCTCTTATTAAATTCTAAATAAAAAACCCCAGCATATGCTGAGCAGCCACAAAAAGTTACTTTTCTTTTGACCAATTCCATGTCTCTGAGCCAGTACAGATGCAGCTGATTAGGCTAGTGAAGTTGTCAAAAAATAAGCATCTGAGAGAATTCAACATTCTCCCTGATGTGGACAAGAACTCTTTACGTAATTTGAATGACTTCGTAGGTGGTCTTGCTGCCTTATAAATCAGATATTAGGTATCAGATTCTTCAAAGCATAGAGTTCACTGCAGTCACATTGTTACAGTTCTACTTTAATGTGAATGTGCACGGGATCATTTAAAGCAGAGGAATGGCAATTAGATTCCAAAGCAGTTTTTACTGCCTGGGTTCAGTTTTGTTACCCTTCCCTTTCTATTTGTCTTAGTGATTTATGTTGTTTCCTATAATCACAGTATCTCAGTGGTTTCAAAGTAGAATTAATAGTAGTGGTGTTCTCAGTCAACTTATGACTCTTGCCTTTTTAGGATAAAACTGTTATCAAAGTATGGGTTTTCTCGTTTCTTTCTTTCTTTAGTCTTCTAGTCTTGGGCTCAAAATAGGGTAGGGAGAAAATAATTGTGTACTTTCTGCTACTTACTGTGGAAGGGTGCTTTCAAAAAGGATAGTTTTGTGGTATTTTTAGAAATAAATAGATTCTTGTATCCCTTTAAAATCTTCCAAAATATCACAGTGAGTTCAAATCTCACAACTGGCAATATTTTATGTCCATCTGTAGAAAGTTTCGTGCAGAACTTTGTCCTGTGTCTTTCAAGAGGTCCATAAATTTATAATATTCATAGACAGTAAATGAATGTACCACAAAATTGAGCTTTGGAGATTACAATCTAGGATTTGAACTGGAATATAAAAATAATTAACAGTAGAGCCTGAGGTGTCATTTTTGACCTAAAGCATGGTGGAAGCAAGAGGCTGCATCCTGTACCAATTGAAGTCATTGTCATCAGCCTCACATCAAGTGAGTTACAGCAATCCATTCTAGAAGTGACAGATACACAGCTAGGCATGCAGCTTTATTAACTGTGAACCAGGAGTGAGGGAAGGTTAATGCTTTTTTGTGCCCTTTCAGAGTAGTTGTAGAATCATGGTGGCAGAGAACAGTGTGGTTACTGTTACTGATGGAGGAAAGGGCAGGAATATTAAGAAGGGAGGGCAAGATAAAGAGAGTATAGCTGAGGGAGGGACCAGAGAATAACTGAATGTTATGCTAGTAATATTGGTTGCTGATTTTATGTCACTGTTTAAGTAGGACAACATGCCAGCTTTTATAATATGGTGCTGTGAGTGCTGTAATACTGCTGATTTCTGGCTGCTCTGCCTCTGGGGAGGCAATCACAGCCAAAGAGTTATATCACTTGTCCTTTCTCCATTGAAGGCTTCCAAGTGTTGTACATTCTGCTTTCCACTCCCATCATTCTTTCTCACTTTGAGGTTGAACCATTTTATTTTTTGATCAAGACAGATCCTCTTTTGGATTCTTTTTTTTTTTTTTTAAATCTTAGGATTGCAACAGGAATGGCTGTTTGCAGTGAGTAATACCTTGTGATTCTCTTCCATGGTTTTGCAAAGATCCTGAAGAAGCAAAATGTTTTACTGGATATGGGAACAATAGGTGAAGTCTCTAGAAGGAAACCATTTATTCAGTATTGCCTTGAAAACTGCTGAAAAAACTATAGATGTTGTTAGTATTGGGCATCTCACCATTCTTATTTTGGGATTATTTTGCCTTAATTCTTGCAAACTGCTTGCTGTTTATTGCTATAGTTCTTCTAAGCCTCTGAAAGCAGCACAGTGAAGGAGAAAGAATATATTTTCAGCTATAATTCTATATTTCCTCCATGATGGCATCTCTGTATGAAAGGGAACATAAGTGTCAGCTAGCTTTCTGGAACAGGTCTTTCACACAAACATGTAAATATCTAGAAATCAAATAGAAGTTCTTTCTTGCCATGTACTGTTGCTGTTGCTTCATAAAATTACCCATCTGAGGGAAAATATACAAGATACTTAAAAATTAGGAAATTAGCATCAAAAGCTATGAGGTAATTATTGCATTTCATGCAAGATATATAATCCACAATCTCTTGTTGAGGGAGGTTTTACGTTTATTTTATAATAGATGTGAAGTGTTCACTTAGCTTGTCATTACTTAATTAAAACTTCATGGTACGTTCTTTCAGGCAAGAATAAATCTGTATATCAAAAGTCATATAAACCAGAATTACTGCAAATATAACCGAAGAAGTAGAGCAAAAAGGCAATAAAGAAAAATCCTTCTTTGAAGGTTTTTCATTGCAGTTGTAGTTTATCTCCTCTAGGCTTTCTTCCAAATTCCTTTCAGATATTTTTGACTTCTTTTTCTCTGCTATCCCCTTGGTGAAGGCAGAGTTACTTCAAGTCAGCTACTGTTGTTTCATCCCATAGTGAAGCTGCCAAGTGATGCTTTCTTTACTTTTTTTGCATCTGTGCCCTCATACATTGTCTGGACATATGTTTTCCATGCTGTGTGCTAGCCCATTGAGTTTTGGGAGAACGAGGCTGAAAGTCTTCACCTTGGCTTAAAAAATCATAATAAATTACTATTTTCAATTATAAGAACAAATAATCTTATCTTGAATACAATTTGCTGTGCTTTGCAAAAGACAAGTAACAGAAACTCAGCCTGGCACTCTTGCACAGGGATCCTGGCAACTTATCCCAGTGTTTAGAAGTCTACACAGTGCTCTCAGAAGCCGCTGGGTAGCTCTGCATTAAGAAAAATACAAGAACTAACAGTGTTCTTTTAAACCACAGAATGTGCACATAAATGGGGCTGCAGTTAAATCTGTTATGAATAACAGTTTATTAAGGATAAACAGAATTTTACAATGAAGTTTAAGATTCCTGCACAGACAGGGTTGCCTTGCTGAACCATTATAAGTTTTTTGTTTGGTTGAGTTTTTTTCCGTTTTGGTTTTTTTTTTGTTTTCCATTGAAATTTTTGATTGACAAAGCACTGTCGTTGCTTCACTCCTTCACAGCCCTGCATGTGTCAGATCTGAGTGTGGTTTAACTGAGCAGAGGGACTTCTCATTTCACAGCCTATGCTGGAAGGAGCAATGTTGTACAAAAGCAGAACAGCAATGGATTAGTAAGAACAATGATGTTTTACAAACCAGTTTTGCTTACGGCATGTACTAATGTTTGCCAGGTGTCAGATAGTTGTCACCAGTGCAAATGTGCCGTTACAAGTGGGCATGGAAAAGTTGATGGGCTTTCTTTTTCTTTGCATGTTTACCTACATGCAAAATTGTCTGTTTTCTGCTTGATCTGTGCTTCTTTAGAAAAGTAGTTTCATTGTGTAATTTTCATTGCATTTTAGCTGTAGCTTTGAACCAGCAAAGTTTGATGTATGGAACCTTTAAAAGTGCACGAGTAAAAATATGTGTAGTGGAAGTTACAGAGCAATAATTCTGTATATTGTAATAATTCTGTATAAGGAATAATTGATAAGTTTTTTACTTTTATGATCTTCAACTTAACCGTGCTTAGGCATGACTGAGGACATTCATTGAAATTTTCCCATTCTCAAAATACTTAAAAGCCAAATATGTAAGTAAGTGAACATATTTGGCTTTTAAGTATTTTGAGAATGGGAAAATTTCAATGAATGTCCTCTGTAAATTTTGTTCAAGAAAATCCTGAACAGTTGAGCTATTCAAGCTTGTGTAAGCATGAACCTTGTTGGACTATGTTTTTCCCAAACATTTTCCCATACCCTTGCATTTTCCCTCAACCAGTGAGACTGTGGTTCTGAGGCACAGAGGGCTTCATTCAGCTACTGTACTCAGGTGAGCAGGGTGTTTTTTCTCAGGGATGGGAGAATATGGTTTCCTCTGGTTATATTTTCTGTGCTGTCAGGCTGAAGCCTTCTCAGCACTCTTCATACCAACTCCTGTTTTGTATGTTTACGATTTGTTCTGCATCTGTTAATATGTGAATTGCTGCTATAGCATATGCATTATTTCTGCTAGATGGAATTTGTTTGTTCAAGATTGCCTTGAACTCTGCCGAGAGGGTACAAATGCCAGACTGTCCATGAGTGTATTTCATCATCTTTTTGCTGCCTGTGGCAACAATGCAGAACCCACTGAGTCTGAGCTGCCATTTCTAGTGAACTTAATTTTTTGTTTTATAATTAGTGACAGTAACGATCTTCACTCTTGTTGTAACTGTTTATTATATTTTAACAAATACTCTTCTAGGTGCTTGATCAATATCAGCACATAAAAATATACAGATCCCTAAATTTCTTAGTGCTGGTTTTAAACAAAACAAAACAAGACAACCCAACACTTCCCCCCCAAAAAAAACAATTGTCACCTTGAAAAAGTAGGACAGGAAAAGAAGATTGTGCGTCCTTGTAGCATTAATAGATCAGTGACAATGAATTTCAGTTGCAGCAGAGAGTAATAAAAGAACAGGCCTAATGTCCCTTTAAAATCAGTCTCTGAGGCAATTCTATCACTTCCTGCTCCAGTAACTGACAACAGCTTTACCCAAGATTCATAACCAAATTCTTTCTTGAAACTAATCTGGCCTTGTTCGTATGTTTCCTTGTCTTTCTCAAAAAATGCTTTTGGCACTGGGAGAAAAGAAACTGTTGATAGTGAATGTTTCCATGATTCTGCTTACTATACCAACAAGATTTTGGTTTTGTTTTTTGTTTTGTCCCTCTCTCTGGCTGACATGAAGCAAAAGTGTCTTCTTTTAAAGAATATAAAATGAATGATATCATCTAACATCTTACAAAGCAGGACATTTTTTTGTTCCTCCATGTCTCCATGCGCACCATCAGAACTCACATTTCATCTTTCGCCTTTGTTTTTAAGTGTAAAATAATATGGACTAACCCTCCAGCTTTTGCCAAGAAGTAAATAATAATTTTGATGTCAGATCAGATGCCAGGTTTGCGAGGGCAACACTGCAGTCATTGGTTGACCAATGAAACAATAATTCCTCAGTTTAGATTCTTGAGGGAGTATTGCTTGCAAGTCACAATTTTCACAGTGAAATTAATGCTAAAACCCACTCAAAAAAAAAAAAAGGGAACGAAAACCTACTCAAAAAGGGAACATTGATGTCTTTACCCATAGTACTGTGATTATACAAGATGTTATTTTCAGTGTAAATCCCACAATCTGTCCTGCTTGTATTTTTGGAGTCTTTGATGAGCAAATGTTTTGAATTGTGAAGAGTGGTTGTGGTTAGTTTAAGTTTTGCACAAAAGCACACATGGGATCCATGTGCAATCCTTCTAAACTTTGATATTAAAACCTATCAATTAATGCTGGGACACATGTGGAGTTAACACAGTATCATTGCAGACAACATTTTTAAGAACATGTTTTTAAATTACTCTGACTTCCTGACTGAATGGATGAAATGCTTTCTGGAATGTACATTGATCATAGATCAGAAAAACTTTCTGTTCTTTAGTAATTGGGCTAATGAGAATTGCCCCATGTATCTTAGATTGGACACCATTTAACTTCTTAGCAACTTGGTGCTTTGTTAGCAACATATCGCAAGATGATGGGGTTCTGTGAGAACACTTATACCACTCTTGCCATTTGGGACCAATCTGTTCTAGCAGTTCTTTAAGGAGGAAAGGACAGAAGTAATTGCTTTACCTATCAGAAGTAGGTGGGTAGCCATACAATGCCAACCTGATGAGAACGGCCTGGGTTTTGGTATTGTCCACTGTGTTACAAAGTTTCCTGGCTGTGTGGAAAAAGAGGAAAAAGTCTCAAAACCTCTCCCTAAATTGCTTTGAAGGAAAAAAAAAGAAATCTAACTTATTACTAGAAAATTCCATCTTGGAGGGGGAGGGAAGAGTTTTTGGTGGTTTGAGCCCTCTTTCATGGTTTAGGAGGATGTCAGAAGAATTATAGCCTTGTGTTACAGGCCATTGCTTTGCTAACTCTGCACTTTTGTGGCCTCATAAACACTGTAAGTAATTCTGGTTTTTTGTAAAGATTCCGTGTACATCCTTTCTGTGCAACATAGGTTGCCAGCTGGTTGGTCTGAGCGAGAATGAGAGTGCTCATTAACTGAGTAGGCTAAAGAAAACACAGGAAACAAGGAAAGGCTTTTTGGAAGATTGCTTGCAACAGAAATTAATAGCTCTGTTGGATGGGGACCTTTGTCACTTGTGGTGAAGTACAAAGCTCTCTCTGGTAACTAAAAGCTCTACAGTTAACAATTTGTGTCATGGGGCAAGTTAAATGGAATTCCTAATCCTGCTAAAGTATGAAATTTCATGAACCTTAGTGGGTCCAGAAAGGGGATGTTTCCCTTAAATCTCTCGTCATATCTTAGTTTGAATCTTATCTACTCTGACTACAGGACTCTTTCATGTGCCTTTTGTTCCTAAGGACAGAAGAAATATTAGAACTAAGTGTACTTTAATGGGCATGCATAGCAAAATGGTAGCAGCAGTGGGTTTTGCACTACACTGGAAGTTGACAAGATTTGTAGAATTATGAATCACAACTTATTTCAAATGTGACGTATTGTAGAAGGAGCCTTGATTATGACTTTTGTCTGTTGCTGCTTTTCATTTTGTAAAAGATGCTGTTCTGTGTGTCACAAAAATTCAGAGCATTATCCAAAAGGCCCTGCAGGGAAATGATAGTGTAATTCACACAAGTTTTAAGGCTCATGGAAGACAGAGGCCAAGTTGAGAAGTTATTTTTCAATAAGGATTTCAAAAGAAATGGTCAGTGAATGAAGTTAGGAAGAAATTGCTCTAAAATTGGTAGAACCTGCCCCGAGGCATGACCTGCAAAAGCTGCGTCAGTGAAGAACTGTATTTGAGATAATTAAATGAAAGAGTATGGCTGCATGCTTGTCTATTGAGAGTGGTATAAAAGAGACACCCTGAGCTGCTCTTTGCAGCAATACTTACTGCATTTTCCTTTCAGCACCTAAGAGTCGTCTCCAGAACCGTTTACTCTTTCACCTGGCACATAAGGTATGATGTCTTTTCTTCAGTCATGCTTTATTTGTTTTCTTTTAATTTTCGGAATGTGTAATATCTGCTGGCAACCTGTCAGAATAATTAAAATGTCTGTGGTGGCAGGAGAACAAACATTTTCTGTAACCACCCTACTGTATTAAATTGTGGGGGAGAAACGTAAGTGTGAAAACATGATCTCAGAATAGATGGTCTCATGTATCTAAGGAAAGTCTTACCAGCTCACTTCACGTAGATCATACAACAGAAACCTCATGGTATTTTTGATCACAAAGAACCTGGAACTTGAATAGACTCAGAAACATAGAAGCCACTGTTTTCCTTTGGAATATACCAAATTTTCCTAACTTGCAACTGTCTTAAATTTGGCAGTTTGACCAAAATTATCTATACGCTATTATTGATCCTCCTGTCATTCAGTATCCAAGAAGTAATGTTGTTTATCACATGAAATTTACTTTAATTTCAACAACAATTAAATGTTTGTTTCACTTATCACACATAAATTTGGTTAAATTCCCTTCCCTTAAATTTCGTTTTGTACCATCCTGTATTATGCTTCACAAGTACTGTGCTACTGAAGAGACTGAGTTGAGAGAAAGTGTAAGTCCTGAATGTTAGCTTTGGTGTCAGATTCTCTTTACTTTAATCTCTGTTAAGTTTAAGAGAGAAATCTTAAAACGTTTTTTGTACTGCCACTGGCACTTACAGATGACTCTGATAAAGAGAAGTTGGGTAATTCCTAGTTCATCTAGTTGCTGTTTGTAAATAAAGGGTTTTACAAAGCTGTGAAGCCTTTTAGTTCTGTTAAGCAACTTCTTTTGCCTTTGTAGTGCAGTATCATTCTGCTACTGGCTTAGAGAGGAAGGAAAAGAATTTGAAGAAAACTGAGCAGGTAGATGAAAAACAAGTACATAAGATAGAAATTGTGTAAGAAACATTCATAATTACCATTGATTCAGCAGAACCAGCAAAGGGAAGGACTGGAATAAGTGATTTGAGGAGGATGATTAGGTGAATAGCCTCAATTTTATTGTTGTAATGCAAAAGTTACAAATATGTTTAACTCTGTTCCTTGTTTTTATCCTTGTGTGTGTAATGTGCTGTACAGCAATGCTTTTAAAAATAAACCATTTCTTTAGAGGAGATAGAATTTTAAGGGACTGATGAAAGAGATTTTGTTAGTGCTGTGAAAAAGTCTTGTGAAAATTAGTGCTTGTGTGTTGGCAAGTCTTACGTTTTTTGATAATCATCAGAAATAAGATTTGGATCTACAAACAGCAAAATTTCTCCTGGCTCAAATAATAACAGTCAAATCTTGCGTTGCAAAATTCTGTTTGTGAAATAATTAATTCCACTCTTCCCCTCTTATCCATCAAGGCATGTGACGTGTAATTATGTCTAAATCACACCTTAAAGGAAAACGTGTACTTAGTTTTAGTCTCACATTTATCTGGTTTCAACTGGTCTGCCTCTTCAATGTTTGGCTTTCTCCACTGGTCAAATTAAAGTAACAGCATTTTTCCAGATGTGTTTTTTGAATCACCTACTGTTTGCCAGCGAGGACTAAACTAATCCAGCTAATTAAAACATTTTTTTCGCTGAACTCTTCTGAGAATGTGTCACACTCTTTCTAGTTCAACGATGAGAAGAAACTGATGAGCTCCCACCAGAATCTGCAAGACATTACAGAAGATCAGCTTAGCTTGGCATCTATCCACTACATGCGATCCCACTACCAAGAAGCTATTGATATCTACAAACGCATTCTACTTGATAATCGGTGGGCGTCTCTACTCTAAACCTTATTGCTGTCGCCGATACTGTTGGTATCTGAATTCCACTTAGCTGGTTGTTTTCTGAAAGTAGGAATTTTCCCCACTTACTGTGTCCCTTTCCCACCACAAAATGTGCACAAATTGCAGGGTCTCTCAGTTTTGTTCATTGCAAAGCATGATTGAAAAATGCAAGTCTTTCAGTTTTGTGCATTGCAAAGCGTGATTGAAGAATTCAAGTTTAAAAAGAAGTCTGCTCTCTATTGCTTTCTTTTAATTAGATTTGAATCTAATTCATTCTGAGATCTTTTTTTCTTTAGTTACTTAATTCTCTGAATGATAGATAGTTATGTACCTAGTTTGTCTTTTCCTTTTTTCCCCTCTGATGGCCATTCTAGTGACCCTTGCTTGTGATTGTGGATTTCTCCCTCATCTCTTAGGCTTACTAAGAAGGGTACAGTTCTTAGTTTTTATGTAGAAAGTTGTTTGCATTCCTGGAAATCTGAAATTCTCTCTGTTTCTATTTATCCTGCTGTGACACTTGATGTTTTTTTCTGTCATGTTCTGCAAGTTCTTAGTTCAGAATTAAAAAGGGAACAAACTGAATTCTTAAGTGGCTGGCAGTATTGCTTAATGAAATAGAAGCTGCTGTCCCAGAATACATAGCTCTGTTTTGGCAGTGTTTTCTCTTGAATGCTTCAGAGAAGTACATCATAATGTGTATGTCATGTAATGCTTGCGGAAGAGATTTTAACTTCCAAGTCCTGTAGAAGCAGTCACTCAAAGCTAAATGAGAAAACCTTCGTAGCAATTACAATGCCTGTCTTATGTCTGTGTCTAGTTCTTCTGGCTTGATAGCTTGTAATGGCAAGGATTTTTTGGAAATACTTGTACTGAGTATAAGATAATAAGATCCATTACAATGCTTTTGACAATTTATGTGCATATTAAAGGTATTTGCATGTGTTGCACAGAAAATCCTTTTCTGCGAGGCCAAAGACAGTGCTTATGTTCTGTGCATTTCCTTAATGTGAAGCTGCTGCCTTTTCCCAGATTTGCAAACCAAAAGTTTTGTAGGTGATTCTTTAAAGCTGCAGCAGCTGCCATTGAAAATCCTAATGTAAATCTGGATCTGGATCTGTGCAGTCTTAACTAACAAACTAGAGCTCTAAAAGCTCCAAGCATTTCTCAGAATCTCCAGGTTTGATGTGCTTGTAAAAGATGTATAGACATGCGAAAGCTTTATCACTGATTTTAATGTTCTGTAGTATAATTATGTGGTGGGATTTAAATGTTCTCTTTAATCTTCTTTCCTGCAGGGAATACCTGGCTCTGAATGTATATGTGGCCCTATGCTATTACAAACTGGATTATTATGATGTATCACAGGAAGTGCTAGCTGTTTATCTTCAGCAAGTTCCTGACAGCACCATTGCCCTTAACCTTAAGGCCTGTAACCACTTCCGACTTTACAATGGGAAGGCTGCTGAGGTATCTATTGGACAGCCCTTCAGTTCACCTTTTTTTTCAGTACAGGTTTCTTGTTATCTGTCTTAATCTGCAATGTTGATAATGGCCTTTATCTTGTCATTGTGTCCTCTTAGGAATGTCACTTATGTCAGTTTCCCTGGTATTAAGATATCTGTCCACATGCATGCACAATGATCTTACAGTTTTCCCAGTCCACTTTTGACCTTGCATCTATATATATTATCCAATTGCTAAAATCATCACATAGAAGCAGGAAGGCAAAAATCTTGCAGTGACCCAGCACTGCTGGAGATGTCTTTCTATCAGCTTTGGGGCTCCCACAAAGCTCCATTTATGCCTACATGGTTTTTTTGTTTTGATGTTAAACTTTTGGAATACATATCATTCCAGGCAGAGCTCAAGAACTTGACAGACAATGCCTCTTCATCTCTTGAGTTTGGCAAGGAGCTCATTAAGCATAATCTGGTGAGTAATATATTTCTTGGATTTAATATGAACTGCATTCATTTGTAGAGCTTTTCTTGATGACTCATAAAATGGAATATTTTGAGAATTGCAGACCCAGTTGAATCTCTGCTGCTGTATAAATTCTGTTGCAGAAATCCTACCTGTATAATCAATGTGCCATCAAGCATCATTTTCATTTTCCTGGACTTTTTCCCTGTCAGTCTGAGACTGTGTCAAGAAAATAATAATGCTGTTGCTTTTACCCCCGGAGGCATATTGAAATAATTTCTGTCCTGTAAGAGTACCTTTGCAAGATATTGTACGGAGCCCAGTCAATAAAGACACTGTAGAAACAAGTCAGAATGTGTGACCCTGACTGCTATTTAGTATGACAACAATGTGAGTGAAATTAAGATAACTCTGGAAAATGGCCTTCATACAAAAAGTGCTTGATAAGCAGTTCTTATTTAATGATGGGCAGTTGCTTGCCTTGTCGTTTTTCAAGAGCAGACACAACAAGTTAACATTGTTTTTCCTCCAAAAGTAAAACTGCTTTTGAACTGGACTCTTGCAAGCTAACATTCTTTATTTTGAATCTTGGTGTCTTTGCCGGTGATTTATTGAACAAGTGTGTTAGATTTTGTTGGAGGAACTGTCATGTGAACCAGAAGTGTAAAGAATCAACTGCGCCTGATCATTTTAGGGGCTTGTGGCATCCTAAATAAATGTAGAGTTCTTAGCCTTTTTTTTTCCTGTGAATATATGATAAGCAGGTTGTAATTCTGTGTATGTTCCTCTCTTGTCTGAGACTGTATTATTTTTTAAAACCTTTGATACATAATGTATCACTGCTTATTTCAGCTGAAAGCTGAAATAAGTTTATCTTTACTGATGGATTAAATACTTTATATTCTTCAGAATAAAGATCATCTCACGTTGTAATTCTGTAGTTATATTAAAGCAGGGATTATGCTAATGCCAGTACCACTGACCCTTTCCTACTCTTAACATAGGAATTTTAAGGATTAATTTCCTGAATAAAGACATCATAGACAAGATTTCGATGCACAGCTTTCAATATGCTGCTTTTCTCTGCAGGTGGTGTTCAGAGGAGGAGAAGGGGCTTTGCAGGTCCTACCTCCTCTGGTTGATGTTATTCCTGAGGCAAGACTGAATCTTGTGATTTACTATCTCCGGCAAGGTAAATATACTACCTCTGGCTCTTTCATAGCTTCAGGGATGACATTCATTCATCTAATCTCAACTGACTCTTCAATGAAATGCTTCTTTTTTTCTTTGCAGTAAAATGTAATTTATTTAATTTTCTGTTCCTCTGGAAAATAGTGATATAAGAATTCCCATGGCCTGCAGAGAAGGGCTTTAATTGTGTACAGTCAAATCTACTTCAGCAGAGTATTGAATGTTCTTGGGTTGCAGGAGATGGCCTTGGGCAGAGTGGTGTTTGTATGTTTATGAGAGGACTTCTCCTCTCCCCGAATATATGAGAATGGTAGGCATCTGTCCTGTGAAGGCAAGGAAGACCATTTCTGTAACTATGGCACAAACAGAATATGAGCCAAAGTGACTGTGAAAAAGGCAACAGTTTGTGAAGAAGACATTTTATTCCAAGTCTACTTACAACTCTCAGGTAGATAGCCTACACAGAACCAGCTGGAAATTATTTTCTACTTCCCTCATCTTCTAAAGGTGTCAAAATACTTTTAGATAACCAGAGCATCTGAAAGCAGAAAAGCATATTTTCTTACCTTTAAAAATAAAGAAAGCCCACACCTGTGACTTTTTTTACAAAATGATAAAATATTACCAGGAAAAAACAAGATATATTCAGCTGGCAGAAGGAAGTCCCAGCAAATTCCTCTTCTTTGTATCTCAAAATGTTTATCAGAGAATCTGAGCATATGTCAACGTAGTATTTTGAAAAAGCTCTGTGAGCTTTTTGTAGTGTGATTGACTTGTTTACTCGTTTGCTGTCAACCTTGCAGTAATTTTTGTTATTTAGCTTCTTCTCTCTGGTGTACAAATGCCTTGCATACTGACAAAGGAGGCCAAGGGGAATTAGGATTAAAATCTCTTTCCTAGTTAGGCTAAGTTTCCATGTTAAAGTCTTGTTAGTGTAACAACATTAGTTAAGAGTGTGAGAAATCATTAATGACTACAGCTGTCTCTCCAGAACTTACAAGGTCTCCAATAAAGGTAGGGTTGTATTAAGACATGCTCTGAACTGCGGTAACTGAAGCACAAATGTGCATCTCACTTTTTTTCAGCTCTGTAAGGCAGTGACTTTTAGCAGGGTTTGGGGTCAGGTATCCAGTCATAATCTGCTCCAGGGACATTTGCTAGAAACTCCTGTTGGAGTTTGAACAGCATAGACCTGTGTTGATGGTCTTCACTGATGAAAAGAAGGATTGCTGTCATTTCTTTTTGATAGTGATGGAGAGCTGAGACAGACAAAAATACCAAAAACCCTCTTTGTGTATTTTTCTTTAATTTAAAAAGTGATGACTTTTGGCTAGTTTAGTACCTTGTGCTGGGTTACAGTGTGACTGCTCGAGGGAATAAGTAGGAAAGCAGAAGGGTTGGATGGGAACCTGACAGCTCCAGTGTGTATTGCCTTAAGTCACCCTGGAGTACTGTCCCTACAGATGGTAAGTACTAGCAAAAGTGTTTTGTTTGAAAAGGCTTCTTCTTATGGGCAGCTGGTAGGATGCTGCATTAACAAAATTTTGCCAGTAAAAATGGCATCTTCACTAGACTGGCTTACAAAGCCATCATAGAATCATAGAATCATAGAATGGTAGGGGTTGGAAGGGACCTTTAGAGATCATCTAGTCCACCCCCCCTGCAGAAGCAGGGTCACCTAGATAAGGTCAGATAGGAACATGTCCAGGTGGGTCTTGAAGACCTCCAAGGAAGGAGACTCCACAACCCCTCTGGGCAGCCTGTGCCACTGCTCCCTCACCTCACAGTGAAATAGTTTTTTCTTATGTTTAAGTGGAACCTTTCGTGTTCCAGCTTCATCCCATTACCCCTTGTCCTGTTACTATCTACTATAGAAAAAAGGGATGTCCCAACCTCCTGACACCCACCCTTTAGATATTTATAAATGTTAATAAGATCTCCCCTCAGTCTCCTCTTCTCCAGACTAAACAGCCCCAGTTCCCGCAGCCTTTCCTCATATGAAAGATGTTCCAGTCCCCTGATCATCTTGGTGGCCCTGCACTGGACTCTGTCCAGCAGTTCCCTGTCCCTCTTGAGCTGAGGAGCCCAGAACTGGACACAGGACACCAGATGAGGCCTCATCAGGGCAGAGTAGAGAGGGAGATTTGGGTTTTTTTTTTAATTTAGTTAAAGTTTAGGATCTTTTCAGTTTCCTTATTTCTTGTTTGGGAAGGGAGTTGTTTATTGAATTCAAACTTTACATTTATATTCGTATAGTAGTAGTGCTTTTTTGCTTGTTAGCACTAGGATCAGGTAAGTGCTGCTGTTCAGATTTTGAAATATTGATATGGAAAAGATGAAGCTTCCCTTCAGAATCACGTTTCCCTATCCTCTTTGAGGGGTAAATAAATATGAGAGAAGACAGGAAGATGATGGATTTATTATTTTGACCTTGTACTGTTGAGAAGGCAGCCACTAGATTATGAACAAGGGGGCCAAGTCATCTCGACTAGGAAAATTGTAGTAATAAAGAAGCTATTACTCACTCCATGTTTGTTGTTTGAGTTCTAGAAAACCATCACCATTGTGATATAAATTCACAATGATTTATAGTTACCCTTCTCCTCCTGTCTAAATGCTTTATTTCTCTAGCCTGTGACTATTGGGGAATGTTGTAGAAGATGAGTGACCTGTTCTAATGCAATGTGCTATGGGCTGTCATGCATTCTAACGTCTGGTATTTCAGATGATGTGCAGGAGGCTTATAACCTGATTAAGGACCTGGAACCTACTGCTTCACAGGTAATTGGAAACTGATGTCGTAGCACATAAAGACAGAGGTTATAAATTGATATAAAATCTGCCACATACAAAACTAGTATCCTGAGAACAGCTTGCCCCATTCCCACTCTTAAAACTCTTGTTTTGCATTCTTTAAGCAACAATAAACTTGATGTGCATGCATAAAGTATTATATGTGGGCATATATGAGTGCTTAGCATGTTTATTCCTGTGCCAGCTGGGGTCAACAAAGAATATAGCTCTGTTGTGTGCAGACTTGATGCTGGGGAGCTGACCATTAGTGTACAGATAAAAGCCGTCTTCCAACTGCAGCTACTTGTCACTTCCATCCTGGTGATGGTTATCATCCTTCAGAATTGCTAACTCATGTGGTTTGTCCTGAAGCCGTTTCAATAAAAATGAGCTAGATTAAGAAGTTTAAATAATAGCTATTTTGTAATCCCCTCTCACTTTGGCTGCAATGAGTGAAAACTGCAGTGTCCCTTGGCTGCTACTGTAATTTTCTTTTGTGGCTCTTCCAACATCTTTAGGTTCTGATTTATTCCTCTTTGCAGTTTATTTTCCAAAGGTCACATAGCTGGGCATGAAAGAGACCTTTCATGAGTCTGTGTGAGGATTAGATGGAGGGAGGGAAAGGAAAACCTCAAGAACACAGATTTGGTGATTCTGTGCTGAGGACTCTTTTGCTTTTGCTTTTCACTTGTGTTTTTCAGTATAGCAAGACCTCTGGAACAGTTTTCTGCAGCTATTGTTCCTTGAGCCATATACTTGCATAATATAAATATCATCATGTCATTCTTGATCACATTTTCAAATGAGAATCTTTGTGCTTTTTTCCATTTTCTTACATTTGGAAAGTTTGTAGCTATAACTCTTAGTTAAAACACTTGAATACAACAAATGAGTCTGTTACACACAAAAAAAATCTTGCTCAGAGAAAAATTAAACTATAGGTGTATCTCATAGTAAAGACTACAGGTTACACTACTCCTATTCCTAATATCAGTAGCGTAACATGACCACAGAGCACAAACCTCTATACATTTTTGCCCTGATGAGAAGTGCTATGTATTTTGGAGCAAGGACTTTAGTGGGTATGGTTAACCAATGTACATACTTAAAGTGGGATCTGTACATGAATATTAACAATATTGCACTTGATTATCGGTCTTGTGATGGTCAAGAGGGCATGACTATATTATGGTGTTCCTTCTGGTGCATCACCTTTGAGACTTATCAAAAAACACACTACCCCTTTGCATCCCACATATGTAGCAGAGTGACTAGCTAGCAAATAGAATGGATTTGGGGGGGATAACTTTGTACAACTGTGCTGAAGCACTATCACAGTGGATCATAGTAACCAGTTATCTGTTGAACTGAGTTGGGATAGAGCTGAATTTGGGAAGAAAATAATGTACATGTAGGCTTTTATGTGTCCCCTGAAATCCACATCTTGTCTTCTCTCATCCTTTTTACTTTTATTTTTTTCAGGAGTACATCCTTAAAGGAGTGGTAAATGCAGCACTTGGACAAGAAATGGGCTCGGTAAGTGAAGCCAATGAGGTTCTCCAGCTTCTCCAACAGTAGAATGTGAACGGATCTGTAGGGATTGGAATGGAGTGAAAGAGGCAGTAATTTCTCATTTAGATTGCAGGACCTCTGAGTCTCTTAATCTTCTTATCTACAGTACTCAGTCCAGAATGAGTGAAATGCAAATCTCTGTTGCTAGTTTGGACAATAAACCAAGCTGAATTTGGCTTCCCTGTCCTGCTTCCAAAAAGCACTGTGTGCTTTCTACGGTGTTCTTATGTATCTAAGCACATATAGTGGCACATTTACCTTTTCTGTCCTTACATGAGCCCTGATTTGTCTGTTGGTTGCTCTCCATCTGTTCCTCGAGGCCTATTTTCACTGTCTTTTGTAGCACCAAATCTGGAACTCATGCTGGATTTTTTTTTTTTACATTCTCTTAGAGAGATCATTTGAAAATTGCTCAGCAGTTCTTCCATTTGGTGGGGGAATCAGCCAGCGAATGTGGTACGTTGCAAATGTTCTTTCTCCTTTATGTAATCCTTCTTACAATATCTAAATATATACCATCTTATCTTTGTTTGACTGTTAACATGACTATTGGTAGGCATTTTGTTGCTGTAGTATGAGTAGCAGCAAGTCTAACTTCTAGTCTAAAACAAATTTGCAAGTTTAAATTAAAAGTCTCATTTGATTCCAACCCTTGCTACATGAATTTGGCTGGAAAAGAGACTATACTGCAAACTGCTAGTCTGCACTGGTAGACACTGTGGCAGCCTGCCTTTGACTAATAATCCCTATTATAGAAATGGAAGACAACAGCCTAATTAGATGAAGTGTGTGGCTGAAACCTCACAGGTACAGACACTCACAGGTACAAATCTAAGACTGCTAATGAAAGCCTGTTGTGTATGTAGAGTCCTAGCACAGAGTGTGCCCTGAAACTGAGGGTGTTAAAAATGTACAGAGGAGTTTGGCTACAGAGAGAAATGGAGCCTCTGGGACTACCTCCTTGGTTGAATAAAAAAAACCAGAAAGTAAAAACAAACAAACAAAAAACACAATGGAAAAATCAATATATTTTCAATATTTACTTATTCAATAATAGACCAAAACAAGACCTTGTCTTCCCTTCCTTTTGCAAAAGTAAAACCAAAAGTCACAAACAAAAAAAGCCAGTAGCTGAAACACAAAAATTCAGCTAAATTGGGGCTTCTCAGTTTCCTTTGAAGGCATTGTCACTGGGACTATTTCTTTTGGTGCATAACTTATGTATGTTTATGATGCAGACAGCTCATACTCCTCAGAGACAGAATACTGTCTCCTGTGTCCATGGTGACTAAAGAGAAGGAGCTCAAGAGGCAGAGAAGCAGCACTGATGAAACTGTCAGAAATACTTTTGAGCCATTCTGTTTCTCTGTCAGCCCTTGCACTGTTGAGATCATGCGGCAGAGAGCTTCACGGTGGAAGGCTGAAAGTGGTTCCATAGATGAGGCTTCCCTACATTATTCCTGTTGCTTTGAGGCTATCCCTTTGGAGTTAGAATCCGGCTAACAGAAGTATGAACTGCACTAGTGGAGGACTCTGTTAATGTGCATATAGCTGAGTTTGTGATGCCTGTAAAGTCACAGGGTGACGGAGACAGTGGTGGTAGACCTCTTCATACCTGTAGCTGTCATACAGGTGTGATGAGTGACCATAGCACACATGGATAAAAGTAATACAGAGACAATCTGAGAAAAGATTTCCTAAAAATATGTGAAGATGTAGCCCAAAATCAAAATTGAAGTTGTTAGGAAGCCAGAAGTCTGAACTTTACATATACAAATGACATGTTTTTACACCCATGTGCAAAACAAGATAGAGGCTGAGACTTCTGGTATGGTGATTAGGAAGGTGAGTTAATTGAAAAAATGCACCTATGGGAAGGATTGGTTCCAATTAAAGGTAAATGGAAATACTAGTACTGCAAACATCTTATACTCCTGATACTTCCTTGTTAAAACTGCTTTATCATATTTTAAAAAGCTGTGGGAGAGAGCTTACATACAGAAGAGCACACAGCTCAAGGTAATTCCCCCTTCAAAGGCAAAATAGCATGGGGTTTTTTTTGTATGCTCCCATGAAGGACAGGTGGCGGTGAACAAACTGTAGATAGGAAACAGAAGAAGCAAACAGAGTTCAGTTTAGATTAAGACATAGCAAAAACCAAACATATGAAGGCTCAGTATGTTTTTATAAAATATTAGATGTTTTACAAGAAGATTAAGCAGGTGGAACAGCTCTTCATAGAAGAGGAAGCTACAAATCTAATTTTTTTAATGTGATAGGAGGAAGGTAACATGTAGTATATTGTTCTTATTTAATTTACAGTAGGGCATTACTAAATAGAAAATGACAACAGAGATAGAGTTCTAAAAATTATAGAAAGCTTCTCTCAAAATGAAGTAAATGTCTTTATTAGTGAGAAAATTATTTTAAATTACATGCCTAGGTAGGAGATTCATTGTATTGAGGCTGAATTATTCACCAGCCAGGCTGGATGGGAACAGTGACTGGCATATTAAAAAGCTAAGAGATTTTATATAGACAGATAATTAAATAATAGTTGGAGAGTTCTATTCTGCCCTTATTGGCCTAGTAAATGCAATGACATGGCATTATACAGGGAATCAATTTTTAAATACCAACTTTTCATGTTTCTTGGAGAAAACACAAGTGAACAGGTGACTCTAGACCAATGCAAAGATTACGTAGAACCTGATTTGGAATTTTATTATGAAAACACAGTTTTGTTACAGAGATCTGAGTATAGTCAAATTAAAAATCCATGTATTAGCAAATACCTCAAAAATTTTCCATGGTACTAGTTGCAGGAAGCTACATAAAAACCTTTCTCATTTCTAACAACCTTTTCAGTGAAGTAGCAGTGAAAAGGATAAAATGCACCTGATTTGAACACTTGAAAGAACCTTTTATTTCTTTAAAGAAAGGGCTTGGATTCATAATTAATGAGCTATAGGAGACAAATAATGACATGACTAGGTTTGCCAATGGTACCAAATTACCCATAGTAGGAAAAATGAAAGCTTCCACAATGATGAAAGCTGTCAAAGAATAGCTGAGACCGAGTAACATGTACAAATCAAATTTAGCTTTGATAAATGCAAAATAGTACATGGACCCTTAAACTGTGTTTGCAAAATTATCCGAAAAGTTGAAGAGAATCTTAGAAATTGAAAGAGAACTAAAGAAAAATAATTACTGTGTCATTGTATAGAGATAAGGTTTCCTTTCTCGAATACCATCTGCAATTCTGGTTCTTAACAGTTAAAATAAAAATATAGTAGAACAAGGAAAAGTATAATAAAGACAAAAAGGATGATTGGAGAAGGGGATAGCTTCTTGAATAAGGAGAGATTAAATAAAGCAGGGTACATGGCCTGGAAAATGATAACAGAGTTTGGTTATGTTTGTGACACGCAACATCATAAACAAGCAGAAGAGGAATAAAGAAGAATTAGTTACTGTAGTTACTGTACCATACAAAATATAAGGAGCATTGACATGCGTTGTCATGAAAGACTATTAAAACTAACAGCATTAATTACTTTTTTCACATAACACAACTTATTTGATATGGAATCTTACAAGAACCAGAAGGCTTGAAGAAATTTGTAGAAGAAAAGTCCATTGGCTGTTTAACACAGATTTTTTAGTGATTATTCGAAATTGCACACTACAGACAGTTGGGAGACGAGAGAAACTTCAGAGGAAGTGGCATTACATAGCACAGCACGTATTATATGTGAAATTAGAATATATTCTTTCTGTAGCTGTACATTCTTACTCAGCAAGCTTTTAAACCGGATAGACTTTGGATCCAATATGATCATTTTTATGTTCCTAACTTAGAATATTAGCCACTGTGTTGTATAGTTCTGGTCATTTTTTATTCTGCTGACTTTGTTTTGCTGGATTTTGAATGCAGAACAGAATTCTTGCTGATTGTATACTTGGGCTTTTGCTAAGTAGCCAGCCATGTTATTCAAGCATGTAAGTCATACTTCAGCCCACGGGGCCAATCATTGCAAGGAGCTAGTACCACTAGATTGTCTTACTGGGATCTTTATCTTACTTAGCTGCTTTGCAGAGTTACGTTACCAAAGTAGGTTGTGCTTACTACTGAGGAAATGAGCTTACAAGGCTCCCTATTTTAATATGGGTTATAAAAAAATAATGGTTTAAAATGAAGATGTAGACTATTTTTTTCAAAACTAGCTCCTGTCTTCCCGACTTGCATTTGTTAACTGTAGAAATCCCAAGGCTGAATTAAGAAAAAAAAGCAGCAATGGACAATTTAGGAAGAATACAGTGTCATATATTTGTAAAGTCATTTAAAGTCATCAATTAAGCCCTTTGCTATTTTTAATTAGATCTCTGAGTTGGAGGTCCAAGGAACATAAAGAAAAAAGAGTTAATGTGAAAGTCCTTTCCAATACATGTACACATTTCATCTCATGGAAGTTTTGTACTTTAAGAGGAATAGGGACACCCAAAAGAAATTTAAAAAACCCATCAGGAAGCACATACAGCGTAGGAGTCAATATTCACCTCCCTACAGGGATAAATAACACCCAGAACAGCAACTTGGTTTATTGTGTTTTTTAAGCTTAATAGAAGTTCTTAATCCCAATGGCATGAAATGGAACTGGCATTACAAAGGAGGATGTAAATAGATTTTTATAGTTAATTCTCATGCTCTTCTCCCAGGGTCTCCAATGTGTGGAAAATTAAACAGATTAGATTTCTGAGATGTGTTAAGGAGAAAATGGGGCAAGAGGAACATTAGTGAAAGTAAATGAACATTAACATTTGTATTAAACGTGATGTTTCTGGTGCTTAACATAAGTTTTACAAACTACTCTAAAAAACACTGCAAGCATAATGGAGAAAAGCACCCTTTTCATTTTCAGTGGTCCTCTTTTAGGACCAAATCAGGCATATCTGGTGTTATGTGAGAGGAATGAAACATTTCTTCTGGACTTTGTGCAGTCTTTTCTATGAGATATTCTTAGGTCACCCTAAGGATTTTTTTTAAGTAAGAACTTTTTCTTCTTTCTGCGTGAGTCACATGGGAAGAATTAGAACTATAAAACTCCAGTATTCATTGCTGAGTTGTGTAAGATTTACAGAAGTTTAACTTGGAGTTATTTGTTTGAGATTTTTTTTTTATGAAACCTTTCACTCAAAGTATATGGAGGATAGTATGCTGTGGTATCAGAATTGTATGCCAAACTGTGGGCTTAAGAATAAATACCGAAATTCAGAAACTCACCGATCATGTATAAGTGTGCTTCTAATATTTTGTTACTGTGATTCATTTTACCTGAAAAGGTATTCTTGGTTTTAAGTCTTATTTACATTATAAAAATGTTGTTTGGAATAAATTACTGTGAGTTTATGTACTTCAAAAATTGAATGTGAGACAAAAGGAGCACTTTGGAGGTACCTGTGTTCTCATTGCAACATAAAGAGCAGTGGAACACTGAGGAAAACTGTTTATGCTATTGTCCTGTCAAGGCATATATGTGTCATGGTAAGTATACCTGCATGTAAAAAAAAGACAGGTAGACAGGCCAGTTTCTGCTCCCAAGTGCATGCTTCATAAATAACCAAATTTGTTAAGTTGGAGAATGGAACGACATGATTCATCCATAGGTAAGGATAGATTTCATATAGAAGTGACAAGGCATCCAAGTTCAGTGCTTCCAAGTGCTAAAATATAAAAAATGAGAATATTCTGCATTCCTTTGAAATGTAGTTTAAGATATTATCTAGTGCTTTCCAGGAATAATTACTACCCTACCTCATTTAAAGGAGAGTGTACAATTTTCCAGTGGAATGCTGTATTTTCTGCTGTGGTCTGGAGTCAAAATATTGGTGTTTTGGCATCTCTATATACAGAAAAGATATTTTAGTTTTCTGGCATGGATGGATTGATGGTAACTAACCTACAAGGCCAGATTACCTCAGGGCTGTAGATAGCCTTAGGATCTTACCTCCTGTCAACTTACCAAACTGAGCATGGATGCACTCTCATGATCATTTGATATGGTGAAATCGTAGTGATATGACTTCACTTGTGTTTATACCTTCCCACTGCTACTTGGGTTCATCCATCTCTGACCAGTCTCTGCTGGCTGGGTCTAACAAAAACTAGTCCTAATAAGCTTTCGTAAGAATCTCTAAAAAACCTTTGAAATAGTTTTTCAGCAACACAGCTTGCAATTTCGGAGTAAATGACAGCAGAGTATGGTGGCAGAAAAGTTTATGATGACATAGGTGCAGCAAAGATTACTCACACTCATTTGAACTGATGTGCCTCACTTATTTATGGCTTTACCACTTGTGAGCAATGTGGTAATCGCAAATGCATGGAAACTAATTTTCATGTTGTATCTTGTTACTGAGAGGTTTTTTCCTGTGTATATGTTAATTTTTTAAAATAATAATAATATTTTCAGTGTATCAAGCTTGCTCTCTTACTGGAACTAAAATTAAAAATATGTAAAGCTTCTTTGCCCGGGATAAACAAAAAGCATAATTTTAAGGAAAAAAGATAACGAGGTTAGGATAACAAACTCAGGCCTTGTATCGAAGGTCATTTCCTAAGAGTAAGAATAACTCATAGTAAAATTATGCTGCATAAATTCTGTCATGGAAGAGGCTTATTACTTAAACAATTTGTCTCTCTAGAGTTTGGTATTGAATACACACTTGCAATGGTATGCTGTAGAGGAAGTTGGCAAGATGATCCAATAGTTCTTCTAACCTCTGCTATGGTGCTTTGCCTGAAAAGGCAAGTTAGACTATTTTTAGAAGCTAGCTGCTTTCATAGTTGCCACAAATCTTGGCAGTGATTTCCATTACCATGTGATTTCTTTATTTTTTTAATTCTCCAAATCTGCATTTCTCTTTTGAATTTTAGATACCGTTCCAGGGAGACTGTGCATGTCTTCCTGCTTCTTTCTTCTTAGACAGTTTGGTAATGTCCTGATTTACCTCAACTCAGTCAAGGTTAGTATTATTATTTAGTATTGGTAGTAGTCCTATGCATGGAATCACTGCTTATGGATTTAGACGGTTCTGGGAGAATTAGACTGTGAGACACTATGTAAAGATAAAAAGATGTGGGAACAACAGAAAACACAGGAATGACAGTGGGACACAAGGGGTGAATACAGCAAATGGATGAAAACGTAAAGAAGCAGTTTATAAGACAGCATTGTGCAGCACCATGGCCATGATGGTCTCATCACACTTGTGACGTAACCTTTCTGATCAGCCTTTCTGATGGCATTACAGGACATGAGAGATAATAGATAAAGTGATAAAGGAAGACAATGAAAAAAAAAAGTGGATATTTCAGGGTGGGCAGCACAGAAGAAAAAACCCAAATGTTTTCTTAAAACATATCAAGTGAGTGATGGAGATTATTGTCACTGGTTAATAATCGGGGACAACATTTCAATGAACAAGAGTGTGCAAAGAATATAGGACATGGAGGACCTTGAAAGTAATAAGACTTATATTTTGCAAGGAAAATGGTCACTGAAGGGCTAAGTTAGGGCAGTATTACCAAAGCAGTAAGCTGAGAGTATTATTTTTGCAGAAGTAACCTGATTGTACCTGCAGGCAATGTTGCATTTTTGAAAGTACGCAAAGGAGTTTTCAGTTATCGTAATGCAGCATGATCAGATCACCAGTGTTCAATGGATGTAACTTACAGATATCCAGTTATAAGTCAGAGGTGAGGAAAAAGAGAGAGGCTGGAGTTATAGGGTTAAGTGATTGCAGTCTTGTTTTAGTGATTTGAAACTAGAGTTCCTCTATATTTGGTAGGAAGAGAAACAACAAGTAGAAAGAAATTATTGGTGAGATAGACAAGATGAGCACAATTACAGTGCTCTAAGGAGGGTGAGACCTAAAGGAAAACATGTGGTTGTAATGGTGCCAAAAGCAGCTGATAACTGAAAAATTATGAAGGTGTAGTGTTTTTAAACTTTGTCTGGAAAGAGGTCATTGAAGAAATCCCAAGTGGCTGTAGCCACTGGAATGGCTCGACTGTAGTGGAATGAAGAGACACCCCACTACCCCTAAATGTGAGGAGAGGGAGAGAAAGAGAGAGAGAAAGAAAGTGTTTCTTTCTAACTGAGCCATGTGAACTTCAGATTTGTAGTTATAAGTTATCATCTGGTCTCGATCTATAGCTAATTCCCATCTCTTTCCATTTCCTTTAAACAGTTCTTAAAGAACTAGTTCTAACCTGGAAAGATTAATGTTATATGTCATTACTCAACACCTCCCAGGTATATGGGAAAGGTTAGAAATGAGAGAGTAGCATCTGGGGAGGCAAATGGAGTTGCCTTTAATTTTGGAAAGTAAGGCTAGTTTTTGTAAAGAAAGGAGACAGAAACACATAGGACAATAAACATAAGAGGGTGGAAGTGGGCAATAGAGTGGTCAGAGGATAGGTCAGAATCACGAGGTAAGAGAAGTGCAACATGCAGGGGATTAGGTGAGAGAATTCTGTGTCTGTGAGGGTGTACAGTGGAGGGTTGTCAAAAGGGTTGGAAAGAAAATCTGAAGGGAAGAGTAAGACCACAGAATACTCGTTATATTGTAAGATGTTAGTAACAGCCCACACAGAGGGAAATAGATCTGTTCCTCATCTATAATGTTTACAACCTGTCAGGAGGGATGCAGAAACATTGACAAGTACAGGTATGCAAGCCTTCAATCCTGCTGTATTTATCAAGTAGGAGAAAGAGCATTCTTACCTTGTCAGAGCTGGGAGAAATGGTTATATGTGTATAGGAGAGGGAAATTGTTGTCTGACTGTTTGCTGGGGTATTTTGTTTTGTTGAAGGTATATAGAACTACACTTGCACATTATAACATGTATATGTGGTTCTCAATTAGCAAGATGAACTTGTCTACATGCACATGCCTTTGGTATCAGTAACCATATATCTGTTTTGATTTGTCACATATTTAGGCAAAGATGATAATTTTAAACAAAAATGCCTTGTTTTTCAGAGTTGTAACATGAATGTGTTGAGAAAGGTGAAGCAAAGTATTAAGAGAATTCAGTATAGAAAAAGAGTGATGCCTTTTCCTGCACAGTGATGTACTCTTATTTGAAATGCTGGCCCCCTCAAATGTGGAAAGAAAGATGATTCTGGGGATAATTGGAAATTGAAATATTGTCTTAAAAGATTTAGAAGCTTGTTATTATTTGATATAGAAAGAAGTTCAGAAAATAAAATTACACTAAATGAAGATTAGAGTAAACAAGGTAGACTTGAAACCTCCATTTGTATTAGGACAGGCTGAAAACAAGATACAGCTTGCTGAAACTGCAGCTAATTCACTGTGTCTTTGCAAAATAAGAAAAAAAAAAAAAAGCTTTTTGTCCCTCAAAACACAGCTGCTTTATGGAACTCATTGTCATAGTTCAAGGTGGGCTTGAGGTTGCAAGTTTGGAAAGTTTTATAGCTTGTATCTAGCAAATTATGCTGTTAAGTAAAATAGGAATTTATTACATTCTTGAAGGCAATCGTAAGTACTGGCAATTTGAGACATAATGCAGTTGATAAATACCAAGGACTAAAGTTTTTTGCCTACTACCACTGTCTTTGGTGGTTCTTTTGAAACAGTTGATCATTCTTATCATTTTTTAGTGGAGATTAGCCACTGATCAGATTTACTTAGGTCATTCCCCTTCTCTTCAGGTCATGGGGATACAAATAATTCTTCCTGTACCATGTTACAGGCAAGATTTAGGTGGCTTTACGGTCACTTTTGTGTTCCATTCACAGGAATAAATGCCAGTAGAATCTCTGCAGTTCTTTAAATGGAGCTGTGCACTTTGTGAAGATTGTTTACATGATATTCTCTCAGGAAACACCACCTTCATCCATGATTGATTTAAACAGCTTTAGACATGAGAGTATCTCAAAGGATACCTTATTATAAATGTATTGCCAGCTGCTCTGAGGGTGACATTATAACACTGAGGATCAACTGAGAAGACAAGCTAATTCAGGCTCATCTGAGTTCTGGCCACAACAAGTGCTTCACTGTTCGACTGGATATTTGAGCATCTCGTTGAAATGGACATCACTGAGACCACTGTTAGTTTAATGAAAAGATTGAAGGCCACTAAAAAGACCACAAAAGAGTGAAGTCCAGTACATATAACATGGTTAAAAAACCCAGCCAGACAAAAAAACCACATAACATCCAGCTGCTGTGAATGTGTTGCACTATCTGCAGCACTGGTTCGTTGCTACTGGTTTGGGTTTTGCAGATGGTCTGGTCTCTAGTACAAATACAGACAGGATAGAATGTCACAGTTTTTGAGTTTGGTTACTGACAGTTTCTTTTTTTGTTTTAATTTAAAAATACAATGGGGGCTATTTGAACAGAAGGAACTATTTGTGCAGTAAAACTAGGAGGCTGCTCACCAGCTTTGCTTAACCTGGGACTTGTGCTGATTCATACGAAACTATCACTGAGGAAGAGTACAGTAAAGTGTTGTAATTCTCATATGGTGAAACCAATTAGTGCACCCTAAGGGTATAAAATGTTTTCACAAACTGATCTTAAACTTAACTGATTGGTTCATCCTCATGCTTTCACATAGCTTGCTATATTTCCTGTCTTTGGGACCCTAACATAGACTATTTGGATGAAACCTAGACATCTGGAAATGGTGGCAACCCCCACTTCTCCTCAAGGCACTAGCTCGATATATGTGGTGGACTGAGTCAGATGCTTTAACTGCCTGTGACAAAGAAGGAAAGAGGTTCCTGAAGTGCCCTTACATTCTGAAAGAAGATAGAGAGAACTGGGAAATGGTTTTACCCCTGGCTTCCCATATCTTTTGTACAGTCTCAACTATGCTTTTTACCTCCTCCCCACTCTTTAATGAGGGAATAAAACAAAAGTTTGATCTTCCTACACAAGCTCTGTTCCTTTTATAGATGTTATATAAGGAAAAACTTTTCTTCTTCTGCAACAACTTGCTGTTATGCACCCAGTAAGGCTTTTCTTACAGTAACTATAGAGGATAAAAGACCCTGTTGTTTTTTCCCTATGCTCTTTCATAAGCACTGCACCTCTGCTCAGCAGGGATCCTCAGTCCCATCTGTGCTTGCAAGCTGTGGTATTGTGTTCCACCTTACCTCTACCAGGTCTGCCAGCGCAGCAGTGTGGTACAATCCTGAATGTAGAACACACTCTGCCGACTTTTGGTCGTTTGAGTTATATTTCAATCTGGACACCTGACCATGATCAAATCTAAGCTATTTGGATCAAGCCCAAACATGAGGCTTGAGCTCAAGGACATCATATTAGACAGTGTGCTGCCTGGCTACAGCCTGATACTTTGGCTCCACCTCCAGTATGTGATCCAGTGTGTCAGACTAGCATCTGTCATATAACCAGATCCACAGGATCTCTTGCTGAACCTTGAGAAGTCTTGGAAAAACAAACTGTTCATCTCCTTAAGCTGTTTAAGGAGTCACCTACTTATTTACCATCCTAGTGGTGTAATAAGTGCTTGGGAGGTGAAAGAGACCATGGCATGTCTTCACATGCCCCAAGTGAAAATTACAACCACAAAAGCTGCCACTGCCATTTTGAGCTTGGAGTATTCTCCAGATCTCTCGCAGTTAATGCCGTGGAATGTTCCAGCTGTGTTTGTAGTCACAAATGTAGGATGGAAAGCCAGTCTGTAATTTTCTACCTACTGTTTATAAGTGCCGTATGTTCACCATGTGGGTTTCTCTTTCTCCTTCCCATTGTCTCGATATAGTCTGACTCAAATTTAGAGGGGGATACTTTTACTGTTACATACCATAAGAGGAGGGGGTTTGGTTTATTTATTTGGGTTTTGTCTATGTGGATTATTTTCCAGAGTTACTTCTACAATGATGACACTTTTAACTTCAATTGTGCCCAAGCCAAAGCTGCCACGGGTAATTTTAGGGAGGCTGAAGAGGTATGTATTGACTTTCTTAAAAAAAACAACAGTGGAAACATTTCCCAGCTACTCCTCTCTTTCCTTCCTTTTCTCCCTCCAGATCTTCATCTTGGTTGAAAATAAGCAGGTTTCTGGAACATCGACTTCCCCTTCTTAGAGGAACTGAAACTCTCAGTGAACACTATTCAGAAAAGATTATCTTGCTAATCTTGTAATGTGAGGTATATGGGGAGTCATGCTGCTTGTGGTGCATCACAAAAGTGCTTGCAGCTATCTCTAATTGATCAAAGAATGCCCTCTTAATCAGATTTCCTATGCTTTGTCTGGGATCCCGGGCAGTCTTATTGTTCAGACTGCTTAGGGCATGCTGAGCGAAAGACACTGAATAGTTAAAAGCTTCTAGGTGTCCCTAGAAATTTGTGTTTGAAAAAAAAATTCTTCCACTGGGAGATGTGGGAGGAAAAGAGGAAGTGCTCACTATCTTATTCAGCAGCATCCAGATGCAGCTGGAAGAGATTAACTTCTACACACAGCATTTTTTGTGTCTATGTGCAGTAGGAACTTAATTACAACTAAAATATGCGAAACCAAATAGCTATTATGAAGATGGAAGCAACATTTTCCGTAAGACCAGAAAGAAGACAAGCCAGGAAAAAAAAAAAAACCCAACCACGTAGTCTAAAGGGAATCATATAGATTTGATGATGTTGTTGTTTTCTTTTCTTTATAACTTTTAAAATCTTCAGGCTTTTCAACAGAGAGCCTCCCTGTTTTCCTACTTTGTCTTCACACACACCTCCACCCCATCCTCCGCCCTTAATTTTTGTGACCTGAAATTGCATCAGTCTTTACAAGAAATATCCAGGACTATAAACAACATGGATATATATTTCACTTACCATAATTTATTTAGATTAGTGAAAATGCAGGTATATTTAAAACTATGCTGTCAGGCTAAACTGATTCCTGAGACTATATAAAAATTATAATGCTGTAAGTAAGCTTCAGCTAAAGCCGGGCAACAAAGAAACACAAAGGTGTAAACTGACATTAATCCGGATTTTTGCTCTTATCTTCTTACAAATTATTCAATATAACCTTGTGTTATGTAGCTGATGCATTTAAATAACATAATTATGTAATTAAATTGATTAATGTGGCCTAATGTTGGATCTTTAGATTGTGATGACACTTTCATATAAAGATCAGCCTTCCCCAGTGTCTCATAAACTTGTAAAATATCTCCACAATATAGCACTTATTTAAAAGCTTACCTCCCTGGACATAATGAAATAAAACCTGTGACAAAGTGCTATTTACAGTGATAACACTGCTTTCTTTTTATTTCTTCCCTCTTCCTCCTTCCCCTCCCCCACAAAATTAGGAGGTCAGCAATGTTTCACCAATAAAAATGTCAGTAATTTGTTGCACACACAGTTTCAGTACGTACATCTGCTCCTATAAATGTGTCCTGAGTTTTGCCAGTAGCATCCTAATATACCTGCAGAGAGGCATAAATAGCTTTTTTTTTTTGTCTATGAACAAAGGCAGAATTCATTTTAAAATGTATCACTTCCCCTCTGCCCCCCATGCATCCTTTCAGATGTAGAATGTAATAAACCTGTGTTTGTACAGTAAGTTACAAAAGACAAATGTTTTGCCTCAGAACCTCACTGAAACCAAAATGGTTAGAAATGGCTCATTGCTGACCTGGAATGATCTCTTGACACTTATGCAGAGGAAAGGCTCACATATATGTGAAACTTCTAGTATTTCAAGAAGATGCTAATGTAATTGCTTGCATTGCTTTCTAAACAAACACATTCCAAATAGCTTTCCCCACAGGCCCCAGTGTTCCTTTGTGCTGCTTGTGTTGCATGGCCGCCCACTGGCACTTGTTCAGAGCAGGCCGCACCCTCTGTGCAGCTCGGCATTCTGGAGCCGTACAAGTCCCTTGATAAGCACTGCACGGTCTGAATCCTCCACCTACACCACACAGAGATGCCCCTACTCTCCTCAGGAAGCAGTGGCTGATGTGGCTTAAGCCTTAGCTACATGTTGAAATGAGGCAGGTCTGCCTTCTGCTTGTTTAAAAGTACACACATGTTTAATCTTTTCTTTTCCTTCTTCCTGCAGGCGTTCCTTTTGATCCAGAGTGAGAAGATAAAGAATGATTTTGTTTACCTTAGCTGGCTAGCTCGCTGCTGTGAGTCACTTTACTCTCAACATTGCAGAATACAGATCCTCCTCTATTGCATCAGTCTTGGCAATCCACTTTCCTAATTGAATTTAATGTTGTAGGTGGATTCAGGGCTGTGAAAGTGAAAAGCCGATGGCAGGGAGTTGTAGCGTGGGTGGTTTTTGCACCTTTCATACGTCTGGCTTCAGTAAGCAATTACTGCTTCAGTGCAAGGCTGTTAGAGTTCTGTCAATGCAGCTTTGTCCTACCCAGCAAACATTTTTTTCCATTGTCTACCCAGTTTCTTGAGTGAAGATTTTCTGTCTTTAAAGACTGAGTTACAACTCTAAAATGTTCAGAGTAAAACACAAAATAGAAGCATCTGTGCTGGATCAGGCCCAAGCGTCAGTCTGCCTCCAAGAGTAGCCAGGGTCAGATGTTTGGGAAAGAGAAGAATCAAGGAAAATACACAATATTTTTTGCCCTACCACACTACTCTTTGTGTTGTCCAAATTCCTGTGCACGAGGGATGTCTGTTATAATCTCCAGCATGAGGTTGTTGTTGTTGTTGTTGTTTTCAAAAAGCTTTCCCTTTCTTTCCTTGAACCAGGAAAACTTTCGCTATAGTAACAAATTTTATGTTGCTTTCCAGAACTGGTTTTTAAAATGTTGCAGAGTACACCTCAGTACAAATACAGATACAGTACCATGTGCAAAATGATATAGAGGTAGGCTACTCTAATGACTCAAGTCTGAGACTTCCTAGGCTAGTTTGTTTTCCTTACAGTGCCTCAACACAAAAATGGTCTCTTATCAAACAATTTTCAGTAGTTGTACTTGGAATGTAAATATGTATGTTTTGGGACATTATGGCATATCACAGATGCGGTCAACATCTCCAACATGATCTTTCCAGGCAGGTACATCACAACTATGGATGCCTTTCTGTGACTCTATTTTAGGACATGCCAGTTTATTTCCTTTTTCAATAAGCTGCAGTAGCTGGTTGTGTTTGAGTGGTTTAGATGTGAATGCTTCTGTGTTAATTTTTTTGATGGGAGAACTCCCTTTCCAAAGGGAATTCATAATTGTTCAGGAGACAGTGTTCATCCCTTTGATTCTGTGCTATAGTAGTCCTTTGACACATATCTCAGAATGCAGAACTCTTCAAAGGTGCTGCTTCTTATACAAGAAGTAGAATTAACATCATGATATCGATTAAAAATTTTGTAGCTCTTTCGTAGGACTTACTTTTTATTCTGGATTGTGCCTGTTGTCCTTCTGAATTGCTGCTGAACTTTTAGTAGAGCTGCTGCATTCTTTGGTGTCTGTCTTAAAATTCTGATTTTTCATTCCCAAACAGCTGTTAGAATTCTTTGCAGAAACAACTGTTCAGTGATGAATACAGTTATATTTTTGCATCAAGTATGTAAATTGCTATTAAGTACTTCTGGGTAAAAGCAGCTGTAGAAATTACAAAGCATTAAAATACATTCATGTCAGAGTATGATTAAGTATTGAGTCAAACAATTCAATGATGAAATATTTCCAAATGGCAGAAAGAACCAGAGATTCATCTTTTTTGGATGTCAGACAGTGTTTTTATTAATTAATATGGTTCTACTATTTATGCCAAATTCTTCTTGTAGAGGAGATAAAAATCCATTGAATTAGCACAGTACTCCATTTCTGGAGATGGATGTGTTGGCATTTGGAAATTAAGACCTGGCTGTTTGCCACTGTGTATAGTATCTGGAACTGATGGAAGAAAAATCTCATTTGATGTCTTACAGCCTCCTAAATGAGAAATGTCTATAAATCCTGAGATTTAATGTTACATGCTTATTGTTGATGATTGCCACCAAATCTATCTGTAACATAGGTATTGGCAGAGTGGACACAGATATGATAAGCTAAACAGTTCCTCTTTTGAAAGAGCACAAGAGTGGTGTATGCATGAACTGTTTGAGTAGCCGGTTAGACTTGCAAAAGAAAGGAATACTTAATTTCTTTTTTTTTTTTTCTTCCCAGTAGCTGTGCAAGTCTGTGATTACCAATATCAACCTCAGATTCGACAGAAAGGGTTCTTATCTCCAGAATATCAGATTTTAGAGCTCTGTGTTCAAACACCCTAGTAAAAATTCCACTAGCAGAGATGGAAGATTTAGATTATTTTCTTTTTTATTGTGTATGGCAGTGAAGTTTAAAGTTCAAGGCCAGTGAAAAGTTCTAGTCATACTGGCAACTTTAAAACCAGCACAAAATCTGAAGAACCTACAAACTTTTTTTTTTGTAATAGAAAAGTAATGACAAGTTTTGTTATGCTTGGAGGGGCTTTGTGCCCACACTCCCCTTTTAGTTTGTTATGAATTGGATGTTTAGATTGAGGTAGGCAACAAGTATTAAAGACTTCAGTTTGGTGCCAATTATTTATTTTTCTGTGTGTAAGAACACATAATCCTAAATCTCACCATCTAAATGGATTCACACAGTTCATTGTCCTGCATGAAATAACTTCTCTAGTGCTTTCCATTCTGTTCCTTAATCACATCATGAGAGTTGTGCTTATTGCTGTATCTGTGAAATGTAAGTTGATGTATAAGCACCAAAATTACTCCTCTTGACGTGGCTGTTCTCTGATGAATTGGCTGTTAACGGTAGTAAGGCAGAAGATAGGGACAAGTTTCCCTTCCCAACCTCATGCTCACAGGGTGAGGCACACATTTACATTAAGCAGAAAAATTTAGGAGCATTTATTCTGCCTGCCACTTAGTATCATGCATGGCATGTTCTTTTCGCAATCCCAGCTTTTTGTCGTTATTGCAGATATTATGAACAAGAAACCACAATTTGCCTGGAAGCTCTATCTGAAAATGGAGACCTCAGGGGAGTCCTTTAACCTATTGCAGATCATTGCAAATGATTGCTACAAAGTGAGTCTTCTCTTTAGAACTTGGCATATGGCATGTGAGTTCAGTGATTGTACCAATAGCCGTGTTTTTCACAATTTTCCATCATTGTCATCACTACTAAACTTCCTAATAGCAAGACATTTAATAAGGTAGGTGGACTGGCAAGTATTAGTGTTTTAACCTACAGGCCTTCTTGGTAGACAACCTGCTGATTAAAATGTCCCTAAATTACTGCATGCTTGAGCCATCAATAACTGTAACAGTTTCTTCTCCTACCACAGATTAATTATTGGCCAAAATTATAATAAACTTTTAAGAAAATAAATAATGCAGCATAGATTCAGCCAAGAGCCTCATGTTGCACTTTTTTTTCTGAGATGGTGTTATTTTTTTCTTAAAGCTTGTAATGGCAACAAGAGATACTCCTTTGTTAATCTTAAGGAAATATAAAGTGAATTCCCACAACTACTGTCAGCCCAAGTGAGGCAAAGGGACATGGTGTATGTGTAATTAGGAGTAAAACTACTCAGAAAAAAAACGATGAGCTTAACTGCCTACAGCGGAATCCCCATTAACACGTAGTAGTTCTTCTTTGTAACCACTTCTAGAAGGGGCTTTTCAAGAGATGAAGTTAGACTAAGCTGTCTAACATTTTAAAAAGTCAAGATAGACAAGACAATGTCCACTTTAATAAGGGTGCTCTAGGCATTTTAGAACTAGTTATGATACACGTAACCTTACTTGTATTAAGCTTCTAGATTGTTTACTAGTTCTGATGCTCTGTGCAAATACACTGCTGGCACACCTCCTAATTCTAGTTTATACAAAGCCATGTTAATAGTGAAGAGATCTGGGGAAGCTGATTACAATTCCACCTAAATTTCTAACATCTAATTCTTGAGATGGTGTCTATGCACAGTGAGACATAGCTCTGATCCCAGTTTTTTTGCTGTACTGCAAAGCATGGAAAGAAAACATGAGAGCTTCATCCACAGGATGGATGTAGAGACATAAAAGGAAAACTTGTTTGACAAAACTGTAAGAGGATTTCACTATAGGAGAAAGAAAAATTAGTTGTCCTTTGCAGAGTATTGCTGTGCAAGATTTCAGCAGACAAGAATAGGATGCTGTATCCGGTATCCTTTCTGCCATCTACAAGGTTGATTGCACTGTGTTGGGACCTAGAGGAGTAGCAGCTCAGTGGTAGGAGAAGAATTTTTTGAAAAAATGTCATGATGAGACAGAGACCATCCACTTTCCAGAGCCAGAAGTTACTCGGAGAGCAACCAGATTAGATTTAATTTAAATTAAATCTAGAATGTAAAGAGAGATTGTCATTTCGTGATTTGAGCAAATAGAGTAGTTTGCTGTTTTAAGGTGGCAGATGTGAGAAGCAGAGCAGAACACAAGTAGTAAGTGTAAAGCTTGTAGATCTGGTTCAGTGGAGTCTAATGCAAGTGCATACACAAGTGGTAGCAGCCATTAGCATAGGCGTATTACACAGTGACAAAACTTGCCATCACAGAGGCAAGGCAGGAAACTGAGTCTTACTGGAAAGGCTCCCAATGATTCTCAGTTCAGCCAAGCTCTCTAAAGAGCAGCAATATCCACATACCATCAGCAACTTTTTTTTTTGCTGTTTTCCTTCATGTGACAAAGTAACACATTGTCAAAATCCCAACAGATATATAACTGAAAGTTTGAAGATCTGCCTCGAGATCTCAAAAGCATTCTTCTAAAACTGAGCAAATTATCTCTTACATGTCTTTCAATTATTCAGTCCGCCATCTCACCCTAAAAGTCCTATGGCTTGAGCAAGTGCCTATGCCTCTGGTATTTCCCATAGCTGCAATTTGTGTAAGCAAGTGACAATCAGACCTCATGTAAAATCTCTCTCTGGACCGTTTTAAGTCTCGCTTAAATCAGTTGATTACTTTGCCTAAATTCTTCTCAAAACCTTATTGTACTCTAGAGAAGAAGTAGCTCCACACTTTGGGTTCCTCTTAAAGCTCTTAAAAACTACACTTACAGGACTAAATTTTTCAAATTATGTGTCAACATATGGCCATAAATGACCACTCCAAAGACCAAGGAATTTCATTTCAAAAAATATTGCTATAGTGTTATAACTTGTCCTTCTACACTAACAGCTATTTGTACCTCTTCAGCTAAAGGACAAGGCCTACATTGCCTGAGTTTATGTAGCATTTTCCAGTTGTTTCTAAAGCATTAGATAGTATTGGAAGTGCACAGACAGCACCACAGCTGTACCTTAAGAAGGCAGTCACACTACATTTCACTCAACAGAATGCTGAATGAACACATATGGAGCAAGATCAACAGTGTCCTGAGACTAGATGTCGCTGGATACCTCGTTGCTGTGCATGTAATTGTTCAATGAGGAATCTGGGATGGGAGGCTTCTGGCTAATTTCTTACTGCTTTTCATGCAATAGCCCATTTTATCTATATCGAGAACAGCACATGACTTGGGGCAAAGCATTTCCTGCTTTTATGTCAGATAACAGGACATTAAACCAGTATCAGCTGAATGGAACTAGATCAGGTGCCAGTTCAGAGAGATCAGTACTCATTTTTTTCTTTTTAGCTGACACATCTGATAATGCTTGTACTCGCTATCTTTATTCCCATCCATTTAAGTGCTTGCCAGTTACCTGTGGTTAAAATCACCATTTATGATAGTGCTCCTGTAGTACCTGTGTTTCTCTGGTCAAAGTTCCCAAACATAACTCCCACAGCCTGTCCCTTTTTGCCAGCAGATGCAGGCTTGCAGCCACCAAACGCTGGGAGGCTGTGCTCAGTCTACCCTCTGTGCTCTCTCAGGGGAAGTTTGCGGTTGCTATACATTGCTATACAGGCTTGCCCAAGTGAAGAACACTCACAGATAAGGTTTACATGAGCTACGGTGACTTCAAAAGCCACAGTTACTGTAGTCACTCCTTTCACACTGAGTTGCCAACCAACTTGCTTCATGTTCCTCTTCACAAGTAGAGAACCTAAGGCAGAAACGGTAGGGTACACAGTGGATTTTCCTATGCTCAGGAAAATTTGGGATTATATTATCACTGAATCTCATTTTGTATTAAAGCAGTGAAGAAGAAAAAAGAAATAGCTCTAAATTAAACCCAAAAGACATTCAAATATGTCTCTGTGGTCACTTTTAGATAAGGAAAAGTGGTTCCATTTTCAAATGTCTGGACTAGTTAGAAGTCGATATTCTGTCAAGGACTTTGGTATAATCGGCACAACACTAGATAGGACACCTCATAAAAAAGAAGTTCTGTAAGCTGGTGTTATCTATGTGTGATCAAAACAACAGTGCTGATTGTTGCCAACTAATGGAGTTCACAGTGCAGTTTGTCTATAATATGTTCAATGACATAGACCAGCAATGTTATAATACCATCTGTTTCCTTACAGTAGAACTGAGGTTTGCCTGTTCTGTGTCACTTGCTGCCTGCAGAAAAACAGGAAAATGCACATTGCTTCTATGACTCACTGCTGATTTCATAGAATGATTTCAGAAAACCAAGCTCAAAATTTTTAATCACCTTCTGAAAGAAGGTCATATAGTCAGGAATAATGTTTCGCTTTCTGTGCAGATGCGTCAGTTTTACTATGCAGCCAAAGCCTTTGATGTTCTGGAGAGACTGGACAGTAATTCTGAATATTGGGAAGGCAAGAGAGGTGCCTGTGTGGGTGTCTTTCAAATGATCATAGCTGGCCGAGAAGCAAAGTGAGTATTCTGTGTTGTATCTGAATTTATTTTGCTCTTTTCCTATTTCCAGGTAGCTGTAAGCCAGAACCATAGTCTTATGAACCATGTCCTCTTTCAGCTCTTTATTGACCTTTCAGAGAATAGACACTGTGGCCAGTGGTTCCACAGACAGTTGTCACTTTGCAGTTTATCTTCCACACCAAGAGTTATAGAATATATGGTGGAGAGTAATTTATCAGCAAGTACTATGAGTTGCAGGAAACTGAAATACATTAGTTGTTACACTAGGAAGAGCTAAGTTATAGATGTAGTATGTTCATGAACTGAGGGAAAAGAACTTCATTTCCTGTTGGTGGTGTCAGAATGGGAAACTGTCACATGACGTTTTAAGGTTCATAGGACAGAAGTAAAGAAACATTTACTCAGCACTGTAGGAAGGACATGATTTCTCTAAACAATGAGTAGATAAGACCATTCACTAAAGTTTGCTTTCCAAAGGTACTGTCTATGTCAGACAAATATACTTAATTGATGAAAGCTTAAAGAAAATTATTTGTGTAACTGATAAATTTTGCTTTGGGACCATTTCACTGGATGGGAGAATGGTAGAGAACAGTGAGGCTGTATTTAAGAACTGTTCCCTCGTGAATATTCTGCTGTGAAGCCAGATGGCCATTCTCCCCCGGCCAAAGCTGCCGTTTCATATATGACTGGTATGTGTGTATCTTGGCTTCTACACCTTCCTTGTATTCCCTTCTCTGCTGGAATAATCTCATTAACTACTGCACCCTTCAAGTGTCCTTTTAGCAGTTACTGCAGTAGATGCAGTAAAATACACATAGCTTGCCCAATTTTCAGTCTGCATTCGAGTTCTTGCTGTAATGCAGCTGGCAAACTGCAGCTTCATACTGGGTTATCTTACTGGTAACGTTCATTTCCATGTTACTTGTATTTATGTGTAAAGTGATTTGGCACTTAACTAGTATAGCTAGATGCTGCTATACTGAAGACTAGCAAGTGGCATTTAAGATAAATGGGAAAAAAAAGGTTTGCTTTGTCCTGGAGAACTGTTTTGCAAGAGTAAGGGTTCATATATAAAAAACATACACACACACTAACTACACCAAACTAATTACACTTTGATTTTTTTTTTTTTACTTTTTATTCCTCTCCTTGTTGCAATTGTATACAAGACTTTTCTTACTTTCTTCTTTGTACCCTGGGATTTCATCTACTGCACATTTTTCCCTATTCCTGCTCTGCAGATGAAAGGACTTCTCAGGCTCGGAACCACGTTTTGCACAATAGGTTGGGTGTAGGTAGTTGTTTATCATATCAGTTGGGTTTTACCCTCATTTAAGTCCTTGCTTTTCGCCTTTGTAGAGAGACTCTGCGGGAAATACTGCATCTTCTGAAGAGCACCACTAATTCTCAAGTAGAATATATAGTCCGCATCATGCGAAAGTGGGCCAAGGAGAACAGAGTCCCTGTTTAAGTCAGTGCCACAGAACGAACCGGGTCAGTTGTGTGTGTGGCTGCAAGATGCGCATCCTGGCTTCTCTTGTGCATTCTGAGTATCCTCAGCCTGGTTGATGGAGAGAAGCAGCAGTTCACTGCAGTGAGATTGCAAAACGTTAAGCAAGGGTGTTTTTGGGTCATGGTGGTTGCTTGGTTTTAGGTTTTTTTTAGTTAAAGCTTTACTGGTACTTTTGCTGTTGCACTACTCTCTATTCCTCATTCAAAGTTTCAGTTTTTTAGTAGCAATTCCAACTGTCCACAAGTCACAGTGCTCCTCAGATATACCCCATGTTTCTCCACACGAGTTGTTGGACTTCTTTGTGAAGGCTTTTTTGAGCAAGCCTCTGGCCTCTAGAGAAGAAATGTTTGTTAAATGACTGAGATAAATCTACTTCAGCGAGTGATGGAGTGTGGTAAGTAAAGAAGATGGTGGTGACAACCCGATACCAGTATTATGGTATCAGGTGATACATTAAAGACTTCTATCTGTTACGTATCTGGCATAAAATACAAACCATATTCTGAGCAGTGTCCTTTTCTGGATATATCTCAACAAGCAATACCTTAGTTTCTTATTTTTGCCTGTTAAGGATTGTTTTCTTCCTTACCATCTTTTTCAGAGCATGGAGATTTGACTGACTGTTTTGTTCAATCTTCCTTTGAGCTTTGACACTCAAAACATTTATTTATGTTAATTCTCGTGAATAATCCATTTCATTTGGCAGTCTGATGGATAGAAGAAGTGGATGTTCTGAATCATTTTCTTAAGCATTTACCACCCTCATTAGCAATATATTTGTTGTACTTTGGGAATTATTATACGCTCCTGTGTTTTAAGGAGAACAGTTCAGGGAATACATAGTTCTAAAGGAAGGCCAACAGTTGTAACATAGAAATGTATTATATGTTTTGTAGTGAAAAAACATTTTGTATTCTTGTAAAAGAAAAATTTACATTTTGTAAATTTTTGAAATACAAAGTATTTTTTTTACCTTTTGGGGGTAAAACTCAGAATACTGAATTATCTGCTGTCTGTGGTTTGATTAAAGCTCTTAATTCAATCTACAGTTGAATGTCTTGTTGGTCTGTGTTGCTTCATATTGCAAAAGTCACAGAATCGCAGAATCTTAAGAGTTGGAAGGGACCTTGAAAGATCATCTAGTCCAACCCCTCTGCTAGAGCCAGGACCATTTGTTTTGCTGTGGAAGAGGGCAGAGTAGTGACCGGTTGTGAAATGCATTTTCAGTAATCAGCTGAAGGCAAGTCAATGCCTGGTCCCGATTTTGTGGTAGTCTGCTGAAATTAATGAGTCTGGGTGTGTGTATGGAACATATAGACATTCCTGCCATATAATATGTCAATGCTTTAAGCAAAAACTGGGTATTATCATTCAGGTATTTAGAAGTACATTAATAGCAGAATTCATTCACATGCATTCACAGCTAGAAAAGTGATCTAGCAACAATAATTGAGCCTTTCAGCAGCAGCAGGGACAACTTAAGAGGTGTGAAAGAGGCAGTATTTTCACTGAAAACAGTTAAAAACACCTTCTTTTCCCTCCCAGTTTAATTAACTTGGAAACAGATCGGGAATACAATTATGAGTCTTGGTACAAAGCTTCAAAAAATCATGTTGGTGACTTTGTAGCAGATGTTAAATGCATCTAATTACTGTCTTTATTGAAACTTAACCTGCAGGAGAGCTGAAGAGCATCCAAATTCATTGCAGACCATATTACATGTTGGTTGAATCTTCTAAAATAAGTGTGATGGCATTGCAGCATAAGGGTTTGGAGACTTTAAAATCTCACCTTTAGTCACTGTAGTCACAAAGTCATATTTGATATGCTAAATAAAGTGAGGTTTAGCACAGTGCATTTTATTAACTGGTAATAAAGCTTTTGTCATTTTAAGGCATAAAGAAGGGAGACTGCAGGGCTTTGCCTTGAGCAGTGATGAAATAAAAGATATATTACATATTGACCTAATATTTGGAGTCTTGGTAATGGAACAGATATGTACAGACAGTAAAAGTGCTGAAATATCAGTGTGTGTTTTACCTTAGAAGCACATTCTAAGAACATCTTCTCTTGTTTAATCTGGGATCATATTCAAAGAACAGAGGTGTGAATAGGAGTTCCCTTAGCTGATACAGAAAGGGAAGTTAATAAAGAATTTCTAAAGCTGTTTCGTATGTAGAGATAACAAAATTTTATCCCTGCCCATTTCTGTATTTCCCTGAACTATGGAAATTTAAGGAAACAAGGTTCTCTAACCAGGACAGCTGGTAGTGAAGGTAGATGTGGAGACAAACACCAACAACAAAAGGGACCTACACAGAACAAGTAGGCAATGAACAATGCATGTGCAGACTCAGAGAGACAGGTAAGCCTATTGGGTCATGAGTAAGTGAATATAACATTGAAATGGAGGCATTTGAGGTAATGTAGTGGAAGTGAGACTAAGGCAGAAAGAAATTGCTGCATCATTACAATTTCAAAGGAGGTGATAGAAAATACTCTGAATAATTCTTCTGAATAACCAGCTGACTCTGGAAAATGAGCTATAGAGAATGCACAAAAGGTACTGTGCTAGCAATCATATCATTAATAGTGCCCAGCAGAGACAGCCAAACCCAAAACAGCAGGTAACTGCTTTCAGTTAAGCACTGCCCCGTTCCTGGTAGATAAGGAAGATGACCTTTAATTAAACTTGGTAATACCTGAACAACATTTATGCCAATGACATCTAAGTGAATTACACTGCAGGGGAGGACGGTTCTCCTCTCTCCTGCTGCAAGTGAGTTCCAGGATAACATCTGTTTTGCCCAGCATCTGAACTGATCCAATATAGCAGCAATCCTCTTGGATTAATTCTGGCATCCAACATATCACTTTCAAGCCTAACAAGTAACATACTAACCTGAAGGTGGCAAGTTGATTGCGAAGGGTGAGTCACGTCATGTTCCAGCTCTGTGGACTGTAGCAGGCATTTCGGTTTATGTGGTTCCCTCAGCTTGATCTCATTGAGTGCTCATTGATCTTTCTAAGAAGGTTGTCTGAGGCTGAATAAGGAACTTGGTTATTAGCTAGTGAGACACAATTACATATATATCTGTTGCTACACTTTAACTAATTTTTCCCTGTATTATCCCCAGAAGTAATTTCCAGTCATTCTTCCTTGAGTTTCATTTCCAGGCTTCCCTTTCCCCATTTCATCTTCACATGATCACTGATTAAGTAGGCAATTGCATGAATGGGTCAGGAGTAACCATTAAAATCATTAACCAACTACTAGATAATCTGGTCTGACCCCACATCCTGCAAGACAGTAGATTTCATTGGCTAATCTTTGTGTAGAATCCAGCTACCAACTTGGCTTTCTATGAAAACATTTGCCAGAAAAAAAAAAAACCTCTGGAATCTTAATTTGAAGATGGACAACAACAACAACAAAACAACATAGTTTTACTTTGATATTTGTTCAAATGGTTGATTTGCCTTTACTCTTTTGGAATTTGCTGATTTAGAATTTGCATGTGGGCTTCTCATCAGTTGTCCCTGCTCCCCCGTGGGGTCCCTGCACGGGCTGCTCTGACATGCGTTCATCCCAAGGGCTGCAGCTCCTCTCTGCCTCTCGTGTGGGGCTGCTCGGCGGCCCGCAGGCTCTCCAGCACGGCCTGCGCCATGGCCGCCTCCTCACACAGTCTCTTGCCAGTCCAGGCTCACTCACCCGGAGCTGCTGGTGGCTCTCAGTCCTGACATGGCCCTGCATGGGTTGCAGGGGCACAGCTGCATTCTCACCACGGCTTGCAGAGGGGTCTCTGGTCTGCCGCTCCTCTTTCCTTCCTCCTCTGACTGCAGGGTCCACACGTGTGGTCGCCTCCATCTTATACCACTCCTCCACCTCCTCCCAGGCACTTCAAATTCCCATCTGTAAACAGTGCTGGCAGAGGTGCCAGATTGGCCCAGCTGGGCCAGAGGTGAGTTTGAACCCAAGAGCCAGTGGAAAGCCCGAGAACTCTTTACCGGGTTTGCTTGGTTCCCGGTTACCAAGCAAAAGCAGCTGCTCGATAAACCATGATATCCACACATTACTAATCTGTTTCTCCACAGCCTTTTATTAGTGCTGGTTTACATTTATATCTGGATGATGAAGAAACACTTTGGATCCTCCACCCTTCCAGGACCCTACCAAAGTAAACCCCCAAAACGTTTTATTAATGGCAACTGATTGCTACTTTTCATCATTTTGTCAATCTCAACTTATTTAACATGTGCGGTATTACATTATGCTTTTATGACATTAGAGATGTACGGAGTGCATTGGTATAACTGCAATATTTGTATGCAGCTACACTTGTGAAAGATAATGTCATGGGAGCTAATACTTCCCATTCATTCTTTGTTAGATGAACCTTACAGCATCCCAGAAGACTGATGGAGTCCAGTTGTGTAAGGCTGCTTGCAGATTTTGAAACAGCTTTTTTTTTTCCCCCCTGTAATCACTTTTAGAAGCCACACACCAAAAGCTTATTTTTGACTTTGTAGAGTTTAAACTTTCATTTGGAACAAATAAAGCAGGCATTTCACATCTCCAGGCAAGGGACAGTTCCTAAATTCCTAATAGGTCTTGCTCAGCTGATGAATTACACTAGCACCTCTTTATAGATTTCAAAATAGAAATCTGTATTTAGTAAGAACTGTGACTCTTGAGAAGACACAATGTATTCATCAAACAAAAAGACAACTTCTGTTTCAATTCATACTTACACATTGTGTCATGCTTAATCGTTCTGCATTACATTATAGCAATTTTTAAAGATCATTTAAAATACTGAAGGCAGTAACATAAGTAATGGTCTTTAAAATGTGCTTACAAGTAAATCTTTGAGAACCTGCAATATACGGTATTTTGAGAGGAGACATGCGATGGGATAGTTTGTATCAGTTCTCAGATACAGCTAAATCAAACTGCAAAGTGGGGTGCAACCTTTGCTGTTCTTTCTGAATCACACTTTTGTGGACCCAGGCACTGCATTGCTTTTTTTGAGACCTCAGACTGCACTTTCAGCTGGCCCTTAACTAGGGAAGAGTGGTGAGCCTCAGACTTCACTCTCTGTTCCTTGACTACTCTAAGCAACTTCCACATGGTAGGTTCTGTGAGAAACCACACACAACAATGCAGAATTATATCACATATAAAAACATCTTTTAAGAATACCCATAATAATGTTGAGATGGTTTATGTCACACAGAAAAGAGCTGTGCTTCAGTTCCAAGTTACACTGAGCATTGTGAATTGTTACAGCTATAATTTTCTCAGACAATTTTATCCTTCTTAAATATGATAGGGTCATTATGACCATCTACTCTAAAGCTACTGGTAATCTTTTTCTTGCCTCACATCAGTGGGTGAGACCATTATGTGGGTAGCCATTACGTGACAAAACACAATGTCTTACTTTGCAGAGCCACTGAATTAATTCATTTCACATGAAGTAAATGTTCCTCTTGAATATCAATTCACATGTGGCAGCCGTGTCTTAAGAAAACTTCAGAAAAATTAAATTACAAAAACAGATAAACCAGGTCTTAAACAGCCTGGAAAATTCCCAATGCTGATGGCTATCATAATATTGGTACTCTGCAAGTTCAGTCTTACTTTTGCCTGACTTATTCATGATGCCACATGAGCTGAACTTAGTCATTACTGAACAATCTGGGAAGTTTTTTATTTACATAAAACAATGGTGATTTTCCCCACCAATTAAAGGCAGGAGAGCTATTTTCAGGTCACGACAAGGTAATTTCTGAGGCAAGCTTTACATGACTTCCCACTCAGCTTAGTTAGTTCTTCCCAAACAGGTTCTGTGTCCGCTTTTTACTTCTGTACTGAATGTTTCCCTTTCCCATCTACCCACTAACATTACTGGCCTTACAGGACTGCCATGAAGCGCTGCCAAAGTCCTGCTGTTTTCCACATACCTCTTCCTTCCCTCACACCCTTACTGCTCACCTCTCTCTGTTTCAGTGGCATTTGAGGCAAGATTTGCTCAGATTTGTAAAGTATGCTAAGACCTGTGGAGGACTAGATACCAGCATGACACAAAGAAACAACTCAATCTCTTAAAACAGTGGGAAGTATTCAGATAGGTACTCAATGTAAGTTAAACCCAACTGTGTAATTATTTATCATGGTAAGGAGGAATTATTTTACAGACAGGAAAATGAAATTTGAAATCAAGATGTTGCACAGAAAATGTAGTTTGTTTTCATGAACATTTCCGATATATAGCATCCCCTCTACTCTTACAGTCATTGCTGCTACTGCTGCTATTCTACACTTGTTTTAACATGCTCAAAAATCTTTACTTTTCAAATGTAAACTTCAACAACTTGAGGTGGTAAGAGAACAGAATTTAATAAAATTCCATTTGTCTGTTTAAATTATTCATATATGGAAACCCATTTTTCATAAGCAATTTTTCAGATGCTATTTTTAAAGCTGTGGCAACTCAAAAGCAGCTTTGTGTTGAATCTGCAAGCTGGGTACGTAGTTAATTCTCAGTGATGAATATGTGCTTTGCTTTTAGAAGGCAATTTGGCTTGGAAGTAAAATCATGGCAGTATGAAAATGCTGAACTGCACATGCAAAGTATGCTTCTGACGATTCTGATTGTAAGCTTGTATGAATGTTAAAAATGTGGTAATTTGTTTATGCAATCACCTTCAGCTGCCTGTGATAATGTGCACTTACTTCGATGTAGACTTCATGTAAGTAAAAGCAGTTTCCAAAGTTCTCAGAGGCATTGGAAAAAAGAACTAGGGATGGTTAGGAAATTGGAGTTTTTGTAAAATCAGTCTGAAAGTCAAAGAAGGAACTAAAGAAAAAACAAAGAAAATTTCCCCAAGGTCACAGACAAATATTATGTGTGTCTTATGATTTTTAGTCAATTAATATTAGCGTGTCTTTGTGATTCCTGGAAGGTTGCTTTGCAATCTACATATACATTATATGCAATTCTCCATTTTGGGAGGGTGAACATTGCTTGACAGTTGTTTCCCGAACAGTAACTATACTCAGTTTCAATATATTACAGTATTTCATAAATATATTTTGGATAATTATAAAAATATTTCTATTTTTTAAAAAAAAAACCAAACAAATACCCCCCAAAAAACCCCACCAAAATCCAAAACACTATCACAGTGGCAAGTGACCAAGGCTAGTCTGGCCTGCAGCCTGGCTGCGTTTGCATGGGCACTGAGAGAGTGTTTGTCTTGTCTTAGGTCAGCATCCAAAAGAGAAACCCTCAGCAAGAGCAAATCTGTCGTCAGCTTTTGCATGGCCGGGAATTACTTCCAGACCCTTTAACCTCATTAAACAGCATTACTAGTGCTTTTAGCATAGAAATTGCCATTTAGCTGAGAATTCCCTACAGGGCCAATCCTTCTTATTTGTGTTACAGGTGGGTGAGGTAGCTACTTTAAATTGTGACTCATCTATTTTTGTGTGGTTTTAATTACTATTGGAAGAATAAAACCAGTAGACAATAATCCAGAGATAAGACAATAACCTGACTCCAAAGTTTCAGACAGGCTGGTAATCTTCGGCTGCCTCCAGGGATGTTGGCCTGATGCAACAGGCTTTTCATAAGATAAAGCAGCCAGTGCTGCAAGTATCTGTAAAGAAATGGTGCAAATGAGGAAAAACAGTGAGGGACAACTCCCCGGAGCACATAATCCTTCTCAATCTCTGTAAATATCTAGGTGGTGTTACACTGCAAATGAGCAGGTGTGAATCATAAAAGAGCTACCATTAAGGAAATCTTTCCAAAGGCAGATCCTCTTCACTTTCAAACTCAGTTTAAGTACGGTTCAAGTGACATTGTTATCACAATCGACAGTGCAGGCAGATGCTCCTCAGTTTAACTTTCTTCACCAGTTCATTGAATTCCATCCACTCTCTATTTTCAATGAAACAAAGCCTTTTTTAATGTGTATCTGTTACCAAGCACTCCTCTACAAAATCTCTTCTGTATTTATTTCTTATGCAGCCTTTCTCGCTGTCCTTTATATCTACAAGAAAATGACAGGATTTCAGTGAAAAGGTTGTTTAACCCTTGATAATTCAGTGGGTTTAATTTTCTTGTGACCAGAAGGCATCTTTTTTTTTTTTTTTGGTGTCTATTCTGTCCTCCTTCTTAGGGAAGTAAAGGACAAACCTGCAGGAAAGAAATTTCCTAGTGATTTTAGACCTTGAACTAATCTTTGTTGCTTGGCAGAGAAAACCTCTCAGATGCTGACATTCCCAAATTAATTTCAGTTAAGAGACGGAGTCCACACACCACTTCACCAAGAATCATTACTTCTTGAGAGGTTTAAAGCTGATTTATCAGCCTCAGCTGGGTTCACCCTTAACATAAGGAAGGCTTAGAGACAAAAGTAACAAACAGGAGCAAACACAGGAAGCAGAAACAATTATTAACAAGTAAAAAAAAAAAAAGTTGTAACTAGAAAAGTGTTTTTATCTTGTTAGTTGCAATTGCCTTTGCTACCATTATCTGAGGGAAGAAATTACCTGTGTTCTGTTTGGCAAATACACCCACTTAAAGCCTAGTGTTTAATGTCTTTTAATATCTCACCTCCTCTCCAGGATGGAAAACTGTTTCCAACAGCGGCTTCTTTGAGCAGCTTGTTCTTCCTTGGCCAAGGTGTCGTTCTTCTTTCCATTTTCTCTCAGCTCTTGTCTTTTTTTTTCCTAACCTGATAGTCCATGTAAACTCGGCACTTGAGGCTTTGAATTTTCCTTTAACAATCTTATTCTATTTATTAGCTTAAAGGATATTACGATGTGCTGAAAAGGGTAACAATCACCAGACATACAGAAGTTGTGTCAGTTTTTAATTTCTCCTTGAGAAACTGCACAGATGCTACAGAAAACACTCTCACCTTTGGTTAAAGGAACTCACACTGCTGTGACATGTGTACTCCTGTAAAACCCTTTATGGTGAAGACTTGCCTGGTTTCCAGCTTATTTTTCATCTGAGATAAAAGCCAACATCCTGTTTTCGTCAGCCACCTAGTAGTGCCATTTATGGTGTCCTGGCACACAACACGGTATTGGAAGACGATTCCTTATTTCAGAAAGTGAACAAAAGATGCACCTAAACCCACTTCTAAAGGTCAAAAGTGTTTCCAGTTACAGGAGTGGTAACTTCCTTCTGCACAAAAAGTGTTGCTACTTCGTATTGCCAATGAAACCTTGAACTTTTCAGGTTGTTCAAAGCTTTTCTTGAAGTTCTTAAAAGAAGCCCAGGGCTTCATAGGCTCAAACTTTGATTCTCCAAGAAATAGGGTTTCACCTCTTCAGGAGGAGCTGCATACCAACACATGGGATAAAGTTCAAGGTCATAGTTCCTCTGACTCAAAACTGTGATGAGTGTTACTGCCCTGGTAAAGTACATCCAAATTACCTGAAGCTAATGCACCCTTTCTAATCCCAACATCTGGCTTTTATCTACCTTCCCACAGTCCCTCAAAACCACTGTTTACTTCACTGAATAGAGTACTTTGGATGCTGCAGAGCAGCTGGGAACAACTGTCTAAGTACATGTGCCTGAGGAGAGACACTAGAGGTATGTTCTGAGAGAAATGGTATTTTTAATTCAAAGAATAAAACAAAAAATGTGAAGGAGAAGAATCCTGTAGATAAATCAGTTTTGCAAATGATTTGCAGGGCATTGGTGCCTGGTTTTGGAAAAAGGAGGGTTTGGGTGGTTTTTTTTCATTCCTTGATACTGAAACTGTCAGGAAGGCACTTAGTAAAACTGTAGGAGTGAAGACAAGTTGAAAGAAACACTTGAATTCAGAAAGCCTCATCAAATAGAAAACCAGTGTATGTTGGTGGAGTGTATTCCTGGGATACAGCAGCAACTCTGGTAAAAGCTACACTAACACCATCCTACCTGCAGCTCTATCCTCTCCTGAAACAGCAATGAAAATCGCAGCAGGCGTGGCAGCATTTTCAGTGAAAGGACAATGAGGATCATCAGGATGCCTGGTTGGACCATAAGAAATCAAGATACCAGGAGGATATAGTGAGACCAATGGGCCATATGGACAGCAGAGCAGTTTCCATCACGTCCAGGAGAGCAGCTAGCACTGGTCTGTAATGAAACAAGGTACAGCTCTGACAATGAACGCAAACGGTCCAAAAGGAAGAGAGAGTGCTAGAGGTTTGTCTCCCAGGGAGAGAAGCCATCCTAAGGCAGAGGAGAAGGATCCCACTTGCACCAGGGTAGAAGCCTCTGGTGATTTACTGGGCTGTCTCTGTAATTTTCTGTGCTTGAAAAAAAGTCAGGTCAAAAAACTTCCACTCACTGATGTGGCTGTAGCAGCTGTAGGTCTGAGCATCCACTTTGTATGGGCTGCTCATACTGGCTTTCACCAATTAAATAAAAAGCAGCTTCAAATCCACCTCAAAATTACTCTCTGCAGTTATTTTTTTTTTAACTCTGAAAGTATCTTGTTCAAGAGCCATTTTCCTTATTAAGCGTCTGGCAACAAACAAAATAATCTGTTCTATGTTGGACTCTTCTAGTTTGGTCATAGCCTGAGAAAAAGCAAAATAATCAGCAAAACATATCTAATTGCTTTTGAAAAATGATATTATTTTGTGCTCCTCTGACAAGTGCAGCACTGACAAATACTGTATGACAAATACACAATACTATACACAAACAATACCTGAGACAGAGCTTAACGCCAAAGAACAAAACGGGTAGCAGAACAGAAAAAGAATGATGAAAAAATTACAAATCTAACTTCACTTGAAACTGTTTGATATGGTGTAAGCCTGGAACTCTTCCATGTATTCAAAACTTACTGGAGAAGTTCCTGGAGAACTTAAAGTTTAGTGGCTTTGGTTTGTTTCTTGGGAGTCTTTCCTGAGTGTTTCCAGTATCTTAGCCCAAATGTAATGATAACATATTCCAGTAACTGCTATACTTGGATCTGCTGCCAAGTTTCTTTCTGATTAAGTTCAGATACTCAAATTGTTTGTTTTGGTAACTTAACTTTAAATTCAAAGGTCCAGAACTAGTGTTTGTCTAGTTGCGTAAACAAATATTGAGCCTCATAAAAAATGATGTGTGGTCCAAGATGCTCAGGCGTTAGATGACATATCAATATGAGAGTTTATTTGTCTAATTAAACTTCCAGAAGAGAGAGAGGAAGAGGAAGTATATAAACTAACCAGTAAATATCTTTAAAAACCTTAGATGTGAAAGGCTGCTTCTTCTATCAAAGTCTGCAATCTCATAACTTAGAACAACTGGCTACCTGAAACTATTTCCAAGAACTACTTCTGGTTTTCTCTGTAACCCTACCGTGGGTCAAATGAGTTATTCCTAACCAGCAGGGTTTCTTTCCTACTTAAAAACAGCATTAAAAATATGCCCAGGATGTGCTTCCAGGTGTACCTGCACTACAACCAAGATCATATAAAGTACTGAATTCAGATACTTGAAAGACTCATTTTCTTGTGGAATACCCGTCCTGCATTCATTACTTCAGAATACATTTTTAAGGGACTGAAAGACTGAACTGAGTTTTATATTTTTACTTAAAACACACAACTTATCTTCACACCTTTACATGGGCATGTCCAAGTACTACCTGCAAAAAACAATTGTATTCCTGTTGTACTTATTTCAACATCTAGTCTCCCGTTTGGTAACTTGCAGATGAGCATTCAGCAGAGTTGCAGAAAACTCTGTGATTTCCACAGAAGACTTTTATTTGTTGTGAAGTAAATCGCTCTTTCGCTAAGGAAAGGCCCCTTTTTTATCATCACAAGGTGTAATGACGTAGACTACACAGAACCTTTGATGAGAACTAGAATCTTCCTGGTAGGATCTGCAGGTCTGGAGCTTAGCGATCTTTGGTTTGAATCCAGAAATACATTAAGTGTATCATCAGATAGCTGTTTGCAGTTCTCAACGGGGGAACAGGTGGGATTTCCAAATAATTTTTTTATGACACTTAAAATAAAAACTTATTTGAGGAATACCTCTCCTGACCTTGCTAGTCATACTTAGAACATTCAAGATTTTAAGATAAACAAGCCCCTTAGACTACAAAGCTCAAGAAAGCCTTTCAAGCTTCAAAAGGAGACAGCCTACGTTTCTCAGATCAGGTCAGCCATCCCACTTACTTCCTGCTGCAAACAGGAAGGCTTCATGTGCAACAAAAGGAAGACATCAAGCTCCGTGATGAATGCAGTTTGGAAAGTGGAGCAATGTGCTGCACAGAATGGTCTGCTATAATTATCCAAAGTAATACACATACAAAAATCATGTTTGCTTTGCATCTCTTACCTATTTCTGAGGCTAAAACAAAAAATAGCATAAAATGATCACATGTTCCTTTCTGCTCCAATAAAGCTGGAGAATACAACACACATGGGGATGTTCATAGCTTCCTGAAACTTAGTGGTGCCTGGGTGGTACACCTCCATCTGGAAACACCAGCCATCAGTCTGTCAAAGTAGGTGGTGACAGACTGAAATGCTTGCACCATTTGACAGAAGGAAGGAAGTCTTGCCGCCGCTGCTCATACCCTGCCTTCCTCATGTTGTCCCCTGTCTAGAGGACAAGTCTTCCTCACCAATTCACAGCTGCTTCTTGCAACCAGAACTGGTACCCTGCAGACCAAGCACAGATGCAGAATAAGCCACTTTCCCTCAGAGGACAGCCAGGCGGGCTGGGCAGCATGTTTCACTGTTCTGCAGGGGCAGTCTGGGCTCTATCTTTTGTGGAGCGATTTTGCCAAACCCTGATCCTCTCAGCTGGTCCAGCAATGAATGCTTCATACAGTGTCTGTTGATGCTGCTAACACAGGATGTGTTCACACTATCGTTGTTGGGGCAGGTCACTCCCCCCAGCAACCGAGCTCTCGATCATGTTTAGGATTTAGGGGTGTTTTATTTATTTGTTTCTGGTGACTGACCTACAGCTGCTGACTTCAAGAGGCCTCAGAGCACCTTCCTCTAAGCAGGCCGTTCCACGCTGCCCCGAGAGGACGAGCGCTGCTCAGCCCCGTCAACACCCGCTGCAACGGCTGGGGCAGCCGCGGTCCCGCCGAGGGCTCCCGCCGCCCCGTCAGCACGCAGCAGCCCGCGCCGGGGCTGCCCTTCCTCCGCTCCCGCCTCGGCGGGGCCGCGCCGCAGGGCAGGGAGGTCCCTGCCGAGGCCGCTGCCCTGGCACCAACGGCCGCGAGGCGGAGGGGGCAGGGGAGGAGGCGGCGCGGCCGCCATTGCCCCGCGAGGCTCAGGGCTGCCGGGAAGCGGGCGGGCGGCGCGGCGGGCCGCGGGCCCTTTAAGGCGCCGTCGGCAGGCAGCGTGCACATCGCCAAGGCAACTGGGGGCGGGCGCCGGCGGCCGCGGCGTGTGGGCGCCGGCGGCCGCGCTGACGTCGAGGGGAAGCCGAGCAATAACAACAGCGACGCGGGGCGGCGCGCCGGCGTCGGCGTCCGCCGTGCGCTTGCGCGGCCTGCGGGCCTGCTTCTATTTATGTGGGGGGGAGCCAAGATGGCGGGGGTGGAGGCGGCGAGGAGAACGTAGGGGGCAGCTCCGACCGGGCGGCGGAGGGGGGAGGGGAGAGGGAGGAGGAGGAGCCGGTGGGAGGGAGCGCGGAGAGCGGTGTCACCGGACGCGCGAGGCGGGGGCCGGCGAGCGGCGGGCGGGGGGCGGGGGGGGGGGGACGGCGGAGGATGGCGGAGCCGCGCCGGGTGCCGTTCATTAGCCTGTCACCCGTGAGGCGCCGCGAGGGCGAGAGCCCGGCGCTGGAGCGCGAGCCCGGGGCCCGCGAGCCGGAGCCGCCGCCGGCGGGCCGCGAGGCGCCGCTGTTGGCGCCGCCGGAGCCGCCGCACGAGCTTTCCCGGCCGGAGCCGCCGCCGCCCCGCGAGAGCGCCGCCCGCCTGGAGCCGTCCCGCGAGACCGGCCGGCCCGAGCAGCAGCCGCAGCGGGAGCCCCCCCGGCCCGAGCCGCCGCCGCTGCCGCCGCCGCAGCTACCGCCGCCGCCGCGCCAGGGCAGCCGGCAGGAGCCGCCGCCGCCGCAGGAGGCGCTCCCGCTCCGCCAGACGGTCCGCCTGGAGGTGGTGCTGAAGGACCCCACCGAGGAGGGCTGCGTGGAGTTCAGCTACCCGGAGCTGCTACTGTGCGGGGACTCGCGGGTACGGGACCTCCCCTTTCCCTTTCCCCCTCCCTTCGCCGCCGCGCTTCCTCCCCTTCCTCCTCCTCCTCCTCCTGCCGGCCGGCAGCTGCCCGCGGCCCCTGCCTCGCTGATAGCGTTAGCGGCCGCCCCGTGCTGCTCGGGGGTGGTCTCGGCCCGGCGGGGCGGCGCCCTGGAGGGAAGTCCGGCGGCTTTGCCGCCGTTCCGGACTACTCTTGGTGCTGAGACTGTGCCTGTGCCCGTGGGGGCAAGGGGAGGCTTCGCGCTTGTCCCTGAGCTGGCCGAGCGCTCCCAGGTGGCTCTTCTGGGAGCTCCTGGCGTTTGCTGCGGGCAGGAGCAGAGAAGCTCCGGTGTCTTGTGCCGGGCTGAGCCCCAGCTCTCCTCCCCTTGCCTGTCCGGGGAGCAGTAGTGTTGCATCCTCCCTGCCTGGGAGCCTTTTCCGGCAGCTGAAGCGAACTGTTACCATGCCGGTCTGATTGTCTGTGGGCTGTGGGCAGGTAAACGAAAGAATTATTAGCCCGACTCAGCAACAAGCCTTGAGAAGTAGTAAAGTGAAAATTAGCAGACTTAGAAATAAGTTTCTGCAGTCTTAGGGGGGCAGGGGTGAATGAGAGTTAACGTTGTCGAAACTATAATCTCAACTGTAACTGCTAACAGCTTCATTCAAGAAAAAAAGGTGCTTTTTCTCTTCCTTCCTACCAGAAAATATTTGGTGCTTGAATCGCTTTGGTTTTTCAGGAGAAAAGCTTGTGCAGACACCGTGAAGAAGCAAGCAGTATTAGCAAATCAACAGGACCCAGGATTCAAGTAGGAAGGAGAGACATGTGTCCTTAAGCTGGACATGCTTAAGCCCACTCATTTAGTGGGTAGAGGATGTCAGTGAAGTTGCACTTGATTTAAATAGTTGTGAGTCCTCTAAATTCTGGTATGAGGATAGTTTTAGAGAAAGTTTACATCTTGTTGCAAAAGGCAGGGAGCAAGGACTGCTGCTGAGAAGGGCTTGATAGCTCTGGTGATTAAAGCAAACCTCAGATACCAGTACTGATACTGCCCTTGGGGGTTTTACATCTGATATGAACTAGAGAATGGTTAAAACTTTTGCTTTACAAACCAAAGTGTTTCTAGGTGCTGGTGAAGCAGTAACTATGCTTAGCAGCCTGCTTGCTTTTTGTTCTTGAGAAGAAGGAGTGTGCACATGGGGTTGTGTTCAAATGTGGAAGACAGAAAAATCAGTGACACTGATTTTACTCCCTCTGAGATCTTCTGATGCGAGTTAAAAGGTGCCTTCTGTTCAGCTTGTCCTACAGCTGTTGTGAGCAAACAGTGCCAGTTATGACACCCCTACGTTGGTGCAGCATAAGTGTGCTGCTCTGAAGTGTCATCTTTCCAAGCAGTTCCTGTATGAAGGTGCAAATTGTGTTAGTCTTTAGAAGTGGTTCAGTCTGTGAAGGTTGACTTTTCCCGTTGGCAGCTCCCAGTTCTGTAACTGCCCTTTTTTTATGTCAATTGACAATATGTTTGTCACATAACTGAGGGAAAACGGCTTTTTTATGCAGTTCGGATTCAAATTCCGTGTCTTCTGGGAGGAAAGCACTGATTTAGGAACTTTTTGTTAGAATTAGGATATTGCTTTTAAACTAAAAGTAGTGACAGAAGTGCTTTATAATAAATTATCTGCTTTCCATCTGTGTAGAGTCCAAATTGAAATGAATGGATCATAGTGGCCTGCCTGTTGCTGGATCATGTGGAACAATCAGCTGATTGTCATAAATACAGTGATCCATATAAAACAGTGTCATAAACTGTGATCCTTTTAAAGTGATTCTGGACTTCTAATCTTGTTTAAAAACTGGTGGCTACTGGGCCTCTCAGTTTAACATCTTGCTTGCTATATGGTAGAAGCTGGAAAAGCTGCTCTCATATAGTAGAGAGGATTTAAACTATTGTATTAATCATCATGAAAAGAGAAGGGAAGCACATTTGACCTAGCAATAAAATTAGTGTATGCTGGTTCCTCCATAGTTAAAGCCAATACATGCGGAGAATGTGTTCTGAACAGTGCAGGAGGCTTAAGGTGACAGAAGTATGTCGTTTGCCCTGGTGTGTAACCAGTTCAAAGTCCTAAAATAGAAAAGAATTGTGGAAAGAAAAATGATCCTGTCTGTGGAGTAGAATAGCCATGGTGATTTATACCAGTTGATGCAGCAGAAAAAAATACCTTGTTAAAATGAAGCTTTGACCAAAAAATGCCTGCCCTTGACTACTTGTCTGCAGAATCTGAGATTTGCTTTTTCCAAGAAGGTAGCAACTAGTCAGTCGTTAATGCTGTGGCTTTAAGTGAAGTTTTAGATTTTCTTGTTTCAGTAATGACTCAGTTTAAAGTGAACAGTTGGTAAAAACTTATCTATGCCAACCTTTTTTTTTTTCAGGGTGAAGATTCGCTAGGTTTTCTGAAAGCTGTTGTTGGCTTGTTATCCCTTAAGTTGTTCATCTTCCTTAAAACTATCCCCATTGAAGTTTAACAAAATTAAGAGCTTGTCTGTCTTTCTCCTAGTTTTGCTTGAAACTGTAGCAACAAAGAAAGGTTCTCCAGAGGCAGGCTGTTCTGGGAAGGACTGGTGCACAGGAATAACTACAAACATTTAATTGGTCTTTTGATGAAACAATTGAGAATCCTAAAACTTATTTAACAGGATAAGTGCAGCTTGTGGGGTTTTTAGTTCCAAATTTGTATTCCTAGCCTGAATCAGAAGCTGGTGGAAATGTTTATGTTAGAAACTTGTGATGTCCTTGTCCTGCTTTTTTGCCTTGATAAAAGAGAACATCCTTTGAGGGTTGTCGGTAGAGCTAATCTCAATAGGAATTTCTTATGTGAAGTTTTTGAACGAGATTAGTAAGTTAGTGTGGCTGAAGAGTTTATTTGCCTCTTAAAAACTGGCGGAAGTGAAAGTGTGCTCCCTTTTCTGTTGGTGCAACTGAAGCTTGATGCATGAAACGTAACTCAAAGCGGGTGAACTAGAAGCCCAAGTTGGCTTCTGTCAAGCAGGCTGTAAAGGTGATAAAGTAGTAATGTCTTTAAGTTCCTGCAAATTCTTCAGAATTTGCCTTCCATCAGAGCCCTCCGAAACTGTCAAAACTAAAACTTGCTTGAATTTGAGACTCCAGTAGTGCTTAAGTAATGGAAGTGACAGCTTAGAGAGCGTGGTAGGGAGAAGCAAGTTAACACTGAAGTACTAAATTTTATTTGACCACTGACTTCAACCTTGTTTCCTTTCACAACTAAAAAAAAATGCCTAGAAGATGTGGAATGGGTTTCTCCAGCTAAAGGTAGAGAAAACAATGTTGCAAGTATTGAGTGGTATTTTACATGGTGTCTGGGGGAAATACAAATGTAACTTAAACTCCTGTTTTCAGGACTAACTGTAACCTCTAATTTTTTTCTCAAAGCACTCAGGTTAGAAAGTGTAAGATAATTATACAGTGTTTGCAGTTTTGCTCAACTTACCTTCCTGGTTACCTTGGTCTTGATACTGTTGTTTGTCATTAGTTGGTCATCATTTAGTCAATATATTGGCTGTTCGTACTGTGAAGGAAGGGTCTGGTTTTCCTAAACTTAAGCTTTTTGTTCTGTCTTAGTCTAGAATAAATCTTCATCTACTCACTGAATGGTCTATGTGCAGTTGCTGTCCATAAAGTTCTATAAAAGGGAGCCCCATTCCACCATATTTTAGCATCCTAGTACCTTTCCCTTCCAACAATTACTGTGCTTTATGTGAACTCTAATTTGAAGAAATCAATCTTGTTTTGGTTTTTTTACGTACCTTATTAAAACCACCCCCAAAAGCACTATATATGCTGTGTGTACCCTTGGTTATTCTTCATTGACTTCGTGTCATTGAAAACCTTTCTCAAAAAACCTGACTTGGGGGAGTAGGGAGTACTTCCTGCTTAGTTGTACAGCTGGCATATTAAATCCCTGTTGTCCTAGCAGCTGCCATAGGGGCAATCTTGTAGAACTCGTGCTATGATTACTGAAGTTATCTGATGAAAAAAATAACAGTATTAAGAGTTGAAGGCGCTACATTAGTTATGACTGTAACTTACTGCGTTTTTCAGGCTTCTGGCTGCTTCCCTTCTGATTGTTGTACCAGGTACATCTTTCTATATTGTATCTAGAAGGATCACAGTACAAATAAGAGGTATCAGTGGGAGCAGAAGTGAAAAGCAGATGTATTCAGAGAGTTCTTTCTCTTTGAACCTCAAATGGCCGTAGTTCCCTCTTACGTTTACGCTTTCAGTTGAGGTTGTAGTGGAATGCTTGGGAAAATGTAAATTGGAGTCTGTCTCTTAACTTTTCTGTTTGTGTTCTCATTAGAAGAAAATTACCTGAGTGATAATTGAACGGGTCAAACTAATTTTCAGGGAATAAAGAAAACATTTGGACTCATTGTAAATTCTGATGCCTTAGTCATCAGAGCATTGTTTAGTGGCATTTAATAGTTTTTTGTTATGAAATAGGTTTTATTATGTGTCTTATGAAAAAATAATTCTTAATAATTCTGTGTTTTTCAGAAGAAATCAGTTCACTCAGAAGATCCATTTAATGATGAACAACGTGAGCGGCACGAAGTAGAAATGCTGGCCAAGAAGTTCGAGGCAAAATACGTGAGTTGCTGTACCTGTATTAAAAAATACAGATATTTAGTAGTGATAACTTACAACGCTGAGGAGATGTTCATGTTAATTTTTTTTAATGTTTTCCTGACTAGAGTTGCTAATGTAGTGTCAAAGGACTTCTGTACATTTTGGAGCTGGCTGTCTCATGTGTCATTTTAGCAGCTTGAGACTGCCACAAGCTTATTAGACAAGTCTGCTAAATAGCCTTGTCTATAGGATGTTATAGCTTGTGAAGCTATTTTTGGAAAAGCTTCCTATATAAATACAAGTGAGTAGTAGATGCAGGTTGATATTCGCGCTAAGTACTGTGACAGGGGAAAGGATTTTTATGTAATGCTGTTGTGCAGTATTGAACAGCTCTTCTGTTTGGGCTTAAATACTGATGAATCTTGATGAATTTCTGACTAGTTTGGAATGCTTCCATAGGAAGTTATTGTTGAATAAGTAGTCACTGCTTGATGAGTTCCTTCTAGCTGCCAGCTGTCTAAAGATACTCCACTGACTCCTGAAAGTGTAGCATGAATGACTTGAACAACACTAGGTAGTAACATAGAGGCTTGCACTCGTAAACAAAAGTAGAAATCAGAAAATGTTGGCTAAAACCACACCCAAACAGGTCTTTAAGAATTCATATGGGTAGGGTTTGGTGATTAATTCTGAGCTGGCAATCAAAACTCATCATCATGCTTAGGCATGTTGGTCTTCTGGATTACTAATAGAGCACCTCAATAATAAAGAAAGGAAACGAGCAGTCATTTGTATCTTCTGCTATTAATATACACTTTGAAATCTTTCTTGTCTGATTTACTTGATTTTTTTTTTTTTTTTCTGGCAAAGGCAAATTTCTTTGAGTGCCCAGTCTATACATGCTGTAGAAGTAATTATTGTTCAGGGTGTGTTAGCTTTTATTTCTAATAACAGAAACCCTTAAACTAACAAGAACGATTTTCCCTCTTTGGAGGGATTGAGATAACCCAATATACCCAGTGAATTGCAAAGGCAGTCCTAGAACACTGTTTGCTTTTTGTTTGAATGATAAATTATTTTTTGAACACGAGGAAAAGGTTTCCACTGTGTTTTTCTAGAAGACTCATTTCTGTAACACAAGTTAAGGATTTTATAATGTCCTGAAACAAGATGCTTAGCTACAAGCAGATGAATGTCAGTATAAAGCATTCTGAGCAATATATGAAGGAGGGAGTGGTAGAGGGAGCAGTCTAATACATCAAAGCTGAACACGTGCATTTATGGACAAAACATGGTGTTATTAGACTTACGAAAACTTGAGTTCAGTGTTCAGTTGTCGATAAAAGTGACAAATAGATACTTCTAACTACTAGAAAACGTAACAAAAAGTATCATTTTACAGCAGTCTAAATTAATGATGCACTTGTACTTTAGTTACTATTGTGCTTCTGATTTCTTGTCTTTCTCATTCTCTGCCATATCTTGTTCCCCTCAGCCTCACAAAATTCCTGGAAAGGAAAATGTCTTCTATACAAAGAACAACCTACTAGGTTAGGGCCACTAAGGATGGAGTGTGACAAGGCATTAATAGTTCTTGTGTTGGGTCCTTTCTGTCTTCCGATATGAGAAGCATCAGTCTCTACTTACCATCCATGCTCAGAGAAATTGCATCTCTGTATGCTGACCCAGTACAGTTGCTTGTGTTCTGACAGCATCCAGTTGTCTCCTGATTCTTGTGGTGAGACATTTGCTCCTTAGCTGAAATTAGCACAGGGATCCCGTGAAGTAGATACACAACCCAATGATTACTTTACACTAAAGTTCTGTTAAAGAAGAGAATGGGTAAGACATAAATGGGTAGTTTTTTTTCAGATCTGCAAGTTACTATATGCGCCTTAAACTAATTAGGTATTACTTGTCTAAATCCTTTTAAAATAGATTCAGATAATCTTTTTAATAATAGCATGTGTGGCAGTATTTCTGAAAAATGTGGTTCATGAAGAGCAGTCTTCCTTGAAGACTTTACATCTTTTCAAATAAATTCCTGTACTGATATCAAATCAGTACAAGAGTCAGGGCAAGATATATCCAATACTTGCAGAAAAAAAGCCTACAAATAAATGTTTTTGTAAAACAGTAGTCATAAAGTGAATGTACCATTTGTTTTGTTGATGATTCAGAAATTTTTTTTGCAATTGCTACACACTTTAGACACCAGCATAAAAATCCATTCCAAATGGTTCCCATTTGCGTTCTTTAGATTATTGTTATTCTCTAAACAGAATGAAAAATTGTGTTGTAAAATCATATTGAATCTCAGACACTATTGCACATAATGTAGGAATTTTTATGGGATCAAAACGGGAGTTCATCTACTGAATGATGGCATAGTCCTCTAATATTAGTGGAATCTCATAGCAGAAAGTATAACAGAGTAAGTGTGCATTGATATTGCTTCATTCTGCCTGACTAGCAGTTTGTGGCTTAGTTTCTCCCAGAGCCAAAGGCTGCATGTTTAGCCTTCATATATACAGCTTTCTGCCAGAAATTTGCCAGATGACTTTGAGTTCACTGGATTTCACTTTGTCTTCCATGGCACCGAGTACCATAATGACCGTTGTATGGAAACATACTTTGTGTTAAAGCCGGATGAGTTGGTGCTCTGTAGTTTCTGTATTGTAAGAAACAGTGATATATTTCCTGTTCTTCCGTGTTCTGCATGTGATTGTAATGCTGTCATCTCAATTCAGTCCTTTTGTAAACCCTGGCTCAAATGTCTTAACATTCTGTTTTTGTATGGAAGCGATGTTGCTTTACCTTTAAACATCCTTGTCGGCTTACTGTTCCCTTTTTTGTTCCAATTTCTTTTTTTAAATGAAAGGATATTAATGGTAGTATGCCCTGATTTATCAGTAATATCATGATGACTTCTGGTTTAGTTCTCTGTTCCCTTTATTTGTAAGTCCCAATTATTTTTTTTGACCGTTCTTCATCATTGAGAAAATGTCATAGGGCTTTGTGTAACAACTCCAGTGCTTCCTGAGCAGCTTAACAAAAGTGTGAGCACACTGTGTATTTTTTCATGTTTGGGTTGTACTAGTTTTGTGTGGATTACCTTGCTTTTGCTGAAACTGAATTCAATTGATGATTAATCCAATGAAGTTCAGGGCAACTATGAAGTCTTCCCGTGTTTTGTTTTGTTTTTTTTTCCCCAAGTTACCTTTTCTCAATTTATTATCCTCACTAATTTTTGTCATCTAATCCCCTAACTGTTAGCCCTGTCTGTTTTCTAAAGATATATGAATACACATTGCATGGTGACTTCACTGATTACTTTCTTTGCAAAGATGAAATGTTTATTCCTGACCTTTCTTTCCTAGAAACCAGACATTAATTTGAGTGAGCCTTCCCTCAGATCACCTGGTAGTTTCTTGTCTTTGAACCTTTTTGAAAGCATTTGAAGTAACACTTCCTTCTACTAGAATTCTTTCTTGCTCTGTAATGTATTTTCTTGTACCTGCTGGTTCTATTCTTTCTAACTTCTATTAACCAGCCTGATGTAGAGATCAGATTTACTAGTTTACAGATTCTGCTATGGCTCTTGGAAAGTTCTTAAAAAATTGGCATTATGTACCACCTTTTCATCCTGTTGGGCAAAGGTTGTTCACACCTTGGGTTACGTGCCACAGTTAATCTGTTGAACTCTTATTTGAGTTTTCTGAATACTTTCATAGGTACTATTTGCAGATTCAGGAATTAGACATCTCAGTTTAATATCCTGATGGCTTTTGTTCTGTGATGAGAAGATTGGAAGAGCTCTTTCCAGGAAAGGTGAAAAGCTTCAGCAGAAAAACTTTGAACTATAGCAAACACTGATGCAGATAATCCCTTCAGTTCATCTGCTGTGGTCTTACGTTAATGTCTTGATTGTACAGACTTTCTGATCTAGGTGGACCTGCTTTGGCAGGAGGGGTTGCACTAGATGATTGCTTAAGGTCTCTTCCAACCCCTGCCATTCTATGATACTTAAACATAACTGGGTAGAATGAGGCCTGAAGGAAATTCTCTAACTATACATACAGTGGTTTGGATATTTTCATAGATCTGAATACAGGACACTATTTTAATCTTGCTTTTATTAATTGGGCTATTATGAGACTTCTTTTTTGCTATTAACTTTGGTCCATATCTGCACTATGTTTTTATGAGTAACAGGCAGTCAGAATGTACTGAGAATTTTTAAGAACATTTTTAGAGCCTGTACACTGAAATCATAGAATAACTATTGCTGCAAAAGGATCTGGGTCTCGGAAACAAGGATGTTGATGGTTACTCAGACTTAGTGAGAGATGTGGTACATTGCACATTAGTAACATCAGTAGAGTTTATGTAGCAGTCCTCTGACAGCCTGCTGGCATCTCAGTTACAACTGTGAGAATTATGCAAGTTTTTGCACTGGAGCTTTAAGAGAATCATAGAATCGTAGGATAGTAGGGGTTGGAAGGGACCTTTAGAGATGATACAGAATTCTTAAGTGCTACCTTTGTTTCCAATTTTTTTTCCCCTCATTGAAGCCCTTTTTAAAAAAGACAATAAGGGACTGCATATTTTCAGAATATGCAGTCATTCAGTTGTTCTGTCAGGTGAACAACTGTAGGAGATGGTGGGACTGAGAAAAGGAGTTAGGAATACTTTGCGTGGAAACCCGAGGCTTGGCATGTTGTTTGGAATCCTGACTTAAAAACCAAAACTCACTTTTGAGGTTTTTCTCCTAGGACTATTGTATTTGTATAATTAAACTGAGAGTTTCCTATTTGCTTGTAAGAGCTTTACTAAATTTGAATTCTTGCAAAATATTGTTAGAATGGAGGTGTTTAGATGCTTACACTTCTCATAGAAGAGGAAGGATGAAACCTTTGAACTATGCATACTTACAGTAACAAGTGGGTTGTGATACTTGGACGTCACAACTGAAAAGACTCATGTTTATTCTAAACAAGCTTAGAACTGTAGAGTACAAGCAGAGAACTTCAGGAGCAAGGCTTCCTGAATGCATGGAAGAACATTGGATACCATTTTAGTGAAGATTTGTGGACAATTTATCTTCTAAGCCTTGGATATTGACAGTTTTGACAACATGTGGGACTCTGAAAACTAGACCTGATAGTCTATGCAGATTGCCATTGTACAGTGAAGTTTAGATTCCCTGAGTGTTTAAGCTGGGTGTCAGTTTTGTTTGACTTAGTGAAACTTTTCACATGAGAAAAATACTTACAGGTTAAAACGAAGTTTACAGTTTCCTGTGGGTAAGTGAGCCCACAGCCTGTGATGCAGCTGCTGTCTCTAAGTTACTCAAGTAACCACTTAATGTCCAGTCCTATCAACTGAGATGATAGCTCTTGCATTTCAAAGGGTTTTATCTTAATATGTTTTTTCTTCAGTTATGTCATATGAATCCTGTAACCTCTTGAAAACTCATAGATACAATATCTGCAGTTACCATATCAATATTTTTCTCTTTTGACTTAGGCTTCAGTTTTCTGTAGAGAAGCAGCCCATCTTGTGTGGGGAAACACTTTACTGAATACTAGGCTATCAATATTTTCCTTTGTAATGAGACTGTAACACACTGAAAAACTTAATGCTTTCTAAATTATCCTTGACCTTCAATCACCAACAGTCCTAGCACCATCTTTTAAAGACACAGGAAAATGAAACAGCTCTAAATAGGAAATGTTAGAAAGATCTGTCATGCAGAAACAAGTGACTACTGAATACTTTCCAGGGATAGTTCTGGTGGGGCAACAGTAAAGCATGTTTGCCAGAACTCAGTCCTGTGTGAGGGTTTTTTAGACATCTAGATCATCTTCCAAAGAAGCATCCAAGAAAGCAAAACTTCTGATGTCTTCAATGACCATCCCTCCAAAATCTTACGTTTTGTAGACTTCAGTACATTGCTTCCCTGTTTCCCAAATGACATAACAGTTTGCTTTGTTTTCAGGGTGGAAAGCCCCACAAACATCGGAAGGATCGCCTGCAGGATCTAATTGATATAGGTTATGGTTATGATGAAACGGACCCTTTCATTGATAATTCTGAAGCGGTAAGTAAGCCTCATCAAAGCAGCAAAAAGAAGACAATGCTTGTTTTGGGGTGTTTTTTATAAGAAAGGTAAGGGAAAGTGCCTGTCTTTAACTCTTATGGATCCAAAGAACATGCTACTTTGGGAATCCAGTGAATTATTGTATCTGTAGTGTCATTCAGATATCATTATGCACCACAAGATTTAAGAAAGCTATAGCTGTGTTGTAATTTTCCATCTTCAGAAATTAAGTTCTTCTTACTTGTGCCCTTCATTTACAGTAGGCTCAAATTACACTGGCTCTGTTTAGTTTCTTGTACAAGCTGTCTAGATTATTTGTAGATTATTTGGTTTAGATTTCCTGCAGTAGATCAGGAAGCTATTCTGCCCTTAAAACCCAATAAGAAGAGGATGGTTACTCTAAACATACACCAAATAGATCTGAAAAAGGATGAGATAAAAAAGCTTGGTTAAACAGCAGGATAATACAGCTTGCTTTGTCTGAATTTTTTTCAGAAATGAATGTACATTTCAAAAGAAAAAGGTTTTAGTTAGGTGCTGGCAATATTGGGGATATCAGGTGGTTTATAAGAAGGAATTTGAAGATACCTTAGATGTGATACATAAAATCATGAAATTGAGAAAGAAATTTGGAAGACAGAATGGATCATACAAAAGCTTGGAGACCTTCTATAATTCTCCTTTATTAGATGTCAGGAAGAATTAGGAAGTAGGTGTACTGTTCATTCAAGTAAAAAGCAACAAAAAAACCTGACAAAGCCGCCTGACACTTTAGCCAGACTTCAGTTTCCTCCACTGCTGAGTGACACTGGACAATGCAGCAATGATCTGCTGCTCTGAAGAGAAGGGAGCTTAAAGTCTTTAGTAGGAGCGGAAGGATATGAAAAGGAGTTGTGAGAGAAGACTAAGGAAAGCACAGAAATGAAGCACATTTCTTAGCATACAGTGTGTTAAGCCTCATTTGAATGTGGTAGTAGATCTGGGAAATTATTAAAACTTTCTAAAGTGAACACTGAGCGGTGAGGTTTCTAGATGTTGTAATGAATGTTGCTCTTGAGAACTGTGTGAGGTGTGCACAGAAGGCATGCTGCAGAACTGATAGCTCTTGAGCAAAAGAAGTTCAGTTGCTAACCACAGTGAGCTCATCTGTATGTATTGTTGGTTTCTGAAGTAGATCTGAAGGCACGTGAATGAGTTGTTTGAGAAGTGAGTTTGCTGTAGACACTTATTGTAGCTTGTGTTAATTTGTCCTGTTTCTTGAACTTGCCAATATTAAATGGTCCTATCATTATTCTCATCTTCTGGTTGTGCTTGCTGGAACAAGTTATATCTTGTTCTTCCTGGATTTATTGTCAGCTATCACAGATCTGATATGTGGTGCAGAAAACTTTTGAGTACTCATAGTACAGGTCTCTTATCAAATACCTACATGAGTCTGTCAGGGTTGAGCACTCGCTGGTGTGATAGTACTCCTCATGCTGTGCCTCCTTCCAGTGCTGTTCTTGTTACCAGCAGCAGATCTGTTAATTTGCAGGAGCATTCACTTCTGATATCTCTTGCCAGACTCCTTGCAAGAACATACAAAGGGCAATTGTTAGAGGACCAGATGGTTGCATCATGTGGTAGCTGTGGAAGCTACTGGGGAGAATGGTGTATTTTCTAAAGATTGTTCTCCTGAACAAATCATTATGCCTTGTGTCTGCATTACAAATACTGACTAGTGAGAGACCATCTCTGTTTTGCTTTTTTTCCAATTTCTGTATAGAAAAGACAAAAAAAAAAAAGAAACCTTCGTGTCTGGCTTGCTCATCTTCTCTGTGGCCAACTATTAAATCACTATGTACCCTGAGAAATGTCAGAGGCAGGCCCAGCCTGGACTCACTTCCTTTTGGAAGATACACTTTATTACACATAAAAAGCTATAATATCCTGGCCACAAACATTTGAAAAATAAGCATGAGTGTGTCTTGAATTGCTCCAGGATTGGCATCCTGTTGTCTCCCTCTGTATCTCAGAAAAAAAATAATTGGAAGCTTCCTTGGAATTGTAGTCTGTTTTCTTGTCGCAGTTGTGAAAGAAACACTGAGCTCTTGGGTACCGAAACAGATTTATTACATAGCTTTAGAGATGTTTCCTTTCTAAAAACAGAAGGTTGAGGTAACACTATCAAATCAAGAAACCAAACCAGTAAAACTCTTAAGCCTGTTTTTAGCAAGCATTGTAATTGAGTTAAATTATGTGTCTTCGGATCCACTTCCAATTAAGCAATTTTTTTAGATGTAACATGCATATATAACAAATAGTATATGCAACAAGAGAATTTGGTTTCTCCAAGGGTACAGGAAGATAATTGTTCTGCTTGTTTTCTTGAGGGTAAGGATCAGAGTCAAGTGGAGGGAGTCTGCTAATGGCATGGTTGTCAGATAATGCATTTTAATAGAGTTGGAGTACAGACAGGTACAGGACATGCTTTTCTGGAGGAAAGTTCTTGGAAAAAGTGCTGATAGAAGAGAGTTTCTAAGCAGAAAGACTTCTCCTCTAAGGGCACTGGGCCCTGATGAAGTAGGGTAAATTTGGTCAGCTTGGTAGGCTAGATTGCCACCGTTTACCTTCTGTGAAAATGAAAACTCTGCATGGAATTCTTAATTTGCTTTCATTGTTTACTCTGGAAAAAGTCAGTACTTCCCTACAGCGTAGTAAAGACCTCGGCAAAATAGCTACATTAAGACTATCAAAGTCCTTGTGACTACTGAACACAGAAAAGTAAGGGCTGCTGAGGAGCAATTCAGTGGACTCGGACATGAAGCCAACTAAACTAAAATACTAGAAAAAATATCTTGGGTGCATATTACCGTCAGTGACACAGTCAATTCTTCTTTCCATCTTCTTCCAGACTTGTCTGCTCTTACAGGAATAAGTATATAGTTAGAGATTGCTGTATGCTTTGGATGTATCTGCTATATATACCATTCAGTTTTCTACCTTGCTGTCCTCCTTGGAAAACTTTAAGCTGGTTCTGTTTGGAAGAAATCACTTTTCCTCTTTGAATGCAATTGCAGGCAAGTGAGAAATCCATGCTTCAGTCTATACACTGGATATTTTGGGGCTGAGCACTTAGTCAGCAGGTTATGAGCTATTCATTCCAGAAAAACATGTAAATCAAGACCATCTTACTGTTTTTTTTCTAACTGCTATGTATTGGTTAGTCTGATGGCCAGTCCTAATATTTGCTTATCTTAATGGACCTCGGTGGTAGTAATAAACAAAATGTTCATAACCTGAAAAGAAAGCCAACCCTCTTCAGTGTTTCCACTACTTTGATGTTAAAAACAGGTTTTGCTATAAACTGCCCAGATCTACATTCTTCTTGGAATGGTATTCCTGTAGATTTTTTGCTTCTCCTCTGTTTTTCATGCATTCACACATATGTATGCACGTGCATATCTAGCCTGGTTTGGCTGGATTACTTGCTCTTATAATGCCTTCTGAATGTTTGGTTGGTTGGAATACCTTCCTGACAATGTAAGCTTTATATAGGTAGAGATTCCAGGGGAATACAGTGCTTTCTGTGCTTTCTGTTATGTAATATAGAACAGGGATTTGAAGTAATACGTGGTGCTTAGTGAAAAAGGATGCAATTTTCTCTTACTCAGAGGTAATAAAACTTGCACATTCGAAACAACACCAACTAGCACCTTCCCCCATGTTAGACAGATGACCACAGAGGAAGAATCATCCACCTAGAAATCTGTGAGCAGTGCAAGCTGTCTTTTGAAGCAATGATACTGAATAGCCCCACTGACAGGAACTGAAACAAAACGTGAATGCCAGGAGCAATGAGAAGCACGCAGTTCAGTACTTTAGATGCCCAGGACAGATGTCAATATTTAACCCAGTCCACTGTATTCCTGGTTCCACAGCAGCCTTCTCAACAGTGGTGTAGGAGTCGTGTGTTGCTGAATAGAGAAAACTAGCCTACCAATGGCTTCTCATAGTTGGAAAGCTTTTTCAAAACAAATGCTTCAACTTAAAGGAAAAGCTTATTTTCCTTTAGCTTATTTTCTTCTAGCTTATTTTCCTCCTGCCTTGAGAGCTCAGACCATCTTAAAAGACCTTTCAAGGACTGTATGTTGATTTTAGTAATTCTGAGCATATTGGCAAAAGAGCAACTGTTTTTCTGTCTGGGTTCCCTAGAATACTTTCCATTATTTAAGGTCCTTGGCTTTGCGAAAACTGTCATAATATACAGTTTTCACATGTTATCAAGATAAATTTGGACTAATTAATCTAGTAATCACCAGGCTTATAAAAGATATGAAAAGCTTAATAACCTCTTCTCTTCCACCCTGACTTCCCCTTGAGTTCCTGCTGTTGTAGTCTGAAACTTGAAGCTGATAGATTGCAAGTAAGAGTCTTGCTCAAGATTCTTGAGTATCTGAGATGCGTTTCCCCAGTCAGAATGGTATCTGTTTGGCGAATGGCAGCGTTCAATGTGCTCATGGTAATTTTTACCTCTTTTGGGGGATACTGGATAGATGTGGATTTAGACCACCTTGATGATACTCTCTCATCCTTCCCACTCAGGGGAGTTTGGTTTGTGCATAACTATGGAGTGCAGTGTTGTTGCTTCAGAAAGATTAATATATCTTCAGAAACAAAACAACCCAGAAAAAACCTGTCAACCTCAATGTTAGAGGCATGTACAGAAAGATGCTACGTAGGGTTATTAAACATACTTTCATGTTGGATTGAGAGAGAAATTTAACATTGCGACATTTTTCATATGGAAAAAGCTGTCTCTGTGGGCCTCTATCACAAAACTCATCCACGCTGAGTACGTGAGGGTGCATTAAAGCTGTTCTCTAGATATTATCTTACCAGGCTATGGATTAGTGTGTTTAAATTACCGGTTTGTCTTCCTTGTTCATTGTCTTGGAAGTTCTGTGATCGGGGAGTAGTGCTCACTTGGATGAGTGTACCATGTCACCTTTAATAAAACATGTCTTACGTGCTTCCCAGGTGTCTTCATGGTATATCTGCCGAGTGGCACCTGACATGTCATATGCATTTGAGTGAATACAAGGGCAAATTTCAATTAGGACATTCTTTCTTTGCTTTTTATCCCTTGTCACTCCAAGGTAAATAAAGGTGTGAAGTGGAGTACCAAACAAATAAAGCAGATACTGTTCTGCTTAATGTAGAACAGACGTGTTTAAACTATATACCCAGCAGTCCTCTAGTACAAGAACCATTAAGGCTAGAGGGGTAAAAGTAGTTGAATTTGTGGAACAAGTCTGGTGTTTAAAGCAACAGTAATATTCTCTTGCCCCTTCCACAAAATGCCATACCCTTTTTAAAGGAAGAAATAAATAATTTATTAAGTAATTTTTAATCCCGTGTTCAGGTAGCTTAGGATTGCTCTTGTATTTAATGACCTCAGTGGAACAATTGGGAAACTGATAACTCAGCATCTGCATAAGTACTTTAAAAAAAGAAAACGATACACTTTTGTTTGGCCTTTATGTTGCTATTGTTTAAATTTGCATACATCAAGAGTTTAGGAATAAAAGTAAGAATGAATATTATTAGTTTATTAAGAAAAAAAGTATTGCTAAGAAATTATTAAGAAGTAATGTGTAGCAAATTCTTGCTCTTTGCTGAATTTAACTTTTTCAAAGAGCACAAAATCACTTTTCAAAGTAATCTGAGCTCCTAGAGGAGTAGATCATGGCCTAGAATCAACTATTCATAAGTAGATGAGTTTATTTAAGCAGCACAAGGAACTTAAGTCTTTTTCACAAAGATATATAAACAATATAGTTATTAATATACTCTAAAGGACGGGTTATAACATGCTAAAATAATGGGTCTTTGATAAAAGCATTTGTCTTCCATGTCATGTATGTAAGTCTGCTCCTCATGTTAAATGAATGGAAAAGGAAAGTGTAACTTCTTTCCACAAAATCTTCTAGTAATTCTGTAACATGAACTGTAGAGAGGTGAAGTAATACATTACATATGTATTTGTAATTGAAACACTGAGCTCTGACCCACAATGAAAATATAGTTCAGTCTCTGAAAGAGTTGAACAGGTATGGATGGTCACATTTTATAACTTAAATGGAAATATTTTCAAGGTAATAAGAATGACATCTTGTTGCACTGAAGGTCACTTAAGCTAATAACCTCATTTTGGTGATTGATAGAAGGGTATTAAATGTATGGGTTATGGTGAGAACAAACAAGCCTATAGCTACAGATACTTCTCTCAAGGCACTCTGTTAGGCTGATGGCTTACAATATCCTGCTACTAAACTAGGATTCTCTTAAGAGACTGTCCTATCTTAGTCTAGACCCTGAGCCAGGTATTATCTTTATTTAATGGTCTGTTAAGTTTTTTTCTGTCACATTGCCAACTGTCCTTTGCCCCAAGGTTACAAAACTAAAGCAACTTGCCCCTGGATTTTGGAAAAAGAACCTCCTTTACCATTGGGAAGCACTTTCTGCTTGCTTTTTGATGTTGTCTTGGATTAGAAAACCTTAACCTTGTTCAGTATTTCATTTGTATAGTCTATTATGCCATTTTTTTTGGAAAGAGAATTCTGGGTTTTTGTTTGAAAACTTATCCTTAAAAGGATAGCAAAGCTAGAGAGCGTGTTTCAGTTCTGTGTGTCTTTGAGAAGCATAGAGATTGATCAGCTGTGTTTGAGGTATCTTGGAAGCATGTAGTGAACTGTATGGATATTCAGTCCATTTGACTGAAGCAACTATATTTGATAGAACTGCAGTAGCGTGACTTCATTCAGTGGACTAATGGTGATAAAAAATAAACAGCGTCTCCCCTCCAGCTGATTAGAGCCATCTCAAAAATAAACTGAACAAGAAACAAAAATGATCCTGGCTTTCTATCTAAATATACCAAATTCAGACAAATAATTTACAGGCTACATTTCTTAAAACATTTGAACATGTTTGTAGCAAATCCCATTCTCAGGACTTAACAGAGAAGAGTTTAAAAGTCTTTTTGCGTGTTTACCTTTATAATATAGGTTGTTCTTTGGAAGGGAGCTGAATGAGGAGGATCATGGTCAAAATACCTGAACATGAATAGACTATATTAATACAAGATACCGCTGTGTACTGTGGGTCTGGTTTTCAGAACTAAATTATCCATAAAATTTCAGTATTCTTCTTGGGACAATAATCAAGTTGAAACTGGTTAACTTATTTAAAAAAACCCCAAACCCTCTCAACATTATCTTTCACAGCTAAACAGTTAATTAGGTTAATGGCACTAGAAGCACAGTCATATAGCTCAAGGATAGTAGTTAAAAGTAACTTATGTACTGGTCTGAGTTTACATGATCTGACAATATATTGGTCTTTTTTTTATCTGCAGAATGTTTCTATAATCTTATGTGAGACAAATCCATGTTCACAGCAGTCAGTCATAATGAAGTCCTGTCTGTTTGTAGATCTCAGCATTTTAACTCTCAGTCTTGGAAGGTAGAAAGAAAAGTGCAGAACACTGAAGTGGCCTTAAACTGCTTTCCTTAATAGGAGCAGTTCCATGAACAGAAGCAGCTAGTACAAAGCAACAGTCTTGAAACTACTTCATCAGAAGATTTAGAAGTTGCAAAAGCCATGTTCCCTTTAACTGGGTGCCCTTTAAAATGAGGTTTAATCTAACTGTTGACAATATCTTATGAAATTATATTGAGATTTTCTGCTCAATTAGAGCTCTGAAAGTAGTAAGCTTGCCTTGAAGGGGTCAGGGGGTTACATTGTGGTTTGCAGGCCCTAGTTTTAGGTAAGTTAAAAAGAAATATTGAGTTGCAAGTTATACCTTGCTCAGTAGGCTGAGGACAAACCAAATTTTGGCAGGGAAAACTAAGGAGAACTGAAAGTCTGAGTAATGTGATATTCCTCAGCAGAAGTTGTTGAAACCTCAACTGGTAAGTTACACACACGTGCACATTTTGCTGACCTCGTTTCCCTACTGTCTGTTAGGGGATAGTTTGTTCATCTGTATATTGAGCAAATCTGCCTTTCTGGTTGTCTTATTCCTATGTATCTGCACTACATAGCATGTTGATCTTTCTGATCATCTGCTGTGATTCATGGCTTCCTCACTGTGGACTGTCTTTAATCCTTACTTTTTCTTGTGTTCTCCAGAGTTTCCTTTACTGCTCTGCAGCCAAGGCTTTACTGTGTTTCCCTTTACTTGTTCTTTGCTTCTTACGATAACGATCCCGGCTTTGACCGTGTGCTTTCTCCTTCAAACTTGGCAACTACTATATTCTTCTGGTTTGATCCTATACTACTCCAGCCCCTCTAGTTCAGTTCACACCCTGTCAGCTCGAAAGGGAACTGTCTGCTCTGTCTATTAAGCACTGGGGATAATAATTTCTTTTCTTTCCCTTTCATCTTCCTTGTACGTAACGAAGCTGGTTCTGAGAGCTGTGGAAAAACATCAGATTTCTCTGAAATTCTTACCCAACCTCCACTCTCAAGTTTACTTTGCATCTTCTGCATTGTGTGATTGTCCTGGTCTCTTAAGATGAATGACAAGTCCACAACTAAGCCACTTTGCTTTCATTTTGTCCAATTAATAGATTCTCCTCCTTTCTTTTACTAGTCTTTCATATGATCTTAGACTATTTTATAGATCCTGTCACTACTTCTCCTTTTCCTTTTCTGTCTCTCTGTACTGCTTGTTAAGCCTTCCATTCCAGGAAGATAAAAGGTGATGACTCATGGAAATTTCTAACTACTTATTCAGGTCAAGTCCACATAGGTCTGTAGTTCAGGCTCTCTCACCAGCTTTCTTGTTGAAATACACATTCACTGTTACCTTCTCCTAGATAACTCTTCTTCTTGTCTTAATGCTTTTCATAGCCCAGACTTTTTGGTTCTTAAACCGTTTTATCTTCATCATATTTTGCATGATGTCTGGGGGAAATGAAACAAGCTGGTGGCTGACAGTCCACTTTGCACTGTGTGTGTTCCCTTTGTGTAGGTGATCTCAAGTCTTCAGTTAATGTAGTCGTAGTTAAAACTGCCTACTAATTTATTCAGCCTGTTGAATTCCGACTTAACAGATGTGCAGTGGAGGGCTTGCTGGTTCAAACTTCAAAGTAACAAACACATTGTTTCCTTCTCAAGTATCTTACTTAATTCTTAATCGTTTGGCTGCACTACCAAACGTTTATCGCTTGCAGCTGTAACTCAAAATAGACGTTTTTCCCTGCCAGACTGCATACTTCAGAGGTGTGTCAAAATCTTACCCTTTCTTTCAGAAGGGCAGAAATTGATTCTTTTTTACTGCACTGTTACTGTGTATTTCAGGTACTTTGGTAACACTTCATAGATACTGTAAATGCTTTGTCCTTATCTTCGTTTGCAGCTACAAGGCTCATGCATTATGCTTTTATGCTTCCAGACAGACTATAGCTTCAGAATTGTATTTGTTGCTGAAGTGCACTATCTTACAGTTTTTCAGTATTTGAAAACAAAGAATGCTAGTTGAGATGTGGAGTAGTTTGGGACAACCTTGTCCTTCTGCATAGTGATAACAGCATTGTCAAGATGACCCTCCCCCAGTTCTCTTGCAAACACTTCCAGGGCTTGCTTTGATACTTACACATAGAGCTAGAATGAATCTATTCATCCTCCCAGCCTTTTTGAGAGCTTGCTGTTGAAATATTTCCAAGAGATTTAACAGTTTTATGGTAATACGTGAGGAAGAATTGTCATTCTGAGGAGGCTGCTGGTCATGAAACAGGATTTGTGTTGTCTTCCACTAGACCACTTTTCCTAAATCTTTGGATTTCAATATGTTTTAGATACAGCTTTGTAATTCTAAGTTGGAAATTACTTCATAAATACCAAGTGCTTTTCAAAATAAAGGGTTTTTAAGAGTTTAAAACCTTTTGTGGTTTTAAAACTGTCTAAAGAGAATGAGAGTATTTCTGACTTAAAATGAACCCAATCCTGGCACTGTGGTATTTGTGTAAGATGCCATGTCGTATTCAACACCTGAAACTGGAAATAAGATAATACATACTGTGGCTAAGTTTGTAATGTTTGGGGTGGTATTTTTTTATTTTGGGTTTGGTTTGTCTGGGGTAGTTTTACAAAATTGATTTTCAACCAGTGATGTTGCTGGCGTGCTTGTAAGGCTGTTGTTGATGAAAAATAATTGATGATGTGCCTGCCTACTTCCTGGACAAAACCAACCTGTGAACTGTTCAGTAAAGTCACTTGTAAGCAGATGGTGTGTCATTGTTCACGTGATTTATGTATCATGAGACTTAACATCTAGCATAATGTAACGTGATCTCAGACACAGAATATTGGAGGGGGAAAAAGGTTCAAAAGCTTTTAGGCTTTTTGTCTTTCCTTCCTTGGAGGTTTTGAGGAGGGAAATGCCTGTGTGCCCATCCTCATGTCTTTAAGAAAGCAGTAGTTTTAAGGCTATAATCCCGTGTTTTCTTCTTAGAGGCATTGTTGTAAAAGTAGAAAAGTTATTCTGTAATATTAATGTTCTGTGCCTTGGTCAGTAAGTTTTCAATAGCTTTACTGTTCTATTTCTCTTCTAGCAAAGTGTTGTTTGTAATTGTATATAATTTTTCACGTATAGGGACTGGTAAATGAGCTATATTCAGTTTTATTCAGAAATGCTGATAAACTTATCTTCGTTTTCCTGCCTAGTATGATGAATTAGTTCCTGCATCCCTGACAACCAAATATGGAGGGTTTTATATCAACACTGGTACACTGCAGTTCCGCCAGGCATCTGACTCTGAGGATGACGACTTTGCAGAAGACAAAAAGCATAGGCCACCTAAAGTGAGTGATCTTAATTATGCTTTTTATACAGAACTTATAGCTAGGTGGATGTTGGGAAATACCTGATATGCCTAGAATGGCTCAGATGAAGAAGCTGAAAAGAAGAATGATGCAGTACTTTAGATTTTAAGAATCATTGTCCTTTATTTGATTTCTCCTCTAGATAGCAAAGTTAAAAGAAAGTGAAGATCGTGGGATGAAGAAGCGCAAACGGAAAGATGAAGGGACAGAAAAGGAGAAGAAGCCTCGGAAAATGAAAGTTCCTAAGCAATTGGGGTAGGTTTCTTTCTTTAAATGAATACTTGAATGGTATGTGAGGTTTGTTTGGTGTGCTGTAGCAGGATTATCACAGCTTTTTAGAATATTGCATTTTAAAATTACAATTAATAGCTAATAGATTTGGGGTTTGGAATTTATGTGGAGTTTTTTCATAAGGAAGTTCAACAAGCTGGGTTTTTTTTATCCCCCCCAGTTTTGAATAAGGAATAATAAAGCAAGATAAGACAAATTGCAGAAAAGAAACGTTCAGTCCATGAACAGCATTATCCATCACCATTCTGCCCAAAATTTTATATAGCACTAAGAATTGTGTCTTTTAATGAAAAATAATTTTCTTGCTATCCCTTCATTTCTAATCAGGAAAACCATCTTCTTGCTAACTCTGTGTGTGTTTTCCTGAATTCTGAAACTTACACGGAAAGATTAAGGTGATGGGCTTTTTAATTGGCTTCTAGAAAAACTGATGTTGAGTGAAAGTCTTATTATGAATATGTGCATTGGTATTGTAAATTTATTGATAATATTCTCCAAGGTGATGAATTGCCAGAACATGCTCAGTTTGAGTAGCATGTGGATGTTGAGCCTGCATCAGACATGCAGTCACTCAGACAGCTGACCAATGCCCAAGCAGCAATCCACACCTCCCTGCCAACTCCTCCTAGTTGATGTACTGGGAATTACGTCCTATGGTATAGAGTAGCCTTGTGGCTAGTTGGTGCTGTCTGAGCACTACTCAGCAATAACTAAGACACTCTATATTACCAACACTCTTTTCAGTGCAAATCCAAAACACAGCCTTGTACCAGCTGGTAGGAAGACAGTTGACTCATCCAAAACCAGAACAGTGTCAAAATTATTAGCAATGAAGAGACTGGGTTTTTCTAATGTATACAATGTGTCTAAACTTAAAGCCACTAGACACCATTCAGAAGCCTGAGAGGCAAAGTAAAGTGTTTTAGTAGCATAGGTCAGCCATGAGTTTAACAGCTGTGCCAACTTCTCCATAATTGAATCAAGAAAACAAAAGTAACTAACCTTTACCTTGTTTTTCTAAGTTTTGTACGCAATAAATCACCTGGAGAGCGTGAAAAAACATGACAGGCAAAGGTTTATGGTAGTTGATAGAACAGTCTGAAGATGGAAGCACCAAGTTTTTGCTTCCCTCTGAATTTTTAAGTGTACTTATCTCCTGGGTTTTGTTAAAGGTTACAAAGGCCTTACAAGTCCCATGCATTCTGATGAAGGATTTCTTTCCTCTGCAGAGTAATGGCCTTAAATTCACACAAGTCTGAAAAGAAGAAAAAGAAACTATATAAAGACTCACTCTCTCTGGCTGCCATGATCCGTAAATTTCAAAAGGAGAAGGAAGCCATGAGGAAGAAGGAATCTAGTCCAAAACCGCCAGTGACTGTTGTAACCTCTACCCCTAGTAAAATACCTTCCTCCTCTCTCAGTGCAGGAAATGATATCTCTGACTTGAATCTTAGGATCAGTGATCCTGTCCTCTCCATTTTTGGTAGCACAAATGAACGTGAGCTCCTGCAAGAAGATGAAAGTGCCCTGGAGATGCTGGGAGACATTGACTTTGACAAGTTGCTTGATGGCATTTCTGATGGCAGCCCGGTATCTGAGCTGTCAGGAGAAAATGGAAATGTCACTCAGGCAACCTACACCTCTCAGGTCATGACACCCAAGCAGGTGCCTGCCCTCCCAGAAGGTCTGCCTGTGCTACTTGAAAAGCGCATTGGAGACCTTCGAACAGTAAGTATGAGTTCACTGGTAAGGGATTGCATTGAAGAATCTTGAGAGAATGAGGAGGAGTAATTGGGACCTCAGTTGTCATCTTTCAATTGCTGGCTGAAAGTGTAAAAAAAATGTCAAATTGATCTTAAGGTCAACCTTAACGGCTGTATTGAGATGAAAATAAGCACAGAGATGATGCAGGTCAATTGTTAAAGTAGTGTTTATCTCACAGTAGAGACAACGTTTTCTACATCTTCTGTGTACAATACCTTGTACTGTTTGTTTTTTCCATAATGGAAATATCAGTGTTACTTTAAGCTGAATTATTATTTGGTGAAATGGATATGTGTCCTCTTATTTTGGAGGAGGGAACCTGAAATATGACTGCAGCTTACACCACAATGTCTTCATTTTATGACTTTGTTCCATAAATGCTAACTTGCCAGTTTAAAAAACAAAACCAAACAGCCCCAATAAAATCCCACCAAACACTGTCACCCAACTACAAACAAATAAAACACCCACAAAACTGTATATCTTCTTTTGGAAGGTTAGAATGGATTCTAAGCTTGTCTAAAATATTAAAGAAAAGTATTAAATCTGCAGGTTACAAACATCCTAATAGCTTATTGAAAGGGATCAGAGCTGTTAAAGTATTACATGCTCCCTTGTTTCAGTTGTCAATGTTATCTTAATTTGAGAATTTGATTGTCCAGATTCTAAGGTTAAAGGTTTTCCTTACTCAGAATAAAGTGCATCATTTCTACATTTCTGGGAAAAAAACCCCAGTAGCAGAGCTTGCTTTGCTACAAGTTAGAGTAATGATAAAACATAACATTTCTTCTACCTGTATGTAAACATCTTATAGTATTCTTGATCATTTTTAAATATACCAAGCTGAATACAGCCAAGGGGTTAAAATTTTCAAAGATGAGAGACTATTTTGTATGAATATTCAGGTTGATTTTGCTATGAATCAACAATAATCTTCTAGCAAAACTGTGAAGAACTGGATTAGGCCAAAAGTCAGGAAGCGTTAGTGGCCTGCTCCAAATTCCTGCTGCTTCACTGTATTACAAGCCCTACCCAGCTAGAAGAAAGCTTTCATTCAGTGACTGTTGGACAACCTAACTCTTCCATCTTCTGCTTTTGATAATGTCTTCTGGAAGTTTAGTGCTGTCTGAGCAGAGGAACTCTACTCATACTTGGAAGAAAAACTAGACTGTGACTTATAGATTGTACCTTCCTTACCTTCTACAAATTGCAGCCAACTGACATGTTATAAGTGGGGGAAGATATCTGATAAAGAGCAAGAAAAAAGAAATGGGTCTTGTCAAATAACTTAGCAGGCTTTTGAGTAGTCTTTAGTGCAAAGAAAGCGAAGAAGTTTACAAAGCTATATACAAAAGCCTGTGTTTCATGAGTGGAGTATGATATATCTGGATTTAGAAAAGGAAGAAAAAATAAAAATAGAAAGCCACTGACTAAACACAGTAAAAATTTCCTGACTTTCTTTTGTAGATTAATGTCCTCTAGTTCCTTAAATGGGCAGTTCTGAACTACTAGACAGAAGACAGTGTTGTACACAAGCAGAAAAGTAAAAAATGGCTTTTTATTTTGTGAAATTCTGTTAAGATAATCTGTCCGTCTGTGGGAGGAAAAACTGCTACAGTTCAGTGATAGTAGTGCAGTTTTGAATCTGTCACTGTTGCTGTCTTGAAAAGGCAGCAGCACTGTCCAGGTTGATAGTATAATGTTAAAATTGCCTTTTAAGGTCTAACTTGGACTAAAATGTCAAAGCATATCTTTCCTTCCAATTTATTTAAACCAGAAGATTATGAGAAGCCTTGTGCTAGTTATGCTTAAAAGTACCAGATTTAAGATACTCAAACGTTTATTTTTGGGATCCTCTCACCTGTAAATGTCTACAACCTTTCTAATACTTTTTTTTAAGCACGACAAAGACTTCAGTATTCTTAAGCAGGTAGCACTGTCCCCTCAGCAGCGGAATTTATGGTAGAAAGTAGTGAGCAGGATGCAGGAACTTCAACTGTGGTATCATGACTGAAGCAGTGAACCATCCATAAAATGTGGTACCTGGTGATTTCTGATAATGTCAGACTCCTGTTTTCCTATGCAGTGTAGAATTCACAATTCCAGAATATGTTTTCTTTCAGATTTAAATAGGTTAGCTACAAAAAGGAAGAACAGTAAGTATTCATAGTAATAAAGGATTTTTATCTAGTTAACAGTTGTATTTGAGCAATCTAGTCTAGTGGAAGGTTTCCCTGCCCATGGTGGGGGGGCACTGGAACTGGATCTTTAATGGTCCCTTCCAACACAAACTGTTCTGTGATTCTGTGTTGTCACAAGTCGCTTTTAAAGACAGAATTAGAGACTTTCAGTTTATTTCAATATTCAGCCTTGTAGCATATTGGCTGCCTCAAATATTTGTCAGTTGCTATAATGATACCACACTTGCCCCAGTGCCTAAGTACAGGATGGCAATAAGCCTCTAAAAATGGCAGGGGGGAAGCTCCTCTTGACTTCTGTAAATTTGCAGTGTGAATGGACACTAGAGCAAAGATCTTACTGATTTTAGTAGAATGGTGCAGGGAATTTTTTTCTCCTACAAGCTGTCATTGCTTGTGAAAATAAGAATCTAGGTGATAAGAACAAAGAGAAAGGGATTCGTCATAGGAATTCCTGTGAGGTCAGTAAAAACTTCTAATAAAAGGAATAAGTGGAGGAATAAGGCTGTCTTCCTTTTAATTTTTTTTCCCATCCCAAACAGACTCGGGAAAAGACAAAAGTATTAAAGAGATACAGTCTAAAGATGACAGGAATGCTGGACAGCATCGGAAAAGAGGGCTGAGGTATTTCTCTAGCATAAGTAATCCCATTGTAGACATTGCAATGAAGGACTGAGATGGATCTATGAGGCTGGGAAGTTGTAACTTGATGAGGCATGTAAGAGGTAGAAGAGTAGCCTTTTATAGACTAAGAGTAGAACTGTGTTGATACTGTTGCCTGCTTGACTTGCCAAGCAATGCTCTTCTTTTTAAAGCCAACAGAGGTAGCGGAATGTTGCTGGTGGTGAGATAATAAAACATCTCTACCTTTTTCTTCGTGGTTATTGCAAAGATGTGTGTGTTTAACATCAGTGATCCAGGCAGATTCTAAATAGAATACCCTAGAGCAAGGCATTTTTATTTCAGCGTAACAATCTTCATCTTTCTTCTAAACAGATGAGTATAATTTGGTTTAGTTTTTTCCAAATAATGCTGTTTACTGGAAAATAAGAATGATGCAACTGTAAAAGTAAATACATAAAGGTTATTGAGACAAAATGCTCTATGAACTCTTGGATACTCTTTGTTGCTGTATTTTCAGGCCGCCAAGATGTTTGATGAAGAAGGCAGGAAGAAGTTTTTCACGCAAGACATGAATAATATTCTGCTGGAGTAAGTGCTTATCTGTACAACCTTCCCTTTTTGGAAAGGGGGTGAAAGGAAAAGTACAGAAGAGGAAATATTATTGAGGTTGTTCCAACAAAGCCCTTAAAAGTCAATGAAGGTAGATCAGTCTAAGATAGTTATTAGCTAAAGAGATTTATATATGAATACAATTCCTGTCATGACTATCTGTCTGTCTTTATCCAGTGTAAAGTGTTTTGTAGTACCCTGTGTCCTTGACTTCATGTGTAAAATTCAACAAAACTGCCATTATTTCTTCCTGTCCCCCACTTTCATAACTCAAAATACCTTCAGCTTTTGTGAAGGAAAAGGCCAGCTCTTTTTTTACTCTGTAATCCTTCAACTAAGTGTTCTAATATAGAATGTTCTACGTTCATATTGTAAGAAACAAAAAGTAATCTCTAGAAGACTGTAGCAGTCAAAATTGTATCAAGATTGATGTGCAAATATTGGAGTAAACGAAATTTGAATAACAGTATTCAACATTGCTGAAGAAGTACATATATGAATGGTTTCTTCCCATTAATTAAGCTTCTTTTGTAAAAAAGTTTATCTGAAAATATCCCAAGCTGCTATTTTTAGTGTGCATAGCTAGAGTATGTTATGGATACAAAACTTCCTTAGGTTTTTGTTCAGTTGACGTCTTCATCTTGGAGTGCCTCGCTGATTGACTGTCTCTTGTTTGTCTGTCAGTATTGAGCTACAGTTACAGGAGATAAATCCTGCCATCCGCAATGGAGTGTATTCTCACCTTGAGGCTTTTGTGCCATGCAATAAGGACACACTGATAAAGCGTCTGAAGAAGTTACACCTCAATGTTCAGGTAATGACAGGGAGATTAGGTCTAGCATGAGTCAGTTAAGTCATAGTGGTGAGGACAGAGTGTAGGACAGTAGAACAACAGCCACACAGTCTCCAATAATGCTAAATGCTGTTAGGTGATCTTAAAAGCTTTTCTGTGTGTACCTGCTATTGTCATTACTTTAGGAACAAATATACCAAGGATTTTGGACCCTTAGAAAAGGAGATGTTTTCATCTTGCAAGCTGGGAACAGGGTACATACCAAAGTAGCAGACCTAGAAAGTCACAATAAATCATTATTACAGGCTAAGAAGAAAATTACTGTTACATTCACTTTTGTGTTGAGAAAAATGAAAAGCTAGATCAATAATAGATGACTCAGCCTGTACTGTTTGTGCAAATTTGCTTTTGTGGCTAGGTCTTACAAATGCCTTACATGCAATTTGCAGTTGCTTTACTCTTAAAGAATGTTTTTCTTTTGGATAAGAAAGTTAGCTGTGAGGTATCCTGACCCAGTTCTTCACAGGAAATCCAGGGCTAAATCTTTCAGGGGATCTGAGGATCAGGAATGCAAAGGTCTCAGAATTTGCTAAGAAAGCAAAGATATTCAAATGCAATTTCTAAGCAAGAAAGGTGAAATAGCATAGAATATTTTAGTTCTCCTCAGTAAGCAGTTGTTATTAAGAATAATATGTCAGAAGATGTACAAAGATAATTAAAAGTTATAGGGAAGCATATAGTATCTTGCTTTAATGATTGAAGCTCTGAATATTTGGAGACAATTCAGAATACATATTCCTCACCTTTTGAGGTACATAAATTATGTATAATAATAACATAATACATATATTTTGTTCATTGCCTAGCATGTTTTTATATCACAAAGTTTTTGAAGTGTTGAGATACTCATCGGTCAAGTCATCTTGCATTTTCCTCTCAGGTTTTCATCCCTTCCCTATTTTGATTAAAAAGCATTATTTATTGATGTCATGCCATAATGTTTTGGGATATTCGTGATAGGTCTCTTTGTGATTATCTTTCCTTGTTTCTGGTCTCAACTTAGATGAGTCATATGCAGAATTTCAAGTGTATACATTTCTCTGATTTTGTTGTACTTAACAGCATTCAAGTGCCGTGTAGGGAAATGGGTGTTGCAGTCAATAGCTAGTACTGGGAATATTTTCTCAGGAGCAACTGGGGAAGTAACTTTTGTGATACTGTTTGAAACCCTCTTTACATTGCATCTAAAAGGACTGCTTTGGTGTTTCTGTTTTCACAGGATGACCGCTTGAGAGAACCACTGCAAAAGCTGAAGCTGGCTGTCAGTAATGTCATGCCTGAACAGTTATGCAAGTATCAAGAGGACTGTCAGGCCCGCAGTCAAGCCAAGAATGCCAAGTAGGTATTTCTGCAGTCTCTGTGTGTCCATTTTAGAGGCCAGCTGGAAGATTGTCTCCCACATTGTTCAGACCCTGTGCATAGCAAAGGAAGAAGTTATTGTGAGAAGGGTGCTGGAGATTCTCCTCATATAGGAGGATAGTATATTTGGGTTCTTGATATACTTTGTCCTTTCTCATTGTAATAGTTTCCCTTATAGTTAAGTCATTCTAGACTTGGAGAAGCATTTCTTGATAAGCATCCTGCCGTTTCCCAGTAGAGGTATGACACGAAGCTTATAGCCAGCATCCCTTGATAGCATGCAGTATGGCCTCTTCCCTTGACTCTGACGACCTTGAAACACTGGGGAGGGGAAGTTGAACTGTTTACCATTTCAGGAAGGGTATAATGAGAATCTGAAGACAGATCTGTTTTTTAATATTTCCAACACCTAAAATGATACTTCTTTCTCAAGGAAACATGTTGTCTATGTTAATATGTATAAGGAAAACAATTGTTCTAATTGTAGGTTGCAAGCAGAAGATGAGCGAGAGAAAAATGGATCAGAGGAAGATGATGATGAGAAACCTGGAAAGAGAGTTGTGGGACCCAGAAAAAAGTTTCACTGGGACGACACAGTGAGGTGAGACAAGACTACCTTTTCCACCGAGAGTTTTCACAGACTTCATAAAGGGACCTCCAAGGGGATGTTAGGATATGGTAATGTTTAATAAATATTTGTTCTCAGAAGTACACCTCAGAAGTTTTGGAGAGTGGGGCTAAATAGAAAAACTAGAATGTTGCAATGATATAACACCTTTTTCTTTAACCCGAAAGGCAAGATCATCTTATGCCCAGCCCTTTTTCACTGCTAGTTTATTTTCTTTATCCAAATATGTGAGAATTTTCCTGGTCCTAGGACTTCAAGCTTCTTCAAGTACAGAACAGAGGCATTAAGCAGCAGAGGCATTACCTGCTTCCCACCATTCTAGGAACAGGTCACAAAACAGTGTCACTCAATGAGTAGTAAAGATTTCTGTCACATAGAGTAGACAACCAAAGTTGTCAATGCTGGTTTGGCAAGTCTACCAGACCTTGGACAAGCCAGCATCAAGAATGCATGACTCTTAACTTCTCCTGTCCTCTCGGAACACAAATTTGAAGTTATCCCTCAAGAGCGACACAGATTCATGTCTGAAATGATGAATTCTCACTGTTCTTAAAACAGATTTTACTATTACATAAAGATATTTACTATTACATACAGACTTTTAAACAACTAATAATGGGTAATTTCCCATGCAAGATCTGAGCTAACTTTAGTACAAGTATACATATTATTAAAAGCAGCTGTTGGATTTCTCACGATGAGTCTTTTCAGTGTGTTAAAACAACAGGGAAAGACGCTTCATGGAATATATACAACCAGTATAGCTTGGACTGATCTGTACAGAGATGTTTAGATCTGTTACTGTTTTCATTCAAGAGACTCTGAAAGGCCAATGTTACTTAACTGAGTGCACTTTTTTGTTTTTAAGGACAGTAAAAGACAGGATCTTCTGTTGAAACATTAAGCATAGAATGTATTTCACTTGCTTTCAAGCATGCTCCCATCACAAGTGAGGTAGAGGTCACTGGGCAAAGTGAGAGATGTTTCAACTGCAAGGAAACCATAAAGAAAATATAAAACTAATTGCAAAATGATAGTAAGGATCAAAAAAAGAGAGCCATATGGTCTGTTGGAAATGGAGAACTGACAGTGGCAGATCATACCAGTTGTAGTAGCAAACTTGTGTAGTGGCGAACTTCCAAAAAACTGCAATTGGAATGGAGCTCTTCTGCAATTGGCAAGGGACAACAGCTGTTTAGCATCAGTATTTCAATTTCTCAGCCTTTTTCTGCTGAGCTTTTTTAAAAGGTTGTTTCTTTCAGTGTATTTGGTGTGTTTTCTTTCTGCAGGTCTCTATTGTGTAATCTTGTCAAGATCAAGCTGGGATGCTATGAGCTAGAGCCAAATAGAAGTCAATCTGCTGAAGATTACCTCAAAACCTTTATGGAAACAGAAGTGAAACCACTTTGGCCTAAAGGCTGGATGCAGGCAAGGTAAGATACCTGCTTTATATGTCTACACATTTTGTTGTCAACTATTTATTGGATCTTACTTTTTGTCATAGATTTAACTCAGCCATGTACTATTAATACTGGTATGTCAGTGGAACTGGGATATTTTAGAAGAATGAATGCTTTTCAGAAGATAATTTTCAGTCTTGTTTGCAAGCCTGAGAGCTAAATACCCCCCTGTTTTCCTTGGAGAACTATTTGCTTTTGTCATCTGCTGGAGACCGAGTTTACTGAAGTTTATAACACAGTGTGTGATCCTTAATTTGAAGGGAAAGTATGAGGCTGGGGTAATTGCTTGGGAAGACCATTCTGTGATACAGAAAGTGATAGTGATATAGAGAGGAGTTTTGCCTATATGTTGTAAGCAATTTGATAATGCATTGAGACTTAGACTTGAAAATTATATGCCGGAGTTTCAACAGCAGAGTTCACAAAACACTTTGTGCTCTTGATTACCTGTATGCAATTAGGATGGTCTGTGTTGCTGCAGTTAAAATACACTGGTTTCTTGAGGAAAACTTATAGCTGCTTCCTACTGACTTGGGAGAGAACAACCCACACGAAGAAATAAATAAAGTCAGAGCAATAATTGTGAAATACAAGTCTGACGAAGTTTTCAAACCCTCTGAAGTGGGAGGAGAGAAGCAAATACAGATCACATGAGTTCATTCCTTCTGTAGCACCCACTGCAGAAGACAATTTCCCATCAAGTCTTGACCTAGCTGTAACAGCTGAATGATACAACAATACTAATAATTTTGCTCGAGTACATTGATTGTAGATTAATCAAATCTGTATCAAACTGTAAAAATAACTATACTGAGATATTTCCTAGAGTAGTTGATATAGAAAATGAGGGTGTAGTAAGATACTTGTGAAGTAGTAATGAGAGGAACAAATGAAGTTTTACAGAGGGGTTGTTCAGTCTCCTTCCTTGGAGGTCTTCAAGACCCGCCTGGACATGTTCTTATGCAACATGATCTAGGTGAACCTACTTTTGTAGGGGAGTTGGAGTAGATGATCTCTAAAGGTCTCTTCCAATGCCTACCATTCTATAATTCTATGATTTGTGACATACAGCTGACATTTCTGTTCAAGTATCTAGTTTTCTCAAATGAAGAATCCCAGTCTAGCTTAAGAAACCGATATGGAGACCACTGATGATAGTGGTGAAATAGTCAAGGGATAGTATGAGGTCATTCAAGAATATGAGTGAAACGTTGAAATTTTGTGTTTGGAAGCTGTACAGTGTATATAATTCTCTCCTTTCCATATGACAAAAGTGCTGAAAACGTCAAGCTTTTAAACTATCTGTAAAAGAGGTTTCAACAGAAAAAGACAAAAACCAACCAAAGAAAAACCCACAAATAAAAACCAAAACCAATACACATACCACCACCCTGCCCTCCACAAAAACAACCCAAAAGCCAACCAAAGCCTAAGAGCTGCCTTATGATAACTTTCTGTTGACTAGCAACATTTACCAACTGGCCAGTTCTGGCACCATAATAACTTACAAAACATCCTATATTTCTGGAGAGGTGCTTCCCTGCTTTGTTGATGAAGTGAGGTATCATAATTTGTATGCAAATGGTTATGCAGGGAAAGAGGAAAAGCAAGTATTTCATGGACTCTGACAGTGATAACTCCTAATAGAACATATCATTCATATGCTGGATGCTCATGTTGTTAGGGTATTAGGGTGGGGATTATCATGTTGAAGGCTTATCATGTTTTACTTTTCTAAGTGAGAAGGAGCTATGTAAACTGGAAAAAAAAAATGAGGCATTAATGTTAAAAATGCCTTACTGACTGTATTTTGTAAGAAATTCTTACTAATAAGAGTAGGTCTATGGTACCAGAACTTTGTAGGTTCAGCACAGAGGTAAAATTTCTTGCTCTGTGCTGGTTAACTGTATTTCATGTCCCATGTAGTTTAGTTACAAAGCATGAGTAAATATACTGGTCATAATTTGAAATTAACTTTTAATTCATTTGTCTGAGTATCACAACTACCTTTGTCATGTGAGTTTTCTATATGTGTAACTTCCATACTCTGTCCCAGGGATTTGGAGAAATATTATTGTCCTAAATGATCCCAAGGCCTCTTTCAAAGAATTTAATCCATGTTTTGTTGAACTGAGTTGCCTATTTTTTCCATGTATGTATGGAAAAAGCCTGCAACCTGGATATGTATATGTCCAGAAAAGAAGTGTAAGGAGCAAGAAATCTGTTTCCTTTATTTCAGAGTTTCAGCATTTTTGGAGGTGGTCATGTGACTAGGCTTGCAACACATTTATTTTGCGCTGGTCAAACAGCACACTTGACTTGAAGTCATAATCAGAGAGAAACAATCTAATACTGATCTCTCATCAACTTTTACATCTCAGTATGTGTTTGAAATGGAGGGATTTTGTGTCAGGAGGTTGGAACATCCCTTTTTTCTATAGTAGCTAGCAACAGGACAAGGGGTAATGGGATGAAGCTGGAACACAAAAAATTCCACTTAAACATAAGAAAAAACTATTTCACTGTGAGTGTGATGGAGCAGTGGAACAGGCTGCCCAGAGGGGTTGTGCAGTCTCCTTCTTTGGAGATCTTCAAGACCCACCTGGACATGTTCCTATGCAACCTGATCTAGGTGAACCTGCTTCTGCAGGGGGATTGGACTAGATAATCTCTAAAGGTCCCTTCCAACCGCTAACATTCTATGATTCTATGATTATTTTCCATGCATGTTCTTGTTTTTGGACATATACTACACTGTCCTTTCTTTGTACTATACCTTTGATTTCTTTTCCTATAGTAGTTAGACTTTTGTCTTGCAACTTTAAGGATAATTCTACAAATAATTGGGGCCTGGGATTAATTCTGGATTTTCATTCCCAAATGAAAAAGATGGAGTAGGCAAAGCACGAGGAAGGAGGTGGGAGTGAAATACTCTGGAGAAGCTGGATAGGTCAGACAGTGCCACAGTAACCTTCTGATAAGGAGCGTTCACTTTGCTCCATGATGTTCTTTACAGGCATTTTATAGTCTCATGAGGAACAATGTAATACAGATTTGGGGGTTAGTATGGTGAAGTAAATGTGAAAATAGAGCTGAAAGTGGAATCTGAGAAGTAAGGCAGAACTGTAGTGAGAGGATGTAAATGTTTTCTTACCACATGACATGAGATTTGTGGATACTTGGATTTTTCATAACACATCCTGTAAAGCTGCAATAGTTATCAGTGGTGAAAAGCTCCTGTTTAGACAGCTGTTCATGATGTGGTCAGTGATGGCAGTGATGTAGGAAAATCTTGTCTGTTCTAGTTTGCCTACCTGGCAGCAGGGAATGGGACTAAGTTTTCATTGTCTGTTTACAGCTACATTTGGGTAGCAAGTTGTAGGATAGACAAAAAATTCAAAGAGTACTTGTGTATTTGGTCATATGTTGGTCATCCCTGTACAATCACCTTGTGTTTCTTTTCTTGCCACTCTTCTAGGATGCTTTTTAAAGAAAGCCGAAGTGTTCACAATCACCTCACTTCTGCTCCGTAAGTATAATATTGACAACTTACTAGAGTCTTTAGGTTGTCCATATCATCTTTTGTCGTCTTCATGCCGATTCTTGTGGACAGAGGGGAGGAAAGGGAGATACTTGGGGATTTGTTTGAATGTACCTTACAATGTTAATATTTCTTATTTTTTTAATTTAGACTCATAACTGAAAGGTTCTTGTGGCATTATATTTTAACTCGGCTATGGAGTGGCTAGATAAGTGGATATTCATTCTTGGATTAATGCCTTTTACTCAAAGTATTTCAAAGCACTATACACTACTTAAATTTTGCTGTGCAGCACATTAAATTAGATGGCAGTACTTCCTGCTCTTTTCCTCATAAATATCTCTAAGCAGAGAAGACTATGTATCTTACTGGAATTTTACCACCTTAAGAGCTGCCTGCCTTCAGACAGAACTCAAATAAACAATTATGACTTTGAATAACACCCAACCCTTGTGATAAGTATGATTAACATAGGATATTTTTCTACGTGATAGCAAAACTGAGTCATAGTCCACCTACAATGAGGACTTTTTTGAAACCAGGAATATTCCTATTTGTTTAGTGAATGAGAATAAATGACCTAGAAGATGTAAATCAAATCTGTTGATGCTCTTGAAGAAATAGAAATGAGAAAAGAAAGTGTGAAATGCTTAACTTCTAAGTTGAAGCTGATGATTAGCAATCCTTAATACTGTCCTTGCCTGCATAACTGTGGTTGGTGCTGTGATGTTCACTCCCACTGCAAAAGAACCTGGAAGTTTGTTAAATGGCTTCTTGCAAGAAACAGAAGTTATATCTAACTGTTTCACAGCCAGAAAGCAAAACACTTTCTTTTGTGTGGGGGAGTATGGACATGGACTGGTTTTATGTGATTTGAAATAGAAACAAGAACAAGAAGTATATTCCTCACTGGCAAAAACATCAGTGTAAAGTGAAATTATGTAGTTATTAGAGATTACTTGTTTAGACAAAGCTCTGCAAAGCAGACAAATTCCTAAGATTATAAAAGGCTGAAATGCCTTAATATTTTGAAGTGTCTTCAAATCAGAGAAGCAGAAAATAGCTCTTGATACATCAGGTTATATCAGCAATTCAGTGAATTTTGCATCTAATTTACTTAGAGATATATGACAGGAAAAAAAGAACAAGTGTGCTTGTTCTCCTCACCTCCTATATTTTAACCTATTTTCTGTTTCAAAGAAGTTTTGTTATTAAAGCTGGACTCTAGTAGTCATCCTTCTATTTTAGTGGGACATAATCAAGGTAACAGTTTAAATTACTTGTTTTTCGTTTGTCTTATACGTATGTATATCCTCTCTGTTTTAGGGCAAAGAAGAAGGTGATTCTGGCACCTAAAGCCAAAGTGAAGGTAAATACCTATTTTGATATCTGATTTCTATATGAGCATTTGGTACAATCTGTTTCCTGCATCTGACACTGAAAAAAATTGTTTCAAAAGAGTTCCACCAGGAAGCGCTATAAGAGCTGATTCAGTTGATGGTGTATTATTCTAAAGAAAGTAGTATGAAAGACTTCTGTACAACCTTGCAGTCAATTTTTTGAAAACTAATATGGCTTAAAGTTACAAAGAGATACTTGTTCCAGTAAACTTTCCCTTTTTTTTTTTTAATGTGTGCTTTGTGTTTATTTTCAGTTTGTGTTAAACTTGGCATTGAAAAAATATGTGGTTGGGACAATAGTGTAGTAAGTTAATAGAGATTCTGATTAGGCATGACTAGGTCAGTAGGAGTTTTACCTGGTGACCAGATAAGCTACTCTCTTCTACAGAGCATTGCTTATTCTTAACTGTATGGGGCACTTTTAGCAATGTGGAGAAACAGCACTAGGTTTTTAAATACAGATATTAAATTCTCACACAGGACTTAATCTGAAAATTTGAATAGTAGATCTTCTGTTCCTCAGAATGTACAGAATAATAGTATTGCACTAAAGAAGATTTTATGTCTACTCCAGAAAGGTTATTAAACCTTTTTTTTTTCTTATCTCTTGATTCTCAGGACTCAAGTCCAAAGAAAGAACAGAAAACCTGCATGTCTTCAGTCAATTCGAGTTGTGCTACTGTCCTGAGCTCCAGCACACCTGTCTGTACCCTAGCCAGCTCCAGCTGCACACCAGCTCCAGAGACGATCTGCTTGGATGACTCACTGGATGAAGACCTCTCTTTCCACCCACCGTCACTAGACTCTATTTCTGATGCTCTGGCAGTTATCAATAATGGTGCCAAGGGATCACCTCTTGGGTCCACCATAGACACACCAACATCCAGACCTCGCCCTGGGCTGAGGGAAGAGAAACTAGCGAGCATTATGAGTAAGTTGCCCCTGGCAACTTCAAAGAAAGTAGAGCCCACTCAAACGCCCCATTCATCAAGTCTTATTGCTGGTCACACAGGGCCACTACCAAAGAAACCCCAGGACCTAGTTCACACTGGTATCTCTTCAGGCCTTATTGCTGGATCTTCAATTCAAAATCCTAAGGTTTCCTTAGAGCCTTTGCCAGCCAAACTACTTCAGCAAGGACTACAGAGGTCAAGTCAGATCCAAGCTGCTTCCTCTTCTTCGCAGACTCATGTTTCTTCCTCTAAGACCCAAGCAGCTATTTCCACCTCTTCTCAAAGAACCAAGGATGCTAATATCCTGGTATCATCTTCTGAGGCACAAGGTGGTTCTTCCTCAGCATCACAAGTGACAAAGGTGCACCAGCATTCAGCTGTACAGCAGAAATATGTATCTCCCTTACAAGCAACTATTAGTAAATCACAGACCAATCCAGTGGTAAAATTGAGTAGTAATCCCAAACTGTCTTGCTCATCACCAGTCATCAAAGCTCAAGATAAGCCTGTAGTATATCGCCTGCCTTTGTCGAATCCTTCATCCGGAAGTGGCTCTCAACAAGTGTCTCACCCACTGGTTTCTCGGACAACATCCAGCACCTCTACCTCTAGTAACTATTTAGCCAAGGCTATGGTGTCACAAGTTTCTTCCCAGGGTTTCAAGCCCCCCTTCTCCATGGCTGCCTCTCCCAAACCTGCTGCCTCTCCCAAGCCCACTGCATCTAAGCCCTCTGTGACACCCAAGCCCAATGCATCACCTAAATTCTCATCCAAGTCCACCTCATCCCCTAGGCCTGCAACAACACCCAGTTCTTCCAGTTCAAGTGCACTAGTTTCCCAGAGTAGTCACTCCAGCAACAACCCCCTTCATAAACAGACCAGTGGTGTAAATATCAGCAGGCAGTCTCCCACAATGAATTTGCTGCCCTCTAATCGCACCTCAGGCCTTCAGCCTGCAAAGAACCCTCAGGCTTCTTCAAAATTGCCCAACTCTTCTCCTACTGGACCTGTTGGTAAAAGTAATTTGGGTGGAGTTGGAATGAATGTACCTGCCAGCAGAGGCAGTAACCTTAACTCAAGTGGAGCTAGTAGGACTAGTCTGTCTGGGGGAGCAGGAAGTGGAACACAGGGTGCTACTAAACAATTGTCAACTCCACACAGACCATCTTCTGCCTCAGGGTCTCCAGTTGTCGCAGCCAGTGTGCAGGTACGCATCTAACAACATTACATTTAAACCTTACATTACTGTTTATCACAGTTGTTGTGTAAACATTCTTTCTTGCAATATCTGGGTTTGAAAATGCGTCATAAATTTGATGTTTATATTTCACTAAGCATAAAGGCTAATAGTAACGAAACTATTTTGCACTGGCAAATAGGTATTTCAGCCTGATGAGAAATGCAAGAATCAGTGTGGAACAAATCCTCACTGTAAAACGTTGGTTGGGTTTATACTGTGGAACAGAATTCACTTTTGTTTTTCCTTTTCTAGCAATTTAAAAGCTAAAAAGAAAAAGCTTTGTGTTGCCATATTTTCGGGGGGATGTGGTTTTTTTGTTGTATTATTGGATCTGTGTATTCTTGCATATTTGTTTTTTTGTAATGATGGTGGTAGTATGAAAAGGTGTCTTGCTGTATTTGTTGCCAAGCTTCATAATTAGCTTGTAAAACTGGAGCCCAGTTGCTTGTGGTTTGAGTATAGAGCGAGACTTGTCTTTAAAAATTAATGCTTGTAAGGGCTTTTGGTATTTGTGATTAAATATGTATTTGTAGTATCTAGTCAAACTTAATGAGACACTTCATTTATATAAAGAGATGCTAGAAATTGTTTGAGAGACTACTTATGCAGAACTTAATAGCTGGAGATAAAACAAGTCATACAAAAAACCCCTTTGAAAATACTGTTGTTCTAAAACCTATGAAAACCTATTACTTACCCAGAAGACAAGCTGCTTTCACAAGTTGTGTGTTCTTACTGGGAATGATTGAATTACTGAGGTGATTTGAGGTTTTCCTCTGTGTCTCTATTGCTGTCTGTCCTGAAGTCTTCACTACTTAAGAATGTTGCTGTAAATCAGAGTCTTAGTGTACAGCAAATGGAAAAGCTTTGTATTTTTCTGAACGATGTACATAGCTGTTGCATGGTAGTGCTGTATACTCAACTTTTAGCAATGGTTTATAATATTTGTAGCTTGCCATCAAATTTTTTCTTAATACAGTTAAATAACAGGAGGAAGATGACTTTTACAAGGCATTTCAATGGTCTTTCATCTTGCTGTACTTTAAACCTGTAAATGTAAAGAAATGTCTGGCAGACTTTGACACAGGTTTCTCATTTTGGCTACTTTGAATGAAAAAAACCCACAACTCAAATGCTGTGTAAGGGCCACTGAGGTACTGCACAGGGCCTAGAGAAGAGCTGAGTCAGATACAGTGCAGTTTGGTTACTCTGAAAGGTGCCTGGAGGCAAAAAAAGCTACAGTGAATGGATTGGGAACAGAGTTGTTTCTTCCTGATGCCATCAACAGAACCCAGTGACTACAATTGCTGTGATATAGAAGAAAATGTGAAATGAATGTGATAGTGCTTAAAGGTGACAGATGAGGGAAATAAGTAGTATGTATTGGATGATGAGATGAATTCTGGCAAACCTTTCTGTAGCTAAAGGCAAGTATGTTTTTATTTTTTTAAGAAGCACTGATCATCTGAGGAATGAAATGCATTTTGGCATACAGTAGAGGGTTGAAAGGGATGTTGTGGATAACTGAGTAACATGAATGCACAAGGTGTGTTGGTATATAGAAGGGGAAAATCAACTAGAGGTACTGAGCAGCATGTGGTATCATTAAAATAATTATTATGACTTCACATGTGGGGTTTTTGACACTTCAGGAGTTACTTTAACCTAGAAATGATTCAGAAGAATGATGCAAGGAAGATAAACAATGGAGTAAAGCTGTTGTTAATATGCAGACTGAGGCTTAGTCAGTGCAGTATTTTCAAGAGAAGATTACAATCAAATTATCTCCCAAGTCCAAGAACACTGAAGGGGAAGAGTAGTAATATAACATGAATCTTTATTTAGCCTTAAAGATCTAATGACTGGCTGCTGAACTTAATTCCACAGTAGTTATTAGGTACAACGTACTAAGGAGTTAAGTCACCTCTTTTAAAACTTTGCATATTACTGAAAGTGAATCTCCTTGCCATTAAGGGTTTAGAAATTTAATTCCTATCTGAGATGCTGTTAGTCAGTCAGTAGATGAGTGATACCTGAGTTGCTCATTAGAATATCCTGATCTACTTACATTGAAGATCAGACTAGGTGACTTCATGCAATAATGAAGATGTTCCTAACCAGCAAGAGTTTCCAAGTATTTCCCTCCTTTCTCCTTTTGATTGACACAGTCACCTACCAGAATATAAGCCTACTCTTGCTGTAGTTCTGTGGAAATTTTACTCTTAAGATACAACTTAAGAACACAAAGCCAAAGTCATATCAAATTCAGTAGTTATCAAATGTGATTTCCTTAAAAAGCTCTACGTAGCGTCAGTACTCTTAAGCAGAATCTGTCTTAGACTTTTAAGGTTCATAATGACTCAGATTTGTGTGAGCAGGATGAAACACTTTATGAAGTGCTGTCATGGGCGAGAAATAGAAATATCTGAACTACAACTTGTTTAAGGGCATTTTCTGTAGATCTTTCCATCGTTGAAGTTCTCCTTTTTGAGAGAGTAAGCAAGATATTGGCATGGCATGTTACAAAGCTTTTTTCTGTTTTCAGATGTTTTACAAATCTACAGTTGCAACGGATTACTGTATGGTTTTAATTTTGTTGCACAGTGAAGATTACATAGACAGTGAGCAGTTGTAATTTTTTGTACATAGGCTTATTGTGAAATTTAAAGGCAGAAGAGAATAATGTATGTTGAAGTTTTTTTATCCATTTTTTTGCAACTTGTGGGATAGAGTATGTCTTAGAAGCTGTCATTCCGAAAGTGACCAATACAAGTACTCATTTGTGGTTGTTTACACTTACAGGGTTACTGTTTGAACATTTTGTGCTTCCTCATTAGCAGCAACTAACTTCTCTTTAGCTGCCTTTATCTGAACACCTTAAAACCAAAACTGGTAATAGAAACTTTGTCCCTGCTAGTTTTCATCACTTAGATTTTCTGCAAGTTGATGTTACTAAACACAAGGAGATTTCATTTTCGTTTTAAGCTCCCATGTTTATTAAAATTATTCTAAGTTTTGGTTTTAGTTCAGGCTTACTTGTATAAATGCACAGGTTTGAAGTCCTCTTCAGTGAGAGTCTCTTTATCTCAAACATCTGAACTATCTGAGCTTGAGTCTGACCCAAAATGCTTTCCATACTGTTTTGTAGTAAATCGTTAGAGAATTTGAACATTAGCATATAAAATTATTGCATGTATAGTAAAGGAAAGATTGTTAAACAAGAATGAGCTAATGCTAGAGGAATTAATGTGATTAGGGAGCTGTTGTAGGTAAAGTGTTCTGGCTAATCTTGCATTTTTGTTTCTATGGCAAATTTAACGTCATTGTGGTATATGTAGAGATAGTTTCCTTTTGTCTTTTGCTTTGACACGTGGATATGCACCTATGCATACATAAGTATGTCTGCATCCTGGTAATGTGACTTCTGACAGAGTGTGGGGGTTCTTCTGCAAGAACCTTAATTTTCAAAAATCATTGCTTCTTAAGCAACCTTTTTAGAAATAAAGTTAATGTTTTGTTAAGTCGCAGATTTGGAGAGGAGAGATTAATACTGTGATTCCAAAGAACTTCAGATACATATCTTATAACTTCCTATCATTAATCTAATAGAAGATGTATCATTAGACTTTGTATACTCAGTGCATAATTATAAAGGAAATAGAGGAAATTACCTGCAAGGCTGATGAGAAAAACATGAGATGAATTATACTGTTACATCTGAGTATGAGATAGAATTCTACTTGCTTAGCAGATGAGCAGTGGGAAGACCTCCTAGGTAGATAAGTGGATGTTTATTAATAGTTTAGTACACTTCTAAATAGGGCCATACTTAAGAGTAAATAGTTGATTCTTAACTCTTTAAAGAACACAATTAAAAACTTTAAAATCTTGAAGTACTCTTTTTCTTTGTACAGTCAACAGCAGGAGCGTCGTTACTGGCTAACGCCTCACCTCTGACTCTCATGGCATCACCCCTGTCTGTAACCAGTCAGAACGTGACGTCTGCACCATTAACTCCTTTCGGGATGCTGGGTGGCCTTGTTCCTGTGACCGTGCCCTTCCAGTTTCCCTTGGAGCTGCTTGGATTTGGGACGGACACGGCTGGAGTGACAACCACCTCGGGATCTACCTCAGCGGCTTTCCACCACAGCCTAACTCAGAGTGAGTGGAATTAGTTACCACACTGTGCTATAAGGGAAGATCCATCCTGAAAATGGAAATTAAGAAGGGATGCAACGTAGTTCGGAGAGGCTCAAATTTGGTTCATGAAAATCTCTGCAGGAGAGTAAATGTGACTTTTTCACTGGTAGAATTTGATGTGATTATCCAAATGTTATGAGTGACCTTGAAGCTTAACTTCATTGATATGTTCACAGTTTGTATTTAGTTGGGTTCACTCTTAATCCCTTATTTTTAGAAAGGGAATATAACTTAAAAGTCTCTAAATGTCACAGGACAAATAAGACCCTTAATACAGCCGTGATTCCTCAAAATATCCTTATCTTGGTAGTCTCAGATGTCAAATGTGATACTTCTTTTATGAGAAGGTAACAACCAAGACAACATTTACTTTTTTTCTGATTGCTTAAAAAGAATTTCTTAAGGTTTTATCCTATATAAGTTTTTGATGTTTCTGCCAAAGGAAATGATATGAAGAGTTACGTCTCAATAGCAAGGCATCGTCTTTGTTCTGACTTTAGATTAACTGTATCTTAATAGGTGTGTTTCTTTTGACTTATTTGAGCCATCAGGGTTGCTATTGTTGTGTTTTTGTTCAGAAATCTTGTAAATTAGCATGCTAATCTAGCTACACTATAAAAACAAACCCTTTGAATTTCATAAAAGCTGCCTCTGTCCGTAAGATTTATTTTTCATCTTTGTTCTCCTTTTTTTTCCCCCAGACTTACTGAAGGGTTTACAGCCAGGTGCTCAGCACGCAGCAACGCTGTCTCACTCACCTCTGCCTGCTCACTTGCAGCAAGCTTACACAGGTAAAGGTATTTTTCTTCTGACTTAGCTTAAAAATAAGTAATATTTCTTCCCGAGACTGAATTAAAATGTATTCCAGAACAGAAACTAGTTTAGAGAAGACAACACAGGGATAAGCTTCTGTAGCAGTATTTTTTGGAACAGGAACAACTTTTTTTTTTTCTACTTGTCATAAATGTCAGGAACAAAAAAAGTCATTAAAAAATCAGTAATACTGTATTGTACATGTTGGTTTCTAGAACTTCTACAAATTCAATTAGTAGGGAAATAGTATACTATTACTGGAAGCTAACATGATTGTTTTTAGGCTGCATAAAATCCATGTTGTTGAGATTGGTTTTTTTCCACTCAATTTTAATTTCTCCTTGGAGAAGAAACTGACTTTCCAACTAGAAGCTTCTTCATGTTTCTTGTAAGAGTGTATACATGTGTGAACAGTGTGTGGTTTCCTTATGGGAAGATCTGCCTTCCCTGGGAATTTTATCCTTAGAGTTGCATATTTTGATTGATAAGAAAAGCTCAAAGTGGAGCTTTTTTCCTTTTTCTGTTTGTAAGGCTTAGAGATGAAAAACTTATCCTAAAGTAATCCTTTCTAAGAAAGGACAATTTAGAGTGTACTCCTTTCTTTGCCAACTCTAGGGTTTGGGATGGGTTTGTTTTTTTGCCAGGGGAAGGAACAGCAAGGGTGGCAGGGGCTTGATGGGGGTTCTTCATCCTATTCTAAGAATCCTCAGCACCAAAAAGCTGTGCGATATTGCTCTAAGAGACTGTGAAAACAAATCAATTGGCTATATTTTGTACGACCTTAATTTTTGTCACAATGAGTGCCATGCATTGAATACTAAAAATGCTTTATTTATTACTAAAACTTTATTATTAGTAAAGGTTTTGTTTCACTACTTTTTTCAGTATCCCAAGCTGGAGCTTAGTCTTTAGAAAGATGGTATCTTTTGATATGAAGCCTGATAATCTCAGGTTTCAACAGTTTTGTTGCTAAAAAATGAACTACAGGGAAGGTGCGAAGTTTTACACCCTATAAAGACAATGTAGTCTTTGTTGATGCTGAAGTTGAATGTGCCAAATTCCTGTCTCTTATTTTTACAAATAAAACTTCACTCATGCTTTTATTCTTCCCTTTCTTTTCCTGTCTTTACAGATGGAGGCCAAAGTAAAGGGGACACTAAGTTACAGCGGAAAAACCAGTGACTTCTGGACAAGCAAGGGAGCTGAAGCAGTTCTGGTTGGCTGACAGAATCTGCCCAGTTGGGAAAGTGCTTATTGTCACAGGGCTGCTGTTTCTGTCGATGTTTACATATTCTGATCCCAAGCACTGTGGTGAGAGGAAGAAGAAAAAGAAAACAATACTTGATCAAAGAGAGAAGGAAAAGGAGGACTGGTCCTCCTGGTCATGCAGACTGGTCATAGTTTGATCTTGCCTAAAGAAACAAGCTTTTTTTATCTGCTCTGATTGGCTTTTAAAAGAAATTGATCGTCAAACCCACAGCAGCACAAACTTTTTTTTTTTCTGGGCTATGTCCAATGATGAGTTGAAAGCGTGAGAGGAGCTAGAATAGGTTTCTCCATCCATTGTGTAAGGTGGGATAATCCACTTCATTAGTTCCCAAAGTGCCCAGTGTAAGGTCTGCGTAGGTCCTGAGTGTACCATATGGTTGCAGACCAAAGGTTATGTAGAGTAGAGGTGTTGCTGGGATACTTGGCATTATAATTAGGCCCTTACACAAATGCCATTTCTGATATGGGCATTTTTCCAGCTTTACAAGGCTGTTTGGCTTTAGGGAGCCTACAGATGTATGCTGTCTCTTTTGGGAGTCATCTTCAGAAACAGATCTCTTGGTACATTGAGATGTGAGACACACTACTGGGAAACCCTTTGCTCCTTGTTTAAGTTTTTATAAATAAAGGTTCTTATTTATGGGAGGAAGAGGATGGACATTTTTCCATTTACATGAAAAGGAAATTGACATTTTATTGGTCAGACTAGCATTTTTCCCACTTTTTTTTAAAGGCACACTGATTTTTTTTTTTTTTTTCAGTCTTTCCATTTGTTAAATTTTCTCTTCCTTTGCCTTGTGATTATCTGCTACTGAAATTAAGTCATGTTCTATTCATGACTTCTAAAACATGACTAGTTCTTTACTCATTCAAGATCTTCCTCATCTTTCATCTAACTCCTCCCAAAAACCGTGCATTATCCTGATTTGCTAGTTTGAGAAAGCTGATTGTGACCTATTCCAGAGCCAGGTTAATACTGCTTCAGGCATTAGCCAAAGAGGAGTCGTTCAAAAGCGACCAGAGGTGCCTTCTCTTCTGGGGGCTGAATAGGTTGTCTCCAGCATTTCCAGCCCCTGCTGGCCTGGGGGGTTCCTGACCTGAACTCTTCCTTATATGGTAGCACAAGACTATAAAGCTGGCTTTTTGGGGTTTGTTTGGGTTGTTGTGGTTTTTTTTTGATAGCAATACATCGACTGGTTCATTTGTAAGATTAGGAAGTATCCAGCACATGTTGCACTTTCAACACTAAGACAGAACTTTGCTGTTGAGTCCCTTGCGCTGTCAGATAAAAAAGGTGAGAATGGCAGAAACTGAAATAAATCATAGGGGAAAGGAGGAAATAAAATAGTATGATGCCCATCTCCTTCAACCCCAAAACATTCCTTTGGTCAGAGATGCTGAAATTTCTAGTACCTAGTGTTTCCAGTAGTTTGATTTGAGATTGAACCAGTGACCACTGGTCATCTCTCACTTTCCAGAGACTTTGGCCCATGGATAATGAATCTTCAAGGGTTTTTGCTAGATTAACTTATAGCTTTCAGGTTTCTTTTACATGTGATTTATTTTTCTTAGACCAGACAACAATTTCTTTTCTATTTAGAGCTCATTTTAATTTTATATAAATATATATACGTGAATTTAAAATAATATATATTGTGTATTTAGTATAAAAATGTTGGGTTGAGCTCAGCAATAAATGTTTTTGCACAACACTTCTGTGAAAGACAGATTGAATTAAAATAAGATGCATTACTGCGTTAATTTCACTCCACAGCATCTGCCAATTAAATGCTTTTTAGCTAGTGCTAATGTTTTGTATGTGGTGTGTTGATTAGATAAGCTTGCATCTCCATCAAGGTTACTTAGAGTTGAAACATACAGCTACATAGACTCTGGCATTCTTACTACTGTGCAAATTCTGTCAAAACACCATAAACTATTTAGACTGCAAGCTTTATCTGATGATTTTTCTTTCTCTTTTCTCCAGGAAGGGTTGAACGGAGAAAGCTTTTGTTTTTTGAGGCCTAACAGTTCTGGCAGGATAGTAATTCTCTGAACTGTCTCAAACCTGATACTTTTTAACAATGCATGTAGCTAAGGGAGTTGCAGCAGTGAGCCATCAGGCGGCAATATGTTTGAAAGACCCTCTCCTAAGAGTTCTACCTCTTCTGTGTTTTCCTCATCAAGGCATCTCATTCAAATTGGCATCTTTTTGTCTTCATACTCAATGAAATCTCAGACTGGGAGACTTAGAGCCCCTTATAACTACAGCACAAATTTCCTTTTGACATTCCTCTTTTCCTGGAAGTACGCCTCAGCTTGGGTTGAGGAATATCCGCTCTAAATCTTGACGAGGGTAGGAATAGTCCTGTCTGTGCGGCCTATTGAGCTTTTCAGTCCTGGGAAACAAGTAAACTAATACTTACTGTGGAAATAGGTAATAGGATGATGAGAATAAAGATGACCATATGTCGTTCGTGCAGCCAGTTCAAACAGCCCCCCAGAGAGTAGCTGCTTTCAAGCATTATGCTCCTGAGCTTCTTTGGAATCAGCAACATAGCGATTCCCTATTCTCCCTGGTTAAACCTAGCAAGGCCACATCCAAAGGAAGTAATAGGGTGGCTCCCAGAGATCTTGGCAGGTGGCATAAACAAGATGGGGAAGTGAAAGATTTCTGCAACGTCCAAATGCAAAATAAGGTTAATGTTTTACTGTTTTCTGCACAGCAGCTCTTCTAAAGACATTTTGCCCCCAGGTTTTTACTACTTTTTAAGGGCCTTTGTTAATAAATAAACTGTAGTTGTACATACTAAATAACCCTCAGTATTCACAAGCAATAAGAAAGCCAAGTACAGCTGTCTTTTCCAGGCAGCAGGGCTGAACTTGGTTTGGGGACTGTATATGAGCTAACATGTCAAGCTCACTGAAAGCCCCAAACAAATGCAAGCAATAATTTCAAACACAGGTTTTAGGTGTTAAAACCATCTAGGTGATATTTTCTGCTACATGATCCAAAGTCCCAATAGTCATGGTAGCTATTTTAAGTTCTTTCAAGACACTTGTAAAGAAGGAAGGTAGAATAGATGAAAAACAGGCTTCAAAGTTTCCTGATACTTTGGACTATAACTGCAGTATTCTCCCACTTCAAGACGCAAATGGCCTAAACTACTTTGTCCAGCCTTCACTGTTGATTTGAGATACATGACTAATACCAATCAACTAAGTCACAAGTGTGGATGCTGTGGGTTTCACATCTGTTTTCTGCTAATCAGAAGTAACTTTTAATTACATGGGTTCTGCTTCTTGTTTGAATCCGATCAAAGTTGTCTGATGCACAGATTTGGGAGTGGGACAGGTGGCAAGAGCCTATTTCCTTCCCACAGTCCCATCATCTGACCCTTCCTCCACACTCCTTCTCCAATTGGTGCAAGACCCTTGAGGACATGAAAACAGAGAAAACCTGCAACTCTCCCAAGCTGCCATCAGTTGTGTTGAACCATTAACCCTCTGGGAGTCATCTTGGACTCCAACTAACTTTATCACATTTGCTGCTACATTCATAAAATGAACTTTTGGCTGTATTTATTAGCAAACTTTAATCTAGTTTACAGTTTGTTTGGTTTTCTTTTGAGTAGTTTTTGCCCACAGATGGATTAGAAGCGTTGGGGTGTTCGGGTTGTTTTTGGTTTGTGGTTTTTTTGGTTGGGTTGGGGTTGTGGGGTTTTTTTTTGAGTGAGTTGGTGAAGGCACAGTGGTCCCTCTTCTGCTTCTGTTTTGGATTTTTTTTTAAAGATGGCATTGCAGGGAACCTGCAGCCAGGCCAAGCTGTGGAAGGCTTCCTCCCACACCTGGCTGTCATCTTTTCCTGAACTGGGGGGGAAATCGTTCAAGGGACACTTGCTTTTTGTTTGGGGATTTTTTTCCCATAAAATGATCCAGAAGGTGAAAGCAGTAGGTAAACGACTGATTAACACTTTATGCAATTTTAATTTTATAGAAGTTTTAAAAGTTGGTAGATTTTGATTGGTCCTAGCTCTGGTGAAATGGCTGTTACCCTCCATGACTGACTTGATTCAGGCCTTTGTCCTTTGTTTAAGTGCCTTTTTTTTTTTTAATTTTATTTCCCTACCCTCTTTAAACTGTTCTCAGAGATCCCGAAGTGCTGGAAGGCATTTTTGGAGGAAAATCTTAAGCTTGCCAAGATGGCTTTATGCTGTTATACTATTTTTTTCCCTTTTGTAAAGAAGAAGAAGAAAAAAAGTGTGTAATGTGTGTACCTTCATAGCTGCTGTACCATGGTGTTGGTTTTATGTGCTTGTGCGTTCTTTCTCTCTCACACTTGACACGTGCACACACATACACACACACACAGAGCAATATTCCTGAGAAACCTGTTCATCCTTCTACATTCTGCTGTCTCTGTTAAAGGTGAACATTTGTGCAAAGAAGGCAGTACAATAAAAGACCGTGTGTGTGTGGGTGAGTGTGCATAACTGTGCATGAGAGAAAGGAAGTTGCTAATGGAAATGAAACATCTTGCATTTTTCTCAAAGTTTTAAATTTGGATCTTAAGTCAGAAGTAAAACATTATGAGCCCTTTCTGCCGATCTTAAGTACTGGACTGTTTCACACAACTACTGAGTCTAAGGCAAACGTGTGGCTGACAGCCCCGAAGAAGTGGCAGGGACGTTGGGAAGGAGGTTAAAATAGCAGCTTGCAACAAATTTAAGATGAATTGCAAGGAATCTTCTGTGTGGCTAGTCCCATCTACTGCGTGACACCAATTATTTCAAGGATTGCAACCAAAGTTGTCACTTTACATCATGCATTATATGTAAGTAGGAACTTGGTAAAACCTGCAAAAGCGCAGCTGCTAATGGAAGTTAAACGTGGCTATGCTTCACATGCTGCCTAAACCATTCACCACGAAGTACTTTTCTAGTTGTGTTTTTTCTCTGTTTGCAATTTCATTAATGGTTTGTTTTCCTTATAGAAACAAACAGTAAGTTCATGTGTTGTTAGCTGCAAGTGAATCCTCAGAGTCTGTGCTTGTTTCTTTGTTCTCTGACAAAATTAGCAATCTGCAATAGATCATCTAGTGATTTTTGACAATTCTGTGTTGAAGATCTATCTTAACCTATGATTATTATAAACATGCATATCTGAAATTAGCAATTCACTAGGTGACCTAGTGCTAAACTTAAGGTAGCATACATACACATCACTAGATAGACTGCGCTAGTTCTATGATGTGCTTCCCCTGGGGAACATGTAATTTTGAGTTGCAATACAAAGAGGAAACATTTACTTTCCAGAATGGAATAAAGAGTGTTTCAATAGGTAGAAAACTCATTTAGCAAGCAGAAAATAAGATCCCAAATACAACATGTTCCTGTGGCAGCAGAGAAAAGCCTAACTGCTACTTCAGTTCTTAGCTTGTCTTCACATGTTTGAGTGAACCTGTTTATGTAAATAAATTAGGCCATCAGTGTTATTTCTTCTTACCCATCTAAGAGTGCCAGTCAAAGACAGGACTTGCTGGTAGCTCAGCCAGTTGGAGTGATAATGCTGCTTAATCTGCCTTAGGTGCAGCAGTGAAGTTACTTCAGTACAGTTTGCCACATCCATGTGTGACAGTAAACTGAGTTAACCTGGCTCTTGTCTTGCTCTTCAGTTCATTTTGGGCACACATGCTCTTTATCCTAAGCTGATTTGTGAGGTGGGGAATTGACAGCTGGCAATGATGCTTGACTGTTGCAGTCTTTGTTGGTGTTTTTAACAAATGCAGTTCTGTGAAAATCTGTGTCTGTCTACTGCTTAAGAAATCACTGCCAAAATAAGCAGCCAGAAGTATGCTTACTGAGCCACTGGAAAGATAACTATTGTGTAGGGGAATGCTTTGTGGAAACTTCTGGTGTGGCTTCATCATCCTTTTTCTATGACCCGATGATCCCTTGCTGCTGTAATAGCCTTTTGGGGCCATAGAAAGCCCTGCTGCTGCTATGAGTTATGCTGAGAGATCAGCATGGCCTGGAACTGGCCCAAAACTGAGGAAGCAGAAAGATTCCCTAGAGCTGTTTTTGCACACTCCTCATAAATAAAACTGTGCTAATCTTGTCAGTAGTCAAGGATATAGGTCTGTATTTTGTAGCCATTTTTGACAGCTATAATTCTACACAGCAGCTCTGGAAAAAAAACAAAACAAAACAAAACAAACAAAACCTAAAACAAAACAACATGTTTTCTATCTAGAAGTGAATTTCAGTCTCTTCCCCTGCTATCACCTCCTGCTTAAATAATAACTATTAGATCTAAGTTTGTCTTTATGGTAAAGTAATCCAAAGCAAGCAGTGTACACCATATTGACTCCCATCACGCTCAATATTAAGAGGATTTGGTTTTAATTGTTTTTTGCTCAACAGTGTGTGCAGATGTATTTTATCCACAGATAGTTATACTTCTTACCATCTAGTCCCTAAGAGAAAAGGGAGGGAAAGAATCAACCAAAACCAGTCAGGAGATAGCACCACTGTACACTAAACCGAGTAGCTGCAGAGGCAGCCAGAGCTTCTTTGAGACTTGCCAGACTTTACCAGAGGAGTGGGGAGTGGGGGAAGAAACTCTCTTGTGTTCTCAGCTTTTTCCAGATAAGGCCTTAGTTTGATTAGTAGTCACTAATGTCAACTATGCAGATAAGTATTTAAGTGTTTCAGTGTTACATGCATTCCTTCCCCCAGCTACCCCTCTTAAAACATGCTGAAGTTTTACCCAAAGAAAATGGATATTTTTTGAATGTCTGTACTGCAGAAGTCTTTTTGCTAATGCAAAGAAAGAAATTTGTATTTAAAAAACAAAGCCCTTTCACTGATGCAACACGTAGTGTCAAGCTTGAAGAGGGAAGTTAAAATCACCTCTTGTGACAGGTTTTAGTCTGAGAGTTTATTAGACTACTTAGCTGTCAAAATTGGTTTAAGAAGGTGCAGCAGTGTTTTTTACATACAGATTGGATTTGGGGAGAAACTAAGGGGACATCCCAGGTTTCCTGCCAGTATCAGAATTAAATCCATTTATCACTTAAAGTTGCTTCTAAACTATGGAAGTTGCCAGCTACACAACAGCTGGATCTCTAAATAAAAGCTAGATTGCGATCTCCAGGTATTTCTCACTGATCTTTTTAGTCTTGTTGTATGTAACTACAGTTAACAATTTAGCTCAGCGGTGAGAACAGATAGTGTGTGTTTTTATTGCTGGTGATACCATCATGTAGCAATTAGTACCATGTTTTTGCATAGTTCTCAAGTTCCATACTGGAAATAGGTAGATAAATTTTATTTTTGGACTACTGTTTAAAAATTTACAAAATGAACTACTTCTACTGAGCAGCATTATATTTTAGCAGTTAAACTTAGTACCCTTATGTGATTTGTCTCTTGTAGTCTTCTTTTAACTGAGGCTTAGAAGCATTTCATGAGTAATCCTAAAATGTCGGCTTAAGGTCAGGTACTTCTAATAAAAGGGCATCTGTGATGTTAACTTCTGATGTTACAAAAGCACTACGTTCCGAATATTTCATTGGGAAAAAATATGGGTGTGAGTGCAAGTCCCTCTAGTTTTGCTTGATAAAGAGGCTCAGTCAAGAACAGAGTATCCAAATACCTGCCTGCACAGCTATTGGTAGTGGGGGATCACCACCTCGACAGAGGTTTGGTCTCAGATTCTTTTGGTATCGCTTTTATTATATATGTATTTTAGCAAGTTTGGATATAGCCAGCTTAATGCTACCTGGCTTGCTGTGATCCTCCAGACAGTGAAAGAAACAAATGGGCAGAGTGTGTTCCTGCCTTTCACTAGGTAGCTCAGAACAAACAGCTGGCCAAGTGTTTTGTTAGAAACAACTGATAAATTACAGCTGGAAGTCTTTGCATTCCTCAGCTTCAAAGGAATATGCATTTATTGTGGCAAACCCGTTTTGAGTTGATGATTCCTGGGATGCTTTACGCAGTCCAGCCTGAATTTGTACAAGGTAACCTTCCTCCTTTAATACTCGCATATTTCAGATCATAGGGCTTTGTGATGGAGAGAGAGGATCCTAACAACTCTGTGCTTACCTGACAACCTCCCCTGTGAAATGCTCCCCTCTTGTGACAACAAGCCTGAACAACAAAATGCAGCTACATTTGGGTGGTTAGCACCACTTTCATTTGGATTTTTAGGGAGATGTGTTCCAATAACTCCAAGGGATATACTGTGTTTTAAGTGTGTGATTTATTTCCTCTCTCCTTATAAAACTGGACCTGAACGCAAGTTTTGAGTTGTTGGGTTTTTTTTGTAATAATCTCAGGACCTGAAAGATTGTAGCATTTAGTGTGTCTTAAAAATGATGTACTGTACCAGCCATGGATTTTGTAAATACACCTGTCTCCCTTTTTTGTATTTTAATTTTTTAAAAGTGTGTAAGGCTCTTTGCCAGAGGAACTGGTGCCTGCTTAATTTCCATCCTGAACTGAAGCAGGAAAAGGAAGAAGCTGCTGCCACAAAAGCCCGCATCAGTTCCAAATGTGTATATTGTTCTGGTCAGTTTAATGGCTGTTAGTCTTTTTGTTAGTTGGGAAAGCCGGTTTGTTCCCCTGCACGTTCCCATTTGTGGCTAGCAGAGCCCCATCAGGGAGACTAATTTTGTGACTACTTGATGTTTTCATTCCTTCCAGCTACTCAGGTTTGCTATCCCTGAGAAGTCTGATGTTTTCAGAGGTCGGGACTATTGGCTCTCTGCAAGAATAGCTGGAGAGCATTTCTCACTTTGTCCGTGCTGTGGTCCAAACACAGTAATAGGGTTTGTATCCTGCAGACCTTGCAGATGATGCCACCTCTGCCTGTTCCCAGAGGGACTCGCCCTTTTTGTTTTCTGCTTTCCTGAAAGGAGTGTAAAGAGGTTTTTTTTGGCAGCAGACTTTGCTCTGGGATCTAACCTTGCCGGCAGACCCCTGTTCTGCAGTAGGAGCCTTACTCAATTCGGCGTAGCTGTTCCCTGTCCCAACAGTGACAGGCTTTTTTCATGAGTGTACTTATCCTTTTTTTTTTCCTCTCCTGTGTCATGTGTTTGTGCTGTATTAAATAAAGAGGAATGTACATATTGGCCTCGACTCTCTGTGCTTTCTTAGGGAAGATGGCAAAAGGTTTCACGGGAAAGGGTGTGAGGTGGGGGGGTTCATTGTTGCGTGGGAGGACGGGAAGGCCTGCTCTACTTCTTCAGGCACCCACACATGCACGGGTAATGCAGCGAGCAAGGGGTTTCAGGGGTTTAGTACAGAAGGGCTCCTCCCCTACCAGGGAAGCTTGTTCCAAGGGCCACCCTGCTGCCCAGGCCGCATGTCCGAGGTGCGGGAACATGGCCCCGCTCCCAGCGGAGCCCTCCCGAAGGGCCGCGCGGCCGACAGCTTCCGGCCTGCCCCCGCAGCGAGGTCACGTCCTCAAAAGGTGGAAGGGCGGGGATGAAAGAGAAGCAACGCCTCACAAACGACTCCACCGCGGCAGCCCCAGTGGCCTAATGGATAAGGCATTGGCCTCCTAAGCCAGGGATTGTGGGTTCGAGTCCCATCTGGGGTGAGCGTTGTTTTTTTATTCCCCTCCCCGCCGGGGTGTGATGACCAAACCGCCCACGGCGCTGCGACCCTCACACCCGGCCGGCTTTCCGCAGCGCGGGGCGTACGTGCCTCCCGGCGTTTCTGACCGTCCCCCGTCGGTTCTAAGGGGCTGGAAATTGTTTCAGGAACACACACCTCCGAAGCGCCAGCGGGGGGCGGGCCCACGGCCCGACTCAGCCTCCCGCTGAGGGACGGGTCCCTCCGGGTCCCTCCCGCTACCTTCGTCCAGCGCGGACGTTCCGCACGCGCCGCGGGGAGCGCGTGGCTCCGCCCCCAACCCAACGGCGCGGCGCGCGCACGGGCCTCGCAGCCGCGCTCAGCCTTCGGCCCCGGAGCCCCGCTGACCGCGCGGCGGGAGGCGATGGGAGGGGAAGGTGACTGTTGGACTCGGCGCTCCACTGCCCGCTCTGGCGGAGCCGCGCCTCCTTCGCGTCTTCATTGGCCGCCGCGGCGAGGCGGCGGCGCGCGATTGGTCGGTGGCCGAGCGGCGGAAGATGGCGGCGCTGGGCTCTCCGCTGCGGACGCTGCGCGGGCTCCTGCGCGAGCTCCGCCACGCCGGCGGCCAGGCGGGCCGTTCCTATCGCGACACGGCCGCCTATCGGCACATCCTCGCGGCCTTCCGCGCACACCGGGTACGCGCCACGTCCCTTCACCCGCCCTTTCCCCTTCCCCCGGGCGCCCCTGTCCGAGGCTTCGGCGGGAGGTGAAGTCGCCGGCGCTTGTTCCCTCCGTTCCGCAGGTCACCAGCGAGAAGCTGTGCCGGGCTCAGCAGGAGCTGCACTTCCAGGCGGCCACCTACCTCTGCCTGCTCCGCAGCGTCCGAGAGCATGCAGCCCTGCACCAGGAGTACCACGGCAAAGGCGAGCGCTCGCCTGAGGAGGTCGCCGGCCTGGTGGGCTTCAGGTTGCCCCAGCAGCCAGGAGGGAAGGGTTAAGAGGACCCCACTCTCACACCTATTTAATTCCTGAATAAATATCCTGCAACTAGCTATTCGAGGTGGGTTTTCTGGCCCGTGGTTTCTGTCAGGTTTAGGTGGCCCCGGTGTGGTGTGAAAGAGCCGGGAGTGCCTCTCAGCTGATGGAGAGCACCAGACCCGGCCCGAACAGGTGGTTTGACAGGCAGCCTCCACGGGATGAGAAAAAGGCTGGTTGTAGTGGAAAAACTCCACAGCCTCCACTGCTAAATTGTCTAAGGAGTTGCATGGGTGGTTGTTGGTTCTCACCTCAAAATCTGTAGGTAAGAGGATTTGTTCCGTCTGGGTTCCGAGTGTGGGCAGTTTCCTACTCTTCCAAGAGCAAAGGCCCTTTCTTTGGAACACCACTGAATTCTGGTGAGTGCTGCAGCAGCACAAACCTATTTCATCTTGAAGATTTTTTTTTTTTGATGGTGAGCTAGTGGTAACAATTCAGAGATGAATGCTACTTAATGAATTACCTGTGTCTTAGTGTCTCTGAGCTGTCAATTCTGAATTCTGTCAATTCTGTCTGAATCTGCTTCCTATGTTGTTGTTAACCATCGCTCTCAGAAAAAAAACTGAAGTTAACTGGTTACTACCAGTTACACTAGATTCACAATTCAGACTACCATTTTCTTGCTTGTCCTGCAATACAGCTTTTTATAGGAAGAAAAGACATACTGGCTTTCTGCTCTCTTCTCAGAAAAGGTTTGAATTATATGCAAGACATAGTAACGGTGACTTAAAATGGCTGTAAACCCCCTCCCGCCATAGACATGGGGGAGAAGCTTTAAGCAAGGCTAACAAAAGAGTGCTTGTTGCATTTTTTTTCAGTACCAGAGAAAACAAAGTGTTCTGCTAGAAAAACATTACAAAATAGAATTTCTTTATCTAAATCTATACGTTTGGGATAGTTTAATCATCAAACTATTGTGGACAGGCACACAATAGATCCTTAAATCTGGAGAGATTTGGGCTACTTAGGTAAGGTACAGAGATGTGAACTACAAGTTTTTAAGTTCTGTAGACAAAAAAATTGGTTTGCAATTCTTGCAGCGTCTCACTAGTTAAACAGTGGCAAGTTTTTTTGGAACAGTGTTGCTATCACAGGCGAGAAAGCACCAGCCTGTTGGCTCAGTAGATGAAAGTCCTGGGGGTCACTGTACCCTGAGAATGGCTGTGAGGTATTTGTTGTTCTGAGTTATATAATGCAGCTACTGTGTTTGGGAATTTACTTTCCAGATAGATTGAAGGTTCGCTCTGTCCAAAGCCTGTAGTATATTACTCCAGAAGAAGAAGGAATGGCTCTCTGAAACCAGTTCTGGAAGACAAGCTGAAATTTGGCTAGAACCAAGCCGTACGATGTGGGTACAAAGAGCAGCTAAAGTTCCCCAATTTCCCCATAACATACAAATGTACTAAACAGAGGAAATTTTAGCTGGTGTCTGTATCTCTTTGGTTACTTGTCCCTCTTCGGTTACTTCTCCCTCAATCCAGGGTAATGTAATGACTAGCAAAAATAAATTTATATCATTGAGGGAAAAAACCCCATAAGGCTGGGACATGTTCTAAATAACTGAGTAGTGCTGGGTAGGGAATAATTTCCTAAGCCGGTTACAGAAGACTCCCGTCTTGCAGCTTGTCTGCAAGCCCTTGTGAAATCCAGATTAGTTGGGGTGTATTTTTATTAAAAAATGGCTTTATGTTGCCTTTTTTCGCTCATCTTAAGAGTTGAATACAACCATGGTTGTGGGCAGATTTGATCCATGTGACAGTTATTGACATCTTTACAGCACTAGATGGCAACACAACGGTTAAGAAAGAATCACGGAACGTCAGGGGGTGTAAAGGACATCTAAAGATCATCAAGTCCAACCCCCCTGCTAAAGCAGGTTCCCCTTGATCAGGTCACACAGGACATGTCCAGGCGGGTTTGGAAACCTCCAGAGCAGGAGACTCCACACCCTCCCTGGGCAGCCTGTGCCAGGGCTCCCTCACCTGAGCAGGAGGAAAGTTTCTCCTTGTGTTTAAAGTGGAACTTTCTGTGTTCCAGCTTACATTCATTACCCCTTCTCCTGTCACTCGGCACTACCGAGAAAAGTGCCACCCCATCCTCCTGACATCCACCAGTTAGGTACTTATAAGTGTTAATGAAGTCCCCCCTCAGAAAGAAAGGCTGAGACTTGGGGCTGTTCAGCCTGGAGAAGACTGAGAGAGGTGTTCCAGTCCCCTGAGCATCTCGGTGGCCCTGTGCTGGACTCTCTCCAGCAGTTCCCTGTCCCTCCTTAGCTGGGGAGCCCAGAACTGGACACAGGATCCAGACGAGGCCTCACCAGGGCAGAGTAGAGGGGGAGCAGAACCTCCCTCGACTTGCTGGCCACAGTCTTCTTGATGCACCCCAGGATGCCATTGGCCTTCCTGGCCACGAGGGCCCGTTGCCGGCCCGCGGTCAGTTTGCCGCCAGCCCGGCGCCGCTGCTGCCGCCGCCCCGGCTACCGGCGCGTCACGCGGGCTGCGCGGGGCCGCTCAGCCAATCGCCGCGCCCCAGGCGCCCGAGGCCGGCGAAACGTTCGACGGCCCAATCGGGGACGTCTCCGCGCGCCGGGGACCAATCGGCGGGCGCCAAGGCTCGGCCCCGCGCGCTGACGTCGCGGAGCGGGCGGGGGAGCCTGGTGCGCGTGCGCGCGGGTTTCCGTTACCGCCGGCGCGCGCGCGTGGCAGGCGCGAGGGGGAGCGGGAGGGGAAGAGCGGAGGGGGGGGAAGGTGGCGGCGGCGGCACCGAGGCCGGCGCGAGGCAGGTTTTCCGCCCGTCCGCCGGGAGCGCGGGACACAGCCAGCGGCCGCTTCCTCCTCCCTTCCCGCGGCGCCGGGGGAGCGGCTCCGCCCGGGCCCGCCAGTGACGCGAGGGGGAGGGCTGAGCGCCGCGCCTCGGGCCTTGTAGGCCGCTGTCGGCGTGACTCGGCCGGGCCGCGCCGGCCCTCCGCGCGTTCAAGATGTCGGCGCAGGCCCAGATGCGCGCCATGCTGGACCAGCTCATGGGCACGTCCCGGGACGGTAAGTGCCCCCCGGCCGGGGCGGGGGAGGGGAGGTAGGGGGCGGAGCCGCTGAAAGCCCCGGAGGTCACGGCGGTACTGGGCAGGTCGACCGTTCACCGTGATTGGCATGCCCGAGTCCCGCTCTCCGCCCCCCCCGCCTCCGTGGGGCTGGCCCTGCCGAGCGCGTAGGTTAGCGGCGGGGCCGGCGTGGGGAAGCTTTCGGCCGTGCCGCTCCCGGGGCCCGGTGGAGGCCGGGTGCCGCCGACTCCCGTGGAGCTGCTAGCGCCAGCCCTCGTGCGGGCAGTGGGAGGCCATGCTGCAGCCTGAGTCGCGGTGTAAGATCCGCTGCCAGGGGTGCCTGGGACTCGCAGCGGAACCGCGCCGGTAAAGGCGCGCCCGCGGAGCCTTCCCGTGCGGCTCACTGCTGAGGGAGGCAGCAGCTGGCTAGATTCAAGTCATGGAATGGGGGGAAGAAGCCGAAAAATACCCACAAATCAGCAGCCGCTTCAGTTGAGCAGAGTTGGGGTATTTTTTCGTTTATTACACCATTGTCTAAGGTCTGACCCAAGTCATCGTTTCAGTTAGCAGGTGGGTATGACCGTTGCTTTTTGAGAGTGTAGTTAAGCCAAGTGGACGATCTCTTAAAAAACAAGTCTCAAACAACTAACTAAAAGCTTAACATTTGGGGGCAGTAATCCCAAGAGGGAGACGTACAGTCAGGTTTCAGATTGCTCTGTGGTCACATAGTGAGCTGACGATTATTGCTGTTTAAAGCTTCTCAGAATCTTTGTGAGGGTGCATGACAATCAACGTGAAAGTGTGAACTGTCAGTCACCTATAAATCCAGGTAGTTTCAGGGCTGCCTGAAAAGAGCAGTTCCTGTTAGGCTGTATAGTAGTTTATTTACAAACAAGAGAATATTGCACCGGAGGGTAGACAGCAATTAGAGATTATTTAAATATTCTGCATGCTGTGCTCACTCCTGCAGATGTGTTATATGTTTGTTGAAGCTTTGTGCTAAATTAATGGTTCCCTGTTCTATCCTGAGTAGGATGTATAAACAGGGATGTTCCTTATGTGCCAGTCATCTGTCGGTACTGGAGTAACATGATCTGACAAGTTTTTTAGCATAATCTAGAATTTAAAATAAATGCAGCTAATTTTCACATACATGATATATCATGAGTTATTTTTGTTACGTGCATATAAGCATTTTTAAGCGGGACATGGTAACCTCATTAGAAAATTACTGTTCTGCAGTGGTTGCCTTCCACAGCAAGGCTGGTTGGTGACTAGTCATCACGCAGGATCTGATTTAGAGTGGTTTTGTCTTATCCTAGAAGATTTTCAAATATGTCCCATTGCGGCTGCTCATGTTTAAGTGCCTGACAAAGAAATATTCATGAAACTCAAGTCTTTCCAGTGCTGGCACCTAGATCACTGTCTCAGAACTACCTAGGATTACACAGAAGGTTTAAGGGGCCTGAAAGGGGTTGTGTCAATGGATTGGGTGGTGGAAGAAGAGGGCGATTTATCTGTGAGAGCTGCTTAAAAATACAGACTAAGGTCTGAATTTGGAAAAGCAGTTTCAGGCGAGATTTCCTTCAGCTTTGTGAGAAAGGAGTTATTTTATTGATAATTGTAGTACCCCTCCCACCCACCGTGTAATTCCCAAATCATGTGTGCTAAACTGTGTAGAAACTGACTGGCTAGAGAGAAAGCATTGAAATGAAGTTGGTAGGATGAGGAAGGATAAGGAGGAAAGACTCATCTCAAAACTGATTTCCATTATTGGATTAAATGGAGATCTCAGGATCTTGGTGTAAAACCATTATAGTTTAAAAAAAAATATAATGAGTCCAGTGGAGCATTATTTAAACTGAAGTGTGCACAAGGATTGAAAGTCATCCTTTTCTGCAGAGCTGGTACTTAACTAAATTCAAGGCCAGGCCCAAGGTCGTTGAAATATTGCTAACCTTGAGAGTAGTGGAGTTGGTGGTCATTTGGGGGTTTTTATGTTACTGTCCCCTTTGACAAATATTCTATTTCTAGTGATATACAAATCATGGCTTTTCATGAGAATGTGGCATTTTTTTTCATTTCCTGATGAATTGTGCCTCTCATTTCACCACTTGTCTTCATTGCTCTCTGCTTTGCAACACAATAGAGTTTAAAATGTTTCCCCAAGAATTCTCTTTCTTGAGTGATGTTTGTGTTTTGTGTTATTAAAATACCAAGGTACTTTTTAATTTCCCAGTTAACAGAACATTATCATTTACACAGTTCAGAGTGGGAGGTTTTGTTTGTTTTGCTTTTAGTTGGGTTTTGTTTTGAGGAGCCTAGAATGTGCAAGTTTAAAATTCTTACCTATATTAGAAAAAAAAGGCAGATGAAGCATTTGATGTCTTCAGTGGGAATAGAACCAACTTGGGAAGTAAATTCAGAGCCAATGATGGTGCCTGAAAATGTAGTCTGTGTAACTTTTCAGAGCTTGTAGTATCATTCGTAGAGAACAGGAACATGCTCTGAAAATAGTTTTGAAAATTCCACAGTGGGTTGCCCAAACATGATTTTGGGAGATGAGCTGTAGGCTATAATTTGTGGAAGTTTGTGCACACTCAGTATAACTGGTGTCCCTGGGGCCAAAATGGCTCAGGGGACATAGTTATTAACTGGTTTTGTGGATTTGCTGTTCAGGTCTGAGAACACCTAGAAAGCAAATACAAATCCATATTGGACAGATTGATTCAGAAAATATGCACTGAGCTGTAAGAATATTTATGAAGCTTAAACTCTGTTAATAAGGAACCTTTTAATTTAAAATGGAGCTGCCCATGTCTAGAACCAAAGGTCTGACTGTTGGGCCTGTCCCTTACCGTATCCTTTTCCAGAGGGCCCTATGCTTGGAGGACGGGAAAAGTGAGAGCTTTGTGACTTGCTTTGGCAACCTACTCCTTCCTTTGTCTGAATTTTGGTGGTGGGATACATACAGATGTAGGCACGTGGCATCGCTCAACAGGTGGTGACCTGTCTGGTACCTGCCTGGATGTGAGGTTCAGGCAGCCTCTTGCCAGCTGCCGAGCTGCCCTACTGGTTTTTGCTTGTCTTTGCTCATGTGACAGATGCCTGACAGAGATGTGAAACAGAGGGACTTGGCAGATGCTCTTCCGGAGTTTCCAATGAGTTGGAGTTCCCTGAACTCATCTGGGGTATCTAAAAAGCAATCGTATTGTTAATGTCAGTACAATGAAATGGCAGACATGCTTTTGCTACACACCTGGAAAAGCACATTGCTTAAACACAACTGAGTTTTTCAGAATATCTTAGATATACCTAACTTAAACTTCCCTTGCACTCTTCTCTAATAAATGTGGAAAACTCACTTGAATGTAGACCATGCTATTTTTTCTTTTTTTTTTGTTTTTTTCTTTCATTTTTTTAGAAAAAAAGTGGCTTTAGATTTTGATGTTAGTAAAAAGCTGGACTATTTTAATTTAGTCATGACTGCAGGTTGAATAACATTTTTCTGGAGTATGTCATTCAATGTACTGATAACCTGACATACTTAAATAGAGAGGCTTAAATATAAAGTACTGAATACATAGGGTGGATTTCCCAAATACTGAGAAGTAAGGAGTGCTGAAGAGCAAGTGCTAATCTTATGTACCCACATGTGAATGTTTCCTTAGTACTGTTCTTTTTTACTGTTAGCAGTTAAACTAAAGGGCTCTTTATTAGATATGTCAATAGTTGAAAGTTTAGAACAAATTGATTTTCTTGTTGATGATCAGAGCTGTGGGAACTTGTCACTCTGAAGTGTTGGATCCGAGCTGATAACAAAGTATGGTTTAAATTTTTTTAAATAATATTTTCAACTAAAATGGATTAAATAATTGTAAATAGGAGATTAGTTAAGCACTGTTTTAGCTGTCCCTGTTCTCTGGAAAGCAGGGCTAATCCTTACAAATAGGATCATAACTGTTTTAAATAAATCAAGTACAAATGGTGTGAAATGTTAAGAATTTGTATTAGTGCCCCAGGATTTTTTTTTTTCCCAAAGATAGGTGAAATGAGCAAAGATTGCCAAATTTTCTTTAGAAGGCCTGATTGTAAAGGTGCTGTTTTATGTTCAATCAGCTGATCTTGGCTGAACTGGTTCATTTTCTGCCAGGTCAGTTACCTGTTCTGCCTTGGTACTTGAGTGCTAGATTCAGTGTCAGGAATCGTTGAGAAGCAGAGGGTGAGCAGGATCCTTGCTTCTGACAGTGTTGCGCAGACAGAGCAGGTCCAAATGGCCCTAAAATGACACAACATCTTGGAACTGCAAAGACTTGACTGTTGCAAAGAAATGTAATGGTGGTAGTTGTTTGAGTTTTCTAATAATTGCCACTACATCAAAATCAGGTTATATTCTAAAAATATGAATTGTTATCAAAGGTAGTTAGATTCTTCTTAAGAGATAGGTAAATTTCTGTGTGCTTCTGAGACTTGCGTGTGGTCACGAAAATGTTCTCCCAAGTATCCTAACATACTGTGCTATGTGACTAGCAGAAGAATCTTTGGAGCCTTTAGATACACAGAATCTGTAAGTCTGAAGTGTCAGCCAAGCATCTTTTCTTGCTTCAGCTGCTAAATTTTTGAGATGAGCTGTGTTGGAGTCTTTAACTCTGTCTTTAGCTGTTACTAGCAAAGCACTTGTTCTAGATCATCTTCTGGCATTGAAACGTAAAATACATTTTTGCATCTATTCATGCCTTAAGCACTTTTTCTGTTTTACCCTGAGGACTTCAGATATCCTCAGTAGTGGTTATTTATGTGGGACTTTTCTGTCCTTGTTTTGGAAATGTTGAAGTGACACCCCTGTGTTCATCTCAGTCGTCTATGTTTGGTGATGTGCTTTATCTGGAACTTGTAACCCATTTTTTAATTTGTTTGTTCCCATGTGGGATTATTAAAAGGCTTTTTGTATACCTAGGGGTAAGTGGTGGTTTGAAGTTGGTATTTTCAAGGTACGTAGATTTTGTTTTCCACTTTGCTTTACACATGGAGGTGGAAGGTAGCATGTTCTTTTGAAGTTTCAAGTTGCTGTCCATCACTGGGGGACTGCTAACCATTTGGGTAGCTTCAGGCTGAGCACCAGATTAGGGAGCCAAGAGCCTCCTCTGAGAGCTCTTCTTTCAGATACAGATCAGCAGCAAAGGCAGAAAAAAGTATCTTGTATACATTAATTTCTGCAAAACCTGTCTGAAATGTTGAATTGTTATCAACTCAGCAATCTAAAAGCGGTAGCAACACAAAAACTTCAAAAAGTTTATTTATTTGTTAATCAAGAGTGATCAGAAGGCTTTAAGAGCAACAATGAATTGTGCCTATTTGCTGTCTTTGTTCCGATACTTTAGCTCTTAAAAATGAGGGAGCACTGAAGGACTGGAGGAATTTTTCTACTCTGGGTTTGGTACACCATATGAAAGGCATTTATGAAGAAACAAATGGGCATATTCATACCTCATAGGAAATAATTCCTGTATTTATTCTACTTGTAATGCATTAGCTAAAAAAGGATTTCATTATATTCTGCATTCCCAAGTATTAATTCAGTCATAGCGTAAACCAGAGGCAATCCTGCTTAGAAATGCATTATGGTAAAGGTGTGTTCAATATTAGTGTCAGGAACAGCAGAATTAGCTGAACATCCAGGGTGTAGCAGGAACAGAATCTCTGTGACTGCATAAACCTCAATTAAATAATGATGTTGAATATTTGTTATACAGGGCTTGCTTTGCTGTTGAAATTTGATATGCAGTCTTTAATCTGATATTCCACCCAGTTAGTGGCTCTTCATGAGTAAAGCTTTTGGAGTCACTTGCCAACATATTGGGACTCATGCTTCAAAAATTTGAGTGGAAAGCTAACGGGTTTTGGTTGATGTAGCTTAATGTAGGAAGTCAACGGCATTACAGATACGTGTTGTTTTTGCACGGATTGCACCATTGGTTTGTGTTTAGAGGTTGCAGTTGGATTAGAAAGGGTAATTCTCATCAATGCACTAGGATTGTTGTTAGCAGTGTATTAGATACATCAGAATAGCAAGAGATGCTGGATCAAATAAATCATTGTTATCAGCATGTTATAATGCCAAGCATTGTTGGTTCATAAGTGTTCATTCTGCTGGATTGTGAGTAAAATACACTGAACAGCAATGACATTGTGGAGGCTTGTTAAAAGGTTAGACTTGTGCTATACAATTCACTTTGAACTCCAAAGTGCACATTGTGAGCTTAACCTCTGGATGGTCCTTAGTCAGCAGTATGTTGGTCTCAAATATTGATGTTACTTTTGCTGTCAGTGTGTTTAATGCAAACTAGAAATTTTCTTTTGGACAGTTTGCAGACATTGCTGCAGTTGTCTCCTGATATTTAGTGTGCAGCTTCCTTATGCTTTTAAAGCATGTGAGATGTGCAAGTGTAGAAATTTCCTTATGTTTGGGTTTTTTTCTTGAACAATTTCAATTCTGTTTTAGAGTTCTCCATTCATCTGGAAAGTAATCTATTACAGAAATGTCATTTGGGCCAGGTACTTTAAGTAAAAACTGAAGCTGCTACATCTTGAGGAAAATGTAATTTTTTCTGTATCTCCATGGAAATCTTCTCAGTCGTATGATTATTATTTTTTTTAATGGAGAAAACCTAATTGTAAACATATGTAAGCATATAGTAGTAGGTGTTGACTACTGTCATGCCCTGCTAAGTTACTTTGATTTCTTTAATGAATGTAAGCCCTAAAATCAAGTAGTTGACTACTCTGCTATTCTTCAGAGGCTGGGGTAAATAAGTTACTGTTCTGAGCTAATGTAATTATTTAACTATTAAAATAGAACTTGTAATAAGGTCATATCAGTGATAGTGTCCCCTTTACAAACATTTAAAGATACTTCTGAAGTTTAAATGACTGCAGCTGCGTGGTACCTAGATGTATTATTTTCTTCTTACAGAATACATAAAACCTTTCTTTAAGTACTCATAAGTATTTTTTAGCATGCACTTGATCCTTTGGCTATGCAAAGAATGAATCGACCTAAGCACAGTTTGACAAAGAGAAGTAGTGTCTTGATTATCTGATGTCTTGCTGAAGTTCTTGGCTTAAGACACAACTATTAATGTTGTTTTAATTCCTGGAAGGCAGCTGCAAAAGTCTCTTTTGCTGTAGGCTGAATATCAGGTATGTAATGGATCTGTAGATGTATTCTGCCCCACCTCTCAGCAACGCACATAGACCCCAGGTCATGACCTACTCAAGGTTCGTCTGTAAGACAGCAGCAGAATGCATTTTCTGTCGTTGCCAGTGGGTCCACACCATTTAGTCGTATGGGAGCTTTCAAAGCTCATGAAGAAATAAGTGTTTTATTCTGAGACTGTCAGTCTGGGGAAGGGACACAGAATTCATTCAGTGTTAGGACATAGTATATGATTTTTTTCTGATTGATAAACCTTCCTTTCTGAAAGAGCATAGATTAAAAAGAAATGGGAATATATGAAACTGCTTTTCATAGGAAGGAAAAGGTAACTATCCAAATGTTCTGTGTATGGGAGCCTTTCTGAAAATCTCTTAAATACTAGACTGAAGGCAGAGTGCAGAAAGAATAAATGTTTAAAATGTAAGTATAGAACCTGTTCTTGAGGCTGTCATTGATCAGTTCCCATTACTTTATTTTTTAGTTTGTTTGTTTGTTTTTTCCCTACCTGTCCTTATCTCAATTTGGTAATTGTGCTTGTCATTCCAGCTTCATAGGTGGGGAAAAAAAGCCTCTATTGCAGCTCTAGCATCAGTTCCTATTTGTGGTAGAGATGTGAAAGAGCTATGTCTAGATATTTGGGTTATTTCTGTGAAAATACAACTTCCCAACTTTACCTAAGGATCTTTCAGCAATTTTCTGGTCTCAATAACTCCTCAACTCCTGATAAATTAGTGCTCTTAGGCCATCAGCTATATAATTTTTTAATACTTTTCTTGATTTTGTTCATGTGTCTTTATATAGAAGAATCTTTACAGTCAAGATGTATTTCTAGATGCTGTGTTGAAATTGCTGGCAGAGTCTATTATTCTATACAAACTGAACAATCTGGCCCCTTGTTTTATTTATAAAGGTTCAATGTATCTTTGCCTGCCTACATCAATCTGCAAGGGAGTGTCAGAAAGGCCCCGCATTCGCCGAGCCGTGAGTTATCAATAACTTTTCAGATGTGTTAATGAATGTGGAACAAACGGAGTTATGTGTTTAAAAAAAAGTGGATCCACCTCCTAAAAAGCAAATTAAAAAACCAAAACAGAAAAGCAGTAGTCTGAACTTTTAACTGCAGTAGCAGGCATGATTTTAAAGGAATTGCTCTAAATTTTTAGTAGTGCAAGTATAAGCAAGCAGTGAAGTCACCCTCTAGAAAACCTATTGTTGAACTGCTTTGAAGCTGTCTTAGTCTGTGTGTTACAAATGTTAACTATTGTATCCTGTAGGCAAATTAAGCATGGGGTGTTCTTGGAAATTTTTGTTTACTTAATAATCTGAAACTTGGCCCATCTGAAAATGTTATATCAGCATCCTGTATGCAGAACTGATATTTAAAAATGTGATTACAAAAATAGTAAGAAAGGCTTGACTAATAAGGTATGGATATTTTATATTCCTCTGTGCAGTTACCTCAGTAATGAATTTGGCTTCTTGAATTGTTTAACAGATTCAAAATTCTCAGTGTTTCAGGTCATGAAGCCATAAAAAAATGTTTTAACTGCAAATTATATCTACACTCTTTAAAATATTTGATGAAATGGAAAAGGCTGCTATTTGAACCTGTATATCTCTTTCCCCTCAGCGGCCCTCCTTGCTTCAGTAATTCACCAGTAGGTTTTCGAATGACTAGAGATTTTTACAAGTTGTCATTTAAAAATCAATAAATAGATACATCGTGAGAGAGATGAAGGTGTTTTATCATGCCTGTGTCTTAACAAGAGAGCCATAGCAGTGATCTCTCTTCTGAATCTCAAATAGTGTTAATTATGTTATGACTCAAAGGAAAACATCCACCCTCATCTCCAAAATACCAGCTGATTACATTGTTCTGAAGACTTTATTTAAACTTGCAATTGGACCTCAGTGTGTGGGCAGGTTGATGCTTCTGCTGATGCAGGATCTACAACCTGCCATGATGAAGATACAATTAAGATGTTGTCAGCCCAACAAACGACATGTAGAAGAGAAAAAAAAAAAAAGCTTGTGATATGGAGATATGCAAACATCTGTAAAATAACTTTGCATATAGGCTATGGTCCATATGTTTGACTGACGTTTTTCAGGTTTGTAAGCATTTAAAATCATTCTTATTCTGCCAAGTCAGTGCTACTCCCATCAGAAGTAAGAGGGTGCATTGCATCCAAGGGAAAAATCATAACAGAGTATCAGGTGGGATTCGGTGAAGACTCAATGCGTATCATTTTGTGTTTATGAGGCTGCTTTTATATGCTAGTTGTTGCATAGAAATACATCACTATTTCATGCAAAATCGTAATAAAACTTTATATAGCCCATTTAACAAATGCTGTTGTAGCAAAGTGTTTTTAAGCTAATGCTGTCTTTCTAGTTTCAAGCACTTTTCACGCTGCATTTTTGAAGGGGGAGCGTGAGAGGAGTTTTAAATAGCATTATAGAGCATTAAAACATGTATTTGTGTTTTTGGTGTTATTTGGCAAAGAAGCATACAGTCTTTTAAGTTCTAGTTTCCATAGACCTTCATTATGTGACAGGGCAGTGTTAACGCTTTGCATGTAACCTGCAAAATTTGCCTGACTTCCTCAGATTTCTAACCTGGGATGTGCTGATTTCTGTATTGCAGGTGACACGACCCGTCAGCGAATCAAATTCAGTGATGACAGAGTGTGCAAGAGCCACCTTCTCAACTGCTGCCCTCATGATGTGCTCTCTGGAACTGTACGTAGCTACAATTTGTGGTTTCTTTAGATAAGGATGGGAACATTGATTTAGGAAACATTGAATTATATTTGTTCTTTGCAATATCTCTTTTACTTTCATGGTTTTCAGCGAGTACTGATCTAGTACTCTCTGCTAGTTCAGATAAATTTTTATAAACTAGTTATTTATGGGTTATGAAGTTAATTTTTAGAAGTTTCCTGTCCTACATGCTAATTATTACTTAGAAATTTGACGTATTTGCTATAACATTAAAAAAAAGTTAATGAAATATATAATTTTACCTACATGAATTGTGCTGTAGCAGAGTGATTTTAAGCTGGCACAGTTGAATTTAGTGGGAAAAAAAGGAAATACAATATATGTATAAATTACGAAGTTACTTTTTCACTTCAGCGTAAGAGTTCCAAGAAAGTATTCCACACAAATATTTGATAGGGAAGAGAGGTGATTTTTCTTTATTCAGCAGTGTTTTAGTGAGAACAATTGAAAGTTCAAAAGTGCGTTTCTAGAAGCTGAGGTATATTGAATGTGATAGTGACAGTTACTGTACAATAGACAGTTACTGTGCCATAGTCACAAATTCTAAGGCCATTTGAAAATCTCCATTTATAGTGTATTCATGACTTGTTTGACTTGGATTTTTGTGTATTCCTCTGCCTGAGAATAGCACACAAATGGCTTTGTCACATGCCAGTGGCTTTGTCAGAGTGCATGTACTTTACCTTGGGGTGCCTTCTTTGAGGTAACCTATTCTTTGTGAAAGGCAAGTGAATTATGTTGCATAGATAGTTTAACCTAATGTTCTATGGTGCTATAATTACCAGTAGAGAGATGTGGGATGATGGTGTGTGGTATCACGTGCTTACCAGTGGTAATGTTGCACTTCATTAGCTTTTCTTACTCATGTTGTCACATTTTCTTACCCTGTGACAGAGGAGAAAATTAGGGACTGGAGAACATGTCACAAGGATTATTTGAAGGATTATTGAGTCTTTGTGCTGTATCATTGCAAATGGCAAACTTGGCTGGAACCTCTTAATGAAATACAGAATTAAATTTCTTTGCAAAACAGAAAACTGAAATATGTAGACTTGGTAACTGACTTACCTGTCACCTGACCTCTAATATGCTTCCCAAGTAGCTGTGATTTTAAATTACCGTAACATTTTTGGTTGATCAGAGGGCTTGAAACATATGTGCATACTCTAATTTTGCTTGGTTTACTAATTTTTGGTACTTGTACTCACAGATCAATAGTTATATAGTATATTCTTCCCTTTTCTTAACAATCCCTGCAAAAGCAGACACAACTGTAATTGCTAAGAAGCACAGGAAGAAGAACAGTTCACACTGAAGATAATGCGTCTTGCACATATTTCTTTACCTTCAAGTCTCATGAATGTTTATAAATACGTAAAGAGTGGGTGTTAGGAGGATGGAGCTAGGCTATTCTCAGTGATGCCCAGTGACAGGACAAGGGGCACCGGGTACAAGCTGGAGCATAAGAGGTTCCAAAGAAACATAAGGAAAAACTTCTTCACTGTAAGGGTGAGGGAGCACTGGAAGAGGCTGCCCAGATGGATTATGGAGTCTCCTTCTCTGAAGACTTTCAAAACCCACCTGGATGAGTTCCTGTGTGACCTACTCTATCTAGGTGGTCCTGCTCTGGCAGGGGAGTTGGACTAGATGGTCTTTTGAGATCTCTTCCAACCCTTAAGGTTCCATGATTCATTCTTTTTTTATATGTGATAACAAATTGATAACAATGCTTTGTGTATTAGTGGATATGTAGTTTTAACTTTTTCATGCTTTAGCATTCAAACAAAATGTTGAGAAAAATAGGAGAATGTTTTCTTCTGCTATGTTGTTCGGTGTTCTTGGTTGTGTGATAAGCAAAATAGCTTATCATAGTGGGTTATAACTTATTGTAGTGGGTTAGGGGGGAAGATATGGAATGTAACAATATGCTGTAAAAACACAGAGTCATTGGTCAGAATCTACAGGAAGATACCGTTAAAAGATTCATTTGACAGCTTTTCAGTGTGATCTAATTTTGATAAGCTAAAGATTTCTAGAATGGCTGTCTTTAGCAAGTAAGAAATGTTTCTCTTTAGAACTCTGAAAGTTGGTAGGTATCATGCAATAATGGCTCTTGTGGTACAGAGCAAGCATATAGGTTAGGCCTGTTTACCTCGTTTAAGTCCTCACTGTCTCATACTGGGATTCTGCTGCTGCTCTTTGAAGTACTAAACTAAACTACTTATTCAATGGCTATCAATATATTTTTTTAGTTCCTCATAAGCAGTTAGTCATCATACCACAAACTGTATTCCATGATGTAATTCTGGGTCCAGAGAAGCAATGACTATTTAAATCCTTTTAATGAGAGTAGTGGAAAAGGACTCATAAGAGACAAGGCCCCATGTGTTGTTCCACTGTTTACCTGGTCTTGGTCCTGAAGAAATGGAGCTTCTCTCATAATTGCAGATTTTGAAAGGACGAGAAGCATGTAGTGTGACTAAACAGTTTACTGCTGATTTGGAAGATAACCATGGAATTTTCTCCAATCCTGATAGGAAAACTTTGATGCACCTTTCATATTCAAGATCTGTAGGTAGCAAAAGATTGAGTGACTTGATTTTTTTAAACTCAAATCTGAAATCTTATCCTTCCGAAAGAGGAAGTTCTTTGGGGACATTTTATGAGGTTAAATCTCTCCATTGACCAAATTATCAATAAAATACTGGACATGAGTTTTGATTTCCTTTTGGTTTGGGTTTTTTGGTTTGGTTTGTTTTTTGTGTCATAAGATAATCTATGCCATTTTTACAAACTGCGTATTACTGTTGCTGACAATCCACCCACTCTGAAAAGCACTCAAGGAGGACATTCACAGATAAAGCAAGACAAACAAAATGATTCATATGAGTAGGCTCTTTTAATTTAGTGTGTTCTTTTCCTTAATGGCCAAATACCCCTAACTGCCTGGGAATTGATTTCTCTTGACAATAAAATCACATTCCCTAGGCTGCGATATGTCTTGGTAAAAGTAGTGCATATATACTTTTCTTAGAAGATTGGAGACGTTCTCTTTGTTGTGCAGACTTCTGGATAGAATGTCTCCTCTCTTATTAGATGAAGTGTGAGCTTATTTTTAAAGGTACTGTATGAAGTCTTTTGCTATTTCTAGACTTTTCCAGAACACCGTAGTAGGTATTTTCCTCAAATACCTTTGCTCAGTTTTATCTCTTGGTTAACATTAGAAACATTGGGGGGTGGGAAAGCATTCATACAAATTAGTAAACTTTTGAAGTTTTCCTAGAAAACTTGCATTGTCTAGATTGGCAACGCTTCCTACTTTTTTGAGCTTTGGGATGGTTTTTTTTTGAGCTGTGTCTTACTCAGAGTAGTTTGTATTTAAAAGAACAACAAAGTTGTTTTTAAAGTCATCCTAAATATTTTCTCAGGAGTGTAAAGCCATAAGAACTAGCTGTATTTTGAAATTAAATTCTTTCCTCTGACTACTGTTGCAAACAGAACTGTTTATTCTGGATCGGTTACCCTCTTCCACTTTACTATTCTGGATAGACTTGTCTAGTTGACTGTTAATGAGCTTCAGTTGTTACCTACTTAAATCAGGAGCTTTTGGTTCCCATTTTGTTTAATTTTATTTAGGGATGTGGTTTTGTGCCACTAGGTTTCTGGTTTTGTAGACTTGAAAATTCTGATTCAAGCAGTCAGAGGTGCCTCAGTGGCTGCAGCTGGTGATCTTGTGTTATTTTTGTGGGAGAGATGGGGAGAGAATGGGTTTGGATTTTTTTGTGGTCTGCTTCTAAGGGCAGGGGGAAGAATGGGCTACATGGAAGATGTAGGTAGAATAGTGAGTCCTGACAGCAGAAATACAAAGATAAAATTCAAGTATTCTCTTTCAGTTTATTAAATTATAATTCCAAAGCTATTGTGCTCTGCAATCATATTTTTATTTTAAATGTGTTTTGAAGTTTGTGTGAGGCACATAGTAAACTCAGGTCTCAGAAGTGATGTCATGTTCAAGGTTGTAGCACAGTATCTGTCCAGAACCAACTTTTCTCAATGCCTCTCATAAAAGTCCTTTTATTTTTAACTGACTTTATTTGCATGTTTTGATGCTCTGATTTTTCATAATGATCACTTAGGCACTGGTTCGCATGCAGTCAGTGGTTTAAGTCAGTTTGCTCATATACTTCAGGTTGAGAATTTTCTAATGAGAGATTAATAAGACTTTGTAAACTATGGCTACTGGGACATTGAATAATTGAATAATTTACCACACCAAGTTAGCACTTTTTATTTAAACTTTTTTGTCTTAAAGGATTGACACGCTTACTTAAGCTGTTTTTTATCCCTAGTAGTTGCTGATGATCAGGACTGTAGGGATTTTTTTGATTGGTTTTGTGGTTTGGGGTTTTTTTTTTAAACCATGGTTCTTTCGTTACTTTGTCATCAGCATTACGAAAGCATTTGTTTATGTTTACCTGTATTACAAGATCAGGACTGAAGCGACATATGTAGGAGTGAGATGACTCCCCTCTAATGATATGGACCCATAAACAATGTTCTCTGGATATAAGCTCTGTGCTGTCTTAGGTGGTTTTTACAAGGTGTATAAGAATGAGTTTTCTCTGTCTTTGTTTCTTAATGAATAGCTAAGCTAAAGGTGGGAAGATTTAAAGCAAACACTTTTAATAAGATTCAAAGTAGTAATGTCGTGAATCTTTATAGTAGCTCGCCAGCTGTCTTTGAAGAGCCCAAGCAGTTCAACATTTGAGCAGCAATCTGGCATTTTTAATAGCTTGATTGTGCTTACCTGTTGAAAAAATATCACAAATACTGTATGTGGTCTTATAAAACCACACTTGAGAAACTCCTTTCTACTCAGTGGATTAACTTTGTGTTTATATTTATGTGTATTTTTGAGGAATATTGCTTCTTACATTTTATTTATACAGACCTCAAAGTATGCTCTGTCAGCTCAGTCCTGCAGCTGAGCATATCTTTAAGCGCTCGTGAGTTTATGGCGCTCAACTCTTGAGGGTTCTTGCTGACTAAAGCCATATTGATTGAAACAGTGGTTTAGCAGTGTACTGTAATAAATGATTAACTTTAAGCTTATTAGGGGTGGAATTCAGCTCCAGATTAAGACATCTAAATTTAGGTTTCAGCTGAAGAGCTAGGTGTCGAAGCTTGCACTGGAGATAGGAGGGATCTAGGCAGCAGAGCCTAGAAAAAGATTCGGTTCACCTGCCACTGGATAGCCCTCTCAAGGGAGCCTGAGTCCTTTTTAGGCTCACTAACTGTGCTGTCTAGATCTTTTCATTGAGGAAGTCTGGATAGTTCACACATCTCCAGATGAGTGTTAGTAAGATGTTTTAATGTGGAGTTAGTTTCTTTGCTAGTAGTCTCATTGGCTTGGTTGAAATATTTCAGCGGTAAAACTTAGGTTGTGCCTATGCAGTTCTTTGCTGAGTATTACAAAAAGCATGCAGTCTCTGTAAGGTATGGGCTTGTCAGTTCAGGACTGATTTTATCATGTGAACTGCCACAGCTTTGCAAAGCAAATTTAATTAGGTTTGCATAAGCTACCTTGATTGGTAGCTTTCAGCCCAGTGGTAATGAATTGTAAAGTGCTCTGTTGTCCCAGCAAGTTATCACGTCAGGCTCTTAAAACATATTCTTTAATTTCTTTGACCAGTATCAGGAAAGTGAACTGATGGTACAGTGTTCCATTTTAATGTTTTTATCTAGGTAAAGGAAGATTTTGTTACACTCTGTATGGTTATCTAGCTTCATTATTAGTGTATATGTAGTCCATAAGGCTATACAACCAAAAACTGTGTAAACACTGAAATATCTCATGTAAAAATAAGACTACTGCTGGCTTTGTCTTTTGGTGAAAATCTATTCTAATGACTTGAAGTCTTCAGAAGTGAAAGTATGGCTAAAAGGAGAAATGTGTTCAGAGTTCAGGTTCTGAAGGTACCTAGAATTTTTAATGAGTATGAAGAACTCTAATAATAATTTCTGCCTGTGTTTAGCTCAGCTTTTTTTTCCTGCTAGTGAAGTTGCATAAAATTTAGCTCTGTTAGTGGAGTCAGGAGGACTTAAAATAATGCATAATTTATCATAGAATAGGTTAGGTTGGAAGGGACATTAAAAGATCAGCTAGTTCCAACCCCTCGTCTCCTTGGGCAGAGACACCTTCCGTTAGACCAGGTTGCTCCAAATACCATCCAACCTGGCCTTGAACACTTTGAAGGATGGCACATCCACAGCCTCTGTGGGTAACCTGTTCCTGTGCCTCACAACCTCACCGTGAAGAGCTTGTTTATGTCTTATCTAAATCTACACTCTTCTAGTTTAAAGCCATTACTTGTCTTGTAGAAAGTCTCTCCCCAGCTTTCTTTTAGGCCCCCTTTAGGTGCTCCAGCCCTCTGAAAGTCTTCATAGCCCCCAAAATAAGGACTCGCTTCAACAAGTGCTTGTCCTTATGTTGGGGGCTGCAGAGCTAGATGCAGTACTGCAGGTGGTGCCTCAAGTCTCGAAATCTGTCACACAATGCTGTTAGCACAGAAGGAAAGTAAGGAACAGCTCAGGAAAGAGTCTATCTGCAGCTGCTTTTTGTCAATAGCAAAGGTAACTACACACTAAAAACTACACACTATCTACATGCGAAGAGCTACATGCCAACAACCATGCTAACTATGTGCTAACAACTACATGCTAATGGCATGCCAACTACATGCTAACAGCTACATGCCAACTACATGCTAACAAATACATGCCAACTATATGCAAAAACCACATGCTAAACAGTAACTACATGCTAACTACACACCAACATGCCAACTACATGCTAAAATACACGCTGTCTACATGCTAAGAACTACACAGTAACTACATACCAACTACACAGCTACGTGCCAACTACACCTTAAGAGCTACACGCCAAGACACTAACAACTACAAGCTAACTACACACTAACTACATGCTAACAATCACATGCTAATGACAAGCTAGCTACATGCCAACTACATACTAACACCTAAATGCCAACAACACGCTAACAGCTACACACAACATGCCAACTACATGCCAACTACATTTCAACTACGTGCTGACAACAACATGCCAAGTACATGCTAACAACTACAGGCCAACTTCCTGCCAACTACTACACACTAAGTGACACAACTACACGCTAAGTGACACACTAACTGCATGCTAACAACATGCTAACAGCTACACACAACACGCCAACTACATGCCAACTACATTTCAACTACGTGCTGACAACAACATGCCAAGTACATGCTAACAACTACAGGCCAACTTCCTGCCAACTACTACACACTAAGTGACACAACTACACGCTAAGTGACACACTAACTGCATGCTAACAACATGCTAACAGCTACATGCTAACAACAACTTCTGATAATTTTTAAGTATTCTTTCATATTGATTTGCTAATACTGCAGTACTTTCACGAAAGAGTCCTGCAATTTAAATAATGTCAGCATCTAGTAACTTGGAAATAGACACCTGCAGTACATTTGTCAGTTGCAAGGTCTTTGTGGATTTGCATGGGTTGTCAAAATTGCTGAGATCCTGTGTAGTTGCAAAAAAAAAAACCCACCAATCTTTTTCTTTAGTGTAGCAATTAAATGTTTTCCAGAAAACAGATTTATAGCAACTGAAGGGTATTTAAATATCAACAGTCTATTAAAAAGTTTTCACATGCAAAGTTCTGTGTTTTAACAATGTTTTTATTCTGTAGCATTTGAAATCAACCAACAACTTCAGTGAAAATTGCTTGAATTGATTTATTGGAACATCTGCGTGATGGTTAGAGGAGTTGGAAGCAATTGATGTTTGGTTTTTTTGCTATATTTGTGAGGCATGAATTGCTACTTTCATTTAAGTATTTTATTTCCTTAAAAAAAAAAAAAAGACAAAAAAATCCCAAAGCAACAAACTAACCTGCAGCAGTTTCTGAGTTAATACTCATCTTTTATTTACAAAACCCACATCAGAAGTTATTAATACATTTTAGTTTTGGTTCTAAAACCGTTAAACTACAACTTTTTCTGTCATAGTTCTACTTTCATGGTATGCTCTCAATGTTTAGAAAGGATTCATTTTCCTTAAGTGAGCAATGTGAACAGCAAAATGATGCTGGTTTTAAGCGACACAAGAATCATTTTCAGTGATTATACATCAACCACTGCTTTTGCAGAGAGGATACCTTGGTTTTGTTGAGTTTTATTTTCATTACAAATAATTGGGGAGTTTTGTTTTTCACTTTGTTGTTGTTATTTGTAGGGGAAGTTGATTTTGTTTGCTTGGTTTGCATTTTGTCATATGCACATTGCTGTGTCTTGATTATCAAACAACTTTTCAGGGAGCAGATTGAAGTAGAATTGCTCGTGCCATGTGGTACGCAAATTTCAGTTTAAAACCAGTGGATTTTACCTAATAAGATTCTGGGCACTCTTCTGGGCCTTGTATGCAAGATACATGATACAGCCTGCTTACTTTAGGTTCATGCTTCCTTCCTGCCCCTTCTGGAATGGTTTTAGAGATGACTTGTAAAATATCTATACTTTTTCTTCCCTGACTCTTGACCATAGTCAAACATTCAGCTCATCTTCTCTCATGTACAAAATGTTTTGATGAGATTTAATTTTTGTCTTGTCTTACTTAAAATGCTTCAAAACCAGTTTTTAAGCAGCACTTAGGGTGGTGGTGTGGTTGTAGCTATTTCAGGTGATGAAATAACCAGAAAAAATACTATAGAGTCTGCAGGCAGCTCAGATCAAGCATTTGAACATAGAATTGCCAGTGATTTGCAGGGAATTTGGTTCTCCTAAGCTATTTTAAGTCAATACAGGATGTCCTGTTTCAGGCACTTTTTGAACTTTCAGTAAAACATTTTTGCAGAGCATTAAGGATACTTTATAATGCAAACAGCCATCGTGGTAAGATAAAAAGCAAACTGAATGAACAGCTTATTATTTCAGATTTGTGCTTACTTATAAAGATCTACTATTGTCTTACAGTTTTATTGAACTGTCTTTTCATTTCCACGGGGGAAATTATTCACAATATTTGACTGTTAAAAAAAAATAATGCTAACTTCATTCTTTGCAACACTTCAGAAAAGTCATACTATTTTCCCTCTGTCTTTTTATTGTCTTTAGAGAATGGACCTTGGAGAATGTCTGAAGGTGCATGACCTGGCATTAAGGGCAGACTATGAAATAGCATCCAAAGATCAAGATTTCTTCTTTGAGCTTGATGTATGTATTTTGTCTTAATGGCAGAGAGAAAGCATAATTTGTGTGCCTAAGTAGATAAAGTGAACACAAAAGCTAAGTACACATAGAAGGAAAACTTTTGGAAAGTAATTTTGCAGAAAGAGGCAGAGAAACCTTTGGCAGAGTTACATAAAAGATAGATGCCTCTGCATGGTTAGAGGCAAGTATTTTATTTGTGTTGGTAGCCATTTCTAGGTAGAACTGTAATACCCTTCCACAGAACAGATTATCATCAACTTGGATGCTGTCTTAGTGTTTTCAAACACCAAGCAAATGTCAAGGGTGTGTAGACTTGGAATAGAGTCTTAAATTGCTTATTGAAGAAAGGAATTTTGTGTTGAGGGTAACAAATCATATGCTATGTCTTAGTACACAATAACTTGAGTAATACAGTTTTGAACTCAACTAGGAAGTTGAGTCTTCACCAGGGCAGAAAGGTTTGGGGTTTTTTGTTGTTATTAGGATGTATGGGGTTAATAGGCTTGGTAGCTTAAAACCCTAGTGAAAAAAGTTGCAATATTACCTGTATTGGCTGAATGAGGTGAACCTGAATATCCTTTGAAGAATTTTAATGCATGTTAGAAATGTTTACTACTTCTTAGAGAACGCTTAAGACAGATTCACTTCCAAATTTCTGCAAACACAACTATTGACAGCGTGTAGACAATGATTTTGAAAGTGATGTGTATTACTGTTTGTGATTATTTACCACAAACTGAGATTATTGAAAGGTTTCACTAATAAAAATATACAGAAGTTAAAGTTTTAAACCTGGAAAGTGTTAAGGCTAATGAAATATTCACATTCTTGACAGCATTGGTCAATGTTCTTATTGATGTTTTAGGCAATGGACCACCTGCAGTCATTTATTGCAGACTGTGACAGGAGAACAGAAGTGGCGAAGAAAAGACTTGCAGAAACCCAAGAAGAGATTAGTGCTGAAGTTGCAGCTAAAGTAAGCATGTCAAACTAGTTACTGAAGTCTCTTTGGAGGTCTCTTTTTTTTGTCTAAGGAGACAACTTAAGGCTATGGCAAGCTATCTGATCTGAGACCTCATAGTGGGGAGGGGAAAAAAATGTTTTCTCTGTCCTTCCCATAACTGCTGTTAAAGCGTGGAGAGGAGGACACAAGGAAGAGACCTCTCTCATGTTTTTGAGCTCAGGAAACTTGACTATCTGTGATGTCACACCATACAAATGTTGGTCGTTCTCACACTTTGATCAGAAATTCATCCATAAAATGAACAAAATTTTATATGATTTTCTCTAGATACTTTTAATTGGACTTTTGTCAAAAGGTTTTTTGTCAAAACCCCTTTTTTCAGTTTTCTGCACATACGTGCACGTGCTGGGACGAACGGTTGTACAAATATTAATTTTGCAAGACTATGTGGTATAGGCAACAATGTGAATTCCTTGATGTTTCTAAGCAAAATGCTACTCTGGAATTGTTACAGAGATTTGACATCTCAGCCTTTCTCTCTGTGTGTTTTCACATGAGGCAACTTCTGTTTCACTTTACCTGGAGAAGTAATCTCTGTGTGTTTTTCTTTAATCCTGTCCTACTGATTTTGCATATAATGGCTCAGTAGTAGTTCAGGTTGTTTTCCGTAATTAGAAGCATTTCCTGTGTTAAGCATTTCCTCGTCTTTCAAGGCTGAAAGAGTTCATGAATTGAATGAAGAAATTGGGAAACTGCTGGCCAAAGTGGAACAGCTTGGAGCCGATGGGAATGTGGAAGAATCTCAAAAAGTAATGGATGAAGTGGAGAAGGCTCGGGTAAAGAAGAGAGAAGCAGAAGTAAGTTGTCTGTGTGAGGCTTGGGGAAGGGACAGGGCAGGATCTAGTATTAGATTGGTTGGCATCTGTGTAATGCAAGCTGGTTTAACTGCTGTCACTTCCTTAGTTGCTTCATATAAAACTAAAGAATTCGCTCTGCAACATTCTGTAAAGTTAAAGATTCTACCCTTAAATATATTGCTATGCTATCAAAAATATATGCATTTCCACATGTGATGCATTTACCTTGGTTTAGCTGTGTTGACCGGTTGTATTTGTGGACACTACAGTTGTGTGTGTGTGTTTGCTGGACTGACTAACCTCATTCAGTCTGACAGCTCTTGCTGTGACAACCCTGTTGTGCCTCATGGTGTGCTGATGTGGCCCATACTGGAAAGTTTCAGTGAAGTGAACCATTGTCTTTGTTGAAAGTCAATGATTTGTGTATGAGGCAAGTGACATTCAGGTGACAAAACTCACCAAGAGCTTTTCCTTTATCATATTTCACCAAAACACTTAAATTTATAGAAACAAATGTCTGCAGTTGTTTTAAAGGTACCAGAGGGGTTGCTGGCAGTCTTGCTTGCCTGTCATGTGTTCACTGCTTTAATTACTGTCTAAAATGCAGGCAGATTTCTCAGGAAGCTGCTATTGTTTTAAACTGGCTTCAGAATTAAAACTAGTGTAATATTTTCATAGTTTGTAAACATAGTAATTTTAATGTTAACAGTTATTCATTGTTGCATATGGAGAAGTTGCTCACCTTTCTAAGTAGTATGATCTTAAAGGTAATAATCACCCCACTTTGTTTAATTTACAAAACCAACTGCTTATCTCTTGCTTTTAAATGTGAACTACCTCCAAAGTAAGGAAGCTGTCTTGTGTGTTAATGAGAAGGTTGACTTATGAATAGTGTGAATTAACCCCTTGAAACATAACAGCAAATTCCAGGTCTCTTTTTCTTTTCTAGGAAGTATACAGGAATTCTATGCCTGCCTCCAGCTTTCAGCAGCAAAAGCTCCGGGTTTGTGAAGTATGCTCAGCTTACCTAGGGCTTCATGACAATGATCGACGACTTGCTGACCACTTTGGAGGAAAACTACATTTAGGATTTATTGAAATAAGAGAGAAGCTTGAGGAACTCCGGGTAAATGATTCTAAATTTTCCATATGTGTGTGTGAGTGTGCTCTTGTTAAATTATTTGCCAGGCAGCCTTCATGGAATAATTCTTTCAGAGTGTGTGAATTTTTTTCACATTACTTTCAAATTTGTAATTTCATTAGTCTACAAAACACTAAACATTCTAATTTAATATCAGTTATCTGAATAATTTGATGAGATGGCCTCTTTTGCACTGAAGTATGTTAAACACGTGTTCAAAGTGATGCATCCTGGGAACACAGAGTGCAATTCCACTTGGAAAAATGAAGAACTGTATTTTGAATGACAGCAATGTTGAAACTTATTTAACAGTCATAGGAGATAGCCAAATGCACTTTACTTTCAGTCTGTTGATTGGCTAAAAGAATAATGAGGCTCTTGAAAAAACAAGATCATCTAGTGGGCCTAAGTGATCATTTATTTATATAGTTGGGATAAAACGTTAGTAGGGCTGCTGCTGAAATCCTCATTTTTGCTACCAAAATATAAGGAGGATGATAACACTCGGCAAAGTTATCAAGAAAAGATGTGCAGCAATTCTTGGAGCTCAAACAGCCTGTTTTATGGTGAAAGACTAAAATGCAGTTTGTTTATGTTATCTGGACAAAGATTAGGAGGTGACTTCCATACCATAGGTAACCGACAACTAAAGGAGATTTCTCTTTTATTAAAAAAAAGAAGTCGTTTTTGAAGGCTTAGAAGCTTAACTGACAATAGATAAAAAATAAACTTCAACAGCTCAAGGCTGTAGCTATCCAAAGTCAGAATACAAAAAGATGTATATCTCGAAGTCAGGCTAGCTATTCAAATAATTGGTACAGGGAGGTTGCATGTTCTCTACAGCTTCAATGTTTGAAATGCAGTTGGAATATTATCCTAAACAATCTATCTTGACCAGAAGTCATGTGCTGGAAGAAAGTCTTACTAGAATTATATTCTAGACTTAGAGTATTCAAATGGATGGATTTGGACACTAATTTGGATGCCATTTATGATTCTAAATTATTATTATAATAATTAATATGCAAACTGTGGAGTTCTAGCCTGAATTAAGCATTTAAACTGTACAAATCGCTAAAGAGAATAGCTAAATGAGTTGATGCCCTAAAAGCAGAAAATACTGCTACTGGGTTTGGGTAAATTGGCTTGGTTTATATTTCATAATATTCCAGCTGTCTTGCTTGCATACTGTGACTTACCCTTTTGAAAGCTCAGCTCTTTCTGTTGACTGTATTGGCAACTTAGGCTCCTAAATATAGCTGCTGTAACTTAAACCTTGGATGCCTAGAATAGATTGTGTGTGCTTCCTCTCATCCCTACATGAAATTATGCAAAGAGTCAGTTGAACAAGAAACCTTGCTGTAGCTTAATTACTGATACTGTGCAAGGAAGTATAGATAGAATTTGACATAAAGAGTTGAAATAATTTACACCATTCAGAAAAAAAATGCATGGATAATTATTTCACATTCCCAAGCATCAATAAATAATCTTTCGAAGTACTTCGCTAACAAAAAAAGAAAACAATAACTATCCCTCCTTCCTCAGAGCTCTCCTCAGAGATCTAATCAAGATGCTGCTGTGGCAATTCCACATCTCAGAAGAAGGTCTTTACAAAGAGTTGAATTTCTTGCATCATGTCCAGAAGGTGGCGAGACTTGGGTTTGGCCAGATCTCCAGTTGTGAGTTCCACATCTGAGGGCGCTCTACTGAGCGTGCCTTGTCCCCAGGAGTAGTGAGTTCATCCTGGGGGCTGTCAGCTGAAGCATCCTCTTTAATTACATGTCTCATGTTCACAATACAGAAACAAGTAGCCCAACCAAGTCCTTTAAGACAAAGGATTTCATTGTCACAGCATAGCTGAAGGAGTTAATAAAACAATTAACTCTCCCAGTTCTGATTCTACCTTTCCCCAGCGACCAAAAGATAGAATTGGCATGGACACTCAAAATAAAGGCATGACTTTTATTGCTCTGAATTCCCTTTTGTGGAAAACTTGATTTTATTATACATATTTCAGGTCTTTGTGTAACAACCATCTGTTTGCTGCAGCTCTTCTGCAATAACTACTGTTTCTTGGAGAGACAAAAAATACATATAGACTGAGGAAGAGAGAGGGAGTAATATACACAAGGGAAAGGGAATATACATGAGGGAAAGAACTGACTACTACCTATCTAGATTATTTTTATAACACCTTAATCTGAGAAATTTTGAAATGTAACTTAATGAGTCTATTCCTTTGCTTTCAGAGGATTGTGGCTGATAAACAGGAGAAACGAAATCAGGAGCGTCTGAAGCGTAGAGAGGAGAGGGAAAGAGAAGAAAGGGAGAAACTAAGGAGGTAAGGATCTATTTTAATTGCATATGCATAATGACGTGTTTAAGTGTAATGGGAAAGCTATGATGTAGTTCATACACGTTTCTCAATCTGCCGAAACACAAGTCTGCATTCCCTGGACACTTAACAGAATTGAGAGTGAATTTCATATCCTAACTCAAAACATGAATTGTTTTTATAAAAAGCCCTTTTAAAAACCTACAGATAAAAGTGTCTCTACATGTTTGAACAAATGGCCTTTACATAAGATTATTTTGAGGGATGTACCTTGTTTTGAGACCTGACAGATGTGAGTTTGCACACATGTGAGTTTCTAACATGTTAGGTGTTAGCTATTCTCTTTATGGATGTTACAGATTTTCCTTATTGAAAGTAATTGAATTGATGACTGAGGAAAAGTAATTCCCTGTTCTTCTATGAAATAGTTGCTTCCAGGCCTTATAAGGCTATATACTGGAATGGAATCTGAACTGAACATGTTAGTTTCAGAGGTTAACAGTGTAAACTTTTGAAATCTTAATACATGCCTAATAAGAAATAAGAGAATCCTGACTTGAACTGTAAGATTTTTCTATGGGCGGGATGGGAATACAAAAGCAGATTAGATATTCTTTTGGGGTTGTAGTGAGGTGAGCTCAAAAATACGTGAAAAAAAACAACAAACAGAAATCATTTGTCAGAGGGATGTGTTTCCTGGTAAGTCTTAGAGATAGTAACATCAAATAAAAGACCTTTAAATAATTGCTAGTAAAATAAGAAATACAATGACAGGTCAACTAGTCTGGTTTATTATTACTAAATTGTGCTTTACTTGATGATAAGATTCTATAAGAAGAATTGATTTACTGTTTTCCATTTATTCCAGGTCCAGATCCCACAGCAAGCATACCAAAAGGTATATAAATCTGCAGACAAGGAATACCATGAGTGAAGCCAGCCTTTCACAACCTAGAATATCATTTTGTCTGGCACTATTAGTTTAAAATGTCCATCTTTACAGGCAAAGCATTGTATTACGTAGTCATCTGACTGTGTATTTATACAGTATTTATCACCATGCTGCTCATAACATGTACATCTATTTTGTGACTACTATAACGCAACTTTTTATCCCAAATAACACTTGAAACACAGAGAATTGCACTTTCTTCAAAACAAAAGTTTATGGTTAATACCTTTTGATGAAGACCCATGTTTTTGAAATCTTTAGCACCAGGTTAACTCTCAACTGTTTTTTTGCTGACTTACGAAGTGGAAGCTCACCAGAGAGGTATTACTGAAAAGTGGGGTTTTTTTAAAAAAAAGGAAAGAAAGAAAACTATGAGTTTGTATACTGATTATAACCTTCCAGGCTTATTTTAGCATAGAGGCTATAGGGAAGGATATAGTCTTGTTTTCTTAGAACATCATAATACATAAATTCCGTGAGATGATCCCTATCACTGTTTTCAGGATGGAGAAGAAAAGGGTCCAGGAACACCTTATAGCAGCCTGCCAGTACCTAAAAGTGCTGACAAAGCTGGAGAGGAACTTCTTCCAAGATGATGTTGTGACAGGACAAGGGCTTCAAACTGGAAAAGAGTAGATTTAGGTTATTAAGGAACAAGTTCTCTGATGTCAGGGTGATGAAAGCACTGGAACAGGTTGCCTAGAGAGATTGTGTCTACTCCCATCTCTGGAAGTGTTCAAAGTCAGGTTGGATGCGGTTTGGAACATACTGGTCTAGTGGAAGGTATCCTTGCCTACGGCAGGGGAGTGGGAACTAGATGATCTTTAAGGTCCCTTCCAACCCAAACCATTCTGTGATCACTGTATCTACAACTACTACTGTTCTACAACTTTGCCCGAGAAAGATTTTGAGTAGCAGATTTCTACCCATAATTTTAAATCTTTTTGGAAGCTCAAATTGACTACGCTGTAGCACTCCGTACAGTCCTCAGTTAACAGTGAAATTGTCTACAGTCATCACAAAGGAGACTGTAGGATTGGGACTTCCCTTTTTTCTATTGTATCTAGCAACAGGACAAGGGTTAATGGGATGAAGCTGGAACACAAAAAGTTCCATTTAAATATAAGAAAAAACTCTTTCACTGTTGAGGTGAGGGAGCCCTGGCACAGGCTGCCCAGGGAGGGTGTGGAGTCTCCTGCTCTGGAGGTCTTCAAAACCGGCATGGACATGTTCCTATGCGACCTGATCTAGGACCTGCTTCTGCAGGGGAGTTGGACTAGATGATCTCTAAAGGTCTCTTCCAACCCCTACCATTCTATGATTCTATGATTGCTAATGTTGCTTCCCCTTTTTTTGCTGCAATAGGGCAATGCAATAGCTCTGAATGCTGCAGACTGTTCTCTATACAGACTTGTTTTGCAGAGTGCCTGATACTCCCAGTACACTGATGGAGCAGGCAGATGAATGCGCAGTGTGGTTGAAGTCCTTTCTGTTCCTAGATCTAGGTCCCGAGATCGCCGCCGCCATCGATCTCGCTCAGCCTCCCGGGAACGAAAGCGAAGGACTCGCTCCAAATCCCGGGAGAAGCGCCACCGGCACAGGTCTCGCTCCACCAGCCGCAGCCGGAGCCGCAGCCACCATCGAAGCAGGCACAGCTCCAGGGAGAGGAGCCGAGAGCGCAGCTCCAAAAAGAGGTACCTGATGGCTTCTGATGAAAATAAATATTTTGGTACTATGGTTCAGTCTCTGTTTACTACTTGGTCATTTAAAAACATTCTGAGACTGTCTCAGGTTTGTTACACTTTGAAAAGCCTGTTTATGGTTTGACATACCGTATTTGTTTTGGACAAGTGATAGAAGGTGTTGCCTCTTGTAGTATAGGTAGTGAAACGGTTGATCTCCGTTTGAACCCAAAGATATCAACTACCACCTTACTGTCACACACTGGGTTTCTCCCTTGGGCTCTTGTTCCCACTGAAGCCCATCAGTTGTGTACCATGCTAGGTGAAAACAAGTTCAGATATACCTGATAATGAACTTATTGCATTGCATCTGAAAATATTGCTTTGCAAGGAAAGTCACTCAACCCCTCTTTGAAGGATTATTGAAGAGAGCAGTCTGGGGGTGTTGCTTTCAAATGACTAAATTGCTGCCTGCTCCTGAGATTTTGCTAGATTATTTTAGAAAAGTGAGGTAAGCATAATTTAGAAGAGTGGTGGAATTTCACAATGAAGCATCTGGCAGGGACGTCTGCTAATAACCAGGATTCCTTTCTTCTATAGGTCAGCCACCGTGGTACAGATTTAAGTACAATACAGTGAATGGGGCACCCAGTCTTAAAACCCTGACATGACAGACTGTTCTTGCAGGAAAAAAAAATCTGGTTTTGAAGTGGCTGTACTTGCAGAGTTTATAAGTCAAATGATTTTAGGAGTTAAATCAACAAGAATGGAGAAATGTGTTCAATGTGTTCAAGTATCATAAAAATGATGTTTTGTCTTCCTGGAGTAGATAGGTGACTGTAGTCCCTGTAGTCCCTCTCTGTAGGAGAGCATAGAAGACAGACTTGGTCCAAGTCTTTCCTTCTTTTTTGTAGCAGATGGATAAAATATAGCTGTCCAGAACTCTAGCTGATATGATCAGTAGTGCCTCAGATTTAAAACTCCTCAGGGTCTTCTTTAGTGTCCTAAAATCAACATTTTGGTCTTGGTAATTTCCAGCTTGATTGTAACCTGTCCGCAGTTATCCTAAAGAGCTTGCCTCTTCAGGACACTCACAATGGCAGCTTAGAAAATCTTCAAACCTGTGATCTTAAAGTAGTTATTCTTCTTTGAATCTACACATCTGTTCAGTTGGATGAACCAACGTAGAGAGCATATGCTCAAATTACCTTTAATTCTTCAACTTTGAAGTCAAGCCTTGCAGGACTCAATTTCAGTCCTTCAAAGAAAACGATACTGATTGATTGTTCTGAGATTCTCCTCATAGTTGTTAAAACTCTCCAATATGATATGCAGAATGTAAATGCTGCATTGTCTTCTGTATGTTGGCAGATAAATATTTAAGAACAAAGAAATGGGGTAGTCCGTATAACAGTTGGTGCTGTCCATATAACAGTAAACCTCTAAGTCTCAGCTGCCAAAGGTGAATTGAAAAAGCACAAGGTGATTTAAATATGAAGTTGGTGTCCTTTTGCACGATGCTGTCAAAGGATAAGCCCTTCAAGCCTTGGTGTGTGTGAATGAGTTAAAAAATGCAACGTACTTCAGGGTGCCAGGTTTCAACCTTACAATATGCAGTACTGGAAACACATCTGCTGATGTTGGTTTCTGCCCTGAAGGAATGGAGACACACGTGTGTTGGAAGAGTCCTTGGTACAAAGATTACTGTGCATTACTGTGAACTTCAGAGAAACAATTGCTGTGCTATCATTAGCAGCTCATATGTCTTATTTCTCCGAGTAGGAGCAAAAAATTGGCTTGACAAGTATGTATATTGTGTTTTCAAGTGACTGAAGAACCTTTTTGCTGTGGTCTTGCTTCCCTGGCACAACTTGAGGCCATTTCCTTCTGTGCTATTGCTTGTCACTAGGGAAAACAGACCAACCTCAGCCTCACTACAGTTTCCTTTCAGGTAGCTGTAGGGTGGTAAGGTCTCCCCTGAGCTGCCTTTTCTCCAGGCTAAACAGCCCCAGATCCCTCAGCTGTTCTTCATAGGAGACGGACTCCAAATCCTTTACTAGCTTGGTAGCCTGCCTCTGGATCCTCTCCAGCACCTCCATGTCCTTCTTGTAGAGAGGGGCCCAAAACTGGACACAGTAGTTGAGGTGCGGCCCCATCAAAGCCAAGTACAGGGGAATGATCACCTCCCTACTCCTGTTGACAACACTGTTCCTGATACAGGCCAGGATGTCATTGGCCTTCTTGGCCACCTGGGCACACTGCTGGATCATGTTCAGCCACTGTCAGTCAACACCTGGCACTAGGCCTTATTGAAACTCATGGCATTGACCTTGGCCCAGCCATCCAGCCTATCTAGATCTCCCTGTAGAGCTTCCCTACCCTCAAGCAGATCAACACTTCCACCCAGCTTGGTGTCATCTGCAAACTTACTGAGGGTTCACTCTGTTCCCTCATCCAGATCATTAATAAAGATGTTAAACAGGAATGGTCCCAATCTCAGTGTTTGCAACAATTAAGTCTTGCAAAACACTACATTGTAGGGAAAGTATTTTTTCCAGCTGAGGAACTAAAGTGAAAGATCACTTCTTGGTGAGCTTATAAAAGGAAATTGGTGCTGGAACATTTTGCAAATGTTAATTTTGAAGCTTTGAGGTGATGACAGTAACTTTATGTAAGTGGAGAGAGAACAGTCTGATACTGACCAGTACATCAGATTTTTTGACTAAGAAATTAGTGTCTAGCTTCATAGCATGCTGTTAACATTTTCTGTGAAATTATGTATAATCATAATCTCTTATGATTTCAAGCACATCTTCAAATGGAGATGTAGTTTTTCAACAGCAGGTGCACTCTCTGAGGGAATGTAAGGGAGGGTGTCTAATACAGTTCAGGTAGCTCATTTAACTTAAAATGTTGTGGATTTTTAACAGAACAGCTCCCTTCTGACTCTGTTGTAGAGGTTCTGAAAAGGCCTATTATCAAATATCTAAAAAAACCAAAAACCCAAACAACCACAAACCCACCACCACCCCAAGTGAGACAAAGGATAATCCTTCTACCAAAACTTAATTGTAGCACAGATGACAGATTTGTTTTGAAATGAGCACTATGCTCATTTCAGATGAGTGCAAGTTAATTTCCTCCTGCTTTTAGTCAAACTCCCATTTTTAAACATGTTAGGCTTGTAATTTGTTATCTGAGAGAGGCTGGACTTTCAAGCTAGAGACTAGAGGAGGGATTTCAATTAAACTTCTGTTAGCAAGAGCTGGAGGACAGAGGTTGAAAATAAGATTTAGTGAAGCACGTTGACCTTAGTGTGAGCTCTGTATTAAATGTTAGAGGACAAATTTAAACTACAATATTTGTCTTTTTAAATTGGAAGCAAGAAAGGGAGAAGAGAGGAATGATTTCTGATGTCTTCTCTTGTGCTTCTATTGATATAAATCTGAAGTTGGGTTGGGAGAAGCAGAAAAATCCAAAATCAAAATGCTGTTTGGTAGCTGCAGATCTGTGACTAACTTGATGCTCAAACTCACTGCACTTTTCAGGTCCTCGAAAGAAAGATCTTCCAGAGACAAAGAGCGTTCAAGAGATCGTGATAGAACGTCCCGTGACAAAGAGAGAAGCTCCAGAGAGAGGTCACCGCACGATTTCAGAGACAAGAAGCGTTCGTACGAAAGCGCTAACGGCCGGTCGGAAGACCCGAGGAGCTCGGAAGAGCGTGAAGCAGGGGAGATATAACTGGCTGTATATTCACCTGATCTCTAGCTTCCTATGGAGTTGCATACTATGGTTTAGTTTACAGTTGTTCAAAGGGACACCAGTGAGCAGTTCCAGACACTGATCCAACTAGGGTAGATGTACAGTATATAAAAGTGGTTATAACCAAGTCAGAATTAAACCCCGTCAATTAATGATGCCTAAAGCTGGGTCCTGGACTTCCACCAAGTTGTAAAACTTTTCTGAAAGATTTCTCTTTATTCAGGACAGCAGTTTTATGTACCGAGTTGCAGATCTCAATGTTTTTAATCTCCTTTCCAATACAAGTTAGTGAACAAATTATATTGTACTACTTGCCTTGGGTGCTTTTGAACCTTTGTAAATTCTCCAATTCTGCTCCAGTCAAAACAGCAGCATTGAAAGGTTGTATTTGGGGGGAAGTTTTTTGTTTGCTTTTTTTGTAAGGAGGTGGGTGGATGGATGGCTATTAACTTTTACTGTAATGTTCCCAGCGCTTCTTATTTTTGTTTGTTTGGGAACCTAGAAGTTGGTTTCAGTGGGAGCGTTTAGACAGGAATGTGTGCTGGAGAAAGCGGAAATGTCTTTTTACAGTGCCTATTTAGACTTGGAAATTGAACAGCTGTTGCATTACATCTTTTTTATTTCTACTTAAATTTTGAAATCAAAGCCAGTCCCATATCTGTACCATTTGATTGGTATGTGTTCAATATATTTGTTTTTTTCCATAAGGACTCTTTCTGCTTTTTCTTGTGGGGTACGTCCTTCGTTGTATTAAAAACAAACAACCAACCAGCAACAACAGCAAAACAATTAAGAATTAAAAAAATAAATAAAACAAAAAAGGAAACCACATTGTACAATAACTTGAGAAGGATATACTGCTCTCCAGGTGGTTACTTAGCAGTTGACTCACTGACAAGCTTAAGAATCCCCTCCCTTGATCATCACACTGCTCTTGATGCAGCCCAGGATACAGCTGGCTTTCTGGGCTGCATGTGCGCATTGACAGGTCATGTTGAGCTTTGTGTCAACCAGCAACCCCCAAGTCCTCCTCCTCAGGGCTGTTCTCGGTTCATTCTCTACCCAGCCTGTATTTGTGCTTGGGATTGCTCCGATTCATGTGCTGGACCTTGCACTTGGCCTTGTTAAACTTTGTGGGGTTTACACAGGCCTTCAGCTCAAGTCTGTCAAGGTCCCTTGGAATGGCATCACTGTCCACTGCACCACGCAACTTGGTGGCGTTGGCAGACCTGCTGAGGTGCACTCAGTCCTATGGGCCTTGTCTCTGACAAAACAAAGGAGTTACTGTCCATTCTATCCAAGTGCCTCTGTAGAGGCCCATTAGTTACAGGTGTAGAATTTTGTCTTTTAAATGTCTCTTCTGTAGCCTCTTCAGTATGATCAGGAGTCACTGGTAGTAATTCTGAGGCAGTAGGTGATTCAGCACCATTTTGGCTGGCAGTGAAAGGCAGAACAGGACCTTTACATCTCAACGAGGGTGTGTATCCAACATGGCACCTACACTCCCCAGTAAGTCTCCATCATTGTAAGCTCCTAAAGAAATAGTGTAATAAAGATGGCCAGCTACTTAACACCTATTTTATTGAGCCATTTGAAATCTGAATGTGAGTTTCCTTGCTTGGAATGTTTTCTGACTTCTACTCAACCACATGATCAATGTCAGGTGCCAGCATTTGTCCCTCTGGTATGAGGACACTGTATAAGTATTTGTTGAATCTTTGTTAATAGAGTTCTAGTAGTATGACAAGGTGAACAGTTGCTTTTAAATGTGTTTTCTATAGCAGAATTGCCAGTGATTGGATTGCTAACTCCTTTGGAAGTCCTTTCTGGAGTAAAGGCATTCCAGAAATACTGAGGACCTTTCTTCCCCTGCAGCCAGCAACTAGAAGTGTTGTAAAGGCAGGGGCAGCAAGGTGGATTTGTGGAACTTGCATCTCGTGACAAAACACCAATTAGACTCCTCGCTAGAAAACTCTGGATACAATGCCATTGATTTTACAAATGGCTTTTAAATTTTATTATGAAAAAGTGAATGGATTTGGGCCTTCCCTTATTTATAGGTTTTTCTGAGGTGGTGAGCTTTGTAATATCCAAGTGCCACACCAGTGTTAAACAGCAAAAAGGTAAGTCTAACCTCTGATTCTCTGATAAAGTAATCAGAATTACCTTTGGAAATACATACCTGCAGTCTGAAATGAGGACTGGGGTGCAGTTAGGAAGAGAACTGAATTAAGGTTCCAGATGACCCATTTCTGATGCAAGAGATCTGGAACATCTGCGAAAAAGGGAGACTGCTTTATCATTTGTGCCTGAGTGTACACATGGATCTTCCACCCTTCTATCAGAACCAAGCTGCCTTAATTTCTGGGAGGATGAAGTGAAGAATTCACCATCCAGGTATTTCCTGCTGAATGGCTGAAGAGTAACATTGATACATTAGTTGGGAGGGTGAAAGTGATGATAAAGGGATCTACGGGAAATACATCTCTGGCCATCTCTGCTGCACCGTGTAAGAGAAACAGCTTTGGCACCAATCAAACAGTTCAGCTTCATTCCTTGTAGTCTTTCATTTCCCACTCTCCAGTAAACAGTTCAGCATTTGTGAAATCTGAGATCTGGTCTAGAACCAGGTCAGAAATACAAGGGTTGAAATCATTCGGAAGACAAGCTACTCAGCCCCCTAACCCAGATCCACTGTGTCCTACAGGCACAGATGTACAGCTCCATGTCACACTAGGTATTCTCTGTGCCATAGTTGCAGCTTCCCCCACAGAGCCCAGCTTCTCTCCAGTTGTTTGTTTAGTCACTGATGATTACAAGGCTTTGGGAGCCAGAGGCGGCCTCCTAGACCCACAGGATGCCTGTGGGGTTGCTGCCATGCTGTAATCTGTAGTTGTCCTTTGTTGAGCAAACAGTAGAGGTTAGTTTCTCCTGAGGCATCAGTGCTTAAAAAGTGTTGATGCAATCTTTATTGATTCTGAATGGTTTTTGCTTTTTTTTTTTTTTACTTTGATCACTTTTTTTTCCCTACTTGCTTAATAAATTCTTGCATCATTATTGCTGACACAATTCTTCATTTCTTTTCAGTAAGATCTGTTTTACGACAGATGGGCAAGCAGCAGACCTCTGGGCAGGAGTTCTATTGGCAACTGGAAATACAGGCAAGGAGAGGAAAGAATGATTGTTTCTAGCCCAGGCTTTCTTTATCCCTGCTTTCTCTTTGGTAGGTATGTAAGGGACAGCCAGCGGGCCAACAGAAAATTCTTTCATTACTTGTCTCTCCAAGCTTTGGCTTTTCACCTCTCTTGCTGGGGAAACCACAGTCCCAGATAACATCCCCAGGTAGTCCCCAGTGGTGCTGCGCAGAGCAAGCAGCGTCCTAAGAAATGCACCAAGTCAGGGTTAGCTAGCAACAAGGCAGGGCAGGATACTGGCGAGGTCAGCAAGGGCCTGGCTGTGGCTCTACAGCCCTTTCCCAGGCTGAAATGATCTGATGAATGGTGACTGTAGTAAAGTATTGATGGTGATGCTCAGTTAGGGACACAAAGGTTAGAAATCAGTCCTGATGCTGTCTCAGAGAAGGCAACTTTCACAGCACTGGCTGTCAGGCACCATCAGCATCACAGGCTGCTCCAGCCTCGCTGCAGCAGCACTAGAAGGTAATAAGGGAATGGGGGAATTTGTGTTCAGCTACTGTCATTTTTCAAACTGTTGACATCTTCCTAAGCTCAGATTGGTTTGGGACAGAGCAACTGGTGTCCCACATGAGTCAGCAACTGCTGATTTCCAGCAAGCTGTGGCAACTGCTGCCTTGATGGAGGGTAGGACCATAATGCAGATGTCTGCTCCAATGTTCTTCCTTGTCCTGAAGTTCTTCCTCTGCTGGTAACCCCATGCAAATCTCTGCTGGTGGCCTGTGCTAATGGGAAGTGCCAGTACGGTGTCAGCCTTCTGTGCCTGATGTCTGCAATCAGTGGCTGCCAGGTGTCCTGGGGAGGCTGGGTGGAGACCAGCACCAGCAGCATGTCCCTGACTCCTGTGCTGCCACGGGGTAAGGTGAAACACCGTCTTGCTACCTGCAAGAGAGACACCGCTGCACTGCTTCTTTCTGGAGAAGTGCTTCCAGGGACCTCAGCAGCAGAAGCCTGGGCTCCCCACACAAGCCCTGCAGGCCCAGGCTCAGGCTGGTGTGTTTAATACTGACCATGTGCAATCTGACCAGTGTAGCCATGCCCTGAACTGGCTGAAACCCGCCTCGCTGCATAAGCCAGAAGTGCTCAGCTGTGGCACATAAGGTTAACTAAGGCTCAGTGATAATCTAATTACAAATATTAATTTTCTCAGTGTTAGCTTTAGCAAAAGTAAACAAAAGAGGAATATCATGTGTAGCACCTCTTTTCCCTAAAACAGGTGGTTGTAATTAGAGAAAACAAAAGGATTTTGCAATGTTGGAGGTGAGAATTGGTCTGGGGCTTTTTGTTTTTGGCTTGATTTGCACCATAAGTCACACCTGTGCTTTTATGAGACTCCTGTGTGCCATGCCTGATGGATGGGCATTGGTGGCTGTTCTCTTCTTCCAGGACCACTGGCTCCTAGTGCCAATCCAGATGTCATTGTTGGCTTGTATCTCAGTATGATCTTCTGTAAGCAGCTTTGCGGTACCTTCTGCTTAACCAGGAAGGCATATTGAAGGTCTAATGAGGCTCCTCTGCTGCTCTCCAGCTGTAACAGAAGCAATTGTTCTGTCATTGAGCATGGGATAGAAACATTGCTGCTCCCAGCATGTTCCCATCTAGGCTGTACCATCACCACCTTCTACCCACCACTAGCTGTTTTCAACAACAGAAGCCCCTATTCAGAGTTGTAAAGCGACACCTCTGAGGGTTCTATCTATACCTACACTCATAGCTCTACAGCAAACGAGATCAAGCAGCCCTTCACTTCACCTTTAACAGGAGGAATGGCTGTAAGGGAGGGTTTTCTTCTGAACCCTGATAGAAGAATTTCCCAGAAGCTTCCCCAAACCCTTTGCAAAGTCTCTAGTCCTGTCTCTGGGCAGCTCTGGGATATCTGAGATGACCTCCCCAACTTGCTCAACTCACTGAGCCCTTCTACTGCCCATGCCCCAGGCAGAAGCAGGAAGGCTACGTGGTTCAGACTCTAGCAAGAAATTTATTAGGCTTAAATGCCTTGACAGCTAGGGCAACTGCTTCTGTAAAACACTCCCTGTCATTTCAAATTGTCTTGGTATGTTTTTAGTCTGAGCGATTTGGTAATACTGTCACACACCACTGGACTCTAGGATTTTATCCCAACCTTGATTTGTATTTGCCCAGGGATGCCTTGCAAATGTACTCTCCTCCAGGAAAGTTTCTGCTTTGTCACCACAGCAACTGGAGTTTTGCAAGTTCAATTTCATCTCTCTGCCTGTGATCCTTTATTTTCTGTCCCTTGTTCTTTCCCAAAGCTGCCCGTATTGGAAGGTCGGAGTTCACTCAGCAAACCTTATGAACTATTCTTAAGTACACGTGTGTTCTTGTAGTATTTAGGTATTGTTTTGAAACAGGAAAGTATTTGGTTGTCTCCACAAGGTCAAGTTTTGCTTGTGCAGATGCTTTTTTTTCTCCAGGAACATGACCAGCACTTTGATTTTACTAGCTATGGGGGTCAGCTTCCTCCGTGAGCTCCCTCTCAATCCTCTTCCCCTTTCTCGGTATTTTCCATGTTTGCACTGTCCTGGTTTAGGTCAGACACAAAGATGACTTGGTGGCACTTAGCTGATTTACCCTGTCATAGGCACTTGGCACGCTACCCACTGTGCTATGTCAGAGATTTGTTGTCTCACCCAGATCTTCCCGATCTCCTACAGACTGTAAAAAACCCATGAAGCTTAGTGTGAGGGCATTGGTCCTGCTCACTGGTGGTGCTCCGTGGAAATATCTTCCTGTTGCCCTTAAACATGATGTTTCCCTTAGGTTTCTCTTCAGAGGATCAAAGTTATCCCTATGAATGCATACAGTATGTCTGTGACCATGTATTTATCCATTCAGTAATACAGTATGTATAGCACCACATATTTACTGGTTCACTAAGTAAATAGTGTGTTTTGTTTGCCTCCCAAGTACATGAATGTTGCTGTTTTGCAGAGGCACAGTAAGATAAAAGGAAAGTCAGGATTGCGCTGTAAGGCCACTGGAAAACTGGGAACTCAGCTCAGATATCCTCAATCTCAAGATGTTATCCAATCTATGCTCTGTGTTCAGTTTGAGTGATAGAGAAGTTCTGGAGAGTCCAGCAAAGGACCACAGAGATGATTAGGGAACTGGAACATCTGTCTTATGAGGAAAGGCTGTGAGACCTGGCGCTGTTAAGCCTGGAGAATGCTAAGGAGAGATCTTATCAACACAAATACTAAAAAGGTAGGTGTTGTGAGGATGGAGCAAGTCTTTTTTCCGTAGTGCCCAGTGATACGACAAGGGGTAATGGACACATGTTGAAACACAGGGAGTTCCACTTGAACAACGAGAAACTTCTTCCCTGTTCAGGTGAGGGAGCCCTGGCACAGGCTGCCCAGGGAGGGTGTGGAGTCTCGTGGCTGTGGAGGTTTCCAAACCCTCCTGGACACATTCCTGTGTGACCTGATCAAGGGGAACCAGCTTTTGTATGGTCTTGGACTATGTGATCTCTGGAGGTCGCTTCCAACCCTTACATTTGGTGATTCTGTGTGACTCTGTGTTGGGAAAGCTTCCTGCTCTCCTTTGAAATCTCAGATAAACAAAACCAAAAAAAAAGGGCCATGTACTGACATCACACAAATTCTTATATGTGAATGTGTCCCCCTTTTGTAAATGGATTTTTAAAATAACTCCCTCTTTACTTAAGCCTGGGTTTGGTTTGTTTTACCTGCTTTGATTTTGCTATGCCTCTACATCACAGGAGCAGGGAACACAAGAGCCTTAAACCATCCGCTGGTGTTGTCAGGCCCTTGTCAGCCCAGGGTGTTTGTGGTGTCTGTGAGCAGTCATTACAGCTGACCATCCTCTTTTGTTGCATTAGAGCAAGTAAATAAAAAGGGGAAATCTTTTGAAACTTTTCAGACTGTTAACTATTTGTACTCCCTTGAAGGGATTGGAGACTATAAATACATTTTTACAAGTCTTGTTCTTTCCTTACGAGACTTGGCAGTGCTGTGCAATGTGCTTCCCCTTCTCCCCAAGATGGATAAAATGATGAATCAAATACAGCAGCCTGCTCCATCCTCCCTCTCCAGCAGGAGTTCATCTTCTGGACTTTGGGATTTCAGCATCCTTCACCAGACAAATGGGATGGGTGAGGAAAACTACGTGTTGAATGAAGGCAAATTCAGCATTTTTAGCTGTTTACAAAGTTGTTGTTTCCGGCTCAAGTAAAAAGCTTCCTTTCCCATCACCCAAGGACCCTGATTAGTGCAAATGTGATGGGTGCCTGGGTGCGAGCTTGATCCAGTTTTGGTAAACCTGCCAGTACCACCAGTAACTGTAACCAGTTACCCTTGCTGCCCATTGCAAATGCCTTTTCCATGCTATAAAGGAGAGGACGCATCTGCTTTCTCTCTGTTTATTGCGTTACACTGAAGCAAAATGGCATGTGGCTATTTGCAGTTGTTAGCTGATGATTTCACCGCCTCTAAGGAATACAGGGAAAAGCAATTAAATACTTTGGGACTCGGTTACCACTGAAGGGAGAGGCTCAGGCGCTGCAGCAGGACAGGATGAGGGCACTGCCGTAGAAATCCCACTCTGAGCTGAGCCCTCCTCCCTCAGCTGGATGCATTTTGGGTAGCATGGGAACTAGTCAGCTCAGCACTATTTCCCTCTCCTGAGTACGTGGCCAGAGCAATTTGCTGGGAGTAGCACCGTGAAATCCAGGCGCTGGAGATGTTCATCCCTGCCCAGAGGAGCCCAGTGGTGAGCCCATCCAATGCTGCCAAGACTTGCACTGAAAGCTGCTCTGGGAAACCTCTCCCAAGTTTGGGGAACTCCACTGGCTCGTGCAGCTCTTTCTCAGGTGTTAGTCTTTCCCACGCACCACTCCCCACGTTGTTTCAGTTCAGTCGCGAAACAGCACCCAAGCATCGCAATAACAACCTCTACAAAGTCCCTAGTGGTGCTTCAAAACGGTCTTCTGCTCAGCTTTCATGAGGACGGAGAGGTGTCAGCTGAGGTAAAGAGCTGCTGGTGCCTCTCTGGGCTGGTGCTGCTAGAAGGAGCAACCTTTTCTCTTAGGAACATCAAGCTTATAGCCATCATCTTAAAATGTAGTCTTCAAGGAGCGTGGCTGTAGGAACCCACCTGGAGCACTGAAGCTGCAAAGCACGTCGGGATTTGTTGGTTGGTTTTGATGTATCTGAGGGGTTTGTTTAGCTGTAGAAACTCAGTTTGCTAAGGAAATTACTGACATTGAAATCTATGTTATAGAAGCCTTTTCTTGCCTTTTTTTAACTTTTCCATTCTTTCAGCTGTGGCTGGAGACCCAAAAGCAGCAAATCAGTGTTGGCGAGATGTTTGAAGAGGCGGGAGGTTGCACGTCCTCACCAACCCTCCTCTTTGTAGATGTTGTTCAGGTGAGTGCAGATTTCATTGGTCACCTTCTCAAAGGAAGCTTTGCAGTCCCCACCAAATTTCTCCTCCATCAGTTGTAAGATAATGTCACAGATAATCTAAACAAGGAGAAGGGAAGAAACAACCAGTGTGAGCTTCCCTCCGCATTAGAGGTGTGCGAGCAAAATACGTGGTTTTGGTTGGGGTTCCTGGAGGGTGGAGAGGGGCACGAGAGCAATTCAGCAGCATGTGGCACATAGAGCTTGTAATGAGCTGTGGAAAATCAGGTGCATTCTAGAATTCGCTCAAAAATACAGTCCCCTCTGCTGGGTTTTGTGGTTTTTTAACTACTCTGTATCTAGTTAATGTTGACTGTACCTGTCACTTAAGCATGGCTGTACAGAAGTGGTTCACTTGGTCCATCTGCTGCAATTCCTTCTCCTGGCAGTGGATTGTTCCAAAAGTTTAGAGGGCCATGTTGGACACTTATGGAACATATGGCTCGGGGGGGGGTTCTTCCTGATCTTTCCTGCTTGTTAGTTATCTAGCACTCTGTGGCAATGAGTGTTTGCTTGTCTTTATAGTCACTGGGTAGGTGGTGTACTTTGAAATGTCAACTCCTTTTCTGTGCAGCATTGATTATTTTGTGTGCATCTTCACCCTGAAAAAACTTCTTCCAGGGACAAATCCTCACTCATTCTCCCACTGTTTCCAAAGCAATGGGCCCAATTTTTAAACCACCCTCCTGGTGCCTGAATGACCTTTGCCAGGAGGTGCCTCTTTTTGCATTCTGTGCTGTGTAAGGCAGACAAAATGGTTACAAATGCCCACTGCTGGTGGCCTTAGGTGGACTTGGGCAAGTCATTTGATCTCGTTTTTATTATCTGTGTGTGTTTAGTGATGACAATGCTGTTGCTATTGTTGCTCAATAACAACTGATGTCCTAGAAATGCTTCGTTTCTGTTACTAGAGAAACAAACACCAAGGACAAGATACCAGTGTTAAGCGACTTTCTTGTGTCTTGTTATTAAATGATGTGTGTAGGAATCCTGTTGTACTGAGAAAACCCACTACAACTCGTGGGCAGCTCAGCAGCTCCCACCTGAGCAGACCTGCCTGCATTACCTCTGCTTCCCAGCAGATGCCAGAAGTGTAATTCCTGCTATCTTCCACCATCAACCCTCTCACCTACCACCATCTCCATTCTCTGAAGCATATATATATATGCATACAAAGCCTGTTTCCTCAGTTGTACCCTTAAAGGGGAAGTCATCCTCCCATCACAATTACACTCGCTGGAAAAAGGGCTGCTGTCTCACCCTGAAGTTTTTGGGGTCAATCTTCAGCTGGGTGGCATGTTTCTTGCCAAGTGGGTTCAGGATCCCAAGAAAAGCCTCGGAGTTGTCCAGGTGTTGCACCATGTCGTTGATGGCAGTGAAGACCTTCTTGCCATGGCCCCTGACCTGCTCCGACTGTTTCATGTCGTCGGCAGAGTCCATTCCTTTGAAATGTGCAAAGTAGGACTTGCTGTCTGGGTGCTCAGTAAACATCCTGTTGAGAAATAAGAGACATCCTAAGTCGTGGGCAGAGGCATCAATGGAGATTCGGCTTCACATTCCAGGCCTTGTCTTATGCATTTATTTCCCTTTATCTTTCTCTTTGTTAGAACAGACACCCCTTTCCCCTACACTTCTTGGTTGTCCTTTGCTCTTCCCATCTATGCACAGCCCCTCTGCCCACAGCAGCCTGTCTCCTCTGTCATCTCTCCTCAGGCCACATCGCTTTGCTCACTCCACCTTAAACCCTACCCATCCTGAATTTATTCCACTGCTTCTAAAGCAAATGTTTCCTCAGTGTTGACTCAGTGTTAGCTGGAGAGAAAAGATGGAGAAAAGTAGGAGCACATTCACACGGGGTGAGTGTGGCAGCACAATATTCCCAAAGACGTTCTGGACAGCAGATATGTCCACTGTGCTCCCAGTGGGTGTTTTCATGGAGAAATCCTACTATTGGTTTTGCTAATTAACCCCTTCCTAAAGTCCATCCCAAAGCTTTCTCACTGCCTGTGATGGATTGTTGGGTACTACTCATTTCATTTACTCAAAAGTAACAAATTCGATGTCACTCATAAAGGAATTGCCTTTATAATACATCAGTTACAGTCACCTTGGTCAAGCTCTTAAAAAAGCAGTTTACTTCATTAGGTAAACCAGGTATCCACCTGAAACAGCAAATTCCAGATGGTATTTCACAGAGTCACAGAACAGCTGGGCTTGAAGGGACCTTTGGAGGTCATCTGGTCCAACCTTCTTGCTCAAGCCAGCTGCCCAGGACCTTGCCAGACAGCTTTTGAAGCCCAAGGATGGAGACTCTCTGGGCAACCTGTGCCAGTGCTCAGTCACTCTCATAATGAAAAATGTCTCCTGATGTTCAGAGAACACCTCCTGTGTTTCAGTTTGTGCCCATGGCCTCTGATGCTGTCACTGGGCACCTGTGAAAAGCACCTGACTTATTTGCATCCTCCTTTCAGGTTTTTATATACACTGATAAGATCCCTCTCAGTCTTCTCTTCCCCAAGCTGAACAGTCCCAGCTCTTTCAGCTTCTCCTCAGAGCAGAGATGCTCCAGCCCCTTCATCGTTTTTGTGGCCTTCAGAATCACAGAAGATGTCAAACTGGAAGGGATTCATAAGTATCATTGAGTCCACCTGCCTGCTCATTGCAGGACTGCCTAACACTAAGTCAAACATCAGCTGACTCCCTCCTGTCCTCTCTCTCAGGGCCTTTGGCCTGCAGCTGCCACTTTGTACTGGGATGGGGGCAAGGAGATCCAGTTTATACTGGGACAGGTCCCAGCCTATATAAGGAAGAGGCCAGAGGATCCAGTTTGTACTGGGGCAGGAGCCAGTCTGTACTGTGTTTGGGCCAAGGAATCCAATAATTGCACTCTTTCCAGTATGATCATGTCTTTCTTGTACTGGGCTGCAGAAGGAAAGAGCAGCTGATCTAGGCACAAGATGTGATATACAAGAAAGCCAGAGGTAGTGGCGAAGGTATGATAACCAGCAGTGGTATTTGGACTGGTCAGTGCACCTGGAGGTGATTTAAGTCCCAGCTGAGAGAGGGGTATATGAAAGACAAGTAGAAGAAACTTCTGTCTTATGGAAGAATAGAGGGGTACAGAGGAAACTAAGAGAGGAAAGCCGGCAGGAAGGGTACAAACAGTGAAACAGAGGAGCTCTGCACTGGAAAGGCTGAAGGAGAATGAAGATGGAAATACTGAGAATGTTCAAGTTACAAAAAGGAATCATTAAAAGAGTTTAGAGGTAAAGGAGAAGAAATGAGGCCCATATTTTGTTCCCCTTCTCTTTCATGGCACAGTTGCTTCTCTACCTTAAATGGGTAGAGAAATTGTTCTCGTCTCTTCTTCCTTTCCCACTCCCTTCCCCCTTCACTTACCTTTGTGTGGATCCCTCCTTGTCCCCATTTCCTCCTTGAGGTGGGATAAACCACAACAAATCAAAATGTTCCCATCAAGGGCTGTGTGAAAAACATCGAGACATGCTCCTAGGTGGTAACTCCGTCCTTCTTGCCATTCCTCCTCCAACCCTCTGGGGCAGCAGCGGGATGGGCTCTTTCCTTACCTGACCAGCACAGTTGTCCCGTTGTCCTCAGCATTCACAAACAGCTTCTCCCAGGCGCCACGGGCACTTTGCACCTCTGCTTCAGAGAATGACATGGTGGAGGAGATGTTGGAAACGATGGGTGCAACGGGAGAGAGAAGGACAGGGAGATCCTGGTGAGGTGGTTCTGCTCCAGTACTCTCCTCAGGGCTCTCTAAATACTGCCCTAGGGATTTAAGAGATCCTGAATGGATTCTTTGTCTTCATTCCTCTCGGTCACATTTCTGCAGGCTTTAGGGCTGCCTAATCACTTTTAATCAGGAAACCAACCACATGAGGAGGGAGGACTAGCCCTCTCACCATGGCATCAGCTGCCAGAGCAAAGATCTCACCATCTGAGAAGAGAAGGGAAGAAAGGGAGTTTTCAGCAGGGAAGAAAAAGATCAGCTCTCCTCCCCTCTCACCCTGCCAAGGCCAGTGCTTGGCTTCCCTTTGTTGAGGGTGATCTTTGCCGGAACACTAATTTCCCCAGCCTGCTCCCAAGAGAGCTGCTGTGCTGAGGGCACAGTGATGATCCCTCTTCCCGGCACTTCTTGGTTCTCCAGTTCAAAGATCCTGTTTCCAGCTCCAGAAACTATCTCCAGTCCTGCTTTCTTGCCACAGCCACTGCTTTCCCATAGCCTTCTGGTTTAGCAGGAGCTCACTCCATGGCTGCTCCCAGTTCCAGTACTGGGCAGGCAGGAGGAACTGACAGCCCCAAACAACAGTGTTGCAGAGAGCACAGGCATGGCATCCGTGGCCACAGGGCCCTGGAAGCCACTTCATTTTATTGCAGAGAGAAATGGTGCAGGAGAGCCAGGCTGTGAGCACGGGCATTTCCCTTGCAGCTGGGATCTCTGTCCTGTCCCTGAGCCCTGCCTGCCTGGGAGGGAGAGAGGAAGAGGTAAGAGGCAGGAGAAGGGCCAGTGTGGAGCTGCAGGTGGTGTCTATGGGCCCATTATCACCATGGCCACTTGGAACCAGGGGTGAAAAAAATCATGGATTATCCACACAGCTCCTGGGCTTAACCTCTGGCAGGAATGTTCTGGTTGAGTCCAGGGCATGCACACATGAAATGAGAGCTAAGAGGCTTGAGGAACTGCTGCTGCCTTTGGCTGCAGAGTTCAGACAAAACCATCTATTGTTTGTGATGGCATAGAGGAGGGAAGGAGCGGGCATGAGGGGTAAATGTGTGGAAAGACTGACAGTAAAGCCAGCCCAACGGCCTGGGGCAAAGGAAAGTGGTGGTTGTAGCCTCACAGAGACCAATCAATCTTTGTGAGGTTGTGTCCCACTGCTGCAAAGGGATGCCTCAAATGACTCCACCAAAACTCCCCTCAGCTTTCCTCCCTCTCCCTTTTCACCACAGGAAAGTGGTCTGATAGAAAACTGCAGCCTTCTGCTCTCTCCTCCCAAAACCCTTGGAAAAACGTGCCAGATTTCTGGAGAGCTCAGGGGAGCCACACTGTACTGCTGGCACCATTTATTTTGAGTTGGCAATTCCCAAGCTTTGGGAACCAAAACTGCCAGGAAGGAGATTGGTGGGGAAAGAATCAAGTTTTTGGCCAAAAGCAGAATGTGCATCAGGTGCTTGTCATGGGTGGCCTGGGAAAGGGTGAGCTCCTGAAGAAAGAGTGGCACCAACTTTAGCCAAAGGAAAAAGTAATGCTGTTTTTTCTTTGCATGTGAATGTGTACAATTCCTTGCTTTGCAGCTTTTCCTCCTCTCTCTAGGTGTCGTGTTCTCCTTGCATATCCTGGGGCACCCTGACCTCTGCACACTTCACCTCCAGCAAAGCCAGAGTGCAGTGGCAAGTCCGGCTCTCTGACCTGAGCTGTGGTAGCAATGCACATTGCTCAGGATAAGTCTTAGCCTTCTTAGCCTTTTCATCTCCTTTGCTCACCCTTTGTTTCCTTCCCCTTTGGTTTTTGTTTGAAGCAGTTCACAAGGAAACCTCAGCTTCCCTAGGGGACTTCTCTGCTCTCATCAGCTCTGTCTGGGACGTTGCAGCACAAAGGTGCTCATTCACCTGATGTATTGTCAAACATTTTATCATGGTCCAAAAAAATACCTGTTTTGAGTTGGGAAATTTCAACCACATTAATTTATTGCCAAGTAACAAACCAACCAACAGTTAGAGCCTTCTCTTCCCCACCGTGTCCTGGTCCCCCACCCCTGTGCTGTGTGTTTCACCCAGGCCCTTTAGTGAGACCATGGTGCAGGAGCTGGGGGATGGTACATGGGAGCCTCTGCTTCTTGTGCCCTACTCAACTGTGCCAGCACAGTGTCTTCCACCAGTCACTGTGCCTTTAGGTGCTGTACTCGCCCCCATCTTGCCACTCCTTTTTCAGCATTTACTGTCTTAACTATGTTTCTGCAGAGGAACCAGATACACATTTGGTTGGTCTAGTTTTGGGGTGCAATGCATCAGTTTTGGCTGGTGCAGAGCAGCACAAGGCAGTCCGTGACTTCCTCCTGCACAGACAAAAGAAACAGTGATGCCCTTGAGCATGTCTCCATGCTCTCTGTAACGTGGTTTTCTGTTCTTTCACCTTCCAGCCTTACTTCTACTGCTTTGGAAAATTGTCTTCTATCTTCCCCCTGCACAATTTGCTGAGTTCTTGTACATTGAACACAGAAACACCTCATAAAGTTTTGACATCTCTAACAGAGATTGAAACAAAAGTGCTGCAGAAGCTGATTTTTGGGGGCCTTGAAAATGGAGTAGCTGTGAAAAAAATGTGCTATTTAATTATGAAGTCATCATGTTGTTGCCAACACTCACCCCCCAACCCCAAGGGAAGAGGATGCGTGCTTGGTTTATTTCTTTTTCCTCTCTCGTGGTTTGTTTTGTTTAATATCCCAAAGGAAGTGAATTCTCTTAAGTGTAATTTCTGATGAATGGGGAGAAATATTTTCTAACAGGGGTGCTGGGCAGCCCTGCAGAGACAGGCTCAGCCACCGATGGGCTGCTCCTCAGCAGGCAGGGTCAGGCCATGGGGGCAGAGGGCACAGGGAAATCCCAAGCAGGGAGCATAGCAGTGGAATTTTGAGCTCTGTATGGTGGACAAGCTTTTCCTGGCTCTGTCCCCAGCCAGAGACATGGAGAAACAGTAGCGGTTCTGCAAAGTGGGGGTTGTTCCCTTTCAGTTTCTGAGAAACCATGTGCTTTAGGCAGAAGGCAGTCAGCAAGCTCTAGCAACAGATTGCGGCTTTCACCCTTCCAGCCGTTTTGGCTGCCTGCAGAGGTCATTGTTGCCTGAGTCACAGGCACTGAAAAGCTGCCCCTGTTTTTTTCTCCTTGAAAACTCATGAGCTTAAATAAGTTTAAGCTCTAAACTTAACACTCATGTTTAATCTAAAGAAACCCACCCTATTTATGATGCCAACGGGGGTTAATCTCCCTGTTGGAGAGGATGGCTGGAAAGGGCTTGCCAGCTTTAACTCCCATTTTCCCAACACCTCCTGTACGATCAGACTGAGGTTAGAGCCCCCACAGCCAGGTTTCTAAGTTGCTTAGCTTGAGATGCTGGCACTCAGTGCTGCTTTACAGAGATGAAAGCAAAGGTGATGGACTCAAAACAGTTCAGCTTTCAGACATGGTGAAGCACATTATATGTACAAATTCATCCTCTGAATGCTGCTTTGATGACTGACAGCATTAGGTACAAAGCCAGCAGTGATTCCAGCAGTCATTACAGCTGGTAAAGATGCCTGCGCCGCGTTTTCATCAAGACACTGAAAGACGAGGCTCACAAAGGCTACGACGGACTCTCACAAGGCAGCTGTGCAGAGGTTTGGGTACCCAGAGACAGAGAACTGCTCTTGTATGACAAAAGGCCACTTGTCCCACACAAATGCCACCTGCCTGTCAGCACAAATGCCACCTGTCTGTCAGTACTCATCTGTACAACTTACCCGTCCATAGCCTTTCAGCTACCTGACACTGCTCTTGATCAAAGTGCTCTGAAGGTTGTATTTCACAGCGTAAAGGGAGTGCAGTGAAGGCAAACACATGTTTCTGTGCTCATGAGACCAAATAGTGAGAATCTTGAGATTTGCCAAGTAAAAAAAGACTCCTTTCCTCTACTTCTGCTTCCTAGTCCAGCAGTTGCCTTGGCTGCACAAACTCCCTGGCACTTTCTTGAGGGTCCTCAAAAAGAAAAGGGGACTTCCGTGCAGCTCTCTGCAAGCAAATGTCTCTGCTTCTCTCAGGAATCCACCACTCTGAGCATGTTACAGGCCACCGATGACATGAGCTGGGACCCAAGTATGTGCAAGAAAACTGGCTTTTAGAAAACCAGATTATTCTGAGAAACTAATTGTAAAAGAGCTTTACTGGAAATATTTATTATGGAGTAGAACAAGTGAATTAAAACTACATATGCAACGTATTTCCTACAAAGAAAAGAACCACAATAGTTGGTTTGTAATACCTTGCAAAGTGTTGCAGACTAAGGTGAGCAGTGCATCCACACTTCATCTTGTCCAGGCTTTAGAAGGGAAATGACAGGGAAGTTATCCAGTACCAGCAAGTAGGAGCTTCAGCATGACGCTGAGCCAAATGCCATGTGATTATATATGTGTATAGATATATAGGTGTATATTATATAGATTATGTAGCACACATATGGCAACTGGCCATGCTCTATTTGTTACCTGCTTAGAAATTTTGTTAGCCTAATTTTTAAGACCCTGTGACTCTGAGTCAGTCTGGTCCAGTTCTATGAGTCAGTTCTGGTCCTTTTCTGTGAATCTCTGAAGTTCGGTGCTTCTGCAGCTTCTCATGTACAGTCTGTTCCTTTGATTTTTCTTCCCCTAACATCTTTTTTTTGCTGGCTTTAGGCTAAAACATTCAAGTTACAAAGCTTTATGCTTCAAAGGCTGATTTAAAAGCCTTCAGAAGGCTGAAAGCACTGCTGCATCCTTTCTAGCTGGCTTCACACACGCTTCCTAGTGTCTCTGAACAGCAGGAGCAGAGTCTTTGCTCTGTCTGTACAGCACCTAGCAGAATCCAGCAGACCTGGGCTCTGAGGTACTGCTGAAACATCTTTTCCCTGTTACATCCACTCGGCTGATCTCAAAGGAGCAACAATTTCCACCTTCCTAGCCCCAAAACAGTGAGTGGGCTGCCTCCTTCCTGCACAGCTACAGGACTTTTAACCTCTCACAACAGACCAGGTACTCCATCTGTTAGCAACAGAGGTCCACTGATTGCCACCGAGTGTCTCTGGGCATGGAATCTCCCTGCTTGCTGCTAGACCCTCACATCTGCTGGTGCAAAGGACAACATCCAGCCTGTTATTCAACACAACTTCTTTCCTCAGTTTTTGATGTTTGAGGGTGAGATTTCACCTGGGAGGGTCATCCGGTGCACAGGTCTGGTAAGTTAGGCCACACATGTGGTACTTTTAGTGTGTGTTGCATTCCTTAAACCACTCCTACCAGCAAAGTGAGATTTCAGTATCAAATGTCCCGCTAAGTCTAAGCACTTTGGAGCAAGAAACAAAACACCATTGTTATGGAAAGGTCACTGGGGGCAGGGGTGATGTTTATAGCTGCTGCTGCTGCTTTGTCCTGAGAGAACCTGTAGCCTCTGAACAAGAATGTCCCTGAAGAACAAATTGAGTCACACATATACATCCCACCTTCCTCCGTGTTTTACAAGATGAAATAACCCAGAGTTGGCTTCCCTTCCTTCTTTCCTTCTATACCATCACTAAGTGTCGTAGTGGCCAAGAATCATTCGTAGAGACAAGTTCAGTTCATGATGCAGCAGACCACAGCAACTAAGAGATTTGAAGAAATGCTACTGCTACTGCTGAAACGTTATCCCACAACTTCTTCCACCCTGTACTTCTTGGGGACAAGCAGACTCTTCCATGGCCTGAGAAGTGTGCTGTATTTCCCATCACCTCCTTCTGCTCCTCTTCTCCCTTTTCATCACTCAACACAACCTAATCTGACCTAGACTTTGAATCTCAGTAAAGACCCTGAGGCCCTTTCACTGCTCATTAAAGTGGGGCAATCTGCCCACATCTTTATACTTGGAGGGAGGTTCTGCTCCCCCCCTACTCTGCCCTGCTGAGGCCTCATCTGGAGTCCCGTGTCCAGTTCTGAGCTGCCCATCTCAAAGAGGTATGATAAATGAAGTATCCCCGAGCAGGATTCCGGTTGAGTTTAGAAATTTATTGGATGAATAAGAGCAAGCAAACAGCGCTGGGTGCACTGAGAGCCTCTGCTCTATCAGAATGCACACCCGTCACATCCCGAGTTCGCATTAAGTAGGGTAGGCCTTATACGTATTCATGACTTTTCCTCGAAGGGGCTGAAAAATGTTAATCATTTCTGGGAAAGGGTCCTCTGCTTCTCGAGCAAGCTTTGTTCCATCTCGGAGGGGGGTCTTTTTCACCCTCCCTAGGTGGTCATCAGCAGTCCTCCTCACGGTGTCCCCCAGGCGACCTCCATGTGTATATCTCTGCAAAACCGGTTCAAGCCAATCTCCCCAAAACATCTGCCAAGCTGCCGAAACAAGAAGCAGAAACACCCTCCTTATCAAAACCTGGTTCAAGCTAGTCCTCCAGGACACCTGTCAAGCTGCCGCCACGAAAAGCAAGAACAAGTTACACAAGAACAAATAAAGTTACCAAAAATTATCATCCATATTCGTTGATCCACATTGACACGAATCAAGGGAACACATTTCACAGAGGGACAGGGAACTGCTGGAGAGGGCCCAGCGCAGGGCCGCCAAAATGATCAGGGGACTGGAAGCATCTTTGTTACAAGGAAAGACTGTGGGACCTGGGGCTGTTTAATCTGGGTAAGAGATAACTGAGGGGGGATCTTATTAATTTTTACAAATATCTAAATGGTGGGTATCAGGAGGTTGGCACATCACTTTTTTCTGTTGTATCTAGTGACAGGACAAGGGGTGATGGACATAAGCTGGAACAAAAAAAGTTCCATTTAAATATAAGGAAAAACTCTTTTGATGTCCAGGTGAGGGAGCCCTGGCACAGGCTGCCCAGGGAGGGTGTGGAGTCTCCTGCTCCGGAGGCTTTCAAAACCCGCCTGGATGTGTTTCTGTGTGACCTGATCTAGGTGAGCTGCTTCTGCAGGGAGTTGGACTGGATGATCTCTAAAGGTCCCTTCCAACCCCTACCATTCTGTGATTCTATGGTATCATGAACTTCTCTTTAGGTTTTTCACTTTTGAAAGTGATGACCTGATTCTGGTTAAGTGCATGGAGATACATCTCACATACTCATCTTCCAGAAGGGTAGCTGGGCAGGCGAATGGCAGCTCTTTGAACAAAAAGTCTCCTTTAAATTTGTTATCCCTCATGACAGACTCCTGTGAGAATTAAGATCACTCAGATACCAGCATGGGTGATTTTGAAAGTGCAAATGGGTAATCGACCTGAGGAGCAGCACTCAGGTCTTCCATAGGTGAAGCTGAGATGTTTCAAGCAGTTTGGTTTACTGTAAGTGCTTGTCTTGTAATACTGAAACCAAATTCTGACAACACAGGAAAAACAACTGGGAGGCTGTTTACCCATGAGCAAAATAAGTGACATATCCTCTCCTCTTTGCTTCCATCCCCTCAAATGCACATAAACCAAAGGATCAAAACAATACACTGGTGAGAAATTAATAGTTTATCATTTCTCATTACCTACTTTTAAAAAGTAGACTGAAAAGGAACTCAAAGGGCAACAACATCAGCATCATAGAGTTGATGAACGCATGCTATTTTATATTAGGATTAGCTGTGCTTCTGAGCAAATAGCTGCGGTAAGAACTACATGACAAACTTAAATGCCATTTGACAACTCAGACATTTACCAAGCACATTTACCTAGCTGGAACCGAGCAGTGCAGAAAATATGCTAAATACATATACAAAACACTGGTGCAATTTGAATTCTACCCTGCCTGGAAACCACTGCACCACAAAGTTTTTATTTGAGTTGATTCTTTGATTTAGGAAGCCCTCAATACGTGCCACAAAAGCAGAGGCCAGAGTGGTTTAGGTGAAGAGGACCAGGGAAGTGATTGTCTCCCTGTACTCAGCACTGGTGAGGCCGCACCTCAGATACTGTGTTTGGTTTTGGGCCCCTCACTACAAGAAAGACACTGAGGTGCTGGATTATATCCTGGTCTGGGTTTTGTCCAACACAAATAACTGAAGTGCTCTGGTTAAGAAGTTAAGAGCAGCCAGCCAGTCCTGTGTATTTGCTAGTAGTTTCATTTTTCAGCGTAATAAGAATATCCCGGTATTTCTGCAGATGTTTGGTTTAGCCCAACCTAAATCCCAAAGTTGGTCCTTTTTCTGTTCATATTTTGTACAATGAATTTGTTCCTGCTAGGAAATACGTGTCTTAGTGTGTGTTAACAGAGTAATGAGTACCTCAGTTTATAGACATAAAGAAGTAGAACTCAAACACAATTCACATTAACCAACCTTCCTGGTATAGCTTTCAAAAACGTTAATGTCACCACACCTTCAGTCTGAACCAAAAAGGGACATATAATAAGTCAGGAGATTGTAACTGTAATTATTAGGATTTTACTTCAGTGTACAAAATCTGACATAGAAAAATTACCCCTAAGGCAGCTAATTCCCCTTTGAGTTTAATTACAAAATCATCTAATCATTTCCATACCAAATGTTTCTGTGTCAAGCTAATGACCGTGGTGATGCCGTTAATGCAATCAAGGGGGAGCACGCTGCCTACATACCGAATTGTTAATGGTTTTGTTATAATTAATAGAGAAGAATTAAGGTCCCTAACAGCTTAGAGGGTGAGGAGATGGCTGATCTGAAGTCGAGTAGAACAGTTATTTGGATCCAGACACACCGGGCAGGAGGGTTTCTGTCCTTTGAGGAGTGAGGAAACACATGGAACGCTGTGGGCAGCCATCCTGATGGACAGACTTCTGTCTGGACCGAGCAGTGATTGGACCTTGCTCCACGTGTTTTCTGGTAGTTTCGGGTATTTTCTGTGATCGTGCCATTCTGCTCTTAGCTGCTTCGTGTACCTCTGTACGACTCAGCAAAGGCAACGTTTGAAGTTTGATGCTGTGCCTGCCAGGTGCTGTGCCAAGGTTAATATGATGTCTTTTGCATAATCCCTTAACTAATATTTTAAAAAGGAAATTGGTGTGAGGCGGGGAAACAGCGTCCTCTGTTCACAGAATCAAAGAATCACAGAATGGTAGGGGTTGGAAGGAACCTTTAGAGATCATCAAGTCCAAGCCCCCTGCTAAAGCAGGTTCCCCTTGATCAGGTCACACAGGAACACGTCCAGGCGGGTTTTGAAGACCTCCAGAGCAGGAGACTCCACACCCTCCCTGGGCAGCCTGTGCCAGGGCTCCCTCACCTCAACAGTGAAAGAGTTTTTCCTTATATTTAAATGGAACTTTTTTTGTTCCAGCTTATGTCCATTACCCCTTGTCCAGTCACAAGGTACAACAGAAAAAGGGATGTGCCAACCTCCTGACACCCACCATTTAGATATTTGTAAATATTAATGAGATTCCCCCTCAGTCTCCTCCAGACTAAACAGCCGCAGCTCCCGCAGTCTTTCCTCATAAGGAAGATGTTCCAGTCCCCTGATCACTTTGGTGGCCCTGCGCTAAGCTCTCTGCAACTGAGGCCTCAGGGCAGAGTAGAGGGGGAGCAGAACCTCCCTCAACCTCCTGGCCACATTCTTCTTAATACTCCCCAGGATGCCATTGGCCTTCTTGGCCACGAGGGCACATTGCTGGCTCATGGTTAGTTTATTATCAACCAGGACTCTCTGGTTTCCAGCAGGTCAATCCCCAGCCTATACTGGTGCATGGGGTTGTTCCTTCCCAGGTGCAGGACTCTGCACTTGCCCTTGTTGAACCTCATGAGGTTCCTCTCTGCCCAACTCTCAAGCCAGTCGAGATCCTGCTGAATGGCAGCGAATGGTGAATCAGCCAGTCCTCCCGGTTTGGCGTCATCAGCGAACTTGCCGAGATGCTGCTGTGACGCCTCAGGGTCACAGCGGCTCAGGATGTTGTGGCAGGGACATGGCAGGATGCCAGCGGGACAGGCACGGAGGGGACCCACAGAAGGGAGCCACCTGACAGCTGCCGGGGAGAGACGGAGCTATGGGCAGATGCGACACTGCGTTTCGCAGCGCCGCGGCCCAGAGCCTTTCCCCACTTCTTACACAGAACGCTGAGGCTTGCCTCAGCCTCACGCGAAATGGCGTTACGGAGGAGCACTACTATTGCGCGTTCCAACTCCGAGCGGCTGCACACGCCGCGAGCAGCAGATGCTATGAATACGGCAGCCCACGGGTAACGCCGCCCACCCGATCTGCTCTTAAGACGCGGTGCTGAGGGTCGGGCAGATCACGGCTCCCGGGCATCCCGCGAAGTAAGCGGGTCACCTGGGGACGACCTGTACCCGCGCAAAAATTCCTCTCACATTGGCAGTGAGGACCCGGGCGTCACCCCGGGTCGTTATTTTCCTTACTCATAAGTTTAAGGCATGCCTTCCGCCTTCCGCCCCCGTAGCCCGAACCGTAGGCGACAATTCTTCGGTCAGGGCGAGGGTCTCCGCACGCCGCCCCACGCCAGGCGCTATCCCTGCACGCTGCCTCGACGGCTCCGGGCGGTCTCCTTCCCTCCCTGCGCCCCAGCACCGGCCGCGGGACGAACCGGGACGGGACGTGCCGCCGCCGTATGCAAATGAGCGCCGCGGGGGGTTGTGGGACTCCACAGCACCGCCCCGCCGCGCCGCGCGCTCGGGCGGGGCCGGGGCGGGGCCCGCCTGCCTCCCGGAGGCGGGGAGAGGGGCGGAAGCGGTATGATGTCACGTCCGGGTCTCGCTGGCTGCGTCTTATCGCTGGGCCCCGCGACAAGATGGCGGACCTGTCGCTGGACGAGCTGATCCGGAAGCGCGGCGTGACGGTGAAGGGGAGGTGAGCGCTCTGGGCGGCTCGGGACCGTGCCGCCCGCCGCGGCTGCCTCTGCTCTCCCGGCGCGCTGCGGAGGCGGCAGCCCGCAGCCTCTCTTGGCGCGGCCCGGCCCGGCCCGGCCCCGCTCCCGCCCTCCCATTGGCTCAGGCAGCGGCCGTGGCTCAGGGCTCCGTCCGGCCCCGGCGCGGCCACCACTGCGCCGCCCGCTCCCAGCCCTGCCCCGGCGGCTCTTCCCCTGCACGGCACGGCCGGGCCGGGCCACCCCTGCCCTGCCTCTCCCGTTCCGCTCCGCCGCCTCCCGCCAGCACAGCCCAGCCCAGCCGCCTCACTAATGTGTCGGGCCTGCGCTTTCCCCGCCACCCGCCGCCTCTCTCCAGCGGCGCTCCCCGAGCCGGGATCAGTAGCGGGATCTCGGTCCCCGGGCTGCCCTGGAGCTGCCGCGGGGGTGCCCCAGTCCCCCGCAGCCCGGCGGCCGAGCGCATTGTGGGGGAGCCGTGGGAGGCGGTTGTGCCGCGGGCAGCCGCAGCCGTGGCCGAGCCGTGGGGAGCCGCGCAGGGCGAGGCTGCTGCGGGCTGCGGCGGCTCCAGCGCAGCCGTTGCTGGGCGCCGGGAAGCGCTAGCGTCTGTAACGCGGTTAATGGTGCTCTGCTGGATCGTTGCGAACGCTCGCGGGGATGTGGGGTGTGTTACATCGGAGCTACGGGGGCAGATTGGTTCTTCGTGGGGCAGGTGCCTGCAGTGTAGGCCTGGCAGTTTCCTCTGGCACAGCTGTTAGCGGTTCTTAGGTCAATTACCTTTGTTAGCCTTTCATCTTCCCATTTGCTGTAGGCTTCTGATACTTTTGAAAAGCTTCTCCTTGGATTTCTCCCCACCTGTGTTAGCTAAGGGTGCCCCTTTTTTGTTGTTTGGTTCTTATTTTTTTTACATGTAATCGTCGTTGAGGAACCTGAGGTTCTAACTCCCTTTACACTTGTGTCCAGGGTAGCCTTTCAAACGTTTTCTGCTAATGTACACTCACAAGATATTCAAAAATGTATTTAAATCCTAGTCTAGACGAGGCCTTGGCTCTGAGCTTTCATTCATGTTATCCTGCACGGTTGGGATACTCTTAGGCTGCTTAATATGCCAAGCACCTCCTTCCTCCTTTGTCAAATCCCTCCTTAACTCTTATTTCTTCCAGGAATTCTTCTTGCTTTTATTTGCTGAACAGTAATCCCTGTACAGCACTGTAAGAGGGATTTTTTTTGTGCCTCGCATTTCTCTCGTTTGGCCTGTTTGACTCCATAAGGTTTCAGAGGTTGCTGCCTTGACTTTGTAAAGGCTGGATAAACGGAATAAATTTAAATTATGCTGTTCAGTAGGCAAGATGAAATAATGGAAGAATCTTCACCTGTACATAAACTGTTCAAGCCAGAACTTGGAGTTCTGGCAAGTGAGTGAAGTGTTTGAGATTCCCGTTTGTTTTCACAAGTTGCCTAGACAGTGAATGGTGTCACAGAGTAAGCAGCTCTCTACCAAAGAGGGTTGCTTATTCACATAAACATGAGTCTTCAGAGCTGGTGTCATCCTCAGTACAGAATTTCCTAACCAATTGCATTAGTTTATGTCATTAACAGTTTTAACTAATACTGGCTTAAGTGCTGATACATACACTTCTGGTTTCACTTTGACCTCTCTTTTGCTCATTAAAAGGAGGCACTCATCAAGGCCTTCTGAAGCATTCTAATCAAATGCTTTCAACAGAGCTAAATTAATGCTTTTTCAAATGGCAAAGGAAGTCTCATTCTGTGGCTGTTGCTTTATGAGTACTGGTAGTCTTCTATGTTGTTCTGCTTTGGCTGTATGAGAGAGCAGCCATAGAATGCTTAGCTAGGTAACAAAATGGGACCGCAGTCTGAGCTTTTACAGAATCTTAAGGGCTGGAAGGGACCTCAAAAGATCATCTAGTCCTACCCCCTCTGCCAGAGCAGGGCCACCTAGAGTAGGTCACACAGGAACTCGTCCAGGTGGGTTTTGAATGTCTCCAGAGGAGACTCTACAACCCATCTGGGCAGCCCCTTCCAGTGCTCCCTCACCTGAACAGTGAAGAAATTCTTCCTGGTGTTTCTTTGGAACCTCTTGTGTTCCAGCTTGTAGGGGAGATTTTGAGAAAGTGAATCAGACCTGTAATGAGAAACTAGTTTCAGCTTTCCTAGGGAATGGGCTGCTTCTTAGTAATCCTTGTGTACAAGTGTTGTGCTTTCTGTAGGCCGTTATCCTTCTGTGCTCCCTGTTGTACTGATGATGTGCTGAAAAGATAAAGGCAGCAGTTCTGTTGAGGGATTAAAGAAGAAGCAGGGATGTTAAAAAGTAATTTGACTGACAAGTGCTCTTGCTGGCGGTTAATCAACTTTGAAACTAGTGACTTTGAACTGAGACTGGCACTCGTGCTTGTGTGTCCTGAGATCCAAGCCTCTACACTCCCACACATCTGAAGTTACAGCCTAGAATTCTTGAAATCATATGTTGTTCCATGACTTCTCTGTATCAGGATACAGTATTGTGTTACAGAAGATGCTTTAGCAGATCTGCTCCATTTTAAAGCTAGGAAGTCTCTCTCTTTCCCTCTTTGTTTAAATGTAGCCCGTACTTAGCACAGCACAAGTCAGACCCTTTGCTTTGGTGTGTCAATGGGAGCTTAAGGATGGGTTTTGCAAACGAGTTCCTCAGCTGTCTATGTAGAAAGTAAAATCCAGCGTCAAACAGCTTAGGAGCTCTGCTGTTGTATTTGACCGTCTAACCCGAGTGGATTGCTGGGCAGTCATAACGAGCTTTTGTTTGCAGCAACACAAATGCTTTTATTGATGCCGTGTCACGTCTTAGAATGTCTCAAACTCTCTTTTTTTCCAATGCCCCCTCCCAGGCTTCACACCAGGCCAGTGTTTGGAGGCGTAAGATCCCGCATTGGAATCCAGCAGAATCTTCTGAGCAGGTCGTCCCCAGCAGTGAGCTTCCAGCGGACGTTTGATGCCCGGCAGAAGATCGGGCTGGCTGATGCCCGCCACAAACTGGGGGTCAAAGATGCCCGTGAGAAACTGGTTCAAAAAGACGCTCGGTTCAAAATCAAAGGGAAGGTGCAGGATGCTCGAGAGATGTTGAATTCCCGTAAGCAGCAAAGTACTGCTCCTGAAAAGGTGACCAAAGTGGTGGATGCCAGAGAGAAGATCAGCTTAAAAAGGAGCACTCCAGCTGCCATCAGCCCGACGATGGGGACAGTCAATCCAGCCGTCAAAATCACCAAGACTATCCAAGTAGGTCACATCGGTCACCTCTGAGCCCCTCAGCTGCTCTGCAGCAGTCCGGTAGCGATGGTGATGTTCACATGTATGCCAACAGAGCTGATGTTGATGCAGCTCAGTCCAACCCGTAGGGCAAGATTCAGAGCCTTACATTTCAGGTTCCGTTTGAATTTGGGGGCCAATAAAAACCGAAGTAGTGTTCCTGTCAGCCTTAGTTGTTGTTTGGAATGGTTAAGTTGTCTTTCCCACCTAAATCCAAAGAGAATGTGTGCGTTTCTTTGGTCGCTCTTACAGCACCCCTCTCCGCAAGTCTGATGTGGTGATTTGTTCTGTCTAACTAACTGGCTTATCTTAGTGGTGGGACAGGAGTTTAGAGCGTACAGCTGTGTTTGTATCTGAGAGGATCTAAAATGGAATGAGCCCTTCTACAGTTTCTCTTTCTAATTTTCTAATTTCACTTTGCTGCGTGCACAGTAACTCGATTCCTTCCTTGATTCCTTCTGATTCAGAAGCAGCTGGGATTGAGCTCTGTATGTGTGTTAGGTACAGTGGGTAGAGCCAGAAGAGAAGTTTGCAGACTGCTCAGGTGGTTGTTTGAGGAGTGGTGTTTGTTCCTCACCTCTGCAAGCATGTAACTGAAGGTCCTAGCCTACCTCCTCCCAAAGATAAACAGGGTGTGCTCACACATACTCGCAAATGTCTTGCGTTCTCATCAGTTTGAGTCTGCCCTCTGTTTAGCTGTGGGATTAGCTCAAGAGTATCAAACATAATTCTGCTGTAAATTAGCTTAGGAAATTTCCCATTACTCAGCAGATTTTCTGCCAGACTGACCTAAGAGAGAGAAAGGACTCTTGTGGCAGTAAGAAAGGATAATCACGGAGCAATAGAGCAGTCTGTTCAGTAGTCTTTAATTAGTAGGGTAATTAGTACTCATGCTGTCCTCTTAAGGCAATGTCAGCCATCAGGAGTTGAACATTTTCTACAAAGTTTCTAGAGTTAACATAAGTTTCCAGAGACTTGATACAGTAGCAATTTGCTCTGACCTGTTTAGGCGGTTTTGTATGACTTACTTTGACCTGTAGTGTTTACTCTTTGTTGGACAATACAGGGCAAGAAAAAATACTGTAGGGGTATAATGGGGATTAAGACTGTAGACAAAAGTGCACACAAATAATTATCCAGAGTTTTTTTAAATGATTTATACCAAAATTCCAAGTTGGCCTTGACCCTCCTCTCTTTCTAAATACAGAAGCAAAATCCAACTGAAGTGTCTCAATCTGAGCTGCAACACACAACTATAATGTCTTGCTTCTCATAAAGAAAGGAGGAAAGTGTTTGAAACCCACAGAATCTCCATAGCTCTGCTGGTATTCCCAAAGGATGGGTACCCTTGTTTCTGAGTGGATTGGCCAAGTGGAACGTGAGGGAGCGGTGGTATAAGTTACAGTCTAGAGAAAGCGCACCTTTGAAAATGTTACTGCCTGTATGGAGTTGGGGTTTTTTAAAGGCTCTTTTCCGTAATGAAGAGCTTCCAGCTTTTTCAAAAAACAAAAGGGCATTTTAGGAGGGAGTTGCTGCCTTGAGTTGTTGATTAAAACAGCTACATTCCCTGGCTACATCTGTTGTGGTTTTGCTGTTTCACAGGCTGCAGAAGGGCCAATGACACTACTCTGTGCATCATTTTATTCCACTACAGTTTATCCCAGCTATAGAGTGAAGGGACAGTATCTATATCTCCTCTGAAATACAATATAGTTTAGGTGTGTTCTATCCCAGGTTGAGTTTGATGGAATCTGTGGATCCTTGTAGCATGAAAGAAGGAAAGTTTCCTGTTTATTGTTTCATATAAACAGAAGCGTAGATCTAGCTAGTGCTGGCAGAATGGAAAGTCCCCTTTTTTGAGTTAAAAGTCAAGTAATCTGAATCGGTTTCTCTCTGTGTGGCCATAGGTTTTCATTTCTTTGATTAAGTGAAGCAATCTCATGTACAACCTATTAGAAAACACCTCAGTTTCCTGGAATAGCATATTGTGGTAACATATTTCAAAGGCAGAAGGGTGAGTTTCATTGAAGTGGTCTCAGAGTATGAACTAACAGCTCTGATCTTCTGAAATGGGGACCTGGTGGACTGCAGTGTTCAATGCTTTGGTTCTTTCTCTCTAACTGTAGCAGAAAGCTCCAGCTCCTGGGCACTCTCATCCAGCAGGAATGAGAATCAATGTGGTGAACAACCATACCCACAAACAGGTGTGTGCTGCTCTGTACTCTCTGTTGGATACTTCTGGGGGAAAGGAAGGTGCCCATAAACACTGGTGGGAGAGGAAAGTGTTTGGAATCCCTCTAACAGCTCAGCTCCCTATTCTTGCATGGTTAAGATACTTTCACGGTAATTGAGGTTTTCATTTAGTCTGGTTGAGCTTCATTCCTTGTGTGTGACATGAATGCAAAGTAGATATTCCCAGATTTTTATCTGTGTGTGCTAATGTTTTATTTTCTAGAGCCTGTGACCTTTAGCTCTGATGTCTTTCTGTAAAATTTCTCAGTGACACCACATCAGATCAAGTTGTTGGTTGTTTTGATTCACCATCCTGCCAGCCTCTTCAGAGAATGGATATGATTGTACATGGTCAAATGTTCAACAGTGAGGTGGGAGAGGGTACAACCTTCCTGTGAAATCCCAGCTGTGGGGCCCTGCTGGAAACCTGATGTTAACTGGTATTCTGATGTACTTGCAAAGTTGCCATAGCCCTGAGCAAGCAGGACTTGAGGAGGACCCTGGAATCTGTGCTGTCTCTCCTGGGATCAATTTTAAAGGCCTCTGTCATAGCCCCCAGCTACTCAGCCACTTTACCAGCTTGGGTGCTTTCAGAAATGAAGTACTCTTGTTATTTTAGTCTGGCCCGTGTACATCCACTATTACGTGAAGTATTGGAAAACTGACAGTCACAGTATCATGTCCTGAGTTTTTTTTGGCCTCGATGATGGTAACTTTAGCTATTTGTGCATGTTACCTCTACATTGACCTGCTGCCTTCACCTGTTGCAGACACTGTCACTTAAGGAAGTGTCTCCATTATTGTGACCCTCATCCCTCTGAGCCTTGAATCTGTTTCATTTGTGTCAATCTCAAGTCCATTGTTCTTGTGTTTTTCACAGTTCTTTTCTACACAATTCGTTGGGGTTTTTTTTTCACCCTTCACAACATTTCTGTGACTGCAACAACTTTCCTGTTTGTAAACCAGAATCTTACTGACTATGCAAACCCATTGCTAATCCCTCCATTTTTCTTTACCTTTCCACCGAGCTAATGGGAAGCTGCTTTGAATTGTGACTTCGTATGTTCTGGGCAGTGCCAACGTGTAGAGACTTTTTCTTAATGTTATTTAGAGTCGATGAAAAAATATTGGTGTAGGAGTTTGCTTCAGTATTTTAAGGCAGGGTTATGGTGTGAAGTTGAACTGGGAAGAATAAATTATTCATTCAGTCAGCCTCCTAGTGCAGTGTTTTCTAGTGCCAGATGGATGTGTGCTGTGCTGAGGAAAGCAGGCTACTCAAAAGGAACGTTTGGTTCAGATGGATTTGGCAGGCATCTGCTTAATTTAACAAAAAAAAAAGTCATTAAAATGGAATCATATGCACAGGCTTCAACTTTAAAGGTAGCAGGGTGCTAAAGTAAGGCACTGGGGTTTTATTCCATCAGTGTCATTTCCTCGGCCCTGATAAGGTTTAGGGATTAAAGAAATCTCTATGTGGTTTCAGGACACCCAGAGAAACAACTTTACCGTGGCCTTTTTGGCAAAGAAGTTTGATAGTGTTTGTGCTGATGTTTGGAAATGGATTTGCTGTACCTTCAGCCTTGTGTCCCCAAGCTGAAAGGGCAGGAGTAAAGTCCAACGTAGTCATCTTCATTACCTGAAGAAGGCTGGAGACAAGAGAGAACTTATTTTGGAATTGATGTTTGGTTTAAGTCTGCCTGCTTATAAACTCTGACCTCGCTTCTCTTTAGGGTCTGTATGACATGGAAGATGACGATGAAAGCGTCTCTCCCCTCACTAGCAAACAGATGAAAATCACCACGACCAACAGTTTCCTGCACAACGCGGTAAGGGATGATCTGAGCAGTCCCCACCATGCCATGCTCACACAGAGTGGACACAAGCTGCAGCTTTACAAGGCTTATGTTGTCTTAAAGTATGTAAATGATGCTTTCTCCTGAGATGTTTGCTCTTCACCCCACCTGTCCCTTTGTGTCGGTGCTTCTAGTGTTATTTTTGGGACAGTGGCCTTTTAGGCTAACTGTGGTTTTATAGGCTTTTTGCAGCTAGAATGTGTGCTTTCTCCCCTGCTGGCGGCTTGGCAAGTGTTAGCTCTTGGCTTTCATCTTCTTGGGGAAGTGCTTTGAAACCTCTCTCATTAGTCTTTGAGCAAGCAAGCAAGCTAGAGAAGCTTGCAGCTCTAGCTGCTTCTAGAGACTGGATGTCAAAGCAGGAAATCTCTTGCTGTGCAAAACCTCAGTTGACAGCTTTTTGGGGAGTACCGATGCTCTGGAGAAGGTGGGATTTCAACATAGGGAAGTGTGAAATCCTGCTCTTAGGATGGGATAACCCTCTGCCACTTAAGCTGAGAACTGACTGGCTAGAAGGCAGCTTTGTAGGAAAGAGCCTGGGTATCCTTCTGAGTAATATACTGAGGATGAGTTAGCAGTGCATCCTTCTGGCGGTGAAGGCCAACTGTAGAGGGCGTGTTGGTAAGATAATAGCCAGCAAATCAAGGAAGAGAATAACTCCCATCTGTTTGGCCTTTTGAGAATGCATGTAGAGCCCTGTTTTAGGGCTCTGAGAGACAAGAAACACACTGACAGACTGGAACCAGTACAACAGGGTGGTCAGAGGGCTGCAACCTGTGATGCGTGAGGAGACGGAGGGAGTGCAGTGTCTCTTAAGGCTGAGAAGAGAAGGCTCTGGTGAGATGTGTTCACTCTTGCTGCCTAATACATGATCTTAGAAAAGGCAAAACCTAGACCCTTTTCAGGAGTAATCAGGCAGAAGATAGGCCAACAAATATGTTACAGCAAAATAAATTCTAGTTGGATGGAGAGGGGACCATTTTGTGCAGTTCTTGGGGTACTGATCAGCATCTGGCATGGGGATCCAGGGAGGCTGTTAAATGGCCATTCTCAGATACTCAAAGAGATGGGCAAAGCCTTGAGCCAGCCTGAGGTATCTTTGAAGTTAGCCCTGTTTCAGACATGGAGATTGGACGTAGATTTGCCCAGATTTATTCTGTGGTTCTGAAAAAAAACCAAATTCATGTGACTTTACCATCACGTGGGCAGTACAATGGTCATCTCACGTCTTTCTGATGTGAGCATCCAGAATAGAGCTCCTGGGCATTGGTGATCCTTAAAAGCAGCCTTATGGGTGGTTGTGGGCCTTTTCAGGAATAAATGTGTTCTCTCCAGTGTTCACAGCAGCTGCCAAGCACAATTTTTCATCTGACTTAAAAGTTGGGTAGTTGTAACCAGAAAGGGCACACAAAGACATGGAGTGTAACCGAGCTTGGTGTTTCTGAAGATGTCTGTACTAGGGCAGCTATTCTTGTCAATGAACAATCTTTGCAAGCACTTTGTAAAGGACTTGAATATTTGGTGAGGGAAGTGCCCTTTTGGGATAAATGTGTCTTTTTGTGTTTACGCCCAGAAACTTGTCTGAAAGCAGAAAGTCTCCAGCACTGTAGTAGTTTTGACACTGGGAACCATGTCTAGTTCTTGGTACCTGTTAGCAATGCTCTCCTGCTGTTGGTGCTTGAAAAAGAAGGGTGATTTTTTTGTAACCTACAGCTCTGGGAGATACTTTGTTCCTTCTTCTTGTAGACTGGGTTGAGCGGCAATAAGTTCTCCCTGTCCAAGACTGTTCCCTTGACTAAAGTGGTCCAGAACGATACGTACACAGCTCCACCTGCACCTCCCTCTCCTGCACGGACAAAGGCCTTGACAAACATGTCCCGGACCTTAGTGACAAAGGAGGAGCCTCCAAAAGAACCAGCGCCTGTTGAGGTGAGCTTGAGGGCAGGGGGAGATCCTCCTTATAGATGTCTTTGAAACATCTGAGACTTGCTGTTCGTTGGTCAGGGGTGCATCTTGTTTCTGCCTGCCTCCTACCGTGATTTTTGGGGACTCCATCAAGCTTATTCTGATAACTACAACCTGTGTCCCAAGAGTTTGAAACTCTCTAAACATCTTTTTCTTCAGTTTGATTGGGGATTCTCAGCCAATGCTTCTCAACTTTTCTGCCTAGCATGTGAGCACGTGGTCTTGAGGAGTCTGTTTTGCAGGGAGGTGGCTGTTTGGATGGTCCTTGGTGGTTTCCACATCCCTACAAATACTGTTTAAACCCTACTAGATATGTGGTGTTGTCTGCTGCTGTTAGCAAGGAGAAAAACAAGCTTCTTCCAAATACAACTTTTTGCTGTTCACACAAAACCTCTCAGGCAGTTTATGGACATCCTGCCTGGAGCTGTTTTGCCAAATGCCTGATGTGTGGGTAACCCACTGGGTATTCCCAAGCATTTTGAGTCCAGCGTGCTCTTGGGGCTGGAGCCAGGTTTCAGGGTTTGCTGGCTGGTGTGGACTGCAGCTGAGACACACATTTAACATGTGGCCACAACCAGAGAGCACTGTGTCTGTATGCAGATTAGATTCGTGTTGTGTATGGGAGTGAAAGGGAAAAGTTACTTCAGAGAGAAACCAGCCTGGACATTGGACTCCTTGTCACCATGAGAGGAGCTGTGCTTCTGTAAGCATTGATAGTTCCCATTAGCAGCTGCAGCTCTCTGGTGTGTGGGTGTGTGTGGGTGTGTGTGGGTGTGTGTGGGTGTGTGTGGGTGTGTGTGGGTGTGTGTGGGTGTGTGTGGGTGTGTGGACTTCCCCAAACATCCCTTTAGTGACTTTGTTTTTTTATGCTTTCTTTGCTGTGCTGTCTTGCCTGCTGACCTTTGTGATGCTTTTGTTTGTGTTGGCAGCTGGCATTCAGTCCTCTGGAAGGCACAAAGATGACCGTAAACAATCTGCATCCTCGAGTGACAGAGGAAGACATCGTTGTGAGTGTTGCTTACTGCCAAACCATGTATGAGTGACACTTCCTTCCCTTGTCCTACCCCTCTTGATAAATCCACGAATGCACTGAAGAGGGCTGTGGTGTGATTTGGTGGGTGGGTTTAGTTTCCTTGCAAAAACTTTGAAGGTTTCTCATTGTTTTGTGTTTTGTTCCAATTTTTTTTGTAAGTGTGTGGTTCAGATGGGCCAAAATCTCTTCCCTAGAGTGTACTGAGGTACCTGGCATCCCTTAGAAGGGTTCATGCCAAATGATGCTTGATGTTCTCCTTGAACTTATGCCGTGCTCCTCCCCAATCTAAGTTATCTGAGCACTTCCATTCTCAGCAGGGACGAGTTCCTTTGTGACCTACTCTAGGTAGCCCTGCTCTGGTAGGGGGGTTGGACTAGATGATCTTTTGAGGTCCTTTCCATCCCTTGTGATTCTGTGAGAATGATCCTGCTCTTCGTGTGTGAGACAGTACCGAGTACTACCCTTGAACCTTCTGCTTGTGCAACCTCTGTTACTAATGCCAAGTGCTTGTCCCATTGCAAGAACCCTAAGACGAGTGTCAGGGTTCAGCATGTATTTGCTAAGCAGGGCGAGTGGCACAATTAGGAAAGGAAGCCTTTCTCACTCAATGCCTTTGATTGAGGTGGTGTCTTTGAGGTGACCGTAGCCATGCCTAACTCTGCCCTCAGGAGTTATTCTGCGTGTGTGGCGCTCTGAAGCGAGCCCGGCTCGTGCACCCTGGAGTGGCTGAGGTGGTCTTTGTGAAGAAAGAAGATGCTATCACAGCATATAAGAAATACAACAACAGGTGCTTAGATGGTAAGTTCGAGGGAGGCAACAGTTGCTTTTAGGATAGTTAAATCAACAATGACTTTTCCACCTCAGTGGAGAGTTTAAAAGCGTCTCAGGTACTTACCTGTTACTAAGAGAGAGGGAATGCCACAAAATCAGTTCAAGACTAGGGAATATAATATACTGCTATGCAACCAGCAGAATGTATGCACAGTTTAAGAAGGAGGGTGTATGCACACCTAGGAGGAGGGTGCTCAAAGCTAGAGACAGAGTCCCAGTGAGTCTGCTGGCCTGACTTCCACATTAAATGGAATTTGTTTCTAATCCAGTGCTGAGAGATAGCTACCCTTCAGGAAGGCTTTACCTGCTTACAGAGTAGCTATTTGCAAAGTACAAGGAAAACTAATATTTGCAAAAAAATCTCAAAGCATAGTCAGAAACATTTAGAGCTGGACTTGTGAAACAATATCAGCTTCTCCATAAACTTTAACAGTGCAGTTTTTAATCTGGATCTACCTGCAGTGTTGTTACAGACAGAAATCAGCTGGGGATTTTTAGCTGTTTTTCTTTCCGTAGATGAGTGATGTGTTAGGAATGTCAGATGAGGCAGCTCAGAATGGGAGATTCTCTTCTGTCTCTGCTAAGGGTTTTGAACCTATTTGTAACAAGTCTTGATTAGTGTGATTCTTTATGTTGCAACGAGTGTTTCAGTGGCTATTCTGTTGCTGCAACAGCAACACATGTATCAGCTGTTCCTTCACATTTCCCCAGCATGTGGAACACTGCTGCTTGCACTGTTGTGTGGTGTTTCTGGGGTCTTGCCTTACCATAATTCTGATAGAGGGACTTTTCTATTGTGTTTTTGTTTAGGTCAACCAATGAAATGCAATCTTCATATGAATGGGAATGTCATCACCTCAGACCAGCCTATATTGCTGTAAGTGTCCCTTGGGTGGGAGGAAGAACCAAACACACCTGTAGGTTCTGTTTTGAGGAGAACCTGAGGGGAGGGAAGCTGTTGGCCAGTTGTTGGCCTGTGAATGTTTTCCTTCTCTTCCTCTCTGTGTCATTCTGAGTTGTACTGAGGGCAGTACACCTTGACTCCATAGTGGTTTTTTAATCCTCCAGCCGATTGAGTGATACTCCTTCAGTGAAGAAGGAAGGAGAACCACGCCGGTCAAGTGCAAGCACCTCCTCAAATCCCCCAGCTGAAGTGGACCCTGACACTATCTTGAAGGCACTCTTCAAATCCTCAGGGGTCTCTGCCTCTGTGCAGCCTACAGAATTCAAAATTAAACTCTGAGAAGGGGCAGCGAGCAGTGGACTGGAAATCTCATTGAAGCTGGGGAATGAGAAGAGTGCAGGAGTGCAGATGTTATTTGCATTTACCTGCCTTGAGGGTTTTTTTTTTTGTTTCTATGAGCGCTACCTTACTGTACAATAGTGTTTCCTCTTGTGTGTGTACTTTCTGTTTTCATAGTTGGAGTTTTCTTCCATGTTTTTTTTGTTTCCAAAAGAGTAACCTCCCCCTTCTGCCGGTAATGTATTACTAAGCATATACCATGTAACTCCCTCCTTTACTCCAGAGCCTCTAATGGCCATTAAAAGTGCACATAGACTTTGAGGGAAGGAGTGGTGACCTCCTTCTCTTTTCTTCTGCCTGACCTTTAACTCAAAGGTGCATCCCCTTGATTATTAAGAGGTGAGAACACCATGTTGTCTCTGAAATTGCTGCACTGGGTACAAAGTCAGGTGTGGCTCCATGCAGGAAGCACCGTCTTGCATCTTTGACTCATGTACCACGGCTGCACTCTGGCTCTTGGACGTTTTTCTGCTCAGCAGCTGTGACATGGAGAAGTGTGGAAAACTGAGCTTTCCGTGGTGTGTACCAGGCAGAAAGGACACATGCACACGTGTACCACCCATTGTGCTTGGGAGGGGTGCTTCAAGTCTGGGAATGCAGAGAGCTGCGGGGCAAAAGAATGCTCTGGCATTTATATGATGAATAGATTGGCCCTGTAGGGTCAGGCTCAGTTGCCCTCTTCCTTCTGGACTGAGAAATTGGAACCAGTCTTGTGTTCAGAGCTAGAGGAAAGCCAAGTGTTTCACTCCCTTTAGACTGTGTTGCATCCTCCTGGTGACACAGGGACATGAATTTGTTTCTTACTTTCTGACTTTCCCAGCCTCCTATAAAAAGGAAGGAGCTGGGGCCTTTCTCGGATACTGCTGTATAGGGAGCAGTCTTTCCTTGCACCTGAGAACTCACTTCTTTGAGAGATGTCATTTGGGCAATGTTTGGCTGCCATGCAGGTGTGCTGCACGCATGCGTGGCTTGGGTACACATGCACGGCTTGCTGCACTTCATGGCTTCTTTAGGAGAGGAGTAGTTTGCACTCCCTAAGGAAGACATAGGAGAGAGGAGTGTTAAGCGAGTCCCATGCAGAGCAGCAAGGATGTAGCTGGGGCCAGTGAAGCGTCTGTAAGGAGCCACAGGCCGTAGGTGGCACTTGCAGTACTTCCTCAGTACAGCCGTCTCGCTGTGGGCATCTCAAGCCCCAGTAGCTCCCTTTGTTTCTATTTGTTCAAACTGTATTATAAGAGAGGAAAGCTGAAGTGGTTGGGGTTTGAACTCGATCCTTGTAGCTAGAAGACAAACTGAATCCATTTTGTTTGGCTCCACTGAACTCTAATGAACTCTGGGTAACTGTTCTAAGTCCAGATTCCATTTCTTGGTCAACCCTCTGTTTCTTTGGCTTTCTTGTTCTGTATTAACTCTTTGCTCTGTCTAGCTTGTGCAGGCCATTCCTCTCTCTCCCTGTATCCCTTTTAGCCATGACAATAACCGAGGACTGGGCAGGACTAGTTTTTTTTCTGGAGTACTCTCTCTTGATTGGGAAGCCAACGACACCGTTTCTGGTGCGGTGCTTCACATGAACAGCAGATGTTTATAGGGAAAGGGACCCGAGACAGTTGTTCTCTTTTTTTTTTTTTAATTTTTAGATTGCCCATCCAACACCTGTGTTTTATTAAAATAAAAAAGGCGAGGGGGGAGGGGGAGAAAACATGAGGGGCTGAAGAAGATAATGTATTATCTGTTTCTGAATAAACGTTTGTTATACTGAGAGTGGATTCTAAGCCTTGTTAGATGCAGTGAAGAAGCTTAGAAGGGAGAAAGTCTACTCTGGGGCTGTGAAAGGCCTGGAGCGGCGGCGGCGGCGGGTCCCCTCCCTCCCCCTGAGGGAACTGCTCGGGCTGAGGGGACCCGCCGCCGCCGCCATTATCAGCGCCGCCCCTGCGCGGTAAACTACATGTCCCGTCAGCCCCCGCGCCCCGCCACTTCCCGCCGAGCTAAGATGGCGGCGGCCGTCGAGCAGCGTGTGGGCGCAGCGGCGCCGGCGGGTTACACGGGTGAGGGGGCTCGGGAGGGCGGGAAGGGAGCGGGTGGCCGAGGCGGTAGCGGGGTCTTTAACCGGTGCGTCGCTCGCAGCTCTGACCGTGAAGTTCGGGGAGCGGCAGCGCTCGGCTCACTGCCTGTTGGTGAAGGAGCACCAGGTGCGGGAAGGGGCCGGCGCCGCGCACCCGCCTCGCCGCACGCTCTTCGTCCTCAACGTGCCCCCGTACTGCAGCCCGGTGAGTGCCGGGGGCGAGGGCACGGCCTCGGGGCCGCGGTGCCGGCGGCTGGGCAAAGGGGCCGTGCCGGCCGCGGAGCCTCCCGCCGGGCTCCGGCGTCCGTGCGTGAGGGGCCGAGGAGAGGAATCGCTCCCGCTCCTCCCTACCGCTTGTTCTCTCTCCTTCCCCGCCTCGAGGAGTCTCTGTCAAGGCTGTTCAGCCGCTGCGGGCAGGTCCAGGCTGTGGATATCTGTGACAAGCCGGAGCCGGGGGAGAAGAAAGAAAAACTGACGTCGAAGTTCTTCAACCGCAAAACTGCAAAGGTAGAAGCTCGGCGGGGGGAGAGGAGCGCTGGTGCTGTGGTGGTCGGAGTGGGCAAAGATTGCCAGCAGCGAATGGTGCTGTTTGGAACACGAGATACGGCAAGCCAGTGGGGGCATTGGGCGGTGCGATTACTTCTGTTTGCCTTACCTTTTGTTGCTGTCCCACCACAACTTGTAGTTTGGCTTTTGCTTCGTTTGCTCTGTACTGAAGCTCTGTTCAGCATCACCAGTTTCCCCACTGTATCTGACCGGCCTAAGTGCCTTTCTTCTCTTAGGGATTTCAAGTGGCATATGTCGTGTTCAGGAAACCAGCTGGCGTCCAGGCAGCCAAGGCCTTGTCAGGGGAAGGCCCCTTGCTGATATCAACTGAGAGCCACCCTGTGAAAACTGGCGTTAGCAGTAAGTCAGCCCAAGCTATTTTCCTGATGGCTAGTTCTGGTGAAGAACTACACTTGTTCCTTGCTGAATCCTACCCAGCATGTCCTAGATTGTCTGAGCCAGGAGATATCCAGTGTTTCATTGTCCTGCTTTTGTTATTCACAAGGTAGCAATCTTCTTGTACTGGATGGACGTTGTGGTCTGGTCCAGTTACCTTATGGGAGAATGGAGTCACTTGGTACAATGGAAGGGCAGTTTTTCCCCCTGACGTCTTTTCAATATCACATAGATTCAAAGAAAATGCCCATTTCTTGCCCTGAAAACAGAACCCAGCTTCAGTAACAGGAACCAGGTGTCTGTCAAAATGACAGCACTTCTGATATGGCCCCTTGTCAGGAGCACAGGCCTGAATGTTACCCCTCTTGGGCTCCAGGCTGGCCCACTCCTGCTTGGGAAAGTTGCAGGCTCTTCCCGTCGCTTCCCAGCTGTCACCAGGCCACAAGCCGATTGAGCTGTGGCAGAGGGGAGGCTGAAGAGGAAGAGGAAGGAGTGTGTCCTTCCTGACAGCAGTTCTCTGTAGAGCTGCCCAAAGGCATCACGCTGGGGCTCGTCTCTAACAGAGGCTGCTGCTGAGTTCTGCCCTGTGTGTCTCAGAGTGGATCGCCAGCTATGAGGCCTCAGTCGTGGATCCGGAGGAGCTGAAGGCTGAGGTGGATGCCTACATGGAAGCCTATGACAAGAAGATAGCAGAGGTGAGGCCAGGCTGGGCAGGGAACCCACCTAAGTGGTTTGTGTGGAGAGAGGGGAGGAAGAGGGAAGATCTCTCGGTGGAAAGGGCAGAGGGAAATACACTGATTGGCAGGGTGGTTTTACTCCTAATTGCTGGGGGACAGTCACATCCTGGTTTGGACCACAACACCTGACCCTTGCACCCAGGACTTACAGTAGGTGCCACAAATGGACTGGGCCCTGGCTGGTGTGCAGCATGGTGACAGATGGCCTCAAGTTGCTCCAGGGGAGGTTTGGATTGGAGATTAGGGAGAACGTTTTCACTGAGAGGGTCGTCAGACACTGGCACAGGCTGCCCAGGGAGGTGGTGCAGTGTCCCCACCCCTGGAGGTGTTTAACAGATGAGGTGCTGAGGGACGTGGTTCAGTGCTGGGCTCGGCAGCGTGAGGGCGGTGGTCGGACGCGATGGTGTTAAAGGTTGCCTCACACCCTCCGCACTGAGCTGCGTTCCCCGTCCTGCCGCCGCAGGAGGAAGCCCGAGCGGCCGAGGAGGAGGGTGTTCCGGACGAGGAGGGCTGGGTGAAGGTGACGCGGAAGGGCCGCAAGCCCGGCCTGCCCCGCACCGAGGCCGCCAACCTGCGCCTGCTCGAGAAGGAGAAGCGGAAGAGGGCCCGCAAAGAGCTGCTCAACTTCTACGCCTGGCAGCACCGCGAGACCAAGAGAGAGCGTGAGTGGCACAGTCCTCCCGCCCCTGCCCGGGTCTGTCAGCTCTCACGCTGCGGCCCAAAACTTGTCCCTTTTCCCTCAGTGGAGGCTGTTGGCTGAGTGGCTGCACAAATGGCCTCGCCAGCCCGTGGGGGCCTCTTGCCATCACCTTCCTAGCAAGGGCCGCTGGAATATTTTGCGGGAGAGCACGTGGGTCACGGCTTTCTGCTGGGTGTTTCCTCGGTCAGCATGAAGGCAGCAATCCCATTCAGCGGGATCTCGACCGGCTTGAGAGTTGGGCAGAGAGGAACCTCATGAGGTTCAACAAGGACAAGTGCAGAGTCCTGCATCTGGGAAGGAACAACCCCATGCACCAGTACAGGCTGGGGATTGACCTGCTGGAGAACAGCTCTGCAGAGAGAGACCTGGGAGTCCTGATTGATAATAAGCTAAACATGAGCCAACAGTGTGCTCTCATGGCCAAGGAGGCCAATGGCATCCTGGGATGCATCAAGCAGAGTGTGGGCAGCAGGTCAAGGGAGGTTCTGCTCCCCCTCTACTCTGCCCTGGTGAGGCCTCATCTGGAGTCCTGTGTCCAGTTCTGGGCTCCTCAGCTCCAGAGGGACAGGGAACTTCTGGAGTGAGTCCAGCACAGGGCCACCAAGATGATCAGGGGACTGGAACATCTTTCATACACGGAAAGGCTGCGGGAACTGGGGCCTGGAAAAGAGGAGACTGGGGGGAGATCTTATTAACATTTACAAATATCTAAATGGTGGGTGTCAGGAGGTTGGGACATCCCATTTTTCAATGGTATCTAGCAACAGGACAAGGGGTAATGGGATGAAGCTGGAACACAAAAAGTTCGATTTAAATATAAGAAAAAACTCTTTCACTGTTGAGGTGAGGGAGCCCTGGCACAGGCTGCCCAGAGGGGTTGTGGAGTCTCCTTCTTTGGAGGTCTTCAAGACCCACTTGGACATGTTCCTACACGACTTGATCTAGGTGAACCTACTTCTGCATGGGGGTTGGACTAGATGATCTGTAAAGGTCCCTTCCAACCCCTACCATTCTATGATTCTATGAATGGAAAGGGCGAACTGGCTGGTTTCCTCCCCAAGAGGGAGCTGCAGCACCGCCGGAGCCGAGCGGGCAGAGCCCCGGCTGGGCACTCCCCCCGCCCGACAGAGCCGCTCAGGGAAGCGTGTGTGTGGGCCGGTGCCAGGACTGAGCTGAGCCCTCCTGCTGCGCGAGAGGGAGCTGTGCTGCTCCCGTCTGACCTCTCCTCTGTTTCTCTTTCTGCGCGTTTCAGACATCGCCCAGCTAAGGAAAAAGTTTGAGGAGGACAAGCAGAGAATCGCACTGATGCGAGCCCAGCGCAAGTTCCGGCCGTACTGAGCTCTGTGATGCCTGTGGCCTCCACGTTCCCAAGGATTTCAAGGACTTGAGGCAGCTTCAGGTTATCCCTGCTTGGATGGGAGATCCCAGCATCTGCTGCTGGAGGAGGAGTTCCCTTCGCTCGCATCCTCCTGCTCTCTGGCACCACTTCCACGGGTGCTCAGGTCAAGGGGCTGAGGCACTTCTTGTGACAACCTGTGTCTCCTTGCTGCCTGAGGCCCTCCTAAAGCTTGGTGAGATTTGGGACCGACCTAGCATGGACTCTGCAGGGACAGGGAATGGCTGAAGAACTCTGAGTAAACTGCTGCTATGTTCTCAAAGTGTGGGGATGCCTGTCTCCCCTTTGGCCTGCCATGGGGGACAGCTGCTTTTGTGCTGGGTTGGCAATAAAAGTCATGGCTTCTCTGCTGGCGCTCTTTTGCACGTTTTACCTGGGGTGGGTAAGAAGAGGAGGGAAGTGACCTTGGGAAACGCCCAACTGGCAAGTTCCTAGACCTCTGTCCCGAGGAAAGATGAGCAGTTTGGTTCAGAGCTCTACTGCTTCCCTCAGTGTTTCCCTCTCAGCCAGGTGTTGAAGCGTCCAGGCTTCCAGCTTCATGTGGACTTCTCCAGCTACGTCCAGGGAGCTTCTGCTCTTCAGCAGCATCACTAGACTGAGGCGAGACAGCAGCTTTCCCAGGCCTGTGCCCACTGAGCCTGTCCCCAGCCCCCAGGAGGCAGGTAAGGGGGGCAACAGGCACAGCCACCTGCACTGCACACAAACAGCACCTAACCCTTGCTCCCCCCTGGCTACTGTGTGGTCAGAAAGGGGCTGTAACCCACCCCCTCCCCAGTCCAGCCTCAAGGCCTCCATCTGGCCATAACCATGAAGGCAAGGTGGGAAATGGTGATATATTCCAGAGATATGGGGTAAAATGGATTTACCCTCCCTAGAAACCCCACTGCAAATGCAGTTTCCATTGCATGGGGAAACTGCCAGGCCTGCTTGCTTCAGCTGGCTTTCTGCATCAATTTAAGGAGGAGGCAGACAGATCCTTTAGATGCCCTGTCTCAGGCAGGCTGCATGTCAGAATCACTGCCTCCTAGGCAGGTGTGTTGGCATCCAAGAAAGGAGGCTCAGTCTCCTAGAGAGTCAAGACAGCAGCGTTAACATGGAGAGATTAATCTTTATTTAGAAGGACAGAAATCATCTCTGCCAACTTGCCCATTAGTAGTAGTTGTCCCAGCCGCTTCAGCTAGAGGATTAGTGACTCATTCCCTGGGAATTCATGAAAATGGCCTCCTGGGCCCAGGTGAACTCTTCTTTAAGGCTTTTAAAAAGCAGCAGCTCTCACAGTAGAACAGAGATGCTGAGACCCTTTGGCCACGTTCCTGTGTGACCTGACCGAGGGGAACCTCCTTTAGCAGGGGGTTGTGCGATCTCTAGAGGTCCCTTCCAACCCATACCATTCTGTGATTCTCTGTGCTCTGGCACCCGTGGAAGCAAGTGGAGAAGCAGAACACTTCCTGTTTTTTCAGGTCTGATCCTGGGAGGAGACTGGTCAGACTGCCTTCAAGGAAGAGATGAGATGAGCCACTGGTGCTGCTGGTCCCCTAGAGGATGCCTCTGCCTGTATTCCTGCTCCACTTAAGGATGCAAGATGGCAGCAAGCAAAAGGAAGGCGACTCTGGGCCTCTCTCCCTGTACTCACAGAGCTGGAAGGGGAGGAAGGACTCTTCCCTTTGACCACTGAGATAATTTGCTCAACTCTCCTCCAGGGAAGCCCTAGCAGACCTGCTCCCACCCTGCAGTGAGCTAAGTTTAGGAAAAGGTATCGTGAAACTGATGTTGGATGCCAGGTAGGAATGGTGCTGGTTCCTCCAGAGACTGCTTTTATAGCTCTGTGTTCTCCTGGACTGCTGCAGCAGCGAGGGCTTCCTAGAGCCTGGCTCTGGCGTTCTGTGCCATCAGGAAGTTGCTGATGATCCCAGACACCACCTCAGGCTCGTTCAGGTGCACAAAGTGACTCCCAGGCACCTCTACTAGCTGGATGTGCTGGAGGAAAAAGGTATGAGAAGATGTGGACCAGGCAAGTGCTCCCTTGGGCAAGCTATGCTTGCTGTGTGGCACTTTGTGCAGGGCAGAGGGGTGAGCAAGGCAGGACAGGGATGACAGGACCAGGGAAGAGCTGGGTGCAGAGGGCAGCACTAACTCAGGACTTGTGCAGCAGGGGCAAAGGCAGCTTCTCCCTGCATGTGAGGGCTGTGCCCTGCAGGAGGAGGGTGGTGGGGATGTCCACCAAGGTAAGCTGCTGCCAAGTTGTTGGCAGGTTGAGTTCAGATGTAAGGAAGGAGCTGGCTCTCACCTCTTTGAGGGTGGACTCAAACTCCTCCTGTAGGGCTTTGGCAAAGTGGCTTCTGCTGTCCAGCTTCTGTGGTACCAGGAGTCCCTCTCGTGCTCTGGAAAGGAACAGCAGGGCTCAGATCAGCAGCGTGCCCCCCCTTGGCATTGGCTGCTCTCCTAGGCACAAACAGTGTCCCTAAGGCAGCAGTGGGACAGACCCAGCTGCTCTTTCCAGGATGTTTCTAAACAGCAGGGTTACAAGGAGCAGTCAGAGGAGCACGGTGCAGCTTGGCCCAGCACTTCTTTTCTATCCAGCTGTCCATTTAAAACCTTGGGTGATTGCCTAGTAAAGGCAGAGTGGAGACTGGTCAAATATTCTCCCCTCAGGACTGGCTCCTTAACTGGACTGATTACATCATTCCCTGCCCCCATCCTGTATTTTACTCTTAACTTTTTCCTCCCATACAGCTTCTACATCTGCCTTCTGTCCCTTTTCCTCTGCTCCATGCTGCTGTTTTAGGCAGGGTGTGCCCTGCTTGGAGAGGGAGGGACCAGGGCAGCCCTCCAGGAGAAGCCAGCATCACACCTCCTGCAGAGCTAATACCATGCTGTCTCCTCCCATGCTGCAGGGGATGGGGCAAGGTGACATCCCAGGCTCCAAGGCATGGACTGCACCTCATTCCTTATCTTCTAGCACTTCCCCCAATTTTTGAGAGGTTTTTTTAGCACCACCATCCAGGCCAAGGTAGCCAGAGCCTTGCACACCTTGCCCTCAAGGAGATGGGAGAAGTACAGAGCACTGACAGAACCAGCCACCTACTCAGACAGTTTAACAGCACGTGGAGCTCTGCATAAGCCCCTGGCTGCCTCCCAGCTTCTCCCTGCCCGGGCACCCAGGAGAGAGCTTGCAGGAGCCTGAATCTGGCCGAGGGGCAGCAGGACCAGGTGGAGGCTGCCACGATCTCACCTGTTGGCTCAGGTGAGGCATTTCAGGGTGTGGAGAAAGGGGCAGGCTGGGTTGCTGCAAGTGGGGAAGAGCCAGGCCAGGAGAACAAGCAGGAGCAGCGCTTGCCAGGATGGCCCCCGGCCACGGGGCCAAAGGTGGGGACGGAAGTCGTGGGATGGGAGCGTGAGGGCAGAGCACAGGGCAGGACTGGCATTTCCTGTCAGCACCAGGCTGGGGAGAGGATGTTCCAGCTGCTCTTTGCCTGCTCCAGGAGCCTGCCCAGCCCAGGGCAGGGGTAGGGAACTGGGAAATGCTTCTCACATTTGAGGCAGTACTGTTGTGCCAACTGGCCCAAGGGTCTGGGTGGCAGCTGCAGAGCAGGGGGTAGCAGAGGACTCCTTTCTGACCTTCATTCCCTCCACCCAGGGCCGCAGGGAGGCAGCGAGGGGTGGCTTGGCTTGTGCTCCACTCACACAATGATGAGAACACGGTCCTGGACCTTCTGCAGGAGCTTCACACACTGCTCCACCGTCAAGGACTCTCGATTTTGCTGCAGGTGCAAAGACAAGGAGAGTGGTAAAGGTGAGGGACAGCAGCTGGGGCAGAAACGTCCCCACAGCCTCGTGCTGGGCCTCGACAGGCAGCCGGGCTGTGTGCAGAGCAGCTGGCCCTGCACAGGCTCCTGCTGGCCAGCTGCATGTCAGGGCTGCCAACACCACTGCTGCTGGGATGCAGCACATCTGGGAATGATCTCATAGCAGAGAAAAGCTTTCAAGGTCCTTTTACCAAAAAGGAAGCAGCAGCCTGCTCTGTCTCTCACAGCCTGGCAGCAGCACAGGTAGGGGAGGCCCTACGTGCTCAAAAGTGGCACAAACTGTCAAAACATCAAGCATAAGGACCTGGCTCCACTCTGTCACCCTTTATGCTGGTGACCTGTCACAGAAGCTGATTGAAAGCATCCATCCATCTGCTGCCTGAAGAGTTACAATGGCAGGAAAACAGGGCCAGGAGGCTTTGGGACAAAGGAACTGCTAAAAAAACCCAGTAAGATTTTCCAGTGACTCCGTAAGCCGAGGCAGTTAATGATCCAGCTCGGCCTCTTTTAACAGCAGCATTTAAAAGGGGTGTGGGAAGCAGAAAGCAAACGCCTGGGTGGAGGCAGAGGCTGGGCTCAGTGAACAGGCCTCCACTCTGCCTGGGTTTCTCAGGAGCAGGAGGAGACACATCAGAAGAGCACATCAGCTCACCGTGCGGACTCTCATGTCTCTGTTGTACACCAGCCCTGCAATGAAAAGAAAACCAACAAACCGAGAGAAGGATTTAATGTCTCACAGGAGCTGCTGTTTCTCCACAGCTGTGGAGTCTGCCTACAACTCTTTAAGATGGGAGGCACAGGATTAATTCAGATTTCTCCCATTTTTCATTTCTTTTCTTTAGCTGTCCTGGGACTCGAGCACCAAGCCCAGTTGCTCTGCCTCTAGATTTTTAATTGATCACATTCAGACTGTGTGTAAACTTGCGTCCCAGGCACACTGTGCCCTGTGGGAGACCAGGGCTGCTGGCAGGGCTCTCCCCACAGCCTGCCAGCACCGTGAGCCCAGGCTCCAGCAACACCTTACCAGCGGGTGTCTCAGTCGCTCCTCGCTGCAGGAGGATCGCCCCTCCCTCCGCTGTCAGATGTCTGTTTGCTTCTAAGAGCCTGGGGGAGACACGACAGAGAGATTGTACTGCTGGAAAAGGGAGGAAGCCAAGCGAAAACGGCATGACAAGGTGACAGCAGAGCTCTCGGGCTGCTTCAGCAAAGAGCAGGAAGCAGCAGCTTCTGGCAGCAGAAGCAAAAGGTTTTGTTCAGGTTCCAGAAGAGGACTTGAAAGGGGAAATGTGGGGACTGTTTCCCTTTCTTGTTCATGCAGCGATAACTCTGTCCAAGGTGAGTGCAGGCATCAAAGGAAGAGGGCATGTGGGAACCCACCTCTGCAATGCTTCCTGGGGACTCCGTGCTTTGGGGGTTTGCTGCTTTGCCTCTAGGCTCAGTAATCTGTCAATCACCACCCGTTTGGATTTCAGCCATGCCTCAGTGTCCTGAAACAAAGAGAGGTAGGGAACAGGAGAAATCCCTCTCTTCTGAATCATTTTAGCCCTTATTGTCAGAAGGTAGAAGAGGACATTTCACCCTTCAACATCTCTCAAGAACATCACATTAAAAATGCCCACCTCTGGGGAAAAGGGAACGGTGATATTTAAAGAGGTAAGGGAGGAACAGAAAGATAAGGACTGCTGTGAAGAGCTTACTGCTTTTTACCCTTGCAATCTTTTCTACCCTTTCCTACCTCACCAGTTGAGGACAACTGTCTGAAAGAACAAGGGGAGTCTGTTATCTTTTGTGTTTCTGACCTCAGACCCTGTCCCACTTCTGCCACCCAAAGCCCCAGCCTCTGGTAGCAACGATGGCAGGTTGGGAATGTAGCTTTTGGTCCTGCCAGGAACAGGAAAAGAAATCCACCAGCAGCCTTGCACCCAGGTCACACAGCACGCTGTTGGCAAAAAGACAAACTCAGCTGGCAGTTGCTTGGTCAGAGGTTCCAGTTCCCTTTGTACAGGGGCACAGTCCAGACAAGTCAGTTCCTGTGCCAGCCAACTACAGGATGTGGAACACTACTGAGTGTCCCCAAGGGACACCCTAAGCAGGGACCCTAAGCCCATGCAGCAGAGAGCAGAGCTCTGCCTGCCAAAAAGAACAGCCCTCAGATTTGTGTGACCTGGTCACATCAGCACTGTCTCTGAACAAATGAGGGAAAGAAAAAACCCCCCACATCTATTTTTTAATGTAAAGAGCGGGGAAGGATGTGTGAAATCTCACCTCTGGAGCTGGCAGAAAGCCAAGACTTTCCAGCAGGATCAACTTGTCCACCATCTCAGGATAAAGGAAACAAAACTGAGGAGGGACAAAACAATATGAGAGAAAGAAAAAAGCTGAGCGTCGAGTGATGTTTTCATCTTGATACGGTGGAGAGAGGGGAAGAGAGGCCCTTCCCTGACCTTGAGATCCAAGTCCCATACAGGCTTTCCCTTCATCCCTCTCCCCTTCATTGTTCCAGCTGCAGAAATCATAAACCCCATCGTGAAGGGATTCTTTACTCACCATTCCTGCCACAGACCCACCTGCAAAGCAGAGAAGGGTTCTCAGTTATGCACAGGACAGCCCCTGGGATAAGAAACTCCCCTTACCCACAGCAGGAGCTGCCTTGGAAGCAGAAATTCACATTGTACCCAAGTACAAAGCCCCAGCTAGAGAGCAGGGCTCTCCCAGCAGGCAGGATGCAGGCACAGAGCAGGGCTGTTGGCCAGCTTTGACTCCCCGTCCTGCACTATCCCCACCTTCCTCTCAGGCACCAAAAGGCAAGGAGTTAAAATGGTGTGGTTTGCAGGTCCTGTGTGCTGTGGCCAGAGCATCCCTGGGGAGCAAAATCCAAACTGGGGGCAAAACCCAATCACATCTGCAGCACAAAGGGAGAGAGCCTAGAGTCTGGTTCCCCTCAGCAAGCTCCAGCAGCCACCAAGAAGGGCCTTGCAGTCCCCAGGCTTTGTGGTGTTGTGGGGACCAGGCAGGAAGGTCTGCTATGCATTCTCCTGCCCACGTTGACCCCTCTTTTGGTCCCTCCTAGGGGTGGGGGAAAGGCTCTTAGCAAGAATTACCACTGCACTACAGGGTCTTGCAAGCAGAGGCATTCCAAACAAGAGCACAGAGTTTTGAATCACTCAAGCAGGAACCCAGCACTTGACACAATATAATAAATATTCCAAGCCAGCTCCTAGCAGCATGTCTTGCAAGTTAATTACCTACTCCTATTTCCATGAAGCTCACAGCTTACAAGGACAAGAGCCACTTACCCATACTGTGACCCATCAGGGTGAACCGTCTCCACTGCAAAGCTAAGTGGCAACAGACAAAAACAGCGCTGCGTTAGAAACCAAGAGCGGCAGCACTTTGCTGCTTCCCTACCAGTGCAGGCCCCTTCTCCCAGGAGGCCTTCTGCACTGCTTGATTTGCTTCCTAATCCAGAAATGAGGTGGCTAAGTAGGCCAGCTTTAAAGAAGGAGAGCATCCACCACCTCTGCTTCTTTGATACTTAAGTCACACAGCTCTTGAGCTCTCTCTGGATGGCACACAACCTGCAGCAAACTCCCATTCGTTGGCAGACATGAGACTGGGCAGAAGCAAAGGAATCTAACCGGGCAGCATCTGCTGGAAGACAGGGACCTTGACAGAGCATCCTGCTGCAGGGCATTCTGCAAGAGCCCGTGAGGACAGAGCTGGCTTCGCTGCCTCGAGGAAAGTACCATTATCCCAAGTGAAAGCTGTCTGCAGCATTTAACACACCGGGCTCTTCAGTCCATTTTTAGGGCACTGTGAGAAGCTTATGGGAAAATACTTCTCCATCAGAGCTGCCCATCTGAAACACACCTCACTGAAAGATGGGCGTTACCCTCTAGCATGTCAAAGAGCTTCTAGAGCCTCTCTGCATACTGGCTGAGGGATGCAAAACTGCACGTGCCACAGCCTCCTTCAGCACCCAGACAGGCAGTTAGAGTGGGAGTTAGCAGGAGCCCGAGATACTCGGCTTTCAGATTTCCACATATGATACTACAGCAAAGCAGCAAGCTGCCACTGGGGAGAGCCACAAGCTTCTCCAGCTCACACCTAACACTGGCTAGAGGTCAATGGCTGCTTACAAAAAAAGTCAGGCAAAGCTAGTTGGATCCACCACTTCTGTGCATCCACCCCTACTGCTTTTTAGTCTAGAAACTTGCTTCCCGGGGCTTACTGTTTCCTCCTCTCAGTGGGAAAGAGGGAGGCTTATTCAGTCTGTGGTCACAAAGCACCAGGTAACATAGAATCATAGAATGGTAGGGGTTGGAAGGGACCTTTAGAGATCATCCGGTCCAACTCCCCTGCAGAAGCAGGGTCACCTAGATCAAGTCGCATAGGAACATGTCCAGGTGGGTCTTGAAGATCTCCAAGGAAGGAGCCTCCACACCCTCCCTGGGCAGCCTGTGCCAGGGCTCCCTCACCTCAACAGTGAAAGAGTTTTTTCTTACGTTTAAATGGAACTTTTTGTGTTCCAGCTTCATCCCATTACCCCTTGTCCTGTTGCTAGATACCATGGAAAAAAGGGATGTCCCAACCTCCTGAGATCCACTATTTAGATATTTGTAAACATTAGTGAGATCCCCTTGGAGTCTCCTCTTTTCTAGACTAAACAGCCCCAGGTCCTGCAACCTTTCCTCATAGGGAAGATGCTTCTGTTCCCTGATCATCTTGGTAATTGAGCACTCTCCATCAGCTCCCTGTCCCTCTTGAGCTCGGGAGCCCAGAACTGGACACAGGACTCCAGATGAGACCTCACCAGGGCAGAATAGAGGGAGAGCAGAATCTCCCTTGACCTGCTGGCTACACTTTTCTTGATGCACCCCAGGATGCCATTGGCCTTCTTGGCCATGAGGGCACATTGCTGGCTCATGTTCAGTTTATTATCAACCAGGACTCCCAGGTCTGGGGACAGCAGGCTGAGGAGAAGCAGAGGGAACTGACCCCTGTCCTGGCAGTACATGCTACCTGCTTGTTCTACAGAGCATGAGTAATAAAGCACCCCTGCAAACACCTTCCTTGGAGGGTGCCTTGCAGCTACCCACCTGCTGCCACCCGGCGCACATCCATCACGTAATCCAGAGAGTAGTAGGCGGAGCCAGCGGGTCGGTGGGATGACAAGCCATGGCCAGAAAAATCCATTGCCACATAATAGCAATCTGGAAGGGAGGGAGTATCAGCCATGCAGCCCCACAAGGCAGCAGGAACCACGCTGATGGGCCAGGCCTACCTCTGGGAAGCAGCGGAATGAGCTTGTCAAAGGTGTTGGCGTTGTCCAGCCAGCCGTGCAAGCACAGCACAGGGCGTCCGTCTGAGGGGCCCCAGGCCTTGGCTGCCACGTGGCCCCAGGGCACAGAGAACTTCAGCTCTGAGAACATGCCCAAAACAGAGCGCTCGCAATCGATGTTCCTGGAGAGCCACGTGCTCGGAGCAGGTCCCAGGGATCTTGTTAACGGCCTGGAGCTCTGAAAAGAGTAAAACAAGTCTGTAGTAACTCAACAGCCTCCTGTGGTCTTAATTAGCAGCTTGCTGATTTATAGCTCCCCATTCAATATCCCAAGCTGCCATCCCTGCCTGCCTGTTTGGGAAATCCTTCTCTCAGCACGTACTAGCAATGCTCCTCGTGAGAAACAAGCTTTCCCTGCGCAGGAGGAGAAAGCCTCCTCTCTGTGTCTCTGCAGCAGCTGCAACCCGACCAGAAGGCACAGGAGATCTGGCAAGAGGGAACCACACAGAATTCCCCTAGATAGCTCCAGCCAGTCAGACACCTGTCCTGGACCAAACAGGCAATTTTGGGAATACAGATGCTGCTTCCAGTACTAGGCTGTAACCATTTTCCCCTCTTTTACCTTGGTGCTTCTCTTTCACACCACCAGTCGGCACCTTTGAGAGAGCAGCTGGCTACAAGCCACAGCGCAGGTCACTGCTGTCCCCCTCCTGAGCACCCCTCAGGGCCATGGGATACAGGTCCACAACCTGTCAGGCACCTGCTTGACCTCAAAACCATCTCATCCTTGCCGATCCGCCGGGTGATTGCTGACCTGCCTCTAACCCTTAATCAGCCTCAGGCTCCTGTGCTCCCCCTCCCAGTACTATCCAGCCCCTGAAGATCTCCCAGGAGTGGTCTTAATACCTCCCCTTTTCTTCCACGCCCTTCTGACCCCTAGGCCAGCCTGACTATCCTCTTCCGTGTAATTTGTCTCTAGTCTTCGCTCCCTTAAATAGCCTCCTGAGACACTACAGCAATTAAATCAAACCAAAGTGTCTTCTGAGCCCATCCCTCTGCAAGGTCGGAAGCTCCTGTCAGGGCCCTGAGAGCGCTGACAGCTCCTAATGGTGCCGATCAGCCACACCTGGGACCCCCCTACACCTTGGCCTCAGGAGCCGATATAACAGCCCAGGACAGTCCCGGTAGCCTGTGCTGGGCCTCATCCTGCCAGCCGTGGCCTGCCTTCCCGGCGTGACCACGGCCCGGCACCTTGGCTGCTGCAGAGCCCGACTGCCCTCTCCGGGACCGCCGGGGCTCCGCTCCCGGGCTGTCCTCCCGGGCCTCCCCAGGCGGGCAGGACGGGCCGCTACACCGCGGCCTTCGCCTCAGGGCGCGCCGGGGCAGCCGGTGCCGGCCCGGGGAAAGGCTGCCCGGGGACCGGCCTCCGCCCGGCGCCGACAGCGATCCCCGGAGCGCGGCGACTGCCGGCGGCGGCCCCGGCCCCGCCGCCCTCCCGCTGCGCCCCGGCCGCCTCCTACCGCTGCGCCTGCCCGGGACGGCCGCGCAAGGCCGCGGCCGCAGGACGAGCCCGGCAGCGGGGTGGGCCGGGCCGGCTGCGCCGCGCCGCCTCCCGGCGCCTCCGCCCGCCCGCAGGCCCGCGGCCCGCCCGGCCCAAGGGAGGCGGTGCGGCGGCAGTGCCGGTATCTCGGTCCGTCGTCGTCCTCACGGCCCCGGGGGTCTTGCTGGGGACTGAGGTGGGGGCACAACACGGCGACCTTCCGCACCTGGGGAGCATGTCCCGGTTCCACAGCGCTCCCCACCTTTGATGCGGGCAGGCGAGCAGCACCGCTCCTGCTCGTTTCCCTCCTGCATGGGCTCTGCCCTCAGTCACAGCAAGCCAGCCTGCCTCCTTCTCCAGACCCCGAAATCCCTCACCTGAGAAAACAGGTGAAATCGGGGCAAGTTCCAGCTGGTCCTGGAGCCCCTGGCCAGACTCAGGCTCCTGTAAGCTCTTCCCTGCGTGCCCAGGGCGGGGAGAAGCTATGGAAGGTAGCTCTTGGATGGGGCTCAGTAAAATTAATGAGGTGTTAATGATGTCCATGGGGTCTGAAGCTGCTATCAATCTACTGGGCATGATGAGGGCCTGCGAGGACTCACAACCATGGAGGTACGGCTGCGTCCTTGACTACCTCCAGAAGACAGACAATGGAAACTGGCTGTACTGCAGCAACACAGTGTGAGATGTTTTAACTGTGACCCAGGAGCATTGTAGCAACATCAAACAGGCTCAGTGCTTGACACCAATGCTGAACTTCTGTTGCTCTCTGATACAGAAGCTCTTCTGAACTCTTTAACACTTGCTGGAATCGTGTTGCTCCAGGGACAAGAGTCACTCTCCCATACTGTGACCCTTCACAGTGAACTGACTCCACTGCGGGGCCAAGGTGCAGCAGAGAAACGGCAGACAGCATTGCCTTACCTGCTCCGCTCTTCTGCAAAACCAGACTCATCTCAGCCAGAGGTTTCTACAGTTTTCCTCATCAGTTGCCCAGAAAGGAGTGTCTGCGTAGACCAGGCTTCAAGAAAGCCAATACCCAAGTACGACTGGGAATACTGCTTGCTGGTGTCTCACGTTCCTTCCAGTAGTCAGAGTCTACCAGGCCTGACACAGACCACAACCATTCCCCTTCAGTCAAGGACTTTGCAGGCAATTGAAGCAAAGTCAAACTGTGCAGTGAGCACTGAGACGCCTTGTTGGATCAGTTGGGGAGAGCAGAATGAGTGTCTGTTCTTAGGGAGTCATTTTTCTATTGGTAATTGAAAACTCACTGCTCAGTTCAGCACATCAGTCTCCTAAATTGCACAATACATTTTCAGAACAGCCTGTAAAGCCTGAAAGAAACCGGTGTAGAAGCTTGCAACCCTGTTTCTCCTGCCTAGCTTGAACTCATCCTGGCAAAATAGGGTCTGCACCACAGCAGTTGAAAGGTAACCTTGGGGACCTATCACTGGGAAGAAATGAGAGCTATGCAGCCCAAACCCGCCTCTCTGGGTGAGGCATTAGAAAGGAGCACGAACTCTTACAGCTTTGGGAAGTCCAGCACGTTGCTTTTTCTTAGGCCTCCTTGAAGGAGAAGCAGGAATGGAGACCAAAAGTGCTGGGAAGCCACATGGAGGCAGAAAGGTCACAGTACAGCTTCTTTCTTACAACTGCTAGAGGTGAGTGTCTGATCAGAAAAGGTAAAAAGCAAGAGAAAGGTTTCCAGAACAGGTTTGTGTAATGCACTTAATAATCAATTGCTGCTGCTGCTATGGAAGGCAGTGTCCTCCAGTAAACTGCTGGGATCTCTTCATGACAAGCCAGCAGAATGCGGTGTATTAGGCAATGGCTGCTGGGCTTGTAGTTCTTCTCTCTGTGGCATGGCTCTTGAGGAGGAGAACCTTGTGTCAGGAGCAGGTGCGATGCAGACCCTTTGCACAAACCTTGCAGTTGGTGGGAGAACAGGGCATGCCCAGGAAAATCCATTGCCACTTAACTGCCCTCTGAAAAGGAGAAAGAATCAGGCACATGAGGCATGGCACAGCTCAGCCTCGCAAGCCAGACCCACAGCTGGGGAGCAGCAGAATGAACCCGTCTCAGGCAGTGGAGGTTTCCGGCCAGCCGTGCAAGCACAGCACAGGATGCCTCCTTCACAGTCCCAAGGCCTTGTCTGCCCCTTGTCCTTGGAGCATGGGGAACCTCACCTCTGAAAACTTGCACCCACATACAACATCTTGTTGCTCAATGTTGGTCCCAGGGAGTCTGCGAACAGCCAAGAGCTCTGGACAGAGCTTCCAGGTAGGTAGTAGTTACCAGAGTTGTTTATCTGGCAACCCTGGCCTCTACCTAATACCAGGTTTTGGGCACAAGCTTTGTTTGAAATAACTTTGAGATCCCACTGTAAATGCTTGCCCTGAAGGTATGTGCATCACCACTCACAGGTATTGGACCTTGTCCTCCACCACCTCCATGGCTCCAGCAGCTAGTAGGACTTGGAGTCTCTTTGCTTTGAGCCACAGAGGTGACCTCTGAGGCTTAGGTGGGAATGATGCATTCTCTGGGGAATTCAGACTCCTATGACCTGCATCTCAAGTCACTACTGGTAGGAGGGGCCATCAGCAGGCACCTCACCACAGGAAAGGAATAACTCATGACAGAAATCATCAGTAAACGATAAGCCATGTAGGATAAAGCTCCAAATGGAGAAGGTTGCACTGGAATGCAACCCTGGACCCTCCCTCAGCAGCAGGGACGGTGATCCTATAGCCAAAGCCAGACAGTTGAAATCTTCTCCAGGTCTCTCATGTCTTCTCTAGAAATGCTACTGACCTCTCTGAAAGAGGAGCCAAGCACAAGACTCTCTGTCTGTCCCTGCACTGCCTGGCAAACCACCCTGATGTGTGACAAGATTTGGATGGCCCACGGAATTAATTTTGCTGCATCTTCTTCTAAGATGTCACAAGTTACTGCTTGTGGAATTGCTGCCCATGGAGGACCAAACTAGACTCCACCTGGAAAGGTGTTGGCTGGGCTGGTGCTAAGAAAGGTTGATTTTGCATAAAGAACTGGGAGTTGGTTTGCGATATCCCGTGTGCTTAGCAAAAGATAATTGAGCTTCTGTGTCCTTGTGAAGGAGGAGACCTGCGAGGATGAGTGTTGGGACATGCAAAGCTGTCACGCTCCACCGACTTGAAACAGCATTGATCAGTTTGTGCTAGCTGCAGATCTGGTGAGGAAACTTTAAGTACAGCAGATTGATTGTTACCAAGGGACAAATTCCCCATAGCTGGTTGGATTCTAGCACTGAACTGCTGGCATGTTGATCTATTTGTGGAGATTTATTAGTAATAGGCTTGTACCCCAAACCCCCTCGTGTGGTTATACAAGCAAAAAAGCGTGCTATTGCTACCTGATTTCTTTCAGAGGATATACCTCTATATGAAGCTCCACAGTGTAAGCATAAGCAGCAATCTATAGCAGACAGGAAAATAGAAGTGATTACTGTGCAGTACATACCACGTAACCAGCCCCAGCACCCTGCTCCCAGGCATTAGGCTTGCAGGGAGGTCAGGGGTGCTGGCAGGGATCACAGAGTGGTTCTTCCTCTGTGACAAGGACCAGCTCTTTCCCTGTTTCAGCAGCTCAGAAAGGAGCTCTGCAAGGAGAAGAAGGAAATCTGGTGAGTGCAGAGCTGTTGGTGTTGGGTGCAGGCACTACTTGGGCAGCGTGCTGTGGGGTTGTAGGGTCGGTGGAAGCAGAGAGGCACTGAGTGACCACAGGGAAGCCCCAGTTCTCTAGTGCGTAGATCCCTAATGGGTCTTCTGCCCTTTGCCATGCACAATGCTTCATGTCCCCCTGCCTGAGGAAAGCTGCCCTTTCATCTCTGCCCTCTGCACAAGGTTCTGGATGTGAGGACCTTATCCCCTAATTTGGCTTGTTCTGGCAGGAGGACAGGACTTATGAAAAGGAGAGACCTCAATGTGGGGCCGAATCACAGATCTGCACCCAGTGGCTATTTCCCAGTGAACATCTCCCATCCTCAAGCCTTGCTTGCCTTGGAGATGGTCCCAGAGAGTCACAAAGGTTTAAATGGGAAGAATTAAGGTAGGGTATGAATGTCGTGCCCTTCCTGGGCTCTGCTCAGCAGCAGCAGACCCACCCAGGTACCTCATGCAGTGTACTTTTCCTTTGTGTTTCCTTAATTCCCTGTTGAATTTTGGCAATGTGAATGAGTTTCTGATGGCTGAAGTAGACACTGATGTATTGAGCTCAAAAAAAAGTACTCTGATGGCTTCAGTTGGTTCCTCCCCCCCCGCCGCTCTAGGCTCATGCCCGTTGTGCTCATTCCTTCCTCCCCAGCCCAGCAGAAGGTGGAAGAGACAAATAGATGCTGGCTCTTTACCCACAACAGTCTGGGGCCAATGTGATAGTTTAAATGGAAATCTTTGTTTAAGTTAATAAGCCAAGCTAGGAGTGGTTGAAAAAGTGGCATGCATCTGCTCCAGGGATTAACCTGCAGCAGAATTTGGATAGCGGGGCTGCTGGAGTGTTAAATCATGCCGACACAAACCTCGGCCATTCAGCTGGAAGCAGCCTCAGGCACACGCCATGCATCAGCTCCAAGTGGTGCGCATTTGTATCACTTTATTTGCAACTAATGAAATAGCCAGAAACGTTTATTGCGTATAAATTATATATGAGCACCCATCATACAAGTAAACTCTTTCCTGTCTCAGCTTTCCATGTCCTCTTGAATCAGAAAGTCTTTTATATCTGGGACAGATTTGAGGAGTCTCTGTTGGTTCCCATCCCCTGAGCCTGTTTTGCTTAACACTTGACGTGAGCTACTCTCCAGGTCTCTACAAAACCAGCCTCACGCCTTTAGAGTAAGCACTTATTTTAATATATGAAATGGCAGGAGAAGGAGAGGAGTTTCTCTCCAGCTCTTGTCTAGACTTAACTTACCTTCACATGGAAAATCTGGTGGATTTCCCCATAGGCCGAGACAAAATAATAGCGAAAAGCAGAAGTAATCTGACACTTGTAACTAGCAGCTCCTTATTGACCTCAGACAGAATAAGGAAATAGCACATAAATGGATCATTTATAAACCAGGCAATAGTTCTAGTTAATGTTAAGTCTCACATGTTTATGGAAAAGAACTCTATGAAATTGCTCGGTAAGTTTCAGAGATGTAAGTTACAGGTTTGGGTTATGCATTTGGCTGATGAATATAAAAGCTGTTGACATAATAGATCTCTAGCAAGGAAAATGATGTGGTCTTACACTGTGGTTTGCTCTTTAAAATACTGGAATGACACCAAATGAACAACATTTGTAGCGATTGGTTTGAAAATGGACTAGTTAGCAAGTGACAAAACGTTAAAGTTGGTACAGGCATGTAAGGGGTTTTAGAAACAGCCCAAGGGTGAGTTACTCAACGCGGGCCACGCTTCTGCTCTGGCAGCTCTCCTGAAGTGACGGCAGCGAGGGCTCAACTCATGGTGTAGGGGCAGCTGAACGTGAGCTCCCAGTGCAACACTGCAGTCAGAAAGGCTAATTCCATCCTCAGATGTATAAGGAGGGAATGCAGAAGCAGGTGTAATCGGGTTATATTGCAGGAGATTATACTGCATCTGCTAACTCCATGGTGTGAATGAATTCAGTTTTGACATTCAGTTTTGATTCAAGGAGGGATCCTTGGAGAGGCTTCCTGCAAGAGCTGTAAGGCCTGTTAAGGGGCTGAAAAGCATTTTATGAGGGAGCAGTGCTTAGGACTGATCAAAGGCTAAATATACCTACAATAGGATTGAGTTTTTGCTCTTCTAGTTACTGCTCTGCCTAGCAATGGTCCAAGAAAAAACAGTCTAGAGATGAGGTATACCTTTTATAATGGAGAACGGAGTTAAATACTTTGGGTGGTGGCAACTTCCCAACCGTTGGCAGTGTTTTAATTAAGATGGGATGTTTAACGAAACAACAGTGATTACTGTGACAGAGTCCTTTGTCTTGTGACCATCTGGAAAGCAGACTGATCTGGAAACTAGTGTAGGGCAACAGACACCACTGTCAGATGGTAGAAGCCTGCAATGCTTCTGCTAACCACTCCCAAAGTTACAACCCACGGCTGTACTCCTCCTTGCCTTCTTCACTTAGAGGCTCATCTTCCTCAGCTAAGGAAGCCACTGCTTCTACATCTAGCTATGACTTAGGACCTTTCCACTATGGGCTCTGTGTCTCCTTCAGGGTGGCCCCTCATGGCTGTTTTTGTTTGCTTTGGGGAAAACCCCACAGCTGGTGGACATAAGCCAAAACTTGGCGCCTGCCTCCTGCAGTGAGGTTCAGCATCACCCGCCATCTCAGCATGAGGGAACAGATCTATCTGGAGAAGCACAGGCAAGGCCGAGGCTGCGTATTTCAGGTGAAGGATACTGAGTGGAAGGCTCCAGGTAAGGTCTACCACTTTTGGAACATGTGCTGAAAATGTGGGATAACAGGGAGAAGCAATAGGCCTTGGTGACATAATGAAATCCTTAACTGAGCTTCTCCCTGTGTGCCTGGTGGGCAGCAACATGAGGAGAAGTTAGCCTAGATGGTCACAGATTTATGGGGCCAAGGAGTCCCAGGGAGCTCACAGCTGAATCCATTGGTGCAGCGGGCCAGTACCTTGTTTGCCCTGTCCCAGATCATCTTCTGTTACTGTTCTAGGGCGTTTGACATATAGACCAGATTCAGAGGCGAGGGAGTGGTTTGCCATACAGTTATAAAAGGCTGTTTGTTTTCTCTGCAGCTGCCTAAATTTGACCTAAATACCTTCCAGGCTATGCAGCCTGGTGCTTTCTTCGAAAACCTAGCAGGTCATTGACTGCCGGATCATCCTCCCTCAAACGAACCAGGGACACGTACAGAGCCATAACCACACTGGCAATGAGTGACAACTGCCCTCCCTGTTTTCCCCTCCTCTGCTTTTAACATACAAAGAGTTGCCAGACTCGTGTCCTCACAAAAATAGTGGTGCACATTATAAGAACCTGGAGCAGAAGAACGGGTATACTTTTATCTCAACTTTTTGAGCCTAATGTGATTTTAAGGGAAAGGAGCTGAAGCAAAGGGAAACCTCTTCCTTGAAACAGTAGCCTGAGGAGCCACCAGTGAAGCATCCAACCGTCCTCCTGCACTGCCTTTGCCTCTGCCCAGCACTGCAGTCATTGCAAGCTGCAGCCCAGTTCCAGGCCACTGCAGCTCACAGCAGCCACCCTGCAAAGCCCAACCTCCCGATGGCAACTGCTGTGCCTGGGCTCAGCAGCAGGCCCATTTGCTCGCCTTCCAGCTTCCCTTCCTGCAGGGTTGCTCGTTGGTGCCAGGAGAACGGGCCCATGTTCCCTGCTGCCCTGTGCACCTCAGGCCCAGCCAAGGGGCACGCAGGAGCCTTGCGCTGGGAGCACTGTGCCTGCCAGCGCTGTTGGGGCAAGCCAGAAGAGCTGAGGGTATTGCAGACTGAAAGGAACATGAATTGGCAGCAGCAGCAGCATGCAGGGTGCCCGTGGCACAGGAGGCCATCGCTCCCACCCTCAGCCCGCCGTGGCCTGGCTCAGGGCGGGGTTTGGAGATGGGCAGCCTGCGAGCAGCGGCACACAGCTCCCCGCAGCTGCACAGGGTCACTCCGCTCTGGGCAGCCCCTGTGCCTTCGCTTTCCTGGAAAGCAGTTTCTCTTCGTTACTGAGAAGAGCTCAGAGAGCAAGGAGGGGCCTGGCCGCCACTTCACACAAAGGGGCCACTACTTGTGTTAATTTTCTCTTAAGAGTGGAACTAATAGAGCCTCTGCTCACTCTAAACCACAGAAAGGTGGTTTTGTTTGTTTTGTTTGGTTCTGTTTTTTTTCTCGGAGAGCGGAGGAAGGGGGCTGGGGGATTTTTGTGTGTTGATTTTGTTCTCCTGGCTTTCTCTTTTTGTGTTGGTGTTGGGTTTTTTTCTCTTCTTCATCTAACAGCTTTGCTGTTAGCATCTCCTAAAGGGAAGCTTTAGGAATGTTAGGAGAGGGACCACCTGGCAAGGGGAGGAAGTCAAAAGGGAAAAATCACCTAAGACTGTACGCAGTCTAAAGTTGTACATTTGTTATTGTTTGCAGGCTGGACTCTCAGCGTATCAGTAGATTGTGGCAGTTATTTCCTATTCACCTCCCAAGCATCCTTCTATCCTCCTCTCTGTAAAAAATCTCATGCACTACCTGCATCGCCTCTCATGCCAGGGTATCCAGGCCTGCCCCATTCTTGCTTCTCTCCCTTTCCTTACCATTTGACCACCTGTCAGGAACTCCTCAGGTTACATCTTGGCCTCTTGGATCACTCCATCACCAGGGCAGCTGGCATTCCCACTCACCTGCCATCCACAAAGTCAATGTGCACACCAGGAGGTGACAGCACATTTGGGTCTGGCAGGGGGCCTGATAAAGACCTGAGCACCTAAATAATCAGTCACTCATCATCTGGAGACGATGCTCCAGCCCCAGCTGAGCTTCTGCTCACAGATTTGCCGGTTGAAAGACAAAGCAATACTGACACATCTACAGTGTTCATCCATCTTCCCACCCCCATGCCCTCTATATTCTTCTCTTTTCACTTCTCTGTACCTCTCTCTCTTTCTTCTGCAGATTTTCAGTGTTTCTTTCTTTCCACCTCAGTTCTTTCCCTCACCATATCACCTTCATCCATCCTCTGAGGCAATGCACATCTTCTGCTTTCGCAGAAAACCATCTTTATGCAGCACTTTGCAGTGGCTTGCCCCAAAATACCTTTCTTCTTCCCACACCTCCCAGACAGGGCTAAATAGGCATCTTGTGGCTCTTTATACCTTGGCCGTAAGGAATCTGTGTGTAGAGAAGGAGCAAAGTTCTCCGGGTGTTATTGGCTCTTGGGCTGTTGGATATCAACGTCTTTAAACATACCAAAGACTTGGGGGCTGCTGAAGAACAAGTAGAGAAACACCACAAAGCAGAACTGTGATCCAAAGGTAGCGTGAGCTCAGAGCCTGCAACTCTCAGCAGCTGGACTTTGGGCAAAACTCTCTGGCAATGGTTTGTTCTGTCAGCAGCTCTACCAATTAATCCTTTTGTGTTTAATGTTCTTTGAAGTTTTAGTGTCAGGGACGGTGAGGGCATGTGTCTCCTTAAGAAGATGTAAAAAGCAAGGGGTAGGATAAAACTTGTAAGAACAAATCCTGAAGGAGATCAAGAACAAATCTCCTCAGAAGGTATTCGTCTCCACTCTGTCATTAGCACCCTGAGCATCTCAGAACCCCCATCTTTAGGATGGATCCAGCTCTCTCCAGAGATGCACCAACAGGCAGTGTTCAAAGTGAGTTGCTCATGGCAGGACCATTAGCCTGCCTCCACCCTCACTGTCATTACACAGAGCCTTTCAGGTAGGTGTCTGTGTGCTGAAAGCAGTTGGGGGGGAAAAAAAGCATCAATTCAGTGGTGAGAGCATGAGGAGTCTCTTGTTTCTAGGGAATTTGCTTGTATTCTTTTTTGGTTTTCTCCCTTAAGAAAACTCACTTAAAGGCAGAGTTTATTTTTCACCTCAGGTACATCCAGGCTTGGTTTCGGGCTAGAAGGGAAGAAATGTAGTGCCAGCAACGCCAGTACTTGAACATGGTTTGGTCACCATGTCCTCCTTTACATCACAGGACCCGAAGTTGCTTCAGGATCCTCGTGTTTTCCACCTATAATGAAGCCACCTCAGAGGTACCTCAATCTTGAACACAATTTGGGCCCTATGAGTCAAATCTGAGCTTTGGAAAATTGTGGTCAATTATGGCATCAGGACATGTCTCACCAACTTTTCCTGCTGAAGAGGATTGCTGCAACAGGCTTCAGCAGGAACTGCTGTGAGATCACCGCTTCAAGTGGAGGAGAGAGAGAAGACCCACAAGCAGCCTCCAAGCTGCCAGGCTGGTTGTTAATTTTCACATGCAAAAACAAAGAGGAAGAATGAAAGGCAGAATTAGACCAGTCCATGTAATGTTAAGGCAAGGTGGCTGGCAGAGCCTATGAAGTCACCCAATAAATTCTATAAATATCCACAGAGGGAAACGGACTCCCTACTAGGCAACTGTAAAGCAAACCACAGGATATTTTTGAAGCTGCCATTCAAAAATACAAAGAAAAGTGTGACAAGCCTACTTAAAAACCAAAAATGGAACAGACGAGCTCCTCGTCTCTGCTGTGATTTAGGGCTCCAGTGGCAGGTCCTCCCACTGAAGCCTTCCTGAAAAAGAGTGAAGCGCTTTGCCCAGACCCTAATGGAAGTTCAGAAATTCTTCTGTGGTCAGCAGCATCTTCATGCTTGGCTGAAAGAAAAAACATGATGTCTCAATACTCAGTGAAACTCCTGGCAAGGCTGCAGGCCAGATTCAGTGGTGTGTTCCTGACTGCTTCATGCTCCCTAGCAATGCAAAGCAGCTGTAAAGCTCTTTCAGTCAGCTGCTCAGCCCCGAGTTCCAGCTGCTTGGCATCGCTGGGCTGGTACAGAGCAGCCAGCGCGTGTCTGTGTTTGATGTTTGCAGACAAGTGTTTCCATCAGGGCCACTCACCTGGCAGGCACGCACCGGGGAATGGCTGCAGCGCGCTCGCTCAGCGGGGTCCCGAGAAAGTATGTAGGTGAAGGAGAGCCTCGATGGTGCCACCAGGTCACAGCCTAATTGCAGCCTGGGCCTTTAACAACCGCGGGGGCTGCACGGAATTCCAAAGTTTGTCTTCTCTCTTGTTACATCTGTTGTCTCTGGGCAGTGACATGCTTACAGTATGCACCATGTGGCGCACTATTTATATTTTACATCATAAAATCTTTGCCGTTTTCTCATTTCCCTCCTGATTTCCAGTATTTTCATTCCAACCACCGAGGCAGCGGCGTGTGTTTTCAGGGACGTTCCTCCAGCGAGCGTTACGTCGCCGCACACGCAGCCCGGCCAGTGTGCCCGCAAGTGCCCTTCTAGGGGCTCCCGCAGTGCCCGAGAGGGGCTGGGGGAGCTCTGGCAGCCAGGGGAAAGGCCGGGACAACCTCCAGGTTCTCCGCTGGTGTAAAGGGCCCTCGCTTGCTGGCTCTGCCCCCTGGTCGCAGCCCTCAGCCATGGGCATATCCCCCACTGCCCCGCCACTCCCAGCTCCGATGCCCCAGCCGGGTGCCGGCGGGCAGCGAGGGGGCGGAGGGGCCGAGCCCCGGTCCCGCGCCGCCTCCTCGGGGCGACGCGTGGCTCCGACGCGTCCCGATGGGCGCTGGATGCTGCGGTGCCATCCCGGTGTGGTTTCTTTGCCAATCTCCAGCGGAGAGGCTTTCACAGCTTTCCCCCCCCCCTTTTTCTCCTCTCTCTCCCCAAGCCCGTCCAACTTTTGATGAAAAAAACCCAAACTTTTTTCTTTACTTTCCCCCCCACCCCTGCATGAGCCACGCCGTGGAAAGACGGGGTGGTGGTGGAGGAGGGAGAAACCCCTCCCCTTCCCCTCCCCCGTGGCTCCTTCCTCGGAAAAGAAACACTTGGGGGGTTTCCTCCCCTCCTCTCCTCTCCCCTCCCCTCCACACCGCTCCGCTCCCCGGAGCCGAAGCCGCCGCCGCCGCGGCGCCCGCCCGCCCCGCGGCCGAGGAGGGCCCGGCGGGCAGTCCCGCCGCCCCCGGTAAGCCGTGCACCGGCCTCTTTGTGAGCCGAGGGGCCGAGGGGGTGGGGGCGGGGGGTGGAGGATGCGGAGCGGGGCCGCCTCGGTTTCGCTTCGAGGCGGGAGAGCGGCGGCGGTGGCGGAGGGGGGCAGGGCCGGGCAGAGCCGCTGTCGCCCCGGTACTGAGCGCTCGCTCACACCGGCCGCCCGCCGCCCCGGAGGTGCCGAGAGTAAGTTGTGCGGCGGTGATTCAAAACAGCGTTTTTGTCTGTCTCCTCGGATCCCTTCTTAGCTTCTTAGAAGGGCGGGAGCCGGGGGTGCAGCCCACCCCCCATTCCACCGGTGGTTTGACTGCGCTGTTGCTGGCTGGGGAAGAGAGGAGCGTGTTGGGACTTGGGGTGCCTTCCCCGCGGCGGAGGGGTTGAGGGAGGATCTGAAGTGCTGGCAACTCACGGCCGGCCCTGAGGGGAGCCATGTGTCGCCGTGGTGTGGTGATGTGGTGCCTGAGAGGTTCCGAGGGGCTTGGCCTGCCGTCAAGGTGTTCTGTGCAGCATCAAGGCAAGGAGATGCTTATTTTAGAGTGAAACCTGCGAATTATGTAATGTCTCAGATGGGTCTGTAGAGAAGCAGCCGCAGGGGTCTGGGGAGTGGGTAACTTGGTCTTTATGCCACTCCTTCCCCTTAACATAAACCACTGGAGGAGCGGCGTGCAGGGTGCTACACTTTAGTCTGCGCTGGGGCAGCCAGCTGCCTGCCAGAAACGAAGGCGTTACAGGGAAACGGGGCAACCGTGAACCTACGTGCCCCTTGAAAGGCAGAGGAACTCGCCACCCTCCAGACCCGGTACAGTCAGAGCACTGCCTCACACCTGCTTTTTCTCAGAAGATCAGTGCTGCGCGCCCGTGAAAAGCCTCATCGGCAAAGGTTATCTTTGAAACCTCCTCCTTTATGCCGTCTGAGTCATGGTGCTCGCAGCCATGTAGGATCCGCTACTCACTTTTTCCCACAAACACACACGCTCTTACTGAGAATTTTGGAATAGTTATCACCTAAAACCACAGCTTGTGCTGCTCTTAGGATCTTCTGTTTCTTTTTTTCTTTCAGGGTAAAAAAAAGAGAGGTTAAGTGTGTATTTCTTCCTGCTCAGTAAAAACTTGGAAATTAAGTCTGGATGAACCCCAGAGGTAACTGAGAGAAACTCAAGAATGTTAATGTCCCTGGCTTTTTTCTTCCCCTGCATGGGTGAAGGAGGGGGATGTGGCTTAACCATTGTTCTGGAAAGTTGAGGGTAAGAGTATTGTTAGCAAGCTGCTATTTAGGACTATGTGGTCCAGACAGTGCCATTTGCTAGTTCTAGCCCTTGCAGCTCTCAGACAACTTAAATGAAAAACCCAGTCACATACTGACCATCTCAACCCTGTAAAATGGAGAAGGATGACTACAGTTTCCTGATGCTTCATTCTCTGTTGACTATGCCCTTAAGAGGGTACATGCAGGCATATCTTCTTTCTCCAAACAATTACAGCTGCAGTTCAGATACTGCATGAACGTCAAATAGCCCATTCAGTCACAGTGGGACTATGGTCATGTGCTTTAAAATTATGCACATGCACAGAAGTTTGTGGGACTGAGGCTCTTTTATCACACATAATGTTGGTCTTGGTTGAATCAAGTTACAACGAGATGTGGCCAGTCGCTGCAGATGAAGCCAAGCTTTGTTTCTGTGTTCGTGAGCGATTCTGCTGGGTATGTGGTTTAAAATGTAGCAGTTGAAGTACATATTCTTGTCCCCTCCAGAGTGGAAAGCCCTTGGGCACAAACCCGTCAGATTACTGGGATGCCAACGTCTCCCACACAGGTTCCCATCTTTTCCTGAGCTAGACTAGGATCTGGGCCTTTGTTATTTCTGTGCTCCACGTTTTCATTCTGTATATCATATGTCCATCAGTAACCTGCCTTGCTTATCACTGAAACGTAGAGGGCTTGAGAGAGGCAGCACAGGGCTTTTGTTTGATATGTATTGGAAGACACTAGTAAACTGTGCTGGGCTCCTGAAAAGTAGGCATAGAGGAGCACCATGCTGAGCTTCTACAGTTCTTCCTAAGCATGTGTCTCTGTCCCTGCCATGCCTGCTCAGAAAGGGCCAAATTCCAGTTTCCAGATGACATCTTCAAACATGCAGTCAGTGCCTCTTACCCTCAGTCCAGCTGGGATTTCTGTGAAGTTGGTGGTCGGTTTGCGCAAGGATGGAGCTGGAGTTGGGTGGTGTAAATGCTCAGTTGCTGTCACTAATACTGTGGTTACATTGCTGAGAAACAAAGGAGAAAGCGTGCCTTTGGAGCTGTGTTTCTTCCCTTGCTCTTCTTTCTCTCTGTCCCTGCTGGGGTTTTGCTCTTTGGTCTAAGTCTTTTGCTGCAGCTCCTTGCCACCCCCATCTCCCCCCTACCACCCACAGGCTTCTCCTGGTTTTCTCTACCTTAGTTTAGTCAGCAATTAATGGATAGTGCCAGTACTTAAATATGACATCATTTGGGTCAGGTTGACACTGTGGTTAGATTAATAAAAGCTGTGGGGAGGTGGCATGTTCCTGAGTCGTTATTCCAGACCTCGGCCGGCGGCGTTTGCCAAAAGCTCACAGGCTGGGAGAGATGGGCACCCGCATCCCTTTCTGTAAAGCAAAGTATGGGTGGTGCAAGAGCTGAGTAGGCCATACACAGATGCTGTCATTTGACAGAGTGAAGGTATTAAGTGTGTGTCGTTAGGAGGCATCATGTATTTATTTCAAATGATGCAACTAAATGCTACATTAATTAGATCCTTGATTACATGTAAGTAGAGGCAAAAGGCACGCCCCTTCAATCCTGTCAGTCTACTTCACTGCTGCTTGCTCTTCTGGTTTGCATCTGTGCATATCCTGCAGCCTTCTGCCTCAGTAAGGTATTCATTAGCTCACCATTTTGCTGAAACCAGTCTCAGACCCTTAAAAGAAAAAAAAAAACAAAGTACAGCGGTGTTTGATGTAGGAGGGTTTGGTGGCTTTGTGTTAGTGAGTGGTCAAAAGGACTCGAGTAAAATTACTTCCCTCCCCCCCTTCCAATGAAGAGCAAGATTTCAAGTTAAGATTTAGAAGTAAGAGGTGGAGAAAGTCCTAGTTTCTAGACTTCTGAGAATCTCTGCTTCTGTTCATTAAGTGTTTCATGGTATAAAAATGTTAATTCTGTTCTAGTAAAATCACTAAATGCTGGATTTGTGTTGTCTTTGGAGACTTTAGAGCTGCCCACTTATTTTCGTCCTCTTCAGTGGAGAAATGAAAAGGCCTGTGTGCACTTCACAGGAAATGAGTGTCTGATACAGGCTTGCAGGCTGCACATTTCCAAGAATTGCTCTCAAGGTATTTTGATAATGCACATTCTCTCTGCCTTCTCCCTTCCTGCTCCCCAAGCGCTTTCTGTGTCTCTGCTTGTTCACAAACACATGTGAAGGACAAGGGAAAGCACTGAACAGTGCCAATATTAAGTTTGCAAATAGTCTGCTGCAGCTTTACATCAGCTCCTTGGGAGCCGTGGCTGGCAAAATTGGGTTAAGCTGTCAGCATTCAGTTGCCTTTGTCTAAGCAGAGAGTTTTCGTCCTCCCCCTCATCTCCTGCAAATGCTGAAGAAAAATTTGGACTTCAGATTGTGACTTGTGCAACAGGGGGGTTTTGTGTGTGCTGTGTGTGTGATTCTGCAGTTCAGAAACAGTTTGGATCTACTGTGCTTCCTCAGTAGAAAAGTTTATTTGGAAACTGAGGCTAAAGGCTGTCAGGGAAGAAAGTAAGTGTGGCTGTTAGCAAGTGGAAAGTGCCAGAGATCTCCATTGCCGTTCCTGCAGTCGGAACTCTGCAGCTGAGCTTCTGCTGAAGGTACTAAAAACTGAGAGGGGATCAGAACAGGTTTGCGTGGGTCAGTGCAATGTCTTGTCATTCTTGATGCGTATTTGAGTTCTTCCTTGTTTTCTGGTGAGAGATTTTGGGATGTGGAAGGAGGGAAGCCAGAGCTGGAGAAACATTCTCCAATCCCTCCTGCTAAAGTTCTGTTCGTCCTCGGCTAAGTGACACAACGGACCAGGAGCCCAACTCAGGGGAATGCTGAGACAGAGGGAGTGTTTCTTTGTAACCTCATTGCCACAGCCATTCCTGGTTCAGAGCTGTCTTAGAGGTAATCACTGAAATGGCCCATTCGTGTAGGATGCACACCATTGTTCAAGTCAGCACACAAAAGGTCTTTTTAGTAATTTAAAAAACAAGGAGAAAAAAAATGGACTGAGCTGCTTTAACCACTCTGCAGCAGGTCTACGGTTGATTCCTTGTAGTGACTTTATAAACCCTTGTTTACTTCTGAAGTTTTGCAGGGCTAGAGGGTGTTTATGCCTTGTGATGGGCTCCTCTTAGTCTTCTGTAAAGTTTGAATGGTTAAGAGGTGGCTTTGAAAGGTGATGCCAAAAAACCCCAGGCCTTTGGGGGTAGATCACTTTGCCTAACATCTGCTGAAACACAAAATGGTGAGTATGGAGACAGAGACCTTTGAGAAAGAAGAGAAATGAGACTCCTCAGATCAACTCTCTCACTTTCCCCAGCAGCAGCATTTTAATGTCTGTGTGACTGGAGTTTTTCCTTTTATGAGTTTTACAATTAGTTACTTTTCAATCTCGGTCACCTTTGAACTTCCTCTCTTCTAGTTTTATGAAAGAGCATGAAAAGAACAGCCCAATTGTATATTTCTCGTGCATCCCCTTGTATCCATCTGCTCTCTAAACTGAGCATGTTTCTTCAGTCTCTGTCTGAACATTTACATGTGATTTCTTATCACCCATCCCTAGGCCCATCCCCTTGGTTTCAGCTCTGTCTGTTTTTATTTAAGGTGACTGGAAATGAACATATAACCTCAGGTGGTGACATTACCATTGCGTTCCCACCCATCCATTTTACAACCCCAAGCTCGCGTTTGCTTCTTGGTTTTTAATGACTGGTTTTGCATTCAGAGCTAGAGCTTTCTTAATGAACTCTCGCCGTGGTTACTCTGCTCATTCATCAGCTGCGCCACTTAATTTATCGCTCCTCGAAATACAGACCCGGTTTGTTTTTCCTACAAGTCCATGCCCACTTGTGTTTGGCAGACCCTCTTGATGTGTGCCAGCCCGTCGAACTGTGAGTAATCTCTGATGTCTCTGGCCTGCAGTAAGTGATTTTGTCACTGGTTGCTCCAGGAAGGTGATGAAGGGGGCTCACTGCTTTTCCAGCTGGCTGCCAGTGAAGCTGTAAGCCGCCTGCTGTAGGACAAGGTTAAACCTCCGATGGTTGAGGTCTCTGGGGCAATGGTGGCTTGCAGACAGAGGAGGAGATTCCTAGAAAGGGACCTGGGTCAACATCTGTGTTTGCACAGGCAGGGGGAAGGAAACCGCTGGCACCTGAGTCTCTGGAGGCTTTGGGCCACTTCTACCAACTGATCTGTCAAAGGGGAGAGACACTTTGCCAAGTGGACTGGGTCGATGCAGGGGAAGACGCAGTGGCTGAGAGGATGGCAGAGAGGTGATCAGATGTCCAAGGGCTATTTAAGCCTTTTCTCAGGACACCCCTTTTCCACCTCCCATCAGCCTGGGGACACAACTGCTCCTCATCTTCTGTCCATCTGCTCTATGGGTCTCAGTGTGCAGCTGGCTCTATACGTCATCCACTTCATCTCACTTTTTTTACTTGCTTCTGCCATGGAGGCTTTGGGGAAGCACAAGGCATGTCCTGGCAGCTGTTGCTTCTTCAGATACCATCTTGATGGGGAGCTCTGTCTGGGGATTGCCTCTCTCTAACAGTCAGGTAGTTGTGTGCTCCATCTGCCTTAGCAGCACATGGCAAAAAGTGTCCCTTACAACATGTGCAGCCCTCTAGCACTTGGTAGTGGCAGCATCTCAACCAGCCATTTCCAAATTCCTTTAAAATTCCTGGGCGTATTCCACTGTCTCCAGCTGACTTTCTGCTCTTTAGTGTCACTTTTCCCCATCTCTTCTGAGAGAGCACCCTCTTTTCCCTCTTCAGGTAAAACACCATTAAATACTGGGGAATCTCCTCAGCATCCTGTGCAAAGAAAAAGAAAAAATGGTCATGCTCATGTAGTTTTTCTGTAGTGTCCTTGTCCCCACTTGCTGGTGTCCCAGTCGGCTAAGTGATTATTCCCCCAGAGGTTTTCTGGTTTTGATAAACTGGAAATGCCGTTTGTTTTTGGTTTTCATTTTGTTTATCTTGGCTACCTGCTGTCACAGTTCCATGACAGCCATCATGTAAATTTGTTCCCTACAGTCAGTAATTTATATTCCTTTATGCTGTCTCCACCAGGGTTAGCTCTTCATCTTCTGAAGGAGTGTTGAGGTTACAGAGATATTTGGGCAGTGACTGTGGTTTTGCGTTGTGTATGTGTGTGTGTTTGGTGCCTCTGATGCATGGCAGAGGCCCTTGCAAGCTGTTGCACCTACAGCTAATACTTATGGTGTGACCCATGTTGTCCCCTGTGCCTGTCCTCTTAGCCAGGCAGTGTCTCTGCTCCATCATCTGAGGAAAGTTTGCACACTCTGTCACTTTAAGATTTCCTAAATGACCTCTCATGACTTTATGTTTTTTTTTCCTTTTCACTTTTGACTCTCAGGACTAGTTTCTTTATTTTGTGAGTTGGAAATCCCCCGTTATAAAACTTGATGTCATGGTACTGGTACTGCTTACTGGTTCTTGCAGCTTCTGAAGCAGGTCCTTCTGAAGAGTTGAGGGAGGATCTCTCTCTCTCTCCTCCATGCCTCTGTGCTCTGGCTCATGTTGCTTCAGCATCTGGGACTCTTCTCTAAAATCCCAGTTCTGACCATGATACTGAACCAGTTCTAGCTGCAGACACTGCTCATTTCTTGGAGTTAGCTGCTTCTTTGAATTCCTTCCCTGCAATGGTTTCAATAAGAGGCCACAGCCATCACAAGGGAGGCTGATGGCCTTCACTTCTCAGGATTTACTCATTTCCTCAAGCAGGGTGCTGCGACAACTGAAAAAAGTCAGTTTAGCTGAGGGAGACTGGAATGGAGGAAATATACCTTTGCTGCTGGTCTGGGGATGGGGGGAAGCTGGTGAGGCTGAGGAGCCGTGACTGGTAGGTGCAGAGCTCTGCTTGAATGAATGGAGGGTGAGGATGCAGCCCTGGACGTTGCTGCTGCTCCTGTCCCGTTGCTCCCCCTCTCTGTGGGGAGACAGGACAGAGCATTTCCCTTAGCGAGCCATGAGAGACTCGCGTTGTCTTGGCCTCTTGCTTCCTCCTCATCACACCCTCTCCCCATCTCCTCATTTCTGCCCTCAAACTGGGGAGGGCTGTAGCCACCTTCCTGGAGGGCTGCTTCCCCAGCCAGCAGGCGGTGGGGAGGGAGAAGCCCTGTGCAGAAGTTGTCTTCCCTGGCCGAGCATGGGGCTGAGGCCTTGGCATAGCTGTGCTACACCAACAGCCACAGGGATGGCTGCTCGCTATGAAACTGAAAGGGTCAAGAGCAAGGCATCCCTCACTTACCAGAAAATGCTGTTGTGTTGACTAGAGGTAAGCAACAACTCTCTTCCCTTTAGCCATGTCACGCCAGTCTCAGCTACTGCATTCACTCTTAGAGGTAGCTCATCCTGATCTCCTTTTCCTCACTTTTTAAAACCAAAAATATCTTCTCTCCCATTACAGAAGGTGGGGGGGGGGAAGGGGGAGGGAAAGAAGTCAGGCTCTAGAGCTAGAATACAGTTTCCAATAGAAGCTGTTCCTTGCCAGAAGTCACTTGATAGTTTTGGTAGTTTTACTTGCCATGAGACAAACTGTAGTTGCTCACAGCTGCTGCACAGCGGCCTTTGAGTTTAGGGAAGCCATGTGGCTTCTCTGTTGCTCTGGAATGGCAGGATTACAATGTAACACTGGGCTGTTTCTTTTGGAAGTAGCTGTTTTGAATGTGCACAGTGTTTCCAAGGTGTGAGGAGGGGACTCTGAAAACAGTCTTTCTAGCAGCTCCTTTGGTTAGCTGGGCAAGAGCGATGAGTTTTCCCTGTAAACTGCCACCTTCCTATTTTATTAAAGTTAGAAGCATACTGTGCAGAAACCATACATGCTTGGAAACTTCTCTGCTTTGAAGAACATTTCACACATGTAACGCTATCTTGTGGGTTTTCTTGAGGTGAGGATCTTTCAGCCTGTATCAGCAGCATGTCACATTAATTCAGAGAACACATAGCATAGCAAAATGTGATAAGAAGTACCAAACCTAAATGTTGGACTTGTGGCAAGTTATTTGTACGTTTTCTAGTATGTTCTCTGACCCCAAAGTGTTGGGAAGACTCTGATAAGACCAGTCCTCTTGCAAGGTGTCCAGCAGCTGGTTGCAGGATGCTCCCTGCTCAGCATCTCTACCGTGTGGAAGCAAGAACTATTCCAGTGTGTGTGCTGCCCCAACTTATTCTATTTTATGCAATGTCACATCCCCAAAGGCTAGTTGTGTAGGGAAATGCAGCTTTGGTTTGGGATATGTGTGTGTGGTGTGGGTTCTTGTCTTTTTTTCCCGTATATTCCCTTATGTGTCAGATGTAACGGCAGCTTCTCACCAAACTCTTATTTATAGCCATGGCATAAAAGATAAAGGGAACTGCAACATCTCCTAGGCCTGCTTCAGGACGGAGAAATTGGCTGTGATTAACGTGGGTCCTCTGAGTTGAGCTACGCCACATTCCTCATCTGACCACAGCTCCCTCTGTGCTCCTTGGTGCACGTCTGTCTGCGCCTCTCCTGCCCTTCCCTTCTCCCTCTACAAGCCCTTTCTGCATCAGCCCTGGCCACCTTGGCCATGGCAGGGTTTGTTGGCATGGCCACTCACTGTGGCGGTGCCAGCGTGTGGCAGGCAGTGTCAGCTGTGGGAACTGGGCTGGCCGACCACTAACACACAGTGCAGCCTGCTTGGCTCTTACCAGCAAGGTTTCTTCCAACCGTTTACTCAAGCTTTCCTTTGAAACATCCTCTCCAGCCACAAATCAGTAGGCAGTGCATTTCTGTGGGATGCAGACGTGCAAGCAAGAGACGTCTGCTCAGGCTCTGCTGCCTGCAATGGGGACACTGCTGCAAGGGCTTGCAGGGTACCTCGGGGAGAGCTCTTCCAAATTATCCCAGCCTCCATTAAACTGCTCTGGGATTGATTACTGGGAGGTGTTGAAGCCAAGTGGAGTGGATAGTGTAGTGATGGGATAGACCCACAATTTTGCCAGCTGCAAGTCAGAGTGGCTGTGGAGTGTGTGCCTGGCCTGGGCTGTGCTGGGGACGACTCAGTGAAGTCATATTAAGTAACGGACTGTAAGTATAAGTGAAGCCTTACAGGGGCTGCCTCTGAACGGCTTGCAGAAGGCTGGCTTGGTTTCTTCAGCTTGCTGATGGACCCACCGACAGACATGCCATTGCACACGTGGTGGGCTGCTGCCCCACCAGGTCACCATTTTCCACCCACGAACTGAGAAAGAAAAGCCTTGAGAGCTGAGGAAGCAGGGCAGAAGAGTGTGGGCCAGGAAAGACTGGGTTGCTATTTGGGTAATTCAGCAGTCAATGGCTACCTACACAGTTTCAGATAAGATACTCTACATGTTGTATGTTGCATCGAGCACAAGTTTGAGTTTTCTGGTCTGAACCCTTAAGCTTATTCCTGTTGCCGTCATCAACGTTTAAGAAACGTTTGGGTTATAACGGTTCCCTCTTCTAGAAGGTGATGGCAACTTCATGATCTTTGCATTTGTCCATAGGTCATTTGTGAGCTTTGTGGACGTAACCAGCTCCTATCTTTGTAAGTAGCAATAACAACAACAGTAATCTGTTGTCTCTGTTGCTATCTGAAGTGCTGTATACTGGTTTCTACAACAATACAGGTCAAAGAGGTTGAAAATACAGAACCTGCCCCCAGATCTGTTGTAGTTTAGATTCACCTTAAGGGCTTAGTCACCTGTTTGATGGATGTCTCTTTCTTTTCAAAGGATGGATCCGTTCTTGTGTAAAGGTTCGCGAAAACTGGCAAGTGCTGCGTCGGAGCTTTTGAATTTGGATCACTCCCAGGCTTGGCATCCAGAAACTCATCCCTATGGGTGGTAAACATAAAGAGGTAAGCTCATTCAAGTGTCCCGGAGGAAGAGTGCGAGGATGCATCATAGCTGAGTACTCGAAGCTGCTGTTGAACGTGCCAGATTTGTCAAGCCCCAGGGTGCAGGGCTGGCTTGGCTGACACTGGGGCTGTGTACAGTCCCCTAGTTGACTAGCATTGTCTCCTTACATGAAACGCACTGCTTTGCCTGGCTAATGAGCGAGGAGAGGAGCAGAAGGCCCTGTGTCAAGAGCATTTATTTTGAAAGGCTCTCGAACTTGCAGTAAATCAGAAGGTCTGGGGAAACTTATCCAGCTTTTTAATTAGCGGGCCGGCAGCTTTCTTTGGGTATGTTGTTTTGGCTGCAAGCACTGTTCCGACGGCCTTGCAGTAGGGAGTTAGCAACACGTTTGGGCGTTGGGGGTTTTTTGGGCTTTTTTGGAGAGGTGGGGAGGGAAAGCAAATTGTGGTGTGGCAAATCAGAAGCAGAACTAATTATGCATGTGTATTTCATTACCCTGGGACTGGCTGTTCCTAATCCTGAAAGTCTACTTATACTCCTTGACATTGGAGGCCACATACACATAGGACCTGATCACCTATTAAAAGTGAACCTTAAAGGTAATATCAGGAAGCACTTCTAGTGCAAATATTGATGTAGCTATCACTGCACCGAAGGCCCAGCAGTCTTCTGTTGGAAATGGGTCACTGAAGCTAAACAAATTCACGCTGTCTGAGTCTCTGACCCATATGTAGATGTCAAACCAAGGGAACAAATTATGAGGGTGCTATTTTTGCATTTACTTTGAATTCGAAACGATGACATGGTGTCAGTTCTTAGTCAGTCAGACTTCTAGTAGCAGTGGATTTTTCTTAAAGGACTTGGGAGAGTGACTCAAGGTTGAAAACTGGGACAAACGAGTTTAGTTGTTTTTTTGTTTGGGTTTTTTTTCCTGTCAAATAGCATCTGCAGCCTTAAACAAATTATCTATTTGTTATTTTTAAAACTAGCCTGTAAATGAAAGACAGCTGCCTGCTTCTGTTTTCCTACTTGAATTCATTTTCCAACCTAGATTTGCGACATTGGCAAAACGTCCATTTGGACCCAAGAGAAGTTGCTGTTTGGGAAGAGTGGCTGCTGGTGGGAGGCCCCGTCTCACTCCCCTTGAGGCCATGGCTGTGGCCCTGGAGGCATCTGGCAGGAGCGTGGCCTTCTTTTTCTGTAGTAGCTAATATCAGAGGGCTCTCTAGCTTCCTCACCCAACAGAGAGGAGGAAAGGGACAGAGATGCTACAACTTCTTGTGGCGCCTGCAGTGCTGAGTTTTCGGTGGTGACAGATGGCTGTAGCTGCTGCACGTGGTGACTGTGTTTACTTGCATTCTGCTCCTTAAGTCACCTTCCCCTAAGATTTATTCTGACTTGCTGAACCATCTGAGCAGCTTTCAACTGCTGCCTTTTCTTTTCTAAATGGAAAAGGAAACACTCGACTTGATTAACTCCTTCCTACCCTCCCACCTTTCTGGAATTTCCCTCCCAGTGACGTGTTGCTAAAGGGCAGGATTGCAGGACTGGCAGCATTCAAAGCTGTACCAGGGGCATTAGCAGCTTGTGAGCTGCAAATCACAGGGCTAGAAACTGGTGAAGCTTCCTAGGCTGTTCTTGGAAAGGGTGTTTACGGCTCCACATGTGGAGATGTGTCTGACAACAGTAATACCAATAGTGAAGTTAAGTATTGAGAGCAATGTTAAGAGAGAAAGGAGGGCTGTGTGCAAGGCATTGCCAGGCAGATGCCTCCTTTCCAAAACTGCTGTGCCCAGGCAAGGGAAAGACATTTGGTGCCACTGCTCCATGTCCTCTCCCCAAGCTCAGCAGGGCCAGGCAGCAGATACAGCACTGAAAGGAGCTGGAGGGAGGCTATTGAAAAGCCTCGAGGCAAAAGGTGTGTGATAAGGGGAACCTCATAAGGAGCTAAGCCAAACCTAAAGCTCTCCCTCCAGAGCAAGCCCTGGGGTGCTGCCTGCCCACTTTTAGCCCCAGCGCTCCCACCAGTCTTTGGTGGGGGAGACAGGAGCGTCTCCCTCTCTGCTGCGGGCTGCATGTCAGCACAGGCTGTGTGCTGTCAGCGAGTGTGACTGGGTTAATGGAGTATGTCAAGGGACCCAGGGCAGGGCTTGGCAGTGAGCTACTGACTTGTCAGGCCTGGGGAAGTGGTATGTAACAGCTCAGCTTCTCACACAGAATCAGCCTCTGGCTTGGGGCTGTGGTTTTTGTGTTTATGCGTATATACACACACACACACAGACACACAGAGAATATGTTGGGGTTTTGGGGTTTTTTTAAGAGATATATAATTGAAATGGCTTAGATGGCTGATGGCAACACTGTGTCCAGGAATTTGCAGTTTTGAAAACGTAGCCTAATGGTAACATGAGCTGCAGGAGATGATCGGGGTCATGACAGTAAGGGAAGGCACTTGGAACGCAGCACATGAGCAGAGAATGGTGCCTGGGAGAGGGCAGCATCGTCTGCTGGCGGGGGGAGATGTCCCTCCAGCAGAAACAGAAGTTGAGGGGTTGGAAGGGCCCGAGCAGAACTTTTCCTTGGGCACCATCAGCTTCTGGTACCAGCTTTAACTGATCTCATTCGTGGCAATCCCAGCTGTGAACTTGATGGTATTTTCTTGAAGGGTTCTTGACTGGAGACCTTTGCTTTCTCCTGGCACAGTGAAACAGGCATGTCCTGGGATGAGGGAATGCGTAATGGGGTTTGCTGGGAAAGGCTCATTCCTGTTTGCTGCTTTTTCTAAGTCCTGTTGTCTGTGCTTTTATTGGAGAAGCACTGAGTGACAAAGTAAGCAAAACTCTCCTGCTTTGGGAAATGACCAAGCAGATGACACTTTCCTGCTTTTTTTTCCCTTCTGATTTGGAGTGTCGTTTCCCCTTTGCAGTCTCAAGGCCATTCTGAGAAGCCCCTAAGCATCCAACAAGATGGAAATTCCCTCCCAAGAGGGAAATCTTGAGATACTGAGACGTGCTAGGTTCAGACCAGCCTGCTGAAGGGCGAACTGGGTAGCCCTAGCTGGGAACCACACAAACCCAGTGGATGCAGAGCTCTGTAAGGCGCTCCCTTGTGCTGGTGGTGACCCAGCTGGAGCCCTTCCTGCATGTATATCCTTGGTTGTCTCAACAGCTGGGAGCTGGTGACATACAGTAGCTCCTTGATGATCTTTCTCCCTTGTGAAGTGCCTCATGGCCCGGTTAGAAGAAGATATTGGGTTTGCCTCACTCTCCTTCTGTCCCACAGGCTGGATGCAAAGGAGGAAGCATGGTAAAGGCAGCATCTTTCCAGGATCCATGGGCTCTTTGAGAGATGATCAGAGGGAGACCAGATGATCTGCACAACACGCACAGCACCGTTTCTCACCCGCCAAGGCAGCATCGGAGCGTCCTCCCCAGCCCCGCGCCGCCCGGCTTGCCCGATCGCTTCCGCATGTTTCGCAGCTGCGAGTGGGAGGTCCTGGAGCGATCCCTCAACATCCTCCAGGCCAGCGACTTCTACTGGGGCCCCTTGTCCGTAGGGGAGGCTCATGCCAAGCTCCAGCGGGAGCCCGTCGGCACCTACTTGGTGCGGGACAGCTCGCAGGGGAACTGCCTGTTCAGCCTGAGCGTGCGGATGCCGGCGGGCCCCGTCAGCCTTCGCATCTCTTTCCAGGAGGGCTACTTCCGCCTGAAGAACTGGTTTTCGGACTGCGTGGTCCGGCTGCTGGAGCTGGTGGTGGCAGGGACCCGCAACAACCCCTTGCACTTTGATGAGATGGGGGGAACTCCCTTGGTCTTCTCTGAGCCCCTGTGCCGGAGCCGCCGGGCGGTGCCCACGCTGCGAGAACTGTGCTGCCGGAGCCTGCCGGCTGGCACCACGATGAGGGGTGGAGCGGGGCTGGGGGGCTCCTCCAGAAGGCGCTCGGGGGACGAGATGGTCTCGCCCTCCAGCGGAAGGGGAGAGTCGGAGGGGAGCATCGTCCCCAGCCCCTCTCTGTCCTGGGCTGGGAGATGATGCGGTGTGTGTGTGAGATGAAGGGAGGTGCCCCTGTGGCGTGACCATGCTGGTGAGACGTGTGCCATGCACGTGGGGCTGGACTGGCTGCTGGACAAGAAGGGCAGGGCAGGGGAAGCGGGGCTTGAACCCACCAGCTGTGACAGCTGTGTCCTCGTACGTGCACAGCGTGTGTGGCCTTCTCCAGAGATGCCTGAGGAAGCCAGACCTCAGGAGCAGAGACTCCCATGTGTCTCGCCTTCCCCGCCCCCAGGTCCTGCTCTTTATCCCATTTATAACTTAATAAGCTCAAGAACAAGGCGAGTTGTTCTTGCCTCCCAGGTCAGCCCTGCATTTTCCCTACCCCAAAGTGCCTGAGCTCGTTTCTGCTGCAGACATGCCCTGGTGCAGCGGTGGGGCTGAGTGCAGCCCCACAGCAGTGCAGCTCCGGTGCCAGCGGGTACGGCCTCGGGTGCCCACGTACCCACGCTGGAGCCAGAGTGCAACACCTGCCACTTCAGGGGCCAAGGTTTGCACCAGGAAGAAACAGCCACAGCCACGGGTGATATGTGTGGCTTCACTGGCTTTTGCATCGCTTTATTTGAACAGATCTGGGGGAGTGCAGACGGGTTACATTGTCCTAAGTGCATGTGGTGCTCCTGCGGAGGCAACCCTGGTCTGGAGGGTCAGGTCTGCTCTGGGAGGGTGTGAAGAGATGGGATCCAGCGCCCTTTCTTACGCTCATCTTGTAGGATGCTGCTGCCATCTACAGAGCACATAAAGATGGTTTCGTTTTGCCTCCAAAAAGGCAAAGAATTTTTTTATAAAAGACTTTAAAAAATTTTAATAAACACGTTTTTATACTTATTTTTAAAAGTCAATGAATACATGCTGGTGTTTTAATTCCTTTGCAGAGCTGGAAACCCAGTTAGTTTAGTGCCAAGACATGGCAATCAAACTGAAACTGAATGAGTGAATTTCTTAGAAGGACCAGACGCGGAACATAAATGCAAGGTCCTAGGTGCAAACAATCAATTCATCCTGTAGTGTAGCCAAGTAAGGATTTTTCTAAAGAGAAGACACTTCCTAAAAAAATGGAGAGGTGGGATTTTCCAAAGTGGATTTAGTACCTTAAAACTTGCACTGAGTGTTTGAAAGAAACGTGAGTAATTCCAGATCCCAGAACAGGGCACAGCGTCAGTGAAATCGAACCGATGAGGATGAGTGAAAATGAGAGTCAGCCTCAACAGGGCTATGGTTCATTTCAAGGGTGCAGGCAGGTGTGATGTCTTTGAAATAAATGACTGAAAAAAGCTACGTGAAAGGAAAATTCAGACGCTGTAAAACCTGAGGCAAGACGCTTTGCATGCCAGCCAGCATCCGTTAGCCAGGAGCTGCTCAGGCAGCCTGCTGAGCTCACGCTGACTTTCCTCTTCAGGCTTGTACAGCGGGGAAAAAGCCGAACGTGAGAAGAGATTACTCTGAATTTGCTCTTTTGGCTTCAGGTGTCTTATCTGGAGAACCGAAGCGTGCGATCAGCACAGAGAGAGAGATACAGGGTGTGATTCATCACAAGAGCCTAGCTGAGGCACTCTGAATTATTCTCGGTAGAGCTCTGGCACTATGCTGACGGCAAGGTGATGGCTTGTCTCAGGGCATTGGCTTACAAACCAAATGCCAGAGAAATATCCATCTTCTCTTTGCCACCTGCTCCTCTTGTTCTTGGGGTGGTCAGGGGCAGCTAGGTGACCCCACAGCCACTGAGACCTATCCCAATGCCAAAGCACGAGCTGGGCTCGTGCCCTGTCACGGGGCTCGCGTGCACCCTGATGGCTGACACGTGTGTGGTGTTGCTACTGGAGCTGTAATTTTCTGCAGGGCCAGGGCAAAAAGCTAAGCAGGTAATTGCATCCATCATCGTCGCTGGGTCTGTTAGAGGTGGTGAGTTGGAGCCCTCAGATGCCAGAGTCAGGCTAAGATGTCCTGGGTGAGCTGTTCTAGGTGCGCTGTGTCAGTCCAGGCAGTGTCATGAGTGGGGCTGAGGTTCAGCCAGCCCAGAGAGAATGATCCTGTGCATCCCCTGCTCAAACACACACTCTTTTGGTCAGGTACTGGTGTCTGAGGCTCCTGAAGCATTCTGTACTGTAACCCATGCTGTAACTGGGGGTCCTGGCAGGGGGCCAGGCTGAATCCTTCTGCAGGCTTCTGCAGCATCCTGGGCTGCATTAACAGAAGCACCGCTGGCAGATGAGGGGAGCGACTACCTCCCTTTCACTCACCATTCTTTAGACCCTAGTTAGAATGTTGCATCTGTTTTGTGTCTCCCTGGTGCCACAAAAATGTAATACATTGGAGTAAAATCAGGGGGATGGTGGGACCCAAGAAGCTCAGGGGTCTGGAGCGCTTGCCCTGCGAGGAGAGGCTGAGGGAGCTGCGCTTGTTTGGCCTGGATAGGAGATTGCTCTGAAGGGACCTAACAGTCGCCTGCCTGTACCTAGGAGGAGGTCAGAAAGGAGCCAGGCTCACCACTGCAGTGCACAGGGAGAAGGAGACACAGCAGATGTAGGGGAAACAAGCCCAGGCTGGCTTTGAGGAGCCCTTTTCCTGTGAGGGTAGTCTGCATGCAAGGTAGGCTGCCTGGAGAGGTTGTGTGGAAGTTTTCAAGACCCAGCTGGGTCAAGGTTGGAGCAACCTGGTGTGACCTTGGAGCTGGACCTGTTGTGAGCCCCAGGTTGGACTAGAGGGGATCTCATGGGATCCCTTCCCTGGAACAGCTCTGCGGTCTTGCATTTTGTAGGACAGAGAGGTGGGACTGGCTGTGGAGGAGGTGAAGGGTGGCCACTGCACCAGGAGCGTGCTGCCAGGATACCAGACCAGGATGGTGGCACGGCACTCTGATGGAGGGAAAACCTCCCATGCTGCGTGGAGCATTCCCCAGGCCACACAGGTGCTCTGGGTGCTGCTGCCTGCCATGGATTTGTCCTGGTCTCAGGCCCCTTTCTGTTGCTCACCCTCAATGCTCTTTGTGCAGAGCTGTGGCAGAGCACACATCTCCTGTATCTCGTACATGTACCCTACCAGCCCCTGTGGGCATCTCAGGTGACTATGGGCACCTGTGTTATGACGCCGTTCTCTGGCTCTTGGATGCAGTCCCTGCCCGAGCAACGGGGTCAGCCACACAGCTGCCCTCCTGCTCTGCCTGCTGCAGGAGGAGCGGGACCAGGTCTACCACCCCCAGGACACCCTGCCCAGCCCATCCATCTGTTTCTTCCTTGAGGGTGTTGGTGCTGAGGCGCCTTGGCCGCCTTCCTGCCTTCCCTTCAGAAACCAGGGAGGGGGGAAGGAGTGGGCTAATTTCTTGCACGTTCATAACCAAGCACAGGAATGCTTCTGTTTTATGGCCACGGTTATAGCTCACTGAGGGAAGAGCTTTCTAACCAGATTGCTCTGACCTGGCTGTGAACTGTTCTCATTTGGCCGAAAACGAGCGTCTTGGGCTGTGTGGCTGGGGGCTTCAGAAGAGCCTCATTTGCAGCCGGGATCGTGCTTTAGAAAAATCACACCAAGGGAGGAGGAAGTGGTTTGAATTTTGATAACGTCTGTCTTATTTTGTCCATTTATTTATTTATTTATTTATTTTAATTGCACAGCAAGTGGTGGTCTCCATCTTACAAGTAAGTCAATTCCATGCAGGGCTGTGGCGAATTGATTTGAGATCTGTGGATGAAAAGCAGTGAATGTCTGCCAAGCATTGTTACATTATGGAAGTTTAAAGCATATTATGGATGAGAATCCTCATTATCCCCCAGGAAAGGTCACTTTGCAGATCAGGATTGTTGCAAGAAAGGAAACCAATTTGGGAAGAATGGGAATGTGAAAAGTGCATCGTCTGTGGTGGGCATTACAGGCTCCTCCTTCATTTTCTGCTTGAACATTGGAAGAGAAACCTTTTCCTCTCAGCTCTTGAGAAAAAGATGCACAAGGCAAAACTGTAAGAGTTTACTTGCATGGATTGACTGCAAAAAGACATCCTGCTGCTTTCATTAACGAGCGGGAGATGTTCACTTCAATCACCCTGCCTCTGAACCGGCCCGTGTGCCACCTAGGAGCAGGTCTTGGTGGTCTGTATCCAAACGTTTCTTTTGGTGGCTCCTGAAGGGACTTATAAAGAAATTATAAACTTCCTCAGAACCTTTTGATCATCTTTCAGGGAGTAGAGGAGAATTGTTTGCATTTTTGTATGTTATGTTATAAATTTCTCCAGCTGACTCGTTTCAGTTTGTCGAGGAAACTTATACAGCCTCGCAGATGTGGGGTCTTTTTTTTCTTTCAACTGATCTTCCTAAGAGCAGAAGTTGAAAAGTTTAGCCCTTGCGAAAGGGGCTTCCTCTACCAGGCTCCAAATAGCCTGGATTTCAGTCCCAACACATTGCAGGCCTCCAGCAGGAAACTGCTCTTCATCTGCTCCCAACTAGCAGTCTGTTAGCAGCACTCTGGGGCCCCAGGGGTTAATTTCCCAAAATCCTTCACTGAAACTTGTTAATAACTTCCATATGTACCCATGTGTGTGCACAGGAGGGGCCCCACAGCCAGCAGCTCTTGCAATAATACTTGATTACCTCTGACATAAGGGTCTGTGTGCCATTAGGGATCTGCCTCGATGGATCAGGATTCACCGAAAAACATGTTTGTGCAAAAGCATTTCAGAAAAAAAAAGTATCAACATTTGGTCATCCTCGGTGTTTGGAGAAGGGCTCCTCCTGGGCAGTCAAGCCTCAAAATGAAACCTTCTGTGTACACACAGCTGGGTCTCAGCTTTCCACCTTTCCCCTGCCGCCCCTCTGAAAATGTGTACTTGCATTATTGGTCTTAAAAGGTGTTAAACTCCTTAATTTGCAAGGATGCCCTTGGTTAGGGGAATGCACGGCTTGGTCTAACTGAGTTCGTTTTGCGTGGATTCCCTCCATGTTTGTCATTCATCTGTAGAGTTATAACAACTGCCCGCCCCTGAGCTTTCTGCCCGCCCCGCGCCATGTCCCGGTGCAAAGGCAGAGCTCCCTAGGGCAGTGCTCAAAGGGAGCACACAGCCCGTGTCAGAGGGAGAGGAGGATGTGGCAGAGCCGCTCTGCAGCTCCTGCTGCCTCCCTGCAGAGCCGCCCGGGTCTCTGCCTGCTCCTGCTGCCTTCTGATCTCAGCTGGGGCTGGCAGAGCTGGGGTTTTGATTCAGGCAGAGCAGAGTACTTCCAAACGCTTCCCTGTAAGGGCTGGCTCGACAGACTAGGACTCTCCAGCCAAAAAAAGAGACAACTGAGGTCTGTGACAGAAATCTGTGAAACCTAAATGCCACAAGTAGGTGACCAAGTAGGTTAAAAAAACATGGAGACATCTGATGAAATACTCAAGAGCAAGACAAAAGAAACTAAAGGAGACATTTGTTCACAGGACACAAAGCTTAAGCTGTGGAAGTCCCTGCAGCTTCCCCAGTGAGGCTAACCTCCTAGTGGGTACAAAAAGGGGTTAATGGTGATTAATGGAGCTCCTCTGGAGGAGCAAAGGCTCAGTCAGGAAATAGGGGGAGGTGGAATCCAGGTGCAGCTTTGAGTTCTGTGGCTTGTTGGGCACACCTCTGCTATGGCAGTGGTGCTGGAGCGAGCCAGCCTGAGCTGGGGCTTGGGCTCAGCAGCCCAGGCCAGCTGAGCTGGGGGATGGGTGTGCTGAGCTCCAGGCATGCACGGAGCTCCTGGGACCTGTGCTGGGGCTCTTGAGACAGAGGAGGGTGTCTATGCACGTGTCAGACCCACACAGCCACCCGTACAGCGTGCAGTTGGGTGCCTTAGCACCAGTTTGATGGCAGCCCCAGTGGGAGCAGTCCACGGTCGCTTCCTCACAGCTTTCATGAGCAGAGAAATTGGGACACCCATCTGATGCCTGCAGGCAAGCACCAGCACAGGCTGAGGAGAAAAACATCGCAGTCATCCAGAATGAGTGACAGAATCTGACTTGTCAGCTGAGAGCACCGGGGGAGGTCAGCGTCAGCCCGAGGTGACGGCTGGGACCGATCTGCCCGGCTGTGCTGGTTGGGGCAGGACTAGGGGATCCCAGCCCGACTATCCTCATGTCAGAAAGGAGCTGCATAGCACTGAAAAAGCTGTGCAAAATGCCATTAGCACTGGCAGCCCCCTAGATCTGCGTTTGATTCATCCAAACGACATCTATGCGCTCATAAAGAAGATTTTTTTGGCTCCTGGGCTACCTGCTTTCCCAAGACACCGTCCTTGCCGTCAGAGCTGTCAGCCTTCGAGCTGGTCCCAGGTGCCGTTGAAATCAATGACCAGATTGTTGTTCCCCTTGGAAGATTTTGGATTAGCCCCCCTCCCCCTCCTTCCCCCCGCCCAGTTTTGTCAGGCCGATGTGAGCACACGTGGGTTTTCCACGCTAAAAGTAATCAAAACAAACCCTTGCTCCCACTGGCTTGTGCAACAAATCATGCTGGGGGAATTGCTGGCATTCTGCATGATTAGCCCAAGCGCAGATGCCTTCCAGCTCGTAAACAATAGCCTAAAGGATTGGAGAGGATCACAAACAAAGCACTTACAGACAAGACAGCATTTTCAAAAGGGACTTGAGAGCTTATGTCCATTGGGGGTTTGTCTTTTAAAAATAAACCAGAAGTAAACAAATTGACAAAGACTGGCTCTGAAGAATCTAAGAGAATGAATTACTGGATATAACGCTCCAAAGCGGAAGAATGAAGTTGGGGGGAAACTCAAGGCAGGACTAATGAATGGGTCCTTTTAAACTCCTGAGGAAGATGTGCCCACAGCTTTGGGGATAGACAGGCACTGGCAGCTCTACCTCTCCATGCTGATGAGGCTGGACAGGAGGTGGAAGGGATGTAGGAGAAGACCCTGCTCAATTCACAGGAGGAAAAAGAAAAAAAACAACTCCTTTAGAGAGCAGTGACAGCAGCAAAGAATTAGGCAACTTTGGGTTTTAAGTTTTATGAGGATTAATTTTCAAAGGGATGTTGCTGGGCTTCCCAGATTGAGAGTGACAGAGAACTTCTGGAGAGAGTCCAGCACAGGGCTTTCTTATGAGGAAAGGCTGTGAGACCTGGGGCTGTTTAGCCGGGAGGAGACTGAGGATAGACCTCATCAACACTTAAAAATACCTAAAGGGCGAGTGTCGAAAGGATAGAGTCAGTCTTTTTTCTGTAGTGCCCAGTGATGGGACAAGGGGTAATGGACACAAGCTGGAACACAGGAAGTTGCACTTGAACATGAGGAGAAACTTCTCTGCTGCTCAGGTGAGGGAGCCCTGGCCCAGGCTGCCCAGGGAGGGTGTGGAGTCTCCTGCTCTGGAGGTTTCCAAACCCACCTGCACACGTTCCTGTGTGACCTGATCAAGGTGAACTTGCTTTAGCAGGGGTTTGGACTGGATGATCTCTAGAGGTCCCTTCCAACCCCAACCATTGTGTGATCCTGTGATTCTGTTACCTGCACTGTAGACTACTGATAAATTGCTGTGGATTTCAGACTGAAAACGTGTAAACCATGTAAATCATGTAAATGGGTTACATGTTCATGTAAACCGTGGCTTTTGTATCATGCTTTTATTCTTTAAAACCAAAAACCACTATTTTTTATATTGGCAGGATGGATTATTTTGAACCGTGTGTTTTCCCCCGAACCTTGGCAGAGCGAAGTGGCAAGTGCCCAGCTTTGCACCCAAGAGCTCCTGCAAGGGGCCAGCAAAGATCTTGACGCTGATGAAGCTGCTCAATCCTTCAGAGGCCGTGGTGACAGGGGGCTGCAGCGGGAGCTTGCCAATGTCACTGTAACCAAGACAGCATTGCAAGTCACTCCAGCGTGCCAAGTCTGGAACAATGCCAGTGTCTGCTGGCAACACGTGCACATAGCAGACCTCTTCCTTTAAATCTTCAGCTTGAAAGGTAGAATCACAGAATCACAGAATGGTGGGGTTTGGAAGGGACCTCTAGAAACCATCCAATCCAACCCCTTGCTAAAGCAGGTTCCCCTCAATCAAGTCACACAAGAACATGTCCAGGTGGGTTTGGAAACCTCCAGAACAGAAAGCTCCACACCCTCCCTGGGCAGCAGCTATTCTGACTACACAGTGTGTACATTGGCATGAGACACGTGCCAGGTCCTTGCTAGACTTTTAGGTGCATCTAGGATTGTTTTGGAATTCATTGAATCATGAGCCTGAAATAATACAGGTGCAAGTCCTAATGTTCTAGGTGCTCATCCTCAAGGTTGTAACCCTTGTTGTGCGGTACTGGGTTGGGTGGGGAAGGGCTGATGGCTCCTTTGATCCTTGGACTCCACAAAGAGCCCTCCAAGGAATTGGGATGGGAGAAGGGGGCAGTGGAGAATGGGAGCTTTTCTTGCTCTTACAGACTGTTCAGGGAATTGGCCATATACGAAGGCAGCTCTAATGTACATGCTGAAATACCTAAAATAAGCCATGCAAACAAATCAGTCGTATGTTATCCAGATGGGACTGTTCAAATCCAATAATAGCAGTAAAGTGCTCCTGAACTCTGTGGAGAGAGAGATTATAGAAGGATCAGGTATAATTATAGTGCCTTATTATTACCATTCTCATCATTCTTTCTAACAAAGCTTTTCAAGAGAATGAAAAAACTTCTTGCAGGAGAAGGTAATGTGTTTGCTGGCATTTTTTCATCCTTCCTTCCTTCCAAGTCAGTCCCTGTAAATGGTGTTAATAAACACTGCAATGATCTTGGACTATATTATCTTTCAGACGATACCTTCTTTAGCATCTCCTTGTGGCCTTGACAATAGCAAAACCTTCTCCTGAAAAGCCCCACTGTTGTTGCCACTAGTGAGAACACCAGCAAAAAACACTCCTATGCTGCTCTGATCTGTGCTTTGATATACACCCCTTCCAAGCAGGGTTAAGCAATGCCCTTAAAATGGCTGCAAATGGCTTGTCCATGTACAGCCCCAAAACTGGAGGAATATAGGTGGAATCACTTAGCAAATATTCCCTACTTTGGTGAAAGTCATAGAGCTGGAGATAGGTATTTGCAAGCTGCTCTCCTGGACCTGAGTCCTGTCTCCTCTGAATAGCATCAGCACTTCTGAGAAAAGAAGGTGCTTTCAGAACCAGACCCTGGGCAAAACAGGTGTGGGAAACACACATCCTTGTCTGTGGGTTGGTCTTGTGGGCCAGCACTGCTGAGAGAAGGAAAAAAGCCTCCTGGCTTTTCTTTTCAGCAGTATCCCTTTCTGGGTCACTGCAGAGCAGACAATTCCTGGAAGTATTGGTGTTGGAGGAGCCTCATGGTGCAAGGGAGCCGTGCTCACCATGGAGGCACAGCCCTGCAGCATCTCTGCAACCCAGCACGGACTTCCCAGGGAGGGGATTTCTCACAGGAGGGAAGTCCCAGGTAGCTCTTCCGCTTCTGCAGCTCCCTTGCCCTCACAGCAACTTGGTATGGCGAAAAGCTGTTGGTGAGCCGACGTATCTCAATCTGCAGCACTCCCTGCCTTGCCATCCTCATGGCCTTTACTCAACCAAACCCTCATGCTCCTCTGAGCCTGTGTCAAGAGTTGCAGAGCAGGACTGCATCTCTCCCAGGCTTCGTGTCTCTGTGCCCTGCTCGCCTGCACGTCCTCGGCAAACCAGGAGGAGGGGGGTTGTGATTCGAACAGATGCAGCACGTTGAGGGTATGAGTTAGCTCTGTTTCTTGGGGTGGGAGGAAGGTTCAGTTTGCTGAGATGGGTCTTTCTCTTTTCTCCTTGTCTCCTCCTCTCCCCTGAGCACCTTGGCAGAGCCTTGCTCTCAGCTCAATAAAAGTAGGGCAGAGTCTAACCACATTTCAAGCTGTCTGCGTTTTTGGATTCTTGGTAACTGCGATCTGTATCTGTTCCTAGAAAAGATTTAAACAACTTATAAACCACAGCTGGGCAGAGATAATAAAGGAAGCAGTAGTGGGGTGGGGAAGGGTCTCTCCAGTGTGTGCAGAGTGGGGAGAGGGGAGTCTTCAGGAGAAGTCGTGGCCCAGCTGTGGTAGAGGGTCTCTTTGTGGCTACTTGGGATGTGGGGAGACAGACGGGGGCTGCCTTAGGGAAACCTCAGCAATTATTAGTAGCTAGGCATAGAATATGGGGGTGTGTACATGTATATACATGCATATATATATGTGTGTGTGTATATATATATAAAAAGAGCAAATGGAGATATATTTAGCCAGAGGAGAAGGGGTTTGAACTCTGCTATGGTATACATCTAGTCTTATCTCCATGCACTTGCTCTTCCTGAGGTTATAGCCTGTGCAGACAGGACACACTTCCTCTTGCACTCTAAGGTTCTTTGCCTTTCCCATTTCCCATCCCTGTTGGACCCACATCTACTATCACATGGTTTTCCAGGCAGGAGAAACTCCTTTCACTGGAAGGGTTGGAGTGGGTTTGGGCTCAGTTCCCAACCTCCAGTGGGGTTCAGAAAATCCCTCCCTGATGTCCCTCTGCCTTGGATGCTCCTGGTGTGCTCAGCAGTGCTCTGCAAAGGTTTGGAAAACAAAACACAATGATGACCCTCTTGTGTTAGGCCAAAACTACAGATCCTTGTCCTGTAATCCTGACAGTCGGGGATATAGACAGCAGGTGGGAAACTGAGGGGGGGGGTGGGGAGGGAAGACAGAATGAAATACATTTCTATATTGGCAAAAATCCTAGCAGAGAGGTGGCTCTTCCCTCAAATGCTTTTGCCAGGATGCTTTATTTAGTTTGCATAGCTAGAATAGGGCCTCGTGGCAAAAAGATGTTTTTCCACCCTAGGAGAGCATGTTTTAACAGCTGTATCAGCCTGTATATTCTCCCCAGTTCATGATAAAAGTGGAGTTGAGGAATTAACAGAAAAAAAAGAGAGGCGTATTCATTTGCCAGGGAGATGCTTAGCTACTGGATCCCTTCCTCCCAGGAGCTGGCAGAGGCCTGGTGTGCACGAGAAAAGCTGTGCCCACCTAAAGTGGTGTGTGACTGCACACGTGGCCACTGCGGGGGTCCATGCTGGTCGTGGTTGCTGTGCTGAAGGTTGTACCTCCCAACACCCAAAGCTGGAAAGCTGCCACAGGCTGAAGAAGGGGTCCCAACTGAAAAACCCAAAAAAGCCAGGGCTGGCACAGCCGACTGGCTCGAAGCAGGACTTGCTGCGGCCAGAACAGCTCTTCTGTGCACACAAGGCCAGGAGGGCCATCTGGCGAGGCTGTTGCTGGCAGGAACTCGGTCCTGCAGCTCCCTCTAAACCACTGCTGCCTTGTCTGACATGACCATCCCTGTGTCTACCTCCTGCAGGGCCCAGCAGCCCCTGCCAGACCTGCCTCCCTCCCACCTTTTGCCCCTTACAGAGAGGGTGTGCAGCCCATCACTCAGGATGTCCGGCCACGATGTGCACACTTCAACCTGTACAGCTGTTGAGGAGTTGGGGGCTCCTGTTTTAAGAAGCTGTCAGCAGCAGTGTGCCCCACTCCTGGCCAGCAATTTGCTGCCAATGAGAGAAAGTTTGGGCTGGCCTGACTGTGGCACCTCAGGACTACTGACACATCCTGTGGCTGTGGGAGTGCTGTGTGCTTGAGACTCCTGCTCTTGTACTCCCACACAGGCTGATGAGGCTGCTGGAGGCACTGACTTGAGCCTGCCCTCAACACTGTCACCAGAGCCTTGACTAGTGCAGCATCACTGGTTAGTGGCATGAAAAACATGTCTGGGCTTTGCTGGTGGTGGAAAGCATCCATGTGCAGTGCCAGGAGGCCTCTGCAAGCTGAGAAGTATCATTCATAATAAAACTGTGCTCCTCACCAGCGCTGGCAGGAGTTTCCAGAGCTCCCTGGGCGTAGGAGGGACGGCTTGTGAGCAGCTGGGGCAGACGGTGCCAGGCGCTGGAGGCAACGCTGCCTGCGGTGCCCCAAAAGGCTTCAGCAGAAGTGACTCAGCTGCTGCCGCTCCAGTGCCATCGCAGGAGAGGGCTGTGAGCTGTGAGCTGGGGCTGAGGGGAGCCGCCAGCCGTGGGGCAAAGAGGGGTGTGTGTGGGGTGACAGGTCTGGGCTGCTGTAGGGACAGTGAGCTTGTGGCAGCAGAGTGGGATGAGGAGGACAGCAGGCCGGCACAGCTGGGAGCAGGGCTGCCCTACAAACCCCTTGCTGTGCCACCCTGTGTCCGACTGAGCCTGCGGGAAAGTTTATTTCCCTCTTCCACACCCTGTCTTCTCCTTGCCCCCGCCTAACAGGCAAACTGCTACTGCAGTGCTTGCTGAGTGAATGTTGCTCTTCGAGTTGTTGATTACGGTTAATTAGCATTAATTTTGTCTTAAATGGATCCTAGTAGTGCTCCTTTTCTGCGGGGCTAGGGCTGGGGCTGCTGCTGAGCAGAGGAGCAGCTGAGCGGGTGCGGAACGCTGCAGCTGCCGCGGTGACCTGCAGCCGTGGCGCCGGGCAGGTGGGTGCGAGAGGGAGGTCGGGCCCAGCACAAGAGGGCCCTTCCCGAGGGCATTTCCTGACCTACTCGCGCCAGCACGGCCGCGCATCTGCATTCACGGGGGCTGAAACACAGGTCGCACGACGCCCAGCCAGAGCCTCGCTGCTGCGCCACGCTGGGCGACAGCTACTGCACCTGCCCCTACAGGGGGAAAAGGCAGCCGCGGCTCCTCCTCGGGCGGCTGGCCCCGGGGCAGGGGCAGGGGCAGGGCCCCGCCGGCGGGCGGGAGCGGGGCGGCGGGCAGCCGGGGAGACGGCGCCATCTTGTGGGCGAGGGCGCGGGTGCGCGGGCGGCGGCCGCCGCCCCTCAGCGACCGGCGCGCGGCCGAGGCGCCTCGGGCGGGGGGTGTCTGCGCGGGCCCGCCGCTGCGGGCGAGCTTGCGGGGGGAAGGAAGCTTTGCCCCAGAAACGTGGCTCGCTCTGCCGTTGGCTGAGTCGCTCTGGCGCCGTTTCAGCCCCGGGCCCGGCCGGGCAGAAGCTTCCCCTTGCCAGAGAAGGCAGAGGAGCCCTTTGGGAGCGAGAGCCCGGGCAGGGGAGCCGCGGGGAACGCGACGGGGTTGGGGCGCAGACACACAGCCTCAGCCCCCGCCAGCGCATCAGGCAAGCGAGATGGTAATTTGGTCCCTGGGAATCTTTCCAGTAGATGAACAGAAAAAGAGCAGAAGCGATGTGATTTCTGAGGCAGACTCGTTTTTTTTCTGGTGCAAGGGAATCACTGAAGTGCCCTCTCCCTTCCCCGCGGTAGTGTCAACACCTTTCTTTTTCTGTTTTCCCCTCGAGTCGCTGATTGTTCTCTTCCCTAGAGCGGTTCAACGGGTAGAGGCGTAGCGAGGGCATTGGCAGCTTTTACCTCAGCATCATCCAGCCCTGCTGAGAGGCACTCGACACACAACAGTGGTAAAAATGCTGGCAGAGATACGGCCCCGCTCGCGCTGGCTCTCCTGTCGCTCCTGCCGCCAGACAGTGGGAAAACGTACGCCTCAGAGTCTGGGGTTAGGGGAGTCAAAGAGATTGCGAATCCTCAGAGGTGCGGGTGTTGCTGCTGGCTGGCTCTCCAGCGATGGGGGATTGAGCTGGTCTCTGACAAGGCGGCGAAATCCGGAGCTGCCGTGCTGGGGAATGCTCTGAAGCGCGCTCTGCAATCAGGCTGGTGGAGTTGCTGCAGCTCTTCTCTGCGCCAAGCGGTGTTTCTCTTTTGGATGGTTGTGGTGGTAAACGCTTCAGCAATAAAGAGGCTTTGTTGTGGTCTCTGCAGCGTTGCTTTTCGCCTTGACTAGCAGCGGCCTTTTTGTTAGAATAAATGCTTTCCCTGGAGTCGGCTGTGGGGGCATGTCTGGGCACGTGTGTGTGTGTGTGTGTGCACGTGTGGATCTGTGTGTGGGTGTACATTGGACACAGCTGTGAACAGGCAGTTCTGGTAGGTTCAGCACTTGCCCAAACTTCTTGGTTGTGTGAGCCAGAACAATGTGCTTTCCCTCACAGTGGGGAGTGCTGGCCACTGTTGCGGGCTTCTAACAGCGCTCGAGTGTAATCAATGGCTCCTTTCCAGCTATGAGCAGAAACTGTTGCTAGCACCTACCCTAGTCCTGTGTTTTGTCTCTGGAAGTGATCAGCAGTCACTGCATCAAAGGAAGGACCGAACCATAGGGATCCTGGCCAGACTGCTGTGTGGTGGAGCTACAGCTGGACAGGCAGTTCCCTCCTCATCATGCTGCAGGGACCAGCTCACACGCAGCAGTGCACTGTATAATGCATGAGCGAAGGTCGTACAGTGACCTGTTCCTTTGGAGCTTTGTAATTTATTTCCTTCAGCACAGGTATCCTGGCTAGTTCCACCTAAGTTTCGGGAGGATGGTGGGTGGGTGGGTGGGTTCAACTCTGCCCTGTTACAGGCTGGTAATAGAAACACACAACTCCCCAGCTTTTCCTCATCTTCCTCTCATTTATGTCTCCAGGGTGAAAACCCAATCCAGAATCCCCAGACCAAATTGAATTAGAATTTAACATTCAAAGATTCAGGCTCCCTTTAGGCTCTAAGGAACAGAATGTCATCCTGTCTCGCAGTTAATAGCTGCTGGGTAGTCGTTTCAAAGCCATTTCTTTTCAGTGAGCTCTACCATAGCAAATCCCAGCAGTGAATGTATTTCTGGCCTGGCTGTGCCTCTAATCCCACAGCTGAGTCTTATGTGTGATCTCTTTTGAAATGCTAGATCTATATATATATATATTTTTTAAAAAAGAATATATATAAAAATCCAGACAGGGATATTTCTAGGACTTGGCATTTAGACTGGCAACAGGGCTGTTTGTAGGAAGAGAAGGGAAAGGATGGGAGGACGGTGTTGACCTAGCAGCCCTACAAACCTACCGCACTTAATCCACTTATCGCTCTGAATTCCTGAAGCAGATAAATGCTGATAACAGTTAAAACACATCACCGACAGGAGCAGCGTGTTCTGTCCTCCAGAAATACATCAATGCTGGAAATTGCAAAGCTGATGCGTGCTGCCATGGGGATGAGCGTGGTACAAGAGCTGAGGAAGCCCTCGCTGTTCAGCAGAGTTCTTCTGCAGCGAGGTGTGAGCCCCTGGCCCCTTCTGCCTCCCTGCCCTAACTACCTTGAGATGCTGTTTGGGCCTAAGAAATGCCGCCCAGCGCTGTTGTGGCCTCGCAGCCCCCTCTCTGAGCCACAGCTGCCTGATCTGTGCCTACATATCTGAAACACCAAGTGGGCCCCGAGTGTCTTGTTACCGCTCTTGATTGTCCTTGCTGCTCAGCGTTAAGACCTGCGAGGAACGATTTCCAGCTGAGACCAGCCCCGTGCAGCTCAAGTCTGTGTGTCTTGGGGAGAAGAGTTGGTTTTGGCTAATCTGAGCTAAACCTTCCCTGGAGGAGCGCAGCTGCTGCACCAGCCTTGCAGAGCCACACAAAGCCACTTGCTCCTGTCTCCATCTGTCAGGGCTCTCAGCAAGGTGCCGGAGCCATCCCTGGGCTCAGAGGGCTGCAGTGGCAGCAGCTGCACGCCACCCCTTGTGTCAAGAGCTCTTCCTCCTGAAGACCTGTCCCAGGATGAACAGGAGGGAAAATGCTGTAAACCAAAGGTTGCTTTGGAGCAAAACAAACAGAGAGGAACTTCATGAGGTTAAACAAGGGCAAATGCAGAGTCCTGCACCTGAGGAGGAACAACCCCACGCACCAGTACAGGTTGGGGATTGACCTGCTGGAGAGCAGCTCTGCAGAGAGAGACCTGGGAGTGCTGTTGAGCAGCAAACTAACCATGAGCCAGAAATGTGCCCTTGTGGCCAAGAAGGCCAACGGCATCTTGGGATGAATCAAGAAGAGTGTGGCCAGCAGGTCAAGGGAGGTTCTGCTCCCCCTCTACTCTGCCCTGATGAGGTCTCATCTGGAGTCCTGTGTCCAGTTCTGGGCTCCCCAGCTGAAGAGGGACAGGGAACTGCTGGAGAGAGCCCAGCGCAGGGCCACCAAGATGATCAGGGGACCGGAGCATCTTCCTTATGAGGAAAGGCTGCGGGAACTGGGGCTGTTCAGCCTGGAGGAGACTGAGGGGAGACCTCATTGATACTTGCAGGTATTTAAAAGGTCAAGAGGATGGGACAACTCTTTTTTTTTTCTATAGTGTCCAGTGACAGAACAAGGGGTAATGGACATAAGCTGGAACACAAAAAGTTCCACTTAAACTTCTTTATTTAAGGCAAAACTCCTTTGGTGTTCAGGTGAGGGAGCCCTGGCACAGGCTGCCCAGGGAGGGTGTGGAGTCTCCTGCTCTGGAGGTTTTCAGAACCCGCCTGGACATGTTCCTGTGTGACCTGATCTAGACAAATCTGCTTTAGCAGGGGCTTGGGCTGGATGATCTCTAGAGATCCCTTCCAACCCCTGCCATTCTGTGATTCTATGGTTCTGTGAAACCTCATTCCTACAAACTCTAGGCAGATAAAACAAACAATAGAGAGTGGCTTTGATGACATGCAATCGGCAGGCTCATCTACCTTCTTAGGTCTTTCTCCGCACAACCATCCTCCACAGCTCAGCACCCCATGTGGGTGAGTACCCTTCAAACTGTAGCAAAGTGCTTTCTTGTGAGCAGTGCAAATGTCTCACAAGAAGTGTGAGAGGAGGAAGGTGCCTAGAGAGAAGTGGAGACCTCTCAGTCATCAGGGTTTTTTCTTTTTTGTCAGACGCTGCTGAGCTGTTGCATTGCAGATGTCTTTGCTAAAAACAAGCTTTCGTTGAAATCAAAGGCTCTTCTTCAGTATAGGCGGCAGGATCCTCCCACAAAAAGAAGGTTTTCTTCAAAGAGCTTTCCTTAGATTTCCCTACAATAGATTTCTTAAGGCTTGTCTGCGTTGCGAGGCTGATTCAGAGCCAGCATTATGTGGATCTGAAACATCCCAGCTGTAAGGGATGAATTCACTTCTGGTTGTTCTCACTTCTGGATTACAAGTGCCTGCCCTCCAAAGTGACCCAGTGGAGGAGCTGGCTGTGAAGGGAAGTTTTGTGTGGTCAGGAGTACTGTGGAGCCCTCATTCCTCTGTGCTGACAGCTGATGCAAGTACTTGTTTTCCATGTTGAAAGCAAACCAGGTGATCCTACACTCGAGTGATCACATACAGGAGGAGCTTCACGGTGCTTCTCTGCCCTGAAACCGTATGCCGTGGCACTGCTCAGTAGTTTCTCCACGTGAACAAAGCACTTGACTAAGATAATTTGCAGTAAGGTGCCCTTATTCCAAAACCTGGATGGCCTGTGAAGTGATGTAATCAAGAACAGCTATTCCAAAGCAACCAGGTAAACAGATCCTTGCAAAACGATGGCAACATTCTACTAGCCAATTTTAAGCTTGTCCATTGCTCGGGGGTCACTTGGATCCTTCCCTGAATTTGACCACATTCTCCTCAACAGGTCAGTTTTTCTCTATTCCAACGTGGGGGGTCACTTTGGAAAATGCTTTAAGTTTTGATTTAAATGCATGTGATATTTTAACAGTCATCGTGGAAACAAAGCTCTAGGCGTTAAAGAGCTTATGGTCTTATCTTTGGAAACCCACTGGTAGATGTAACACCATTGTAATCGTTCAGAGAAAGGAACCCCAGTGTGGGGAGGAGTCTGACTAAAAAGCAGAAGAGTCTGCATCTACTGGGAACAGCTTGCCAAAAACGGTGTGTGCCCATCCCGGCCGTCCCTTCGCCAACGGGAAGGTATCAACCAGCTGCCCAAGCATGGAAGTGACTGACAAACCCCCATCTCTTTTGCCTTTTGGATCTTCATGTCTGGTTGCTTTCATACAGCCTTTGGCCCCCACCATGGCCTCTAATCTAAAAGTCATCTTCCTGTTCCTTTGGTTGCTTCAGTGTGGAGGTAAAAAAAAACCCGAGTTTTTTATTCCTCTTGTTTACTTTCACGTTTGTTCATATTAGAGCATTTCCAGCTGCTATCTTTTGCTAATTTCCAGAGATCCCCTCTAGGAATTTGCACGCTGCTGCTATTTCTGTCTTTTAAGCATTTCAAAGCTGAGAGAGAGAATCCTGAAGAAGGGAGGAACATGGGAGAAGGGTTAGATAACCTAAATAAAATAGTTTGGCTTTTTCCCTGTCATATTCTTCTCAAACTAATGGCTCTTGTGGTAGTCTAAGAAAATGGATCTCTCCTCTGTTTTGTTACAGCAGTGCTGTGTAGAAACTATATTCGTGTGTGTTCTGCTGGGTAGAGATGAAGAGGAGGATAATGAATGATGAATGATATTAAAAAATAAGGCCCAGAAGAGACTGCTCGGGTTATCATTCCCACAGAGTCTGCAGGATTTTCTGTTACCCTCTTCCCATAACATTGTATCCAGCATACAGAGGACGAACGAGTGTATCCCTTCGGACTCTACTGTATCTCAGTTGCTTTCACAACTAAGAACCCTTTTCTGACCGTGTAACCTAAACTCTTCCTTACTCCCAGGCTACCGTCCCTGTAGAGGATTTCCCTTAACGAATGTAACTTCCCAACTATCCTTTCTGGACAGCAGCTGTGCCCTCACTCCGTTATTGCCCCACTCCCCCCGCTTCCCCCATCTCCTCAGCATTGAGCATTAGGCAGCCCTGAGCCTGAGTTGCCTTTCCCGAGGCCAGATCCTGCTGTGCAGAGGCGATGCTGCTGTTGAGATGCAGCGTTAGTGCACGATGACAGGAAAGCAAGCCCGGCTCTGCTCTGGGACAGCTTTAATGCCTTGTTATGAGCCTGTTCATAGATGCAGAACCCCAGGGAATCCCATCAAAAGCATGAATGGACAAGCCTGCCCATCCTCTACTTTCTCTCTCTGCCTTTGTTTTTTTTTTCCCTTTCTGTTTCCACGTCTTCTGAAAGGATCCTTCATTTTGTAAGAAGACTTGTGTATAAGTTTGCAGTTCCTGTTTTTTAAAGACAGCAATAGTTTGCACAGGTCTCCTCTTAAATTGCTTTATATGTGGCATTATGTCAGCTGCCAAACAAATAGATCCAGAGACTGCCTGATGTTACACTCGGATTTGGCTGGGAAGCCAAAGAAGTCCTGTAGCCCAGGCTCCCTCCTAGCCCATGGCTCACCCTCAGCTGGTTTTGTATTTTTTATTTTAAAAAATGGGGAGTGGTTTATGGTTTGGTTCCCCATCTGTGCTTGTTCATCCTGTCTCCTGACTCCCAATATCCTTGTGTACTGAATTGCAGGGATAGATTTCTTACCACAGCCCTGTTTGTGTAAGGAGGAAGCACACGACCTGCTGTCTCTCTGCCTATGACACTGTCACCTGTAGATACTTAAGATTTGCAGTCTTCTGCAGATAGTTCCCACGTCTGGCATCGAGTCTTGTTCTTCGCTGCCCATTTACATCAGCGAAAAGTTTGGAGGGATTAAGCCACGTCTTGTTTCTTACAGCCCTGGTGCTGGCCCCTGTACAGGACATGCAATTTCCTTCCTTGCTCGTGCTTCAGAAATACACGGCCCCACTGATAACACCTGTTTGTGTACAGCATCCTCACATGGCCACACAGAGCAACCCAAACAGAGATTTGTATCTCAGGGGCATCAGGAGATGTCCAGATGGTGTTTGGCTTGGAAGTACGTGTTGTATTTGCCTGCTGTAAATGCAGGCTCACACCGCTGCCAAATCAGTTCACTTCCTGCTTCATTTCCTGTCTGCCTGCGTGCTGGCGCTGCACAGAGGAGCTCAAGAGGGAAAAGGGGAAGCCTGTGAATGCAACAGGCTGTTGCAAATCACACTGCAATTGCTTAAGAGATGTGGCTGATCACATAGGGCATGTGAATCACTCGGCCTGTGACAAGAGCCACCGCTGCGTGCTAAGGGTGTGCTTCCTGACACATGGTGGTTTTCACCATGTGATCCTGTCTTTGAGGCAGCAGTCTTCTCCCAACTTGAAGTGATGTTAGATGGCTGCTAATAGTTATTACCATTGCAGGGGAAAATGTCAACGTGGAGCAGAAACCGCCAATCCAGGTTGCACTGCTCAAGGAGGGAATATTCATCCCTTGTGAAGTCACCTTCCCTTACATGCCGAAATACACCACGTTTACAATCGTCTATTACTGGATTAATTCACTGGGCCAGAAAAATGACATCTGCAATAGACAGGAAAACGTAGCCATCCCATCTGGAAAGGAGAATAAGACTGTTACTGTATCTTACAACTACAGAATCACACCACTTGAAAACTCTTCTACTGGCACATACTACTGCAAGGTCGCGTGGAACAGCATCGAGAAAATGGGAAAGGGAGTGTTTGTCCTTGTTAGATGTAAGTAAATAACCTGAAAAGAAGGGCAGGCTGTTAAAAATCAGCTGGATCTGGCTATGAAAAGATGATCTTTGCTTTTCTATTCCTGTACTCAAACACACTATGAAGTCAGGTGGGAATAATACTTCATGCTATTGCACTTTACGCAGGTGACCGGTGCTGCTGTTGCCAATGCAGGGACAGGGAGATGCAGTAATTTTTCTCTGCCCTGGAGCAGCAGGTTTAGAGTCGGGGTCTATCTGGGCAGCCTGGGCACCGGGTCAGAGGGTGCTTTGAAGTGTCACTGCGGTTCTGGCCTTTAGTGGTGACAGAGGCGGTTGAACATGGGGGCAGTAGTTAGAATGCCTGCTGCAATCAGATGTACAGGTTGGGTGCTCATGAAGAGGTTAGGGGCTCACCATAATCCCTCCCCCTTTCCCATGTGGTACAAGGGATCAGTTGTTCCATTAATGCACAGACTGGAAAGCAAGGGAGAGCTTCATGCCAAGATGAGAGGAATATTAAAGTGCTAAGGACGTGCACGCTGCTGCCTGGCTGGATTTGCATTACTGAACACTGAATATGGAGAAACTGCAAATGCAAAGAGCTGTGATGAAATAGCTGTGCTACACTGGTCAGAGGATGACTGCACCTGCTTCTGCAGGAGTGTTGGACTAGATGGTCTCTAAAGGGCCCTTTCAACCCCTACCATTCTATGATTCTATGATACAGTACTCGTGTTCCTTGTTTGTGTGGCCTGTGTGCTTTCCACTATCTGTCTTTCAGCCCTCATCACTAAATAACTTTTCCAGACTCTACCTACTACCTTTCTTGTCTGTCTATGTTTATTTCATCTTCCTCTAGTCTACATGAAGTGCATCTGCGTATGTCCTGTCTCTTTTCACATGATTCTTCAGCTACGCCCTGTTCAGTCAGACTGGGTTGTGAAGGATGTGTGCATCTGTACCACCATATTCGGCTCTGCTTCTGTATTTTAGCTCCCTCAAGGCTCTTTCCAGGGGTATAAATGCAGCAAGATTGTAACTTCCACTTACACTGTGAATCTTTTGCCTTCTTTCTTGCAGCTACAGGGTACACAGAGACCTCTTACGGGTGGGAAATCCTCGTTACCTTTACCATTCTTCTTGCTGCATTGAGCATCACTGCCACAGCTCTGCTTCTGTGGAAGAGAAAGGCAAGTTACAAGCAAATAAAAAGCAACACCTGACACGACCCACTCTAGAAATCTATTTCATTTGCTTTTAAGTTGGCTGAATTGGAAGTCCCCATGCTGAAATTTCCCATGCTGGGTGTCTGTCTGCCTCAGGTTTATTTTCTTTTTTTTTTCAAGTTCTGTCTCTCTGAAAACAAAAGATTACAGGAAAGACAAGAAAAAACATTGATTTGTCCATTAAAGAAATTCTGGTAGTCATTTTGACTCTGTTCTGCTTTAGAGCAAGGATCTGACACAGGGCAAGAAGTCACACTAGCAGTGTGCTGGCCCTGAGAATATTCAACAAGGTATAGCCTTGTGATGGGTTTTTGGAAAACTGCAGTTTGTGCATGCTCAGTTATGGCTCTTGTCGATTTCGCAGCTCAGTTGTCTAAGGGAGCCCCTGTGAGGCTGCCAGTTGGACAGGAGAAGGGCAGGACTTTCTCTGTTTCTAATCCTCTTTCCAGATGGGGGCTACACTGGTTCAAGGGCACAACCTGATTGCAAGGAGATTGTGCAATGGTGTTCCTGAGCCGGGGCTTGTGAAGCCGTAGAAGATCTGCAATGTGGAGAGGGTAGGAATCAGAGCCTTAGGAGTGTGTTTGGCAGAGAAAATACTAAGAAACAGAGTGAGAAGGGAAGGTTAGGACAAGGATGCCAAGGAAGCCTGTATGAAAGTCCCAACTAACTGGGAAAAGAGAGACAAGGACCCGAGGAGGAACCTACTTTAGTTGCTTTGAGTAGAGGGGGATTGGACTGGGTAATCTCCAGAGGCACCTTCCAACAGCAGTGATTCTGCAAGGCTGGAAGAAGGAGCCTCAGGAGGGAAGCTAGGACTGGAATCCAGAGCAAGAAAGCACTGAATCTTGGAGGAGGGTCTTAAGACTGAACTGACAGGGCTCCTCTGGTGAGCAGACTGGTGGCACAGGTTGGGAGTAACTGGGTAAGGAAGTAGAAACTGGGATGAGTAGCTGAGGGCAAAGGGGAAGCTGAGGAGTGGGGAAGAAAGGTTGTAGAGAGAAAGAGAAGAGCCGCCAAAAGTAGGGCTGAAAGGTCTGGGTGAGGCAGGGGCCCTGTGGAAAAACAGCCTCTGGAGGCATGATACTGGAATCCCTGTTGTTTGAGGAAAACCTACTTCCCCAAGTACTGCCATCCTGAGGCACTCATATAGTGTCCTCTGCATTCTTCCAGAGATCTCAAGACTGGCTTAAACTGAAAAATGTCCTTTAGAACGAAATTTGGGGATTGTTTTCTAGGTAGAGTATGCCCCATATTCAGTCTTTCAAGCTCTCCTCTGCCACCACAGCAGCAGACCCTCTGTGTGCATTGTTATGTGGAGGCTGTGCTGCTGGTACAGTCCTATGACTCCACGGAGCTCAGGCGTTAGCACACATGGTGAGAGATTGTGAGGTTGCAAACAGAATGGCAGCAGCTGGCAGACCTGCTGATCTTGTGAGGCTCACCTGGCAGGCATCTGATGGAGGGGGAAGGAGTGTGAGCAGCAGAGTGACTCCTGGGCTGCAGACAGGCCCCCATCTCCTCCTGCCGAGGCAGCGTCTCCATGGGGATGAGGAGAGAGACACTGTCACGACTTGCCAGTCGATATCGCTGGGTTTCCAGGTGGGCCAGCAAGTCTCAGACCTACAGGCTCTCTCTCTCCTAGGAGGCCCGGAGAGATCATGCAGTCATTATACTTGCCCTCCTGCAGAACATAGCCCATATTTCTCACCACAGCTTGCTCAGACCTGCTGGTTTTAAAATGTTTATCTTTAAGAGAAGCTATTTAGCATCCTCCTTAGTTACTAATGGACTGGAAAGCAGTTCATCGTTTTCATGTGATGTGAATATAATCATCCCACTTCTTTCTGAATTAGAACAGAGATACTTAGCAAAGCCTTCTGCCTTTTCTGCCTCCTCCCTTGCTTGCTGAGCAGGGCTAAGCCTTAGCTAAGCATGAATGGAACGTGTTAAAGAAGAACTCATCTGATGCAAAAAACATTTCAGAGAAAGAGACCTTCTGCCTTCGACTCTGTGCTGGACTTGCACATTAGTGTATCACTGACTATGTCATCATTAATGGTCAGCTGGTGCTCTTCTCTAGATGCTGTGTTTTAGCAAAAGTTTCCCAGGCAAATCCTGACACGAGTCGCTGCATTTTGCCTCTCTGAAATTCCCCTGCACAGGGGGGCCTGCTGTACTGCCCGTCCTAAGGCATCGTTGTCTGCTGTTAAATACTTACACCCTCTGTCCAGCTAAGTTTCAGTGGTGGAAGAGATTCTTATGTGTGCACAGAGCCCAGTTCTCCTTTCAACTGCTCTGGTGTAAGTCATCAGACTCCTCCATTTTATGCTGTGGTGAGGAAAGGGACCAGCCTGCATAGTGCAAAGAGTACCAGCACTCTTCGCTGTGGAACCACTCAGGGAGTGTGCGAGCAGTTGGCTTTGACACGACATTGGTGTTCGTTTCATCTCTGGGGAGACGATCTTTTCTGCAAATGTGTCATTTGGTGTCTTGTCCTGAGCAGGTGATATGCCCTAGAAGGAACCAGCTAAATATCCTGAGACAGAAGGTGGAAAGGCAGCCCTCTTCAGCGAGCCCACCACCACCAACACCGCCACAATCACAACCACCTTCTGTCTATGACGTGAGTACCAGAATCATCCTCCATCCTTTCTGTTTGCATTGTGGTACAATTCTTCCTCTCTCTGTCGTGGCACAGACAACTCCAGTATCATGATGTGAAACATAAGCAATACCTGTGTATGAGACTGGTGCTGGTGACTTTGCTCCTGTGCTCTGCCCTGCTTAGCTCCTCTTAGGACTATACGTGTTGTATGTCTCCATCCTGGGGCCTCACTTGTGGCTTCCCAGTGCCAGAGCCTTGCACCATAACCTGCTGGGCAGCACCCTTCCCTCTGCCAGCAGCGCGGCAGCACAGAGCAGCAGGCGTGGGGCCAGAGAGGGTTCCTGGTGGTAGAGGCAGAAGGATTTCCACGAGTCAGGAAGGAAGAGGGGATCTCAGCCTCACTTTGTACTGTAGGTTGTCCCCAGGACATGCCCTTCCCCATGGGAGAAAGATGGCTCAGGAAAGGGCCAGAGAGAAGTGCTCCCCACACCAACCCCAGCTCTTTAGAGCTCCTACTGAAACACCTTCGCTGGTGTCAGAACCACAGACCACTGCAAGTCTTAAGCAGTCTGACTAGCTCTCAAAGGGGAAAAGGGCAAGAAGAAAGTGAAGGTAATCTCTTTTTTCAGAGCATGTCCCTTTTCACTGCATAGGTTCTCCTTTTCCATTCCCCAAACTGGGGAATGCCGACTGCTCCCCCTCCTCGAGCCCAGCAGCCACAGTGTCATAGGTAATAGGATTGGAGTGGTCCTCCTGAAATGTGAGACCCAGACCTCAGCTACCTCAAGTAACCATGACCCCTAATCCCATTTACAACCCATCCAGCTCCATTTAAAATGGATTCCTTTTTCTCCTTCTGCTCCCATGGGAGGGCTGCTCCGCTAAGGGAAGGGTTGAGGGTTTTTTTCCTCAAGATGTGTGTGGGACAAATACAGAGGAATAAAATGAATATGAATAGAGAAGTATGTTGCCTGAATATCAGGAAACCTTTCTGACTGCGAGGTCTGCAAGGGCTGGAAAAGTCTCTCCGAGGAAAACCTGTAAGCTCTGCTGCATTAATCATTTAAACTACACAAAGCGAAGCTCTGGAGAATGTACTACAGAGAGGAACAAAGCTCTGCCAAGGAGGCAGGAGACCTGATATGGGACAGATATGAACAAGAGAATGGGCCTGCCCCCTTCTCATTCTCATTTTGCGGGTGGGGGGGCGGGGAGAGCACCATTTTCGTAGCCTTTAATTTTTGGAGTGGAGGTTTAAAAGAAAGCACTATCTATTGTATGCGATATATTTATTGTGGCAAAAAGCAACGCTTCGGGTAAAGGAGGTTTGCAGGTTATAAACCTTTTCATTTGTGTCGAGTAATTTCTTTTTAATTCGGGCTTATAAAAATCCAAATGGGTAGTTTCCTGCTGAAGTGTATGATTTCTGCAAGGAGACAAAAAAAAATCAAATCCATTTCTCGCTCAGTCGGCCTCGTCATGCATCCTTAGCTCCATCTTAATTACATGTTTCATCATGTTGTTCTGTTCAGGAGGCCCCACGAAGGCTAATCCAGCAAGCCAGCAGAGCCAGCCTCAGGCACAGGCAGTCCCTGCGCTTGCAGGAGTCCCGTGGGCTGGGCGCAGCCGGCCTTGCCCCGCAGCCTGCTGGCTGCAGGCGGGCTGTGTGGGGCTCTCGGCCGGCCTCGTGCGTGGGGCAGGTGCCTCAGCCCTGTTCAGTAGGGCTGTGAGCTGCCTGAACCGTCTCTTGTTGCGTGGAGCCCGCTCGCTGGAGGTTACTTTCTTGCAGAGCAGCTGCTGCGGGGTGACTGCTCAAGGCATGAGGCAGCAGCTCCTGTCACTGTCACACGGCACGTGGCGGGAACAGGGCTGTGAGGTGAGGAGGAGGAGTGCTGGCCTGTGAGGTATAATGGGAAAGTTAGGGAGGGAGACAGAGGAGAGCTCTGGGATGGGGACCCTGTGTTGCAATGGGCCCTCAGGACAGGTGTGAAGGGAAAGCTGACAAACCTTGCTTCCTTTGAAAGATAGCTCCGGTGCCTCTGCTGCTAGATTTTGTTGGGATTCTGCACAATGTAAACCTGGCCCTGCAAACTGTTTGAAATCAGGTGCCTTGTGAAAACCCCTCGGTGTTAAATTGGGTATTGGACAGGTTGTGCTTAATTTGTGGGGAAGGTAGAAATATGTGGTTAGCACTGAGACAAGGAAAAGGGAAGGATAAGTGAGGAGTAACTCCAAGTGATGAGATAAAGAAGAAGACCGGAGATTAGGCGATGGGACGGGAGACCAGCATGAGCCAGATAAGCTATCTGTGAGAGAAAGCAGGAGGTCAGAGTCTGGAAAAAAGTCAGATCAGGGAACAAGAGTGTCCTTGCAGGCCTGGAGCTGAGAGCAGTAGCAGCAGGATGCAGCCTTGGACATCAGAATGAGGGCTTGGACCTGGCTGGTGCAGCTCATGAAATGCCCTGTTATCCTACACAGCAACAAGGCACACCCCTGCTGTGGGAAGGGTCCTAGCACACCTTCTGTAAAGCCATCCTGCTGAATATCCCTGGGAGCAAAGGCTTCCCCGCTGGCTCTTCCAGGGGCTACTACTGTTTACCCCATGGGGGTGGGTGTATGCAGAGAAAAGCAGCAGACAGCAAAAATGCTCCAGTATTAAGGGGGCAGGTGGGCACCCCTTTTACTCCCACTAAACTGCCAGGTGTTGCTAGACTTCTGTCCTCCTGCAGCCCCAGAGCAGCTCTACATCATGTCACTGCTCAGACCCAAACCTGCATTTCCCTCTGTCTTCCAGCTTAGCTGCCTAGTTAAAGAGCAGCTTGGAAACACCAATCTGAGGGACTCCTTTCATCCGCTTTACACTTCAAACAAGCTTTTCTGAGCAGCAAACAGAGCTCCTGCGGTGCAGGCTGGTTCCAGAGCACAGGAGCTTTTCCCTGGTGCAAGGGATGCAAGGAGACTGCTCCAGGATGGGAAGGCATCTGAGAGAGGCCCTTGTGTCTCTGCCGTGACAGTAGCAGGTGGTCAGTGACCAAGTACAAGTAGTTAATTATCAAATGGTAGTTGGAGACACTGGCTCTGCAACTGGGTTGTCAACAGCCTCCATGGGAAGGAGGCCTGTGAAGGGAGGGAGTTTTTCTTGGTTAAACACCAAACGGGTCATTCCTTCTTGCGAGTGCCTTTGGAGTAGAGCAGTGAAAGAAGCTGCCTGTCCTGCCAAGGGGACACGGAGCCAGGCTGCTGGGATGCAAATCCTCCCTGCAAGCATCACAAAAGGAACCAAAAATGAGGACAGGGAAATGGGATATTGCGTGTGTGCTCATATACATGGGAATAATTGGGAACGTCTGTGTGGGCAAGCGGGTTGTTGGGAGCGGGGAGCAGGCAGGTGAGATGCTTTGAGTGTTCCCGGAGGAGGAGCAGCAATGGGAGAGCCATACAGTGCTCCCTTCGCTGCAGCCCCCTCTGTCCGAGTGCCTGTTTGTTCCAAGCCAGTTTGCTCCCAAACTCTGCTCCTCTGTGATCTGCTCCTGTTCAAACCACCATCCTGCTAGCCACGGACGCAAAAGATGCTGAGCATTTGCAACTCCAGATGAAGGGATGGGGGTTCAGGTGACTGGCAGCCCCTGTGTTTTGCCTGTCCTCCTGGCTGTGTTGCAGGACCCTCGCTCCCTTTGCAGTCTTTCCACTAATACCATCTGCCCCTCTTGCGTCCGGAGCTCCTCCCATCTCCCTGTTGCCAGAGAAACAGCCACCTTGGCAACCTGCTGTCATCCTTGAAACACACATGGAAAAGTCCTCCTGATTGTTATGTTTGATCCTTCAGGCAGATCTGGAACATCACTCAAACTGACACGCATCTCCAGTGACACGATTACCTGGGGGACCAGCGCGTGCATACGCATGTAGGGGCCTCTGTGTGTGTTTCTCTGTGTAGCTGCGTGGGACCACTGGTGTATTTGAGGGCCTGGGAGTGTATTGATTTTTGTTATTATTATTCTTTGCTCATTCTAAGAAGAAAGGAGTGTTCTGGCTTGGAAAAAGCACCCCAGAAAATAAATGTAAATCGTGTGGCATGTAGGGTTTCCTATTTTTGACAGCCCTTGTGCCTCAGGACCTCAGCCTCACCTCTCTTCTCGTCTTTGTGTGCCACAAATAACCACGAGCAAGAGCTTGTGAGTGTCAGGCACCTAAACAGTCTTGGGTGGTGCAGAGCACTGCCAGTGTCCTGTGGTGCCTGCAGTGCATGGTATCCCTTCATGTGGCAGAGGGGTCCTTGTTCTGCCCTTTGGGACAGTGCGGAGCAGAGGGAGGCGGGGACATTGGCATTGTTCTCCACTGCCTAACACAGGGTAAGTAACATCAAAGCCTGTCTCTGTGAGCCTGAAAAGGTAAGGTGATGCAGCTACACTGTGAAGATTTCAGGGGGAAAAGCTTTTTGTCCAAGTTCAGGTCAGGGATTTTAAAATGTAGGAGATGGCAAGGTTTCCTAAAAAAACATCGGGCACGAGGTGGGGAACAATCCACTGGGAAGATTAGTTGTCTTAAACTGAAGTAATCTATTTGACCCCTACTCTCTTCTCTCTTCCTTGTGCAGAGCCTGGATTTGCAGCAAGTCGATGTCTATTCTATCCTCGAGAGCAACACAAACACCCTGTCACCCAGAAAGAGTCCTTCAGGGAAGGTAAGGGCTGGGGCCCTGGTATCAGAGAGCTCCTTTATGCGCTGGGCACACGGGGAAAGAAAACTCACAGAGTCGCCACGACCCTCGCAGGCAGTAAGAGTGTCTACAGTCCCACTGAGAGGGGAAAATGGGATGTAGCATCCACTAGCCAGCTGGGCTGCACATGTAGCCCATCTTCCCTCTTCCGGCAGAACCCTTGCTCCTGCAGCTGTGCCAGCTCTGGCAGCCCTGGTGTCAGGCAGATGCTTTGCTGTGTGACGTACGCTGAAAGGCATTGAGAGGTTTGGCATCGGGATGGATGTTCACAGAGAGCTGGCCAAATGCAGGTCCCTACTATTGCCTTTTCCAGATTGTTTAGGCAGATGAGAAGTCTTCTGGGGTAGAGGAACCTGTGCAGTGGGGGAAGGCCCTGGACACAGCTTTGCTCTCACTGGGATTAAGCACCTGAGGGCCATTTCATGGTAGCAGAAGCTGAGAAGCTCAGGTGATACAGTCTCAGTCGGTTCTGGGGTTCAGGAAAAGGCAGTGTGGGTACATTTTGGGCTCTGATCTTCTTGCTGGGCTGGGAGTTATGAGTTACGGACAAGGAACTAAGTCCACTCATAGCGAAAGTAGCTGCAACTCATAATGTGCAGGTGCAAATCAGTTGTGGGGGCCACATGACGCAGACCAGTGGCCCACACAGCCCGCCAACCTGCCTTTGGCAGGCATCAGCTGTTTCATAGGGACAAAACTTGCAACAGGCACCCCAGGGAACATTTCCTTCCTGTCCTCGGAACTTTGTGGTTCTTTTCCCCTCCAGACCTCTTATCTGCTTAAAAATATATATAATATATCTCCACTCTTCTAACATTGGAAAATGTTCCAGAAAAACGTCTTCTGCATCCTCCCATGGATGTCACGTTGGGGAGAGCTCCCCAGGTTTCCTGTGCAGTGTGGAGCATGCCACCATCCTTCTGTTTCACAAAGGACAGTATTTTCCAGTGTCTGGGGCATTTTCACAACTCCCACCTTTTAGGAAAAGGTGTCTGAAATCAAGTAGCCTTCTCTGTGTCAGAGCTACTTGCCGTGTGGTCCAGCCCCTACCGCTGGCCTCCTGCAGTTACTGCTGTGCCTTTGCAGTGCTTGGTGGTAGCAAAGGCAGTGGCAGGTATTGATAGATGCTTTTTTTATATAGGCTGCTTTATACCCCAGTGCATCATATGCACTGGAAAAGACAGCATCTCTGGTTTTGTATTCTTGCTGCATTCTGAATTATTTGGATAGAGAGAGCAGTAGGTCCTGATCCCTCTTCCCTGTCCTATTTATTCTTCTGTATACCTTTATCAGCTGCCCCCTTTGAAATGATTCAGTCTGGATGATGAGATGCAGTATGTGTGGGTTGTTTTCTCTACCGTGGAGCTGTCTGGGCTCTGCTGAATTGCTTGAATTGTGTGTGGCCCACACCACCCAACCGCTGCTTTGGAGAGCAGCAGGTCTGTAAAACAGAGCAGGAGCAAAGCAACAAAGCGAGAGCAAAAAAGCATCTGTGTGTGAGCAGGTCTGGTGCCGGCAGTCTCAGACAGGGTAGGGTAAAGGTTGAAGCAGGGATGGGAGAAAGAAAGGAGGAGAAATCAAAAGAGAGGGGATGGGAAATGCTTTCCCACCAAGAGCAGACGTCACCAAGCCTCCTCAGTTCTTGTGCTGGTTAGAAGGAAGGACAGTGTGAGTGACAGGGCTCTGTGATCTCTGCACAGGAGAATTTGACTGTGCCTTTGTCCTAGGTTATGCTGGGATAGAGTTAATTCTCTTTGTAGTACAACAGCTTTCCACTTCTGTTGCAAGCACCTTGATCAGCTTCCCTCTCAGTGGTCCTTGGGCTGTCACTGCCTGGGACACTAGTCCTTCAGCTGGCTGTGCCAGAATATAACAGGCTGTCACTTTCCTTCAGCCAGAGACTAGTGGGCTGGTGGGTTTGGCCTGTGAGCAGGCGCTGGGGTTGCTGGTGGGTGTCTGATTCTGCTGCAGAGGGTCCAGGCCAGCCCTTGCTGCAGGATGCTGCACACAGAGGGGCAGCTGTAAAAGGAAGCAGGGCAAAGAGCCCCTCAAACGGGAGCATTTGCTTGCTGTCGTGCTGGCCTGTCAGCCAGCTCGGGCGGCGAGGGGTTAATCCCTCATGCTTTGGATGTACCCACGCTCAGCACTTTGCAAAACGTTTCCCTTTGGTGGTGGCAGCAGAGAAAATGCTGGTGTAGGTAGGGCTGGGTTCAGGCGGTGGCGTTGGAGCCGCTCGCTGTGTAACCTTGCGTACAGCAGGCCCGCGCCACGCCGCGCTGGAAACATCACCCTGTCAGCGCCTTGTCTGCGCGAGGGACGCTCCTGTGGAGCAGACTCAACTGTTGCAGAAACAGGATTGAGGAGGTCAGGGAATTCCTCCCTCACAGAATCCAAAGTGATTTGTTTTTTTTTCTTACCGAGTCCAATTTTCCCTCTCCTCCCTGTCTGACAGCTTTTTGGGGGAAGAGTGACAAGCAGAGGAGGCATCTCCATCCCTTGGGCTGGATTAGTCACGTTCGTCTCTGGCGGAGCAACATTTCTCACTGTAGTGGCTTCTGTTTCAGCAGATCACTTATAGCCGTTTGTAGCAGAACAAACGTCACTGTCTGCTTATTAAGAATTAATTCATCATCTTTTGAATAATTTTCCTCCATTTCTTTTTTTTCCCCCTTTTCATCATTCTGCAGACACCTAAGAAGCAAGCAACTTTAGAAGACTCTTCTGACATATTGTATGAGAATATCTAACAGGGAAAATCAGACCCTACACAGACGAGACACCTTCCTGTACAGCAGAACTATTCTCTTACATCCCCAGTTTTCTGCGGAGATCTGGAGTGACTTCAGGGCACAACCAGGAGGGAATGGTGAACTGCTGGCTCCTTCTGAACTGCCCCTCGTTGACAACAGGAAGCATTTGTTCTCGGCCTGCACTGATGCAGCAAAGCTATTTTGCAGCAAAGCCGTTTGATGCAAAAAGAAAAGCTCTTTTTGTCAAGCACTCACCCGTTTCTTTGACATGGTGCACGTGGGATCCATGCAGGCTTCTCTCACCTGGCATGGCTGAAACACTTAAATCTCGGTCCTCTCTAAATGATAGGACAGTATGGAGACCTCTCTTCTTGCTGGCTTCATCGTCCAATCCTGACCTGCAGCAGTCCATCTGATCCTGTGCCTGCAGCTTTCCTGACATGGCCGTCAGGCCTTCATACATAGTTTAACTGAGATCCAAGCTTCCACCTGCCCTTTTCTCATTTCTCAGGATCCCCATGGTGAAACATGCTTTCTCATAATCTGCTAATCCCATCAAGTAGTCACAGATGCCTGCTGTGACCATACTCAGTCGACTCAAATCAGTGCCTCCAAGTAAATGCTTTCCCTTCAGCAATATCAGCGGTATACGATGAGGACTGGATGCGCGGGCAGAGATAAAGATGGGAGGAAAAGAAAGAAGAGAAAATCTCCCTGCTTGGCAGCATGTCTCAGAGTGGCCGTGCCCTTTCCAGAACAAAGAGGTGTCAACCCAAGGAAGCTCCCTTGCTGGGGCTGCATCATCCAAGCAGGTCTGGGGCCAGGTTCCAGCCCAGAGAAGTTGGAGCTGAGAAGCTGAGCTCCTCAATTTCCTGGGTTTTGTTGGCGATGAGTATTGTTATCACTTGGGATTTTGGGTCTCTGTGGGAGCAGGCATGGTACATCTGCCCCACCAAGCCCGGTAGATTTGCCTATGTTTCAGCTGGCCAGTATTTCCCAAAGAGGGTATAAGGCTGCTTTCCCCCCATCCTCATACGTTATTTGGCCAGGCAGACCACTTCTGAAACTTAGAATGGCTGGAGGCAGGAGGGAGGCCCAGAGGTGAATTTTCTATCCGAGTTTTTCTCTCTCCTGTCAGCTGGAACTTGCCTGCCGTTTGTGCCGATGCATATTCTAGTTCTGGTAGGGAAGAGGATACATTAAATATCCATATAACACGATCAAACCAGTGGATCAAAAAAAAACTGAGGCTGTTTTATCTGAGATTAAAAACCAACAACAAAATAACAACCAAACGAAACCAACCCAAAATAAGAATATGCAGCATAACTTGAGAGGAATCATAGAAACCTCTTTAAAGAAGAAGATCAAATTAAAATTGAGCTCCAGGGTCATAGGACCCTCTCTAGTTGAAGATAATGTTGCTATGAATCAGAGATAGAGGCTATGGAAAATGTCTCCGGGGCCTCCAGCCTTCCTATACTATGTTTAAAGAGATAATCCGCTTATTGCTTTGCTCTTTTTATTAGAAGAGATTTCAAACATGCAATTTGGACTTTCTTTAACCACAGGAAAATGCTTTTTCTCTTCCCAGTGTTGAGGAATTCATTTCAGAAAGAGCAATGAATAGTCAGCGTGGCTTATTAGACCCAGTTTCCATTTGTCAAGTGATTGCAACAATTATAAATAAATGTTTTTTAAGTCGACAATTTTAAGTGTTTACCAACAAGACCAGAAAACATTCATGTTCACAGAAGAATTGACAGAGGATTGTACAGGTATAACAATTCCTTTCCTTAACAAACTTGAAGAAAGGATGAGATGAATTATAAATAAGTTGCAGTATGGCAATAAAATGTTCAGCAGATGCTGGTGGCTTCGATGAAAAGTGAAAACTTTCAAAATACTGCTGCCTGGGGTTTGTGTTTTGCTTTTTAAATTTTATAAATGCTAAAAATACTGGGTGCTACTGGAAATTTCCTGGCAGGGATCTCACTTTGCAGTGAATTGATTTGTCTTGTCTTTCTGCTACCTTTTTAAATCATATGTTTCCTACATATATGCCCAAACATTTCTATATGTGAAGTAGCTGAAGCTGTTTAAAAGGAAACATGGGAGGAAGAATGGTATTGGGAATAGAAAAAGCTATCCTTGAGCAGCCAGTGCTAAAGTACTAAAAGAATCACACCAGGTTCTGATCAGTTCAGTGAAAAGAGGGAAATTTTCCAAGAGACACTGGCAAGTCTGGCGATTGGAGCTACGCACCAAAGCTTGGCAAAGTTGGGAGGAGTCACTGTGTTGATTTCAGTGGGAGCTGGATTGACCCTGCAAGGGCAAAAGGCTGCTGCATGAGAAAAAAAAATGAAGTTTTGCAGCTGGATGGACACCAACTAATATCACTTCTTTAGCATTGAATGCCACAGGCAGCAGCAGTAGCACCAGAGCGTGTGAGAGAGAAAGGTATAAGCAGAAGACTGCGAGAGCGAGGATGTTTTTAAATGGTGCGGTGTTTTCCAAGGAGGTATGAGGAAATGCCTGCAGGCACAGGTAGGAGAGATTAGGAAATATAATTTATATAATATTGGTATAGGTGCTTTGTAGCAGAGATTTGTTCAGGAAAAAGACGGTCAGATGGTCTTTTTGTCTTACCTGGCTCTTACATGGCCCATGAGAATAGATGCAGAAAATGAGTATTAATAGCAAGAGGAAAGGAGTTGATTTTTAAGTGCTGAGCAATTGAAGGAAAAAAAAAAGAAAAGAAAGAGAAATTAAGGGTTGGATCCCCCAGCTACACAAAGGTGAGAGGTGATGAGTGGCCCTGTTGTGTTCACTCTACATGTTTTGCTTCAAATTAATGTTGAGAATGGATTCCTCTTAAAAGCTGTGTCCCTAAGGGCCTCAGCTCCACTTGCTCCTCCCAGCATGGTGCTGTTTTGCACAGAGCACGCTCTCAGGTTACGGTGGTATAATCCTTGGTTCTCAGGTGTTGAATTATCCCTTTGTATTGACAGGATTTCAGGGAAGTGGAGGCCCATTATCAAAGCAAGCAGTGATGAGAGGTGGAGATGCACTGCCTGCCTTCTAGAATAGGTGCCATTTTAGCACTAAGATCCTTTTGCACTCTCCCCTAGGTGTGAGCCTTTAGTCCTAGGAGATGCAATCTCTCACCGTGATCATCCTCAACCTGCTGTCTAAGCTGGCACAGCTGCAAAAGGTGTTAGTGACACCGTGGTCATTTAGTCCCTTTAAAACAACTCCTTCACAATGCTTCACAGCAAATACTAATCTGAGAAGGCAAGAAACAGAGTGTACTTGGGTGGTTCATTGTTTTTTTGGTTCCCTCCTACCCTGAGAGGATGAGCTGTTGCATGGATATTGCTCTACTGTTCCGTGGTATGAAATACATCACTGGTACTTTGCCTGTCTCCGTAGACAGGATAGACCTTGCTGTGGTGGATGGTGAAATGTGTGTCCAAGGTGTAGCACGAGCTGTTCTCCTTCATTGCTCCTGTCTTTTACTCTTCTTTTTCCTTCCCAGGGGTGTCACTACTGTAAATCATCTCTAAATACCCATCCAGAGCTGGTTCTTTATCAAGGGAGGTGCTTAACTAAGCAGCACCCAAGTGAAATGGTTATTTCTGCTCTGGTTGGCACCGCTGACCCACCCAGCAGTGCCCTGAATGTGTGCAAGTCTGGACCAAGGGCAAGGGTCTCTCCTTCCTGCTGGGCTGTCTCTTGGAAAGCCCGGGTGTTTCGTCAGCCCTTGGCCATGCCCTCCTGTGACCCTGCGAGGCAGGGATTGGGGAAGGCAGTGAGTGAAGCCACCAGATGGTGCCCTAGGTCCTCTCTCCTCCCTTCGCGGCCCCTGCCTGCCCACAGCCCCCTGCCAGCTCCTCTGGCAGTCCCCCGACCACAGAGCCCTGGGGTTGGGCACCTACAGCCGTGCAGTACATCCCCAGCCACGACGGTCTTCTGCTGATGCCTCTGGCACCGCTCACAGCTCTGTGCCATGGTCACCATCACCTGTAAAGAGATGGGATCAGGACAGGTTCCCACCTTTGCATCCATGAAGTCTGGATACCAGGGTCTTGGCACAGGGCTGCCTATGTGAGGGACAGAAGAGTGGCTCCTGACACTGTAGTTGGGTCAGACTGGCATATGAAATGCAAAGTTGGCCAGATGTTGGGGGCTGCTTGGAGCTGCTACCGCTTTCTTTCACTGCTTAGAAATGGAATCTTATCTTAGGGCTGGGTTTACTGTGTGTCCATGGTGAAAAGTTGTTTGCAGCACATGCTGCTCCTCTTCTTTGCTGTGTCAGGAAGCTGATGAAGGCTCAGATGCTGCTCTTTCTGTTTTTTGGGGATTCTACGGTGGTCCAAGATTTGCTCTGCACAGTGAAGTACCATTAGGAGTTTATAAATAAAAAAGAAGGTCAGAGAGCACCAGCAACTACCTGATCTCCAAGGGACGAGAAGAATGTGAACTTTCAATGTCTCCTCTTCCTTCACTCTAGGGCAAGCCAGTCTCCACTTAGTGTCAGAGATAAAATGTTTTCCTTTGTCAATGCTAAAACAGAAATGCAGGTTACTATTAGTAACTAGTATGTTACCAGGTACTTCACTATTAATAACCAGGCCTTTAAGCTGCCAAACTGTGTTTATGTTCCACAACGTTTACAGCATCAGTGTGGAAACGACACAGCCACCTGGGGATAAAGTGAGATGGTGCTTTGACAATAGCAGGCGGGTTCCCCTGAGGAGTGACAGGGGAGGGTGAGTTCTCAGCTCCTGAGGCAAGGATTGTTTAGGCAGGAAGAGAGGACTCTCCTTCCTTGAGGGAGGCTTTCTCCTCACCAGTGGATGAACCTCTCCTGGAGCTCCTCTTTTCCTTCGGTGCTTTGAAATGTGTGGGTTGTGTTGTATTGCTCTGGGCCACAAGAAGATTTGGATATACAGCTGGTAGGGCCAGGCAGGTCAGCCACCCTGCTTTAAGGAGTCAGAATGTAATTATCCAAATTGGAACGGGGTGAAGAGGGAAAAGCTAACATATGGGCTTCTTCAAAACATTGTGTCTTTTAATAACCAGTCAAGGCCTCTGGTTTCCATCCCATCTGAAAGATTTGTCTGCCTACAATTTCGTGCAATGCTATCTGAGCACTTCCAGAGGTAATAATTGTGCTCAAAATACCTGTACCACGGTGAGCTTCCCTCCCTTGTGAGGGAATTAGCCCCGTAATGCGGCTAACGGTGCTTTTGGCACTGACACGTGCCATTAAAATCAAAGACTTCACAAGTTCTTGCAAGGCTCGGTATGACATTTCAGCTTCGTACATGGAAAAAAATGGAGACCTGGGAGGTTAATGGAGACTTGGGAGCTTAAATGACTTTTCCCAAATTGCAGAGGGTCAGAGGTGAAGTCAGAATTCAGGTTCCTATGTTCTTGTTTGTGCCAGGTTGCCCGGATAGGAGCCAGTAGCTGGGTAAGTAGGAGCTGCTGAGCTCCTTACAGCTTAGGAAAGAAAAAAGTTTCTTCCTGAGTCACCAGCACTGTTCTCTGCAGCACTTTGCTTTTCATTTTTTATTTCCTATGCAGGTATCGATCAGGCTCACGTCTGCCTGGCTGAGGTCTGTTTGCTGAGGTAGCAGAGCTGCAGGAGAAGTTGCCGCTCTCTTTTACAGAGGCATCCACCATTTTGGCAATAAGGAAAGCTCATCAGAGCCAAATTACTATGGAAAGCCCAAATACGTATGCTGTGGTTTCCCAGATAAATGTTTACAGAGGGAACGTGCTGAGTTGTTGCTCATCCACCTCATAAAGTCTTCCTGATTGCTGAAGAAGTTCCTGAGCTTGTCGAGGCAGTTCAGACAAGGAAGAGCAAATGGCTGCAGCTGAGTTGCAAAGGCACTCTCTACTCTGTGGAAGGGAGGCAGGGAAGTCCCTACCATCCCAATGGTTAGATGCTGAAGAAGAAGGAGGTGTGAGGAGAGGCGATAATGCTGACAATTACATGAATGGAAATGCTTGGCATTCTTTTTAATGTTTAAAGGAAACCACAGCTCTGAGGTGATGTAATTCCTGCTCCGTTGGGTTGTTTATTCAAGCAGTGCAGCGCTTTGCTAGCACATGTGGAAGAGAAAGTAAAACTTGAGCTTGGCTTTTGCTCAAGCAGTATTTCTGTTTTCAGGCTCATTCAGATCAAAGCAGGGTGTGAATCTGAAGTACAGCATGGCCCTCTGTACAGACCAGCCCTTTGCTGGGCAAAGGCCAGATGGGGGTTTTGGAGAAACCAGTTTAATAGAAGGAGCTGTAACTCTTCATCTTCTGTTCCCCAAAGGATGTAAAATAATCTTGCTGCCCATAAAAATCAGGTTAGTTATTCTGGGCTCTTGCAGAGCTGAAATGAATGCAGCATCTCTCGTTTCCAGTCATGATAAGTCACTAGTTATCAATTCTTAATTGCTTGATTAATCTTGAATTTTCAGAGCTGACAGTGCCTGCCCTAGCACTTAGACAAGAGCTACATTTGAAAGGAAGGAGAAAACAACACAGTCTGGTTTATTTTTTTTTTTTAATTTAAAGATAGACTGCAAGGTAAGAGCATGAAATTACAGAGAGATTTGTAACATACATTGTCCTGAGAAAGACGGGCCATTAGGCAGAGTGCAAGTGAAACAGTCAGAGGTTCACCATAAACTACAGGAGGGTGATGAATTAATTTTAGCATATGCTTCAGCAATTCATGTTAGTACACTCGTATTAGCTGTATGCTTGTGCGTGTTAGACCATGTTTTTCATTTGAAGAAATAAACAGAAAGGTTTCTTTCATGAGGATCATGGCATTTCTACACAGAGAAAAGCCCTTTAAGATCAACGGTTATGGGGGCTATGCTATTGTGTTTTTGTCTACGGTTGGGCTGATAATTATTACCACATATACCTCCCTAAGGGGAGCTGTTAAAAAAATAGAGATCAAATAAGAAAAACTCCTTTTAGTAATTTTATAAAATTGTTAGGGATTTTTTTTTACCCCCAGTAATATGTCTGTGGCATGTCCAGAGTGAGCAACAACACGTCAGTTCTCCTTTTCTGTATGATAAGGGAGCCAGAATATATGGTGACATAATGTGAAGTAAAGATGTTATGGGTACCAGTTGGTTTTCTGAAGTTAGAAAAAGGACTTGCCTTGATTTCATCCCTCTAACTAAAGAATAATAAAGCATTTGATATTTTTTTTCTTTCCAATTAACTTCTGTATCTGAATGCCACAGACTTCTTAGGAGAGGTAAGTGCTGATCAGGACGTGTACTTTAAAGTCTGTGTGATCCAAGGGAACACGTATGGTGACAATGTTAAAACACAGGAGCACTGTCACCACTGTTCTCATCAGGTGGAGAGACGGTGATTTCTCAAGAAAATCCCAGTGATAAAAGAGAACACACCTCACCCCTGAACAACACACACCTCACCCCTGAATTTCTCTGAGTACAATACTCGCTCCATGGTTACCTGCTGAAACTAAGCATAGTTATTTTGGTCTATGTTTGGTTCAAGTGTCTCCAGCAATGGCGTAGAGAAAGGAAAGTTCCCACCAAGCGCTGGGCTGAGACCCTTCATTCTGTAGATCTCCCACTTAGTGGGCAGTTAAATGATCCCAAAGGCATATTGTCTTCATCTAATCCTTTCCTTCAGTCAGGGTTTTGGAAGTGATTCCTTGTGTGCTTTGCTCCATCCAGTCTCACATGAATCAGGTGATGGGAGCTCCTCTGGGATGTCATCTCGCAGTCTTGTAGATTGGTGTTTCCTTTGCTTAATTTAATTTACATTTATACCATTTATACTCCCTCAGACAACCCTAAACAGTCTTTCTTCCTCCCTGGTGCTTCTGCACCCCTGAAGTTCCCATACGTAATTCCCATGATGCTCTTTCACAGTTGTTATTTGGCCAACCTACACACAGTGTAATCCCTTCTAGCTTTTTTATCATTTTATGTTCTTCTTTTCTTTCTTTTTTTTATTTCCCTCCAAGTTGTTGACATCTAGCTATCACCAAGTTGTCCGGAACTAAACATGTCTTCCAACTGCGGTCTCACCACTATATTAAAAAGTGGGACTATTGCCTATATCTCTGAGAAGAGGTCTCTGCCTTTACAACCCCAAATTAAATTAACTGCATGATTTTTGCTGCCATATCACATTGCAAAAACATATTAAATCCGCTGTCTACTGTCTCCCTGAGGTCTTCTGGTATTTCTGCTTTCAGTGCTTGAGCCTAGATGATTCCTCTCTTCACCTCAGCTTCTATCTCTCAGGAGCTCATATGTTGTACCTAATGCCTTTTTAGACATGTAGGATTGTTCAGGGCTCCTCTGTGAGGAACAGTAGTGTCATTCCTCACACACAAGTACAGACTCTCTATTTTTTAGCATGAAATAGTCAGTCTCCACCATTTCCCCTCCAAGCTGCCCTACGATGATCTGCCTCGGTGCAATGAAAAGGCAGATTACTCTTTTTAGTTTTTAGATTTTCCTATTTATAACCGTACAGAGTGCTGGCCTGTATGTTTATAATCTGCAACAGTCTGTTTGAACATCACATACTGAGGATCATGGGTTGAAACTCTTTTTCTGGAGAGAGGGAAACACTGTTCTTTCCTTAGGAAGTTTCTGTCCCAAATGTCAGGAATATGAACTCGTTTTTCTTTGGCGGGGAATGACATATTAAAATAGTGCTTTGTGCAGGAGACATCTTTCTATGGGTGGCTCAGCACTCTGAAATTAACTTCCCTGGGAAATACATTCTATGGCAGAAATTGCTGTCGTCCTCGTTTTCTCTGATGTAAATGCAAAGCAACATGAACAGAGGCAAAAAACCCTACCTCGTAAAACCAAAACACTTTGCTTCCTGGGGAGAGAACAAACCTTCCATGTGACTGATGTGAGTCGGATCAGCAAATGCAGCCCTAGAAGGGACTTGGATATTACATTTATGAAAACAGTGTAAGAATCAATACAGAAGGGAATACATTTTATCATATTCTATTTCACAGATAAGAGAATCTGGAAGAATCGGTTAAAGCAGACACGACATTAAAAGTAAAAGTGGTGTTGTAGCCATGATGGTCTAAAGATCCGAGGGAAGCCAGGTTTGTGGCAAAAGGTAATATCTTTTATTAGATCAACTGATAGAGCTGGAAAAAGCAAACAAGCTTTTGGGCTCAGGGACTCTTTATCAGATCTGACAGAAAGCAGCAATATTCAAGCTAACTACGGGTTAGATGCAATTGCTCTTAGTTTAATCTAATTAAATTAATCAATTTGACCACTTGAGGGAGGAAAAAAAAAGGAGCACCTATGGAGCAGAAAGGGATGTGAGCAGAAGTGACTGACAGGCTGCTGGTTCTCCGCTGGACCACTATCAAAAAGGGTTGTTTGTGCTGGTGACAAAGGGTGAGGTCAGCAGGGAGGCTGTAAGGGGCTAGGAAGGCAACATCTCCCTTAAAAGCCACGAGCTTTAGTATGTAGGGATCATAAGTTTTAATCCTGAGCTTTCTATTTTGGGAACATTTTGTAGGTGCCCTTTGGGGTAAGGACTGAGGGGTGTGTCGTTGCCGTGTGACAAATTCTCTCCTAATGATGAGTCCGTGTTTCTGTCCTTTATCAGCTGGCTGTACGCCCACGTTCAGCGGCAGCAATTGTTTAGTTTCATTCCCATGGTTTCTGCAGGGGTATCTTGTGTGCTGGATGAAGTGACGAACTGTAGAGATTTGGGATGAGTACGTGCAGGAACAAAGAATTTCGGCTATGGCTTTGCTACGGGAGGAAGGGCATTGATTATGCTGTCTGTGGAGCGGTACTGGCATATTTCATGTTTGATGCTCTGGCGGTATCTGGTTCCATTTCATGTGTTTTCATCTGCGGCTTTGCTTCCTGTAATGAGCTGGGAAAGGGAGAGCCTGAAGGTTAGGAGAAGAGACACAAGGGGGGGGGGGGGGGGAGAAATCTTTCAGAGACAGTAATTTGAAAGATTATTTTATGTGTGGATTTTAGCGTGGAATATTATCACCATCCAGCGCACGTGACTGTGGGAGGGAACGCCACAGCAGAGGCTCTAAAATAAAAAAGCAGAAAAACAAATTTGCAGAAAGCTAATGTGGTCAGAGACTTTGCCAGTCCCTGTTAAATTTGGCCGCACTAGACAAACACCAAATAAACCTCGATCCCTCAAAAAGTGCTTTTCTAAAATTGCTGCGGTTGCCATCGTATCTTTCTTGCGGTAATTTTGTATCTCTTTTGCTGGAAGAGTGACCTTGCGGGGTAAAGCGGATCGCCAGCGTTCCCCTCAGAGCAGGTGCAACAGTATCTGGCAGGGCTGGCTGAATCTCATTGCTTCTTGGTGCGTTTTGGATGGCTGCAGGTCTTATTGCATCTGCTTTTATAGAGGAAGTTTTATGGTCAGTAGGTTCTTGTGTATGTGCTGGCTTGCAGGGTGCCATTTATTAATGTCAATTGTGGTGTCTAGAAAGCTGATGCCAGTGTAGGAGCAATCTTGGGACTGACTAGAGCAGCAGGGAAGCTGCTCATTGAATTTGCGGTTTTATTTGATGAAGGAGTCCAAGGTTTTCTGAGCTGTCTGTGCTTCTGATAGAAATGTAATGTGTTTCCCATATACGGCCTGGCTTGGCAGTTTAATGTTTTTCAGACTTGGCTTGTGAGGAAAAACGGTGTATTGGGGCATTAAAGAGCTGCAGAAAGGTGATCTCTCTCCGTCCCCCACTTAAGAGCTTGGCAAACAAAAGGAGGTGACTAAATGCCGTCTCAAGAAGAGGGCTGGATGCTTGCTGCATGATGTAGCAGATATGAAAATTTCACACACACACACACACACAGAAAGACTGAATGCATTGAAGAAAAACCCTTTGGAAGCTGTTTAATATGAAGACCCCAGCTGTGGGTCGGGAAGTGCATGACCGCAGGATCACCAGGTCGTGGGGGATTCTTCTGGGGCAATGTCTCGGGCTGCTTGTTGGAGCCAACCGTCTGTCTTTGGATTTGCCTGTTCAGCACTCTCGGAGGCAGGATGCTGATCTGACTCAGTACTGCTATTCCTCTGATCTCCAATTCTAGAGAAAACGAGGGGTTTTCCTCTCTTTTATTGCGAGTCCCAACTAGAATGCACATAATTACGTTTTTATTTACTTTCCAGACTGCTGTGGCAGGCCCAGGCCTATGCATCAGGGCACTAACAGCAGCCTCGGGAGGGGAACAGCCTCACTGCTGAGGGGTCCATTTCACCCACTCCCATCCCACGCCAACGGAGGCTGCCGAAGCTCCTGCCTCTCCGGCTGCCCTGTGGTCCCCCCAACACCCCACCAGCCGTGAGGCGGCCGTTCCTCTCGGGCAGCCGGCGCCTGCCCCAGGGCCAGCCGCGGCTCCCTTTCCCCGGCCGCAGCGGGCGGTGAGGCCTTCCCGCCTCGGAGCGGGGCCTGGGCAGAGGCCGATCCCACCGAGGCCTCGGGCCCGCGGCGCCGTCTCCTCTCAGGAAACGGGGGCGAGAGCGGCAGCCGCGGTGGGGGGAACGCGACACACGGCGGTGCGCGGGGGCCCGGGGCAGCGCCCTCCCCCGCCGCCTCCCCCTCCAGGCAGCGCTGTGAGATGCCAGAGCCCTCCTCCGCGCCCGGCCCTGCCGAGGGAGCCCGCCCCGCCGGCGGCTCCTCCTCCTCCCCCGCCGCCGCTCTGCCAGCAGCCAGTCGGGCCTGAGACCCGCGCCCGGCTGCGGGGCCTGCCCTGAGCGCCGGCGGAGGGCGGGCAGGGGAGAGGGGAGGAAGAACCAGCAAGGAAAAGCGTCGGAGAGCGAGCCCACCGCGTCACATGAGCTGACAGGACCCGTACCCGCTCCCCTCCGCGCAACAAAGAATCGGGAGCCCGTCTGCCCGCCGCGGGACGGGGCGGGCCGGGCCGGGCCGGGGCTGCCATGGGACGCTGAGGGCCGGCCCCCACAGGTAAGCGGCGGCCGTTACGACGGTTGCCCGCCCGCATCACCTTGCGCGCGAGGGCGCCCCCCACCTCGCGGAGGGGCGGCGGGGAGGTTGGGGGGGGGGGGCAGGTGAGGCTGGGGGCGGGGCGGAGATCTCATCGTGCCGGGGCGGCGAGGGAGGGGGCGGGCACCCCCCCTACTCCTTTTCCCCCACCTCCCTCCCCCGTTTGTTCTGAAGTGACTTTTTTAACCTCTCGGGTTTTGCGTCGCGTCCCGCAAACAGTGTGTGCAGCGTTTACTGAGGGCTTCGTTTGTTTTCAACTGGGCCGTTAGCCCGAGCTCTCCCCGCGCCCCCCGCCCCCCACCTCGGGAACGGGGCGCTGCAGGCGGGCACCCGCCTTTCTCACGACGTCCCTCCGCTAGCTTTGAAGGACGGGCGGCCGCCTCTGGCCGGAGCGCGGGGAGTCCGGCAGACGGGCCTGTCGGCCGCGGGGCAGTCTCTGCGGGGCTGCCGATGCTTCGCGCGGGCGTGCGCTCACCCCCTGGCGCGGGTTTCTGTCCGGCTGTCTGTGTGTGCAGCCGTCCTTCAGTTCCTCCCTAATATTTTTTTAAATGGTGAGCAAACAGTTAATACCGTGTGGTTTTGAGCATTGCCTCCCCACCTCCTTCCTCTCCCTTCGCCCGTGTCGTCTCCCCCATCCGCCCCCCTCCACCTAATTCAACGCGTCGTGACCTTTCTGACTTTTAAGAAAAAAAGCATGACGGTGATCTTTATTTTTGTTAAAGCGCCATCCCCTTTACGAGCTGCCTTTCCCAAGTCAGATGGCTGCTGGCAGCGGTAGGCAGCCCCCCTCCCACCCGGGACATGCCCACCGGGACCGTGGCTGGAAGTTGTTGACAGCGGCGGGGACGCGCGCACATGTGCCACGCGCTCCTCAGCCAGCGGCCTCGCAGCCGCCGAGGCTTACGGCTGGAAACTCCCAGTGGGAGCCCAGGCAGCAGCGTGGTGAGAGACCCGCCGCCGGCTGAAAAATACCCTGGCGAAGCTGGCGTCCGAAGCCTCTTCTTGTTTTAGGAAGAGGTCTCCCCGGGTTTTGCTTGTGTGTGCGTGCTGGGAAGAGTGTTGCGGGTGTAGAGGTCAGAAGTTTGTGAGTGGGAGTAGGAGGTCCTGGGGAGGTAGGCTGGGGCTGCGGGAGGTGCTTGCGAGGATCTACACTGGCACGGGGGCAAACTGGAGATCAGGGAAGAGCAGGCAAGGAGAGAGCACAAGTGTTGGGAACTGGGGTCTGTGGGCTGCCTGGGCAAGGGCCTTGGCCCCACAAGTGCTCTCACCTCTTTGTGTGTATGGCATGGTGTGATGCTGGTGAAGGAAACAGTTGTACGCGTGAGGGTTTTAGTTTGTGGGGGGAGGGGAGTTTCCCCCTCTTTTGTTTTTGGGATTTTTGGTTTTTTTTGGTAATTTAAAAAGTTTGGCCTGTGACCCCTCTCTACTGGGATATGAAAATAATCTCTTCTTGGGCACAGTTAGCATCTTTCATATGCCAAGTGGTCGCTTGGCTTCAGCCATAATGCAGGCGCCCGTTAACCCTGGCTCTGTCCAACTGGGAGTGTCCCTGGGAAGGAGTCTTCCCGTGCACGCTTATCTTGGCTTGTGGGCATGGAGAACAAACCACAGTTCCCTTTTAGAGGGAGGTGCTAGGCCAGCCTTGATAATTGTGTTAAATCTCTTCTCTTTAAGTCAAAATTATATGTAAGTAGAGCTACGAGGTAAGGAGAAACAAGCCACCTGCAGCCCTCTGGTTGCCTGGTGTCTACGAGGGCAGAAACAGCCCTAGTGAAGCCACTTGCATTCAGGCGGTGGGGCAGGACTGTGGTTCAAGCAGTAGGAAACCAATTGCATGCCAGGGAAGGCAGCGGGGGAGAAGGGAAGCAGAGGGTGTGTAGCACTTTCCAGTGAAGCTAACGTGTGCCGAGATGTTTCGCTGCAGGCTTTGGAAAGAAAGAGGATGCATGAGAGAGGAGGTTGGGCCAATACTGCTGTCAGCTGCAACTGTTCAAAGAGGACAAGTTAGCCTGCTCATGCTGCCCCCACCCCAGTGTTTTTAAGGAGTGGCGTTGGGGTCCTTGTCGCCGTCCTTCCGGGTGAACTAGATTTGCAAGTTAATGCGTGTCTTCATGCAAACGTGGACCTGGAGTTTATTTTTAATGAAAGCCATGAATCTTATGTGGTGTGATTTCAGTTTAAGCAGTAAATGTTCCAAAACCAAGCAAGACTCTGAAAGCAGGCAATACTGATTTTAATAGCTCATTTTTCCCAACTTCTCCTTTTCCCAAGATTCTTGTCCTGACCTCCCTTCCCTGTGCGGGTGTCTCTTGGTGTGGTGGGAACACAAAGGAGCTTGTTGATAGCCAGCTCAACTTCTGCTCTTTAGGGCTGAGATTGTGCCTGACTAGTTTTTAATGGAACCAGCTGGGGCCTGGACTGGGACCATGACAGTTTTTTTCATGTGGGTCATTAGCTGTCATGGAAGACTCACGACTGGAGTTGAGAACTTATGTCTTGACAAAATAGGAAGGAATTGGAAAGAAGGAATAGGAATTGTCTTTTCCTCTAGAGTGGACAGGAGGTTTGAAGTGAAAGCTAGTTCATCTGTCCCTTCCCTTCAAAAAAATGTACAGCGCATTTTTGAAACTGAGTCATCAGTTAGTTACAATTTATTTTAAGTATTATTAAGTTATTATGAATCTGATGCACTTTGGCCACATGATCACTGGAAATTGTAAGATGTTCTTGCTCAGATTTGTCCTGGCTGGGCTCAAAAAGGTGATGAGAGTTTCCTTGCTGCAGCTTTTTTACATCCAAGCAGAGCAAAAGTGTCTTGAAAGGCTCGTGGCAACCACCATACGATACCCTCTCTACAGAGGTGCTACAGGAGCAACATAAGCTATCCAGCCTCAACTTTCTGGGTGGGGGTGAGCTGGTAGCGGTTGAGGTTGGAAGCAGCAAGAGATGTGGTATTTTGATACCCTGTGCTCTGGATAAACTGGGAAGGGAGCGTGCAAGGCTCTTGTCCATCAGCCAAGCTTCTGCCAAAGGCTGTGCTGGCTCCCTCTGACAGACCAGCATTACCTTTTGACTCTCTGATACAGCACAGATGTAGCACAGAATTGGATGGGTACGTGGTGTGCAGAGGGCAAATTCCCTCCAAAGTCCCATTTTCATGGGAAGTCATAACAGTGATGCACAGATTCAGGAATGATTATTGGTGTTTGATAACAATGTTGATATTGGTGATTTGTGTAATGCCACAGAGTAAGAGATAAAAGGTTTTAATAACCCATGAACTTGGTTCTCTGCAAGGAAGGCTGTGAATTTGACAGCTCTCCACTAACTGCAAATAGGTGCAAACGTTAATCACTTGAAACAAGTCCTTAAAAATAGGAACAGACACAGATGCAGGCCATAGACAGGAAAGTAAAAGAAGAGCTAATTGCTGTTTTCTTGGTGTGTTTTTAAAATTGTGTTTAATCCTGCATGCATGGTTCTGCGAGTGACCCAGCAGCTCCAGCAGTTTATTCATTTATTTAAAACAGCTTTGTAGTTCACCTTGAAAACCACTTCCTGCCATATGGTTATATTATTTCCCTATGCCACATTTTTTGCTAATTATCAAGACCATTTGCTTTAAAATAGGTGTTTTTAATTTCACAGCCTTGTCTGCCGATCCTGCTTGATCCTGCCCTGGAGTCAAGAGGCTGTGTCTGTTCATTCTCCATGGCAACAGGCTGTGATTTACTTATTTCAATTTAATTAAAAAGCAGCTATCAAATTCTAGGCATCTTATATGTTCCTTATATTAGAAAAATATCAGTAGATCAGTCTCCACAACAGATCTACCAACCTAAAAAATAAAATTCTCAGGCAGAGCCACTAGTTTCCTTCCTAGTCTGTCCCCTTTGGAGGGGTTTAGGAGGAGGGGAGAGCTGTGACCTGTCCTTAGATGGAGCAGATTGGGGGTTGCTGGACTCCCGTAACATTGCTAGTTACATCCCTTCAGGTTGCCTCTCTCCTCCTGTCATTGTGCAGCCTCATTGGGAGGTTTTGGGACTCAATGGGTTGTCATGAACACCCCAGACCTTTCCTGGAAAGGTGAGTGTGGGTTGTGTGCTCTGTGCATGAGCTCCAGCTTGCTCGGGCAGGCGCTTGCTGCAGCAGCTACATCTGCTGAGCTGTTTGCACGGCTGGTGTGAGGTTGTGGTGCCATTGCAGACTTGGGTGGAAATGGCACCAATATCAGTGGGCACGAACATTTGTACTTGCCGCAGTAAAAATGCAGAAAATGGGCAGTTCTGCTAGAAATGTTATGGTGTTTATCAACTCTTCCCATGTGAGAGATTTTACAAGTCCAAATCCCTTGTGTTGTGTTGGGTTTATTGGTCCATCTTGAAGCCTGTCTGTTTTTTGATGCGTGCATGATACAGCTTTTGGGTTTTAGCTGGTCACAGCACAGAAGCCCACAAGGCCCTGTTGATTTAAGCATGCCTGGTATTTGTATGCAGTCTAGAAATGAAGACCTTAATCCTAAATTAGTTTTTCAAGCACAGTGGTTGTACAAACACTAGTTTGTGTTAGTCAAGGATAAGGAAACATATGGGCAATGACAGACCGTTGTTGGCTGAAGAGAGGATGGTGTTAGGAAAGGACCTTTGGGATGGATGGAAGAGTGTGGTGAATTTACTAACCCACAGGGATTAGGTTTGGTAGTAAATGGTTGGAGTGCAACCACTGTAATTAAGGAGTGCCAAAATTAACAGTTGTCTTTTTGTCTTCAATACCAACACCCCAGTTCTTAATAGGATTGTTTTCCCTTGAAGGGCCTGTTCGGATGACTCAGCCTTTGGAGTACCTGTGTGCTGGTAGTGTTTTCTCCTAAGGTGAAGCTGGGTTGTATAACTAGACCCAGGTGCTATTTCTGAGCTCTGCTAATGTGTGGAAGAGGAAAAGTTGGCTGTGCATTTTTATTAAGCCTTAAGGAGCAGTTATCATCAGAAGAGTGCCTGCACAAAACTGCACTTCGGTTTTGGGTTTTTTTCCCCTTAGTATTGCTACTCCCGGTGTTTTTCAAAGTCACCGCTGGGGATTTTAACAACAGATACAGTTTCTTGCTCCTCCTAGCCAGCCCTGCCAAGCCCGCAAGGCTACGGCACAAAATGTTGAACTCTCTCCCAGCTTGCTTATCTTCATTTATTAAAATTGTGTGCAGTTTCTAACTGCAGATTCCTGGTGATCGTGCACAAACTGAGAAGACCTCCTCTAAGTTCGTAAGGTTAGCAGTTAATCATGTGTTTACCAGTAAAGTGAACGTGTTTGGTCTATGGGATGCTGAGCGGTAAATCTGAAATCTCGTGATGTTGTTCCTAATAAAAACAGAATAAAACCAAGCAAAACCTCAAAGCGAGCTTTTGTTTGTTACTATATTTAAGCAGATACATTCAAAGAATTTATGTCCAACTGGTAACACCCTTAATTCTTTATTTCTGACTTTGCTGAGAACAGACATGATCTGTATTCTTTAAGAGCTCATCTGTTCCTCTTGCTTATCCAGCTTTGAAGTAGACCTTGCCGATATTAATTTCTGTATAGCCTGTAACCTCATCTATAAAATGAAGGGAATACTTCATACAGGCAGCTGTGAAGTTACATTTATTGTCTGTAAATTGCTTTTAGTAATTGAGCAGAGGAGGTGGAGAGGAATAAAGACAGTGGAGTAATATGGGCTTGGTTGTTTTTTTTTTTAATCGAGAAAAACTGCATTATTTTAGCTCATCTGATGATGTACAAAATGATGGGGAAAGAAAAATGCTTTATTAAGAGCACCCTGAAACTAATAGTTAAGTTTATAATGAAAACACATTTCTGAGCAGAGTGATGAAGACGGCCATCTTGTTTGATAACAACAGAGTCCAATTTAGAAAGAGGCACAATTATTATTGGAAATCCTGCAGTACCTCGCATATTTCTGTCTCGTTTGGGTCTGCTCAGTTTAATGTTGTTCTGTACCTACATGGCTACCTTCATCATCCATTTCAGAAATGCTATGGGTAGGTAGAGCCTAATAATAGGTAAAAATCCCTGTTTTAAGATCATTAGCAAACACCTCTATTGCAGACTTTTCAGCTAGGCCCCTTGTTTTGTGCTGAGCAGTATACTTGTTGGTGAAACCACAGTTTCAGGTGGGTATGGATTTTCTCGCTGTGGCTGAACCAATCTAACTCCTTGCTCCTCCTAAGAGAGGTGGTCATTCATGGCTGGTGGCTCTGTGGCCATATTCCTTGCCCAGTAACCAGTCTGATGCTAAACAGATCCAGCTTGTTCAGCTTTAGGAAAACTAGCTGGCCCAAAAGTACAAAAAAGTGCATAGTTTTCTCCTGGGACAGAGACCTGAACCTGCTCACCAGGTTCAGGCTAGTATCAGAGCTGCCGCACAGGAGGGGCGAGATTTGTTTTGCCAGCAGTGAAAGGTAGGGAATGAAAGAAAGGTGGAAATGGGGCCCCCCTTTTTTTGGCAGCGATGAACTATTAGCCTGGTTCAGCTGTAATGTGAAACCTCGCCCTCAGCTTTCATTTTCAGGTCCCTCCCTTCCCCTGCACTCCTCTCATTCTTTCCCCGGGATATACTTGTGTGCCTCCAGATGCTGATTCCATTCCCAAGCAGTGTTTTCAAAAGGGGAGAAAAAAGGGGAAAAGGTTTCACTGCCTCTGCAGTAAGAGGCATACTGTAGTTCCTGGGAGCCCATTGCTATGAGACTAAGAATTATTATTCTTGTTGGTATTATTATTATTATTGGGCTCAAAAACTAGTAGCCATCACCCACCCCCCGTCCTCGACAGGGCAAAAGGAGGCTTGCCTAAGGAGATAGCTGTAGGCTGAGTTTGTGAAAGAGCTTTCTCAAACATGGTGATGGCCTGGAATAAATGGCAAGGGCAGGGAAGCGTCTGGAGAATTCTCTGCACGCCTGTGGTGAGCCAGGACTGAAATACCACAGCACCAGGAGGAAGCGTCTCTGTCTCTGAACTGTGACTTGCAATTGCTCCGAGTGCTGCTGCCTAGCTAATGTTCAGGCACCAGCAGAAATTGGGAAGGCCTTGTGGGACACTGCTGTGGTGCTGCTGCAGGGATGCAATGAAGCCAGGGGTGTGCTGAAGCTCAGACTGTGGGAATTGGCTGAGGTGAACTTTGCTTCTGCTCACTGATGTGAACAGTGTTTCTGCCTTGGCTTTACCATGGATGGGCCAGTGTATGTGCATCAGCCCTTGCCGACTGTGGGGAAGGGGGCATGTGTCACCTAATGCAATGCATGTTCAAGCGTCTGCTTAGCAGGGGCACGGTACAGGTCACAGTGTGCATTTTGGGAAGACGAGGTGGAGGCGTCGGTTGGCCTACAGTGATTGTTTTATGGCTAAAGGAGCAGATAACTCTGTCTGTCTGGTGAATTTTATACAGCATGAAGGTGAAGATGATGTCAGTGAAGAGTGGTGTGCCAGAGCTGGCAGGATGCAGTGAGCCTGTGCGTGTGGGTACCGACTGAGCAGCTGTACCTGGAAGGAGGGGCAGTGCACAATCAGCATGATGCACAAATTAGAAATGTTTGTGCAGCCATTTTCAAATAAGGAAAGAGGTAGGGAGGGACTGAGAAAATTTGCTCCAACTTGAGAGTTGTTAAAGATTTGTTTTGTGCTGTTCTGCAGTTGGTTGGTTGTGGGTTTTTTTTTAAAGCATTTAAGTCTAAATTCTTCTCATTGGTATGTGAAGACATTGTGGCAAGAGAAAAATTATTGTAGGGTTGCATTGCTTTGCATGGTAAGATTATACACTGGGTGGCTGTTATATTGGATCTGTGTTCCAAGGATGGAGTGAATAAAGGAAAGAACCAGTGTATTGATATTAAATAATGGTGCCACTGGATATGCTGAGTACAAAGTGTCTTTGTTTTCAAGGATATGGGTTTTTTAAAATATGCTGCACTTATAAGCCAGCTGCAATATATTTTTTTAAAAACACACATTTATAAGAGGGGGCAGTATAGAAAATGCTGCAAGTAATCTCATTGAGAAGGATGTTTTTCTTCCATCCCCTTGCACATGCGTGCAGCCTCTGGGGAAGACGTTAGTGAAGGAGATGGATAATTGGGGTCTTCTCTGGAGCTGCGATTGTTCTGATTGATGTAGTGGGTATTAGCTGGGGGATCTGTACAGATGCAGGGGCTGTCTAGGGTTTCACCTCTGCAGTCTCTGTTTTCTTCACTCCTCCTGGACAGAGATATGTATCCTGGCACTTTTGTCTTCCACCTACATCTCCTTCTCATCTCCTGTAAATACTTGCTGATTTCTCTTTTTTTGTTGTTGTTCTTCTGGCACATCTTCAGTTGTGCTTGTAATGAGTGATTCTCCTCTTGTGCTGATTAACCTGGCTTATGGTGATGGGTGTTCCTGTAAGGCAGTCTTTTCCTGAATCTCTTCGCTGAATTTTCACGCCATCTGCCCAGTCTGGGGCCTTTGCTTCTGTTCTGTTGGTTGCTGTAGTGAAGATCCAGGTATCACAGCTGACTCCAGCGATGCTCCAGCCGCCCTGTGGTCTGCAAATGAGTACAGTGAAAGAAGCAGCCGTTCCAGGTCCCTGTTTGTCCTCGGACTGGGAATGCTGAGGACACATTAGAGTTACTGTGTAGGACTGCAGTAATTCAGTACTGCTGGGGGCAGAGAGGAGAGGAGAGCATGTGATGGTCACTTCAGATAGATTAACAAAGAGGGGCTATTATGGTGCCAGCAGAAGACATCCTTCTGTGGAGATTCCTAGCCAGGAAATATTTTAAAAAGCTGTCCCAGAGAGTGAGAGGCAAGCCTGAGAGGTCTGTGCTGTAATTAATTGCCCAGATACCCCTGGAGGAGCGGTTTGCTGAAGGGAACTCATACGTGAGCTGGGTGTGGTGTAGAGAGGGAAACGGGAATTTCCTGACTTTTGTTTGCAAAGCTCAAGTGTAGAAGGAATTTTAGACATAGTAAGTGGGAAGAAGGACTAAAATGAATAGGTAGTTCCATTTCTTTAGGGTTTTGGGTTTTTTTTTTTTGCACTGCCTGCTGCTTGCTAGTGTTAGTTGAACATCAATTGAAGCAGTACAGAGCATGCTTGGGAACTGGAGACATTAAGCAGAAAGAGAGAGAGTGAATCTGATTAGCTCTGCTTTTCGTGCATTAAGCAGAAAGACTGGCTGAAATGTGATTGCAAACAGATAATAGCAGCAGGCTCTTGAGGCACCACCACGACCCAGCATATGGGGTGATGGATCTAACCATGCCATAGAACTGTTTCTTGTAATAGAAGCCGCTTGTTTTCACGTTGCGGTTTCTGTTGTACTTTCTAATTATCCTATTCATCGCCGTCTGCCATTTTGAGCCTGGCCACGCGGGATGGCTCAGCCTCCTGGAACGTGTGCCCCGTTTGAGCACTTCTGCCCTGAATAGTAACGGTAGCTCTGGTAGCCAAATGGCAGGAGGGAAGAGGTGCCAAGGCTCGAGAGTCCTAGCTATTTATCCCTCTTATTTCCAAGAATAATGGAAGTAACAGCTGCTGCTTTTGCCATGCTGGGAAAGAAGAGTGGTGCTGTTGGGTGTAAAGCTCTTAACTTCCCTCTGGAAGTGCAGTTATTGGGGTTTGTTGGGAGAAGGCAAAAAAAAAAGAAAAAAGACACCTATAAGTACTACTTATAAATAGTAAATCAAAACTGACTTTGCTATACCAGCCACTTTCTGAGCACAGCAGCAGAGATCCTGGAGCCATTTCTAGTCTGTGGCCTCTCCCTCACATGGCGCAAATGCAACAGAGAAAACAGGCTGGCAGGGGCTCAGTTGGTGGAGGCTGGAACTGGCACTGTCAGCAGAGCATCTAGCATCCCTGTGTGCTGCTGGCGGAGTTTTCTCAGTCAATGTGGTGATCCCTTCTCCAAAACAACCTGCTTTCCTTTTTCTCCACCCAAGGCTTTCATTGATGGAAAGCCTAAAGAACCACTTTCAAAACTAGTGTGGATTGGGGGAGTGCAAAGGGAGTGAGAAGAGCAGAGCTCTCCTCAAAACATCTGAACAAAGCTGAGCAGCAAGAAGCCCCCGCGTGCGTGTGTGTATATATGTATTTTAAGGCCAGAAGGGGCGGGTCAGGCTAGTGTTTCTGTGACCTTTTCTCAACTGCGTCTTGCCTTTCCTCCCTACTGCCTCTCCTTGCCTGTCAGGGGACTTCCACTTCCTTCCCGCTGACCTGCAGGGCTGCAGGCAGCCTCCCTGCCCTTGTGGCAGCTCCCAGTTCTGGCTCCGAGCCCAAGCTAATAATCCCGACAGATTTTACTGGCTTGGCTCTGCTCCGTGCCTTGCTGTAGGGGAGACGGTGTGTGAGGTTGTGGTTTGCATGACTTTCAGCATCACACTGGTCCTGGGTTTCTACCCGGCGGTATCCGTGTGAAACCCAAACCTCATAATAAGCGTTGGCCGAGCCTCTGGCAGAGCCTGGCTTTGCTCAGCGAGGCCTCTTGCATCCTTGCCTGCAGGTGACTGGCTAGCGCAGATGTCGTCCAAACACACCTTCTAATTGTCTCTGGCTGTCCGAATGATTGCCAGCAGTATGGGGTTGGGGTGGAAGTAGGAGGTGTTGATAGCCAGGAAAGGGAAAATTCATCAGGTACCAGAGAGGGTAATGAAGATCTCCTCTCACCGCTCTCCCCACGCATCAAAGCACACTTAAAAAAAATAGAGCGTTCATCTTTGACCCCCATTAATGACCGACTTGGTCTGTGTAAGAGTTTTATGAGTCTGCTGCTGCTCCCACAGAGTTTAATTATTTAGAGCGGGAGGTGGAGGTTTGTGCTTTCACTGTTGATGGTCCAGGGTTCAGGCCCTCCCGCCGGGCTGGGGGGGGGTTGGTTACAAAGACGTCTGGCTGGATATGCAACTGCTTGCTCTGAGGAGCCTAAGGGAGGCACAAGCTGCAGCTGTGCAGTCATTGTCAGGACTGGGAGCGTTCCCTTCTTTCATTATGTGAGCTTCCCATGACCGTGTCACTTCTAAGTCAAAGTCTGCGTCCTTCAGGGCACTTCGTGGTCCAGACCTGAGATACCTTACATGACGACCTGAAGCTGCCGGGTGGGCATGCTTGTGCTAGATCCTGCTTGATGCTGAGCCCTCCAGTCGGTGGCAGAGTTTTTAGGGGCTGGTGTAAGACTCTGGCAGCAGTACGTGATTTGTCAGCCCGGTATCTGATTTTACAGGCCCTTACCATTCCTTGCAGTAGCATGCCTTTGCCTGCCTTCTTTCTGCTAACAGCCCCCTCCCATTTCCCTCAGCTCCTGCTCCACACTGTAGCAACCACTTTTCCTGCTGTAAGAACCCATCTCCATCCTGCTGCTCCCTTCTCTCAGCAGTACGTCAGCTTGGTTTTGCCTCCCTTACTCTTCCCTTCTTCTTTGCTGTTAATCTTCCCAAGACTTGTGAACGCAGAACAGATGTAAGAAACAACCAGGCAGCTGACATATGTGCTGGGAGACCTTTGTACAACTTGCAAGTACTCCAGGAGTATTTCCCTGCTGTCCTGTTGACCATTCAGCCAGATTTCTGCTTGTAGCAGGAAGGTGCCCATCTCCAAGTCAGTTGACTGGGATGTGGACTGGTCTGATGCACCAACTGGACAGCTGGAAGGGTCACACTGACAAGGCTTGCCTTCTGGCTGCTGTTGGAACAGGTAAATTCCTCTTTGGGTTGTGCCACCTCTTATATTGGTAGGTCCTGAGGGCTCGCAGTGCTCATCAGTGCTGCAGCGGAACGTCAGCAACTGTTTGGTGCGAGAATATAAGTGGAAGCTTGTTTCAGAGCATAAGTGGTTGATATTCATGGATTTGGGTTTGGAGGATTGCAAAATAAATTTATGGATGGACTGGGGAGCTTTGTTTAATGTGGAAGATTTACACTATATTTCTCATACCACGCCCATTGACAATGAAAATGCCTATCACAGCAGACATCAAGCCAGTGGGTCGCCTGGTGCGTTGCTGCTTCTGAAGACTGAGCTCGTTGTGCATGCTGGGGCTCACTTCTGTACTCTTGTCTGCTGCCATTTCTTAGCCCTGAGCTCAGGGACCACTTGAACCTTCGCCTTCCCGCATCTGCTGTCCTGCCATCTCCTCGTACGTGCCTGATCTCCTGTTTTCTGCTGTAGCAAGGGCTTGTGCAGGCTCTTGGTTGCATGCCAATGGGCTCTTCATGCTATCCCTATTTACCCTGGTTTATCTCTTCCCTGTTCCTTTCTCTATTCCTATTTCATTTCCTTTGGTGTGGGACTAACATTCCAGGTTGTGTTGGGAGACTGGGTTGAGGTAAAACAACAGAAAGAGGGCAGAGGGGTCGAAGGAGCTTGTACTGATAGATGTGAGTTTCTGCCATTAACTTAGTCTTTAATCTGCTTATTATTATGGACCTAGCTAAATCATTTGGATCTGCTAGACAAACACCAGGTGTTCTGTGTCCTGCCTCCATATTCTACTCTGTCTTTCTTTTCTTTTGTTTTTTTTTGTTTCTCCCTAAAATGAATAGGATTCTGCCCATTGATGATTAAAACATCGCCTGGAGTTTTGGAATGGATCAGATGCGTCAATCAAATGCTACCACATTGCACCCAAAGAGAGGAATGCCATCCAGCTGGGGGTAGGGTCTGTTTTTTCTTTGCCACCATCAGTGTGTAGTTATCAGAAACCTTTTGGGGGTTTTAAATGCAACAATATTTAAGAGAAAGTATAAGTTTTCAAAATTAATTACTTTATTGTGTGAAAAATTGACTGCTTTTTTAATGGATATGGAGCATTGTTGTGCCTTTTTACATTCAAAACATTATTAATAATCTGGAGGCTTTGCAGGGCTTTGTTAAAGAAAACATTTCAGTAACTACCTCTAATATTTTGGGAGGGAAATATTGTGTTTTAAATGAAAAGTAAATCTATTCTGATTACTAAGCAAGATAAAAATAATTTAACTGTTTTCAGAAATGTCAAAGGTCAGTCTGTGTGTCCCAGTTCTAGAAATTAATGTAAAACAGACTAATACCCCTGCATAAACTGTTCCCCTTGCAACAAGGGAGAAGGAGCAATGAGATCAGTAGGAAGCCACGTCTCTGTGTACTGCTTACAGCCATATCTCTGTGTAGTGCTTAAGGGTACATGGCTACTGCAGCAGCAGGTGTAGCTTGAAACCTGGAATGAAAGAAAGGGCTGGGGAGAATGTGAATCCAGAGCTTCACATGGGCTTAAAAGAGAGGTTGCAGCCCAAGCAGCAAACTGAAGTGGCTTTTTGGCTCCCTTCCACTTGCTAGTGCAAGGCTACCCATTATCCTCCCGCTGGTGTGCCACTTGGCTGTTTCAGCAGAGAGACTGCAGAGACAGAACACTTATCTGGCTCTCAGAAGTGGGATGGACTTTCTAGGTCAGGCATGAGGAGAAGATGTGTGAGGGTTTGTGTCTGGAAGTAATGCCATTCCACTGTTGCTCATTTGAAATCCAAAAAGCTCCTTATGCTTCATGTTGATTTCCTGCTCTTGTTAAAATTGCTTTTGCTTAGAAATGAAGGGTCTTCAGGCTGAGGGGTTTGACAGAGTGTGCTGCAGAATGATTCTTTTCTCCTCAGTATGTAAGTTTCCTGAATGAATGATTTTGAAGTAAAGTAATATTTCCCTGCAGAGCCTGCCTCTGTTAAGTCTTTAGACTGTCACAGCAACAGCGAGACTACTAGTGCAATATTAATAACTTATGTGTGTCCCTCATTTTGGACCTTTGTCAGTCATTTCGGCCTTGACAGGCTGAGAGGGATGAGAAAAACACGTGTATGTTTTGCTGCCGTTCTCTCTGCTCTATCTTCTCAGGGTAGGCAAAGGATTTTGGTCTCCATGTAATGTCTATCTGGAACCTTTTAGAAGTGCTAAATTTACAGAAATAATATCAGAAAATAGCTTAACAGTGTCTCAATTCAGTCATCTCTGCAGAGGGTTGTACTGCTTTCATTGGACATCTGCAACAAGTGTGGTTCAGATGTTTGTGAGCTTTGCCTGGTTGCAGTAGATGAGGGAGAGGTCAACCTTTTATGGGTCCCTTTTGTGGGATGAGCCCAGCCAGGGTTTTGCTGCGTGTATATAATCAGTCCCAAATGTTCTCTGTGCTGCTGCAGCTGCATATATATTTTTTCTAAACTGGGCTTCATGTCCTCGATTCTCTCCCTCCCTTTAGAAGAGGGTGAGGGAATTGGTCAGGTAGTTTTTGTGTTTCCCGAGTAGGCCTTGCTTGAGGTGAGGAACAGAAGGCTCTCTGAGCCAAATTAAAACAAGTCTTCATAAAGGAGGCTGATGAGAGGATGTCACCAGAGAATTCATCTGGTTTAAATCCAAAGCATTCTGGAGTTAACCGTTGCAGGCTTGCTCTTGGTGTTTGCAGTCGTCTGAACACCTTCCTGCTTGGCTGTCGGCTGGGTACTACTTCAAATAGTGTTGGAGGCACGGCACTGTGTTTAGGGAAGTTTTGAAGGGACCCTAGTGTAGCATTCGTGAACCAGTTGATGTGTTTGCGAGAGCCTGTGTTCTTGCAGGCAGCTCAGATCTGTCTGCTTCAAGTAGCGTTTAGCAAGCGGGTTAAGGAGTTTGCAGGAAGTTGGAGAGTTAGCTCCTGTCTGTTGTTGGTGGTCCAAAGTGGTTGATGTACCCCAGGCAGTGGGGGACTCACAGGTCCTGTGCTGCTGGGGCACAGATGGATGGACGGGTTGGACTGTCTAGGAGAGGACAAGGTTCTACAAAGAATTTAATCTCTATCTTAAGCCTGAAGTAGCTTTAATGAGAAAAGACAGATTTCTAGAATAATTGTTGGGAAAAAAACCTAATGTTTCTTTTAAAACTGAATTACATAGTTTAAGATTCTGTTTTTGAAGGTCTTGGCTTGGAAAAAAATTTGGCTCAGAAATTGCTCTGTGTGTGCAGAAGGATCTGCAGAAAGATTAATGAATAAGAAGAAACTTGGTCTTAATTGTTTTGTGTTGCATTCACTAAAAGATGTTTTCGCCTGAGACAGAATTTTTTTGTTATAGTTTGTACCTTTGTAGTTCAAACATACAGTCCTCCTGGATTCTCTATTTTGTTGTCTCCCTGGAAGCTTGTATCTACAGTCTGAAGAAAACAAAATGTAACTGAGTCAAGATTTCTTGAACTTAAAATTTTAATACTTTGAAATTGCGTAACCAAATGACTTGGCTGCTGGTGAATGGTCGACGTTCAGAAAGAAACCAAGATGCCTTGTTGATCTTCAGACTTCTTGGTTGCAGCAGTGAGAGGGGTTTTGATGGGTTTTTTTGGCCAATAAGGGGCTAGAGCCTATACTCTTGGCTTTGTACTTGTGTGTTTCTTGTAATATACACATGGATCTTTAACAAAAGACTTCTTGCAAAGCGGCACTGATTTCTTCTGCAAAACAGGGAGAAACGAGAAGCTGAGTTGGAAGACTCTTTCCTTTTTTTTCCCCCCCTTTTTTTTCCCCCCCGTCTCCCTCCTTTTTACAAGAAGTGTCTTTAAATAGGGAGCTGTTCAGCAGGTTGCAACCAGAATTCTATAATAAGATCTCTGTTCACTCTCCCTACTTTTTCACATGCAGAGTTGTGGCTGTAATTATATGACAGCTGCCCTCTTGGCTGACATGCAGCAGATTGAACTGGGGATCTCCAGAGCTAAAAGTGTGAGCTGCTACTCTGCGAGCTAAAGCTCTATAGCTGGAGGCTGTAATGATCTATATCCTTCATGACTGAGTGTAGACGGGAGCTGCAAAAAGCACTTGCTGAGTTATGGTGTGTACAGGGTCCTCACTGTGTACGTGGTTACTTCCAGGGTGTACTGGAAGCTTTCTTTGAGTGGTTTGTGACAATTGTACAAACTGTTGTCAACTCATGGGTGCTTTAAAATGACATTCCATTTTGAAGCCTTTCTACCTTAAAATAAAATAACTTTACTAGCCTGTTAGACAGAGAGATGTTTATTGCTATATGTGTAGGTTGTGTTAAGCATGAGGGACCCTGATGTTACTTCAAGTCCTTCAGCTCTAATGTGATGTCATTGTTACTAATACGAAGCACAATATGAAGAATTCTACAGCACCAGCGATGTTCAGACAAATTTGCATTTATGCTTTGCCATTGCAGTAGGTTTTTCATAGAATGCTTTGTAAAAGCAAAGGAAGGAAAAGCTGGAGTTGTTGGAATCTCTCCTGTTTCCCAAGGACCACGAAAATCTGAGCAGTGCCAAAGTTTGTCAGGCTGAGGAAAAATGAAGGGAAGCAGAACCATATGGAGCTTCATGAGTAGTGTCAGCCGTGGGTAGCTTCTGCAACCGGTGTTGTGGAAGAGGGGGAAGTGTGTTACAAGTTGAGACATTAATTTTGAACTTTGTGATGTTCTTAACACCTTTTTCCCTCCCATCCCCAAACCAAAAAAACCACCAAAACCCAAAAAAGGGAGATTGGCGTGTGCAGATAGCTTTAAATGGGGCAAAATAAGTGTTCCTGTCAATCTGCACAGTTCAAAACCGAGCTGATCTTTCCCCCATTCAAAAAAATGTAAAAAGGAAATGTTTAAGGGAGGCAATTAAACATCAAATAAAGTACAAACTGAGACAGTCTACCAGACCTAAAACACTAGGTTAATGCCAGTCCAGTGTGTCAGAAACTGACTTGATGCCATATATATTATTAACAGGGACAGCTTCTGCTGTAAATTAAGATGATTTCCATATGTGTTAGGTCAAGTATGACCATACTGAATCATGGTTTAGTTAACATTCTTCACCCTAGTTGCATCCTCCATTGCCTTTCTATGCATGAATTCATGCACACAGGGTTAGTATAAAGCTACCTATAGCACGGCCTAAGAAATGCCTATTTCGAAACCTCCCACCTCACATTCCTGTCCCGTACCACCACGGTCATCCCATTGGTTGTGTGAATGCAACCATGGGTAGCATTGTGGTGTAAAATAAATCAGTGATTTGATGTGAGTCAAAAGTCCCATCCCTCCAAATATGTGAAAGGACCCAGGCTACAGTGATCTAGCCCATGTTGCTGCCTTGCAAGCAGCAGTGTTGGCAGAACTGGGGAGGAGATGTTGTGGGAGAGCCAAGGGGAATTTCTTAAGTCAGTGTTAACTCCTGAAAGAGGCGTCTTGTGGTCATCAGGCTGTCTCACCAGTTCTGGGGCTGCATTCTATACTCTTTGCCCTATCATTCCTTACATAGACAGTGGGATGAGGCTTCCCCCGCTTCCCATGGGAGCCCATTCTACAGCCTAATAGACTTCACTGTCAGGAAACATTTCTTGATTACGCTTTAATCACGGGTGTCAAACTCCTGGTCCCTGGGATGACCTTAGCCTGCATCAATACAAGTGTCTTCTTTGCATGTGCAGCCCAGAGCCTGTCTCTGTTCTCCTCTGGCATTTGTTGCAGGCCTGCTTCAGCTGCAGGCAGCTGTACTTTGGCTCACACTCCGCTGTCCTTAGCATTGCTATTGGATGCTGTTGCAGATGTATGGAGCTAGGAGCCCACATCAAGGGCCTAAGTTGCGATCCGAGACGGACTAGTCACTTGGAGTAGGTTTTCAAGAATCCAGGCTGTTGGCCAGTGAGCAGATAGAAACTGAAGCAGGATTTGAGTGTGTCTACCTTGGATGGAGCCAAGTCCAAAGAGTCTGTTACAGCACAGCTATCCGCTGACCTAATTACGTTGCTGTCAAACACAAGAGGGTGAGTAAGGCTCCAGCATATTCCTGCAATTGGTTTAAAGCAGGTCTCTGGATTCCTTTTACATGCCAGAGTTTGGGCCATCTATGTTGAAGTGGGTAGGGAGAGCAACCCAGCCAAGCTGTTTGTCTGTGAAGCTGTGGAAATAGCAACCATGAGGTGCATCGGTGAAGTCTGTGTATAGTGTATCTAGTTTGGCAGGTGCAAGGAAAGAGTCTGCCTTGCTATCTGCTCAAGGGATGGCTCTCTCCCATGGCTGGTGGCGATTACTGCCAGGTGGTAGTGGCTGGCTGTGAGAGGATGGATGGGTTTCCTGGGGAGAGGAGCGTGCACCTACTGTGTCAAAGCCCTGGTACTCAGTAATAGTCTGTTAGCACTTAGAAGACCTTTTCCCCCTCCCTTAGCACATAGCTGTCATTTTGCACCTGTGGACTTAACGGAAACATTTGCTGTCTTCCAAGTCTCTTCTTTTTGTTGCCACATGCTGGACCCCCTTTACTTCTTGTATTCCCTTTCCAAGGTAGGATGAGTTGAGCAGGTTTCAGTGCTGCAGAGGTGAATGTATTTTTGACTTGTATCGTGCCATTACGAAATCAGAGCTATTTTCTGGCCTGTTCCTAGTTCAGTCAGACATTTTCCTCACTCTCCTGTCTGCCTCTGTGATATTGGTAGACCTCATTATGTGCTGACTTTTTACAGAATGGATGTAATTACTCCAGAACCAGAGGGTGTATGACCTGCTCAGATAATGACCTCTTAAACTGTTCACAACTGGAATGGCTGTGACGCCAGGGATCTGAAGTAGCTTCCTTAGTGCTTCTCTTAATCCCCTGCTCTGCAACCAGGAGGGACCCCTCTACATCCTCATCTTGCCTCTGTGTAACCCATTTCATGTCCTGGCTCCCTTCTGCTCCTCACCGCTCTATAAAGAAAGTTATTTCTGTGGTGTCCCTACACAGTTCCCACTCCTCACCTGCCCTAGTCTCTCATCCTCCTCCTCCTCCATCCTCTTCAGAGGTCCTTGTATAACTTTCATTGGTGCTTTACCATCATCGGCTCTTCTGCATAGCTCTGCCTTTCCTGACTGTATTGACAGCTTCACAAGGGAGAGCTTTTTGCTTTCCCCCATTCCCGTGGGAGAAATAAAACACATCTCATCTAGAGGTGCATAAAACATGGCCACTCTGTCACCAGATTTTTTTGGTTTTTTTAAGTTCTGTTTGGCTCAGGTCACCTCTTTCCAGCAAGCCACGCATGAAGTATCTCTCTTCCCTTATCTTTGTTTTCATGGGGTTTGCATGCAGCGTCTTGCTCTCCTGGGGCTAAATGCCTTGCCTGTTGAATATAAGGGTGTAGTTTTACAAGCGTTGTTTTCAAGCAGCCCTTGCTGCTGCTCCTGAGCTGCTTGTTCAGCTGTGCCAGTGCAGCTGAACGTGCTGCTGCACACTGAACTGGATCAGGGAATTGATCTGGATTAAAGTAGCCAGGGTGGAGAGGAAAGCTGCTTAACCCAGCGATTTACCCGAAGAAATACTTGAGAAACTACAGTTTAAGGGCACTTTAACTTGATAGCCCTTTGACTAACAACCCCCTGGTATAGAAATCCCTTGTTTCAATGCAGAGTTGCTGCCTCCTGCCCTTCAAACCCTCCTCCCAAACTGATAAAATCAGCAGCCACCTGCCTCAGGTTTGGAGCAGCTGCTGCAGGTTAAGATGCACTGTGTGGCCGCTCTGGGAAGCGCAGGACACAACGCCATTCAGAAGGGTCGAGGATCCCTGGAGTAAAAATGGATGTGTATCAAAGAGTGTGCAAATTCATCCTCGTGTAACATCTCAGACATAGAAAAAAACTTCTTGCTTATTGCAATAGCCCGTCTGGTTTTACCCTGAGCCTTATTAATGATTCAGGATGTTACTAAGTCACTACATTTCTGGGAAATATAGCATCCCTCTGGATGCTGGCTTGAAACTTTGAGAACGCCTATCCCTGCCCTGCTCTGTGGGACATGTTTAACCTGCCCCATCCCGCCTGAGCTGCTTGAGCAGAGCCCTGTCTGATAGCTCTGCTCCTGTTCTCCCACTCGGCTTTCACGCACCCTTCCCTGCCTTATCCATTTGTGCGCTCCCAACTTCATGCTGTCCTGGGTTTAATTTTTGTTTAAGATCTTCGTTCCTTTAATGACAGCGGGAACTGAAGGCTGTTCTCTGTGGGGGCTGTGGTGCACGGCTGTGCTTGAGGTAATGAGACTTGATGAAAACCTCTTGTTACTGTGGCAAGATTTCTTCCTTCTCTGTGTTTAAGAAAAGGGGTAGGGGGGGGCGAGGGGGAGAAAAGAAAAAGTGACAGACCCTGCTGGGTATGTTAATATATTTTTAATGGCTTGCATGTGGCTAGCTGAAGACTTATTTGTCCAGTCTGTGAGAAAAGTGGAGCAGTGTTGTTATTCTTGTGTACCTTTGACTGAGCTTAGCCAGGAGTTGAAATGGGAGAGAGGGAGGGTTGAGTGAAAATTTCGCAGAAATCCTGATGATACAAATGAAATCTGCTAGAGATGGAGGGGGGTTGGCAGGGAGAAGAAAAGGATTGGATCCCAGATACCTCCTCCCTTCCCCCTCTCCAAATCTTCCTCTTTTTCTGGAATATTCCACCGTCTGCGATCATCAAGAGAGCTACTGTCTCAGACTGTGGTATTTCTACCAGTGGTGAGAGGAGAGATTTTTCAGAAATAATTGCTGTATTTCTGATAAGAAACAAAAGGGTTTACGCCACGGTGATGAGCTGGGGAGGGGAGGGAGCTGGCAGGGTATGCAGAGGGGAGTGTGGGTGGGAGGGCACTGGGCATTTTCCCCTTCCAGCCTTAACGTGCTAGTTAAGCTGCAGGCAGGGTGAGGCTGGTGGTCTGAGCTCACTCCCCAGGGCCATGAGGGTTTCTGCTGCTTTGCTGTTCCAAACGCATCCAGAGCACTGCCAGGACTGGAGGGCAGGTGGACTGGGGCAGCTGGGGTCCTGGGGGTCAGGAGCCCAATGGCTCGGGCTGCAGTGCAGGGCAAATGCGTCAGAGCAGAAATGGGCTTGATGGAGCCGTGAAGAGGAACATGCATGAAGAGAGTGAGAGCTGCCAGCAAAGAATTAGTGCTGCATAGCCCTGCTGAGGGGGGAGAGAACAAGCAGTGAGGAGCCCTGGTACTGGTGAGACAGAACCGCTGGGCGAGAGTGTCTCTGGTAACGCAATGGCAGGTTGTCTGCAAGGGGTTATGGTGTGAACGGGTATGATGGACTGAGCCTACCCCCAACAAGCTCCTGACGCAGGAGGATTGGGGGAGCAGTGGCTTCTCTCTTCCACCCTTTCACTCTCATTCTTACAAAACCCCAGGCGAGGGCAATGTAACCCTGGAGCAGGAAGGACAGAAAATCAGGTAGATGCTAAACCAGCATCTTCCCTGGTGCCAGCAACCTGTTCCTCAGGAAACAGCTACTGTGCCAGCTCACAGTTTCCCCCTTATTCAGTAACCATGTCTACTCACAGGAGGTCTGTCCACCCAGTGTTGAGCCTATGTGGTATGGGGGACCTCCTGCAAGTGCAGAAGCAAACACATGACAGGCACCTTCTTGTCAAGGCCACAGAAGTGTGCCAGCATGTCTTGAGGCAGGTGCATGTCTAGGGTCGCTTTTGGGAGGAGGTTGGGACATTTGTTTTCTTGAGTCTCTGCCCAGTCCTGGAGTAGTGTGTGTGAGAGCTGCCAACAGCCCTTGCCTGGCTTCTTGTTTCTGTCAAGCGACTGTGGTGCTGGGAAACATCCTACTGCAGATGAATGCCTTTCTTGGTGGCAATATCTCTGAGTGTTCCTGAGGCAGCATCCCTGCAGCATCAAAGCTGTATTTCTGCCTTTTTTTAAATGAAAAGTTTGATTGTCTATTTAATTTTGGATTCGAGGAATGGTGCTAGACTGGCAACTCTAGGAACATCCTTTGTAGCCTGCCCCTGCCAATGTACCAGATTGCTGACTCCCAGCCAAACTGTCCCCTCTGATTTTTAAGTAGCACAAAAACAGTTTGTGGGAGATTTCTCTGAGGATACTCTTAAGTTTCTTTGCGTTACAGACGACTGGAAGCACATATGGTGAGTTACTGATATCTAACCGAAAAGACGGCAACTTGTTAACCCGCGCTGACCGGATTGCTTGGCTGATCTGACCATTCCCTTATTTCGATTTAAATTAACTTTCAGCTGATGTTGTAAAAATCGGTCTAGCAGTGAAGCAGGCAAATCGGGGATACATTTGTGTTCTGTATAAATCTGCCCACACAGGGATCTAATGTCATTTTACCCGTCTACTTAAAATACTTCAGCTTGCCTCTCCCGTATGTCCCCGTGCAGACAAGTCCTACTTTTCGGTGAGCGTCCACTGCTTTCTTAACCCAGTTTTCCAGCTGGGCTGAAGTTGCTGACGGCATCATGACTTATCCAGGAGCATGAGTGAATGTGAATTGGCACAAAATCAAAACCAGAGACCCACTGGGCTCCCAGTCCTATAAATTCTGGGCTGTTGAAGCCCTGCTTTGCTTGAGTAGCCAACAACAACAGTCAGCTAATACAGCATTATTTTTTTACTCGGGCCTCTTCCACTGATGGTATGCTTCTGAAACAATTTGGAGGTTTTTGTTTGTCTCCTTAAGTATCCTTTCTAGTGTCGTGTCCAGATTAGTTTTAAAGATGACCCAAAGGGAATGTTTGTTTTACACTGGGCTTGTACCAATTTATCTATCCCCTCCACTCCTCCATGATGGATTTAAAAAATGGTCCTGTCATCAAGCCTGATATGTCTAAGACTACAATAAAGAGCACTGCATGCTCTGTGTTTTAATTTTTTGGGGGGGCTTAGAGAACTACTGCTGAGGTATAATGGATGTTTCTTTAAGCTGTAATACTTTAATTGTAGGTAGGAGAGTTTTGAGTCTATTGGCTGTCTTCAACTTTAAACAACTGAGTGAATACAAGTCTCGGCAAAGACAGTAGCAGAAGCAGGTGAAGACCAACCAGAATTTGACGTGGGCTGAGTAAAATCCCATTCCCTTTTAGTATCACCGCTTTCAGTATCTTGTTATTTAGGAGGATGTCATTTTCTTAGTCCACTTATTGTCAGTCTTTCAGCCTAGGAAAAACTTCCATTACTAGATGGAGGAGGTAAAGGAAATGGCCAGAATTTTTGTCTCGGCATTCTTTATGTAGCATGCTTTTAAAAATAAAGTCCCCAAATTAAAACAAAAAACAAACCACAAAGTCACATGCACTTATTTTTAATTTTGAAGATTATTTTAAGGTCATCCCTAGCAATCTCATGGCACAGGCTGCTTGTACCATCCTCTCAGCTGAGATGTATTGCTGTAGCCCTGCTTTTCTGTAGTTACAAGGCTCTGCAACATGGTTTTCTTGCTTTCTGGTTGTTTACCAAGGCAAAGCTGAAGACACTGATTTGATTTCATAAAAGGAAGCCATGGAGGAGTGTCTCAGAAGACTGTGGAGTATCTTGCCGAATTTGCATGCAGGTAAAAAGTAGGTGTTATTTCTGGGAAGGGAAAGGAGTCTCCCGACTCTGGTGTTTCATTCCCTTATGGAGGGAACACAAGGCAGGTGACACCTGTGCCTGTTGGAGCCCAATGAGGGTGTCCCAGTGAAATGGCAGTGAAGTTTGTTAATTTAATAAATCTTTATCTCAAACTTGCACCTCTCTTCTCTCACTCCCTTCCCTTTCCTCAGGAATCTGCAGTCCCGTTGGGGAGAGTAGGGAATTGCAGCCTGTGAACTGCACCCAGCAGCTTGCGGTGGCGGTTGTGGCTGCTGCTAAATCAGCCAGCTGAGCACCTGCTGTCTCCCCGCTGAGGGAACCAAGCAGCCAGCTATTTGTTGTTAAAGTGACATTGTCAAAATAAAAATCCTATTTTAAGCAGGCTCTTCCTTGCATTCCTGAGTAATGCATTGGATTATTAAACTAAATGAAATATAAGGAATCGCGTTGGTCTCCCATTTGTAGCCAGAGGGGATGGCCTCGAGCATCAGGTATGAATTACCTATGTGCCCTGCAACCACAACTTTGAGTCCCAGCAGGCTTGACTTATCCCTGTGTGCTGAGGTCGATAAATTGACTTCCATGCAGCTTATTATGTGGGGCTCTTTCAGATGTGACCTTATTAAAACCTAGAGTCTGGACATTAACAATCCCATGGCTGTTTTCCTAAGTACAGGGGAGGGTGTTGCTGCAGTGTCCTTGACAAAAATGTTTTCCTTCCCCAAAATCTCTGCTGAGAAGGGCACGTGCCAGTCGTTCCTGAGCCTCAGACATGACTGCAGTGTGTTGCTGAGCGAACAGATTTTTCTGTGAGGGGCATCAAAAGCAGATATCAGCCTCGTGCTAGTGTAAGGGCTGAGGCTGCTAGCAGGGAGGCTCTTCCCTGAATGGGTAGTTGCATGCTATGCTTGATTACAATATATCATTGGTGAGATTCTTGTTTTTCATTAAAAAAATAAATTTAAAAAAAACCCAAAACCAAACCCCAGCTCTATCTAGCCAGCTGTTGTGTCATTTCATAACCTCAGTCTGTTTCCTTCCCCCCTGCTGACCTATTGGTTCTTTTTTGTAGTGTTCTGAGAGCTGCCTCTTTCTCTGTCTCCTTTTGAACTTCCTACCCCTGTTCTTCATATGCTTGGCCACAAGTCAAGATCGAAACGCCTGTGTGCTCAGATGGGAGTCTAAAACTGCTACGAGATATTTAGTATGTGGAAGACGAAACTGATTTGCCAGAGACATGTGGGAAAGAGAAGGGAGTGACCTAGCATCTTCAGCTGAGACTTGAGCTAGCGCCTGCTCTTTTCTCCCCTGCCTCCCAGCCTCCTGAGAAAGTTGGAGGTGTCTGCCAGTGTCACATCTCTGTTCCTGCTTATCTGCCAGTGCTCTTTTTTCCTGGCCCTCTTCTTTTCATCCTTGCTCAGAGCATCTTGGGTGGCATGCAAGTAGAGAAGGAGCCTTTGTACCTGACACGGGCAGTTTTGTCAGGAGGGAAAGAGGAGTATCATGGTTAGGGCACTGTCCCTGGCTTTGGTTTCCCCTTGTTCAGATGCTCTGCTGTGCAAAATGGGGTCGTTGCAGCCCACAGGGCTGGAGGATGTACATGCTTACAGGCTATGAAGTGCTTGACAGCGGGAGCGGAAGGCTGGGGATCAGCAGCTGCAGGGCTGCCCCTGCCCTGCAGTAGCAAAGTGGAATTGGCACCTTGGGCTTCGCTGGGAAACAGAGGGCGAGAGCTAATAAAAGATCAGTTTCTAATCTTCTGTTTTGAGGGAAATGCTGAGCAGCACCAGAAGTGCTGGAGCCGCAGATCTACAGATTGCTGTGGCTTGGCTTAGTCTTGTTTCACATTACAATGATTTTCTACGAGCTTGTGTGTGCGTGTGTGTGTGTTAATGAAGGCTTTGGTTCAGTACAAGCTGTTATTACTGGACCACGATTTTTTGGTCTCTTTCACAAGCAAGTGAATTTTCCCAGTGTCCTGCCTTTCTGTATGCACATGCATGCACATGTGTGTGCACTTGGGGATATTACAGGATGGAAAGTGCAATGGAAACGTAAAACACTATAATTACGTGCAGCGTTCATTTCTATTTTTGCTCTGCAGTCAGCTTGGCAAGTGGAACTCTCTGTCTGGGCAGTCTCGTATCTGATCTGATCTATTTGTCTGTGCTTTTTTGCATTGTGGTTTACAGCCCTGCAATTGAAACCTTCAAGATTACTTAAAGATGGAATGAGAGCGTGCTTCCATTGAGCTTTGTAAAGGCCATTTCTTCTAGTGCAAAATAATGGGCCTAAATGACTTGACAGTGCTCCTTTTAAATCCCCCACTTGGTTCCTGAGGGGGTGGGGGCGAGGAGGTAATGTATAGGTCTTACAGGAATAAAGGCAGTGTTTTGTGCTCCCCTGCGGCTCTGCAGCAGTAGCTCACTGACTGACCCTATTAGCAGAGCCGTGCTGTCATCGCGGGCGAGTCCGGCCTGCGGACGGGGAGCTGAACTGAGCAACCAGCGTCAAGTTAAGGGCTGTGGTGAGGCTACAGCAGCGACTGCCAAGTGAGGAGAAAAGGAAATGCCGGTGGGGAGGAAGGAATACTCCTGTATAGCTCAGAGGTAAAAAAATACCCGAGTCTTTCCTTCTTTCCAGTTTCCTTTGAAGGCGCAGCCATGGAAAGGGCAAGTCTGAGGAGCTCCAGTGCAGGCAGTGCCACACAGCACCATAAAAAGGCAACTGGGGGACTAGAAAGGTGCATTTCTCTCTGAGCTGCTCCTGAGCCCATGCACCAGCATCGCTCTTGGAGAAGCTGCAAGTACTACTGGAACCTCTTACAAATGAGAGGTAGAGCTGAGGCCTTGATCAATCGATTGTTAAAGATCCCACCACACTTTTCACGAGATGAGGGGACAATAACCTCAGTGTCCTGGCCAGATTCCAGTTCATTACTTTATGCCCGTCTAAAATTTCCCCTCCCCTTCCCCCTGCCGTTTATCCTGGAGGAGTTATCATTTGCTTCCTCTCCTAATGACTCAGGGGTAATGCTGCTGGCACACAACTGATGCTTTATTTCATTCTTGTGATGAGGGAATGATCCCTGTGATTTGGGGTCTTTGGGCTGAAAGAGGTGCTATGGAAACACAAAGATGTTTGGTGTATACACATATATACAGAAGTGCCGTTACTGTTCCGTTCAGCTGCCGTTTCAGAACAGGTAAACAGGTTTTCCAGCTGCATCTTCCAGCTAAATCCAAATCATAAATGCGCGTGTGCGTCTTCTGTGTGTGTGTGTGTGTGTGTGTGTGCACGCAAGGCTGTCTCTTCACTGCCCCCCCTTCCGTCTTGGAACAAGAAGAATGTGTCAAGCCCTCTGGCTGCAATCCAGGACTCTCCGTGGAACTATAAATCGACCCGTCAGGGAGGGGGAAAGAGATTAACGTTGGCCGTCTTCATTAGTGAGTCCCCAGAGGAAACTGGGTCTGCCATGAGCTGTGAATGAGACCAGCTGAGAGAGGAGGGGGAGAGTGTGCGGTTTTTATCACTGCCTCCAGAGACCCTGGAGGAGTGGAGGAAGAGAGTGTGATAGGGATGGGAGGATGTAAAATGAAGGAAGCCAGAGCTTTCCAGCACACCGCTGGCTCCCTCATTGGAGGGCAGGTAGCTGGTTGCTGCTCCTCCGCGCCAATCCCCGACCTGAGAGCCCATGTGTGTGGCTGGAGTACTTGGCATGCTAATTGGGAGCAGAGAGGAGCGAGCCCAGTGGCAGTGCAATGCCCTGCCATGCTAAACAAGTGCCAGTAATTGCATTCAAGGTACTTTCATTATGTCAGATTTTTCACAGAACCAGAATTTATCGCATTTATCACGAGCAGCATAATTCTTCCCGGCTATTGCTTGGGGGGTGTGTGTGTGTAATTCCCTGCCCCCCTCTCCTTCCCAGAAAGATGAAAGTAATTCTTGCCTATGTTTCATTCTCACTTGCATGCTGATTTTTACAAATAGCTTCTTTGAGCTTCAAACAACAATCTCTTTCTTCCTCACTCTGTTTATTGTGTGTTTGTACTGCAGCCTCATGCACACACATGCATGCACTAACGCACATGTGTGCTAATGGTTGTTTTTGCAGGCTGAAGGAGTGTATGGAGGCTGCAACTGCAGCTGGTAATGTTTCAGGTTCCCTTGTAAAGTCCCCAAGAGCCTCGATTGTGGTGGTGCTCCTACCAGTAAAATCTGGTTTAAGCTGGTAGTTGTCTTCCCCCCCCTCCTGCTTCTTGCAGTGAGTGACGCAGGCTCGACAGCTCCAGATAGTGATGCTCTTTATTCACCAAGCAAGCATCACACTCGTTGTGGCAATACCAGCTATGCATGTGCCCCGTTCCTACCAGGGTACCTAGCCCTGACCTGAGGGGACCGTGGAAAGGAAGGCCTCTTGTCTGTGCCCATGTGGTCCTTGTCGCCTCTGCAGCATGACAACAAGAGAACCAATTAGTGTCAGTTGTGGTGGCGGTTCTTACTGATGGGCAAGCAAACCTGGCTAACTTGTGAACTGAGACATCATACATCTTCTGTCTCCGTCTCCCTGCAGGTCTCTGGGGTGGGAGACTTGCACTTGGGAGCACGGGAGCTCCTGGGAAATCTAGCTGGGGCCTGCAGCCGCTCTGGTTGCTGGAGATGCAAGAGACCTTTGCAGATGGTTGCAGTTACTGATTTGGCCTGGCACAGATCTCTGAGAAAAATTGTTATCCTCCCCCACCCCCCCGCTGCATTTTTGTTCCCTTGCTCTTTTCCCCATAGACAACTTAGTGCCCTCGATACATGCCCAGCTTCCTGTGTGCGCTTTACCTTGCTACCCACAGTCCTTTGTCAGATACAGTGCAAGGCTTTGCCTTTGCATTTACGTGCCCCACCAGTGTGCAGACACCTCTGCTCTGGAATTTGTCAGCTTCTTGACATTGATTTTTAACTAGCTTTTGCGACGGAGCTGTGACTTGTGCTTCTAGGCAGTTAGTATTTGCTAAATTAAATGATGCTGCTTGATAGTAAGTAAATGTAATAATCCATTTTCCTGATATTGATAAACTTTGAAAAAAAGGTTTTGTTTTGTAAAGACCAACCTATAGCTCATAGTCCTTTGCTTCAGGTGTTTGCAGGCAGAGCTGGGCAAACAACTAAGAATGTTTAGGGTAGAAATGTGGGCAGGAAGGAGAACATAAAGATGGGGCAAAGGAGCTGTAAAGGAGTCAGACCCAGAGCTGATCTAAAAGCCAGGAATCCTCCTCCTTCCTAGTTCTACACCTCCCACTAGTCCCAGCTGAGGAGCACACACTGATGTTTTGCCACGCCTTGGAAGAAGAAATAAATGATGATGAGTAGAAGGGTAACTGCACTACAGTGTGTCATAACACACCACTAGCTACGGTGTCACTAATGAACAAGCTGATGGATGAGATATTTACTCCACAGTCCAGAGGGAAGAGGCCACTTTGCTGACACCCACCTCTGAGCAGTATGAGGGCTCTGTGGTGGAAGAAGTATGTCCTCTGTGCTGGCAAATTCCCTCTTTTCCTTATACAGCTGGATGCCCTTTGGAAACCTTCAGTTCAAGCCTGATCCTGCTTAGCCTCTGGTGAGGCCTGAGGTGGTTCTGTCTTTGAGGCAACCTGCTGCCAGCTGGGGTGGAGGTCTCTGCTCTCAGGGGACCTCCGGCCTGGTGGAAGAGTGGAGGAGGGACAAGGGGAGCGCAGCCTGCTGTGGGGGAGAAGTGCTGCGGTAGATTAAAGCAGCTGCTGAGGGACTACTCCAGTGAAGCTTGAAATCAGATTGTTTGACAAACATCATGTTAGAAGCACCTGGCTGGTTCTGTTTGCCCCACAGCTCCCTACCTCAGAGAGAAAACAAGGATTTTCACTGCTCCAGAATCCCTTTACTCTTCCCTCTTCCCTTTCCTCACTATGCCCCGGAGGGCAGATTGCCTGCCTGCAGGGAGCCACGGGTGTCTGCTGGAGACGGAGGGTGGTAGAAGGCTTTGGGAAGCCCTCACCCCAATGACATCTCTCTGTCTGAGAGACAGAGAGCTTATGGAGAGGTGGGTTTGTTTGGTGTGATTTAATTTTATTTTTTCCAGCTCTGATTCCTGTTCTGCCTCATTTGCATATTGTGGGGTTTTTTTTCTCAAGCCTCTGCATCTTCTTTCTTCCTTTTTTTTAAAAAAAAAAAAAATTCTCTTCTCTCTGCTAAAGATTGCTCCCTAACTCTCAAATGTCCCTCCCCCGCCTCACTCCCCCCCACTGCATTTTTCTTTCATCCTTTGTTCTTGATTGCTTGTGCCCGGGAGCAAAGAAAGGAAAAGGAAAGGATACCATCTCTCTGTGAAATACAGGAAAGAGAAAAAGGCAGGCAAAGTTGTCAGCCTGGCAGAGTGAGACTGAATCCATCTCAGTAACATGCCGAGCGCCTTGAACACACGGGATTCACCTCCTCCATTATGCTCGCTGTGCCATGCCTATGCCATGCCATGTGGCTCTGATCCTGCCAGCCCTGGATGGGACTCTCCTGCAGAAACGTTGCTTTTGGCATCTGCTGCCTGGGGAGAATAAAATGGGGATCAGGGATGGATCAAAACTGCCTGCTGCTGTGCCAGCCTAGATTACTAACGGGGTCTCATGCGTGGTCCCCTCCCAGTCCCGGCCCCATCATGAATCCTTCTCGCGCAGGAGTGTAGGTAATCATCGGAAATGTGTGTGCACGCTGGCTGATACATCATATCTTCTCTTTCCCTCCATCTCCTCTCCCTCTGCATCAGCAGCGCTGCCATAATCTCTCAAAATCAACAGTCCATTACAGTCTGATGTAACTCAATGAGTACTCTGAGACAGAAATCCTGCAGTGTACTTAAAAATCCTAATGTAGAAACACAGCACTGTCCTGCATCCCTCCAGCTCGTTTCCTGGTTTCTAGTGTAAAATCAGCATTGTTCTGTGTCTGCACATAGGGTTTTTAGCAGAGCAGATTGCAAGGCTTCAGCTGGCTTTTTATTCTCTTTTGGCTCCTAGAATATCAAGTATAGAGTCTGATCTCTTTCCCCCCCAACTCAGCTTCTCCCTTTTTTCCATTAGCTGTTTGGAGCGATGACTTTCCACTTGTGCCTTGGGAGAGCAGAGGTCACACAGACCTCGCAGAGGCCCTCTGCTTCGTCCGCCTTTACCCATCTGGCCTGTCCCTCACCAGTGGAACATGTGATTTTGTTGAATAGACCCCGTGGGTGGGCAGTTCAGGTGAAGATCAGCCAAGCTGGGTCTTGCGCAGCAGAAATGTCTGTCTGCTGTTTGCCTTGTTTCCCTAGAAGAGCTTTATCTTAAATGTAGCCTTACATTTCAATCCTCCTTCTTAGTTCACTCCCCCGAGTTTTTGTTGTAAGCCGCATTTCTGCCCAAGATGACTCTGATCTCTAAGCCGTACTAGGAACAGGTATCGCCTCTCCTGATATTTGCACATTATTCCTATTTCTCATAGGACTCTTCCACATCTGAGACCTAGGTTGCAGGTCGATGCAATGGAGTAGCTCAAGCTTCTATGTCATGCCTCACAGAACTGGGTTATTCATTATTATTTTGGTTACATATGATAAACCTGAATGATGGAAAAGATTGAGTGAGATGCTTGTTGTATGGATCACATCTACTGACAGTGGCTCTTGCAAACCCTTTACCATGTCATCTTGCTGGGAAGACGGTTCATGTGTTGCTGCTCTATCGGTGATAAGGTGCTGTTGGTTCTCCTGTTTGGTTTGGCCTGAGAAGGAGCGTAAATCCGTTGTTTGAGGTGGAATTTCAAAACTGGATGCCAAAACATACTGTACCCTCTAGCTCTTCTCCAGCCTACCTGAGGTCTGAAGACAGCCATTGAACTGCTTACCAAAACCTGTAATATAAACTATGTCCTGAGATGTAGGGAAAACAGTTGTTTTTGCTGGCTAGGACCTTCTGTGTCGTGATGGTGACTTGGTCTGTTTCAAGAGCAGTGTCTTTCTTGCTTCTGTGGTCTGCTGCTGTCGACTAATTGCAGGCAGATGACCAATATAAAAGAACTGGCAGATATGAAGGATTTTCATTAGCTGTAAAAAAGAGATGAGCAATTAAAATAGTCACTTACTACTTTTGTTTCCACAGCTAATCAAAAACTTGGATTAGGCAAGAGTAAACTTTGGGCAAGAGTGAAAATGGCAGATTAGCGATGAAATCTCCTGTTCAAAGGAACTGTTTGTGGTTCTTGCCAGTGGCAAAACCATTTTAACCAAGTAGGTCATCACCCAGAACTTTCCTGTGATCAGCTGACTCCTTGAATATCCCAGTGGAACTGAAGAAGTGTGGTCTTTGCTTCATGCTCATGGTAGTCATGGTGTGCCAGAGGCACACCACTGCATTGATTGGACCACTGACTGATACCACTGTTCTTGGGCACTGGAGCTGGCTGTGATGCTGGAGCTGAAACCAAATGTTGGTTGGAAAGTGAAAAAATACTCCACTATGTATAGTTTGGAGCAACGACCCTGAGAGAGAAGCTGCTTCTTTATGTCTCTGTCAGTTGGCTTTCATATCCTTTGAAATGTGAGAATCTGTACTAATTTATAACTGATTTCCTATCCGATACCACTGTGGATGTTTTCCGTATGCTTAGAAAAGTCTAATTGAATTAAGACACTGGCCAGTTTTTTTCCCTGGACTGTCAAATCAACGCCAAGTGCTTCTATCCTGTGGCTGCAGAGGCTGTGATTTGGCAAAGCCTCATCTTGGGTGGTGCCTGCATCTAAGAAACTTCACTTGTCCTCCGTGTCCATTCTGCCAGAACTGCAGGCACTGGCGATGAAAATGAGGGACCCCTCTGTTCATGCTTATGTACACGTGGCGCTTAGGGGCAGTTTAGCGGTGGATGTGGCAATGCTGGGTTAGCAAATGGCCGTTATGATCTTGAAGATCTTTTCCAACCTAAACAATTCAATGATTCTGTATATCCAGGCAACGTATTTTATAGCTTATCGTCCCACACAGAGCATTGCAGTTACTTGAGCAGCTTGAGCTTCCCTTTACTTTCTCTTCATCTCCTACCTTGCACTCCTTTAGACAGAGCAGCTTCTTCTCTGTCTTGCGATAAAACCTGTCCTCTGGTACAAAAAAAATCCTGTACAGCTGAGTGACTCTGGAAGAGACTTGCTGACCATCTCTGTTTTGTCATTTCTCTCTCACATCTTTTATTTCATCTGAAAACCCTCTTTTCTCTCTCTTGCCCTCTTCTCCTTCCCTTGTAGACATGAGCACTTGAGCTGGTTGGGAATATTGATTATTTTTTATTTATTTTTTTCTCTTCTGGAAAGTGTTAGTTTGAACAGCAGTAAGTGTCTGCCTGAGACACAGCGTTTCATACAAGTTTCTCAGGGAAAGGAATGCGGTGTTGTTTGGTTGCCCAGAATATCCCCTAGCCTGCCAGCATGAGGGCCCTCCTCTGAGTCAGAGCAAGGCTTTGCGCGTGAGGTGCTGGGCAAAGCATTTTTGTGGTAGTCGTCCTTACCAAAACAGATCTCCTTGCCAGTCAGCCTGGGGAAAACAAGAGGGGAAGGAGTGAGCACCGGTGGCTTTGGAAACTGACTTTGTCACCAGCAGCCAGGATCCAGCTGTGCCTTTGGGCTCTTCCTTGAGGAGGGGGAGGAGAGGATTGTTTTGTTTCCTTAAAGCTTTGAAAAGGCTTGTGATCTACTGCAGCATAATTAAGGCATTCTCACATCTGTTTGACTTCAGAAGCCGGTATGCGATAAGTTTTCCCTGGAAAATGCCTTCAAAAGATGTTGGAGGGCGAAAGGGCAGGACAGGGTGACAAGTTATAATCCAGGTACTTGTTGATACATGCACTAAGTAATCGCTTGTCAAGCTGCAAATTTGTATTAAGTGGTACTGGCAGTGCCGTGGATGCGGTATCATTTACAACACGTGCAGCTCAGGGAAAGGAGAGAAGGTATGCCATGACATGGAGGGAAGGTGCTGGATGAGGGCTCAACATGCTGTGCTTCAGACCCAAGCCTGCCTCTGCTGATGGCATCATTTAGCTTCTGTGCATCTCCAGAAGAAGATGTGCTTGAGGGCTTTACTTTGTAAGCTCTGGCTGTGGGTGTCTGACGAGGAAGGCAGGAGTTCTGCTTGAACCCCTTCTGACTGAGCTGGAGGAAGGGAAGCAGATGGAGGAACCCAAAGGGAAACAGGCTTGCACTTGATCTGTACCATTCACAATTTGGAGTTGAAATCTACGGTTCAGAGATGAGGCAATATTGGGGTATGGGTTGCGGGTTTCTGTTTGTTTATAAGGGCATGGCTTTGTGGTGGGTTTAAGTAGATATAGATCAGCTTGGTTGCCAAATAGAATGGACCCAGTTGCCTCCCACGTTCGTTGTTACTGCTGCAAGCGTGCTGTGGTAAACTAACCTAGTAAAAATATAATTTTTCAACCAGATGTAGTCTGGAGAATGTGCTGAGGGAGGGAAGAGGCAGGAGGAGCTTGCTTGCCCCTCTCAGCAGGAGTAAGCACTTAGATTGTCTTGATGTGTTATCCAACAACTTGTTTTCAGCTTATTTAGCTATCTCATCTGCCCTAACCCTTTGCCCTCTCATGTTATCCCCATTTAATATTATTTGCCAGCTTCACAGCAGTGTGATGAGGTTTATTGCAGGCTGAGAAGCAATCAGATGCAACATGCATGTATATATGTGTGTGTGTGTACACCACTGAGAAGGAGAGAGACCAGAGGTAATCACATCTGCTGGCAAAACCTCTGTGGAGCAAGAGGCATTGGCAAGGGCTGCTGAGGGGAGGGAGTGAGCTGCCTCGGCAGTGCCAGGGCTAAGGCCAGGGCTAAGGCCGTGCAGCGCTTCCTGAGGTGCTGCCCGGCCCGGGTGCAGTGAGCTGACCGTGGGTGCCTCAGCCCAGCACTCACCTCAGTGGCATTTCACAGTTTGTCTGTAACACAAAAGCACCCGAGCGCTGCCGCACATCAATTCTGAAACTAAAAGAGGTGGCAGCAGTGGGCAGAAACCTATTGATTGTGCTGTAAATCAGAAGGCTAGGGGAAAAAGCCTGATTCCCGGGAAAATTGCAGGTCTGTCTCTCACCTGCTGCAGGCAGAAGAGCCTTTCTGCCACCTCTGCTGGGCATGCACAACATCAGTACTTTAATATTTTGTGTATTGGGACAATTGGTAGTCTAGGGTCTAAGATCGGTGCTGAGTCTTTCCATATTTTGTGCAGACAAATGATGGGAGCTCAGCGGGGCTGGATTAGGTCTGATAATGATGCTAGCAAGTCCAGCCCTGATTAAAAAGTAACCCCAAAGAGAAATGGGACGAGTGGGCTACTGGAGCTAGCGTGAGCTGTTGTAGAAAGTAGGCAGAACCTGATGCCACTGCATTTGGAATTGAAACCTGGTTTTGCAACAGAAGATAAAGATCTGTCCTATAGGATTGCCCCTCTTTCTTTTGTAAGCACTGAGGTCTGCCCCTTTGTGCCCTGGAACCACCTGGCTTTGGGAATGGAAAAGTGGAGAATTTCCCTGTGAAAGGAGGCAACTCCAGGAAGAGCAAAGGTGTTACTCTCAGTTGGGATGCGACCACATTAACATGGGCCAGAGACAGGAGCCAATGCTGGGGCTGGAGAACACAGCCGAGTTAGAGATTCAGGGGACACGATGAATTGCTGAGCAGGAGATAGGCAGATGGAGAGATATCTTGGAGGAGCTCCCAAAATTGCCCTATTTATTTAGTACATTTGGGAGAGTCATCGCTCTTCTCATCACGCATATGTTTTGGGAGTGGGCCAGGGGAGGTTTCAACAGAATCAGAATCACAATCTCAGCTTTTTTTTTTTTTTTTTAAAAAAAAACACCCCAAACAAAACCAGGCTCATTATTTTGGGGTCATTTTTATATGCATCAAGAAGCTCTTTTTTAAAAAAAATAAAAATCTGTTAACTGTTAATACCTCTTGGTTTTCTTACCCTTCCATTCTAAGAGAGAATTTTTGCCAGGCTGTGGATCAAGTATAAACAGGAGTTTCACGTAGATTCAGGACAGATGTAGAGGCAACTTGGGAAAAGTAGAATGGTGGCAAATAACATTGGTCACAACCAAAATGCTCAGCACAACCATAGCACTTGAGCTAGTGAACCTTTCTTAGAGCAAGTGTTCCCCCTGTGCCATAGATTGTTAATTTGTTTTTTTACCACGAGCAGATGGAGAAAACCTCTGGGGATGGGAGATTTCTCCTGTGACTGGAGAAGAGCCTACATGCACTCCAGAGAAAACAGAGTCATACCTCTTGCTTTGCAATGCCTGGGTTAGCAGGAAAGCTCCATGAGGATCATGGCTATATTGGATCCGTGTTTGTTTAAGGTGCTCAGGGATGCTGAGGTCAGACGAGCTTCCTCTGCTGCAGTGGGGAACTGCTGTTTCTGCTGTTACAGGCCACACAACGATGAGATATTTATTAGGCTAATGAGCAAATTATAATTCAAAGCTTCAGGATGAACAAAAAAAGAAATGTGTGTTAGCTCCCAACTGGTAATGGTTGTAGGATCAGAGTTGCAGAATTCTTGAATTTCAAAGTTTTCCCAAGTGACCAGGGCTTGGATGAAATGCAGCTACATATGAGCACGTGGTTATAGTCTTATACTTAGAAATGTATGTGTACGTTGCGGTCACAATATAAAGAATGAGGGAGAAAGGAACCTTACCTCATTTCCTGCCTTTTTCTATGTGAATTCTCATTCATAAAGCACAGAGAAGGGATATTTTTGTACAGTGTTTCCTAAGGGGATTTTTTTTCCTGTCCTGTGCTAAAAGAAAATGCAGAAAACGTTGATCATGCGTTCAAATGCAGCTGTGTTTGGTTTGTGGTGTAGAGGTCTAAGTGTGCATTAAGACATAGCCTGCCTAGTGTACCTGTTTTGTATCACCTCCGTACACGGAGGGAAGGGTTTGTGTAAACTATATTGACCTGCTATCCAAAGGCAGTTTTGGATTACTGTTGATCTGGGCTAGATTCAAGTGGTGGCCTCAAGGAGAAACACTCTTAATCATTCGAGCTGGATGCTGCCTGAGTTTTGGAATCTTGCAAATCTGCTGGCATTTATGTAATAAACACAAACTTTTAAGAATATTTCTTTTCCTTGAGGAACTCCTGACTTCATAAGCTTTTATTGTGAGCTGGTTGTTAGGGCTGAGAATTTGCCACTGACTCCCTCTCCCTATCCCAAAACAAACAAATAAATAGAACCATATGTAGTTGACTTCATCCTCCAAACAGCCTCTTAAGCTACTTCCCTATGAAATCAGCAGCTTTTCTTTTTTTTTTAGTTTCAAGTTTTGAGATGTGCCAGACCACTGTAGGCTGTTTGGAGAGGGAAGATGTTAGCCCTAGCAATGACTCGTAAGTCAGCTGTCAGCTCAATCCGAAGCATCACTCATTTTCCCATAGCTAAAGTCACTGCAACATGTCGTTCCTGCCTCATTCCCTGTGTGAAATGAGCTGCTGTAGCAAATGGGTTTTAAAGACATTCTTTGTTTTTTGGGTTTTAGTTTGGGAGTTTTTTGGGTTGGTTTTGTTTGTTTGGTTTTTATTTCCAAAATAGAAACATTTTATCATCTTTTTAATCATACTTCTCCACGTACATCCAAACAACATTACTTTTTTTCAGTGTCTGTTTCTAGTTTAGACTTGGCATAAATCTGTTTTGATTTATCAGTGGTGCAATCCAGATCTGATGATGAAGTGACCTGAGTACAGATCAGCTTCATTCTGCATTTTATTCCAGCTGATACTACTGACTTCCCATGCAGTCTTTGCTCAATCACAAATTTATCTTTCATTTCCATTAGCTTTGAAATCAGGATAGCTCCTGATAAGCTCTGAAAGGTTTTGTGGCTGTTCAATATAGCTGATACTGCTACAGCCTGCACCAGATCCTAATATTAGAGAAGGAGGGGAAGCACCTCATGACCCGGTAGAATTAGGGTGAGAGCACAGAGGGTCAAAAAGCAATCAGTGACAGTGGCAGAAAAAAAAGGAAGAGGAAGTTCAGCCCAAGGGGTTCCAACGGGAAGCTGATGTTGAGCTGTGGGGAATGTGGAAGGTTATACAAAGGGTGAGGGGAAAAGAGATGCTGCAGGTCAGAGAAGGAAAGGAAGTGGAGCACAAATGAGAGCAGTGGTTTCAGTCAAGGAGCAGGCAGAAAGAAAAGGGAGGGAATAAGAAAAACGGTTTGTTCAAGTCAGTTAGGTTATAGATTGCATTTATTTGATTTTTGCTTTTGAGGCATTACCCTATGTTTCTAAACTTGTGGCAAAATTATGCTTGCTTTTAATTTTTTTTAAAGAATCTGACCACTCTAAATTATCACAAATAATTTGCAGTAGGAAGAACTCTAAAATTTGCTCTTGAGGTCATACCGATGTTTGATAGCATCATCCTTTTCTTAGAAAATAGCCCCTCAAACTCCTGGAAGTGTTAATGTCTTGTCACTGTCCCCTGCCAATTTGTGTGGTGACTTTCAAGTTGTTGCCCTGTGTTGTAAATGAGAGCTTCCTAACATGTAAAGCATTTAAGAACATCAATAGAAAGTAACTACAGAAAAATTATTGTCTGTGGATTTTTTTTCCCCTTCTTTTACTCTTTAGGACATAAAGATTGTGCCTGATTTTAAAACTGTGCCAAATAATGCCTCTGTTTTTGTCTCAGTGGTGGCTGTCCTCTTTCCCCTACTGCCAGCTGTGCGTATGAGGAAAGAGCGGTGAGGAGAAGGGGTGCATGGGGATGGTTTGCAATGACTTGTTTTGGGAAATAAAAGAGAGGGGTGGCCCACGCTGGGTTGAAACTGGGGAGGCTGGGGAGGTCTGCTGTTCCTATTGTTCTGCCAGATTGTGTGCTTCAGCCACAAAGCAGCTGGTCTTCAAAATTCATGTTTAAAACTTCCCATTTTGAAAGACACTGGTTTAAAACATAATGAAGCACAATAAGAAACATTGAGAGTGGTACTTTAAAACTGCTCAAAGATAGACAAATCACTTGAAAATTCTCCTAGTAAAAATATTTGTGTTTTCTCACTGGACCAGCATGTTGAAGCATAACCTTTGGGTCTCACACAAGCTTCTGCAATAGGCAGTGGAAAAGCAGAGACCTCACCTCACCTCTGACTGCAACACTAGGTGAAAAAGTTATGGAAAATATAGGCAACCGCTGCAATCCCAGGTTGTAAGGGGAGAGGGGGAAGAAGCTGCCTTCCCTGAGGCTCAGGTTGGTGTTGCGTTGACCAGCAGCACTCTAACTGCTTCTGTAATAAGGAGGATAGACTTGTTTGTTATTGCACAATGGTCATCTATAGGAGCCGAAAGAGGCTCTGGGGGTCCTGCTGCCACCCATCACGAGCAGTGCAGAATGGGATATCAGCAGTGTCGGGCAGCAGCTGCCCATGGGACCCAACAGGCCACTGTGTCCCACATGTGGGACCAAAGTGCCTGCTGGACACAGCAGCTCCTGTGTTGGACTTTTATCTCCTCCTTCGCTATCAGCTTGCCTCCTTCAGACAGTGACAGCCCTGTGAAATCTTCCAGCCACAGTGCTTGTCTCCCTTGAAACTTGGGAGGGCAGGGGAAGGAGGAGAGAGAAAGGATTGACTGGGTTTTTTTCTTGTTTTAGGCTTTTATTTGCGTGTTTGTTTTGTCCCTGGAGAGCACACAGCACACAGTATTTCAGGCTGGTTTTTGCCTTTAAGAAATTCCTATGAAACAATCAGAGGATTTGAGGGTCTGTGAGATGCTTCTGTATTTTGAGTCCTAATCACTTAGGTGAAAAAGAATAAGTAAATTATATATTGAACCGCTAACTGGTGCTGAGGCCTGGTGGTTTCCATGGCAACCGGGCTGGAAATAGCTGCCTGTGACGTCACCAGCACGGCACAGGTAGAGTCGCATCCCGCGGCCGTTTCCCCCTCAAGAAGTGAACACATCGGGCGCAAACACCTTGACATTGCAATTAACATATGCAAATATCCCAGCCACTCCAGGGTACCTGGCAATTGCTGGGGTACACCGAGGTCACTGGGCGCACAGCAGAAAAGTCCAGCTTGCAGGTACTAAGGGAGACCAGAACCCCCACCTCACACCTGCCCTCTCTGCATTGCCTGCGTTGGGGTGTGAAGCTGTGGAGTGAGGCCTTTTAGCTTTGTGTCTGGGCTGGGGGGCTCAGATAGTCTCCTCTGGTGCCCAGTGATGCCCCAGTTGCTCGAGTTGCTCCTCTAATTCATCTTACAGCTGCAGTATTGCACGTGAGAGGGGAGAGGTTTCTAAACAGCTCGGCTTGGACCATTTCTTCTTTCTGGAGATGGATAAAAGATCTGGTAGGTTTGGTTTTCATCTTCTTGTTGGTTGGTTGGTGTATTTTTTTTGTTTGTTTTGTTGTTTTCTGAAGGATTTGATTTATTTTCCCTTTCTCTTTTATCTTTGAGATGCCAGGAACATAAACCCTGGTCTTTTCTGGCATTGCTGAAGGACAAGTGGGAGGTGTAAATGAATCTATGAATGTGAACATTTAAAACCTTAATTGAAGGGGTGAATGTGGTGTATCTTTAACAAAGGCCTTCTCTACTCAAAATATTAATTACTTGTTGAAGTAAATACATTTTAAGCAAAACAAACAACCAGCCTGATTCAGCATGATTGTTTGATTATCTTCGTAGAGTCTAGAATGGAGGTTCTACCTGAAGCCTCTTGCACTCTAATGTACTGGGTACAGGTGTGTCTCACTCCTCGGTGACAGGGACCATCCCACACTGGAGCCTGAATAGACAATGGCAAAGTGAAGAGTAAGTCACCGTTCAGCTGTAGAATTGAATATCCTTTAGCCAATAACAACAAAAACTTCACCCCACTGATCTGATTACCTAGCTCTACACAGGATCAAAACACAGTAGATGTGATACTTCCTTCCACATGTTTTCTGGTGTTTGTGTTCAGTTTGGTTTTAGCTGTCCCAAGGGGCTGCATTTCTAAGATTTCCTGAGAAGATGAGACCATATGCCTTCCTGTTAAGGTGATTTGTCCTCTTTTCCCTATGCAGCAACAGGTCTGTTTTTCGTTTCTTTATTTCCACTGGACCATAGTCCAGGTAGTGTTGTCTTTCTTCCTGTCATCAGTTTGTAAACTCTTCAGTTCCCAATTCACTGGCTACTGCTTAGCAAGCTCTCATATTTAGTCCTTCTCTTTGAAAATGAATTTCTGGTTCTCAGTAATGTACTTGTTGCTGTTCTGCAGCCCTCTGTTTTGTCATGAGTTTTTTGAGCACGAAGAAAAGAAATACATACCAGCTTTCAGGTATGGTTGCAAACCAAAACAATTTCAGGCTTGTCTTCTCTAGAGACTGTTAATAATACTGCAAGCACATGCAGCAAGCACAGCTATTTGCTTGCAGCAGTGCCCGCCTGTACATAGAAGGAGCTCTGTTACAAAGGCCTTCTCCAAGAAACTGCCCACTGAGCCATCCCGTATCTCCTATGCCTGCATTGTTGCAATGATTGAGGGTACCAAATGCTGGTGTTTCAGTTATGATGCCTGGCTCTCTCAGAAAAGGTCTCATATGGTGTCTTCTCTTTGGTCAAAATAGATGCACTCTGGATGATGTTTTACATTTAGATGTAAATGCTTATCTGTCGTACAGGCATAAAAACATTCAGTGGTTATAATGAAAAAAATGACACAGGGCAATGGATGGGGGAGTTTTATTAAGTGCTGTGGCTCTCCGGATGTTGTTTGCAGATAGCATGCTACACGGATCAACTATTATGCTTCACAGGCCATCAGTGACCTGTGGACCAAAGTTTGGGGTGATGCTGTTCTAGGGCCTTATCTGTACCAGGAAAAGAAAGACAAATGATGCGTGGCTTATCATCTCATTGTAAAGCTAAATGACTTTGTGGAGTGGTTTGGTTTGGGTTTTTTTCTTTTTAATATCAGAAGTTGTTTCTTGAGTGTGGTGCATCTGTGTTTCTGCTGCCAGAGGTGAAATAACTGTCCTAATTTCATCAGTGTAGATGCAGATAAATGTACTTGGAACTATAGAAGACTCCTACCTTTATCACCTACCTTCATTCTTTTGGAAGCATCTCAAAATATTAGTAGTTCCTTTTATCTTCTTTGGATGGACTACTTGAAGTCATTAGTATTTTTGTGTCTTCCAAGATGTTTTTCTACCCCAGATACTTGGTTTGTAGGCGGTGACACCAAGAAGTGAATAGATACAAATGTGAAAAATATGAAGATTTCCAAAACCTTACTGATGAAAGGGAAACCTTGCAATGCATTTCAGTGCTGCCATCCCTAGTTAGTTGTGCTACCACTAGTGATGAGGCAGAGGAGTTTGAAATCATCTGGGGCTCATTAGACGCAACATAGGATTTTAGAAGGATTGAACACCTGTCACTCATGGCTCCTGAAGCAGTTGAGGAAACCTGGTTTTTATTTAGACACCTTAGTGTTACCTGGGCTTTTAGAAGGTGCTTTCTCTGTTTAGGTCTGCAGTGATCAGGTATACATGAAGGACTACTGATTGTAGTACTGATTGCACTTCTGTCTTAAGGTACCTACTGCTATTAACACTTAGAATGTTCCTAAGGGTTTTATAACACCTCCTGTCTTTTATACATCTGTCTTTCACAAAGTGAAATTTTGGGCCAAAAATGGACACAATTTTGTCATATAGGCATATTGATAGGACGAGATGCTGAATGTTCCCATCAGAGTTGTTGGTAAATACATCTGTCAGGAACAATTTGGTGATGAATATTAGGATAACAAGCCACAGGGAGGTGGGCTATGACTTTTCACTCCTTGTCACTTCTACTTTTCTCCCAATTCACAAAAAAGAGAAACTGTTACTACCGCTGGCTGCACAAGGCATAATTCTTGGTCTCTGCAAGTGCTGTGTATAATATCTGTGTAGTGGCATTGCTTGGAAAGGGTGAAAGCTGAGAAGAATGACATTTATTGTCTTCTGTGATAAGGCTTGCTCAGGTCCCAGTGTCTGCAACCTCCAGAATGAGGTGGTTTGGATTTGGTGTTAGGCCTACTGGGGTGAACTAGTTGTTTAAGCACCCTAAAAATACCACTTTGCTTTCCCTCTGCTACAGAGTGGGCAGGAGGGGGAAGAGAAATGCGTGCAGGGCTTGGGGAATGAGAGGGACAGAGAGTGAGTGGGGAATGAACTTCAGGGAATGAGTCCAGTGGCTGGAAAGAGTTGGGTTCCAATCAAAATGGCTGCCGCCGCATTCAAGGGGCCATTTTAAGTGCCTGTTATCCTACTCTCGCTTAAGGGTGTAATTTGAATGAATGTGAAGCCAACAAAAATGTTAGATTCCAGTACAAATCTGTTCTGATTTGGGGATTCATCAGAGTCCCAACAATGTGTAAAGTATTGCAGGATGAGAGGTGATATATTGTGGAAATGTAAGATATGAATTTTATATTTATTACTGACTTGGCAGGGTGCTTTTCACTTCACCGTTCTGGTACAATTTTGATTAGATTTTTATGCTGAGCATCGGAGAAACACTGCTTGTGTGTACGTAATTCTCTCTCCCTTTTGTGCTTCTCTCTCTGATAAGGAGAACTCTGTGCTGATGAAAAAGACAGGATTGACAGTTCTTGCAGTGTAACGATACAGTTTAGACAATGACAGTAAAAACTTCCCCTGCCAGTGTGGGGGACGTGTGTTGATGTGGAACGGAGTGCCGCCAGCAGTGGTTGCACAGGTAGGTTTCTGTGTCTTGCCCAGTTCCTGACCTCAGCAAGAGTTTGGAAGGGTGACGGTAGTTTCTGTGACCTTGGTGCATAGGGGGGACCTGTTCAGTGGCCCTTAGTTCATGTGTTGCTCTCATTTGTCACAAATTGTTGTCTTGTAATTAATTTTGTTTACTCCCAGCATGTGCTAGCTCTGAACTATCATTGAAAGTAGATAAAATTCAACTGCGGGTGAAGTGCTGCCTGTTCTCTCACAGGTACTTGTTTTCGTGAGACAGGTAGGCATCAGGAAAATACTCTTCTCTATAGACCACCTCACAAAGTTAAGAGTTGTGGGCCAGTGGTAAATCTGTCATGTATATTTATATTTAGTTATTTACAGAGCCCTTGCCTTTTGTATAGGAGCTCTTTTACAAGCACTGATGCATGTATTCTACCTTGCTTTGTGTCAAAACTAGTGGCGTCCCTATTTTATAACCTCGTAAAGAATTGTGTTGTGTGGTTCAAGATGGTGCAGAAGGTGTGCATCAAAACTGGGAACTGAACACAGACTTCTTGGATTCTTGCTTTGGTGACCAATACCCAGGAAGAATGAGGGAGAAGGCAGGATCATCTTTACGCTTATTTAAAGATATATTTACATATGTTTCTTTTGAATCTGCTTTTGGAGATGAGCAGCTTCACAGCGGCATTTTTCATTAGAATAACTGTCTTGAGAAGGGGCTTAAAAGGATAAAAATGTAGTAGGTTTTCTTGCATCTTCACGACAAACAGCATTGCAGTTGTGCTGCAGAAATGCATTTGGCTTGTGGCATTTGGTGGAACGACAAGGTTTGACTCAGTCTGGTATTGGCAGAGCAAAACGTATGAACAGATGATTGCCAGCAAGTTGATTTACCATGATGAGATTATAAATTGTCATCTGGGCTATAATAGTTGACTCTGATCCTTCTCCATTGCAAAAAGAAGTAAAATGTTTGCTTAAACCATCAGGAGGCTGGTTGGTTGAGTGTTCCTGTGACTCAGCTGGCAAATGGTGACTTGTTAGTCACGGTAACTCAGTTGCTTACTCTGTGTTTGCATCTCTTGGACTGATTTTGGTGGGTAGCCGTTGTCAATAGAAGGCAAGTGAAAGGAAGAGTCTGAGTTACCTGGTTGCAATGACTCCACTCACCACCAGCCTGATGGGATAAAAGCAAATCTGTTTGCAAATCTGCTGGCTGATTGGAGAAAAGAAACAGAAAAAGGTTTTTCTGGGTCTAAGTTTCTGGCCTACTAAAATAAATTTGTGATCCTCACCAGAACTGTGAATTCTTATATTTAACATTTTGGCAGCAAGTGGACAAGGCTTAAGGTGGTGTTATATGGGTTAGTAGTTCCATCCCTACCATCCCACAGCTAGCAGACAGATTCTTTGCAGCAAAAGTAGAGAAAACCTTTCTTGTGCTGAGAGCCAAGCTGGCCTTTCAGGCAGCCACATGTTAGCCCATACCTTCGTGTCATCCATCTGAAGTCAGGTGGCTCCAGTCGAAGCAAAATGAACCTGTGGACTGTGCTAAGCCCCTGGGCTGCAGATCTTTTACCTGAGGTCTAAAAACAGCCTACGATGAGGGCCACCTCTCCAGGAGGAAACCTTGCTTGCTGCATAAAATCACTATGCACTTAAGCTTGTTTATGCAGGCAAGTTAGCATGCAGTAAGCTGGAGTGTGAGTTTATGGCTCCCTAGCTGTTCTGGACTATTTTGTGGGGGCATTTTTCATACATAGTTAGGAGCTCAGCTGCTCGCTCCAGTGGCATCAAGTAAGAGTGGCTATGGTGTGAGCTGGCATGCAGTGCCTGGTGTGTTTTCCGTTCAGAACCCAGCTTATTGCCCACTTCCCAGGGTGATGAAGCCCTTAGATAATGTCTGGATTTTACAGGAGGCCCTGTGGGATGCGAGGAGCAGCAAGGGGATGGGGTGAGACCCAGGAGCCGTGTGACCAGCATTACTACATACCCTACACCAGACACAGCTGGGGATGCGGCTGGCTTAAGCATGCCCCTGACAGGGCAGGAACATTGATAGTGTGGAGAGCACGTGTGTGGGGAGGGAGGCAGCATCCTGTAGAGCAAAAAGCAAAGGGGGCCCTTAGATCCTGCTGGCAGCAGGTTGTGCTGACAAGATCCTGCCTCTCCATTGCCTTTGCCCTGTGCTGGCCGTGGCAGAGCCCACTGGTGCTCAACCGAGGAAGGAGGGGAGCAAACGCTTCCTGTGGTGGAGCACAAGCTGGCATCTGAGCAGCCTCACCTCTGGCCTGTTGGCTCTCAACAGCCCCTCCTGGCTGGCTGCCACCACTCCCTGGCTGCCAGCCCCCTGCCCGCCGGCAAGCACCCCATCCCCTGCCTGGGTTGGGAGCAGGGAGGTGAGAGGACCAGCTCCCTCAGGCCCCCGATCCGCCCCAGCAGAGCAGCCGGCCTCCCCCAGCTCCCCATGTCAAGCGCGTGTTTAAGCTTGTGCTAGTCTCCTGGACACCTTCCCGGTGAGTTTTCCAGAGAATGACTACAGATGAAATGCAATTAGACACAGATGGACGGGGGGGTGGGGGAGGGGTGGGAGGCGAGCCGAGTTCGAAAATGGGGGGAGGGGAACGATTAATTGTGAGGCTGTGAGGCGGGCCAGCGCGTGCAAGAGAGAGACGTGTACCAGGATCAGAGAGGTCCCCGCTGGGAGACGCTCGCTGGGCTGGGGCAGGGAACCTGAGGAGGTCTCTCTGCTCTCAACTGCTGCTGCCGCCGCTGTTGTGGTTGTTGGAGAGCCAGAGGGAAGCAGCAGGCGTGTCTCAGGGATGATTAATCATGTATGGCAGCAGTGAGGAAGGAGGACGCTGTGCACACACAGAGACCAGCACCTCCCCTGCCCCTGCGTGCCTTTGGCTCGCAGACAGCAACCTCTGAAATCCGGCCCCAGAGGAGGGCAGGGAGAGGGGGGACCGTGTTACACTTGAGCCAAGAGACGTCTCCCTACCCTCCCTGTTGAACTCCGGAGCTTTGAGACTCAAGAAATTTAAATCTCTTGGGTCTGGGGAAGAATGAAAAAAATGTGAAAGCAGAGAGTTGAGATAATCCAGGTGGGAGGAGAGGCAGACCTGATTGAAGGTTTAATTAGTGAGGAGCATGCAAAAAATAAAAGTGGGTTTGGCAACAGCAGGCTGTGAGTGCTTCCCAGTTGGAGAGGTGGGGACAAGGCACAGAGTAGTCCAGATTGGTGCAGGTGTCCCTTTGCCTCAGGACTTGTCAGCCTCCTCTCCTTCTACACCTTGTCACTACCTGAAAAAAATGAGATTTAAACATAAATTGGTTTCTGTTTAGGGTTTTATGTCTTAAGGATTGAACTTCTTATTGCTTTGAAGAAAAGCTTAAGAACTAGAAACTTGCATTTTTTTCTTGTATGAGCAATTTTTTGAGAGATTCGAGTCCTGCACAGGGAGAGAACCAGAAGATGAGAATATAAAAAACTTAAAAAGTAGGAGACACATGGTTAAATTAGGACTGCTGGCAGGCCTGCAACTTTTCACCAGGCTTCCCACTCTAATGGCCATTACCTGCAGTGGTCTGCACGCGCATCTTCCCTTCGCAATTTCCCCTCACAATTTCTCCTGCAAGTAGCTTAAAGTGTCCCCTCTTCTCAGCATCCCCCATCAAAGCTAATGAAATATTCTTCCCGCTGACGCTGTAATGTACAGGGGATGATCTCAAAGTGTTCATACTTTTTCTCCTTAACCTCAAAGACTCTTCTTTCGCGATCTGTCATGGTTCTTTTTGGGAGATTTGAGCTGAAGGATTGTGTGTGATTATATATTTCCCTGCCCCTTATTTCCCTCTGCTCAAGATTTGCTCAGGCACCCTTAACTACAGTGCTGCCCTCTGTCACTGAGGTAGGATCTCCGGGGTCATTTTTGCAGGATTGCTTGGATGGCACTGCCTTTACGTTTGTTCCAGCAAGATTCCTTGAGTGTTATTTAATGGTTATAAACAACTCGACATGTGCCACTTCCTCACACAATGTAATGTCTAGAATCTGGAATGGACCAATTTCTTTATTTTCCTCTTTTTTCCCGCCCTTAATTCTGATAACCATAGCTAAGTAATCTTTCACAAAGCTAAATGTTATCACAAAATAAGAGAGGAGTAGGGCATACAAATTGTTGAGAGGCAGGACTGGAGTGGGTCTCTCCAGACAGAGTTAAGCTCGTTGTGAAACGTGTGCTGTGGAAGGTGCGAGGGTACTGCTGATGAGGTTGACGGTACCTTTGCAGCATTGTTTTGGGATCCCTGGATTAAAAAAACAAAAGCAATGTAGTTTTCCAGGCAGAATCAAAATATGTTGGTGGCATCAGAAGCTGACAAAACCGAGAGCTGGAATAAATACTTAATGCTCCTCCCTGTGAGACTTCTGCTCACAGCCAGTAGTCATGGAAAACAGGACAAAACAGATGTGGATGCCCAGGCTAGTGAATAGTGCTTCTTTATTTGTCGCCGTAGTGGAGCGAGGTGTTCTCCTTTCCTCACCAATTTGGTGGAGCCTCCTTTGTGGTGTCACTGGCCTTTATGGGGTGGTGGAAGGAAGAAAGTGCTGGAAAGCAACTGGCATGTTGCACCCGCACCAGCCCAGCAGATCTAATTTGGGGATTTGGGCAGTGTAACGAGCTCCCCCGGTGAGGCCGTGTGGAGGGGCGTCTCTGCTTTGCCTGAAGGGACCGTCTGCTCGTTTTGAGCAGAGGGACAGAGAGCAGGCAGAGGGACAGGAGAGTGTCTATGTGCTTGAGGCTGGTATATCAATGTCTTCATTCTGAGCTCTTCCTCCAAGAGGGTGAGCAATGAAGGATGGGGCAGCTCATCCCCTGTCACTCTCTCGTGTCTATCAAGAGGCGATGGGAGCAGGGGGCTTGTGCCAAGGCTTACCTCATGGTGTGCATGATATAAGAGAAAGGAAGACTAGGGACAAGGGGACATAATTTGCTCACTTGGCTGGTGGATGAGTAGCGAGAGGAGTGTGTTGCTAATTCATGTGAGCTCTTGATCACTTTTGGATGGAGGCAATGCTGTGATGGGGAGTAACGTCCACCTTTCCACCATTGGACCATCCAGTCCATTTCCAGTCCGGGGATCATTTTGGCGAGCCCTCCATCTTTGTGTTGCCCTCCAGCATGGGCACTGGTGGCAGTGACAGGGTCCCTCCGTCCCTGGGGACTGCAGTTTTCCAGAGTGGGGGCAGATAGGACTTCCCTCCCATCTCAGGTGGCACCTTGGGGATTGCCAGGCCCCCTCCCCTGCCTGGGGATGCTTTCTGACAGTGTAAGGGGAGGTTTCTGAGGAGCCAGGGGCTGGCTGCCAGGCTGCCTTTAATTCCCCCAGCTGGCAAACAGGAGGCCTGTGTCGGTTGCCGGGGCAATGGCGGGAAGCTGTGTTAGTTTAATGAAGCATTGGGAAGGCTGCTGTTTATTTCAGGGGAGCGGGGGCTCTCTCGCCTGCCAGGATGCTCCCTAAGGGCAGAGGGGTGGCTGCCAAAGGGCTCACAGGCTCTAGCCACTGCACTCTCCTCAACTGCCGCCCTCAGCCCTTCTGGAGGTGCAGAGGCCAGTGTGGGGCCATTCCTCAGCAGAATGTGTCTGCCTGCTCCCACCAGCAACCAACGTGCCTGGTGCAGTGTCCTCAGACTTATCCTCCTCCCAAAGCACTTGCCCCTTCCCAGGTGATGCCCCCTGCCTCACTTCTGCAGGAGAGGACCCAGTCCTCACCCCACACACAGGGTGTCTCCTTTCTTGTGCCAGGATGGAGGCCACATCCCCTTCATCACCCACCCAGGGTACAGTGGTTACCTGATTGGGGTGTTGAACTTACTCTCTTGATTTAAGCAAATGAAGACTTGAAGCATCACTGTCTTCATAGTAAAGGTGACCTACAAAGGAGGGAGAGGAGGAGAAAAAGAAGGGGGAAAAAAAAGCAGCCTTGCATTTATGCACCTTTTCCAGTGTCTCTTTATGATTTATAAAGGACCGAATGTGGGGCTTGGGCTTTTTTATCCTTTGCTTCTTTTCTTCCCAGCATGTTATTTCAAATACAAAAGGATTTCTGGTCTTGTTTAACCTCGGGGTGGGGGGGGAGGGGGGATTCAATGGACAACTCAAGCACTAATAGGCTTATGCCTATTCAGATAAAACTTCATTAACCGATTATTGTAAAAAATAAACCTTAGTCAGGCCTGTTAAAAATCGGGGGATTGTAAACGGGTGTGAACAAACAAATACTAGGTGGAGAGCTTGTTTGAAAGTTCAGTAAGCCATGTCTATTTAGCACAAGGCTAAGAAAAAGCCTCTCAGGCCACAGACCTGTGATTTTTCAGCCAAAAACCCTGGCAAAATAGGACTATTGTCTTGCAAAGGAAAAAGAGCCTTTTCATGTGTCAAAAGATAGATATATTTGGTAAAGATGTACAAACAGAAAGGCACCTGATTTTTTTCCCCTCTCCCCTCCCCCACTTTTTTTCTGGTTCCCATTTAAAATGCCGTATAAACAAACGCGGTCCTGGATGGTGCTTCCTCAGCTGGTGTAGCAGAGCCTCCCCTTGTCTTGCAGGAGCAGCTCTCCGCATCAGCCCTTGCAGGACCGAACCTCCCCCCTCCCCAAAGACGGCGGCACGTTGCCCACCGCACACCTGCCGGCGCGTGCCCGTGCCTGCTGTCGGGGCAGCAGCATCCCGCGGGGGGTTACAGGTTGCCTGTGCCAGCCCTGCCATGTGGATGGAGGGCGAGGAGCCCGTCCCTCGGCGTGAAGCCAGCCTCAGCCCAAACTCTGCGACCCCCTGTTGCTAGCCTCCCTCTCTGGCCCGTTTCCCTCTGTACATGCGAGCCTCGCGCCCTGCGGACGGCTGGTAATTAAAAAACCTTGGAGGGGGATATTATTGAGTTAACAGTAGTTATTTGTCAGGCTGCTGGGGGGGGGGGGGGGAGAGTGATCTATCCCCAGGGAAAGCTGCACTGACGAGGGGTGGGGGGGAGCAGGAGGGAGGAGGAAGTGGGGGCGAGATTGGCAGGTGACTGCCAGCTCCGAGGAGATGACAGCGGCAGCAGCTCCGCCAGTCCCACTTGAACACTGCACTGCAGGTACTGGGTTAATGGGTGGGAAGTGGTGAAGAAGAATATCGGGGTGGGTGGCTGGAGGGGAGGGTGTTGGCGTGGGGGAGTTGATTTCTGCTAAACGCCAAGGTAGAGATGACACTCTCTATATACATGTAATCATTAGACTTTTCATTTCCAAGAATATTTTCCTTCATATAATTTTTTAAAATGCAGAGAAAGCTTTCCCCAAACCTGACAGTATTCTACCTACAATCACTTCCCCTTCGCCGATATTACCGAGCTCGACAAAAACCGCTCTGAAACGCTGTGCTATTTTTGACCGTTTCTTTAGGAGATTTGTAGTGAAATTTTAATTTTTAAGGTGCTAGGAATAGGCTTCTCAGTCCCACATCATCTCCGTGTAGCAAGGCCTTTTTACTGAACGTGAGACTGCATTACAATCTAAACCTCACAATTTTCTTGTTTGATGATACTGACTATCCAACTAGAAAATTCATGTATCCTCCTTTTGCAGGACTGGCAGGTTAGACCTAGACTGAAGTCCTGATTGACATCTGCAGACAGCATTCTTGCTCATGCTCTCTCGCTCTCTTCCCCTGTGCTCGCTCGCTCGCTCGCTCTCTCTTGGTTTTTTTTCCCCTCTTTTCCCTTTTGGAGGGCAAAACATCTGTTTGCAAAGGGCTGAGGACATGCGCTGCACAGGGAGATAAAAGCAAAGAGCCCTCATCCCGTGCAAGAGTTCATAGATCTGTAACTCAGGGGGCTGGAGACAGGGTTTGGCAAGGGTTGAAATCCTTCTGTCTTTCTCCCTTCTCATATGTTTGAGTTTGAAAAACAAAAACAACCGGGGTTATCTCAGATGTGCAATAGTGAGGATTTAGATGTCAGCTTTGCTATCAGCTTCATTCTTTGTGTACAAAGAGAGAAAGAGGATCACAGATTTGCACCTAAGCTACACAGAAGTGATACCTTGGTTTATCACGGTGAAAGAAGCCCATGCCTCTCCCCTGCCACTACAGCAGAGTTAAGCCGCAAGCGCCTTAAGACAGGCGGTGCCTGGGCTGGAGTCGTCCCATCCCCTCCCTCCCCGCAGCAGGAGCCAAGTTGAAGGAGTGGGCCAAGAGTTCAAGGAACATGTGTGATTGTAGACCCGCCTGATATATATCAAACAGGAAGCTTCAAAAGTGTCTCCATTCTAATGCCTCTCTCTTCCATCACCAACAGCCCCCTGTAAAAATATTTAGCTGTAAAACTGTTGCCTTTTACTCGTTGACCTGTCATGATTGTAGAGAGGGCCACTATCTATGCCTGTGCGCCTGCAGTGTTACAGGTTTGAGTCCAGAGGGTAAGTAAGGTGTCTGTGCAGCTGACAGGCTGGTCTGTACATCCAAATTAGCCTATGGCCCAGATACTGTACCGGGGTCCTTATCAGAAAACATCTGCAACAAGAGGGTCAAACTCCCTTTTATTTTCCAGCGTTGACATAAGCATGCTGATTTCTGTTACACGGAGATACGTATTTTGACTGCTTGACAAAGAAAATCATGCCCATGAGAGTTTCTTGTCATGCAAGTAATCCTACTAAATGGAAGCATGACCAAGGCCATCCATTTTGAGGTGTCTTCTGTGTGGTTTCCAGAGCCCTGGTGTGGCCGGTTTCAGGGAACTGTGTTTTAACCTGATGTCTGCTTGTGGTCTTTGCTGAACAGCACCAGCAGCTTTGGGCATTTAGCAGCTTTGAAAATTGCATCATAGGCATCTTAAATGATACTTTTCAAGTGTGCCTTGGTTTTAAAGCTTAGCAGCTGGCCGTTTGGCCATATATATAGCTAACAGATACATACTGAACTGCTTCCTAGGAATGGTTGTTAGACATTTCTCTCCTGCCTTTGCCTTTCCCTTTCCTGTTTTCTGTGTGGAACAAACATCCCGGGGCTGCACCTTCTGGTCCCTGATGTGCAGCGAGACCTTGAACTGGACCATCAACCTACTGGCCTGTCAGTTTTGCTGGGAGGAGAAGGGGCTCGCTGTGTAAAGCGCTACCTGGCTCTTTGGATATGACACTACAACCTGCTATATTTTCACTGTGACTAGAGTGTGGCAGCAGGAGTTCAGATGCATGCAGACTTGCTTGGGGCTAGAGAGAGCTGGGGGAAGACACCATCAGAAGACACAAATGAAACCCATCGTTCAGAGCTCACAATTAATAGGACTGAGATTTTGGGCAAGTCTCAGGGTAGCGGGAGCGGGTAGCACAAAGCCAGCGTTGGGAGCTGATTTTAATTTCAACCATCTTGTGTGTGTGTGTAGTTGGCTGTCTTTGTTTAAAGAACTTGGCCTTCAGGTAGATTTTATTTGGACGGCTTGCTTATCCAAAGAACATTAATGATTTTCCTTGTGGAGTTCCAGCCAGTACCTTTGCACCCCAGTTCTCCTCCAGCCCTGTTTTCTCTTTTCCATAATCTCCCGGTGCCCAGCAGCAAGCCTTTAGGGTACATGCGCAAGTGAAAGAAGCTTGAGTTGGGGAATTAATATTCCTGGAACATAACACCAGCAGCATGCACACGCTGAGGAGAATATTAGAGCTATTAGCGGTGGGAGTTTGGAGTGCATGCAATATCTAGATGGAGAATTCAGTGTGATTAATCTGCCTCTAAGCAGCAGCCTCCGGGCTCTGGGAATTCTGTGGCACGTTTGAAATCAGAACTTTTTTTAATTACCTTTCCGCATCAACAAAACAATTGCAGTTGTGTGAAAATAAGCCCATTCAGTCCCTGGCCTGTCTCTGGGATTTTTTTCTTTCTCCTTTTTGGATGAGACACGCTGCTGAAGCCCCGACTATTTGTGATCCCAGCAGTTCTGACAGCACTTTGCACAAGTGCAGAGGGACTTGGCCTGGGAGCCTTGGCCAGCCTCCAAGTCAGGTAATTGTGTCGTGGGCCAAGTTGGAGCAAGCCCGTGCTAGTCAGTATGTGCATGTTAGATTCCTTCCTCTTCCCCAGTTCTTTTTTCCGCTTCCCAACAAACACCCATGCCTCCCTCTCGCCCCACTTCACCTCCTTGCCTTGCTGGCATCCTGGCATGCTTGCAGCCATGCTGCCTTCCCGCCACAGGCAGGTTGAGAGATTCCCCAAGAGAGGAGTGGGATAAACATGGAGGTTACTCTCATGCAGTCAGCAAGGTGGAAAAAACCCCAATTTTAAAAGATGAAAGGAGATCTCATCAGTATAAAAAAGGTAGCAAAGTTGTGGCCAAGCAAGGAGCAAGACTTGCTGAAGGGTACGAGATCAGATGGGGACCTCCTTGCTTGCAATTTGTACCTTTTCCTTCCCTCTCACAAGCAGAGGCAGAAAAAGAGTTTATTGCTTCCATTGCAGCCTGGTTTATTGCTGTACTGGCACAGAGAAAAGCCATAAAATGACAGGGGAAATCTTTCCTGGTGCTGTGGCTGTGCCAGGGCTGGGGCTATGCCCTGAGGTGCAGTAACAAATGCTTCAGCTGTGGAGGAGCTCCCACCATCCCAGCATCTTCTGGCTGCTGCTGGGAAGCACGTAGAACTGCTGGGGTACAAAAGTTTCCGACAAGTGCCCATGACCCCTGCCTGCTGCTGGCCCTCCAGGCATGCTGCTGGCCCTCCAGGGTACCTTGGCCTCTCCTGGGCTGCTCCCGCTGTCTGGCAGCAGCAAGCTGTACCTATCAGCCGGTTTATGGCAGGGGTCTGGATCCTTTCCTCCTTGCTTCTCACTCCCTTCATGTACAGATTTCCCTCCCACTGTACTGGCAGGTTGTGGGAAGGGCAGGCTGGGATGGCAGTGCTGTTTTCTCCTCCCTTCCAGGTCGGCGCAGTGGCAGGGGAATGCCTTGCAGGTCTCAGTAAGGACAGGGATGGAAGCTGGAGAGAGGAGTGGGCACACTGTGAGGAGCACAAGCTGGCTCCCCTTTGGCTCTGCAGTTCAGATAACTTTATGAATAGGACATTGTCCACAATTAGCACTGTTTAATTTATTTTTTTTTAATTTCACTTGGCTGTGGCTGTGCCCTTGGCTTATCCCTCTGAATTCCTGGCCTTCAGGCACGATTAGCACAGTGCAAGTGTTTGAGCTGCCTTGTTTCAAAAAGAGGAAAAAAATATTCCATTTTTAACACAAATAGCAGGTTTTTGGTTTGGGTTTGTTTTTTTTCCCTTCTTTCTTGGCTTATTTACCAACATGTTTGAGGTTGTGTTAAATTTTGAGAAATTGATGTTAAAAAAAGTCCTCCAGCTGAATAAACACCCCCCCACCTCCACCTTACAAGTTTCCAGGTCATATTAAGCCAATAGCTATTTAATAACCCTTTTTTTTTTCTTTTAGGGTTTATTTCAGAAATTATCACAGAAGGCTCTATCTATCCATCAGCTTTTGCTCCCAGAGCACCATCCAGGCATTGCCTTGCACTGGGAGTATATCAAAGCCTCCTGGCCTTTCTTTCACCTACCCCAGCCTCCCTGCCCTTCCTCAGGGGACCTAAAACCTAAAAACATGCTAGGGACCCAAAAACTCCACTCTTTAACCCTATCGCGTTGCTTAGGCCTTGCATAACAACTCGGTTACTTTAACCCTAACCTTTAATACCTCTTTTACTCCAGTCATAGCTTAAAAGTGGTTTTGGATCCTCAGGTGGGAACAGAATATAAAACCCAAGTGCACACTGATTAGCGTTACCCCAGCTCAGCCCGTGTCTCCCAGACCTCTGCCAGTGGGCTTGGGTTGCACTGCCCAGCCCTGCTTGCCTGATGGCTCTCAGCCCCTGCCTTCCCAGCACATCCCAGGCACAACCTGCAGCACCCACTAGTTTCGGCCCTTTCCCCTCCATCCCCCTCAGCCGCCCCCCACTCCGTGACCACCAGCACTCTGTTTTTCAGCCCAGCACCTCATCCTGCTCCAGCCCTGGCAGCTCTGTCCTGAAAGAGGACACGCAGGAGCCTGTGCTGCGCTGGAGGATGGCGCCTGGGCTGGCTCTTGCCGTCGCTTCTGCCCAGACCGCTTTTAAAAGGTATCTGCATCGTGGTCACAAACTTTATTTGAGGAAAAAAAAAAACCACAGAAAACCACAAGAAGAAAAGAGAGTATGTTTTATATAAAAATAAAAAGCCATTTTCTTGGCCAGCCATTTCCTGAGTTCCCTTTGTTACTACTGCAGATATGTGTTTGAATAAGAGCCTTTTCCCCTCCCCTCTCCTATTCCTCCCTGTTCTACCCTGCAGTGAAGTCACAATCCGGCGTTTGTGGGCTCTGTGTGATGTCAGAGACTCAGCCTTGTGACTTCACTGGCTCAGGCAGAAGGTGCAGACGGGGCTGAGAGAAGAGAAAAAAAAAAAGCCCCCTCCTCTTCCCTTCCCCCCCCCCCTCCACCCTCTCGGTTTATAAAACCAGTAGCTGAGATAAATCGGAAGGGGGTGGGGAGAAGCAGCAGGGAAAGCTGAGAAAGATGCCAGAAAGGTACAGTAAATGGGCTTTATCTCTCTCTTCCTCTCCCTGAAAGTTGAGAGTGGAAAATTGCCCTGCAGAGGCCACAGCTCTCGCCGACCACGCGCGCGGCGGCGGCGGCGGCGGCGGCCGTGTGTCTGCGGCGCCCTGTGCGTGTCACCCGCCCAAGTGACGCTGCCGTGCCCACCCGGGCTGCCGGCGGCTGGGGGCGCGGGGGAGGCGGCGGGGGCCGGCGGCAAGGCTGGGTGGCGTGGGGACGGGGGGGCGGGGAGGAGGAGGTGGGAGCAGCTGGAACCCAGCGTTGGCCGGGCACGGGGAACCGCTCGCCTTGTCCCTTTTCAAAGGCCCCAGCTGTTGGCTGCTCGCTGCAGTCTGCCTCCTGCTCCGAGACCGGCATAAATGGGTTATGGGGTTTATGCATGTGCGTGGAGCGAGGGGGGGGGTGGGGGGCTTTTCCCCCCGCTTCCTTCCCCTTGTATCTCTCGTTGACGATGGCTTTAGTCTTTTTTCTTTTTTTTTAATTTTGTTTTGGTTTTGGATGCGTTTTCCTTTTTTTCCCCCTGGCTCTGCAGCCAGAGAGTAGCAGGGGGGTGGCTGGCGGGGGGGGGCCCTGCCATTTCACCGCGATGCGTGGGTGCATCGAGGGGGGGGAGAAGGGCAGGGCCTCAGGGTCACATCCTCAAGGGCTTCGAGATACGATTTCTTATTTTAATATCTCCCATCTTTTTTGGCTTTTGGTGGTTGTTTTTTTTTTTTTTTAACTGACAACAGCACAATAGCAATGTGGGTGCACCAGCAAAGAGCAACCTCCAAAAAAAAAGGAAGAAAAAGGAAAAAAAGAAGGGGGGGGAGGAGGAAGAGGGGGGGTTAGCTTGCCCCTCCCTTCTTCTTCAGCAATTTTTTTTTTCCCTGTGTCCAATTTACTGTTCACTTGAGCTTTTGGACAAAGACGGGGGCAGTGGGTGGGCTGCTTTGAGTTTTGTGATATAATATGACTGGAGCGAGAGAGTAAAGCAGAGACAATTAAGGATCGGCGCGAGGGCTTTGCTCATTCAGTCTGTTGAGGAAGCCGTCATTTTGTGTTAGTGTGTGTGCCTGGAGGAGGAAGGATAGTGGAGAGTGACAGTGAAAGGATGCCTAACGTTGTGGTGTATTTGTACTTGCTAAACACCCGCTCCGGGAAAGGGCGGCTTCAAAGGAAAGGGATGAGGGAGAGAGGGTCCTTCTGAATTTGCCCCTGCGGTGAGGCCACTTTAGACTGGACTCTCGCTGCTGGGAACGTTATGTTCTGTTGCCTCCTGGAAAAGGGAGGGCTGAGGGAGGAAAAGTGCATGCAGGTGTCAGGCGGGCTGCTTGCTGCCACCGCTGTGCCTACGCACCTCACCCCGATGATGACCGGTGGCCTCATCGCCGCTCGGGTTGGTGAAGCCCTTGGGCAAAGCACCGCCTGTCGACCGGCTGCAGCGCCAGGCTCAGACCCGCTCCCGGGTCACTTGGGTCCCACTGCTGCACTTCGCTCCTAATGACCCAGAGCGCATCCTGCTTTTGTAGTTATTTATTTCTTTATTTCAACTCCTGGACCCTGGCTGTCCTCTGCCAATGCGTTGCAAGGCTGATGAATAGCACCCCCTGCAGATATAGAGCTGATCTGTTGTAGCACAGATGTATAATTAATTGTGCAGCACTTTTGCAGTCTGAACAGGAAAGTGAATTCTTGGAAGACACCCACGTACTGCCGCCTGCTTCTCAGACCCCCAGCTCCATGGCCCTCAGGGAAGGCACCTGCTGGCCATGACTCTAGAGCTTCTGTCCTACCATACTGTCCATAGCTATCTGAAACAGGGCTTGAATCCAGGATGTATGTGTAAAAGACAATAACACCACCACCCACCCCTCCCAACCCCAAAGCACTGCTGCTGCTCGGCAGGACTCTTCTACCCGTGCTCCAACAGGAAGGAGTCATTTGCATCTCTGCTCCATCACAGTGATGATGTTTAGGGATTTTTTTTTTCTCCTCCTTTCTTCTCTCACAGAAGAACTAAGGACATGTTAGTTTGTAAAGCACTTTGCAGATAAAAATACTTGTCAGTGCTGAGTGCTGTCTGTTGGCTTGTCTGAGTCACAACCAGGGCTTGGCTGAGAAGCGAAGCCTGGAATCATCCCACAACCCCTGTGGAGGATTAAGTCAAAGGATCCATCGAGGGACCCTTGGACCTGTGGCCCCAGGGAGGGCAGAAGTGGAAGTGACCAGGTGGGACTGGACACTTTTTGTGAGCCTGGGAGGTGAGGGGTGATAAGTGAAATGCATCCTCCAGAACTGATGGCAGAGGATATTGGGGATGTGATTTAGCCAAGATTAGATACAGAAAATATTTTAAGCCTCATCACAGTGTCTGGGTACAGCAGGATTGTCCCCTATGGGGTTTTCCTTAGTTCTTTATCTACACCTGCTTCTAAATGACTCCTGGAAGAGCAAAAGACAGTGGAGACACTCCTTTTCTTTGATTTCTCTTCATCTGGGGAAATTCATCGCCCAGGACTGTAACCATAAGTGTTCGGGGACAGGGGAGGCGTGCATCACTTCGTTCCCGTGCTAGGATATGAAAGGATTAAATATCTTTCCTAAGCAAAGTGGAAGGTCCCCAGGTGTCTTCTCTCAGGCTCAGAGATTGCGGTGGGAGAAGGAGGCAGGATCCAGCTGGGTAAGAGACCTCATCAAGAAGATAAAAGCATTTAGGGTAAAGGATGGTCTATCTCCCTGAGTAGGGGAAGTAATCAGTGAGGATGTGTAAGGGTCTCTCAAAAAGCCCTAGGCAGGGGATGCTTATATCAGAGGAGAATTTCCCAGCAGTGATAAAGGGGAATGAGCTGAAAGTGTTAATTGGTCTCCCCTCCACCCCCTCCTTTCTGTTAAAGTATTCCCTTTCTTGTAACCACTACTGCTCCATTCCTTTTCCTTTTCCTTTTCCTTTTCCTTTTCCTTTTCCTTTTCCTTTTCCTTTTCCTTTTCCTTTTCCTTTTCCTTTTCCTTTTCCTTTTCCTTTTCCTTTTCCTTTTCCTTTTCCTTTTCCTTTTCCTTTCCCTTTCCCTTTCCCTTTCCCTTTCTGTTTTTCTCTTCAATCTCAATGAAGACAACTGTTAAGGAAACCCCTTACTTACCACCTAAGGCTAATTGCTGACTGTTTCTTGAGGCGAGATAATGTTAGCTGGTTTTCTACCAGCTAGGGTAACTACCCTTTTTCATCAATATTAGGAGTAAGACAACACTGTGATCTTGAGCCTGTGGAATAAATCATGTTGTAAGAGTTTGAATCATTGATGGTTTTGAAGAAGTGTATTCAGCCCTTCTCTTACCCCATATTCCCTGCTGTGGAGAGGTTTTGCCCTGGATTGGAGGTGTCCCTGAGCTGTGTACAGGTACCTCAGGGAATGTGAAATTTCATTCCAGATGAAAAGCATTCTCTCCAGCAACATAAACAGCATCTCTGCAGCCTCCTTGCTGCCCCAAGTGCTTCTGCTCCTTGCAAAAGTATTTGTGTTGATAGCTTGTTTTCTTATTTGTGGGCTTAGGCTGTTTCTACAATTTGCTAAAACCAGTGCAGACTTAATGAGCCAGTAGGCTGACATGAATTGTGCTTGTCGAGGCTTCTGTTACTGCTTCTGTGCTCACTGGTGATATCCTAAGAAGTGCCTACCTTCTTTTCAGAGCCCTGATGGAACCCACAGTATTTTGTTTAGGTCTAATTACTCTGAGCACATGTACAGAAAAGTTAAATGGGGGGACCTTCAGTCCTAATCACCTCTCAGATCAAATGTGAGTGCCAGCAGGATTCCCAGCTGCAGGAGATAATCTCTTCAAGAAGGATGATGAAAGCTCTGAAATATAAGCAGAGGTTTTGTAAGTCTGAACCTGAACCTCAGCAGACAACTGTAAGAGCCCCTTGGATCCTGAAGTTGAAACAAGTTGCTTAAGATTTTACTGTATGTCTTGAACTCCCTAAAGACAGGTCTGTCCAGCGTTTACAAAATTAAATACTGATTTTCTTACCCCAGGACAGTTGTCTATATTAACCTGATAGCTTTTAAGGCATAGCCACCACTTGGGTTAGAATGCGAATATGCTGCTTTCCCCCACTCCCAAATGTGCTGGTAGTTTTCCTAAACAGTTGAATATGTTGTGTTTAAGTTCTGTATGCGTTCACGTGCCCTATCCTGACTTGGATTTGAACGTGACTTTAACGCAGGGCACTAAAATAAGACATTAATGTCTCCTGAAATGTAGAATTAGAGGGTTTGAGCATTGAGCGTACTTTTATGAGTCTCAAGATACATAGTAATTAAAGTGGTTGTATTTGAAGTAGAGTTTTTCCCTCATTTTGTTAGCAATAGAAGAAATGCGAGTAAACTGGTGGAACTTTAAAAGTATTTTTAATAAACCAATCTCTCTGATGAGTTGGGAACAGAGAATGTCATTATATGCAACACAAAAAGCAGAAGTCGGCTTCTGTGACAACGAAGTTTCATGCAACACGTACCTTCAGTGGACCCTTAGATTACTACTACCCAATAGAAATACAGCTGTCTTACCAGGTGAATGTAGAAGACTGTTTAGGTTTGGTCCAGTCTGATGCCCTCTGCTTTTGCCTCTTGCTGCTGCAATCCTTTCTCATGTGCCTGATTACTGGAGCATGGTAGCAGCAATGTGACCGGAAGAACGAATTCTGTTTCTTCAGGGACCTTTTTTCTTTCTTCTCCTTTTGGAACAGCTGAGATTCAGAATAGCTATTGGATGCATCAGGGAGGAAATCAACAGGGAGAAAAGTAAGAATCAAAATTTTAGTTGCCTCTAAAATTTGGGACTATATGTCATGGGGATTTAAGCTTGTTAAGCCTGGAAATTCCCACTTCCTTGGAGGCAGAAAAAAACCTCAAAACAAACCAGCAAATGAAACCTCTGAAAAAGGCCAGCAGAGCTTAAAAAAAACCAAACCAAAACCTTCCTATCAAACGTGTTCAGGCAAGAAAGAGTGGTTTTGTGTAGAATTATAGAATCACAGAATGGCAGGGGTTGAAAGGGACCTTTAGAGATCATTTAGTCCAATCCTCTGCAGAAGCAGCTCCACCTAGATCAGGTCACACAGGAATGCATCCAGGGGGGTTTTGAAGATGTCCAGAGCAGGAGACTCCACACCCTCCCTGGGCAGCCTGTGCCAGGGCTCCCTCACCTCAACAGTGAAAGAGTTTTTCCTTATGTTTAAATGGAACTTTCTTTGTTCCAGGTTCTTTCCATTACCCCTTGTCCTGTCACTAGATACAACAGAAAAAAGTGATGCCCCAACCTCCTGACACCCACCATTTAGATGTTTGTAAATACTAATGAGATCCTCCCTCAGTCTCCTCCAGACTAAACAGCCCCAGTTCCCGCAGCTTTTCCTCATAAGGAAAATGATCCCCGATCATCCTGGTGGCCCTGCACTGGGCTCCCTCCAGCAGTTCCCTGTCTCTCTTGAGCTGGGGAGCCCTGAACTGGACACAGGACTCCAGATGAGGCCTCACCAGGGCAGAGTAGAGGTGGAGCAGAACCTCCCTCAACTTGCTGGCCACACTCTTCTTGATGCATCCCAGGATGCCATTGGCCTTCTTGGCCATGAGGGCACATTGCTGGCTCACATTTAGTTTGTTATCAACCAGTAAGACCATTTAAAACAGTGAGTTCTTCTAATATTTGAATTTCTCCTTTTATTTAGATATGTTTAGTAATTCAGATAATGAAGATTTATTTATGGCCTTTTCTGCCTTGCTGGAGACAGTCTTGCTAGAGAATCACATTTGTGTAGCTTTCTATTTTAATTTCCACCTTTATTACTTCGGACAGCTGCATGGAAATGCAGTCCACTTTTCCTCAAAAGTCCAGCTTCTGTTTCTTGGGTTTTTTACTGGAGTCGGGTTCTTTTGTCTGCAGCATCAGAATCACTCTTACAGCAACTAATTCTGATTCTACCAGAGGCAGATTTTTGGCAGGAGGTAAAAGGAATAAACAAAAGAAGCCGAGGAGGTCTTCAGGTACAAAGATCTTATTGTCATGAATGAGCTCCTTGTAACAGGAAGATGTGAGAGGACAGAAGTGTTGCAGTATTAGAAGATGAAGCAGAAATGTCTCCCATATAGATGATTTAGTTTTTCTCCTGCTATGATTCACGCTATATGCCTTCACTAGCTTTATCATTTTCCTTCCTTTGAGATGCTCCAAAGTCTTTCAGTCCAGTTGTTAGCCTGTTGCAGGAATTGGGCTGTGGGACTTAACACTTCTTGTGTATGGAGGAGAGCTGCTTCCAAGTGATGCACCCAAGATGTGACAATCAGTATGCTGGGAATCTGTGCTCATCCAAAATACTTTCCAGCAAGCACACAGATCATTTGGCTGCCTTAAGGGGAAAAGTTCAATACTGGTGAATTAATGAGAGGAGAGCCCTCCCTGTCTCCGCTGCAGTTCCTTGGGAGACGTCTGATGCTGTTTCTCCCTTGCGTAGGGTCAGATGTAACACTTTTCATCTGAAGTGTAAAAGAAATAGGAGGAAGATACGGGAAATCCTGGGGCTAGATAGGAAGAGAGGTAGGAAATGCTAATGAATGCAGCCATGCTGATGTCTTTCTTGGAGAAAGAGAAACAGGCTAGCTGCCCTTGCTTTACACTTGCTTAAAGATGTAGCTGTCCCACCGTGAATATGAGTTTCAGTCCCCAGTTGTGTGACCTGCAGGTGCCTAATCTTGCTGTCATCTTTTGTATTATCTATCTTCAAGCTAGTCTCTAATGCCCATTCCCATAGCATCTAAGTGCCTCTAGATGAAAGCTGCAAAAGTGCAGTGGTGAGCCTGTGCATGACAGGAAATTGTGTAACAGGGGAAAGGATTAGGATAAGGGTAATATTTTGAGGGGACAGGTGCCATGCCTGTGAGAAATCTGTGTGCCTCACTCTGTGGAGACTTCAGCCTCCTGGTGCTGCTAGTTCAATGCTTTTCAGCAGCAATGAAACCTTTTGTAAAGAAAAATAAATCTCTGAGAGGATCCCTCCAGCTGCATTCAGAAATCATCTTTCTTCTAACAATCACTGTGGCGCTTGGAGTATTCCCAGCATATGGTACCTGCAGATTTGTTCTCGATCCCCCAGGCTGCATCACTTGCTGCCCTCCCCCCTTCCAGGCATAGGGAGCTCAAAGGGTATGAGGAGATGAGAGGTGGTTGAGGTCAGGAATGGTGTCATCCTTGTGTGTGTGCATGTGTGTGTCCGCTAATGTATGCTTCTGGAGAGCCACATGAACTGACTAATTACTGAATTACGGATAGATCAGAACTGGTGACCTCAAACACAGAAGGAGACAGTCTCTGTCTCCATTTGTCAGTTGTCTCGGGGTCAGAAGGACCATTTTTTTTCTCCAGGATCTGTGGGAGAGGGGAAAGAGATGTACAAAGTAAGCCTTACATTAGGGCATAATGAGAGGGGGCAGGGAGGGGGAAGTTTGCATTTGCCGTTGCAGAGTTCACATGCAGTGAAGGAGTCAGCATTGCTTTTGTGTATGCTGTGACAGGAGCACTGGTAGGAAGCAATGGCTGCAACCCCAGGGCTACTCAGGGGGCTATATTTTGCTTGGAATCTCCCATCCATTGTAGAGCCAGGTGCCATTTTACTGCCTGTCTCTGCCTTGTTTGTGCCTCTGTCCTCGGAAGCACTTTAATTAGGAGGTGAGGGGAGGGTGTCTGGAAGGAAATGGGTAGGATTTGGAAGGTTTCTGTTACGGTAATACCGTAGATGCCCAGTATAATTGTGGCTGAGATGATTTTCTTGCACTAAATGCAGAGTCTTCAATCTTTCTTATGACTGTAGTGTAGTGCATCTGCTGAATTTATAGCGCTTACTCATTGACATTGGAATGTATTTGCTGGAAATTTACATGCAAACCTGTTTAGTTTGTTGCATTGATTTAAAAATTGATCCTTTAAGGGTTTATTTTGGTAAGTAACCGTTTTCAGCCTTAAACTCTTTTTGTTCGGAATTGAAGTGTGGTTTGCTTCTAAGTCACTTTAAGAGCATCTAGATACTACTGATGACTTTACCCTGAACTAGAACTGCTTGCGTGGATGTTAGATTCCCACCGTCATCATGTCTTTGCAGGGTCAGAGTCCTAGTAGCAGGATGAGGTTAATTTCTTCAGTAGTCCCAACAGTGTTTTATTTATAACAGTTATCTTGTGTAACTGAGGGTGGTCAAGTAGTTGTCGCTGAATGGCCAAGTCAGAAGGTTGAATTTCTTTCTTTTGGAAAGAAAGTGAAACGTTCAGAGGCAAAGAAAAACTCAGCAATGTGAACAAGGTGTAGTAATGACAGTGGTTTTTCATCCAGAGTCTGCAGACAGCCAAAAGTTAGTTTCTGAGAGAACTGAATTCTCCATTAAGCCGAGTGAGGTTGCACATTAGAGCCTGATACATCGCTTCCAAAGCTGCAAATGATAAGGCATCTCTGCTCGTGTGTTATTTAACTAGTATTGTTTTGATAACTTTTTGTTTTCATTCTGTGCTTTTAATGAGCCTATGTATTACCAGCAATGCCTACTGTAGTCCATCAGCTGATGATAACGTGACATTTACCTGTACTTGTAGCGTTAGGGTTTAGAAAACTTCATTTCATTCTTTGAAATCAGCCACGGAGTTTTGAGCTTTTAAATATTTTAAAAGGCAGCTCCTCTCATTCTTCCCTTGTAACACCTATAAGTAGTCATTAGTGCAGATGGGAAATGCTGTTGTGCAGCAGACTAGAGGTCCAAGTGTGCAAATTCACTCATGTTTGGTCCTTTGAGGAATGTTTGACTTGTGAATGTAAAAAACGGTTTCTGAACATTTTTACAAAAGGTTTTCTATTTATACTGCAACTTCATTTTGGACATTAGGTAAAAAATACCTCAGTATACCAGGCTTATGTGGATAAGCTGTGTTCCCATGTATTGGCATATACAAAAAGGGTTTTACCTTAAGGTGAGTTTAAGTTGAACTTAAGGTAGTGTGCTCTAAGCACTCCTAGCTTATAAATCTACGTAAGGGATTGACCTCAATTGATGTTTCACTTCAAAATCAGAAAACAGATCACGGAAAATCAAATTATAAAAACCTTATCGAGTTCCCCCACCCCATTACAGCTTTTATCGCAGTCCTGGATCCCCAGAGGGAATGCTGCTCTAACCAAGCTCTTAGCATGCCATGGCAGTCAACAAGATTAAGGCTGTTTGCAACTAGAGCAACTTCACAGTTTGTCACGGTGAATGTGCTGTCGGAGCCTCTTCTTCAGGCAAAGGAAGCAATGACCTCCACCTCCTGTGCCTTAAACGCTACATGCAAACTGGCAACAAGTGCTGAGGCGAACAGGGCTGTGCGGTGCTGCGAGAGCACGCCATAGGGCAGCATCTGCCTGCTCCAGCTGCGATTCCCCAGCAGCCTGATGCAGAGCACATCACAGTAGGCTTATCTGAAGGAGATAAGGCATAGATTGCAGCAGCAGGCTTGCCTCCAAATGGAGCTGACTCCTATTGAGTCCAAAGAAGGAGCGGAGGAGCAGGCGAGTCCTCCTTCAGCACTCCTGCTGCATGATTGCCCAGCTGGTAGCTGGGGAGTCCCCAACACCTGCAAATTGTTAACTTGAAAGACAAATGGTAGCATCACATGTAATTGCCTGCTCTGGTTGTTTTCCCCAGACTTTTGCCACTGTTGCAGTCTTATCTAGATGGAATTTCAACTAGTCTCCCAATGGTTTCTTTGACAGATAGCGCATGGTACAAGCTGCCGTGGTTTACATATATTTTTCATAAAGAGCAAGTCACCTATGGGGGAGACGCTGTCAGTGAAGCTGTCAACTGTCTGTGCTTAACATGGTCCTTCGAAGCAACTCGTGGCTTTTTGGGCTATGAGCAGGGGCCATCTCTCAAAATAAGGCCTGCTGAGGATCCAGGAAACAAAGCTTGGGAAAGAGGGCAGGTATCGAAACTGTTGTATCTGCTCAGTAAAGTTCCCGGCAAAAGCAAGTTTTAAGTGATGCTCAAGCTCTCTCTGCCCAGCACTTGGAGCTTCCCCGGCTGCCAGCCTGCTGCGTTTTCGCGTGAAGTGCTCTGAGTGGCAGATGGAGGAAACCATAGTGTCACACAGAACTCCCTTTGCTGGCATGCAGGCTTAAATGAGAGATGATGATTTGACAGGCGCTGCACCCTTGCTCTCAAGCTGCCCCCTCCGCCCGTTTTCTTGCCCCCTCACTGTTCGGAAATCAAACCCCAAACCTAGTGAATATTCCTTGAAAAGCTCAGCCATTTCTCCAGCTCAGAGATAAAATGACGTACTGAACTCCAGAAACTAAGGCTGACAGAGGACCACTGAGGGCTGGCAGTACTGTTTGTAATCGCGCAAGCAGCGCTCGATGTGAGGGGCGCTTGGGGAGGGCAGAGCTGGTGCCCCCGGCCACAGCTGGGCCTGCTGTGGCGGCAGGATGGCCCCAGCACCCACAGTGCCCGCAGCCTCCATGTTTCCCGAGCTCCTCGCCGTTCTGCTAAGGCACCTCCGCTTCAGGGCCCGGCTGCAGCGTCCTGCCTGGGAAAAAGGCAGCCGGGGAGAAATGACCAAACGGAATAAACTCGGTTCCTAAAATAACTTGGGGAAGGGAGTGTATTGAATTATGTGAAGATTGGAATAGAAACTGCCACAGCCCCTCCTCTGAAAAAGCTGAAGTAAGGGAGCCCGGTGCCCTGCCCTTGCGGCTCTCGAGCTCGGGAGCCCTTGGCCAACAGTGGCCGCTCTGCCTTCGCCCCAAGAAGCTGCGGGACAGAGGGTGCGGTGCTCGTGGCAGGGGGTGTGTGTGTGTGTGTGTGTGTGACGCACACCAGGTGTATCTTGCCCATGTGTGGTGGTACAGGCCATACCCACTGCGGACCCTACCTACTTACCTACCCACTGCAGGCCCTACCCGCTACCTGCCTACCCACCCACCCACTGTTGGCCCTACCCAATACCTACCTACCTACCTACTTACCTACTCACCCACTGCAGGCCCTACCCACTACCTGCCTACCCACCCACCCACCCACTGTGCCGGCCCTTCCTACCTACCCGCCCACCCACTGCGGGCGGGCGGGCGGCGCGCGGCCCCTTTAAGCGCGCGCGCGGTGGGAGCAGAGGCGGCTCCGTCTCGCCCCGCCCCTCCGCCCGCTGCGGCGCTCGCGCGCGCGCGCAGGCACATCCATGCACACAGAGGCAGGCGCGCGCGCGCACGCACGCACGCGCCGCTCGCCCTCCCCTCCCCGCTCCGGCGCCTGGCCGGGACCCGCCGCCTCGCGCCGTTCCCTCTGGCGCGCGCTGCTCCCCAGCGCCCGCCGCCATTGGCTGTCGGGGGTCAGCTGACCCCGTGTTATTTCCTCTGTGTGAGTGTGTGAGTGTGTGAGTGTGTGTGTGAGGAGAGAATGGAGCGAGACGCCCCCGGGCCCCCGCGGTCCCCCCGGCCCGGCGCCCGGCCCGCCGCGGCGCCCCGCCGCCCCCGCTGCTGAGCCGCCCCCGCCCCGCCCGCACCTCCCGCCGCGGCGGGGGGGCGCCGGGAAAGGCGGCGGGGTGGGGGGGAGGGGGAGGGTCGCAGGTAAGGGACAGCAGCGCTCGGGCCGCGCCGCGGGGTGTCGGGATGCGGAGAAGGCCGAGGGAGGGAGAGGTGGCTCCTGGCCGGGCCTGGCAGCCCCGCGCGGAGGCGGCCGAGGCCCCCTCGGTAGTGCGGGAGGTTGTGTGGCAGGGGATGTGGGGGTCTTAACCCATGAGTCGAAGCGAGAGTGTCGAATACGAGAACTTGTGAAAGGGTTCTTAGGAAGTTCGCAGCACGTTTACCAGCCCACCCTCCGCCAGTTCTTTTTTTCTTTAAACAGAAAAATGTATATGTTTATGTTTAAAGAGGCCCTCGTGCTCTGTGCCGAGGTGCCCACCTGTTTTCTTGTCCCCAAATAATGGTCTTTTACAGGAATTGAGAGGGGTTTTTTTTATGGGGATGTGGGCATTGATGCTTCTTTTGCAGGAGTGGATGTGCACGGGGTGCATTTTTAATCAAAATGTCGGAGAAGGTGGGTGCACCCCGTGCACAAATTGAATCAGATCGACAGGCTGTGTTGTGAATACTCGAGGCTTGCAGTTTCTGATTTTGGAGGGTTTAACCAAGCATTTTTCATTTGCAGAGATAATCAGGATATAGGGTGGACTGCTGTGAGGATCAGGTTGTCTTTTGCTAATGTTACCTCCTTTGCTGGAACTTGTGTTTAGGACTGCAGATAGAAGCTGTTTTTTCTTAGCTTCGAGGAAGGAATAAGAGAAAGTTATGTAACCAAAGTGTTTTAACCTAGGTATCAGAGCTGCCTAATGATACCAAGACTCTTGTTATGAAATTGAAATTAGGAGCATATTTTTATGTGAATCAACAAGTGAATGTCTCTGTGGGTAGATTTAGTACCACCAGAATTCTTTATTTATTTTGTGTCCTATCTTATATAGATCATTCTCCCCTTCATTAAACAGACAGACAGGTTGATTAAATTTCATCATTGCTTCCTGAACCATTCCAGGTTTTTTTTAAATCCTCCTTTGAAAACAAAAGAAGAAAAATAAGAGATACCAGCGAGGGGACTGACGATCAATCTCAGAACTTTCTGCTTTTAAATTAGTGTTTTGAAAGCTGTTCCTATCTGTGTCACTTGTTGCCATCTGTTGATTCATCCACGGGTAGTTCTTTGGAGTGTTTGACTTTCAGCGTGCTTCCTGATCAATAGGTGGCCATGTAGCAGTTGGCTCACCTATAACCCAGTCTTTGTAGAACAATAAAGCAACTGTATGATGCAGACACAGAAACCTCTGGGTTGGGTTTGCAGCATGTTGGCTGAACTCAAGAAGAGCTGGGTTTTTTCACCAATTTTCTAGGCGGCTTTTCTGTTGGGTAACTGGTTTCTGAGGCTTATAGATGGGTATTGCGTAGCCTAACTGAGTGTATTTGGTTAAGTGTATGTGATAAATACTTCTTAGTATTGTTGTTAGTTTGCATTTGGCTGAAATGTAGTGTTTTGTTTTTTTCTTGTGGATTTTTCGTCTTTAAATACGTTTCATATTAGTTCATTTGAGTTGTTTGAAGCTGTATTTTTTCATCTGTTGTCTCTGCATTAGATTGATTTGGCATGTAAATGGCAGCTGCATTAGCATACTGCAGAAAGAATTACCATAAAGAAGGGAAAGATATATTTATTAGTTTAGTCATGTATGTCTTAAACTTTGTTAATGCTATGGGGAGAGGAGAATAGTATTTCCTCATTTCTGTAAATTGCTGCTATGTGAAATGCGGGGTTTTTTTGTTGTTTTCTGGTGAAATCAGCAAGCAAACTACTGTGCCTTCTGAGAGGGAGTATGACAGCACTTTTTGTATCAGAAATAGGACTTACTGTTGTACATTTTTATTGCTTATAGTTTTGGGAATGACCTCAGACAAGCTGATAGCTTTGGGGCTTTGTATTAATAGACCTCAATGTCATGGGGAGGTTTTTGGACCTTCTTGCAAGACTGGTATTCTTCAGACTACTTAGCCTTAAGTCTGTTAGCATCCTTTCTAGGAGAATAGCGTGTGTTTTGACACAATTTGAGCTTTGATCTCTAAATCAGATTTTGGAGGCTTCAGGATTGATGAAACCCGCATTTTTTTGCTGAAATGTATATTTTAATATACCGTTGCAGCCTGGGGCAGGTTGGGCATGGTTACTTATATGAAAGTGCTAAGAGCAGCTTGGATATGAGCATCTTTAACAGGAGGTTGGGAATTCTTTTTTTTTTTTTGGTCCTTAGTTACTAATGCTTCATTAAAAAAAAAAAAAGACTTGAGGTGAGTTTTTATTAAAGGAGTAAATTTGTTTCTATAACACATAAATAAGATCTGAAGGTTACTCAAATGAAACAGAAAATGCATTTATGTATGTATTAGTTGTAAGGGAGCCCTCTTGTCAGAAGTTTCCTTAAGCTTCATGTAAAGAACTAGGGAGATATTAACCTCTTCTTTACTACATTTTAAAGAATACTTGTATTTAAATGTAAAGACCTAAAGCAATAAGAGTAAAAACGTTCTTAATACGGTCTGTCTATGTATACGGTTCCGATGCATGTATAAAGTCTGTAGGGAAAAGAGTGAAACCTGTAGGTTTGTAGTTCACCTTCTGCCCTCCCTGTTGTGAAAATGTGTGTAAAGAAATCCTTTTAGACTCTTGGTATAATGTTAAAAAGAAAATCACTGCATACCCCCTTTCTCCCTTCCTTTTTAGGTCATGTTTAACTAAACCACTCATGAAGCCCAGCAAAATGGCAATAATGCTGCTCTTAGAAGGATCCCCTCATAGGAGTTGTACTGTACAATTCCTGTTGCTATTCTCCCAGCTTGGCGGGTTGCTATCTGAAATGAAGGCATAATATGTAATAAACTTGAATAATTTCATGCTGCCTGCTTGGCTTCCTTATAATTTGAGATAAGGATGTATTTAAGTTTATAGCTGGTTTATGCATATCTTGCCTTTTGACACAGGGTATGCCCGATGTCCATTTGGGTGAGGTAGCTTTTTAATTAAAACATACATTTATTTTTTCATGCCCTGTTCAATTCTGCTTTATATTTATGAAGAGTATTAGACTAATGTTTTTGGAACCTGAGTTCTTACAAGTTTCAAAGATTTAGAAACATTTTTGGCAGTGCTAGCTTCTTGGGCTTCAGTGTGTACTTTAACCGGCTGTGTGAGAATTTGTGTGACTTAATCCTGCAATTGGCCTCTGAGGCAGGAAAGATCATGTATGACAGTTTCTGAAGAGCCAACTAATGTGCTGATTTGTTGGTAGAGACTGGACTGCGGCCAACCACTCTTCTCATTCAAGCAATTAAACTGCAGCCTGATAGCAAAAAGTGTTGTTTCTTGACTGTTTTTGGTGAGATCTCACAAAAAAACCCTATTAATTTCTGTTTTAGCTTTTGGACTCCTAACATAAACTGAAAAAGGTAGTCTTAAGCATTTTCAGTAATTTCTGATAGTGTTGATATTCCATATAGAATTTTTTTCTAACGTAATGTTGATGGAGGGCACAAACACAATGTAAGCAAAGGTTTATACTTCTCTAAAATCATGCAGGAGAGGCTGTTGTATTTTAGTAATGGGATCTTAATGTGTGATTCTTTTTCTATCAAGCTTTTCTTATTAAATTTAAGAAAAGAAGTTGGTACTGTTATTCTTCTGACATAGGTCCCCTCCCTTAGAGCTCTTGGCTAGACTGCAGTCATGACTGACTAGAAGAATGGAAGGTTCTGTCCTACAGCCATACACAGCATTGCTAGTGCATCTGTGTCACACTGGAGTTTAACTATACCACTCCTTGATTTCTTCAGCTGAGCCTTTCTACTGCTGCTTACTACTGAGTTATGTATTGGTTTGTCTTGGGACAGGTGGAAAAGCATTTGATATGTCTATATGTGGCTTTCCTTTTAAAAAAGGAGAGGGGGGGAAAAAAAGAAAGCTAGACGTAAAGACTCAAAAGTTGAGGCTGATACATAATCCTAAGTGGACTCTGTTTTGCCTTGTTGAAGGATAAGATCAGTTCAGAATGTTCTAGAGTCTGCGATATGCTGCTTGTTTGCCTTTGAGTACAAACAAACAAACAAAAAAATCACCATCACTTTAACTTGTTTGTGCTGCTTTTATGAACAACAGTACAGTCAAACTTCCAGTTTTGACCTGGGTACAACAAAGCATGCGACCTGATCTAGGTGAACCTGCTTCTGCAGGAGGGTTGGACTAGATGATCTCTAAAGGTCCCTTCCAACCCCTACCATTCTGTGATTCTATGTTATGGTAAAACTCCTGTTTTTTCCTGCCTCTTTTCTAGTGATTCCTCAAGAGGTAGTAGAAGAAACCATAGCATCCCCTTGTTGACTCGACATGATGACAGTGAATATGCATGTACTTTTCATTCTGTCTTTGTGTTTCTTCTTTTACCACAGTGTTTGTAACCGGTGATGATACTGGAAGAGTGGAAAAAGTGTTACCACGTTCTCTGAAAGCCCTGGCTTGAGTCCCTTTTGAGATTTGATCTGTTCTCCATTTGAGAAGCCTATTATTTCTTTCCTGTTTGTGATGCCACAAATACAAAAAAGCTAGGAAAATGAGGTGTGGTTTGTTGCTTTTCTTTTTTCCTCTGTTCTAAGCACACAGCATGTCTATGTTGGTACCAATAACTGTGTATGAAAGTATTGTGTATTCTGTGCTGCAATATGATGATGTATTCTACTAGTATGAACTCAGTCATCTAATTGCTAGTAAATTGCAAGTCATAAACAGAACTCTCCAATGAATCCTGATAAGAGCTCAGTTCTTAGCTAGAAATTGTATGGGGAGCTACTATGCTAGAAGCTTTAACACAGTTTATTGGAAGTATTGTTCATATCACTTTTCCTGTAAAAATGTGCTGCAAACTCTGCTTTGGCAGTAGCTTTTAACTGGAGACTTGGTATTAGCAGAGCTGACTCCACATGGCTTGTGTCCATGTACAACATGGCTAATGACTATGAAAAACATACCTAAAACTTATTAGCTGAACGAAAAATGTCCTGTCACACCTGCCAGAAATAAAAGGAGTAAACCATTGTACACCATAATGAAATAATGTTAATCAGCATCCAATTTGTCCGACAGTTTTTCCTGTGAGTGGAAGTTCTGGAATAATGGCAAGGCTATATGTGGGGGTTTTTTCCCTCTCTAAATTAACATAAATGGTTATCTGATAAGTGTAGTGAATGCTGTGTGATCTGCATTGTATTGTTTGCTGAAAATACAATACAGCAGAGAGGAAACAGTCTCAGAGGTTCCTGGAGTGTATGGAAGAAAACTTCCTGACACAGCTGGCGGGGGAGCCAGCAAAGGAGGGCACCCCACTGGGCCTGGTGTTTGTGAACAGGGAAGATCCTGTGAGTTATGTAATGTTGGAAGCCGTCTTGGGCACATGATACAGTTCTTGGTCCTTGGAGAACAAAGGATGGAGGTCGACAGAGCTGCCACCTTGGACTTCCGGAGGGTAGATTTTGGCCTTGGAAGGCAGTCTTGAAGGGCAAAGGAGTCCACGAAGGCTGGAGATTCTTCAAGAGTGCAATGTTCAAGGTGCAGGAATAAGCTGTCCCCATGTGCTGAGAGATGAGCTGCTGGGGAGGAAGACCACCCTGGCTGAAGAGAGACTTTGAACTAGAACTCAGGAGAAAAAGGAGAGTCTATGACCTTTGGAAGAGAGGGTTGGCAACTCAGGAGAACTGCAGGGGTCTTGTGAAGTATGCAGGGAGAAAATTAGAAGGACCAAAGCCCAGCTAGAACTTAAATCTAGCTACTGCCATAAAACAAACAAAAAAAAAGGTTCTGTAAATATATTAGCAGCAGCAGGCAAGTTAATTAGAATCTCCATCCTGTATTGAATATTGGAGGAATCATAATGCCAAAGAACGAGGAAAAGGCTGAGGTACTTAATGCCTTCTTTGTCTTAGTCTTTAATCGTAAGACCAGTTGTTCCCCCTGAGCTGGAACATGGGGCCAGGGATCAGAATGAAGCCCCCATAATTCAAGGGGAAAGGGTTAGTGGACTGCTTCACCACTTAAGACACACAGGTCTGTGGGGTTGGATGGGATCTGCTGGAGGGTACTGAGGGAACGGGCAGAAGTGCTCCCCAAGTGACTTTCCATCATTTACCAGCAGTCCTGGCTGGCTGGGGAGGTGCCAGTGGACTGGAGGTTAACAAAGGTGTCACCCATCTACAACAAGAGCTGGAGGGAGGAGCTGGGGAACTACAGAGCTCTCAGCTTGACCTTGGTGCTGGGGAACATTATGGAGCAGATGATCTTGATTGCCACCACATGGCATGTACAGGACAAGCAATGATCAGGCCCGGTCAGCAAGGTCTGTGAAAGGCAGGGCCTGTGTGACTGCCCAGACCTCCTGCGATAAGGTGACCCACATAGCGCATGAGGGAAAGGCTCAGGGTTTTCTACCTGGACTTTAACAGAGCCTTTGACACCATTTTCCCCAGTGTTCTCCTGGAGAAAGTGTCTGCCCACGGCTTGGACAGGTTTACTCTTCACTGGGTAAAATTTGTCTGCATGGCTGGGCCCAGAGAGTGGTGAGGAATGGAGTTAAATCCAGTTGTTGGCCGGTCACCAGTGGTGTGCCCCAGGGCTCAATGCTGGGGCCTGTTCTGTTTAGTGTCTTTATCAATGACCCAGAGGAGGGGATCAAGTGCACTCAGTGAGTTTGCAGATGACACCAGAGTGTTGATCTGCTTGAGGACAGGAAAGCTCCTCAGAGGGACCTGGCCAGGCTGGATCAATGGGCTGGGGCCAATTGTATGAGGTTCAACAAGGCCAAGTCCTGTATTGGGGGTCACAACAACCCCATGAAACACTATGGAGTAGAGTGTTTGGAAAGCTGCCTGGAGTAAGAGGACCTGAGGGTGCTGGTCAACACCCAGCAACATGAGCCAGCAGTATAGCCAGGTAGCAAAGAAGACCCTTGTCATCCTGTCTCACCGTCAGCAGGACCAGGGAAATGATTGCCCTCCTGTACTCGGTGCTGATGAGGCCACACCTGAAATACTGTGTTCGATTTTTGCACCCCTGACTACAAGAAAGACACTGAGGAACTGGAGCGTGTCCAAAGAAGAACAGGGAAGCTGGTGGAGGGTCTGGAGAACAAATCCGAAGAGGAGCAGCTGAGGGAACTGGAGTTGTTCAGCCTGGAGAAAAGGAAGCTGAAGGGTGATGTGATCACTCTCTACAACTACCTGAAAGGAGGTTGTGGTGAGTTGGGTGTCCATCTCTTCTCCCAAGTAATGAGTGATAGGACAAGAGGAAATGGCTTCAAATTATGCCAGGGGAGGTTTAGATTGGATATTAGGAAAACTTTCTTCCCTGAAAGGATTGTGAAGAACTGAAACGGGCTACTCAGGGAAGTGGTTGAGTAACCGTTCCTGGAGGTATTTAAAAGATGTGTAGATATAGCACTTAAGGACCTGGTTTAGTGATGGACATGGCAGTATCAGGTTTATAGTTGGACTTGGTGAACTTAAGGGTCCTTTTCCAACCTAAATTGATTCTGTGGTTCTATATTATCATATCTTTTCCTTTTGTTTCTTGGATTAAAGGGGGGAAAAAATGAAGTCAACAGTGTTCTGTCATATGGTGTGCATTTTGATTTATCACTGTTAAGTTTTCCCTCTCTCTCTGTGCATGTGGAGTTGGGGCAGTTTCCTTCCTCCCCTTCTCAAACATAATAGCATGAAATGTTGTGCTCATCAGATTTTTCTGATGTTCCTGATCCTGGCTATAGCTTGTGCACATTGCTACATTAAAGTGGTCTTTCAGATAGATCTTGAAAAGCATGATAGACACTTGGGAGGCAGTGAATTAAATGAGTTGGGCAAAATTGTTACAGAAGGTGGTAGCAGATTGTCTTTGTATCGCAGGGCATTGCTGAGTGAGTGGCAGATTCTCTTCTGAACTGCTAGAGAGTGGAATAGCAGGAGCAGAACTGAGAATCACTCTAAAATTACACTATTTATTTTGTAGGGAAAAAAACCCCAACTCTGCTATCCTTATCTCCCTCCCCTCCAACCACTGAATTGTAATGCAGAAACATCCTTTCTTTGCCTTTGAGTCTCCCATTTACTGTGGGAATGCATAAAGAGACCGTTACTGACGGAGGGTTGTTTGGTTGGCTTTGGTGATGTGCCAGAGAGGTCCACTGCAGTGTGATGTTCTGCATCTCTGCCCTTCTGACTGGAGTCAGCATCATGTTTAGTGCAGTTTACGGAGCTCAGTGGTGGTTCTTGTCTTCTGGTCTTTTTCCCTTTTGCTCTGGTGTACTCTCCTACATTTGGTACCTTCTCATATTCCAGTTATTAGAGAAAAATCCGTTATCTTTCTTGAATTGCTCAGTTGAGCACGTGGGTTTTTAACAAATGATGGTAATATCCTGCAAGTAGGATATAGAAATTTGACTTGCATTTGATTTGTGTGTTTCCTTGTCTTTTTGCTTTGCAGAAACATAGTTTACTCTATGCTTGAAAGGTAGGATTTGGGGAAAAACAAAGGGGTGTATGTATGTGTGTGTATATATATATATTTATATATATATAAATATATAAAGAAATAGAATAGTACTGCTGGAAGTGGAAAAGGAAGGGGAAGAGGTGAACTGTTTGTGTAGTCTACAGTTTAAAAGCCTGTAAAAGCTGGTGGAAAAAGATGTCTCGAGTGAACTAAATGTGAACAGGTGGAATTAGGAAATTAGGAAAAACTTTTTTGCTTATCCACAGAACTGTGTTTGCTCTTCTGAAGTAAGCTAAGGAGTAAGGTCCTTTTGCCCAGTTGGTTAACTAGACAGAGAGAATGAAGTCAGGAGCAATTCTCGAAGTAAAAGTGTATCACTTATTTGTGTTGTCATCTTTCTATCTGAAACAAAGTAGTGAACTTTCGAGGTTTTTGTTGAATGTTTGACTCTAAAAGAGTTAAGAGAGGAAACAATATCTCCTGTTTATGTTCTTGTAATGAACTCTAGGAAGATGTTAGCATTATGGAGAGATTATATAAACTCTATCATGTATACCTCATGTTAATTGTCCCTCTTTAGAATCATAGAATGGTAGGGGTTGGAAGGGACCTTTAGAGATCATCCAGTCCAATGCCCCTGCAGAAGCAGGTTCACCTAGATCAGGTTGCATAGGAACATGTCTAGGTGGGTCTTGAAGACCTCCAAGGAAGGAGACTCCACAACCCCTCTGGGCAGCCTGTGCCAGGGCTCCATCACCCTCACGGTGAAATAGTTTTTTCTTATTTTTAAGTGGAACTTTTTGTGTTCCAGCTTCATCCCATTACCCCTTGTCCTGTTACTATCTACTATAAAAGGAGGCACAATGGAGAAAGAAACAGTGGAGTCTTCAGGTTTTGTGTTTTCTCCCGAGTGTATGGGATGAATGACTGTAGGACCTCAAGTTTAACAGAATGATGGAGCTGATTCTTAAGAGTGGTGGACCACATAAAGCTCCCTCTGTCTTACTTTGAAATCTCAACTCTAGCATTTCCAAAACTCATGCTCAGAGTGCAGCATCTTTGTTGTCTTCCACTAATCCATTTTTATAGAGGTGTCATTTCTTCTCTGGTGCTGAGTTCATCCCTCCTCTTTGTTTTCAACTGCTGACTTTCTTCTTACATGCATAAATTCTGACACTGTCTGAGGTGTGTTAGAAGTTAAACCACATTACATGCATAAAGTTGTCATGAAGGAGCCCTTCTGGAATATTTACATTGACTTCACACTTAAGTGCTTTAAGCTAAGACTTAATGATACAGGAATTCTAAAAAGTACAAGCTTAAGGAGTTCTTAACTGCTCCAGTGCTGCAGTATGCTGCCTCATCTCTGTTATTTGTTGGTTAATGCCAGTATAACTACAGTGAGATGGTTTGAGAAACTGGTCCAATCTGAGAAATCCAAAGAAAACCTGGAGTGCTGGGGTGGGAGTGAGAACCTTGAGGATGGGAAGGAACTCCTTCCTTCAGTGCTGCCTCTGAACTTGACTTTTTATTGAATCACTTAATACAAAATAACTTTGTACATTTATTCTGAAATGTTTCTCCTGTCCCCCTGTAACTGACTGTAGTCTGAGCCATTCCCTGCTAGTCTCTCTTAGGAGACAGCACTGAAATTGTAGGAATTGGTCTGCTTCAGCTTTTGGCTTCAGAATGAGGGAGATGCTGTGAAATTCAAAGGGCAGAGGAATAAGCAAAGTGATGTGCAGAGCTTATAGGTTGTAGGAGATGAGGATAAATGTCAGAGAGGATTGTTGGGTTTTTTTAGTGTGAAAAATCTTTAAAATGCTTGGATTTTTAAATCTCTTTTTTTGGACATGAGTTCAGTTACTTATGTTAGAGAAAACCCTTGTTTTTTTGAGGTTTTTTTTTTTGGTCATTCTTCCATAGCAGGAGTATTTGCAAACCTTCCACACCCAAGCTGCTCTTAAATCTGTGTCACTTCAGGGAGATGAAGTGGTGAATTGATAGGAAGAGTGATAATCTTGACTAGGGAAACTTGGGAGTTTTATGGTGCGTAGCTAAATTTCTTACGTTATATTAAAGGAACAAAAATAATCTGTAAGAAGGTTGGAGGACATAAATTTGAGTACAACTTTTCCTCAATTGGATGATTCTTTTTTGACTTGTTGGTTTAAGCAGACTGAGGTTATATTTCTACCTGATTTTTCATGTTGTTATGTATATTGTAACTAGGTGGTATTATCCTCGATGATGGTTTTATCCCAATCAATGGATTGGATTCTTGTGTACAGTGCATAACCTGTATTGTAATAATGCTTGCATATAACTGGTAGAGATTTTGTGTTAATGTACTTCATTTGCTTTGAGGAGTTCCCAGGAGTCGTAGTTACAGGCTCATTGCACCAGGCATTGTAAAACAGAATAAAAAGACTTAATTGTGTAGACTACATTGAATAGAAAAGAAAGACATGTATTACAGGTAATATTAAATATGACCTAAGTATTCATCTTAGCAACTTGTCATAATTTGAAGAGATAATGCATTTAAGACTTTAAAGGCAGGGCCTACTACTCAGTATGAACAAATTATAAAAGATAATTAAATATAATGTGTTAGGGTTTTTAATTTTTTTTTTTTACTGCTGTATAGTTCTGAGTATTTTTGGAACTGGATTAATTTCTGCAATGAGAGTGAGGGCATGGACAGATAGAACCTGGCAACCCTGCTCACACTTTACCTCTTGCAATAAATCGTTGACTTCTCTTCATTGTCTTCAACATTGCAATGCAGAAGGTAAAGGTTTGGTGAGAGTAGTGATGCCTTCACTGAACCTCCTGTCTCACATGCCTGAGAAGGTGAAGAGCAGATCAGAAGCTGTCCTTGAAATGGTTGCTCAGGTCTTGCTGTATTGCCAAACTAAACGTGATGTTTGGAGATATGAACACGGGTGAATCTGCAGTAAGAGGCATGTAATGAGTTGCCAAGCTTTTCAGAAGGTTAGTGAATTGGGGTAGGATGTACAGTCAGCTGATCTGCAGCTTGGAGAATTCAGTATTGTTTTCATTTTGGTGGTGGGAGAAGCGTTGTTTGACTGCTCTGTAAAGATGAAGAGCTTTTTAAATATGAACTTCTGATTTCAAGTGCACTTCAGTAGCCATGCCACTTAGGCAGTTCCTGCTGTGTCCATTTTGCTGGTACAGATGTTTTTGTATAACGATACAGAGAATTGAGTCTGTCAGTTCAGAACTGGCTCTTCTCCCTTGTAGAGTTGTTTCTCGACCGTATCAGTTCCCTGATTTGACTTGCTGCATGAATGGCTGCGTCAGCACCGTGGAAGAGACTGGACCTCTTAAGCTAGTGCAATGAAGACTGACACTATATGAAACCAAAATAGATGTTTTAATCTTTGACATAAAATGGAATCTGATTCATTTGCTTAAGTTCTTATTAAAATACCTGTAGCTCTTAAAGAGTTGGATAACTGTCAGCTCTCAATTAGTGGATTTTTAAAAGCCATATAAGCGTATCTGTGCTGTGAACTGAGGCTGAGAACCAATGTCATAATAAAGTCCAAAATAATTCTGATGAACTTTGGTCATTAGCTATATTTCTAGAAATATATGTGTTCACAGCAGCACAACTTCAGTACCAGCTTACAACAAAACTTTGTTCTTGTCAGATTTCTTTCTACGTCTTTAAAGAACATGAGTTTAACAGCACACTTCACTCAAATTTCAGGACAACAGTGCAAATGGTATTTTAGTTCTGCTCACATGGTGAGTAAGGAAGGCTTGCAGATGCAAAACATCTGATCAAGTATTTTTAATTTGGTGTTATTGAAGTGTTTTTTGAAAAAACAAAACATTTTGGGGATGGGGAAGAAATCAGTCAAATAGCCGCCATGTGATTATTTTTTGTTTGCTTAAAGGATACCTTCTAGTGTAGTAGTTAAGTACTCCATGTATGTCTGTTCATGTCTCCCCTGTGAGACAGGAGGATGCAATGACTCAGGCTTAATAAAATTTTCTGTGGCCACTTAGGGAAATATATGAAATAAGGAGTGAATGTGGATCTTATCTAGCACAATAATCCCCAGAGCATTCCCCTCTCTCAAGTGACAAAGCTCACTGTGTTCCTTCTGCTGCGCTCATCTGTTCTTCACCCATTCTGTGAGAAACACTTCCTTAATTGTTTGGATTTAAGCTCATCTATTCTGACTTTCTAAAAAGCTGTACAGACATTTTGATAAAGAAGACATAGTGTCTCTGTGAAATTATGTAAATGAGTTACAATCCCCTTGGCCAAACTTTTAACTCATTTGAGTAATCTTTTGATAAAGTTTCTCATTGGGCAGAACAAAATTCAGGGTTGGGGTTTTTTTTGTCACGACGAGTATTAGTACTAATTTGCAAGACATGTTGCTAATATGTGTTATTATTAGACACTTAAGCGTGAGTAGCAACTACATATGGGTGTTTTTAAGACATGCTGTGACTTTTTTAGAATGTAAAATTCAGTTTCCAGTAAGAGAATATTCCAGTTTTAAGTTTGGTTTGTATATACTATCCAAGATTATCTACTTCATTTTATCTATTTCAACAGATCCTGGCACTTTCAGTGAAAATTAATTGTATAGTGTTTAAACTTTGAGTGATATGCTAGAGCTTCTTTGATAAAATAAATGAAAATGGGTTGGTGAGAGACAGATTTGATTGCAATTTTCACCAGAAATGTGGTGGTGAATAAGACAATATCAGAGTTTACCATGTCTTAGATCATTCCATTTATTTGTAGTATGCAAAAGTAACTTTTAATAAAGCAGAATCTGGAACAGCTTTATAGAAAGCTGTAAAGAAAATCTGTTTGCTGTTCAGGGTAACCACAACTTTGTGGAGGAAGTGGGCAGTGAGTATTACTGCTTGGACAAACCAATGACCTTTTGAAGTGCTGGCTGTCTTCATTTTGCTTCCATATCACACCTAGGACTGGAAACTAAAATTGTCTTTTCTTTTAGAAGCACATCAAATGTAGAAAAAATAAGTTATATCCGTTACTTTAAATGCAATCTTAAGTTTAATCCTTAAGTTAATTTACTTGTGGCATAGCTGATTTGCCTTCTACTTAAAAGCAGCAGGCAGAGTAATGTTCGTCCATTTAAATTTAAGAAAAAACTCTTTCACTGTTGAGGTGAGGGAGCCCTGGCACAGGCTGGCCAGAGGGGTTGTGGAGTCTCCTTCCTTGGAGATCTTCAAGACCCACCTGGACATGTTCCTATGCGACCTGATCTAGGTTGACCAGGTTCTGCACGGGGGGTGGACTGGATCTCTAAAGGTCCCTTCCAACCCCTACCATTCTATGAGTCTATGAAACAAGATTATTCTACTCCCAGCCATTGCTTAGGTATGCGGGTAATAACTGTACCTGCAGAAATGAGGGTTTGCAACTTGACTTTGACAACAGAAATAACACTTTCAGTACTTGGAAACCTTTTTGTACAGTTTTTCAGGCTTAATTCAGATCCTAGGGGTTGTTTACTTACAAGTTATGCTGAGTTGCTCATATTCAAGTTCTGACTAGGTGGCATTTTTTTCTTTGCGGGTGTACTCTACTACTTTAAGAAGATGTGAAGAAGGACAAAAATGGTAATTTTTTCTGTTTTGTATGGATTGTGACTAGAAATGGCTATGGAGATGTATATGTAGCTCTGTGATTTGCACAGCATTTAGCAAAGAAGCCTGGCCGTTCTCTAAAATCCTCACTTGTTTGTGTACATTTTTTGACTATGAAAAATGCTATCTTACTGTTTGTCACCTGCCTGCAACTACATTTTCTTTCCTGATAAGCATGCTAGGAAGTGAGAGGTCTTTGACAGATCACTGAATATATATTGCATTTGACTGCTGCCTGAGACTTCTCTGCACAGATGGGTCACAGTAGTCAGCCCAAATCTAAAGAAAATTTAACAAAGCAGAAAGACCTCACTTATGTCCTAGAGAATGAAGCAATGTTGGTTTGTTTCCTCCTTTATAGGCCTATCATTAAGAATTAAGCGTATTAGCACAGTATTTTGAGTCTTACCTCACTTGGTTTTGAGCTGTCTGTCTGTAGTGATGCACTACTATGCTGGCATCAGTGTTACATGGGAATGTCTGGGCAGCTGTCCTGTATTTGGCCAATCTTTAATCATCAGGACAAAAAAGTTTTAAGGATTTCTATGGGTTTTGAAAACCTAGCATAGTATGTTACAGAAGATGTTTTCATGTGGTAATCTTGGTGTGTTAATTAGCAGTGGTTGGGAGCAGTCTCATGCATGCCATTGACTACTGTTTGGTAGTCTTACAGTAGGATCACCATGCAGTAGCTCCTGGTTTTGAGGAACTCATATGTTAGAGAAGTTCTACAAAGTGGTTTTGACAATTAAACAAGAAACAAAACCTGTATTGTAGGTGTGCTTAAAAAATAAGTTCACTTGGAAAAGATAAACTGAAGGACTACCTGAAATACCTTCAGGTGTTTCACAGGTAAGTCTGAGACATGGTTAAGAGGACTTGCTGTTCTCTTTCTTCAAGACTTACATGCAGCCGTTTTATAAGTGAGGCTGTTTCTTTACCAGCCATGCAAGCTTGTGATACACTTTCTTTGTTCCTAACAGGTTGAAGGCAAATTTTGGTTACTGTGCTATTTGGGAAGGTGCAGAGTGAAACAGCTTAGCCTCGTGAATGTAGTCTGTAATCTCTAGATGGAATATGCTTAGACGGCTCTACAGCCACAGGCTATAAATACCTGAGGAGAATCTTGAAGCTTTATTGAAAGAACTGGATGTACATCTAGTGAGAGTGTAGGTGTGACAATGGATTATTGAAAGCAGTGCAAGAATCTTTCCTTTTGAATAAATACATTAAGGCTTTGTGTGTTTTTGTTGTGTTGGAAAAGACCAAACCAAAATGTGTGTGATTTGTGACTGTTAACAGAGCTCTTCTTTGGAGGCAGAGTTTTGCCCCTTACGCTAGGGATGGGATTACATATGTATACTACCGTTATGGAGCTCTATGTGATTGTGTTGTAGTCTCTAGTCAGCAGCTGATGTATAATCCTCTTGAGTTCCTCCATGTGGAGGAGTCTGTACAAGCTAAAGTGTTTTCTTTAAAGGCTTCCAGTAAAATTTCAATCAAGTGTATTTTTTTTTTCCTGTGGATCTAGGTAGACTCTGAAGACGTCATCTGTTTGAACATATTTTATTAACAAGGTTTGCCCATGGTATTATTCTTGGTGGTTTTGCTGAGAACACAGCACTTAGATCCAAGCACTTTACAGCGCTGCTGTTATTAAGAAAGGTTATTACAATAGTAATGGTAATAGTCCTGTATTTATAATACGGTAATGATAGGAAATGTGTTATGTGTCTCAATGTTATCAATGATGTAATGGATTGAAGCAGCTCCTATATTTTCTTACACTTGTTACTAATGCCTTGTTTTGGCTGCTGTTCTACTGGTGATGTACTTGGACTCCTTGTAAGATAGTCAAAGCATCTGTAGGAGGCATGAAAACTAAGAGCATTTGCTTAGGGCACCAGTAACTTTAAGTTCTTCTGATGAAAACTGTATAATAATTTGTCAGTGTAAAATCCAAGATTGTCTTTGGTGTTTTGTTTTTCTTTAAACAAATAAGAAACTGTTCTCCCTGTTTTGAGTTAGCATATACATCTTCTGGACTAAATAAATACTATGTGATTGCATGAGTGTATGGAGAATAGGAATTTGTGCCTCAGGTTGACCTTTACTAGATCTCTGTTCCTAAAGGTACCTGAATGGTGTTTCTGTTTCATTGTGTAGTTAAAATGAATCTTTTTGTTCCAACAGTGAGGAAATGTGAAGGATGTTTCCTAGCATTGTTAACATATGTTAGCAGTTTTCAGGCCTTTGTTAGTATTTTTACAGAAGAGTTAATGTCATCAGTGATGAAAGTTTTTTTATGATGTAAGGCAAAAGAGGCTTCCTGAGACCTTGTTCAGACTTTGGCTTAAGTGGAGCTTATTTTGGATATTTAAATGTTAGTCTGAGATTCTGTGAAAGACTGAGCCTATGATGAGGATGGAAGTGTTGCTTTCACAAGAAGAGGATAAAAACCACGGGACTGCCAGGGCGTGCACGCAGTGTCACAGCACGTGAATGTTACTGATTGCAGAACCCCAAACTGCTTATCTAGAGAACCTGCTTTCTAACAGCTGCCAGTTGCAGTAGATGTTCCCTTACCTTTAGTTTCGTGACTTCCTTCTATTTCTATGTATGTTTTCTTTCCTGTTTTTTTTTTATTCTGCATCATTTTTCATTGTAACAGTGAGTCATAGAAAAAGGAAGAAAGGAGCTTGCATTAGGTACCCCAATTTTGAGGACAGGAGCTTCAAACTCATGAAACATCAAAAGGAATAATTCAGAAAAAGGAGGAATTTATCCATAAAAAGCCTAAACTGAACAGATTGTCATGGAGTAGCATTCATAGAAATGTTATTCATGTGGTATATGTTGTCTTTAAAATGCTAAGAAAGCGGTAGTTTAGCAGAACAGCAGACCTCTCTTGTAGATGACACTTAAAATATTAGAGTATAAGATTAAAATGGCAGTAAAGTTGACTTCCTAGAAGGAGACAGACAGAATTGAAAGTATTAACAATTTGCAAGTTCCCTTCTGATTCTAGTAAGTGTTTCGATAGTATTCTTGTGGACACGAAGGTGCATGAACCAGGGCTATAGCATAAAGAATGCCTTTTAGTTAGCAGAGAGGGATTGTGGAAATGCCTTACAGTGGCCTTTTGTGTGTGTTCTGTAGCTTGTATGCACGAACAGATAGTAGAAACCCAGTTTATAACCACAGTGCCTTTCTGAAAGACCCTGACAGTAGAGTGAGAGCCTTCTGTATATAATAATACATATTAATAAGAAAGATAAGTTTTCAGAGGCAGATGGGAAAAGAGCACAATGCCAGACATTGCCTGCATCTCCTCATTTGTGTGCTTGTTCTCTTGGGACTCTTTGGTGATCTTCGACTTGAACAAAACTTTTAAGTGCAAAACTAGACTTTGGTTCTGAGTGGATTCAGTTGAATGTGATAAACACAAAACATGGTTAAGTGAGAAAACAGTGCAGGCATGTCTTCCAGGAAGTCTCCCAAGCTGAAGAGATAGGTTCTGTTTCCTGGAAAACTCTGAGCATTGTCTTCACTTGTATTTAAAGGAAGGAATCTGTCCAGGTGGCTTTATCCCGTTTGTTTTCAGGAAGGAAAAACCACAAGGCATTTCAGAAATGAAATGCTTTTGTGGCCTCTTGATTTTATTTATTTACATAGTTTTTAAAAGGACTGTGTGTGTGCATTCATAACCATCCTTTCCTTAATGTGTCAAGGGATGTGTCAAGTTTTTTCAGAGGGATTAGTCAGGGTCTCCGGACAATTTTGCAGCTGTGGTCTAGTCCTTGAGGATGAGTCGTGATTCCATACTGAATAATAGATTGAAGAAGGTAGGAGAGCCTTCCTGAAGTGCATTTACTAAATAGTTGATTGTGTAAATGTAGGTGATCATACACAGTATTCCAAAATACGAATTCTGACTGACAGATACGTTAAGTTTCATTCAAAGTAATGTAAAGGTGCTGAGAGATTGTTGCAGAACCTTTTGCTCAAATAGAATGGACTTGTTCTGACTTTCCGAATCTTTTAAAACAAAGCATACTGGGGGTATAAAATACTGTGTTTTGTCTTGCTGTGTTTTCACCAATAAACATCACTGGAGTAGTAAGGAACAGAGCATGGTGCAGATGTCTTAAGGGTGTACTGGTGCCAGTTCGTTCACAAATTCCCATAGATCCTTTTCAATGGATTATCTTGGTTTGAGCTTTGGTCAGTTCTATCTTGAATGTTTTCTAATAGAGGTCTTCCCCAAAGTGAAACGTAGGCCTTGCACATCATTCCTATGAGATCCAAGTGTGGCTTGAGAGCACTGTAAGGTTCTTGTTGTTGCACGTCTAAATATGATAGCAAAATACTTGATTACTCCCAGTGTTAGCCATAGAGAACAGCTGGAAGGTAAGGATCATTCTCCTTCGCTTTGCAAAATATTGTTGAAAGCAGGTTTCTTCAGGGGCACATAAACGGGCTCAGTAGATGACTGTGGGGAAATACTGATGCTGAAAGTGCACTTGAACAAGTATCAGGCTACCAACTTGTATTTTCTTGAAAGTGAATGGTTTCTCTTGCTTGTGCTGCCTAGAAGGCAGGAAAGTTGCAAGAAGAGGGGGCAAATATACATTGGGGTACCAGAAAGTAGGAGGCAAATACAGAATACTATTACAGCAGCGGTATTAGTGTGACTGGAAGATGTGGATGCTACACCTTTCTCTTTTTTTCTCTTTCTCCCCATTTAGGAGGGCTTTCAAGCTGCTGCTCTGCTGCTGAACAGCATGCAGTCCTTTCGGGAGCAAAGTAGTTACCACGGAAACCAGCAGAGCTACCCGCAGGAAGTGCACGGTTCATCCCGACTGGAAGAGTTCAGCCCCCGCCAGCAGGCCCAGATGTTCCAGAGCTTCGGAGGAGGTGCTGGCAGTGGACGTCGTGGAGCAGCAGGAGCCTCTACAGCAATGCCTGGTGAGAGCTCCGGCCATCAGAGCTACCAAGGTTTCAGAAAAGAAGCAGGAGAGTTTTACTACATGGCTGCCAACAAAGATCCAGTGGCGTCAGGAGGGCAGCAGCCACCTCAGCGCAGGCCTTCTGGACCAGTGCAGAGCTATGGGCCCCCTCAAGGGAGTAGCTTTGGGAGTCAATATGGGAGTGAGGGACATGTGGGCCAGTTTCAAACACAGCACTCGAGCCTCGGGGGTGTATCCCACTATCAGCAGGATTATACTGGCCCTTTTTCTCCAGGGAGTGCGCAGTATCAGCAGCAGGCTTCTAGCCAGCAGCAGCAGGTGCAGCAGCTGAGACAGCAGATCTATCAGTCTCATCAGCCTTTACCCCAGGCTTCCAGCCAGTCTGCTTCTAGCACCTCGCACTTGCAGCCAATGCAGCGTCCATCCACCCTGCCCTCCTCAGCTTCTGGGTACCAGTTACGAGTGGGTCAGTTCAGCCAACACTATCAGCCACCTTCGTCGTCCTCTTCTTCCTCTTTCCCCTCCCCGCAGCGTTTTGGCCAGTCAGGACAGAATTACGACGGAAGCTACAGTGTGAATTCCGGGTCCCAGTATGAAGGCCATGCCGTGGGTTCCAACGCACAGGCATATGGGACCCAGTCAAACTACAGCTTTCAGACTCAACCGATGAAAAGCTTTGAGCAGTCTAAGCTACCCCAGAGCGGGCAGCAGGGGCAGCAGCAGCAGCAGCAACAGCACCCGCCTCAGCACGTCATGCAGTATTCAAATGCTGCCACCAAGCTCTCTCTTCAAAGCCAAGTGGGACAGTACAGCCAGACTGAAGTTCCTGTAAGGTCGCCGATGCAGTTCCACCAAAACTTCAGTCCGATCTCTAATCCGTCTCCTGCCGCGTCTGTGGTTCAGTCTCCGAGCTGCAGCTCCACCCCATCTCCGCTCATGCCAGGTGGAGAAAATCTCCAGTGTGGGCAAGGCAACATGTCCATGAGTTCCAGAAACCGCATCCTGCAGATGATGCCCCAGCTTAGTCCTACACCATCTATGATGCCAAGCCCCAATGCTCACGCTGGGGGATTCAAGGGGTTCGGGCTGGAAGGACTGCAGGAAAAAAGGCTGACGGATCCGGGGCTGAGCAGCCTGAGTGCTCTGAGTTCTCAAGTGGCCAATCTGCCCAACACAGTCCAACACATGTTGCTCTCGGATGCCTTGGCACCTCAGAAAAAAAGCTCCAAAAGGTCATCCTCTTCAAAGAAGGCTGACAGCTGTACCAACTCAGAAGGCTCCTCCCAGGCAGAGGAACAACTCAAGTCTCCCCTGGCAGAGTCCCTTGACGGTGGCTGTTCCAGTAGTTCAGAGGATCATGGGGAAAGGGTGAGACAGCTTAGTGGCCAGAGCACTAGCTCAGACACCACTTACAAAGGGGGTAACTTAGAGAGATCCAACTCTTCACCAGCACAAGGCTCTCAGAATGAGCCATCAAAACTCAGCAGCAGCCCTGCAGCTAGGGAAGATGTGGCCTCCCCTGATGGGAAGGAAGCTGTGGTGGCTGTGGAAAATGCCCCAAAAGTCAACGAAAAGGCAGTTGGAGTGATTGTCTCCCGGGAAGCCATGACAGGAAGAGTAGATAAGTCAGGTGGACAGGATAAACCTGCACAGGATGATGCTCCCACAACGACTCAGGCACCAGCTAGTGCTAGTGGAGCAAAAGAAGCAGGCACTCAGCCAGAAACTCAAGGAGGTAGTAAAGGGAGCAAAAGTGGAGATAACACTAACCATAACGGAGAGGGGAACAGCCAGCCTGGTCATGCAGTCGTGGGGCCAAGTTTTCCTGCAAGAACAGAATCTTCTAAATCTCCTGGCAGTTTAAGATACAGTTACAAGGATAATATAGCAGCTGGCATACAGAGGAGTATTGGTGGCTTTCCACAGTATCCTGGCCAAGAAAAAGGAGATTTTCCAGGGCACAGTGAGCGCAAAGGCCGGAATGAGAAGTTTCCCAGCCTCCTACAGGAGGTCTTACAGGGGTACCACCATCACCCAGACAGAAGGTATTCTAGAAATGCACAGGAGCATTCTGGGATGGCTGGGAGTTTGGAGGGAGCCATGAGGCCCAATATCCTAATTAGTCAGACCAATGAATTGACCAATAGAGGCCTCTTAAATAAAAGCATGGGGTCTCTCCTGGAAGGCCCTCACTGGGGTCCCTGGGATAGGAAGTCTAGCAGCGCAGCTCCTGACATGAAGCAGATAAATCTAGCTGATTACCCTCTTGCTAGAAAGTTTGATGTGGAGTCTCAGTCTTCCGCTCATGAAGCGGGAACGCTCTCAGAGAGGAGATCAGTGATCTGTGACATATCTCCATTAAGGCAACTTGTCAGAGATCCTGGCCCTCACCCAATGGGGCACATGGGTCCCGAGGCCAGAAGCGGAAGGAGTGAACGTCTTGCCCCTGGCTTGAGCCAGTCAGTAATACTCCCTGGTGGTTTAGTGTCCATGGAAACAAAGATGAAAGCTCACAGTGGGCAAATAAAAGAAGAAGATTTTGAACAGTCAAAGAGCTCAGCTAGCCTCAATAATAAAAAAACAGGAGACCATTGTCATCCTGCTGGCATCAAGCATGAATCTTTCCGGGGCAATGCCAGCCCTGGAGCTGCAGTCGCTGATGCTTCAGACTACATTCCCCAGCAGGACAGCAGATCGACGCCGATGAGACGAGCACCTGGCAGAACTGGAAGCAGCAGGGGTAAATCGCCTTCTCAATACCACGATCTTGCTGATAAGCTGAAAATGTCACCAGGCAGAAGCAGAGGCCCGGGGGCAGATCTGCATCACATGAACCCACACATGACGCTATCTGAAAGAGTTAGTAGGGGTTCCTTGCATTCTGCTTACCCTCAGAATTCAGAAGGCCCGTCTTTGGCTTCAGCGTATCACGCAAACGCTAGGCCTCACGCTTTCGGTGACCCTAACCAGAGCTTAAATTCGCAGTATCATTACAAGAGACAGATGTACCAGCAACAGCAAGAAGAATACAAAGATTGGGCAAGCAGCGCTGCTCAGGGTGTGATTGCTGCAGCTCAGCACAGGCAGGAAGGATCAAGGAAGAGCCCAAGACAACAGCAATTTCTGGACAGAGTGAGGAGTCCCTTAAAAAATGACAAGGATGGAATGATGTACCTTCAAGGTAGCTCTTACCACGATACTGGAAGCCAGGAAGGCGGGCGCTGCGTCATGGGGAGTGACGGTACTCCGAGCAAGTGCACCGAATTGAAACACGGCAACCAAAAGTTGCAGCATCATGAGTCTGGTTGGGACCTCTCTCGGCAGACTTCGCCTGCCAAAAGCAGCGGCCCTCTTGGAGCAGCCAACCAAAAAAGATTCTGCCCTCAAGAAAGCGACGGGCGTCGACGAGAGGAATCTGCAGATTTGCCCAAGCCTGGTAACGCCATGCTCAGGCTCCCTGGCCAGGAAGACCAGTCTCCTCAAAATCCGTTAATTATGAGGAGGAGAGTCCGTTCTTTCATCTCGCCTATCCCTACCAAAAGACAGCCACAGGATATGAAGAACAGTGGCAGTGAAGATAAAGGGCGACTGATGGCTTCGGCAAAAGAAGGAGCCGACAAAACTTACAACTCCTATGCCCATTCATCTCAAAGCCAAGATGTTGGCAAGTCGGTTGCAAAGGGAGATTCGTTCAAGGACCTGCCGAGTCCTGATAATAGGAATTGCCCCGCTGTTTCCCTCACAAGCCCGGCTAAGACCAAAATACTACCCCCAAGAAAGGGGCGAGGATTAAAACTGGAAGCTATTGTGCAGAAAATTACATCTCCCAATATTAGGAGAAGTGTTTCTACCAACAGTGCTGAAACTGGTGCTGATACTGTCACTCTTGATGACATCCTGTCCCTTAAGAGCGGACCTGAGGGAGGAAATGCGGCTACACACGGACCAGAGGCTGAGAAGAGAAAAGGAGAAATGTCAGATCAAGTGGGGCCAGCAAGCCAGGATACGGCAGGTGAGATAACTCTTCCAAGGTCTTCGGAAGAGTGGCAAAGCAGCGAAGATGATAAAAACAAGAAGGAGGCCCCTGAAACTGCCAGCGTTGGTAAAGAAGGAGCAGGATCCAGTGCAGCACCACCACCTTCTCAAAAGTCTGGTGGTCAGGGAAGGTCTGATGGATCTGGAAGCGGAGCTGGTACTCTGACCTTTTCCGACTCAAAGCCAATTCCCCCTTCTGGTGTGTTTACTTCTGAACCAAATCCAAAGTCCGAGGAAAAAGATGGAGATGTGACAAACATTTCACCCAAGCCAGACGGTTTCCCTCCAAAGGGGTACTTTCCCTCTGGAAAGAAAAAGGGGAGGCCAATTGGGAGTGTGAACAAGCAGAAGAAGCAGCAGCAGCAGCAACAGCAGCAGCAGCAGCAACTGCCACCGCCCCCACCACCGCCACCAGTACCTTCACAGTCTTCGGAAGGGGGAGGTGGTGGCGAGCCAAAGCCCAAGAGGCAAAGGAGGGAGAGGCGAAAACCTGCAGCTCAGCCACGGAAGCGGAAGCCAAGACGGGCCGCTCCGATTGTAGAGCCTCAAGAACCAGAGATCAAGCTTAAATATGCTACCCAGTCTGTAGATAAAACTGACTCCAAGAATAAGTCCTTTTTCCCTTATATACACGTGGTAAACAAGTGTGAATTAGGCGCTGTGTGCACAATCATTAACGCGGAGGAAGAGGAGCAGAACAAACTGGTGAGGGGTCGGAAAGGACAGAGGTCTTCAACACCCCCTCCTAGCAATGCGGAGAGCAAAGTCCTGCCCACCTCGACTTTCATGCTGCAGGGCCCTGTAGTAACAGAGTCTTCTGTCTTAGGGCATCTGGTTTGCTGCCTGTGTGGCAAATGGGCCAGCTACCGTAACATGGGTGACCTCTTTGGTCCTTTCTACCCCCAGGATTACGCAGCCACTTTGCCCAAGAACCCACCCCCAAAGAGGGCCACAGAAATGCAGAGCAAGGTCAAGGTACGGCACAAAAGTGCTTCTAATGGTTCCAAGACAGATACGGAAGAGGAGGAGGAACAGCAACAACAGAAGGAACAAAGAAGCCTAGCTGCTCATCCCCGCTTTAAGAGGCGGCACCGCTCTGAGGACTGTAGCGGAGCCTCTCGGTCACTTTCAAGGGGAGCTTCTTGTAAAAAAGCAACCACTGACGGTGGCAGTGGTGGTGAAAAGACTCCTTTGGACTCAAAACCCTCTATGCCCACTTCAGAAGGTGGCACTGAGCTGGAGTTACAAATTCCTGAACTACCTCTTGACAGCAATGAATTTTGGGTCCATGAGGGTTGTATTCTCTGGGCCAATGGGATCTACCTGGTCTGTGGCAGGCTCTATGGGCTGCAGGAAGCTGTGGAGATTGCAAGAGAGATGGTGAGTACCTGACCTTGCTATGCAAAATTATTTGTTTTCATTTGCAATGTATATACCATTTGGAATACCATTTTTCCTTGTCCTCCTCTCATGTCTGAAGTGATCATCTTTCACCTTAAATAAATGTTTGATGCTTTTTCTTTTGATGATCTCATTTAGCTCTCTCACATCTGGTCAGACAGATTTTTTTTTCGGGCATCAAAAAAACTGGATGCTGACTACCTACTAAAAGTTCTGGATGTCCAAAGACTTTCTCATGACTACAATGGTCTCTTTTTCTCCTCTTTATCCTGGTAAATAGTTAATATTCCCTAGGGTTCTTCTTGGAGTCATACAGTGAAAGGACAAGTTTCAGCAGACACAAATTGCATTAAAGAAAATTCCAATTCAATATTAGGCAAAAAAAAATTGCTCTGAGGGTGGCCAAACATTGAACTGATGGAGGGGAAACAACAGAGAAGCTGCGGAATATCTATTCTTGGAGACGCACAGATGTGGCTGGGCAAGGCCCTAAGCAATTCACTTTACCTCTGAAGTTGGATCTGGCTTCAAAGTTGGCTCTGCTTTCAGCAGGGATCCCTTCCAACCGAAGTTATTCTGTGACTGTAATACAGATTACACAGCTGTAGGAGCATTTGCAGTCCTGACAGAGTAAGTTGGACAGAGTAGAACTGCGGAGAGTTCTGTAAGCTTTAAGTGAAATGGAATGGGTTCAGCACTGATGAATTAATTGCTGATAATTCACTTTCTCCAAAGTGCGAGGATACAATGTGTGAGAAGAAACATGTAAAAGGAAGGGAGAGCTTTATTCTCAGCTGCTAAGTTGTGGTTGGAGATATTTGCTGTCCTCGATTTTTCTTAGACAGAAGCTGGCACTCAAAAGCCACAGTTATGTGACTTGCTTTGTCATCATCAGTATGCTGCACCTCTTTTGCATAGTGCTCTCTGCCCTGGGCTAGACCATGGAAGAGGCACTAGACAGTGTTTTTCCTCTTGCCTTCCGAGTCTTCCTTTTCTAAACAGTGTTGGGATCCAGTTTTTACCTTCTCTTTGCTGTGTATTGTTACATGCAGCATGCTCCTTTTCTCCCCATGAGCTTTTTTTCTCTTCAGGTTTGATTTCTCGCTCGTTCTGCATTTTCACTCACTGTTCTTTGACAGTAATTACATGCTTCTTTGCCCTAACTTGATTTGGCCTGCATTCTTGTTTCTAGCCTCTCATTAAACAAAGTCAGTTAATTTCATTTGGTTTCCATTGAGCCGTGCCCGCATGCTTGTTCTGATGCAACTGCTGAATTTCTTATCTCTGGTAATTGCAAGGTTTCTTTCAGGATCTCCACCGCTGTTTGGATTCTGCTTGCAATCCGGTCGTGCTTTCTTGTGTCCCGTAGTTCACCAGTACTTTGAGTTTGGATTGCTCTAGCCTGGTTTTCACTTTTTCCTGTTTTCAGGGTGTCTTTCATTTATGATCTTGGTTCTTCTGATAGCACGTGCCTTTTCTTTGAGTTCCTGAACCACCTGAGTTGCCCTCCAGCAATCCATTTAGTGTTCCTTTACCTGCAATGGGGGTATGCCTGGCAGAAGCATGCTGCACTACTAAGCTTTAATCAAGCTTGGCACAGAGTAACCCGTTATCCACAACATTTTTATAAGAGTTTTTTGCATGTTGTTTGACAGCTAGTTCTCTCTCTGCATGGGATCTTGACAACTTTCTGGCTGAATACACTTTGATCTAACGTTTACTACTTTCTTCCAACCATTATGAACATTTTGTCATAAATAGAATAATTCTTTTTTTCCTACTCTTCTTAACCCTTTCATTTGCTCTTATGGCCATACAAGAACATCTCCCTGTCTCCTTTGAAACCTATATCCTTTCTCTCTACCTTCTTCCTTTAATCGCTTGCTCAGCTCCCAGCTTTTCCCTCATAGTACCTGTAGACACAAAAAAAAGAGAAAGTACAAAGTGTTGATGGCTTCTCTTGCCTTTACAACTACCTCTTCATTTCCTTGGCCTTTTTTTCATCTCAAAGTTCTTTGAGTGCATTGTCTGGGGCTCTTGTCCTCCACTGTGGGTTCAGTTGTGCTCTGCTACAATTGTAATCTGTGTTTACGATGATCTCTTCCTAGCTAAGGTTCAGATCTCGTACTTCATTTTCCTTTCCATGTCAGCTATATTTGTCACTGTCAGCTGTGCCACTCTCTTGGAAGTGTTGTTTCACTGTTGGTTCCTGGCTGTGTCCTCTCTTGATTACCTCCTTTCTGCTGTTTTTTCAGAGGCTGTTGTTACTACTCCTAGCTTTTTTTGTGGGGTTCACCAAAGTTCTGCTTATGCTTTCCTTCATTTATCCTGGAATACGATGCCTTTGAGTGCCTTTTGGTAACCAGATTGCGTTTCTCCAAGGTCCTGTAGAGCTGCTTTTTTTGACTGCAGAATTGTGTTCCTGTGCCACAAACTTAAAAAAACTGTTCTTGAATTCACAATGAGTTCTCAAACTCCAACTTCAAAATGTGGCTTTAACTCCACATCATCCTTAAGGCATCATCTGCCATCTTGTTCTGATTTTCTTGTCACTCAGATTTACAGTCTCCTCATTTGATTTCAGAACTCTTTTCTTTCTAATCCCTCCCGTTTAAGGCTGTAAGAAGTAACTGCGGACTTCCTATGTATGAGAAATAATATATTGCTTTTTAGTGCTCTCCACTGTTCTGTCTAGGTCCAATTTTAATCTAGTTATAAGAATCTGAACCTTGAGAGGCAGAGACCTCTTTCCTTGTGTCCTGTGTGTGCTTTGTCTTGTTATGTCTTAAATACAGGTCTCCTATCTGAGCGCTGGGCTCTTCTGCATTATGTCCATGAGAGTAATCCATCTTTCTTTCACCTCTGTCACAAATAATAGAATAGGTTTTCTCCTAACATTTTTTCTTTAGCCTTTTTTATCCTATTGTAGCAAATTGCAGTGGTGTATTTTTCTCTAGCAGCAGTATATCCTCCCCCCCTTTAGTTAGGAGTGTTATGTGCAACACGAAGATGGCAGTCAGGGTATTCAGAGGTTTACCTGCCAGAAGGCATCCCCAGGCAGTGGAAAGGCTCTGTTGAACTAGACTCTCTTGCCCTGCTGCCTGAGGATAGCCTTCTGGCTCAGACAGATGATTTTCTATGCTTGTTGCGTATACTCTGTCTTCACCTCTTCCTTGCTTTGCAAGTGCATTTTCTTTTTGTTCCCTCTGACGTGCAGCTCATCTGTGTTAGTGTCCTGTTTGGTAGCAGGAGATAGTAGACAGATGTGTGCAGAAGCGTATGGGAATCTAGGTCTTGGATTTGGTCTCAGGTAAGGAAAGACTTTGGTTTATGGTACATGAAGCCTGGAAGTGATTGTAATTCATACATGTAAAGCATTCTGTGCAAATGAAATACTGACCTAATTCCAAGTCATTCTACACTGTTTGTAATACCGGCAAAAGGCAAATGCACACCAAATTTAAACTGAATCCGTGCCATCAGGTGGGCTGACATTCTTTAAAGGTCATGGCACAAGTTGCTGCTAATGCAGTATTCTGAATCTTCTGGTCAAAGGTCATAAGCCACAGAGCCATACTGTAGGGATAGTGGCATAAGTAACCTATCCTGTGTTTCTTCTCACACAAACTGACCTGTTTTTCCTCACATAAAAGCTTATTAAAGTTTTGAGGCTTTCCCCCCACCAAGCACCTCTGTCATTTGCCTTCCAGAATGGGGATGTGAGGTGACTCTCCTGAGCTTTGACCTTTCCTTAAAGTTGGATTTCATCCTAGTCTGAAAATAGTGTGAATGTATTGTCTTCTAGGTGTCTTCCAGCTGGTTTTCAGAGTGCTAGAATCTGCACTTCTTGAAGGCAAAAAGATGTTTCTCTTACTCTGGCCACTCTAGAAGGCTTCTTGGTTCTGAGAATGTGAATAGCTGATCGGATTAATTGAGCTCCTTCAGATGCAGAATCGTTTAATCCTTCTCATTATTTTGAGGTTCAAATTAGATACCCCAGCAGATGCACCTACCTACCATGTAGCCTGTCTTTCTTAAGCTGTTGTTTAAACCACAGTAAGGATGCTAACTGGCCGCCTTTGCAGTGAGACATTTTTGATTCCAAGGCTGATGAAATCTTGATCTGAAGCAGTGCTGTCTCCCCAGTGCTGGATGAACCTGTTGCCTGTTAAATGCCCCTCTTTCAAATATTGGAAGTGTCCAGACACTGTCTTGGACTAGGTAAAGCAGATTGTGATTAGGGAAAAGATCTTTGCTTTATGATACTAAGGATCTTGCAGCAGATTTTTAAATATATCCTTTTTTTTTTTTTCCTCTGGAAAGTTTTTGTCTCTCTTCTTACATGTCAGTCATTTCTTTGCACTTACAGATTTGGAAAACTAACAGTTGCATGCAGTTTGCTGTAAATACTTTTAAGAAAACAGTTTCCTGCATTGTTTATCTTCTCATTGTTTTCCTATTCATGAGAAACTCATTTCCATGCAAGATGAAATCTTGGTTACCTTTGAAACTGGCAAAATTATGGAGTCACTTTGGTAGTTGATGGCTTATTTTAATGTTCAAAAGAATTTATGGTCATTATTCTAAGTATTAAATTTAAGAAGCTGCAAGTGAAGAGAGGAACAGTGTAGAGAACATTCTTTGTCTTAGGATAAGCTGCAGAATCCAAGAAGATAATTCTACTGCTGTGGTTTTTTTTTTTAAAGCTGTTCACTAGGAGGTGATACACTGTTTCTTGGAAGTTATTTTATCAAACACTTTTTCCAAGGCAGAGGCTCTGGCCTAGCACAGTGTTAGTTCCGCTGTGAGATTTTTGGGGAGTGAGTTTTTTTTGTTTGTGGTTTTGGTGGATTTTTTTCCCCTTCTCCTCCCTATCCCACTTGTCAGAATTGACCTTCCTGAAGGTAAATGTAGCTCTTGTTGCTGGCAATGCTCTATGAGAGGAAAACTTGTTCATCACCCTTTAAAGGTCTCTTTTGAAAGGCCTAAAAAATGTAATACTTTTCTCATCAATCTGTGCTTCACTCCCAGCTTGAGAAACCTTTTAATCCTTATACATGGAAAGAAGTCCTCCAAATCTCTTTCCTGCGTTGTTTCTTATTGAGAGGATCATCTTGGCTTTTGGTCAGGAGAACTTCAGAGTAACAAGAGGTGAAGTGTAAAATCTGCCGGCGATCTACAGTGTAATGGAAGGAGATTCTGGGCCTTCTCACATCAGTCTTGAATTTTGCCTGTCCAGCTTCCCGTGGATTATCTTTCAAAGCCTGCTGCTTACCTGAAGAGGAGAAATCTACCTCCTTTAGTACTATTAACAAGCCTGTTCAGAAGGTCAGACTGACTTTGGAGACAGTCCTTAAAAAAAACACGTACAGACTCACAGAAGTTCAGAACCTAATTGCATGTGTCTTTCTTTGCAAATCCATGCTTAGATATTTCAATTTTTCATTACTCTTGGGCAGTCTTCTGGCTTGGTGTTGGTTGTGCCTTAGTTTGTAGGGCCAAAGGTAGTTTTGCTTATACTGTCTGGCGTTCTCAAGGAACAACTTACAATTTTGTGCAGAAAAGTTGGTCTTGACCACTTAAGACTCCCGGTAATTATCTCCTAATTATTCTACTGTAGAGGAAATAAAGCTTGCCTATCTAATATTTTGTTCACTCTGTCGCTTTCATAGACCCACTTTCTTTTGTTTGCCTCAACCTAATTTACAGCTATGGTCCAAAATGGTAAAGAAAGATGCCTAGAGGGATCTCCAGGAATTATAAGCTATTTATAGTCTCAGATTTGGGAAATCAAAGCCTAACTTACAGACCGTGGGAATGTTTTTGTAAGTGCTTTTCAAAGGGTCCTAGCTGCGTGGCTAATCAAATGTTCAAGCTGCAGAATCAGTATAAACTAAGAAAATTGTGGAAGGTTAACTGTATCTCTGGCAAAACAAAGCAAAACAATTTCTAGCCACAGAAACCTGCCAGTTGTAGTTGTAGTCTAAAGGTGTCAGTTTATGCCAAATGAGACATTCAGAATAGGTGTGTTTTGTTGTTCCTAAGCCAGGCTAGGAGTGAGTTGCTGTCAAGAGAGGTGATCCTACTTTATCCTCTTTGCAACCTACCTGCTTGTACTATTTCCCTTGTGCATTTGCACAGTGGGTTGTTTGGTTTTTTTTTAGCTAGCTAATCCATCAGAAAACTAGCTTGGGATGAGGGGTCTTTGTGCCAGATCAGCCATCTGAGTCCACTTACTATATGAGCCGTGTTTGCTGTGTCTACGAGGAAGGGCCCTTTCCTCTGGTGATTATAACCATTAGATCAACTTAGCTCTAACACAAAATTGTGCCCAGGTGACACCACCATTTGAAATTATTTTAGGCCCAAAAATGCTACTGTTTCTGAGTGCTGGGAGATGAATGCTGACCTTTTATTCATTATCCTTCTTTTTAGAGAAGAAAAATGTGCAGAACCTGATTCTTTTTTTTTTTTTTCTTTCCCCATCCAAAAAGCCCCTCAAGCAAAGTTCTGCATCAGGTCAGGGTTCAGCTGAAATAATAATCTGCTCCTTCAAAGACCACATGCCTGACAAACACAGGAAGGAAAACCTGTATTTCTCATACCCAGACCTGTACTTGTAGGGAGAAATTTCCAGAGTGTAGGAAGAAGTGACACTAGAGCTTGTTAATTTTTCACTATGAGGAAAGGGAGACCAGTAACCAATTTAAAAACTGCCTGTTAGCTGTGGTTGGAAAAAAAGGTGTACTGAGAACATTGTCTGCTTATTTTTATCTCTGGCCTTCAGTATACTTTGTCCCCTCAAGTGAGGAGTGCCACAGAACCTTGAGGCACCTTCTATAATTACCCTTAAAATGGTTAAGTTCTTGGTTTTCATTGACGGGCTGTGTCCAAACGCCTAGATGCCCGAGCTGGAAATGTGCTCGCTCATTCTTGAAGACAGCATTTAATTAGTTTAACATTCATTTCCACTCCTCGGGAAATGGCAGCATCTTTAATGTTCTTCTTCAGTGTAACAAAAAATAAGGGAGCATGAAGTTTTGAGTGGAGAAGAAATTCTGAAAGACAGGCTGAACAATGAACTTCAGATTCAGTTTTCTCAGAAAGGCATTGCCATCTGCTGTGCTACTGAAACTCTCTGTGCTGTCATGACTCCTGGTCTGCAAGAGTGTGCTGCCACAGAGACGAGAACCTAGTAAGGAGCCCCTGTTGTATCTCAGTTCATTGCCTTCCTCTGGCAGGAACCTGAAAGTGTGAATAACTAGTGCCACAGCCCTTTATAGCTCACAGCAGCTCTGTGTAGTGGTATCACAAGCCTCAAATGCCAGAGATGGACAGACAGTATCCATGTGTGCATTTCTGATGCTTATATTTCAATATCTGAAGTACTTGCAAGCTATTAATTACATTTTTGAAATGAATCTGGCTTTCCTTGGCCCTGTTGTGAATAGTCTCTTCTGGGACTAGCTTTATTCAACATGTTCATCAACGATTTGGGTGAAGGGACAGAGTGTACCCTCCACAAGTTTGCTGATGACACCGAACTGTGAGGACTGACTGATTCAGCAGAAGGCTGTGCTGCCATTCAGCAAGATCTGCACAGGCTTGAGAGTTGGGCAGGGAGGAACAACCCCGTGCACCAGGACAAGCAGGGGATTGACCTACTGGAGAAGAGCTCTGCAGAGAGAGACCTGGGAGTCCTGGTTGATAATAAACTAACCATGAGCCAGCAATGTGCACCCAAGGCCAAGAAGGCCAATGGCATTCTGGGGATGCATCAAGAAAAGTGGGGCCAGCAGGTTGAGGGAGGTTCTGCTCCCTCTCTGCTCTGCCCTGGTGAGGCCTTGTCTGTAGTCCTGTGTCCAGTTCTGGGCTCCACAGTTTGACAGAAAACTTCTAGAGAGAGTCCAGCGCAGGGCTACCAAGATGATCTGGGGATTGGAGCATCTTTCTTAGGAGGAAGGGTTGTGGGAACCGAGGCTGTTCAACCTGGAGAAGACTAAGAGGAAACCTTATCAATGTGTATAAATACCTAAAGGGTGAGTCTTTTTTTCTGTGGTGCTCAGTGACGGTACAAAGGATAATGGACACATGCTGAAACACAAGAAGTTCCACTGGAACATGAGGCAGAACTTCTTTGCTGTAGAAGCGAGGGAGCCCTGGCACAGGTTGTGCAGAGAAGATTGTGGAGTCTCCTCTGGAGGTTTTCAAAACCCATTTGGATATGTCCCTGGGCAACCTAATTGAGGGGAACCTGCTTTAGTGGGGGAGCTGGACTAGGTGATCTCTGGAGGTCTCTTACTGTTCTGTGCTAACATATTTGCTTGTGTAGGGTGACATGGTACTTCTATGTAGTAATCTAACTAGATTGGTGGTTAGAATTAGCGGCCTTTTAAGAGCTGTAAATGCAGAAATTGGGTGAAGCTGGTGCAGTGGATTGGCAGTCGTGGACTGTAGGTGGCAGGAAGTACAGTTTAGTTGAGGTCTCAAATGTAAAGATGACCTGAAAATAGGAAAGACTTATCCAATGTTGGCATTTTGTACAAGGGCAGAAAGAACATGAATGGTAGAGAGGGAAGTAACTTCTCTGCATCTTTGTCAGCAGACTCCTTTGCCTTTAGTTTATCCCCAAGTATGGGCATTATTGTCTGCGTTGCATGTGGCTTTATATTTTACTGTTTGTCTAGCATGTGGAGTGAGGAAAGCAGAAACTAGATTTACTGACAATAGAGTGTTGGGAAAGAATGGGATGTTTAACCACATAGATGAGTAGTAGCCAGGAGCACTGGAAACTTGTATGTAAAAGGAGCTTGCTCATTCCACAGTTGTAGCCTTTCCATAAAGCAACAGGGATCCTCTAAATCTATGTACAATTTTCATTTAAAAATACATTTAAGTAACTTTAATTTCTAAGAAGCTGTTACAAATGTGAATGGAGCCTTCTCTATGCAGGACATTCCTAAACAAAGCTTTAGAGCTTTTTGTCTGGCTATCTGCAAGCTCACACAATCCTTTTTTGTAAGATTTATGTTCCCTGTTACTTGTGGAGATACTAAACTCTTACTAAATTCTCAATCCATTTATCTGTCACTTTAGCTTGACTCTTTTTAAGCTGTGCTGGCAAAAAGGGTTATTAGGATTCCCCAAAATTGGCGAAGAGGGTTGTTGTGCTGTTTGTATTTTAGACTGGTTGTGGGTGGTAGTCACTTGAACTGTATCCCCTTAACTTAATCAGAAGAATGCTACTGAAAAATAAGCGTTGAAGGGCATTCAAGAACTTCAGAAGTTTATCCTGCTTCATGTCTCTGTGTCTAAAATGGTCTATATGTGATTACAACTAGACAAAAGTACAAACCTTGAAAAAATACTTGCCTTATTTTGAAAAAAAGATTTCTTAGTATTTCTTTGCTTATTCAGTTTGATAAGAGGTTAATTTCTGGAGGTAAGAATTCATTACTTTTTTACATCATATTGTATGGATTGTTAGAATTACATCCCATCTTCTGTAAGACTTTTTAAATAAATAAAAAATTACAGCTTGTCCATTTTAGAATAAAAGTTATCCTGAATCCTTTGAGCACTGGATAAGCAAAAATAATGCCTCAGCTGTACTAATGTTCTACATTCCTAATAAAGGAAAGCCCTTCAAACACTGCAATGGAAACCAAGTTCATAAAAAGATGTATGAGCATAGTGCTTTGTGCAGTAGACGGTGCGGGGTAGGGATGGTGCAGGTGAATCTGAGGCACTTACTGATGGTGTTGTGAGGTTTGGTTTCTTTAAACACGATATCAAAAGCAGTTTTTAAACTTTCTTTCCTTTCCAAAGTAAATTTTCATCTCTCTGCCCATTATAAACTTAGTTATATAACCCCAATCTGCTTTTTTTCTTTTAATTGGAGAAATATGTTCTGAAAGAAGCGAGATTAATTTTTCTAGATTTAGAAAGATGAGTAAAAATAAAACTGAAGTATGATGACTATTCATCTAATAATTTTAGAAACTACAGCAAAGTTTAAACTCAGGGGTTTTTTTCCTTGAAAAATGTTACTCTGCAAAGATAGGAATTGGAGAAAAGAGGTTCATTCTGTCTGTGCTGCACACTTTCCTTGAGGTTATGGAAGAGGCTAGGAATGGAGTTCGGATTCCATGAATCTTAAAGCCATAATTTTCATCTATTCTAAACTATGTTACTCTTACACTGTTGTGCTCTGGGTGGTTTTTCTTTCTTTCTTGGCAATAATTAAGAAATATTTTTGAAACCATTTCATACACTTAGCTGGACTCCATTTGGAGTACAGGATAGTCTTCATGGATGGAGCACTTTGGGGAAAAAAGTTATTAATGAACCTTCATTGTTACGGATTGGATCTCAGCCAGCTGCTTAGCGATTAAAGTTTAATTGCATGATGATTAGTTTTCATTAGTAAGCAATTAGCATTTAACAGCAGTCTTGTATTACTAAAGCTCTGGGCGAGCATAAGTGACTTGAGCCATGTTGAGTGGTATGTAGCTGAAGATGTGGGCCCAGAGTTATTTGGGGAATTTGAAGGTGGGGATTCTGATGTTGATTGCCCTCAAGAGCTCCTTTGTATCACAGCATTGAGCCAGGAGGGGAGATGGGAATCGGAAATGGAAAAAATGACCAAAACAGCACAGTCTGGAGATAGGGCACAGAGACTGGTTGTGGGTTAGCCCTTGCGTAGGGAGTTACCAAAGTAATCGTCTTCCTCAAAGGGCCCTTTGAAGTTCTGGGTTGCTCTCAGAATGATGCTGGTTTTCATAGTCTTACTCCATTCCTTACCCCAACTAAAACTTTTATCAGAATCCCCTCCCGAGCTTGATGAAATTTTTACTGTGATGGAAGTCCTTGATTGCTTTGTGCCATGGTGGGGTAAATGAGGGGAAAGATGAGTGCAAGGTAAGGGCTGGAGGAAGTGAAATAGATGAGGTAGTGAGTGGATTGAGATGAGGTGAGAGGGAGGTAGGAATATAGCAAAAGGTCGAGGCTCTTTGGCTGTTAAAAGCACAAAAGAGCAAAAGTGTCCCTTATAAACCACTTCTGCTCCTCTGAGAAGTCTGTTGGGAAGATGAAATACGGTGGTAATTTCATCTAGGCTAAGTTAGGGTTGTTAGAAGCCATTCTTCTCCCCCACACGTCTCCTTCTGCTGCCACTATTGCACTGTGACTGAAACGAGTCAGGTAACTGATCTGGCCAAAAAATACTCTTCCCCATCCTGCCCCTTTTTTATCAAGCTAGTTTTTGGCTTGGTCAGCTTTCTTGACTGTCAGTGTCAATACTGATATAGGAATATACGCTCAGCTAGGGATAGGAGGAGGCAGCAGATTGTGCATGTACACACTGATGTTTTTAAAATAGTCTGGAAGCCAGTGGACTGGTCAGTGCTGTGACTTCATATAGAAAGTGTTTTCCAGAATATTATTACTAATTACACAAACTAGTAAATTCAATAAAAGACACGTTCTAAAATTTGTCTAAAATGGCTCTCAAGTGTATATAGCTTTGCAGCATTTATTACTGATGTCAAGTGCAATCATCTATTTGTCTAGATGTATGAAAAAGTAGGGGTTTTTCCTTATTATCATCCTTCCATGATGTAAAAGCACTAAGGACTGATGCTCCTTTCCCTCCTCTGGTGTAGTTTGCCAGCTGGAGTAACCTAAAGCAGTCTTTTCTGTCTTCAGTTAAAAAGACCAAAACAGAATCATAGAATGGCAGGGGTTGGAAGGGACCTTTAGAGATCATCTAGTCCAACCCCCCTGCAGAAGCAACTTCACCCAGATCAGGTTGCATAGGAACATGTCCAGGTGGGTCTTGAAGACCTCCAAGGAAGGAGACTCCACACCCTCCCTGGGCAGCCTGTGCCAGGGCTCCATCACCTCAACAGTGAAATTGTTTTTTCTTATCTTTAAGTGGAACTTTTTGTGTTCCAGCTTCATCCCATTACCCCTTGTCCTGTTGCTAGCTACTATAGAAAAAAGAGATGTCCCAACCTCCTGATAGTCACCCTTTAGATATTTATAAATGTTAATAAGGTCTCCCCTCAGTCTCCTCCAGACTAAACAGCCCCAGTTCCCGCAGCCTTTCCTCATATGAAAGATGTTCCAGTCCCCTGATCATCTTGGTGGCCATGTGCTGGGCTCTCTCCAACACTTCCCTGTCCCTCTTGAGCTGAGGAGCCCAGAACTGGACACAGGACTCCAGATGAGGCCTCACCAGGGCAGAGTAGAGGGGGAGCAGAACCTCCCTTGACCTGCTGCCCACACTCTTCTTGATGCATCCCAGGATGCCATTGACCTTCTTGGCCACAGGGCACATTGCTGGCTCATATTTAGCTTATTATCAGTCGGGACTCCCAGGTCTCTCTCTGCAGAGCTGCTCTCCAGCAGGTCAATCCCCAGCCTGTACTGGTGCATGGGGTTGTTCCTTCCCTGATGCAGGACTCTGCACTTGCCCTTGTTGAACCTCATGAGGTTCCTCTCTGCCCAACTCTCAAGCCGGTCGAGATCCCGCTGAATGGCAGCACAGCCCTCCTGTGAATCAGCCAGTCCTCCCAGTTTGGTGTCATCAGCGAACTTGCTGAGGGTACACTCTGTCCCTTCATTCAGGTCATTGATGATGTTGAAACAGATGCAGTTCCTTCTGAGAAGTTCTAGCGATGCTCAAGGGAGGTGACTTTAGTCATGTAGATCTGCTTGAGTTGTCTTCAGGTTTACTGAACTGTTGGTAAGAGTGGACATGACACCATAGAACTTGTTGTAAAATGCCAAGCTTGCTCAAGACACAAAGACTGATGAGTGGCAAGGCCTGTCCAGGGCTCTACATACCGTGACTGCCTTGTTTGACAGGACCTGAGCTACCAGTGGTAAAAATAGATTGTCTCTGTCTTCCTGAGGTCTGGTTGCACAACTGATGGTAGCATAAATACACTGACATCTTACCTCAACCAGCTAATTGATGTCCATGTCTTTCTGTGTAAGAAAATAATAAAGTTTGATGCTTAAAACTGGTTGTACAGTCTTCAAAATAGCGATCTTTTTTGTTTGTTCTATTTCTAGCTCCTTGCATATCTTCTTTTAGTTCATGCTTAGGTCCCTTAGCTCTCAGATGTATCGTTTTCTTTTTCTCATGGCTTATTTCACAAGATATGTTTTTGTTGGTACTTTGCACTATACCAGTGTTAATTGCACCTTTTCATGTACTCCTTCTGACTCCTTTATTCTTACTGACAACTTATGCTTGCTAAGGTTCACAAAGTTATTGGTGATGAAAGGAGACCTGTCCGGCTTCATAACATACTTACACCCTCCTCCTTTTTCCCCTCCCTTAGTAGTATCGGAATGAGTCAGAAATGGGGACTTTCTTTAAAGGACACTGCTGCTCAGTATGAAACTTAAAAGGGAAAAAAAAAAAAAGGAGTGGGGATGGGAGTTAAAGGCAACTTCATGTATTTTAATTCAGGTTTGAGAGCTGTGGACTTTCCAGACTTTTGCGCTTGTACTGTCAAAAATTCCCTATGTGGCCTTTGACAAGTCGGTGACTTGTTCTGTAGAGTAGCCTTTAAAATCGCTTATTTTGTGACCATTAAGACAAATATGGAGAATGCTTTGAAAATTGAAAGTATAGTACATGTTTAAATCAACCAGTGTTCTAAGTTATATTAGAAGATGAGGGAGCTTATGCAGGGTTGCACGTTTTGGTTGCACAGACGTATCAGGAGGAAGCTAAGTTCAAAGCTTGTTCCTGTGTCATTTAGGTCCACAGAAGACAATAAAAAATGGGGTTTTTATGTGTTTATCTGGAGTTAGCTTTCTCTTCTTGTAGAATGTTAAAATAACAAAGATCCTAACTTGAATGTACTGTTACCATACATAAACTCATTACTGTTTTTAATGGTGAAGTGTTTTCTGGGAGAATACTCTTCAAGTTTAATCACTAAAATGCACAACCAATGCTTTTCAGAAAAACAACAATTATTTGTAAATGTTTGATTTAGGAAATTGTTTAGGGTGGATTAGAAAAAAAATAGCCAGTACTCACGTTACAGGTACATAAAACTATTTTATGAGGTTTTAAAGCAGCCTTAACTCCTACGCTTACATGTAATTATTCCTCTTTTGAAGTGTTACACAGTATCATTGGGGAGAATAAGGATTCTTTAGTGATGCTATATGGTACTAGACCTGTAAGCAGAAATCTGCAGAGGTAGTTCCTGGGGAACAGGAGTTTTGAATAGTTAACAATAAGTTCCGTTTTCTGGACGAATAACATCAAGGGTAATGCCAAAAGGGGAATTTTCCATTCCCAGTCTCTGAAGCTGTGTAACAAATAATACTTAGGCTTCAGTTTTTGGGCTAGAGCCCTCAGAAGATGGAGGGATAAGGAGTGAGAAGAGGGTGTGCCTGTGTAGAATAAATTAAAACAGCCTGTACCTTTCAATTTCTGCTTCAGGTGAAAAAAGATTGAAATTTCTCTTTGATCTTGCACAGTGACTTATTTCTAGTAGTCTATGGATCACACTCGTCCTTTTTATCTTAGTATAGGTTTATCTAGATTTATAAAAACTGAAGCTACAGCTTGCAAATAGTTAGATGATATTATTGCCTTTACCACAGTTCAGAAGTGTTCTGAAGCCAAAAGGTCTTCATTAGGTTTTTTTTTTCTCCGCAGATGTGGGGAGAACCACACACAGCTCCTTAGTCTTTAGGTAGAGGAAGTTCTTCCCTCTGGACAGCAACATTAAGTGTGTCCTTTAAGGAAACTACTGCCTCTACCTCAGCTACTTTGTAATATCCAGCTGGAATGCCATCCGGCCTTGGACTTCTGCTGCTATTTATATTAGCTGCCACTTCTCAACTGCTGCTAGCTCATACCAAGTTTTCCTGAGTTGTGTGTGTCTCACAAGCCTACTGACCCTGGATATTTTTTAATAAACTCAGCTTGGAATTTATGAAAAGTAGCTATTATTGTAATGGGCAGTTGAAGCAGTACATATATCATTATGGTTTGTAGGTTTTTTCCTGGTGGTTATTGAATAGTGAAAGAATATATTCCTCTTCAGACCCATTCTTTTTTTTGGCCAACAAATATTTATTTTATGCTGAGCATCTCCTCTGTATCTTGAGGTCATTTCGTCAGTGTGTGTTACTAATTTATCTAGTTTTCCTCAACTGTGCTTGATTATTTATTGCTGTAGTTTATGAGCTTGTATCTTCTTTTCAGTTTTTTAATAACACTGATCTTCACAGCTTATCACTAAAGAGAGATGTACAGACTCATAGGCATTTTTCCTTCTGCCAGCATTGCACCTTTACTTCTTCTCTCGGTTTCATTTCATCTGCTGTTATTTCACATCTTTGACTGCTTTTCCTTGGTTCCAACAGCCACTAGTGACCTCAGGAAACTATGTGGACTTCGCTGCTGTTTATCACAGCCCTGCTGCCAGCCTGCTTCAGTAGCCTTCTGGAGGAACTGTTTCCTACTGTTCTCTGTTTAACAGTATTGAGCAGTATTTTTATTTGCTACCCCTCTTCTAGAGGGACAAGTTGTTCATTTTCCAGTAAAGATGAGTGTAGTACCTCTTTTGCCTGTTCTTAGTTGCAGTGGAATGTATTTTGACTGTGCAATAGGAGCATCTCTTTAGACCTTAATTAAAAGAGTTGATATTCTTATTAATGGGTAAACATTCATTCTGAAATACTGTTACTAAAAACATTTTCTAAACTATTGTTTTTGCATGCCTGCTTCTTCCACATTCACCTGCCGACTTCCTCTTTTGCCTCACATGTAAGAGTCTCATCATTATTTGATCAACCTTCATCCTGCTGCTTTTCCTTCTTTCAGTTTCAAGAGCAATCTACTTCCAATCAGTGCATCCTGGCTAATTTTATAAATTCCTGAATTAAGTGCATCACTTCCATAACCCTGCACGTTTTCCTCTGTTTTCCTTCATCCATTACTTCAAAGCCCTTCTTGTTTGGGATTTCTGCTGAACAATTGGATATGCTTATAGCCTGCTGCTGTGATGGACTCTGCCCAACGCTGCTGGCTCAGTCTCACCATTCCCATTTCATCCCTTTGCATCCACCAACGCTTTGTTCTGTACTACTCAAGTGTCTTGCACAGTGAGGCTCTGTTTGTGACGAGGACTCGCACAGGTTATTACAAATAATGACAAATGGTTTATTTCTGTCTGATGTTACAAGTCTTTGAGTTGTTGGCAGGGGTGGGTTTCTGCAGCATCCTTTTTCCTGCCAGGTTGCATAGGCGTTTCATATCTTGTCAAAATATTTTCTGTTTACAAGTTTACCTTGCTCAAAAGCATTTCGTTATTTTTAAGCCTTTACAAAGCTTTTTTTTCTGGTGAATCCACCACTACCACTAGTAGTGGTAATTATGTCTTTAACGAACTGGACCTTTTTTTTTTCCCCTCTGAACTTTTTAGTACTCAGCGTCATCTCCTTTTTTTCTTGGACTGGAGGAAAACTGGTTCTGTCATGCAGTTTTCCTCATGAAAACAAATTGCTTGAGTTTATTGCATTTCAATGTTTGTCTTTTTTCCTTCCCCTCCCCCATTTTTTACCCCACTCCAGACATTGATATCCAAAGGTTTTGTTTTACAGGGGAGAGCTTTTGGTAATTACTTAGTTTATCCAAAATCTCTTACGGTGGTGATGTTGCTTTGTTTTGAGGCAACTGCATGCTGTTGTTTCATACTGCACTCAGTAGACCCCATGCTAAACAGAAGTTTACCATACAGTTGGTTATTTCCTGCAATCAGTGCCCAAGATGACTGGGAAAGAAATATAGTATTCTCAGAAAAATCCCAACTGGAGTAAATGCTCTCTCTTGCTGACTCTGCTGTTCCCACAGCTCTGTATGTCCTTATCACACCATCGCTGCTTGAAAATTTGAATTTCTTTTTCCTCCTTTAAGCCTGCTCTTCTATCTTTCAGACCTTTTTGTAACTAAATTGCACTTATTGTTGCACATTTAATTCCCCAAATGACTACCCAAGATAACATAAACTGTGTATTTTTTTTGTCTGCTAGACTTGCATACTTTAGCAAATTCAAATCCCTGTAATTCTAAGTGGTTGTCTGAAATGTTTCTCATTCCGGGTGGCTCTGTCATCAAAGGAAGCAAGATTTATGCATTTCTTGTCCTCTTGGACTTGGTAGTGTTCCTTTTATAATACAAAGCAGCCACAAAGGTGTGTACTTAGCTTCATTTGAAATTGAACAGGCTTTTTCTTTACCTTTAAAGTTACTGGGGTTTTTGTTAATTTTGGTAAATCTGTTTTACTTAACCATCAGTTAACTCTTGTAGTGTCTGACCTCTGTTCTGGCTCACTTGTGCTCCTTATTTCCTTTGGGTTTTTTCTCTTTCCATTGCTTGAGAGGCGGGGAAGGTTCATCCTCTTCCACGACTTTCTCAGCTTTTCCACCAGTCTTGTCATCTTAGAGTATGTTCATGCACATGTAAGCCTTTGATCACTCCACTGAGTGAAACACTTAGGCTTGTATGGAGTACTGAACATGAACTTATCCCTTAGATCAAATTTCAACCCTTTTATACAGTGTTACAGTTTATCTCAGCTTTCCAGTTCTGGAGGTAAGAGGAGTCATAAAACCTTGTAACCTAACAGTGTCATTTCTGGGCACCTACATCCTCTTAAATAATCATGGGGTTTTTTAAATTGTTCATTGTGGAATTTCACAGTCAAATCTCAGGGTCTACAAAAGAACTGCCTGTTGCAGGCAGGTGTGAAAGTATGTTTTGTTGTGGTGTCCTGTCTGCAGTCACTGCCAGGAGCAGTTACCTTTGGAGATGTGTAGTAAACAAGGCAGAGCGCTACTTGCATATTTTCTCCTTCCTTTCAACAGTCACAGCTTAAGAGTCTCTTTCACAGCACTGTATTTAACAGGCAGTGGCATTTCTATGCTTGATGAATTTGTCTAATCTGGTGTTGAACTCACTTATTTTTTGTCCACTCCAGCATTCTTTAAATTTAACCCATTATTTACTCTTCATTCTTGGACATGGCTGAACATCATTCCCTCATACAAACCATAACTGATTTTATAGATCTCAATTCCCTTTCAGCTACCACTTTTCCAAAATACTGTCTGTTCTCATATGGAAGCTCTTTGCATTCATTGTTATCTCTGTGGTCTGTCTGTTGGAGGTTTTTATGTGGGTTTTTTTTCCTCATTTATTGTATTCCTTTATTAATAGAGTGACTAGAACCACGCAGAATATTAAAATGTCAGGGTACTACATGAGTAACAGAGAGACATAATGAAGATTTGGGTTTCATTATCAATTTATTTTCCCAATAACTTCTTATATTCTCTCTTTTTTTGCGGTTGCGGGGACTGCGTGATGTGTCTGTCCAGAGTGACTACTAATATCTTCCCAGAAGTAGTAAAAGACGATTTAGAGTCTGTCATCATGTATATGCATAAGTGAAAATATTTTCCTTGTCTGTAGCACTTTGCACTTAAAAGCATTCAGTTCCATCTCCATTTTATCACCTAGTTCTCTAGGATTGTGAGATGTTTTTGCAGCTCTTTACCATCACTTTAAGATCTGACTACCTTGGAGAATTTTGCAAACCTTACAAGTTTTCACGTCTTATTGTTCAGCCCCCTTTTTGAGAGTATCTGTGAGTACAGTTGAATAGCTTAAGTGTCTGCATAGGACATAAGAAATTCTTACTGGCAAACCATTCCATGTCAAAACTAACCATTTATTTCTGTTCTTGTTACTTTCTGTCTTCGAATGTAGGGAAGTGGAATTCTCTGTTCTTTAAGTGCCTCTGTTATACTTTAATCAGTTTTTTGTGTATTGAATGGTAATTCCCTTTCCTAAGACATTTTTCAGATCTTGTATTTCTTCTGTATTGTTTTTTTCCACGCCATCCATTTTGAGCTGCAGCTTCCCTTTGTGCTTCAGCAGCCAGTGCAGCACTGCAGTTCTGACTTTTTACTGTGTTTCCTAATGGAGCTTTATTAGTATAGCATCTTCCAGATCGTTCATTTGTCTGTTTGAAGTCTTGGAATCTAAATTTGTCCTTAGTTTCTTAACTTGAAGGTGGCTCCCCAGTTTTGTGTCAGCGACTGTTTTCTTTTATTATTACTTGATTTATTGCTACATGAATATATCACCGTTGGCAAGAGATACCTTTTAGTAATGCAAGTGTAAAGGATTTTTATCATTTTAATTGTGTGGTTCGTTTTTTCTGCTATCCTGTGCCTGCTTTTTGAAGAACTTAAATTGTTTGACAGGGAATGGAAACTAACATTTCTGTGTATAGGTGGTCCTGCTCTGGCAGGGGAGGATTGAACTAGATGATCTTTCAAGGTCCCTTCCAACCCTTAAGATTCTGTGTCCTTTGGTACTGGTTGTTATCTCTAGCCTCAGTCACATAAGCAAGTTTTTTTATTAACCAATATCTGCATACTGGTGAAACAGCTGTTTTCCTTTCCCGTTTCCTAAAAATCTCTGCTCTTTTTTTATCCCAGTCCCTATTTGAAGTAGTCTTCCAAAAATCACATATTCTTTTCTCCTGTAGCAAACAGTACAAATATATTTGGTTTTTACTCTTTTAGTTTTCCTTGTAGCTTGTTGGACTAAGTTCTCTCTCTGCATCCCGCTTTCCAGGAAAAAGAATGCGGCTGCCTGCTGCTTGTGTTGCCCTTTTGCCTGGATATTAAATCTGAGCCTCTGCCTAGCCTGCCAACTGTCTAATCAGAAATAGTCAGAAGGCCCTCCTTCCTAATATTGCAGCTGACTCTGAAATCCTCATTATCTTACATCTGCATTTGTGCAGTGCAATTATACAGAAGCAATTATTTTCCTAAAAGCTTAAACAGATGAAGGAGAGGATGTGAAAAATGCATATAACATGTAAAGTGAAGACTTGTACCTATACAATTAATGTCATGTATCTTTGAATATTTTTGCTTTTGCTTTTCTTGTTTAGTAACCTTCAGTAGTTGCTTTCTATTTTATTCTGCTTAAGCGTTCTTGACACTGGTATGTAAGAAGGGGAAAAAGAGCAAATTGAAACTGGTGCTTGGAAAGAGAGAAGGTTAGAATGAGGCCCGAGTGTGTGGGGTGCAGGTGAGCAAACTGAAAGAAGCAACTGATCAGTAGTAATAAAAGACTCTTTAGATTGTAGACAGTAGGAAGTATGATACAGTTGCATCTGCTGGGAATGTCCTTGCTTAAAGTGCTTTGGTAATTGTTCCACAAGAAAGAAAGTGCAAGAATCATCTCAAAACACCTTATAGTAGTGCTAGGCAGAAGCAATTAATTTCTGCTTCTAAGCAACTGTTTCTGTTGCTGGTCAGAATACGTTGGAAGGGCTAGCTGCATGGCTGCTGTCCTCCCACCAGCAAAACCTGATGGGATTCTAGTATTCCTAGACAAAGACATTATTTCTGTCAGTGCAGAGTCAGAAAAGTTAAGGTATCTTGTTTTAATTGAGCAGCTTGAGGCACTTCCTTTCGCAAGCCTAAGAGCTTGTGTGTGTTTGGGAGGAGGAAGCTCAGGACTTGTGTATGTTGTAACACCTAGGAGGAGTGTACAAATCTGAGGGAAGAAAAAAAAAGGTACCCAAAAACCACACTCCTGTTTGTTACACTTAGAACAGTGTGCTCTCTGAAGAGTTTACTCTTCTAGTAATGAAGGAATACAAATTGTAAGAGGGGAAAGAAACCCCTCTTAAAGCAAAAGAAATATGACTAGTGGATGGTTTAGTATTTTAAATGAGTTAGACTGGCTCTGCTGCTGCTGTGGTAGCTGTCCCCCCCAACCGTTGACACTTGCAGGTGGGGTGTTACTTCATTTTGGAAGACAGAGAAGGATGAGCTGTAGCAAGGAAGAAATGGGCTGCTAATAGTGCGGAGAAATAGAGACAATGTATCTGGGTTTAATACTACTGATAATTTAGTTCAAGGGATGGAGTGTCTCCTCTAAATGGCACTTTTCAGTCTCTGCAGCCTATTCTAAGTGAGATGTATGTACCTTGTGGCCAGAGATGAATTGTGGAGATAGGACCTTGGAATCAATCTCTGCTGTGTGGTCTTTTTTTTTTCTTTCTTTCTTTTTTTCCCCTCTTATGCCTTTTTTTTCCCTTTTTTTGATTTAAGCCAGGAGTTGATTAGATGCCTGCCAATGATTACTATCCATTGGCACCTCCCGTTGGGAGCACACTCCAAGTACCAGCCTTCAGCTCTTTCAAGCAGGGGAGGTTAAGCAGGCTGCTTACTGAGCAAAAGGAATTTCTCTTCCCTTGAGAGTCAGAGTGCTGTTTCCGTGGCTAAGAATGCTATAATTCCTTTACAAGTGACAAGCAGGCTGCTACCATCTGCTGGTGAATGGCTGCAGGATGGTGGAGCTTGGGTGAAAATTTACTCATGGACCAAAGAGAACGATTAGTGGTCATTAAGCCCAATTCACACATTTCCCTTGTGAAGTTCGGTGATTTTATTGTAGTTTTAGAATGTCTCCTAATTGTGGCATACACATTTTTGTTTTGAAACATGAATACATGCCATAAGGATTCTAACCAAAGCCAGCAGGAGCTATGCATCTTTTTATCTTTTAAGGCACAGCGGTGATGTCTTGCAAAAGATGAGACCATCCAGAATATTTTTAATCACGTTTCTGTCTTTCTAGAAACACCTGGATATATTTGGAAACCACGACGGCATTACGTGATGATAGTCTTTTTCAAAGATTGATAGACTTGTAAGTCGTTTTGGAACCATACAGCTTTGTAGGGTGTCTGCTTTGTTCAGTCACTGTGGTGTGTCAAGAAGGAAGAGCTCGAAAGAAAAGAGTAGTTATTGTGTATGTGGTTCCCTCAGCTTCCCCTGAAAGAAGCAGATGGTCGGGGGTCCCAGGAGGTAGAAGAAATGGGGCCATTAGACTGTCAGTGGCTTGTGAAAAGCAGGAGCATCTGCCAGAATGGAGACTTGTTCAGCAGCAGGGGAGCCAGCAGCAGCAGATGATCTCTGCCTTGAGCAGTCAATGGTATAGTCGTCCACTGGGGAATCGCTGTGTTGTGGGCGTAGCTGCAGGTAACCTTGGTAATAATCTAGTTGGTCTAGCAGGCTGAAAAAAGAGGAAATGAAAACTTGATGCTCATGCTCAGGCATCTTAAATACCCTCTTTTCTTGTGTAATCAGTCTTAACTACAACCGATTTGTAAGCATTCCATACCTATTCTCAGCTGAGTGCTACAGGCTGGCTTAAAACCCGTCTAAATGCCTGTCCTGTCTCTGCTGCAGGTTTCAAAATAGCAAGAGGAACTACACTAGGTGAAGCAAAGAATAAATACAAAGACTAAATTAACATATGGAAATTTATCCCAAACTTTGCTAGGAGTCTTCTTGTTTCCTTGTTTTCGGTTGTATGGCACAGCACACACTCTTTTTTTTAAGACCTGCCCTTTTAGTGTTAAGAATTATTTGACACAGCTGCAGTTTAATCTCTGCTGCTGGAGTTCTAATGTTCTTATTGACTGCTCTGTGCAGGACACAGTGTTCTGGAGAAGAATGACCTCCTCAGTTACAACATTGTGATGGTACTTCAAAGAGGAGATAAAGTGAGGAGAGAATGCCTCAGAGGAACAAAACTAGAAATTTATATCCGTGTTCAAAAAGAATAGTCAATTTGGGTTCTGTCTGGTTAGAATAATTAATCTCAGCCACATCCAAAAGCCAGGATAAAGCAACACAGGTAAAGAGCGCTGTTCAGAGCTCCTCAAGCTGCACGCTGCAAATACTTGGCATAGGGGAATCTGGGACTGTTGCCAGCACACAATAGTCCCCTAGGATTGACTTCATAGCCAGGAAAAAACATTTTCTAGACATGACACTTGGTTTTACTCCCATGAGAGAATGAAATACATTGCAGTTTGGCTAGAGGTCCGTACGTTTTGGTGTGAACGTAACTTAAAAATGTGAGCCGATATTTATTGGTGGGTTTTAATATTTGGAAAATAGCTTTTTTTGTTCTGACAGGCAAAAAGGAATTGCTTGAGTGTCCCTTTCTGGGCCTCAGGGACACTTTCCTTACGTGATAAATGCTGCAGTAGTTTGTCATGATACACGTTCCCTGCTTAGAAGATAGACACAATTTAATAGGGAGCACTGAAGATCGGGCTCAGGATGCTTTGGCATCACCGAGAAGAGAAGGCAGTATTCAAGACTGCAGTTGTAGATGTCATGAGAACTGACATCTCACAAGCTTTTCTGTTAGTTGCATCTGCTTTGATTTGAAGAGGGCCACCTGCTTTATGGCTGGAGCTTGTTTTGCTTTCATCCTCATTCCGTCATTTAAATACAAACTATAGTCATCTCTGCGTGGCATAGAATAGTAGGAAGAGCAATAACTGTCAGCTAGTCTCAGTGGTTTTCCAAATACTGTAATCAAAACCCTCTTTACTATGCAGAGTGAAGAACTTTGCTGTAGCAGTTATCTTTGGCCATGTCTCTTCTGCAACCTTAGACCTCCACTGCAACGTGTGTGTTGATAAGAGATGGGAAAAAGTGTGGTCTAGCAGATGCAGCCCTCATGGCATACGAACCTCCCCATACAGTAAAAAACACCATGCTTTTGTCCAGTGCCAGGTGCACTGCTGGTTTGAGCACATCTGCTCTGTGTGCTGTACAGGTGTAGCTTGCTGCTAGCGTTAATAAAGCCCACGGAGCTTGACACTAGCTTTTCCAACAGGAAAAAGAGGGGGGTTTTTGAGATCATGTCATTGTCTCTCTTGTGTGCAGTGACCAGAACACGGCTTCAATTCAAGGTGAATTGTACCAGTTAAACAAGGCTTTATTTTGGTGTTGGTTGTGATTATCAGCAAAGCCAATGTTCTTGTATTTAAGTATGACTCAGAAATCACTGTAGGTCATTGTTTCTTTTTCTGCCAGTAGTCTGTTTGGGGTTTTAATTTTTAACTAGTGGCAGTCTTTAGTGGATTCTGCCAGATGTGACTTACTGTCTTTTGAGAAGGAAACATGTCAACCTGTCAGAAATCAGCTTTCATCAGAACTTTAGCTGATGAAAATCACTTACTGTATACATTCAAGAAATAAAACTGTCTGAGATACACTGTAGGCCTGCTTCTTTGGTCATTCCTTGAGTCATTCAGGATGAGGTAAATGGCTGAGTGGCTTTCATTCTACTCCATTCACATCTGACTGATAATATGGTTTAAATACATTGTTGACCATTTGAGATAATTGGCTTTAAGTAATGAGAATTGAGTGTGGTCATCAGATGAGTCTGAAGTACTTTAAAAATAAATGTATGAGCGTCCTTGTGGCACTGCAGGCATTTCTTTTGGAGATGTGCCTTGTTTTCATAGAATCATAGAATGGTAGGCGTTGGAAGGGACCTTTAGAGATCATCTAGTCCAACCCCCCTGCAGAAGCAGGGTCACCTAGATCAGGTCACATAGGAACATGTCCGGGCGGGTCTTGAAGACCTCCAAGGAAGGAGACTCCACAACTCCCCTGGGCAGCCTGTGCCACTGCTCGGTCACCCTCACATTGAAATAGTTTTTTCTTATGTTTAAGTGGAACTTTTTGTGTCCCAGCTTCATCCCATTACCCCTTGTCCTGTTGCTAGCTAGCTGTTTTGTTGTTGCTAGCTGTTTTCCCTTGATGGCATAACCCTGCATAAACCATTTTTATCACCTGTGGAAAAAAAACCATTCAACTTGGCCTCTGTCTTCTTGGACTGCTAGTGATAATGAAAGTGATGTAACCAAATTACTTCTACGCTAATGGTGTCTTCTAAATCATTCTCTGTCATGCTAATTCTCATTTTAAAGCTGCTGTAGATACCAAAAAAGCTCTTTTCTTCCAATTTTAAAACTGATGTCATTGTCAGGTACTGAAACATAGGCCAATGAAACAGATTTCAGAAGTGTTTCAAGCTCTTTCCGAATGGCTGGTTTGAACATTTGGTATCTCCTGCCTGGTTTGCACAGCTGAAAAGTGTGTTGTTTGAAAGATCTTATGTTGTTGCCTGTTCAAAAGGCCTGTATTTGTGTGACGGGGAAAGACACAGTCTATAACATTGTGGTAATCAACGATAAAAATCTGTGCTGGAATGTGGTTGATCCAATTCTCAGAAAAATACAGGTATTTGGAAAGATGACTGCAGTCTTGATTGCCATTTCTTGGTTCCTCTTTCAGAAATGTTCCCATTGCCAGGAAGCGGGAGCCACCTTAGGCTGCTACAACAAAGGCTGCTCCTTCCGATACCATTACCCATGTGCCATCGATGCAGGTAAGAACAAGTGACGTGCTATCAATTTCTTTTGTGTTTTGAACAAACATATGACACTACAAAATTCCAAGGTACTTGAAAATTTGTCCCCTCTCAGTTTTTCACCTACTGTGAAGGTACAGTAGAAATGGCATCGGATAAACAGTGTACAACACCACGCTGGGACACAAACGAACTTGTGATGAAGCAGAATGCACCTAAAAGCACAGACAAGGTCTAGTTTGGGGGAATTCAGCTACAGGAACTGAAACTTGGCTGCAATATGAGAACTGACCATTCTTTTCTTGCAAGAAATAGGAACCCTTCATTAAAAGGGTACAAGCAACCAGAAAGGTGTTTCCTCTTCCAGAGTTACACTCCTGTGGATAGCCATAGTGACGATTTCAAGTGCAAAGCCTTTGTAGAGTCATCATTACTACTTGCAGTACAACCTTCCTTCTTTCTCCTTAGAAGCGTTTCAGCCAGTCTCTTGAGTAGGTCCAATTTTAATCACTGGACAAGCTAACGGTTGGGATCATACTATCTCCAGCTTTTAGCCTGGGGTTGTGAGTTGGCAATTTGTGTGCAATAGTGAAAGTTTTTGTGGATATAAGCTTCGGTAAAAAATAATCCCAACTCAGAATAAATAACATCCCACTGTTCCAGTCCTCTGCAACTCGCTTCCCCTGTTCTGCAAGACATAGTTGGATAACATTTAAGGATTCAAGATTGCAACACTTGACTGGCAAACAACTGCAAACTTCCTGCTTGTTGTCCGACTTGCGCAGCAGCCCACTTGTTTCAACACCTATTTTATGCAGGTTTTCCAGTGTTGGAAGTAGGTGTGCTCATTTCTGAGTGACTGCATTGCACCTCTTACTGTGAACTCCAATCCTATTGGATCGTCACGTTTTATTCTAATTAATGCTTTAAAGAAAGTGAATATTGCAGTGGAATGCTCCTAGTACCACGGCAGAGATAGAGAGAATCCTTGCTTTTACATGAAATTAGGTGTTAAAAGAAATATTACTCAGGCTGCAAAAATCACACGCTCAAAAAAATGCACAAAATAAGGGTGTCCATGTAAGTTTGACTTTTGTCTCATATGAATGTATCTGGTAAGACAGTAATCACCTAATTAAAGACCCATCTTTTTCCACCAGGCCCTGCCTCAGCCTGTAGGATGAAAGGGTATTCATTCGTGAACATACGGTGTCCTCACTGATTCTGTGTTTTACTTACTGCATATGATTCCATCTCAGTTCTCAGAGCAGAACTGTGCCACTTTCTGTGATGCTCATCATGCCAAAGAGTTTCATGAACGTTACCAGACTGTTTTTTGGCCGTACATTTGAGAGAGAGTTGTCAGGTCTGTGTTCACGCTGTGTGGAGTAAGTTCTTTCTGGTTTGTGACCTGCCCTTTTCAGTACCGTGAGAAAGCAAAGTAAGTCATAGTGAACGTTCACCACAGTTTGAGGTGCTTAATTTGAATTCTTGTGTTACTAGATAGGATATGTAGCATTTTCTAAATACAAGTATCAAGATAAGGGTATTGTCCTCCTTCTTCAGATATATCTTCCTCATTAACTTTACATCACTTCAGCAAATGCAGTAGGATCCTTCACATTACAAATGTACTAAACAGTCGTGACTGATTGATTCCCAGGAGCAGTTCTGTGTCAGGCACGGAAGAGTCAGTGTCCTGTACAAAAACTAGTATATATTCATACTATTTCTATTTAGCCCATATTAGAAGTAATACAATGTGCCTGCCATACAATATGTAGAAGCAGACCACATTCAATTTAGCTTTTCCTCACATTGTCTTGACTTTGCAACCTCTGCGGTTTTTTCAGAGTAGCTTTTTGTGTCCAAGTTCTAAGGCTATGCTGACTTCATTTAGTTTTGTTATAAGACATCACATTGTCATGTGGCCATCTGTCAGAGTGCACCATTCCAAGCTAATTTGCCTCCTTTGAGTAACATGGCAGTAACAAATTGCAAGAGCTGCATGAAGATGGGATACTTGGCCTGCGAGTTTCACAAACACATTTGAATAATGTCAGAGGAGTTGGTAAAACTGGTCAATCTTTTCTTTTCACTCTAGGAAGAGCGTGATTTAGTGAAAGATGTCTCTTTGTTTCTTCATGCATTTTCCTATCTGTCTTCCTCTTCAAACTGTATGTGTCTGATAAGCTCTTTATACCAGCCACAGGCTCCTTATGTAGTTGGTCTGATGTTCCTCTTCTCAAATGTCTTCCTCCAGTCTCTGTGTAAGACCTATTCTCCCTACTCCTAACTTTTCCTTTGTGCAGCATTCTAGCTGTCAGTATCACTTTCTCCTCCCTGCTCTTACATCACCTCCTCCTTTCCTTTCTTGCTCGTAGCTCACTCTTTCATCTCTGGGCTTCGTACTCCTGTTTGGTTCTCCTAACTTAGTGCCTTGTCACCCTTAACTGTACTAGTCCCCGTTTGTCCTTGTATATTGCCCTTGATTTCCTCTGTTTAACCTTTCTGTGCCTTAGCCCACTAGTCCTTAGACTCCAGTCATCTGCATGAATCAATCCTGATTTGGTCTTAGCCTCCTGCTGGCATTCATCCTGAATTCCCTGCTCCTAACTTGGACTAGTACTGGTCTCCTCATCCCTCTGGCCTCCACTCTTTCTCCAGTTCCAGATTGCTTTTCTCAGTAATGTTTCCCTTCCTACTGCCTTGTGGACTGGTGCTTCCTGGTTTGCAGTTTGGAAATGGTCACCTTGTCCCTTCAGACTGCTCGAGCCTTAGAAATGCCCCCTGACAGCTTCGGTGCTTTTGACTCTGGTGCCTAAATCTGAGGCCAGAAGTGTTCATTTACAAGAAAAACCTGTTCAAACAAAATATATTTGGTGGCATTTTCAAAGGATGTAGCTACTCAAATCTAAAAAGCCTCCCCTAAGGATGTGCAGATTAAAATCCCCATTCCTCCTTTAAAATGTTTCAGCTGCTGATGTTGTAGTAAGGTGGCATGGAGCGTGCCTTAGCTAGAATTCAGGTCTTAACTGAAAATCAGGGTATGTTAGAGCTTTTCAAAGAAAAACTGCTGGGAAGAAAAGTTACTCTGTCCATGTTGAACATCCAAGAGAGAGTTTTAAGGAAGTTTCTAGGCTGCTTTAGCTGAAGTTTTTAACCAAAACAAATGAAGAAGAGGCCAGCCTGGAATAGATTTCTCAGCATTCAAAATACCAGCCGGATGGTAGAACAGTAAAAGACCTTGTTTGCAGCTGATTTCATCTGTGGGTGTAATAAGCTGTCTTAATCTACAGCTGCTCTTCCAATAAATCTGAATAAAAGAAATAAGCTACATGGAACAGGACTTGATTTTCATGTGTGCCCAAGCAGAAAACGTAGGCTTCCTTGAGAAGCAGATCAGCATTTTGTCTTTCCTCAGCGTGCTGTCTGCCTATAAACCCTTTTTATTGGTTATGCAGCGCTGCTGCCTTTCCTGTAGTGAATCCTGCGTGGCTATTTCTCCAGATCCTTGAGCTCTGCCATGGTTTCATGAGAAGTTGACCATCCTGCTTTGAAGGATTGGTGCCACCTTGCTTTACTGAGGATCTGGGACTGTTCTGAAGTCTCATCATTTTGCCGTCTACAAGGGCTCTGAGGCTTTTGGAATATCTATGACCGATTTTGCACCTTTACAAAAAACACCAGGAAACACTTGTTGGAGTGGTTTTTAAGAGAGTACGTGGAGTCATAAACACTTGATGTTTGACTGAGTTCCTGTCACATCCCTGGAAGCGACCATGCTGTGATGGGGATGAATGGGTCACAGTGCCACGAGGCTGTTGCATTCCTAGGCAGTTGCGCTCTGAGCCGAAGCATGTTTTTGCTTTTGCATGGATGTGAGTTCATACCCTGTCAGTCATTGTGCCTCGTTCAAAAGGCAGGAGGTTTTTGGTAAAGGTCTGGAGGAGGGTGGAGTATCTCCAGAGGACTTCAGTTCCTTGCAGCACAGAGGGCTGGCACCACAGCGCGACCCATGCTCTGGCCACCGCGTCCGTGCTGGAGGTGCAGTCCCGCCCTGGTGAGGAGCCGGGTTTTGTGCCACTGGTGCTGACTGGCTGCAATGCAAAGCACCTGGTTCCATAAGCTGCCAGTTAGTACATATGGCTGCTTTTATATAGTCTAATTCAGCCTTCTTTTTAATCCCCTTTCATAGAAAGTAATAGGGTCCAAGAGAGCTGAACTCCTTGTAGCCATTTGCATAAAAATCAAGACCAGTAGTGCCACTTAAGTAATATTTATATGGAAATGACTGGTTAACATCATCTGTGTTTGGCTTTTGTCTGTCCAAATTTATGAAGAGCCTCTGATGTCTCAAGATAACTTAGTCCTAGGGACGTCTCCATGGAAACAGGATCTTTGTTTTCTGAAATTTTGTATCCTCTCCCTCTGCTTGTCCCTCCCCACCTGGAGTCAGATGCTGATTGTTGCAGCACACTTCTCCCCACAACACGTTTCGTAGGCAGCTCCACATGCAAAAGATTTTTGACTGGAAATTAGGAAAAGACTAGCAGCAAAATGAAACCAGATTTTCACAGAACAGAAATCCTGTTGTCTTCACGAGTGTCGTTAGAGATGAGTAACAGGCAGAACGCAGAGACTGAGACAAGATGTGCAGCTTACAGAGGAATAATTGCTTCTATTAAAAACGTTTGAGGTTTTCCCTAACTACTTTATGGAGAAATATCCATGCAAACAAGGACGAGTCTTGGTTCTCTTTGTGCCATGGTGAGCCGATCGTAGCTGTGCCTGGTGGCTTCATGATGAATTGTAATCTGTGATACAAAATACTTGGAACTGCTAACTGAGATCCAGGCCAGCTTTGTAATGATGAACAATTTTTGCCTTATTGGTATTCAACTGATTTTCTACAGTGAGTCGATGAAATTTTTCATAGTGGTCCCTTAATAGATACCAAAAAAAAATTGCTCTTAATTGGATCTGCTTATTACTGTTTGCAACAAAAATGCCAGTTGTAGTAAGAAAATGGAGCTCCACTCAGATCAGGCATGAGGTGTGAGGTTTCTGACAGTTCTTCCTGATCCTTGTACAATCTTCCTTTCTGATGTACTAGCTAAAGAAGCGCGTTCATTACCCGTGTTGGGTTTCCAAGAAAGAGAACTCCATCCTGTTCTAACATACTGTGTGTGTTTTTTATGATTGCTCTGTATGTTTTTTATGATTGCTGTATTATGCAGTGATAATTCATGCTGTAGCCTACATGTACAATTCCTGCCCTTACAATGAGACGATGTTCTGTTTATTTCCTGTTATTTGCTAATGCTGCGTTTGAAATTGTTATTTGCGGCAGGATTAAGGGGTTTGCTCCCCTTTGCTAAAGTCTCTCGAGTAACTTTAGCCCATTGCATGCTGTTTCCCTTTGATTCAGGCCAGAGGCATTCATGTTGAAACATAAGCGTTACATAGCAGAGGGGTGCTCTGCCAAAGCTTGGGTGTCTAGAAAGCTTTTCCCTCAAGCTTTAGTTGTGGTCTCCTGCTGTCTGCTAAACTCTTCCAGCAGATTGAAACAGCAGGTAGTGCTGCTTATGCTACTTACTTAAGAGCGTTTTAAATTAGCACGTTTTATTTACCATTGTGCTGCTTCACTTGCGAGCTGTTTGGGGAGGTCGAAGCAGGTGGGAGCTCGTAAGCACGTGGGATGTTGTATGTACCTTGCCAAATTCTCCCATGGCACCGAGGTGGTGGTGGTGCTCAGTCCTACTGGTGCAGTGATGGTGTTTGGCCAGCCTGCCTCTGGTGTATGAGGCAACTGGCAAGAGCAATGCCAAAAGTTCGGGCAAGTTGAGAGGTGGCCTCACAATTCAGGGTGCCATGGGGAGGCAGGTGAGTTCTGTGGGGGGAGTGCTGCTTTTCCATTTGGCTGTGAGGGTGAAATGCTGGGTGTCGGGACAGCACAAAGAGGAGACAGAGAGTCATCCAGGGAAGCTCCCGGTGTGAGCATAACACCGGGGTTCTGGGAGCTGTCAGCCCAATGTCCCTTGGAGGCACAGTCTGTGAGAGAGGGTGAAGGGAGAAGCAACGCTTACACTAGCAGTGCCACTAAAGAAGTGCTCTTCAAACAACAGTGTTACTTAATTTGTTCCTAAATAAGCAGCAATATGTAGGTGCCTCACTCTCTATCGTAGGTTTAAATAATTAATTAAACTGTTTCTTAGATCATAGAAGCTTCACACACACAAGTCACGGAAACACACCCAAGAGCAGCATGGGTGACCTGAGTACCAGTCACTGCGGGGTCTGGGAAGTATAAAGCAGGGATCGTCTTTTGGGGTTGGGTGAAGGCATCTGGCTTCCTTGTGCCGTAACGGGGAAGGCTGGAGGAGCTGAGGGGGGTTGGGATACAGGATTTGTAGACTTGCTGTTGTTGATTCTTACTCTGTAGAGAGGATCGGGGAGTACAGGGGTAGGTGCGTGGACTCGGCTTGGTAATCCACGCAGCGTCGTCACTTGTTCAGTAATTTTATTTGCTAAAACCCTGGGGGTGCAAGGGATGAACCTGCCAATAAGACAGTATTCCTGTAAGAGACCATTGAATGAAAAATACATACCTGTGAGGCAAGATTAACACAGGTGATGTATTATTCAAGTTGGGTTTTATTAAAAAAGTAATACATTGCTCTCTTCTCCTCCTCCAGATTGTTTACTAAACGAAGAGAATTTCTCAGTGAGGTGCCCCAAGCACAAGGTAAGAATCCCCTCCTGGAATAGGCCTGTTTTTTGCTGCCCTCTTCTGGTATCTAAGTTTGAATTAGTAGTTTTATATGTGGGTAACATCTGTAGTGAGACATGCTTTTAGATGAATTCTGTGATGCGTGCTTATGGTATGTTCTGGGGGCAAACATCGACTTGAGAAGAATTGCAGAGAGTTTAAGAAGATAAACTGGGTTTGTGTCCTATCTGTTGAGTTGCTCTTTAGATCCTTGACGACTCTTTAGAAAGCACAGCTTCATTTCCTGTCGTCTGTGATAGAATCAGTACGTTGCTCACCGTTTCCGTTTGAGTGCTGCACCGGAACTGGTGGTGTTTGCTCTCCTTGGATTTACTGAGAGTGCAAGGAGGAAGAAGAAATGGCTCATGGAAAAGTTTCGACCAGTTTTTTGGAAACATTTAGACTACATCACCAACCAGTGTAGTGATGAACTTGAAACACCTTGTCCTAGTGTAGTTGGTAGTAAGCAGAGTCCTACCAGTCAGCCTTCAGTATATATATATCCGTTTAGTTGTTCTGTAGCTGTTTTTCACAAGATCCATCGTCATTCTCAGGTTTTGGCAATGGATTTGGCATGCTGCTTCTGCCTGGGTTTGGGCATCCTTAACTGAATGTCCCCAGAGCTCCCAAACACAGTGGTGCTAAGAGCTGGACTGCTGTTGCTCCATTGGTATGCAAAGAGGAGACAAGGCAGACAGTACACGTTCTCTTGTATTTATAGCAATGTGATATGGTGCTGGGAATAGCCTTCCCAGCCCAGAAAGGAGGATGTGATGTGTCTCTGGGAGGCTTTGGAGACCACCAGCTTCAAATGCTTAGAAGTATCCAGAAAAATGGCAATTCATGTGGCCACTTGGATGGGAATTGCACAAGAAATTTCTGCTGGAAAGTAAATGATAATGAGGAGTAATTCTGTTGCTTGCTAGCAGGGATTAGTCTCCCTTCGGTCCTTGTCTGCAGATCTCTTCATTGCCTCAAATGCAACTGGCATCTGGTGGCCTTTTGTCTTTGCAGATTATGTTTAATCTGTCTTTTGTGAACACAGGAGAATTAGACTCATGTTCCTTTCTGGATGTTCTACCACAATGTGATGTATTTATACGCACGTCTTTCAAATGCGCTGGGAGATTCGGAGGGTTTTCAGGCTTGTTATCCAGAACTGGCCTACTTTTCATCGTGTAAAAGCTATAAATGATGCCACACAATTGTGGCATAGTGTGGAAAATGAACAGGAAGCTTAAATTGACGCGTTAATGTGACAGAGACCTGCAGATCTTGCCAAACAGAAAGGGGAAAGGTGAGCTTCCCGTACTGTGGAATGCGACTACTGAAGTGCCACCCTCTGCCCAACCTTGGATACGTGGCTAGAGAGAATAGGAAGGTTCTGTTCTTTGAGGGCTGTTTTATTTTTACTGCCTGTTGCCTGCAGGGAAACATAGTGTTAAAGCTTTCATAGCTGGCTTGAGTCATGGCTGCTGTTTGTGAGCACTTGCAGTGATGGTGCTCAGACACCATCACGAAAGGAAACAACCACTTTCCAGAACCCGCTCTCCTGGAGAAGACACCCAGCAGGCACACAGCTTTCTAAAGCAATCCTGGGGGGCGGGAGCGGGGGGAAGCAGACAAATGGGTAAAGGTTCTTCATCAGGCACTAATATTTTGAATCCTATTCAAAACTATCCCACGGCAGGTAATTTTCCATGTAGTGCTGAAAATGGAATTCAGCACCCGCAGCTTCTCTCGACACTTGTTGGCTTTTGCTTAGTAAAGACATGAATCATTTCCTTGAAGTCGGGCAGAGTTTTCTTTGCTTGGCTCTGGCTCTGCCCTTGCCCTGTGGTTCACTGATCATTACTGGTTTGCTCCAAATCTATCTGCAGAGCAGGATACAGGATCACCTCGCTCCTTCTGTTGTGGTGGCTGGAGATGGGAGTCCCAGCCCGCTGTGAGGCAGGAAGGGGAAGGTTGAAAACCGTTGCTCCAGAATGACTGGAGAACAAATTGCATCAATTTTTTTGCATGATATGAACATGAGCAATGGAGAGGAAGAAAGGCTTTAGAGCATTTAAAGCAGAGCATTTAAAGCCCTGCTTTTAGGTAACACTGGTTTAACATTAGTAGCTAATTAGTAGCTGTCTAATAGCTCATTCTGCTGTAGTCGAGGGGTGGAAGAACCAACCATAAATCCTCTAACACTTAAGTCCCTCAGTATAGTGCCTGTAATACTTTTTCAGCCTATGCCTCACGTCAGTAAATACACCTCATGATAATAAGTGGCTTCTGGAGTGCAAAGGTGCTTCTTGGCTCATTAGCTGCGCTTGACACTTCAGGCATAAGCAAGCTGAGTCCAGAGGGACTGGTCCTGCCTTTCCCCATGCTCCCCAGTGAGCTTTCCCATTTCCTTCTGTCAGCATTGATGCTTCAACCATCCATGTCCTGAATGTGCTACTTTTGCAAAATAGCAGCCTTTATCACAGGGAAAACGCTGTGTGAAAACTAATCATCTTCTGAAGGGTTAGCTTCCTCTGGCAAATCCACACTGGCTGCCTGTCTGCATCGCAGCAAGTGCTGTTGCAACACGGCTGATGAGGATGCCGAGGCACTGAGGAGGATATGAAGGGGATGAGACACCTGACCTTTCGGTGGCACTGCCGTCTTAGATTGTCTTAAGCAGTCTGTGGGGCACTTCTAAATGATGTTTCTCAGCCTGTTCTGCCTTTTTGTGTTAAATTCTGTGTTTCTTAAAATTTAACCAGGCTTTTGTATCCCAAACTCTCTACTTTTGTGGAATTACCTGCTTTTGTCACAGGGAAAACCCTGTCTGAAAATCTATGTCTGGTTCCAATACTGACTCCTCTTTCTCTCTCTCACTTTCTGTGTGTTCACTTTCCCTACCCCTGTCTTCCTTTTCTCCCTCATTTTCTTTTTACTCCTCCTTTTGGCTTGCTGGTCCGTCAGCCCCTCCTTCCTTGCTCTCTTCCCTCCTTGCAGAACAAGATGGTGAAAGGCAGCCTCAGCACAGAGCAGTCGGAGCGGGGGTGAGGGGGGAAGTGTACTCCTGGGAATGGAAATAAAAGCAAGCACAGGTGAGTTGGGGAGAGTTTCCAGTTTCCACCTGCTGCTTTCTGGGGCTCCTTACCTCTGGTGCCTTCCCCATTTCCACGAGAAATCAAGCTGCTGCTGTGTACATTCAGAAAATTGGTAATAATGGGGTTGGTTTTTAACCTTGGTACTATTCTGGCTACTTCACTGTATTTCCACAGCAGCTCCTTCTGTTTAGAGGTGAAACGCAAAGCCTCTTAACTGTTACAACTGCCTGATTGCCCTCTCAGCTAAACCACTGGCAGAGACCTTCTTTCCTATTGCCGTGATCATTTCCATAAGGATCTGCTGGGGTTCTCTTACCTGAGTCTCAGGGTAGTTAATAGTAAGCATCCCTATACATAAATAAAAACCTTCATCAAAGTGTCTTTGGTTTTGTATGTAAAGAGGAATCAGTAATACTGATGAGTTCAAGATTATTGTACTCTTGATTACCCTGTGTTCTGGAAATGTACATACAGGGACAGGTAGACTAATCTTAGCAGGAGCCCATTACCTGCCTTTCACACCCATAATTTTCCTCTATTTGCAAACAGAGGTGGGTGCTGGGAAGGTGGAACTGTCTCCACAAGTGGCTGCAGATTCATAAGCTTGTAATGTTTTGCTCTGGTGCCCCTCCTCCCCTCGCACTGGATGCAGGCTGGGCTGTAGTTGCCTTAAGTCCACAGCAGTGCTGTGGCAAGCGGCAGTTGTGCTCTCGCACCCCAGCTCCCCCTCTGCTCTTCCTTCCTGCTGCCTCCTTTGTCTACTCCCAGCATTCATACAGCCGTGTGTGGACTTGAGGGGGAATTCAGTTTGCCTGAAGTGACATTTCTGCCATGGCAGCATCTGAGTTGGGTCATTTCCCTAATCTGGTTCAGCGTGCAGCTGGGCAAACATCCCGGCACGAGGAGGAAGTAGCACAGACGTGGGAGTTAGTGCCCAGGGAATAGGATGAGGTTGGGATTTCTTATTTCATTTCCACCCAGTGCATTATTATTTGCTGGCAACAGGGAACTCTAAGTGAAATAAGCATTTGGTTTCAAATTAATACTTGTTGGCACACTTACCCCTCAACTGTAGCCCGAGAAGGTCTCTTGACTCCATTTCACTGCTCAGATGCGTTTCTTACTCAAGCTAGTTGCTGCTTTTTCTTGCCATCATGGAGGTGAAGTTGCTCTTTCGTGTTTGCTCTCTGAGCTGACTGTAACAATCCCCTCACTGCCGTTCCCTTGTTTCCAAGACACCTCCCTTACCTCAAGGTCTTACCTGTTTCTCAGGTTAAGTAACTGTGAAGTAATTTAATGGTGTTTTCTGTGAAGGGTGAGAGATTAAAAAGGGAATTCTGGGGTTTAGTGCAGTAGCAGAAGACAATGTTTCATATAAACAGCTGTTAGACTGGCTGCTGACTCGCATGAGCTCTGCTGCGTTCCGGGATTTCTCATTTCTAACAGTATTCTTTCTTGGCTTTGGAGTGTTGTTAAAGCAGTTACCACGCAAACAGTACTTAAAGTTCATTATTTGAGTAACTTCTTCCTTCCGTGGTAAAGGTCACTGGGATTCTTTTAAGCTTTACTCTTTTCCTTAAGGTGTAAAAGGCAATACAGCTCCTAATGTTAATACGGGATGATAGTCTCTTAGACGAGGTGTGTGCTGCAGATAACACTGGAGAAGTCGCCTCGTGGTGATTTTTTGGGCCGTTTCCTTAAGGTGCTGGTGAACATGACTACATCCCAGAGACCTTTACACAGGTTTAAGTCTGCCAGCCTGACCTTGCATCTCAAAATAAAGTCCATGTAAATCTAAAAGATCCAGTTATTTAAATACAGAGCAAAACAAACTGAAATCCAAAAAGCCAAACCAGACAAACCAAAATCTGCTGCGTTGCCGTGGTAATTAAAGTTTAAAGGAATTCTGTAGCAGTCCTGGTTGTACAGGAGCTGCCCTTCTGCTGGCCTCAGCGTAAGGTACAATGGGCACTTGGCCCTTAGATTATTGGACTGTTTTAGTCCTGGTTCACTTCTAGGCCCAGCAAGGTAAGAAAAATCCTGCCTATTGGATAACATCCAGGCGAGTCAGTGTATTCTGTCTCTGTTGCTTCTCTCTCTCTCCCTGAGCCAGTTGCCTCTAGAACATTTGGATCGAATCCAGATCTGGAGAGTGACTGTGAGAGTGAGTCTGGTGCTCTGGATCTTGTCCAGGAGCGGGGAAGGACTCTCTCTGCGCGCTGAGCCCGTTTCCTCCCTGAGCCAGTGTCTAATGCTCTGGACCGGTTCCAGGCTCGGGCAAGCTGCAGTTGTACAGGAGCCAGAGATGGCAACACGGCCTTGACACTCCTTCAGTGAGGGCTCACACTTGTACAGTAATGAATACCACAAAGGTCAGCTGCCTGAGCTCTCTAGGAACCTCCCTCCTTCTCCCTGGAGCTGCAGCTCCGCTGCAAACCCGTCTGTGTTTCATACCCCCTTCCCCCTGCCCGACTGTTGCTTCGCTCTTCTCCTGGCACCCCTGTATGAGGGGGCTATTAGCAGCCAAGAGGTAGGCTTGCTGGGACGTAATCTAATTGGTGTGCTGGTAATCAGAGCAGCATTGACTTCTGTATCACACTTAGGGTTCCTGGAGTTTAATTGCCAGCTATGAATGAACAGAGATGTGTTACATCATTCCCAGGCACACCTCTGATGCCATTAAGCCCTCTCCATATGCATTGCCTGTGTTGGACGCTTTTGTCCTTTTCCCAGACTCACTAGCTGGGAGGGAGAGATTTATCTAAGTTATGTCAAAGGAAGTAACCATACTAAATAAACAAATTGCTTCTGGGCTCACTGGTGTTATGAGAGAAAGGAAGAAAGGAATATATCAAGCTCTGCTTTCTTGGCTGTGCAGATTTAAGAATGAAAACTGTTTTCTCTAAAGAAATGAAATTTTAACTTTGCAGTTTCTCTTTTGAACTGAGCCTCCACCAACTTGGTGACCTCCTGAAGTACATTTTCTTGCCTCAGAGAATTTCTGGACAGGGAGAACGAGCATGCCAAGCATCTGGGCATTTCTACACTTGTCTTGAAAGACATCACAAGCTTAGTCCTTCCGTGAATCATCGCTGCCAGCAGAACCTGGCAATTAGAACAAAAATAAAACCAGAAAACAACAACAGAAAAATGATCAGGGGGCTGGAACATCTTTCATATGAGGAAAGGCTGCGGGAACTGGGGCTGTTTAGTCTGGAGGAGACTGAGGGGAGATGTTATTAACATTTACAAATATCTAAAGGGTGGGTGTCAGGAGGTTGGGACATCCCTTTTTTCTATAGTAGCTAGTAACAGGACAAGGGGTAATGGGATGAAGCTGGAACACAAAAAGTTCCACTTAAAGATAAGAAAAAACTATTTCACTGTTCAGGTGAGGGAGCCCTGGCACAGGCTGCCCAGAGGGGTTGTGGAGTCTCCTTCCTTGGAGGTCTTCAAGACCCGCCTGGACATTTTCCTGTGTGACCTGATCTAGGTGAACCTGCTTCTGCAGGGGGGTTGGACTGGATGATCTCTAAAGGTCCCTTCCAACTCCTGCCATTCTGTGATTCTATGAAAGGCTGACTGCTCTCAGTTCCTTAGTTTAACTTGCAAAATCTAGCCCTTTCCCAGGCTGGGTCTCTGTGGCTGGGCTCCTGTCATTATGGTACCAGTTTCACCATCTGCTACGTAAGTCACTGAAAACGCCTGTTGGATGGTGGCTTGGTGACCTATGTGAACATCCCCCAGGGGCAGCAAGGCACCCCAGAAGCTGTCAGCACACTGAGACATGCTTCACCCATCTCTTTGTAGTTTTCAAAGTCAAGATGAGGAGCGAACGTGAGGTGAACGAGCTCCTTTCTGGCTGCTGAAGGGAGCAGTTCTGCAACAGTGCTGTGCCATTGTCATGGCACAGATCATCCTGTTGCCCTGGACCTCCTCCATAACCAGGCTCATTTCATTCTCTGCCGGAGACACCTTTTTAGCACATGGATTTTGGCTCCTGTGAACTGTTCGCCATCGTGCTTCCGCCCGTTTTCAGTCCACAGGACTCGAGAGTTGTTGGTGTTGCCACCGGGGTAGGCTGCTGCATGGGTTTTTGGGAGCCTGGGGGACGTGTTGTCAGGAACCACTGGGAAGGAACCGTTCCAATATTGCCGTTTCACTTTATTTTTTCAGGTTAGGCTGTTGAGATAAAAAGCGGTGGACATTCGTGACTGAATGGAATCTCTCCCACTGTGCAGCCATGCCCCCTCTCGACGTGCCTGCCAATGCCAGCACTTCCTTCATAAATTCTTACATCACACTCAAGACTGATGACATCACAGAACCTGACCAAGGAGTCTGAACCAGCTGTTTCCATGGGCACAATCTCCATAGTGACAGTGGGAAGGGGAGGGGGAAAAAAGGAAACAGGTGGGGGGAATTAAAGGGGGAGGGATAAATATATATATATATAAAGTTCTATTTTTTAGTCTTGAAAGACTTTGTTTTAAATGAAAGGTGCGCTATATCCCTTTTGATGCTTTTGATTAACAAAACCCCTTATAAATTAAAAAAAGAAAGTGGTAGCTAAGGTAAATATTCAATCCAAAATCAAAGCAAGGCTCCTGGAGCCTGACCTTGTGTGGGAAAGAGCAGCAGAGCCAGGGGTAGTAGTACTCCAGGCAGGACTTGTTCCCCCTTCCTCTTGCTTTCTTTCTCACACCATCCAAGGAAGTTCGATTTTAAGAGGCGACTGAAGTCAGGGTGAATTGTTTGTAGGGTGTGGGAGGAAGGCTTGGGTGGTTGCTGGTGATGGGGTGTCAGTACTCCTGTGTGTGGGGCAGGGAGGTTACCGGCTTTGAGAAATGCTATCATCTGTTAACAGCGGAAGCTTTAAACACACCTGGAGACGCTTAGGTCATGAGACTCGTGAAGTGAAAGCAAGAGGCAGCTGCTGCTTGCTAGATCCTGTACACCTTGTTCAGGTGGGAGTGTCTGTACCGTGCAGGGGGAAAGGAGTATCTGCCCTTTGTGGCAACAACGTGCACCCTCAAAATCATTCCAAGCAGCTGCCTTCAGTTTTGAGGGCAGGAGAGAGGAGGGTATGGTTTACCTGCCAGATTGGGGAACTGGAAAGGAAGCCTTGAGTTGTGGTGGAGTCAATCTTCAAACTGATCAGGAGAATCCCCTCAGCCCTCTTTTGTTTTGTTTTCTGTTTTGCTTTTCCTAAGGAAGGAAGAGGGAATGTCAGTGTAAGAGCCTGCATTATCTCGTTGTTTGGGGTGGGATGTTCCGGGGGTTGCTTTTTGGGTTGGTTTGGGTTTTTTTTGTTTTGTAAATTATGTAATTTTAAAACATTTGGGTTTAAGGAGCAACAACAACAAAAACCCCACAATTTTTTCTTGTTAAGGCCTTAAGAAAGGGGTTAGTGCATCTTTCAGGGGTCACTCTGCCATGGGAATAAAATAGCTGTTTCACAAACAGTTTTATATAAAAAAAGCTTAAAAAAAACCAAAAAAAACCCTAATAAACTTCATTTTAACCTTGTCTCCTTTTGTTTTGTGCGAACTTGATTTGTTTAAAAGGACAGAGAGACAGTACTATCTGCTGCTTTTCGGTTTCTTTGCCTTCATGAGTTCTGCCTTCAGTGATGACCTTCTGAACTGGCCCAGCAAGAGGAAGACCACAAAAGCTTTTTCGGCTTAGGATTTGTTTGATGTTCAGAGATAACGAGCCAATGACTGGATGAATTTTCTGTTGGTGCGAGTCGGTGGTATTTCACCAGGTCACCGACTTCTTTCACTCGTAGGACGGTAGCATATCCTAGTGATATCCAACAGAGTGGTGTTTACTGGGAAGTCGCTAGAGATAGGGATCTAACCAGCATGACTTGGATGGTAAAAAAAGGGGTTGATATTGTGGGGAGGGAAGAATTATTTTCAAAGTTATGTACCGGATGCTTGCTCAGCTCCTCGCGTCTTGGAGCGTTCAGCACATAAGGAAAGAAAATCTATGATAGCTCATATTAAGATATCTATTTTAACTCTATTTTTAAAAGATCGATTTAAAGATTCGGGAGATAATTTGGCAGTTATTTATTTCTAGAGGTTGCTACTCTCACGGAGAAGTATTTGGAAAGCAAGGGCAGTCTTCTGCTTACTCCTTTCCCAGTAGCAGCTACTGAAGTTAGTATGTCCTTCTACATTAAGAAATAGACCTGTTGTGATAAATGTCACTAATGTGTCCTGAATTGGTGCTGAAAATATTTAACTGCTGGTGTAGTCAGAAAAAAGAAAAAAAAATCATTTTTAGCATAGTTAATGTGATGGAGTAAATGACTTCTTTTCAACTGAATAAAAAATGGTTCTTTTTTTTTTCCTAGTGTCTGTTCTATTGTGAAAAACAAAAAAAGAGTTACTGGTGTTGCGTTGCTTTCTGTTGGTGAAGAATTGACTTTGTTGTACTACAACAGCAGAGGAGCGTGCGGTGAAGCTGCTGGATTTGGTGTTCTGGCTCTTCAGGGTGGTGTCACGCAGCGGAGGCAGAAGGTTTTTGGGTAGCTGGGAGGGAGTCTCGGAGGTTTTCCTTGTAGGGGCTCAGGGCAAGTGGTGTGGAGGTGGAGATGCTGCTCGTGCCCTGGGGTTGGGAGGTAACGGGAGACATGTAGAACAAATAAATAAATGGTCCCACACTTGACTACATGAGGGGAGTGTTTAAACCCCTTCAAAGCAGCTGTGGCTTTGCCCCTCCTCGGTGCTGGTGTCAGAGGTAAGGGCTGTGCTCTCAGGAAACGAGGTCTTGCCAGTCGCTCATCTTTGTTGGTCGCGTCTACAGCAACTAGAGCTACCGTGATTTTCTAAAACTGAGCCAGAAGGAATCTAAACCAATGTGTAATGGTTTCTTGGGAGAACCGGGAATAGAGCCACAGCAGTCATAAAATCCAGTTGGAAATAAGAACTTCTTTTGTCTCAGAAGATACAAAGTCCCTGAGTGGATTCCGGAAGGCGCTGTACAAAACATTTACCAGCTTCATCCTGCAAAGGCAAGTAACGGATTGATACCATGGACACTCCTCTGCCTGAAAGAGAAAGTACAAGTCTGGAAATCTGGGTTAATTCAGAATTTGTGGTGCAGGATAACCCAAAGCAGAACGTTACAAGGTCCCTTCCAGCCCTTAAGATTCTGTGATTAAAACATGGAGATTGTGTAAAGAAGAAAATGAATGGCCTGCCAGCCACTTGGGAATTACCTGTTTGGATGAGGAATGAACTGATGAGAGTTTGGATAAGGCAGCTCATATTCAAAGTGTTTTCTCTATGCTGTCTGACTCCCATCCCTAAAGAATATGCAGTGGATTCAAAGGATCTCTGTCAGTATCAACTGATCAGCATTCAGCTGGAGACAAGGAGAAAGGAGCTCCTCCTGTAGGAACCAGTGGAGGCCTTGGGATGTGTACAGCATCTCTCCTGATTGATATGTTCATCATGGATTTTTACTGCATGTGGGTGGAGTCTACACTTGGAAATCCAAGGCACAGACTGTTGTGGAGTTTACAGTGAGATTGTGCAGCATAGGAGAAAGCAGTCTGGGCTGCTGCTGCAGAGGTGGGGGCCATCCTCAGTGCTCTGTGTATGACAAAGGTACGAGTGGGGATTTTACCTGGGCGTGATGTTCTTGAGCCTTTTGAATCAGTGTTAAGGCAAACAGATGCTGCACAGCAGTACTGGAGTAAAAAAAGCGTGAAGAGGTTCAAGGCAGAGCACCTGCCAAAGAATGCTGGAGATCCAGTTCATGGAGTCCAGCTAATGCCAAGCAAAAGAAAAACAATTTTGGTGAGACATGTATTTTTCTTTCCTTTTTAAGAAGAAGTGGTTTGTCAAGATCCAGGCAATTAAATGCCAGCTCTGCTATTTTGACTGTAGTGTGCAGTGTGAACTGTAATATATGCAAGAAGGTATGTGAGGAAAGAGGACACCTTTAATTAAGCTGGTACAGTTGCAGGGAGGACGTTTTTGGGCTGAGTTGGATTTAAACTTCCAAATTACTCTGCCTAATAGCAGGGTTATTATTACATCAGGAATTACCTCTGCCGTCTTGAGCGTGGTGGTTGCCCTGGAGGAAGTAGAAATAACGTGGTAGAGGGATGCAGAACCACGTCAGACTTAGCCTCTGACTTATCAGAGTGACTGGAAGAAGCAGTGTTCTATCCGAAAAACATAGCAAATTTAGATATCAGAACTTTAGAAGTGGAACAGGTTATCTGGGTGGTTGAGGATGAATAAGTCTGAACTTTTTTTGGTCACTAGAAGCTTTGTGAAACAGAACAGAAAGAATATCTTTCAGAACAGAACAGAGTAATCCAGGTTCTGTTACAGAAAACAGGTGTGACAAATAGTTTGTCATACAAGAAGCTGAAAGTGTAGTTGCAATTATAGTTTTGGGTCTTGTTTGTGAAACAGGACTTCTTGTTTGGCTGTGGAATATTTCAGACAAACATGATTGGGTTTGTTTGGGTTTTTTTAAGCTAGAGCAACTGCAGTATATTGTGAGTCAGAGAATTTAGTCAGTAAAGGGCAAAAATAATTACTAGGAATTTGTGGGAGACCAGTAACTCCCGTACTTTATGAGTTTGGCTAATGCACATCACTGAAAATTCACCTCCATACGCATACCTTGCACCATCAGCTCCCGGACTCGCCTGTGCTACTCAGCTAGAAACCGTTAAATAAAGCTGTAAAGGCAAGAGTGAGGTTTTCCGTGCAGTGTAAAGGTCAGTGAAATACATGAGCGTTTCATTTTTTTGCTCAGCCTTTACTTTTGGTCATATCCAAAAGGCTCGCTGTGTCATCCAGATGAAAAGCAAACAGGTCGATGCATACAGAGTCTTTTTTTGTAGGATTTAATTTCTTAAGCGAGACCCACATCCTAGTTAGCAGGATGCAGGGAGCCTGAATTAGAGGAGGAACATTGCTTGTTTGCTGGCTTCTTTCACGGGGCTATATTGAGAGCCAAGATTGCTTCCCTTTCCTCCTTGTCCTCTAGAGGGTTCTTGGCCTTTACTGCTTAACTCAGTTTTAATGCTATGGTTTGAGGTTTTTGACCTTACCTAGCTAGCTTTGGAAATGCTGATGTTTCTTAGCAGCCCTAGAGAGAGTTATCTCCCTTCTGAATAATTTGAAAAAGAAACACACTCTTTTAGTTCACAGCAAACCTTCTGCAAAGGAAATCTTCCCCTCTAGCAGGTGCTTCTGACTGCTGAGGGTTCAGGCTGCTGAGGATTCAGGCTGCGTGCTCTCCCGCGTGATAAAACGCGCACACACCCAGCTCATGTGCAGACACGGCCGGGAGGTCGCAGTGGGTGGGTTGAGAGGTCAGTGCTCCCCAGCTTTGAGCTGTATCACGACAGCGGTTTGCTGAGTCTGGCTGAAACTGCTTCTCTTCGGTGCCTTATCGTTCAGTGGGGAGCAGCTCAAAAGCAGAGAAGTTTTCAGGGAAGGGGCTGGGCGGTGCTCTGCATTTCCACTGCAGAGAAGTATAGTGTTGTAGAGTCCTGTCAGCCGAGGGGCGTTTATCAAACGGGCGTCACTGCATCCAGGGGTTTTGTTAATAAGTCAGTGTCTTTGATACTTTATAGCATTTGCATTAAGAAAACTGGACTTCCACCTGACCCTCCACCTTAACTGGACCTGCACCTGAGCTGTGTTTCCCTCTCAGAAGAGAGGTGGAATCATTAGATTCTTAACAAACTGCAGATTATTTTGAGAACGTTATTTTGGGGACTGTTGGAGTTACCATGAATAGATCTTCAGCTTGGATTATGAGACGTGACATTATCTGCTGCTTCTCGTGCACTTTTGAATCAGCTGGTGTGAAAGCCCCTTCCAAGTGAGACAGATGTCACGGTTCCCATTTGTGGTTGGAAGAAATACGGAAGAGCAGACAAATGACTGCTCAGCGTTGGGTGAGGAAACTAGAAATTGGCAGCTGGAAAAGGATCTCAAAGAGGCATCTTTGTGTAAGCAGAACAGAGGCTGTGATTTCATGTTGCACTTCCAGTGTTTGTAGTACGTCTGCTGCTTTGGAAACCGCGATGGGGCGGTCACTGTGTAACATGGATGTTGCAGTGTCTGTCCCACTGGTGTCCTCCCGTGGCTGAAACTTCTGAGGAGGAATTGCTGCTCATACAGGTGATGGATGGTGAAACTATAAGCGACCAATTGGAAATGAAACCAAAGAGCTGCCTTCCGCAAGCCAATAGACAAAGCTTGTGAAACACCAACTGACAAAGACACTTCCAGCAGCTGAAAGCAGAGGCTGTACAGAATGGACCCAATTTCCAGCCTCTAAGCAGATTTCCAGGGTTCTGTTTGGTTCTGCTCCAAGCATGAAACGTTTGTGGCTTCACAGGACAGGAAGATGTGCTGAGAGATGAAACGGTTCCCAGGGACATGGGATGGCAGTGGGTGTTGGCAGCCTTAAACGGGGCATTGATGGCTGCACAACTCGATTTTATTAAAAACAACAGCAGCACGTTGCCACGGGAACACAAAAGATTTGGAAAAGGTGCTGTTACAGCAGAAATGTGAGTATGCCTTAGGACAAATGGGAGAGAATAAGCAACTACTGAATTTGAGGCTTGTTGCTTCAGAAGAGGAAAAGGGAGGTGCATTTTCTGTACTGCTCAGAATTGTTGCAGTCTAGAACAAGTGAGTGGAAATCAGTAAGGCTAATCCCAATCCCTAATAATGGCAGCAGTGGCTGTAGGCTGCCAGGGACTGGGATGGCCTCTGCTTTGCAACACAGCCCATTCGCCTCAGACACACTGGATGGATCCACCCCGGAGCTGAGGGGCCAGTGCTGCAGCTTAGTGGTCCAAAGTTCCTCCTGAAAAAAAGGAGAGGTGAGAAAACCTTTTACAAGTGGCCTCATCATGTGAAAGAGCCACAGGGAAATAACAGGTCCGTAGAAGCCGTCACAGAAGGTTTGTTTTTGGGGCTCCTTTCAGGGAGTGCTAAGAACTGAGAGGAGACCTGAGACCACCAGAAAGGCACTTGGTAGCCTGAAGTCCTCACTGGTGGAGGTGTCTGTGCCTGCTGACCATGTGAAGCTGCACATGTGTGAGTTTTGGAAGAACGGTGTAGGTAGGTACCATACCAAACTCCTTCAATGCCATTTATTAGGTACACAGCAACAGGCCCTAAAAGCAACTCTTTAACGTGGAACAACCTTTTTGCATCCAAGCAGTTGTTCCATATAAAGGACAGTCTTTGTTGTGCTTAAAAACAGAATGTTGGCCAGATCACCTGGAGTGGTTGGTCCTTCTTCAAAGCACACAGACTTATCTTGGGCTTCTACCTCCTGTCAACAGCAACCCACAGAAACTGTGGAATGTGAAGGCTGGTATTCATTTCTAGGGTTTCATTTGAACTAATTAAAATTGCTGCCAGAGACACCAGAAGTCTGTGCAACCTGTATTTACCATTGCTTCAGAGAGAGAGAGATTCACCCCTTACTTTTAGCATTTTTTGGAGTTACTGGACTTGGAGCATCCCAGTCTGCAGTCAGGTATTCAGCAAAAGGTTTGGTGGAACTTCCTCTCATTCACAAGGGGTGTGAATGAGCTGAGATATTTTCATTCTGTTTTCAGTTGATTGCAGGAGTCTTTGTGAGACACTATCCTTACATTCATCTTTTACATGACTTCCTGGCACATCTGTGTTGCTTGTCACCCATCCTGGCTTTCAGAATTCATCTTGGAGTCACTCAGGGATTGTATTTTGGTGTTGAATTTGGGATGTAGGAGCTCACGTTTCCCAGACCTCCCTGTCACCCTGAGCCGTGACCAAGGGCATCTGTAGCTGTTCTCCATTCCTCAGCACAGAAAGCCCCAGCACCTCCAGGCTCACACAGAGCTTACTCCCCTGGTAGCTGTTTCTGTGCTGTTACACTTCAGCAACTTCTCCAGTTAGGCTTTTGGCCCATTGTGTGTCCTCATGTGGGCAGGTCAGACATTCTGAAATTCTGCCTTTTTCTGTTTAAAAAAAAAATAAAATAGTAAATTTATCCCAGCCTTCTTGAGTTTTGGTTTTTCCCCCCCAAAACTGAGGAAATCTTCTCCGTTGTTCACAAAGGTATACCTGCTCTAGATCAAAGACAAATTCAGATTGTGTCTGATGGGGAATCCTGGTCCAGCAACTGTCACTATTACCAAAAGGACATGTGTGAACTCACGTTTGTGTTTTAAAGCTGTCTGAAAATCCTGCTGTAGAACAGACTGGAAGGGACCTCGAGGTCTCTGGTCACACGTGGTGGCTCAGAGAAGGCCGGCCTCACAACTAAACCAGGCTACTCACAACTAAACCAGGCTGCTTAAGGTTTTGGACAGTCGAGTTTTGGGTATTTTCAGGGTGGAGCCTCCATATCCCTCTCTGACTCCCCATTCCTGTTCTCAGCTGTTCTCCTGGAGTAGCGGTTCCTCCCTTGTGTCGAGTCAAAATTCCTGTTGCTGCAGCTTATGACTTGCCTCTCACCCTGCAGAGAAGACTCTGGCCCCATCCTGCTGATAGATGCAGCAGTTTGCCATGGTATGACAAGTCAGGTTGCGTGGATCCCTGAAAATACTTAGCTAAGACTTAGGTATTAGGTTTTAATCCCCAAATCCAGCAGGTCTGCAAAGCAGGACTTTGGTGCAGCTGTCCAGAGCAGCTCAGGGAGTTGCAGCAGCAGCAAGTGCTTAATCTGGACCCTGTTCCTTCAGGGAACTGTGTCCTGATCCTTCCCTCTACAGCCAAGAGGGAAGGGGAGTACAGACCACTGCCTGCCTGAAGCCTTTGCAAAAGTTATGTTTGGAAAAGCCTGTTTTCAAAGCCTTGCTTCTAATTGAGACTTTTTTTCTAATTGAGACTTGTCCCATACTTGTTCCCTACTTGCCTTTTTTCCTCCTTTCTAGCAAACTTGATGTCTGGGTTAATACTCTAGAGACCAGAGGCCTTCAGTCAAGCCCAGCCTGCTTGAGGGAAGTGGAACCAAAACCCCACGCCATGCACAGCACAGAGCATGTTGGGCAGCAGCAGCTTTCCATCACAGGGGTACTCCCAGGCTGCTGAACCACCTCAATCTTGCATAGGAATGACAGCTCCTCGCCCACTTCACCTAATCCCACACAGTGCAAAATTCACCTTGGCCTGTTGAGTCTGAAGGACTTTTATCTTTTCTTCTCATACCCCTGACCTCTCTCCACTCCCTCCTCTGCCTAATTGGCTCACTTGCTATCTCTGAATCATTGCAGCCTCCCAGCCCTTGGCCTTTCTGTCCCTCCTTGACTACCTGGCCCAGGCCTGGGCTATTCTGCGGGCTACCAGCCGTGAGGGCTGTCTGGTGCTGCCACCTTATGGCTTCCTGAATTCAGTCTGATGCAGAAATTAAGCAGGAGGACAGAGGGGAAGGATCTGGGCACCGACCAAAGGCCGTCTGTAGCAGCCCGAGGATGGCACTGAGCGGTTTTCCCGCCCTCGCTGAGTGCTGCCACTGTCCATTGGCTCTCATGGAACATATGGAGGCTCTGCATTTACACTGCAGAGAAGTATAGTGTTGTAGAGTCCTGTCTGCCAAAGGGCATTTATCAAAGAAGCATCACTGCATCCAGTGGTTTTTTTAATAAGTCAGTGTCTTTGATATTTTATAGCATTTGCATTAGAAAAACTGGACTTCCACCCGACCTTCCACCTTAATTGGACCTGCGTGCACCTCTTGATTTTAGAGGCTGATGAGACACCACCCTTTGTGATCTGCAGGGCAGGGTCACAGCACATGAGGCAGAAGTTCAAAGTTTCTCTCTCAGAGGAGATCTTTCCAGCCTCAGTTTCTGGCAGGGGTGAGCGCAGAGGCTGGTGGCAGCCCTGCTGCCCCTCTGCCGCATCCCAAAGCTCAGGGCTTGTCACTTGTTTTGTCAGCTCTCAGCAGCAACTAAGAGGCTGCACTTTGCATTTGCATTCCGAATGCTTTCCAGTGGCAAATTTTGTTGTTCATTGGCTCCTTGTGTGACCTGCGGCCTTTTCATTCTGCAGGAGCAACAAGATGTGCTGGCAGGAGCCACATGTACTCTGTTCCCGCTCAGGCGTGGCACCCAGCTGCCACAAAGCGCTCACTGCGGGAGCTGCCCGGCACTGTCAGGTTTGTAAGACTTGCACAGGAGAAAAGGTAACATTAGAACTAGTTGTTGGATTTTTAATCCTGAGCGCCAAGGCTATGCCAGATATTAGGGCTTAGTTCAAAACACAGAGAAGACAAAAAGCTTTGGAATAGGTGGTAAAGAGTGTAAAGTCATGAAGGATCTGCCTTAGGCCTTTCCCCCTCTCTGGTCATGAGCCATTGTGTCCTCTCCTGGAGTAACAAATGAGAAGGGAGCTGCAGAAAGCCGTTAACTCACACAGGTAGTGCCTGTACTCAGTACATGGCAGGACTGAGGTTTTGTGGCATGACCTTCAAAATTTCCAAGTTCTCGTGTTTTTAAGCAACACAATATTGGTTGAAGGGCTATTACCCCAAAAAAGCCCATTCCTTTCTCCTAGCTAGCTTAACCCTGCAGTTGCTGGTGCTGAGCAGTGCTCACCCTGAGCTGCCAGCGCAAAGTCACGCAGCTTCCCCCCTCCCTCCGGGCACAGGGAATCAGCAGGTTCAGGGAGCTGCTGCTTCTCTCCAGGTGCGGAGATCATTTGTGTTGAGCAGCTCAGTGCTTTGCCCTCAGGAGGAGGGGAGCAGGGTCAGGCCACTGGAGGCCTCAACACCTCCCACGTTGTTTCTCTTCTGCTCATGACCCACAGCAGGGCAGCCTCGGGTCTTTAGACATCTGTTCAGTCTTTTGGGCAGCCTAAAAGACTGAGAGAAAATACTTTCCTTTTCAGTTTTCCTTGCAGCCACCACCTCTGGTCCTTCCTCCTTCCCGTGGAAAGGTGACTGCTTATGGATAGCTCCTGGGTAAAAGAGTGCAGGTATTTTTGTTGACTCAATCTCTGTTCACACAAAACCGCAGTTGCACAGCTGTAGGAGACAGAAAAATGAGCACGGGAAAATAAGCTTGTTATGTACAAAATAAACTTGTTTTGTACAGTTGCTACCGGAATGCAGCAACTCCTGTTGGCAAAAGTATCCAAGAGACCATTTGGGGTGGATGCACCAAAGGTAACCAACTGGCTAAACACTCCCTAGTGTGATTTTCATAATCTCTAATTTCTCTTTCACTCCATATGCTCCTACTGTTATTAATCAAATTGTGAGCATGACTTGGCCAATGGTTTGAACCAGAACAGTTGTTGTGGGTTTCCTATTCACAAATATATATATATATAGATATAATGATTTCCAGTGCACATTGGGATTTGTGAAGGGTAAAATCTCATTAGGAGCATCCCACAGAAATCAAACCTAAATAACCTGTTTCTCTGTCATGCTAACACACAACAATCTTCTGTTTCCAGCATAGTGGTAAAAACTTCCAAGCACCGACTTGTATTCAAGCCATTGTTTATATTGACAGAAAGGTGGGGATAAAACCATGGGAAGTTGCTAATGAGAGCTTGAAACCTCATTATTCATTAAAGTGGCAAAATAATAAACCCTGTACCCTTAAAGAGAAGCAGGCTCTGCTCTCAGAAATGATTAACATTGGTTCTAGATCATCAAAGCTGTGATTCTGAGTGTTTTAAATTTAAGTGGATTGATAATCACCTGGGCAGAAAGCGCTGGCACAAATGCACCTTTTATTTTTGCTGTTAAAGTTATTTATAGTTCCCTAATAGAATCGCTGCAAATTCTTCAGCTCATCATCTGCTGCTGCCTTAATGGAGTGCTGAACAAAGGGCAGGATTCAGGAGATGGTGAATTGCTTGACAGAGCCATCATCAGTTTGTACCCAGTGAGCAACAGTCACATTTTCTCCCAGTTAGGCCTGCCCTGCCAGCACACCTGCCTTTGCCAGCCACAGTCTGCTCTCCAGACCCTGCTGCCTTTTCTGCTGCTTCTCTTCTTTCCTCTCCTCGGATTTCTCTCTCGGTGTTTGGAATTAAAAGAACCTAACTGCAAAGTGTTAGAATTAATTGTGTTAAATCAGGATGAATTGAGACTTGCTAAAGCCCAGCAACTTGGAGTGCTTTGAGTCCGGAGGCTACAAACTTCAGGATGACAGGTCACGGGGAGCAGTCTTATGCTAAACAAGAAGATAAACTAGAAGAAGGGAGAGGAAATCGTCCTGCCTGAAGTTAACAAAAGACTGGTGACTGTGAGGACACCTGAGTGTAGATAAAACGATTAGGAATCAGCATGAGCTAAAACTGCCGACTTCCTGTCTTCTGAGATAAGAACAGAAACTGGCTGGAGGCAGAGATGGGAACAGGACCTCAGATTTAAATATTGGACAGACTCCTCACAGGAGGGGAGTTGCTACTGTAAGGGTATAATAACCCAGGGGTTTCATGGTGTGGGACTGCTCTTGTAAGAGGATGTCCAGCTCGAGCTGTAATCAGCTGACTCTGCCAGAAACCAGATCCTAAACTGTTCTTTATGGTCGAGAGCTGTGTCCAGCTGCACCCAGACTCCTCTTGGGAGAGGTTTAGAACTGGGGGTGGGAGGCAGGAGAAGCTCTGTTGGAAACTCCTACAATTATGTCAATATTTTTTCTCTATCTTACTGTTAATTCCTGCCCCTTGAAGCTCCTCAGGTGTCTGGAGGATGTCAGGAGTGCTGAGGTGGTTGGGATTTGTGCTGCTTTGTTAGTGAGCAACACCAGAGGCATCTTTTGGGTTTCTGCCAGAAGCCAGTGGGCTCTACTGTTTCCATAGGATCTGCTATATATCTGCCAGACCTCTCCTAAGGCAAACACATAGAAAGAGGGTGGCACCGAAAATGCTCACCGAGAAAACTCCCAAACCTGATGATAGCTTAGAAAGCTGGCATTGGTTTATTGCAGCGCTGGGTGTGGAGGGGGGAATCTCTCCTCCTAAAGTGTACATCAAGGGACAAAAGCACTCTCATTATATACACGGAGAAAATGAATATTCATATAAAAACCTCGTGCATATGCTAGTACCTTTTGAAACTGCAGGGGTATTGAGTTTGGGGAAAGGTCTCTGGTGGTCGTTTTCAGGTAGACTTTGACTGAGTTTGTCCATATATGGTCACAACACACAACTTGGCAATTTGTGTTTCTGTAGCTCAGGCAGCAGAGCCAGGATGCTCAGCACTGACTGGCACCCAAATTGCCCTTTAGCCTGCAGAATTGCTTATTTCCTTTGTGCAAAGTTTACACCAAGAGGAGTCTTTCCTTCCCTTCTTTGTATCCTGACTACACAAAAGGGGTCTGTTCTTCACCAAGACTCACTTATCTGTCAAGGGGGGGGGGGGGGGGGGGTGTCTGTTCTTCTTCTTCCTTGTTCCCTGCATCTTTGGAATGGAGAGTGCTTGAGCGGCTCACATCTGCAGACCTTAGCACCCAGCAACAGGACAGCACAAGGGGAGAGAAGGAATCCTGAGCTGAGTCACAACACTTGCTCCCCATGTGGAAAAACGTCTGCATAACTGAAATGAAGCAGGAGCTGACAGCGTGTACTGAAATGCCTGCCCAGTCACCACAGCCTCACTCAGAGCACACGCGTAAAAGCACCAAGTACATAATGCACCACTTCAGCAGAACAAGAATATTGTTACTGTCACTATCAGAGCAACCAGCCACCAGGTCCTGAGGAAGGTGATGTGAGCGGAGATGGGCACTTCTACCTTTATTGACTCCAAGGAAGCTGTAACAGTGAGTATGTTTTAGAAGTAATGGCTCTCTTCACCTCCTCTTTCTGAGGTGTGCTGAGCACACACAGCTCTGAACGCTTTCCTGGGAAGCCAGGGAGTTCAGGAGCCATCAGAAACACACTAATGAGCTTGGAGTGAAAAGAGAGAATTATCACTGAAAATTGAAATCTGACTTAGGGGAGAAAAACACAATTCTCTTTTTAGCCAGATTAGCTTCCCCTTTTCTTTTGATTCATAAATAACTTAATTGAGGATCTAACTATGGAAAAAACAGCATCCCCAGCTATCATTCCAACACATGGAAACAGCAGCAAAATGCTCCCTGTGAAATACTCCCTCTGCCAGAAGAAAAAGACCATAGTTAGACATTTCCTGGAACAACAGCGAGCCTTCAAGTGGACAATCTATCTTTTTTAACCTCTGTTCTGAGATCTTTAGCAACCTGCCTCTTTGCTTTGTCATAATTATGATATCAGTCCTCATTAATGTACTTTGCACCTAGATTTGTAGATGCTTTATCACAAGTGGGTAAACAGCCCCATTAAACACATTTTACAAGCGAGGACATGGAGCTAGCAGCTAGCTGAGTGCTTGCCTCTAACTCACAGGGCAAATCAATGGCAGACAATAAACTGAGATGCTTTTGTCTGTTTGGCTTCCAAACCCCGGATTTAAGCACCTTGTTATTTTCAAAGGTGTCCCACTGATCTCACCTTTCAGGAAAAGAGGATGAGTTTCCCCATAGGGACTTAAACACATCTCTTCTGAAAAAAAAATCGAAACACAACCAAAACAATCAATCAGGGTTTTAGCCAAGACCTCTTCCCAAAAATTCCCCTGTATGCTCTCATTACAGCAAAGAAAAAAAACCCCATGATATCAGTACTAAACCAAAAATGAAAAGAAAAGCAATATATTCCCAGCTCTTGAGACGCTTAAAGAACAAGAAACCAAAACCAGCAGCTGAGACAAATCAACAGCCTATGGTATCGGGGGCGTAAGCCATATTTTTCTGACAGTTTCACAGGAGAGTGTGAGTCAAGGCAACTGCTGCCAGTCATTTTCCTAACGAGCAGGCGTCTTCCCAGAGCTCAGCCACATCACAGAGGCATTTTAGACCAGTGCTGGTACCACAAACTGTGCGAAACAGCACTTTGATCCGTTATGTTGCCGTGCTGGGGTTAGAAACTGCACATGCTGCGCTCCATTTGGCTAAGCTGGGTTACAGTAACAGTAGGAATGTTTCAGCCTGAAGAATTACAGCCTATAAGAGAATCTGAACTAGAACTTGGTGAGTAAAACCAAGCCACCTTGTTTTGATTCCTGCCCTAACCTCAATGAGACAAGGATACCAGAGTATCCTTTGGAGTCAAGGCCCGTAACCACAGTGATCCAGCCACCTGCTGAACTGGCAAAAATCTCATTGGGCAGCGTTACATGTACATGCAATCTCAGCTCAGCATCATCCCAAGCTCTGTGAAGTGAAGATGATGAAGCCATTCTGCTCTTCTCATTTCAATTTTGCAGTTTGCCATGGGAAAGGTGAAAGCAGCAAAGTCCAGCTCAGACTCACTTTGGTGCTGGGTGAGCTGCTGCGATTGATGTAGGGAAAGGGGTAGGAAGCTACAGGGATTTCAAAGAAGAAGAGCCAGAAGAACAGATTTCTTTGCAATGTGGGAAGGCTGGCAGTAAGTCATAGTAACTGTAACTATGAAAGACTTGGCTATTTCAGTTCTGCTGACTGCTTTATTATGAACAAGCTGTTAGCACAGTCCATCTTAAGGCTGTGGAAGTACTTCCAACGTATAAAATCCCATCTGAAGGCCAAGAAAGTCGCAATGAACTGGCTGAGACTAAAAATCTCCTGAGTTAGGGTTGTGCCTCAGGCTACGTTTGTTTGGCAATGTTCAGTCAAAAAAAAATTTAATCCTTTTCTAATGGCTGACATTGTTCTCAGAAATCAATTGTTTGTCTGACCTTCTCCTAACCCGTCAGGAAAAATTCCTGGCGATCGTTTCCTGTCTTGGTTTAATGCTTTGAAGCATTACACGAGAAATTTGGCAGGAGGCAGCTTTCTGTTAGGAAGACACATTGCACCAGCTCTCTAAAACTGTGCTCAAACTTGGCCACGTTACAAGCACTTGAAAACCCAGTTTGCCTGCATTTGATGGAGTTCTCAGCTTTTCAGCTCAAACTCCCCAGAGCAGTCTGAGCGGAGCAGGTGGTGGGTATCGCCGGCTGCCAGGGGCTGCCAAGGGGGAATGACAAGTGTGAACCTGGTCTCCTCTGCGTTCCTCTTGCCCCCTTCCGGCACCAAAACAGGCAGAAAGGAGGAGAAGCTGTTTGAGTTGAGGCAAAATGACCAAAAGATAGATGATGGGCTCAAAAAAAAGAGGTGGAAAAGGGACCAAAATAGTCTGGGACTGGGTGGGAGACCGTGTTGTCTGGGCTTAGAAGTGGTCACCGAAGAGGAAAGGATTCTGAGGGTTTCACCAAGCCCACCTCTGCTGTGGCCAGGGAACGAAAGCAGCAGGCTCCACACTCACTGTTTGGGCTTTGCTCCTCTAGAATGAAACATTGCTGAGGTTCAGATCTGTGCAATGGTGTTTGTTAGGGGGAAAGCAAGCAGCCTGCTGGCATTTGGATGAAACATTTCTGAAAGCTGAAGGAAATATTCAGGTTACATGATCAGTGCTTCCTGGCTGGCTCAGCAAAGGAGAGTGAGAAGAGTGTTTTCTTTGGCCATAGAAAGATTCTCACCACGCCTCTGTGAAGGAATGGGCATGTGATGCTGGGTAAATACTGAAACAGCACTTTTCATAACCAGGCACTACTCTGTGACCTCATGTGCAGGATGCCAAAGGACTCTGCAGAATCTGCAGCAGCTGCTTGCAACCCCCAATGGGAGAAGAGCATGGGTCCTGCACAGCCTGTGTGTGGGGCAGCTCCTCAGCTTTTACTATTAGCTACCAGAACTGAAAAGGTCCCTTGGACTTGTTTTTGCCATTTTTTCCGTTAGTGGCCCCTCAGAAGGATGTGGTGAGTACAAAAGACCGCTGGCTCCCAACTCAGGCAGTCGCTGATGGCCACTGTGCAACAGCCCAACTAAAGCATCCTTAAGGGGCAGGGTGTGAACAGTAGGTGGCAAAGTAGGCTTTCAAAACAAACTCTGTAATTAAACCAAGATTAGTAAATGCTCATTACCCATTGACTCGATAAAGGGAGAGTCCTTCAGAAAGGACAAGTAGCAGGAGATCGTGATTAAAGGTGATCCATATTCCATAATATCCCGTTTGGAATATATGAACAAAAAGGCTCGGTTGAAATCGTGCAGGCAACTCTCGCATCAGCCTTACTTCTGGACGCTTTGTTTTGCAATACTTGATAAGCACTTTCTTAAAGCTGCCTTTCTGTTTGCATTGCAGGGTCTTCAGACAAAGAATGGGTGATGTCTTGCACGTAGCTTCCGTAATTTCCCTTAGCTCTTCTCCTCATGGAGTGCACAGGCAAAGGCAGGCACCCAGCACAGTGGGGCTGCAGCCAGCTGAAAGTTCCATGTACAGATTTGGAGGGGTTTTTCTCTGACCGGAAAATCGCACCAAATATGACTGTTTTGAAAAGAAATGCAAAGCAATGTCTTTTGTTCTTCAGAAGGATGATTACCCTTTCTCTCTCCCTCTCTCAGAAAGATATTTATTGTCTATTGTTTCTTTGCTTTGAAAACTGGTGGGTTTTTTGCAAATCCCTAAGCTACAGCTCTCACTCCAGCCCTTTGCAGGAATGGCAGTCCATGCTTCTGGCCCAAAGCAGAGGAGCTGTCTAGTTTGCAGCCTGAAGTGGGTAGAGGAAAAGGTTATTTACCCAGACACCTTTTGGTAAGGTGTAAATTGGTGGTACTGATGGTGGCTGTACTTTTTTTCTTAAGCTGGTGCATTTCTCAGGTTGCAGCTTTATCACCTTTTGTCAAGACCAAGGCACAGGAAGAAGAGCAGCTGGAAAGTTATTCTTCTGGTGGCCTTCCAGGGTGATGCTCGTTAAAACTAAATCCTCTTCCCAAATTCCAATCAACCATCCTTCTTGCAGCCCAGAGCGATGGGAGTCTGACAGCCTTTGGCTCAGGCCAGGTGAGGCAAAAAGGAAAGAGCCCAGGTGGACATTTTCCAACTGAAGTTCACAAAAGTGGAGTTCAAATTAAAATGAAATGCACAGGAAAACATCCTTTTACCAGTGGGGTCATGAGGAAATATCCGTTGATGTTCTTGGGACCATTTCCCATCTTTTCATTGGTCACCTGAGCGCACGGGACACAAAAATCAGTGTGAGTGGAACCTCTTTTCACCCTTGAGCATTCAGTCATCTCTGCTCGAGCCAGTCCTCTGAGCACAGGACTGTCACAGCCGTGTCTCCTAAGACCTCACAGTAGAGCTGCTCGAGACATGGTGAGTACTCAAAAGGAAACCAACTCCCAGCCTGCTCTGCAAACATACTTGGGCTCTTGGCTCTGCCAGGCTGTGCCTGTGAAGAGAGTTGTCTGTCGCATCATCCAGCTCGTTAATAAGTATCTTAAACTCTACCAACCCCGGTAGGGATATCTGAGGGACGTCACTAGCGATAGCCACCAGCTGGACTCTGCTCTGCTTGGCCCAGCACTTTGAGCCCCGTGATCTGGACAATCATCCACGCACTTTGTCCTCTGCTTTGCCAGTCTGTTTGCATTGATTCAGCTACACAGCTACTGTGGGAGATGGTGGTAAAGGCTTTGCCAGAGCCAAGGTAATAAATGGTATGCGCTGCTCTCATGCTTTGAGGAGGCTGCCCCTGAAGAACAACCAGCTTTCCTGGGCCCCTTTGCTCTCCAGGGCATCTCCCTGTGGGATCCTGCTCAGCAGATCCCTGAATGGGGTGAAATCTGCTCTGCTGAAGGTAAAGGCAGAAATGCTATTTCTGCTGTGCACGTCTTGTGAGATTTAGTATTTCAGTCTCAATGCTTGCTGCAGGCAAACTTACACTTGACCATCATGCCCTGGGCCAATTCTTCCTCGTTTGTGAATAGCAAACCCAGCAGAGCATCATCCCTAGCTATCTCACTGACTGCCTCTGCCAAAAGTACCTTCAGCACGCTCCAGAAACCCCGAGTTGTGCCTGACCATACAGCCCTTCCAGTGCCAGCACACCCATGAGTCAGCCCTATGGCTTGCGATGGTGCGAGGTGGCTCTTGGCATTCTCTCCCTGACCAAGGGGTCTGTAGCGAGTGCCTGGCACAGGGTTGGGTTTTTCGGGGCGCTCCTCTGCATAAAGCAGCACTGGTTCTCGCCCTCCCAAGCCTGTCTTTACTAAGGAACCTCCATTCACCTGCAGCACCTCTCCAGCCACACAACCTCTCCGGATGTGTCTCTGTAAGCTCAAAGAAACCACAAGTCTGCAGCTGGGGATGGGGGAAAAGGGGCTGGGGGGGACTGGGACAGGGAGGGGATGACACAGGGACAGGGAGGGGCTGATAGTTGTTTCCCATGCTGCAGAGGTTTGTTTACAGCCACTGGAGGAGACTGCTGTGTCACGATGCTTTCACAGGATCACACTGTAGAGGCTCCAGTGAGAGACCTTTGCATTCATACAGATGACGAGTGTTCAGGTGACTTTTGGGCAAGGGGCATTTTGAGACCCTGGCTGCATGCCCAGTCTTTGCAGGTGCCTCACTTTGCAGCCTGAGCTCTCCATCACTGATGAGGCAATTGCTCCATCAGGAGCTTTTCTCTGATCACACTGAGATCACAGATCAAACTGTGATGGGTTTACTGCTCCTCTTTAGCTAGAACTAACTGTCGTAAGAGCGAGCTTTGTTGATCTCGGATGGCAGGGAGGCCAGGAGCACACAGCTGTGCTGCCTTAGGAAATATTTTTACTCTCTCCATAATTGTGTCTGCATTCCTCAAGCTGCCCCAGGCTGGAAATTTGAAGCCCCTTGCAACACATGTGCTTTCTCCCCTGTAGCTGAGCTATAGTCAACAGAAATCAAGGTTGTCATGCTGACTGACGTTTGGAGTCAGATTGATTGTTACTCCCAGAAACAGAAATGATTTCTAGAGTTTCAGGTCACCGTTTTAGCCTAATTTCTGTGACAAGTGCTTTCTGTCAGGAAAACCTTGACCTAACCTGAGCTTTCTCAAGGGCCAATGGAACAAATCATCAGCCCTGCAAACAGAAACCTGGAGAACACATGTTCAGGAGCTGCTTCTCCCTTGACTTGTCGGGCCAAGCAAGAAGGGGAGACAGAAAAATCTCAGAATTGAGCAGTGAGGATGCAGCAAGAGGAGATTGCTTGTTGTTAATTGCAATTCCACCTCGGCTATGGGAGGGCATCCAAACATGTGGATCTCACCCAGCCCTGCCCCACTGTGCTGGGACAGAGACCTCTGAGCTCTGAACAGGGATGGCCCAATGCTGAGCTGAGCAGAGGAGGAGCTTGGGGCTGGAGCCAAGTCACACATTTGAAGGTCTCCAAGGCAGAGGGACAGCAAAAGAGGGTGGGGAACGGGACAAAGCAAGAAGAGAGCAGCTGCCTGGGGAAGGGAGAGAGAGAGAGACTAAACGAGACAAAAGGAAGCAGAAACAGTCCTGGGTCAAAAGAGGAAGACCAAGGAGTAGACAGGCTAAGAAATGGCATTGCTCCTGTGGCTGGGCTCCCAGCTGGCATTCTGCTGGAGCAACATCTCTGTGCTGGCAATTTTTCTCACAGTCTTTACTTTCCTGCTGGACTTGATGAAGCGCAGGAGGACGTCGCGCCTGTACCCGCCGGGGCCAGTGTCGCTGCCATTCATCGGGACCATACTGCACGTCGACTTCAAGAACACTCCTCACTCCTTCCGCCAGGTACGTGCTGGGCTCATGGTGGAGTCACGGGCCACAGGTCATGGGTATGGGGTCATGGGCATGCCCAGGCACCAGCTGCCCCTGCACAAAGCCCACGAGTCCTGCCCAGAGCTCAGGATGAAGCAAGTCGCTGCCCAAGGCACCGACATAGCCCAAGCAGGTACAAAGACAATCAGAGGCGCGTGGCAGCACCCATCCCCAGATCCCTGCCTGAGCTCAGTGGGGGTGCTGTTGTGCCCCCAGTGATAGATGGTGCTCCCTCTGCTGCAGAGCTGGCCAGCAGCTTAACCCATGGGCAGGTGTGGGGGAAAGGGAACAAGGAGAAGTGCAAACAAGGGAGGGTGAGCAAATACCTGTTTGCTGGGCCTGTGGCTGCAGGAATGGTAGGCTGCCCTGACAGCTACTTAAGCACGCCTACTGGCACGTTTCAGTTAGAAATCAGCTTGTGGGATTTGTCTCAGCAGCAAGGCCCAAAATGTAGCATTCCTTTTCAAAGTCAAGGCTTAGCTTTTCTCAAAGGAAAAAGCACAGCACAGCTTGCAGCAGATAAACCATGGGGGTTAGTGCTTCAGTCTGCAAACTCTAAGGGGCCTTTTCTCTAGGATGGCACTGTTCAGCTGTCTGTCCAAAATCTGCCAAATGGAGAAACTAAATATAGCATTTGTATCATTTGCTTGCACATCGTCCAAAACATTACCATTTCAAATCACATCACGTCAGAGTCACGCTAACCACAGTCTTGACTGGTAATCACTTTTAATGATGTATTTCTAGTGCCATTTAAGTGCTAATTCCCTTTCCAACCCCACTGCAAATGCTGTCTTAAGTACTTTGGTTCCTCCTATTGCTACAGTGCACAAAGGAAAACACCTTTATATTAAAAAACAAAGAAAACCCTCACCACCACTCCCCCCCACCCCCCGCAAGAAAAGACAGGAAAAAAAGTGGAAGGAAAACAGCGCAGAGTCTGCAAGACATTGCTACTATTGCACTGGCTTCCAACAACAAGGTGCCGAGGGCTTTATTCAGTGTTACTGAGTAGCAGGAGAGCTTTGACCTGCCTTCCTGGGAGGGCACTTCCACTCAAAGGGCTTGGCTGCCTGGGAGGAGACTCAGCTCTAGGGTGAGCTGCCACAGTGAGAGAATAGCTGACAGGCTTATCTGTCAGCATTACGACTCTGAGCAGATGTAGGGTGTGTGCCAGTTACCAGCCTTACTAGATGTGCACAGTCCTTTTAGGGAGCTGACCTGAAAATCCAGTGTGCAATCACCTCTTCCAATCGTGTTTCCAGGAGCTAAGCTGTGGGTAGATCTTCAGGAATGAATGCCTATGTAAAAAACCCCATGACACATCACCTGATCAGCTGTATTTCCTTCTAGCAGAAGCAGACTAACTCAAAACTTAGTCTTTCAGATCAAAATAAAAACAAGCATTAGGAAATAAATGTTGTCCCACATGCAGCCTTTGAAAAATCCACAAAAAGGTCTTTGACCCCGTGTGGTCAGACAGAATCCCAAGTGCTTGCACAACAGTCATGGCAGTGGTTTGCCTGGGATAGGCGTATTTTAAATCTCTCCCCGCACAGACCATTAATCCCTGCCTCAGCTGCTTTTGGCACTGCTCTGACCTGCACTCCCACAGTGCAACAGCCGAAGATCCCCTAATAAAAGCATCTCAAAGATCACCAAATAGTAAAGGAAGGATGTGGTGATATTTTTGACATTCTGTTCAGCTCATTTTCAGGGATGTGATTTTTTTATCTTGCCAGCTTCAGCAGAAGTTTGGAAACGTCTTCAGTCTCCAGAACTTCTGGAACAATGTGGTAGTACTGAACGGATACAAAGCAGTGAAGGAAGCCCTGGTCACCAGAGCAGAGGACTACGCTGACCGGCCGTACGTTCCAGTCTATGAACATATGGGCTATGGAAAAAATTCTCAGGGTAAGTCCCTTGACAATGGCCATTCCCTGTAGGCACTAGCACAAGGGGGCCTGGGTAGGTGGTGGGGAAATGGTAGCACACAGCTCTTTCTTTGGCAGTGTTAGGACACTATCAGTGGTACAGCTTTCCTGCCAGCACCAGAGCTGGGAGCTCCCAAAGCCCAGTGGTTAGTGCTTACGTGCTTCTGCTCACACACTGCGTGTGAGGCGTTGTTGTGGCAAACGCATAAATAAGGTAACTCTTCCCAGACAGAATATTCTCCAGCATCCAGCCCACATGTCCCTCTCTCAGGCCTTGTGCAGTGGCACGAGCTGCTACCCAGTCTACACAAGCAATGTAGAGGCTGCAATATTGAATGGTTTGGGGGAGGGGTTCCTTCCTCCTTAGCAGCATCAGAAGGTGGAGCAATCTGGTTTTAGAATGGCTATGTGAACAAGGAGTACAAGACCAGGCTCTGTCATCTAGCCACACAGACTCCTACCTCCAAACTCACATTTGCCATTCTCTAGTGACCTTGGCCTGATGTATGGGGCAGAGCTCCTGACTTTTCTTGCTCATCCACAATTGCAGGGATTGTTATGGCAAGATACGGGCACATCTGGAAGGAGTTAAGGAAATTCACGCTCTCTACCTTGAGGAACTTTGGGATGGGAAAGGAATCCTTGGAGAAGCGAGTGGTGGAGGAAGCGAGATTTCTGTGCTCTGCAGTTAACTCTGAAGAAGGTTTGTCACATCCAGAAGGATGGGGAAAACACAGAAAAAGGCAATACAGTGGTGCAGAGAGGAAAGTAATGCTACAGCCGCTCTCCTTTGCATGCAATGCTCTCTTCCTAAGGAAGTGCAGTGTTTCTGGTCTAGCCTATGTACATTAGTGACGCTGCTCTACCTTGAAGTCACTTTTCCCAGTGGGGGTACTGTAACCTTTGATCCATTTGAAGTGGGAAACAAATGGGAAATAAAGAGGTAAAAACAGAGTTATTCCCAGAGCTGGGTAACTGTTACTTCTGTGAAGTTTAGTGGAACATTCTGGTATTATCACATGCAAGAGAAGTGCTACTGAGAGTCTTCCCAGCACATTGCCTGTCATCTAGACACAAAGCAAAGCCTTGTCTGTCAAGTCACGGAACAGTCCTGCAACTCAGCTCTTCTTGGGAGTTTTCTCCTTTAAACAAGGATCAACCAAATAGTAGCAGCAGATGAGAAGATCTTCACCTGGGGGTTCGTGGGTGTTTTCTCTTGAAGGCATCGAGTAGGCATCCGTGTATTCTCGTTGCTGACAGCTGAGGTCCAGCAGCTTGGTATTGTTTAGTTTCATTGCTTGGTCTCCATTTCCATTTTTAGGTCGTCCTTTCGATTTACGTTTCCTTGTAAATAATGCAGTCTGCAACGTGATCTGCACCACTGTCTATGGAGAGCGTTTCAACTACGGTGACGAGACGTTCAAGAAGCTGTTACATCTGTTTGACCAATTCTTGCAGGAAGAAACCGGACTCCTGACTCAGGTAAACCAAGAGCATAAACTGTGCTGTGAGAAGCTGCCTTCTCTTGCTTGACAGCACTGTGGTTTTGGTGTTTTTCTTTCTGCATAACATGTTTTCTCTCTCTGTCTCTGTTCCTGACACCCCAGTTTCTTAACTCAGTGCCCATTTTTTTGCACATCCCCGGATTGGCAGACAAAGTCTTTCCAGGGCAAAAGTCGTTCATGGAGTTCATAGATGTGCTCATAGAAAGGCACATGAAGACCTGGAACCCTGCTTACACCCGAGATTTCACTGATGCCTTTGTAAAGGAAATGAAGAAGGTAAGGTGACATCAGCAGAACCTCAGGAGCAATTCCTCTGCTTGTTTAAGCTTATTGATAGAAGCTGACTTTCCCCATAAAGCTGTATGATATGTGTTAGGAGCTGTTGCACTTCAATGTTCAAAGTGGCAAATGGCACTCTTACAAAATAATGTCCTAGTTTTTCATTCCATATTGTATCTTGAGAAGAAAGGCATTAACCCCAAGTCCTCAGGCTGCTTCTGCCTATAATGAACCCTCCATGTGTTGGTCCTGTGCAGCTCGCAGGGGCAGAGCAACATCACCGCCGCTGTTACTCTGCACGGAGCAGTGTACTGCTATTTGGGGGTGGATGTGAGCCTGGCCATGTTACCTCTTGTCACATCTCTCTTCTGCTCACTAAGGTCCCTTGATAAACCAGTCTGATGAATCCCTCTTACTGTGTTAACTCTGATCAGGTGAGCCCCATGGCTCCCTCAACAGAGATCTTTTCTTGGGGTAATGGTTGAGCCTTAAATGCCTTATTAATTGCCATCCATATTACAACAGCACCAAAATACACAGAATAACTTCACAGAAGCTAGTCCCTAGGAAAGGAAAGTATAAAGAGGATTAAAAAAGACAAGCAGAGGAACTCATGCAGAGAGCTTGTCATATCTCGTACACTAACAAATCTGAGCTCAATTAGCATTTGGATGAGAGACCAGTTTTCCCAAAATGGGTGTTGCAGACTTAATAGGCAGCAATAATACTCTGTTCTTTCTCTTTTTTTAATTGTAAGAAGAGAGCAGGGCAGAGGCAGCCAGAATCTGTAATGCACAGCTACAGAAGGCCTCCTCCAAATACTATTAACTTTGCATTTGCCACATCACTGCAGCCTCCTCTTTGCTGTGTGGGTTTCATGATCTGATCTGACTTGAATAACTGTGTTCTACCTCCACTAGGGCAGGATGTTACGGCAAGTAGCAGGGCCCTGCTGTCTGCCTGACCTGAGAGCATGGGGTGCACACCTCTCTCTTGGAGGCAGGTGTTGAGTCTGTCCCTCAGGATATGAGTGATTGCCTCCAGATACAGGAGGAAATGGGGCCACCAAAATTCATCAGCCACACACAGACCATCGCCTGTGTTGTGCTCTATGCTCCCAGTGAAGCTCTTGGCCAGTAAAAATGGATCTAGTGCTTCTCAGTACTTGTCTGGTACTTGTCTGGTACTTGTCTTCTTGCCCAGCAAGTACCTCTGCTCAACTCACCACTTGTTTGCTGTCCACAGGGTAAGGAGGCTGAAGAGAGAGGTTTCACCTATAACAACCTTCGTTTGGTGACTGCAGACTTGTTTGGAGCGGGTACTGAGACCACTGCTACCACTCTCCGGTGGGCAATTCTGTACATGGTTCTCCATCCAGAAATACAGAGTAAGTCAGAGAAAGGCAGAAGTGTGGTGTCTTCTCTCCAATCCTCGTTTTTCTGCAAGGAGACTCAACATCCTTTCTCCATGGTTTGGGGGTTTTGCAATCCAGAATAGCTCTGGTGATTGCTGATCAAGTGGAAACTAGGCGAAGCACTTCCCAAACATGGCTGTTCTGGCAGGGACCTGTGGCAAGAAGAGGGAAGCCTTGATAAAACGACTCCAGTTGCAAGGCCAAGTTCACACTCGCCTTCATTTACAAGTGGCCAGAGCACCCTCTTCCCAGTGTTTGGAATAGATGCTAATCTGGTTTAGTTCTCCAATGCTTGTATGCCCAGGTAAGTATCCTTTCAGCTGCATAGAGAAAAGACCTTGATTAAAGACACCATGCAGAAAGAATAGTTATACAGGTGATGCATTCCCCTCTAGTTTCTGTTCCTTTCTCTAATTGTCCTGCTCTCTCCCACTGTCTACAATCTCACGCTACCAGTCTTCCTGCGGTATGTACCAGCCCCTTCTGATTCCCTATGAGTGCTCTAATCCCTTGGCTGTGCTGCTTTCAGGTAAGGTCCAAGCAGAGATTGATAACGTGATTGGCAGAGAGACAGAACCCAGCATAAAGGACCAGGCGAGCATGCCCTACACCAATGCTGTGATCCATGAGGTGCAGCGCTGCGGGGATATCGTTCCAACGGGAGTACTTCACATGACATACCGGGACACCGAGCTGCAAGGCTTCTTTATTCCCAAGGTGAGCATGACCAGAGTGGTGAAGCAGCAGCCTCTCCCTGTGCAGATGTCAGATGTGGGATGTGGGTGGCCCCATAGAACTCTTCCAGCCCCAAAATTACAGTCACTGGTGATCACCAAAGTAGGACATTCTGAAATGCTAAATCTGGGCAGACAGTTATGTTTGTGCTCCAGGTTAGTGCTGGTTGTGTGGGAACCCAACTTGGGCTTTGAAGTCTGTCAGTCAGCTTTTTCTCTCCAGCTAGAAAAGAAGTCCAGGAGGATCTGAGAAGCAGAGGCTGTTTCCGCTGTGTAACCATGAAATTGCCATTTGCGTGCAATGGCCTTTGTAAGGACAGAAGCTGCAAAAGTTCAGATGCTTCAGAGCACAGGGCAGGCACCATATGCCATTGGAAAAGTACTCTGCTTTATCTCTCTTTTAAATAAGATACACAAGAGGAGACCAGGGCCTTATTCTGAAGCACCGAACAATGGTTGCTATTTGTTGGGGGACACAGACTAAAGAGGGAGCAGCACTGAGACCTGCTGTGCCAAGCTAATGCTGCTGTTCTCACAGAAGTTGTTTCTCCTTGCGCAGGGGACGACAATCATCACCAACCTGTCTTCTGTGCTGAAGGATGAGTCATTCTGGGAGAAGCCACATGAGTTTTACCCTGAACACTTCCTGGATGCAAAGGGGCAGTTTGTGAAACGAGAGGCCTTCCTGCCTTTCTCAGCAGGTAGGTTTGAGGGGAGGATTCACCTGCAAGCCAGAGGCACAGCAGGAGGGAAGATCTGTTCCTCCCTCCCACAGTGATTCCCTCCTGGCTTAATGTCTTCTTTCACAGGCATTTCCTGCTCTCTCTCTTGCAGGTCGTCGCGTCTGCCTGGGGGAACAGCTGGCCAGGATGGAGCTCTTTCTTTTCTTTACCAGTCTGCTGCAGAAATTCACCTTTGTCCTACCTGAGGACCAGCCCAGGCCACGGACAGATGGCCACTTTTCCTTCACAAACTCCCCACACCCATACCTGGTGCGAGCTGTCCCAAGATAAGTACACGGCACGTCACTTTCACCCTGGATCTTGGCTCAGCCAGCCATAGCAAGTTACAAATGATGATGGAGCTTGCAAGTAGATCTATGCCTAATTTGACGGCTCTGCTGTACTTTAGTCTCACATTGGTTGCAGAAGCATTTCACTGAGCACACAGCTACTGAAAGAATTATTAGTCCTGAATTAGTTGCTTTTTACAGGAGGCTTACAAGAGTATCCCAGGTAAAAGCCAGCCCTGGGGTCTTGGCCATTCCAGGAGCAAAAAAAACCAACCTTGGAAATGATCTGTCAGTACCCCTGGCCCCCTTGTTAGTCCCATTGCATCCCCAGGCACGCTCGGCCTCCTATGCGGTGCCGTCCCACAGCACCAGTTGCTTCAGCCTGGTGCCCAGGGGAGCCCAGTTCTGGCTGTGTTCCTGCAAAACCAATCCAGGGCAGGTCAGCTGATTTGGAACATCCTGCTGGTGGGCAGGGCGAGAGCTTGAGCTCCAACAACAAGGTGGCATTAAAGTGCAATTTCAGAGCAGTGCTGCTGAAACACCTTACGGGCCAGCACATACATGTGCCCTTCATTGCTTCCTGTTCATTGCATGCTCCAGTCTATTGCACACATTGCACTGCCTTCAGCCCTAGCCACAAAGAAAGTTGAGTTCTGACAACCCTTACATGGTACTCTGCCTCCAGCAGGAATAAATACCATGGCCGAGTACCCAGATAATCCATATGGTGTTTCAGCCTCAGAAACGATTGTTTGTGAAATACAGAGATTCCTATCAATATATTTCAAGAGAAATGCTGGTGATTAGATTTACCATCTCCTCTAATTAGGTCCTAAAAAATGTGCTTTTTTTTAGGGGGGGGGCATTAAAAGCTAACCTAAAGTCAGCTTTTTCTTTTCTTTTGCTTCTATGCATAACCACAACTAAAACAACCCCCGATAGTGTATGCTTGTGCACAGATTCGTAGCTATATTTCTAAGAGTAGGTTTGGAAGTATTGGAAGCTATTGAATTATGCAAATACTTATTAATATTGTTAAGAGTTTTACTTCAGCAAGAATCAGACATTTATACTTTTAATCTACAGAATAATCTGAAAGAATAAAAGTGACCTGCAAAGTCTTCTGTCTTGCCTTTCCTCTTTTTGTGGTTGTCTCACAGTCCTGCTGTACAGCTCCCTCAGATACTCAGTCGCCACGGCTCTCCTTACAGCCAGCATGTCCTTCCTTTGTCGTTCTTTTGAAGATCTTTTTAATGCTGCTTTTCCAGTTGTTTCAATGACACTGAATTGAACGTGCTCAGGTTTATATTTACCAGCACATGCCTAAGTCTTTTTAAAGAGAAGGTTTTGGGCAACTAAACTTCAAACAGAAAGGGTTCTAGCGCTCATGTGGGTGGGTTTGGCGTAGGGATGCCTTTCTAGCCTGCAAGAGTGCACTGCAGGGAAGCCAATGTGCAACACTCAGATTTGGAGGCAAAAGGGAAACGATGGATCCCTGCACCATACAGGGCTGGCACGGACCAGCGGGACAGCAAGGGCAAGTTCTCTAAGCCACAAGTGGCCGTAAAAGCCAACCGACTGGTGTCGGGCTGAGGCCGGCGCTGCGGCAGGACGGGCAGGAGGAAGGGGTGTCTGTGAGACGGCGGCCCCTTGCCGAGAAGCGGCCTGAGGCCTCCTGTCACCCACCGCCTCGGGGGCCGCACCTTGCCTATGGCCTCCCGCCCTCTCCTGGGTACTCCGGCTCCTCTCGGACTCGGGCCCCCGACCGTGAGGGGCGATACCGACCGTGATGGGCGGTGCGGGCCCTGAGGGGCGGCTCAAGCCGTGATGGGCGGCGCGTGAGGGGCGGCTCAAGCCGTGAGGGGCGGCGCGTGAGGGGCGGCTCAAGCCGTGAGGGGCGGCGCGTGAGGGGCGGCTCAAGCCGTGAGGGGAGGCGCGAGCCCCGCGCCCCGAGAGAAGAGGCAATTGGCGGCCCCGCCCACAAGTCCCGCCCTCTCGCGCGCGGCCGGGCACGATTGACATTTCTGCCGACCAACCTGATGGGACCAGGGCCGGAGTGGCAGAGCGGACGGACAATACAGAGTCGCGGTGCGGTGGACGGGGCCTGATGCGTCGAGCAGCGGGGGCGGTGCGGGGTGGCGGCTGCACCAAGATGGCGGTAGCGGGCAAAGGAGCGGCGGCGGCGGCGGTGAAGCCGATCTTCAGCCGCGATCTGGGCGAGGCGAAGCGGCGCGTGAGGGAGCTGTACCGGGCCTGGTACCGTGAAGTGCCCAACACGGGTGAGGGGCGCGGGGCCGGTCGGAGCCCGCGGGCGGGAGCGCGGGCTCAAGGTCGTGGCAGGCACCGCGCAGCCGTTGGGTTGTTACAGGGGCTGCCGGGGAGTGAGGGTTACCCGCGGCTGTGAGGGGGCCCGCCGCCCCGCGCCGCCGCCCGCTCCCTGCCCTGGCTTGCTGCGTGTGCTGGATCGGCGTCTCGGCGCAGCGGGCGGGTTGCGGGCTCACGGCCGCTCCCCACAAGCGCCGACCCGCCGGCCTCGGCCTCCGCGGCCGGAGGCTGAGGGATGTCCGGCGGGGAGCCCCGGCCTCCTCAGGCCTTACTCGCCGCTTGGTTTGCTTAAGCTGAATAAAAGAGAAGTCCAGCCTTAATTTGCTTCCCCGCAGCGGGTTGCGTGGCACGACACCCGCCTCCTTTAACCTGCACTGGGGTCGGGTACTACGGTTATTCGCTTTAAATTAATCACGTGAGGCTGTCGGACGTTGCGAGAAAAGTGACCGTGGTGGTTTTTTGGGTCTAACTAAAGCATCCTTCAGGGGCAGGGTGTGAACAGCAGGTGGCAAAGTAGGCTTTCAAAACAAGCACTGTAATTAAACCAGGATTAGTAAATGCTCATTACCCATTGACTCAACAAAGGGAGAGTCCTTCAGAAAGGACAAGTAGCAGGAGATCGTGATTACAGGTGATCCATATTCCATAATATCCCGTTTGGAATATATGAACAAAAAGGCTCGGTTGAAATCGTGCAGGCAACTCTCGCATCAGCCTTACTTCTGGACACTTTGTTTTGCAATACTTGATAAGCACTTTCTTAAAGCTGCCTTTCTGTTTGCATTGCAGGGTCTCCAGACAAAGAATGGGTGATGTCTTGCACGTAGCTTCCGTAACTTCCCTTAGCTCTTCTCCTCATGGAGTGCACAGGCAAAGGCAGGCACCCAGCACAGTGGGGCTGCAGCCAGCTGAAAGTTCCATGTACAGATTTGGGGGGGTTTTTCCCTGACCGGAAAATTGCACCAAATATGACTGTTTTGAAAAGAAATGCAAAGCAATGTCTTTTGTTCTTCAGAAGGATGATTACCCTTTCTCTCTCCCTCTCTCAGAAAGATATTTATTGTCTATTGTTTCTTTGCTTGCTTTGAAAACTGGTGGGTTGTTTTTTGCAAATCCCTAAGCTACAGCTCTCGCTCCAGCCCTTGGCAGGAATGGCAGTCCATGCTTCTAGCCCAAAGCAGAGGAGCTGTCTGGATTGCAGCCTGAAGTGGGTAGAGGAAAAGGTTGTTTACCCAGACACCTTTTGGTAAGGTGTAAATTGGTGGTACTGATGGTGGCGGTACTTTTTTTCTTGAGCTGGTGCATTTCTCAGGTTGCAGCTTTATCACCTTTTGTCAAGACCAAGGCACAGGAAGAAGAGCAGCTGGAAAGTTATTCTTCTGGTGGCCTTCCAGGGTGATGCTCGTTAAAACTAAATCCTCTTCCCAAATTCCAATCAACCATCCTTCTTGCAGACCAGTGATGGGAGTCTGACAGCCTTTGGCTCAGGCCAGGTGAGGCAAAAAGGAAAGAGCCCAGGTGGATATTTTCCAACTGAAGTTCATAAAAGTGGAGTTCAAATTAAAATGGAATGCACAGGATAACATCCTTTAACCAGTGGGGTGATGAGGAAATATCCGTCGATGTTCTGGGGACCATTTCCCATTGTCATGGTTTGACATGACAGCCTTTTCTGCTAAGGGGGAAGGGTCTGTAAAGATGGCTCCTTGTAAGAAGTTGCTCAAAACTCTCCCCAGCTTTGAGCCAGACCCACTTCTGGGGCTGAGCCAGTTAGACTCATTCACAACCACTTTTTAAGAAGAAGCCAGAAGAGGAGGCTGCTTTATCTTCCTGTTTCTTCTTCTGTCCCTTCTTCTTCTCCGGCTGATGGTGTTTCAAGGAGTAGGAACAGTGAGCGAAACAACCATGCAGACTCTAAGGTCAGTGAAGAAAGAGAGGAGGAGGTGTCCCCTGCATTCTACAGAGAGAACTTGTGGAGCTGAGATTTATTTGCATTTCTTTAAAAACCCCACATCAGCAGCAGAGACTCATTTTGATACAAACCCTGCACCAGGGGCAGAGACTCATTTTGCTGAGAACTCTGAGCCAGGGGCAGTGATTTTCTTCATTAAAATTATGGCCAGAGGAGGCCATGTCCCAAGGGAGGGACCCTGTATCACCATGGCTGGAGCAGGCCGTGTCCCGTGGAAGGGACCCAATATTCACAGAGCTGGAACTGTGGGAAGGAACCCACCACAAAGCAGCTCACTAAACTTATGCCCAGAAGAGGCCACGTCCCGAGGGAGAGACCTTCTATTTGCAGAAACTCCAACTGTGGTGAAGAACCCACGCCAGAGATATTCACTAAGGACTGCGTCCCGTGGGAGGGACCTTGTATTGGTGGAAGCTGCAGCTACTGGGAACAACCCACACCAGAGAAGTTTGTTAAGCACTGTGTCCTACGGGAGGGACCCAGTATCAAAGCAGGGGAAGAATGCCAGGAGTCATCCTCATCTGAGAAGAGAGAAGCAGCAGAGCCCACATCCCCCATTCCCTGCCCTCTGAGCCGTTGAGAGAGGAGCAGTGAGCTGGGCCCAGGAAGAAAGAAGGGCTGGGGGAGGGAGATCTTAAAGTGCTGGTTGTAATTTTCTCATCATCCTACTCCCTTTTTGCTTTTATTCCCTTCTGTTTCTTGCAGAATAAACTGTCCTACTTTCTAAGTTGAGTACTGGAGTCTGTTGTGCCCAGAACAGTTAAGTGGCAGCGACCCCTCCCTGCTCTTGTCTCAATCCACAACGACCTTGTTTTTACTCCCATTTTGCTGGTGCCTCCACCATCCTAACGAGGGTGGGGATGAATGGGGGCACCAAGTGAGAGACTGTCATGGTGCTGCTGTGCTAGCTGGGCCAACCACAACACCCATCTTTTCATTGGTCACCTGAGTGCATGGGACACAAAAATCAGCGTGAGTGGAACCTCTTGTTTAACCTGGAGCATTCAGCCATCTCTGCTCGAGCCAGTCCTCTGAGCACAGGACCGTCACAGCCGTGTCTCCTAAGACCTCACAGTAGAGCTGCTCGAGACATGGTGAGTACTCAAAAGGAAACCAACTCCCAGCCTGCTCTGCAAACATACTTGGGCTCTTGGCTCTGCCAGGCTGTGCCTGTGAAGAGAGTTGTCTGTCGCATCATCCAGCTCGTTAATAAGTATCTTAAACTCTACCAACCCCGGTAGGGATATCTGAGGGACGTCACTAGCGATAGCCACCAGCTGGACTCTGCTCTGCTCGGCCCAGCACTTTGAGCCCCGTGATCTGGACAATCATCCACCCACTTTATCCTCGGCTTTGCCAGTCTGTTTGCATTGATTCAGCTACACAGCTACTGTGGGAGATGGTGGTAAAGGCTTTGCCAGAGCCAAGGTAATAAATGGTATGCGCTGCTCTCATGCTTTGAGGAGGCTGCCCTTGAAGAACAACCAGCTTTCCTGGGCCCCTTTGCTCTCCAGGGCATCTCCCTGTGGGATCCTGCTCAGCAGATCCCTGAATGGGGTGAAATCTGCTCTGCTGAAGGTAAAGGCAGAAATGCTATTTGTACTGTGCACGTCATGTGAGATTTAGTATTTCAGTCTCAATGCTTGCTGCAGGCAAACTTACACTTGACCATCATGCCCTGGGCCAATTCTTCCTCGTTTGTGAATAGCAAACCCAGCAGAGCATCATCCCTAGCTATCTCACTGACTGCCTCTGCCAAAAGTACCTTCAGCACGCTCCAGAAACCCCGAGTTGTGCCTGACCATACAGCCCTTCCAGTGCCAGCACACCCATGAGTCAGCCCTATGGCTTGCGATGGTGCGAGGTGGCTCTTGGCATTCTCTCCCTGACCAAGGGGTCTGTAGCGAGTGCCTGGCACAGGGTTGGGTTTTTCGGGGCGCTCCTCTGCATAAAGCAGCACCGGTTCTCGCCCTCCCAAGCCTGTCTTTACTAAGGAACCTCCATTCACCTGCAGCACCTCTCCAGCCACACGACCTCTCCGGATGTGTCTCTGTAAGCTCAAAGAAACCACAACTCTGCAGCTGGGGATGGGGGAAAAGGGGCTGGGGGGGACTGGGACAGGGAGGGGATGACACAGGCACAGGGAGGGGCTGATAGTTGTTTCCCATGCTGCAGAGGTTTGTTTACAGCCACTGGAGGTGACTGCTGTGTCACGATGCTTTCACAGGATCACACTGTGGAGGCTCCAGTGAGGGACCTTTGCATTCACACAGATAACGAGTGTTCAGGTGACTTTTGGGCAAGGGGCATTTTGAGACTCTGGCTGCATGCCCAGTCTTTGCAGGTGCCTCACTTTGCAGCCTGAGCTCTCCATCACTGATGAGGCAATTACTCCACCAGGAGCTTTTCTCTGACCACACTGAGATCACAGATCAAACTGTGATGGGTTTACTGCTCCTCTTTAGCTAGAACTAACTGTCGTAAGAGCGAGCTTTATTGATCTCCGATGGCAGGGAGGCCAGGAGCACACAGCTGTGCTGCCTTAGGAAATATTTTTACTCTCTCCATAATTGTGTCTGCATTCCTCAAGCTGCCCCAAAGGCTGGAAATTCGAAGCCCCTTGCAACACATGTGCTTTCTCCCCTGTAGCTGAGCTATAGTCAACAGAAATCAAGGTTGTCATGCTGACTGACGTTTGGAGTCGGATTGATTGTTACTCCCAGAAACAGAAATGATTTCTAGAGTTTCAGGTCACCGTTTTAGCCTAATTTCTGTGACAAGTGCTTTCTGTCAGGGAAACCTTGACCTAACCTGAGCTTTCTCAAGGGCCAATGGAACAAATCATCAGCCCTGCAAACAGAAACCTGGAGAACACATGTTCAGGAGCTGCTTCTCCCTTGACTTGTCGGGCCAAGCAAGAAGGGGAGACAGAAAAATCTCAGAATTGAGCAGTGAGGATGCAGCAAGAGGAGATTGCTTGTTGTTAATTGCAATTCCACCTCGGCTATGGGAGAGGGCATCCAAACATGTGGATGGCTCACCCAGCCCTGCCCCACTGTGCTGGGACAGAGACCTCTGAGCTCTGAACAGGGATGGCCCAATGCTGAGCTGAGCAGAGGAGGAGCTTGGGGCTGGAGCCAAGTCACACATTTGAAGGTCTCCAACTGCAGAGGGACAGCAAAAGAGGGTGGGGAACAGGAGAAAGCAAGAAGAGAGCAGCTGCCTGGGGAAGGGAGAGAGAGAGAGACCAAACGAGACAAAAGGAAGCAGAAACAGTCCTGGGTCAAAAGAGGAAGACCAAGGAGTAGACAGGCTAAGAAATGGCACTGCTCCTGTGGCTGGGCTCCCAGCTGGCATTCTGCTGGAGCAACATCTCTGTGCTGGCAATTTTTCTCACAGTCTTTACTTTCCTGCTGGACTTGATGAAGCGCAGGAGGACGTCGCGCCTGTACCCGCCGGGGCCAGTGTCGCTGCCATTCATCGGGACCATACTGCACGTCGACTTCAAGAACACTCCTCATTCCTTCCGCCAGGTACGTGCTGGGCTCATGGTGGAGTCACGGGCCACAGGTCATGGGTATAGGATCATGGGCATGCCCAGGCACCAGCTGCCCCTGCACAAAGCCCACGAGTCCTGCCCAGAGCTCAGGATGAAGCAAGTCGCTGCCCAAGGCACCGACATAGCCCAAGCAGGTACAAAGACAATCAGAGGCGCGTGGCAGCACCCATCCCCAGATCCCTGCCTGAGCTCAGTGGGGGTGCTGTTGTGCCCCCAGTGATAGATGGTGCTCCCTCTGCTGCAGAGCTGGCCAGCAGCTTAACCCATGGGCAGGTGTGGGGGAAAGGGAACAGGGAGAAGTGCAAACAAGGGAGGGTGAGCAAATACCCACTTGCTGGGCCTGTGGCTGCAGGAATGGCAGGCTGCCGTGGCAGCTACTTAAGCACGCCTACAGGGACTGACAGTTTCAGTTAGAGATCAGCTTGTGGGATTTGTCCCAGCAGCAAGACACAAAATGTAGCATTCCTATTCAAAGTCAAGGCTTAGCTTTTCTCAAAGGAAAAAGCACAGCACGGCTTGCAGCAGATAAACCATGGGGGGTTAGTGCTTCAGTTTGCAAACTCTAAAGGGCGTTTTCTCTAGGATGGCACTGTTCAGCTGTCTGTCCAAAATCTGCCAAATGGAGAAACTAAATATAGCATTTGTATCATTTGCTTGCACATCGTCCAAAACATTACCATTTTCAAACCACATCACGTCAGGGTCATGCAAACCACAGTCTTGACCAGTAATCACTTTTAATGATGTCTTTCTAGTGCCAATTAAGTGCTAATTCCCATTCAAACCCCATTGCAAAATACTTTGGTTCCTCCTATTGCTACAGTGCACAAAGGAAAACACTTATTTTTATTTTATAAAACAAAGAAAAAGCGCAACTCCCCCCACAACAAAAGACAGGAAAAAAAAGTGGAAGGAAAACAGGGCAGAGTCTGCAAGACATTGCTACTATTGCACTGGCTTCCAACAACAAGGTGCCGAGGGCTTTGCTCAGTGTTACTGAGTAGCAGGAGAGCTTTGACCTGCCTTCCTAGGAGGGCACTTCCACTCAAAGGCATTGACTGCCAGGGAGGAGACTCAGCTCTAGGGTGAGCTGCCACAGTGAGCCACTGGCTGACAGGCTTATCTGTCAGCATTATGACTCTGAGCAGATGTAGGGTGTGTGCCAGTTACCAGCCTTACTAGATGTGCACAGTCCTTTTAGGGAGCTGACCGGAAAATCCAGTGTGCAATCACCTCTTCCAATCGTGTTTCAGGGCGCTAAGCTGTGGGTAGATATTCATGAATGAATGCCTATTTAAAAACCCCAAGACACATCACCTGATCAGCTGTATTTCCTTCTAGCAGAAGCAGAATAACTCAAAACTTACTTAGTCTTTCAGATCAAAATAAAAACAAGCTTTGGGAAATAAATGTTGTCCCACATGCAGCCTTTGAAAAATCCACAAAAAGGTCTTTGACCCCGTGTGGTCAGAGAGAACCCCAAGTGCTTGCACAACAGTCATGGCAGTGGTTTGCCTGGGATAGGCATATTTTAAATCTCTCCCCTCACAGAGCATTAATCCCTGCCTCAGCTGCTTTTGGCACCGCTCTGAGCTGCTGCACTCCCACGGTGCAACAGCACAAGGTCCCCTAATAATAGCATCTCAAAGATCACCAAATAGTAAAGGAAGGATGTGGTGATATTTTTGACATTCCGTTCAGCTCATTTTCAGGGATGTGATTTTTTTATCTTGCCAGCTTCAGCAGAAGTTTGGAAACGTCTTCAGTCTCCAGAACTTCTGGAACAATGTGGTAGTACTGAACGGATACAAAGCAGTGAAGGAAGCCCTGGTCACCAGAGCAGAGGACTACGCTGACCGGCCGTACGTTCCAGTCTATGAACATATGGGCTATGGAAAAAATTCTCAGGGTAAGTCCCTTGACAATGGCCATTCCCTGTAGGCACTAGCACAAGGGGGCCTGGGTAGGTGGTGGGGAAATGGTAGCACACAGCTCTTTCTTTGGCAGTGTTAGGACACTATCAGTGGTACAGCTTTCCTGCCAGCACCAGAGCTGGGAGCTCCCAAAGCCCAGTGGTTAGTGCTTATGTGCTTATGCTCACACACTGCGTGTGAGGCGTTGTTGTGGCAAACGCATAAATAAGGTAACTCTTCCCAGACAGAATATTCTCCAGCATCCAGCCCACATGTCCCTCTCTCAGGCCTTGTGCAGTGGCACGAGCTGCTACCCAGTCTACACAAGCAATGTAGAGGCTGCAATATTGAATGGTTTGGGGGAGGGGTTCCTTCCTCCTTAGCAGCATCAGAAGGTGGAGCAATCTGGTTTTAGAATGGCTATGTGAACAAGGAGTACAAGACCAGGCTCTGTCATCTAGCCACACAGACTCCTACCTCCAAACTCACATTTGCCATTCCCTAGTGACCTTGGCCTGATGTATGGGCCAGAGCTCCTGACTTTTCTTGCTCATTCACAATTGCAGGGATTGTTATGGCAAGATACGGGCACATCTGGAAGGAGTTAAGGAAATTCACGCTCTCTGCCTTGAGGAACTTTGGGATGGGAAAGGAATCCTTGGAGAAGCGAGTGGTGGAGGAAGCGAGATTTCTGTGCTCTGCAGTTAACTCTGAAGAAGGTTTGTCACATCCAGAAGGATGGGGAAAACATAGAAAAAGGCAATACAGTGGTGCAGAGAGGAAAGTAATGCTACAGCCGCTCTCCTTTGCATGCAATGCTCTCTTCCTAAGGAAGTGCAGTGTTTCTGGTCTAGCCTATGTACATTAGTGACGCTGCTCTACCTTGAAATCACTTTTCCCAGTGGGAGTACTGTAACCTTGATCCATTTGAAGTGGGAAACAAATGGGAAATAAAGAGATAAAAACAGAGTTATTCCCAGAGCTGGGTAACTGTTACTTCTATGAAGTTTAGTGGAACATTCTGGTATTATCACATGCAAGAGAAGTGCTGCTGAGAGTGTTCCCAGCACATTGCCTGTCATCTAGACACAAAGCAAAGCCTTGTCTGTCAAGTCACGGAACAGTCCTGCAACTCAGCTCTTCTTGGGAGTTTTCTCCTTTAAACAAGGATCAACCAAATAGTAGCAGCAGATGAGAAGATCTTCACCTGGGGGTTCGTGGGTGTTTTCTCTTGAAGGCATCGAGTAGGCATCCGTGTATTCTCGTTGCTGACAGCTGAGGTCCAGCAGCTTGGTATTGTTTAGTTTCATTGCTTGGTCTCCATTTCCATTTTTAGGTCGTCCTTTCGATTTACATTTCCTTGTAAATAATGCAGTCTGCAACGTGATCTGCACCACTGTCTATGGAGAGCGTTTCAACTACGGTGACGAGACGTTCAAGAAGCTGTTACATGTGTTTGACCAATCCCTGCAGGAAGAAACTGGACTCTTGACTCAGGTAAACCAAGAGCATAAACTGTGCTGCGAGAAGCTGCCGTCTCTTGCTTGAGAGCACTGTGGTTTTGGTGTTTTTCTTTCTGCATAACATGTTTTCTCTCTCTGTCTCTGTTCCTGACACCCCAGTTTCTTAACTCAGTGCCCATTTTTTTGCACATCCCCGGATTGGCAGACAAAGTCTTTCCAGGGCAAAAGTCGTTCATGGAGTTCATAGATGTGCTCATAGAAAGGCACATGAAGACCTGGAACCCTGCTTACACCCGAGATTTCACTGATGCCTTTGTAAAGGAAATGAAGAAGGTAAGGTGACATCAGCAGAACCTCAGGAGCAATTCCTCTGCTTGTTTAAGCTTATTGATAGAAGCTGACTTTCCCCATAAAGCTGTATGATATGTGTTAGGAGCTGTTGCACTTCAATGTTCAAAGTGGCAAATGGCACTCTTACAAAATAATGTCCTAGTTTTTCATTCCATATTGTATCTTGAGAAGAAAGGCATTAACCCCAAGTCCTCAGGCTGGACTGCTGCTGCCTATAATGAACCCTTCATGTGTTGGTCCTGTGCAGCTCGCAGGGGCAGAGCAACATCACCGCCGCTGTTACTCTGCACGGAGCAGTGTACTGCTATTTGGGGGTGGATGTGAGCCTGGCCATGTTACCTCTTGTCACATCTCTCTTCTGCTCACTAAGGTCCCTTGATAAACCAGTCTGATGAATCCCTCTTACTGTGTTAACTCTGATCAGGTGAGCCCCACGGCTCCCTCAACAGAGGTCTTTTCTTGGGGTAATGGTTGAGCCTTAAATGCCTTATTAATTGCCATCCATATTACAACAGCACCAAAATACACAGAATAACTTCACAGAAGCTAGTCCCTAGGAAAGGAAAGTATAAAGAGGATTAAAAAAGACAAGCAGAGGAACTCATGCAGAGAGCTTGTCATATCTCATACACTAACAAATCTGAGCTCAATTAGCATTTGGATGAGAGACCAGTTTTCCCAAAATGGGTGTTGCAGACTTAATAGGCAGCAATAATACTCTGTTCTTTCTCTTTTTTTAATTGTAAGAAGAGAGCAGGGCAGAGGCAGCCAGAATCTGTAACGCACAGCTACAGAAGGCCTCCTCCAAATACTATTAACTTTGCATTTGCCACATCACTGCAGCCTCCTCTTTGCTGTGTGGGTTTCATGATCTGATCTGACTTGAATAACTGTGTTCTACCTCCACTAGGGGAGGATGTTATGGCAAGTAGCAGGGCCCTGCTGTCTGCCTGACCTGAGAGCATGGGGTGCACACCTCTCTCTTGGAGGCAGGTGTTGAGTCTGTCCCTCAGGATATGAGTGATTGCCTCCAGATACAGGAGGAAATGGGGCCACCAAAATTCATCAGCCACACACAGACCATCGCCTGTGTTGTGCTCTATGCTCCCAGTGAAGCTCTTGGTCAGTAAAAATGGATCCAGTGCTTCTCAGTACTTATCTGGAACTTGTCTGGTACTTGTCTGGAACTTGTCTGGTACTTGTCTTCTTGCCCAGCAAGTACCCCAGCTCCACTCACCCACTTGTTTGCTGTCCACAGGGTAAGGAGGCTGAAGAGAGAGGTTTCACCTATAACAACCTTCGTTTGGTGACTTCAGACTTGTTTGCAGCGGGTACTGAGACCACTGCTACCACTCTCCGGTGGGCAATTCTGTACATGGTTCTCCATCCAGAAATACAGAGTAAGTCAGAGAAAGGCAGAAGTGTGGTGTCTTCTCTCCAATCCTCGTTTTTCTGCAAGGAGACTCAACATCCTTTCTCCATGGTTTGGGGGTTTTGCAATCCAGAATAGCTCTGATGATTGCTGATCAAGTGGAAACTAGGTGAAGCACTTCCCAAACATGGCTGTTCTGGCAGGGACCTGTGGCAAGAAGAGGGAAGCCTTGATAAAAAGACTCCAGTTGCAAGGGCAAGTTCACACTCGCCTTCATTTACAAGTGGCCAGAGCACCCTCTTCCCAGTGTTTGGAATAGATGCTAATCTGGTTTAGTTTTCCAAAGCTTGTATGCCCAGGTAAGTATCCTTTCAGCTGCATAGAGAAAAGACTTTGATTAAAGACACCATGAAGAAAGAATAGTTATTCAAGTGGTTCTGAGGAACTGAAAACAAATGCATTCCTCTCTACTTTCTGTTCCTTTCTCTAATTGTCCTGCTCTCTCCCACTGTCTACAATCTCATGCTACCAGTCTTCCTGCGGAATGTACCAGCCCCTTCTGATTCCCTATGACTGCTCTAATCCCTTGGCTGTGCTGCTTTCAGGTAAGGTCCAAGCAGAGATTGATAACGTGATTGGCAGAGAGACAGAACCCAGCATAAAGGACCAGGTGAGCATGCCCTACACCAATGCTGTGATCCATGAGGTGCAGCGCTGCGGGGATGTCATTCCAATGGTACTACACATGACATACCGGGACACCGAGCTGCAAGGCTTCTTTATTCCCAAGGTGAGCATGACCAGAGTGGTGAAGCAGCAGCCTCTCCCTGTGCAGATGTCAGGTGTGGGGTGTGGTTGACCCCATAGAACTCCTCCAGCCCCAAAATTACAGTCACTGGCGATCACCAAAGTAGGACATTCTGAAATGCTACATCTGGGCAGACAGTCATGTTTGTGCTCCAGGTTAGTGCTGGTTGTGTGGGAACCCAACTTGGGCTTTGAAGTCTGTCAGTCAGCTTTTTCTCTCCAGCTAGAAAAGAAGTCCAGGAGGATCTGAGAAGCAGAGGCTGTTTCCGCTGTGTAACCATGACATTGCCATTTGCGTGCAATGGCCTTTGTAAGGACAGAAGCTGCAAAAGTTCAGATGCTTCAGAGCACAGGGCAGGCACCATATGCCATTGGAAAAGTACTCTGCTTTATCTCTCTTTTAAATAAGATACACAAGAGGAGACCAGGGCCTTATTCTGAAGCACCGAACAATGGTTGCTGTTTGTTGGGGGACACAGACTAAAGAGGGAGCAGCACTGAGACCTGCTGTGCCAAGCTAATGCTGCTGTTCTCACAGAAGTTGTTTCCCCTTGCACAGGGGACGACAATCATCACCAACCTGTCTTCCGTGCTGAAGGATGAGTCATTCTGGGAGAAGCCACATGAGTTTTACCCTGAACACTTCCTGGATGCAAAGGGGCAGTTTGTGAAACGAGAGGCCTTCCTGCCTTTCTCAGCAGGTAGGTTTGAGGGGAGGATTCACCTGCAAGCCAGAGGCGCAGCAGGAGGGAAGATCTGTTCCTCCCTCCCACAGTGATTCCCTCCTGGCTTAATGTCTTCTTTCACAGGCATTTCCTACTCTCTCTCTTGCAGGTCGGCGTGTCTGCCTGGGGGAACAGCTGGCCAGGATGGAGCTCTTTCTTTTCTTTACCAGTCTGCTGCAGAAATTCACCTTTGTCCTACCTGAGGACCAGCCCAGGCCACGGACAGATGGCCACTTTTCCTTCACGAACTGCCCACACCCATACCTGGTGCGAGCTGTCCCAAGATAAGTACACGTCACGTCACTTTCACCCTGGATCTTGGCTCAGCCAGCCATAGCAAGTTACAAATGATGATGGAGCTTGCAAGTAGATCTATGCCTAATTTGACGGCTCTGCTGTACTTTAGTCTCACATTGGTTGCAGAAGCATTTCACTGAGCACACAGCTACTGAAAGAATTATTAGTCCTGAATTAGTTGCTTTTTACAGGAGGCTTACAAGAGTATCCCAGGTAAAAGCCAGCCCTGGGGTCTTGGCCATTCCAGGAGCAAAAAAAACCAACCTTGGAAATGATCTGTCAGTACCCCTGGCCCCCTTGTTAGTCCCATTGCATCCCCAGGCACGCTCGGCCTCCTATGCGGTGCCGTCCCACAGCACCAGCTGCCTCGGCCTGGTGCCCAGGGGAGCCCAGCTCTGGCTGTGTTCCTGCAAAACCAATCCAGGGCAGGTCAGCTGATTTGGAACATCCTGCTGGTGGGCAGGGCGAGAGCTTGAGCTCCAACAACAAGGTGGCATTAAAGTGCAATTTCAGAGCAGTGCTGCTGAAACACCTTACGGGCCAGCACATACCTGTGCTCTTCATTGCTTCCTGTTCATTGCATGCTGCTGTCTATTGCACACATTGCACTGCCTTCAGCCCTAGCCACAAAGAAAGTTGAATTTTGACAACACTTACATGGTACTCTGCCTCCAGCAGGAATAAATACCATGGCCGAGTACCCAGATAATCCATATGATGTTTCAGCCTCAGAAACGATTGTTTGTGAAATACAGAGATTCCTATCAATATATTTCAAGAGAAATGCTGGTGATTAGATTTACCATCTCCTCTAATTAGGTCCTAAAAAATGTGCTTTTTTGGGGGGGGGGGGGGGCATTAAAAGCTAACCTAAAGTCAGCTTTTTCTTTTCTCTTGCTTCTATGCATAACCACAACTAAAACAACCCCCGATAGTGTATGCTTGTGCACAGATTCGTAGCTCTATTTCTAAGAGTAGGTTTGGAAGCATTGGAAGCTATTGAATTATGCAAATACTTATTAATATTGTTAAGAGTTTTACTTCAGCAAGAATCAGACATTTATACTTTTAATCTACAGAATAATCTGAAAGAATAAAAGTGACCTGCAAAGTCTTCTGTCTTGCCTTTCCTCTTTTTGTGGTTGTCTCACAGTCCTGCTGTACAGCTCCCTCAGATACTCAGTCGCCACGGCTCTCCCTACAGCCAGCATGTCCTTCCTTTGTCGTTCTTTTGAAGATCTTTTTAATGCTGCTTTTCCAGTTGTTTCAATGACACTGAATTGAACGTGCTCAGGTTTATATTTACCAGCACATGCCTAAGTCTTTTTAAAGAGAAGGTTTTGGGCAACTAAACTTCAAACAGAAAGGGTTCTAGCGCTCATGTGGGTGGGTTTGGCGTAGGGATGCCTTTCTAGCCTGCAAGAGTGCACTGCAGGGAAGCCAATGTGCAACACTCAGATTTGGAGGCAAAAGGGAAACGATGGATCCCTGCACCATACAGGGCTGGCACAGACCAGCGGGACAGCAAGGGCAAGTTCTCTAAGCCACAAGTGGCCGTAAAAGCCAACCGACTGGTGTCGGGCTGAGGCCGGCGCTGCGGCAGGACGGGCAGGAGGAAGGGGTGTCTGTGAGACGGCGGCCCCTTGCCGAGAAGCGGCCTGAGGCCTCCTGTCACCCACCGCCTCGGGCGCCGCACCTTGCCTATGGCCTCCCGCCCTCTCCTGGGCACTCCGGCTCCCTTCGGACTTGGGCCCCCGACCGTGATGGGCGGTGCGGGTCCTGAGGGGCTGCTCAAGCCGTGAGGGGCGACTCAATCCGTGAGGGGCGGCTCAAGCCGTGAGGGGCGATGCGTGAGGGGCGATACCGACCGTGATGGGCGGTGGGGTCTGTGAGGGGCGGCTCAAGCCGTGAGGGGCGGCGCGTGAGGGGCGGCTCAAGCCGTGAGGGGAGGCGCGAGCCCCGCGCCCCGAGAGAAGAGGCAATTGGCGGCCCCGCCCACAAGTCCCGCCCTCTCGCGCGCGGCCCTGCGTGATTGACATTTCTGCCGACCAACCTGATGGGACCAGGGCCGGAGTGGCAGAGCGGGCGGCCGATAGAGAGTCGCGGTGCGGTGGACGGGGCCTGATGCGTCGTGCGGCGGGGGCGGTGCGGGGTGGCGGCTGCACCAAGATGGCCGTAGCGGGCAAAGGAGCGGCGGCGGCGGCGGTGAAGCCGATCTTCAGCCGGGACCTGGGCGAGGCGAAGCGGCGCGTGAGGGAGCTGTACCGGGCCTGGTACCGTGAAGTGCCCAACACGGGTGAGGGGCGCGGGGTCGGTCGGAGCCCGCGGGCGGGAGCGCGGGCTCAAGGTCGTGGCAGGCACCGCGCAGCCGTTGGGTTGTTACAGGGGCTGCCGGGGAGTGAGGGTTACCCGCGGCTGTGAGGGGACCCGCCGCCCCGCGCCGCCGCCCGCTCCCTGCCCTGGCTTGCTGCGTGTGCTGGATCGGCGTCTCGGCGCAGCGGGCGGGTTGCGGGCTCACGGCCGCTCCCCACAAGCGCCGACCCGCCGGCCTCGGCCCCCGCGGCCGGAGGCTGAGGGATGTCCGGCGGGGAGCCCCGGTCTCCTCAGGCCTTACTCGCCGCTTGGTTTGCAAAAGAGAAGTCCAGCCTTAATTTGCTTCCCCGCAGCGGGTTGCGTGGCACGACACCCGCCTCCTTTAACCTGCCCTGGGGTCGCGTACCATGGCTGCTCGTTTTAAATTAATCACGTGAGGCTGTCGGACGTTGCGAGAAAAGTGACCGTGGTGGTTTTTTGGGTCTAACTAAAGCATCCTTAAGGGGCAGGGTGTGAACAGTAGGTGGCAAAGTAGGCTTTCAAAACAAACTCTGTAATTAAACCAAGATTAGTAAATGCTCATTACCCATTGACTCGATAAAGGGAGAGTCCTTCAGAAAGGACAAGTAGCAGGAGATCGTGATTAAAGGTGATCCATATTCCATAATATCCCGTTTGGAATATATGAACAAAAAGGCTCGGTTAAAATCGTGCAGGCAACTCTCACATCAGCCTTACATCTGGACGCTTTGTTTTGCAATACTTAATAAGCACTTTCTTAAAGCTGCCTTTCTGTTTGCATTGCAGGGTCTCCAGACCAAGAATGGGTGATGTCTTGCACGTAGCTTCCGTAACTCCCCTTAGCTCTTCTCCTCATGGAGTGCACAGGCAAAGGCAGGCACCCAGCACAGTGGGGCTGCAGCCAGCTGAAAGTTCCATGTACAGATTTGGGGGGGTTTTTCCCTGACCGGAAAATCGCACCAAATATGACTGTTTTGAAAAGAAATGCAAAGCAATGTCTTTTGTTCTTCAGAAGGGTAATTGCCCTTTCTCTCTCCCTCTCTCAGAAAGATATTTATTGTCTATTGTTTCTCTGCTTGCTTTGAAAACTGGTGCGTTTTTTTGCAAATCCCTAAGCTACAGCTCTCACTCCAGCCCTTGGCAGGAATGGCAGTCCATGCTTCTAGCCCAAAGCAGAGGAGCTGTCTAGTTTGCAGCCTGAAGTGGGTAGAGGAAAAGGTTATTTACCCAGACAGCTTTTGGAAAGGTGTAAATTGGTGGTACTGATGGTGGCAGTATTTTTTTTCTTAAGCTGGTGCATTTCTCAGGTTGCAGCTTTATCACCTTTTTGATAAAGGCCAAGGCATAGGAAGAAGAGCAGCTGGAAAGTTATTCTTCTGGTGGCCTTCCAGGGTGATGCTCATTAAAACTAAATCCTCTTCCCAAATTCCAATCAACCATCCTTCTTGCAGCCAAGAGCGATGGGAGTCTGACAGCCTTTGGCTCAGGCCAGGTGAGGCAAAAAGGAAAGAGCCCAGGTGGATATTTTCCAACTGAAGTTCATAAAAGTGGAGTTCAAATTAAAATGGAATGCAATGGATAACATCCTTTTACCAGTGGGGTGATGAGGAAATATCCGTCGATGTTCTGGGGACCATTTCCCATTGTCATGGTTTGACATGACAGCCTTTTCTGCTAAGGGGGAAGGGTCTGTAAAGATGGCTCCTGTAAGAAGTTGCTCAAAACTCTCCCCAGCTTTGAGCCAGACCCACTTCTGGGGCTGAGCCAGTTAGACTTATTCACCACCACTTTTTAAGAAGAAGCCAGAAGAGGAGGCTGCTTTATCTTCCTGTTTCTTTCTTCTTCTGTCCCTTGTTCTTCTCCGGCTGATGGTGTTTCAAGGAGTAGGAACAGTGAGAGAAACAACCATGCAGACTCTAAGGTCAGTGAAGAAAGAGAGGAGGAGGTGTCCCCTGCATTCTACAGAGAGAACTTGTGGAGCTGAGATTTATTTGCATTTCTTTAAAAACCCCACATCAGCAGCAGAGACTCATTTTGATACAAACCCTGCACCAGGGGCAGAAGACTCATTTTGCTGAGAACTCTGAGCCAGGGGCAGTGATTTTCTTCATTAAAATTATGGCCAGAGGAGGCCATGTCCCAAGGGAGGGACCCTGTATCACCATGGCTGGAGCAGGCCGTGTCCCGTGGAAGGGACCCAATATTCACAGAGCTGGAACTGTGGGAAGGAACCCACCACAAAGCAGCTCACTAAACTTATGCCCAGAAGAGGCCATGTCCCGAGGGAGAGACCTTCTATTTGCAGAAACTCCAACTGTGGTGAAGAACCCATGCCAGAGATATTCACTAAGGACTGCGTCCCGTTGGAGGGACCTTGTATTGGTGGAAGCTGCAGCTACTGGGAACAACCCACACCAGAGAAGTTTGTTAAGCACTGTGTCCTACGGGAGGGACCCAGTATCAAAGCAGGGGAAGAATGCCAGGAGTCATCCTCATCTGAGAAGAGAGAAGCAGCAGAGCCCACATCCCCCATTCCCTGCCCTCTGAGCCGTTGAGAGAGGAGCAGTGAGCTGGGCCCAGGAAGAAAGAAGGGCTGGGGGAGGGAGATCTTAAAGTGCTGGTTGTAATTTTCTCATCATCCTACTCCCTTTTTGCTTTTATTCCCTTCTGTTTCTTGCAGAATAAACCGTCCTACTTTCTAAGTTGAGTACTGGAGTCTGTTGTGCCCAGAACAGTAATTGGCAGCGACCCCTCCCTGCTCTTGTCTCAATCCACAACGACCTTGTTTTTACTCCCATTTTGCTGGTGCCTCCACCATCCTAACGAGGGTGGGGATGAATGGGGGCACCAAGTGAGAGACTGTCATGGTGCTGCTGTGCTAGCTGGGCCAACCACAACACCCATCTTTTCATTGGTCACCTGAGTGCATGGGACACAAAAATCAGCGTGAGTGGAACCTCTTGTTTAACCTTGAGCATTCAGTCATCTGTGCTCGAGCCCGTCCTCTGAGCACAGGACCGTCACAGCTGTGTCTCCTAAGACCTCACAGTAGAGCTGCTCGAGACATGGTGAGTACTCAAAAGGAAACCAGCTCCCACCTGCTCCGCAAACATACTTGGGCTCTTGGCTCTGCCAGGCTGTACCTGTGAAGAGAGTTGTCTGTCGCATCATCCAGCTCGTTAATAAGTATCTTAAACTTTACCAACCCCGGTAGGGATATCTGAGGGACGTCACTAGCGATAGCCACCAGCTGGACTCTGCTCTGCTTGGCCCAGCACTTTGAGCCCCGTGATCTGGACAATCATCCACGCACTTTGTCCTCTGCTTTGCCAGTCTGTGGTGGTAAAGGCTTTGTCAGAGCCAAGGTAATAAATGGTATGCGCTGCTCTCATGCTTTGAGGAGGCTGCCCCTGAAGAACAACCAGCTTTCCTGGGCCCCTTTGCTCTCCAGGGCATCACCCTGTGGGATCCTGCTCAGCAGATCCCTGAATGGGGTGAAATCTGCTCTGCTGAAGGTAAAGGCAGAAATGCTATTTGTGCTGTGCACGTCTTGTGGGATTTAATATTTCAGTCTCAATGCTTGCTGCAGGCAAACTTACACTTGACCATCATGCCCTGGACCAATTCTTCCTCATTTGTGAATAGCAAACCCAGCAGAGCATCATCCCTAGCTATCTCACTGACTGCCTCTGCCAAAAGTACCTTCAGCACGCTCCAGAAACCCCCTGAGTTGTGCCTGACCATACAGCCCTTCCAGTGCCAGCACAGCCATGAGTGAGCCCTATGGCTTGCAATGGTGTGAGGTGGCTCTTGGCATTCTCTCCCTGACCAAGGGGTCTGTAGCGAGTGCCTGGCACAGGGTTGGGTTTTTCGGGGCGCTCCTCTGCATAAAGCAGCACTGGTTCTCGCCCTCCCAAGCCTGTCTTTACTAAGGAACCTCCATTCACCTGCAGCACCTCTCCAGCCACACGACCTCTCCGGATGTGTCTCTGTAAGCTCAAAGAAACCACAACTCTGCAGCTGGGGATGGGGGAAAAGGGGCTGGGGGGAACCGGGACAGGGAGGGGATGACACAGGGACAGGGAGGGGCTGATAGTTGTTTCCCATGCTGCAGAGGTTTGTTTACAGCCACTGGAGGAGACTGCTGTGTCACGATGCTTTCACAGGATCACACTGTAGAGGCTCCAGTGAGAGACCTTTGCATTCACACAGATAACGAGTGTTCAGGTGACTTTTGGGCAAGGGGCATTTTGAGACCCTGGCTGCATGCCCAGTCTTTGCAGGTGCCTCACTTTGCAGCCTGAGCTCTCCATCACTGATGAGGCAATTACTCCACCAGGAGCTTTTCTCTGATCACACTGAGATCACAGATCAAACTGTGATGGGTTTACTGCTCCTCTTTAGCTAGAACTAACTGTCGTAAGAGCGAGCTTTATTGATCTCCGATGGCAGGGAGGCCAGGAGCACACAGCTGTGCTGCCTTAGGAAATATTTTTACTCTCTCCATAATTGTGTCTGCATTCCTCAAGCTGCCCCAAAGGCTGGAAATTCGAAGCCCCTTGCAACACATGTGCTTTCTCCCCTGTAGCTGAGCTGTAGTCAACAGAAATCAAGGTTGTCATGCTGACTGACGTTTGGAGTCGGATTGATTGTTACTCCCAGAAACAGAAATGATTTCTAGAGTTTCAGGTCACCGTTTTAGCCTAATTTCTGTGACAAGTGCTTTCTGTCAGGGAAACCTTGACCTAACCTGAGCTTTCTCAAGGGCCAATGGAACAAATCATCAGCCCTGCAAACAGAAACCTGGAGAACACATGTTCAGGAGCTGCTTCTCCCTTGACTTGTCGGGACAAGCAAGAAGGTGACACAGAAAAATCTCAGAATTGCGCGGTGAGGATGCAGCAAGAGGAGATTGCTTGTTGTTAATTGCAATTCCACCTCGGCTATGGGAGAGGGCATCCAACCATGTGGATGGCTCACCCAGCCCTGCCCCACTGTGCTGGGACAGAGACCTCTGAGCTCTGAACAGGGATGGCCCAATGCTGAGCTGAGCAGAGGAGGAGCTTGGGGCTGGAGCCAAGTCACACATTTGAAGGTCTCCAAGGCAGAGGGACAGCAAAAGAGGGTGGGTAACAGGAGAAAGCAAGAAGAGAGCAGCTGCCTGGGGAAGGGAGAGAGAGAGAGACTAAAAGAGACAAAAGGAACCAGAAACAGTCCTGGGTCAAAAGAGGAAGACCAAGGAGTAGACAGGCTAAGAAATGGCACTGCTCCTGTGGCTGGGCTCCCAGCTGGCATTCTGCTGGAGCAACATCTCTGTGCTGGCAATTTTTCTCACAGTCTTTACTTTCCTGCTGGACTTGATGAAGCGCAGGAGGACGTCGCGCCTGTACCCGCCGGGGCCAGTGTCGCTGCCATTCATCGGGACCATACTGCACGTCGACTTCAAGAACACTCCTCACTCCTTCCGCCAGGTACGTGCTGGGCTCATGGTGGAGTCCCAGGCCATAGGTCATGGGTATCGGTTCATGGGCATGCCCTGGCACCAGCTGCCCCTGCACAAAGCCCACGAGTCCTGCCCAGAGCTGAGAATGAAGCAAGTTGCTGCCCAAGGCACCGACACAGCCCAAGTAGGTACAAAGACAATCAGAGAGAGGCACGTGGCAGCACCCATCCCCAGATCTCTGCCTGAGCTCAGTGGGGGTGCTGTTGTGCCCCCAGTGATAGATGGTGCTCCCTCTGCTGCAGAGCTGGCCAGCAGCTTAACCCATGGGCAGGTGTGGGGGAAAGGAAACAGGGAGAAGTGCAAACAAGGGAGGGTGAGCAAATACCTGTTTGCTGGGCCTGTGGCTGCAGGAATGGTAGGCTGCCCTGACAGCTACTTAAGCACGCCTACTGGCACGTTTCAGTTAGAAATCAGCTTGTGGGATTTGTCCCAGCAGCAACGCCCAAAATGTAGCATTCCTTTTCAAAGTCAAGGCTTAGCTTTTCTCAAAGGGAAGAAGCACAGCACAGCTTGCAGCAGATAAACCACGGGGGGTTAGTGCTTCAGTCTGCAAACTCTAAAGGGCCTTTTCTCTAGGATGGCACTGTTCAGCTGTCTGTCCAAAATCTGCCAAATGGAGAAACTAAATATAGCATTTGTATCATTTGCTTGCACATCGTCCAAAACATTACCATTTCAAATCACATCACGTCAGAGTCACGCTAACCACAGTCTTGACTGGTAATCACTTTTAATGATGTCTTTCTAGTGCCATTTAAGTGCTAATTCCCTTTCCAACCCCACTGCAAATGCTGTCTTAAATACTTCGGTTCCTCCTATTGCTACAGTGCACAAAGGAGAACACCTTTATATAATAAAACAAAGAACCCCCCCCCCCCCCGCAAGGAAAGACAGGAAAAAAGTGGAAGGAATATAGAGCAGAGTCTGCAATGCATTGCTACTATTGCCCTGGCTTCCAACAACAAGGTGCCGAGGGCTTTCCTCAGTGTTACTGAGTAGCAGGAGAGCTTTGACCTGCCTTCTCGGGAGGCCACGTCCACTCAAAGAACTTGGCTGCCTGGGAGGAGACTCAGCTATAGGGTGAGCTGCCACAGTGAGCCACTGACTGACAGGCTTATCTGTCAGCATTATGACTCTGAACAGATGTAGGGTGTGTGCCAATTACCAGCCTTACTAGATGTGCACAGTCCTTTTAGGGAGCTGACCTGAAAATCCAGTGTGCAATCGCCTCTTCCAATCGTGTTTCCAGGAACTAAGCTGTGGGTAGATCTTCAGGAATGAATGCCTATGTAAAAAACCCCATGACACATCACCTGATCAGCTGTATTTCCTTCTAGCAGAAGCAGACTAACTCAAAACTTAGTCTTTCATATCAAAATAAAAACAAGCATTAGGAAATAAATGTTGGCAGTGGTTTGCCTGGGATAGGTGTATTTTAAATCTCTCCCCGCACAGACCATTAATCCCTGCCTCAGCTGCTTTTGGCACTGCTCTGAGCTGCACTCCCATGGTGCAACAGCACAAGGTCCCCTAATAAAAGCATCTCAAAGATCACCAAATAGTAAAGGAAGGATGTGGTGATATTTTTGACATTCTGTTCAGCTCATTTTCAGGGATGTGATTTTTTTATCTTGCCAGCTTCAGCAGAAGTTTGGAAACGTCTTCAGTCTCCAGAACTTCTGGAACAATGTGGTAGTACTGAACGGATACAAAGCAGTGAAGGAAGCCCTGGTCACCAGAGCAGAGGACTATGCTGACCGGCCGTACATTCCAGTCTATGAACATATGGGCTATGGAAAAAATTCTCAGGGTAAGTCCCTTGACAATGGCCATTCCCTGTAGGCACTAGCACAAGGGGGCCTGGGTAGGTGGTGGGGAAATGGTAGCACACAGCTCTTTCTTTGGCAGTGTTAGGACACTATCAGTGGTACAGCTTTCCTGCCAGCACCAGAGCTGGGAGCTCCCAAAGCCCAGTGGTTAGTGCTTATGTGCTTCTGCTCACACACTGCGTGTGAGGCGTTGTTGTGGCAAACGCATAAATAAGGTAACTCTTCCCAGACAGAATATTCTCCAGCATCCAGCCCACATGTCCCTCTCTCAGGCCTTGTGCAGTGGCACGAGCTGCTACCCAGTCTACACAAGCAATGTAGAGGCTGCAATGTTGAATGGTTTGGGGGAGGGGTTCCTTCCTCCTTAGCAGCATCAGAAGGTGGAGCAATCTGGTTTTAGAATGGCTATGTGAACAAGGAGTACAAGACCAGGCTCTGTCATCTAGCCACACAGACTCCTACCTCCAAACTCACATTTGCCATTCTCTAGTGACCTTGGCCTGATGTATGGGCCAGAGCTCCTGACTTTTCTTGCTCATCCACAATTGCAGGGATTGTTATGGCAAGATACGGGCACATCTGGAAGGAGTTAAGGAAATTCACACTCTCTACCTTGAGGAACTTTGGGATGGGAAAGGAATCCTTGGAGAAGCGAGTGGTGGAGGAAGCGAGATTTCTGTGCTCTGCAGTTAACTCTGAAGAAGGTTTGTCACATCCAGAAGGATGGGGAAAACACAGAAAAAGGCAATACAGTGGTGCAGAGAGGAAAGTAATGCTACAGCCGCTCTCCTTTGCATGCAATGCTCTCTTCCTAAGGAAGTGCAGTGTTTCTGGTCTAGCCTATGTACATTAGTGACGCTGCTCTACCTTGAAGTCACTTTTCCCAGTGGGGGTACTGTAACCTTGATCCATTTGAAGTGGGAAACAAATGGGAAATAAAGAGGTAAAAACAGAGTTATTCCCAGAGCTGGGTAACTGTTACTTCTGTGAAGTTTAGTGGAACATTCTGGTATTATCACATGCAAGAGAAGTGCTGCTGAGAGTGTTCCCAGCACATTGCCTGTCATCTAGACACAAAGCAAAGCCTTGTCTGTCAAGTCACGGAACAGTCCTGCAACTCAGCTCTTCTTGGGAGTTTTCTCCTTTAAACAAGGATCAACCAAATAGTAGCAGCAGATGAGAAGATCTTCACCTGGGGGTTTGGGGGCATTTTCTCTTGAAGGCATCAAGTAGGCATCTGTGTATTCTCATTGCTGACAGCTGAGGTCCAGCAGCTTGGTATTGTTTAGTTTCATTGCTTGGTCTCGATTTCCATTTTTAGGTCGTCCTTTTGATTTACATTTCCTTGTAAATAATGCAGTCTGCAACGTGATCTGCACCACTGTCTATGGAGAGCGTTTCAACTACGGTGACGAGACGTTCAAGAAGCTGTTACATGTGTTTGACCAATCCCTGCAGGAAGAAACTGGACTCTTGACTCAGGTAAACCAAGAGCATAAACTGTGCTGTGAGAAGCTGCCTTCTCTTGCTTGACAGCACTGTGGTTTTGGTGTTTTTCTTTCTGCATAACATGTTTTCTCTCTCTGTCTCTGTTCCTGACATCCCAGTTTCTTAACTCGGTGCCCATTTTTTTGCACATCCCCGGATTGGTAGACAAAGTCTTTCCAGGGCAAAAGTCGTTCATGGAGTTCATAGATGTGCTCATAGAAAGGCACATGAAGACCTGGAACGCTGCTTACACCCGAGATTTCACTGATGCCTTTGTAAAGGAAATGAAGAAGGTAAGGTGACATCAGCAGAACCTCAGGAGCAATTCCTCTGCCTGTTTAAGCTTATTGATAGAAGCTGACTTTCCCCATAAAGTTTTATGATATGTGTTAGGAGCTGTTGCACTTCAATGGTCAAAGTGGCAAACACCACTCTTAAAAAATAATGTCCTAGTTTTTCATTCCATGTTGTATCTTGAGAAGAAAGGCATTAACCCCAAGTCCTCAGGCTGGACAGCTGCTCAGTCACCTGGACAGGCAGGTGTAGAGTCTGTCTCAGGATATGGGTGATCACCTCCAGATACAGGAGGTAACGGGACCACCAAAATACATCAGCCACACACAGACCATCGCCTGTGTTGTGCTCTATGCTCCCAGTGAAGCTTTTGGTCAGTAAAAATGGATCTAGTGCTTCTCAGTACTTGTCTGGAACTTGTTTGGTACTTGTCTTCTTGTCCAGCAAGTACCCCAGCTCCACTCACCCACTTGTTTGCTGTCCACAGGGTAAGGAGGCTGAAGAGAAAGGTTTCACCTATAACAACCTTCGTTTGGTGACTGCAGACTTGTTTGCAGCGGGTACTGAGACCACTGCTACCACTCTCCGGTGGGCAATTCTGTACATGGTTCTCCATCCAGAAATACAGAGTAAGTCAGAGAAAGGCGGAAGTGTGGTGTCTTCTCTCCAATACTCGTTTTTCTGCAAGGAGACTCAACATCCTTTCTCTATGATTTGGGGGTTTTGCAATCAAGAACAGCTCTGATGATTGCTGATCAAGTGGAAACTAGGTGAAGCACTTCCCAAACATGGCTGTTCTGGTAGGGACTTGTGGCAAGAAGAGGGAAGCCTTGATAAAACGACTCCAGTTGCAAGGGCAAGTTCACACTCACCTTCATTTACAAGTGGCCAGAGCACCCTCTTCCCAGTGTTTGGAATAGATGCTAATCTGGTTTAGTTTTCCAAAGCTTGTATGCCCAGGTAGGTACCCTTTCAGCTGCATAGAGAAAAGACTTTGATTAAAGACACCATGCAGAAAGAATAGTTATACAGGTGATTCTGAGGAACTGAAAACAAATGCATTCCTCTCTACTTTCTGTTCCTTTCTCTAATTGTCCTGCTCTCTCCCACTGTCTACAATCTCATGCTACCAGTCTTCCTGCGGTATGTACCAGCCCCTTCTGATTCCCTATGAGTGCTCTAATCCCTTGGCTGTGCTGCTTTCAGGTAAGGTTCAAGGAGAGATTGATAACGTGATTGGCAGAGAGACAGAACCCAGCATAAAGGACCAGGCAAGCATGCCCTACACCAATGCTGTGATCCATGAGGTGCAGCGCTGTGGGGATATTGCTCCAGTGGGACTACTTCACATGACATACCGGGACACCGAGCTGCAAGGCTTCTTTATTCCCAAGGTGAGCATGACCAGCAAGGTAAAGCATCAGGCTCTCCCTGTGCAGATGTCAGGTGTGGTGTGTGGGTGGCCCCATAGAACTCTTCCAGCCCCAAAATTACAGTCACTGGTAATCACCAAAGGACATTCTGAAATGCTAAATCTGGGCAGACATCTGGTCATGTTTGTGCTCCAGGTTAGTGCTGGTTGTGTGGGAACCCAACTGCAGCAAAAGTTGGGCTTTGAAGTCTGTCAGTCAGCTTTTTCTCTCCAGCTAGAAAAGAAGTCGAGGAGGATCTGAGAAGCAGAGGCTGTTTCCGCTGTGTAACCATGACATTGCCATTTGCGTGCAATGGCCTTTGTAAGGATAGAAGCTGCAAAAGTTCAGATGCTTCAGAGCACAGGGCAGGCACCATATGCCATTGGAAAAGTGCTCTGCTTTATCTCTCTTTTAAATAAGATACACAAGAGGAGACCAGGGCCTTATTCTGAAGCACCGAACAATGGTTGCTGTTTGTTGGGGGACACAGACTAAAGAGGGAGCAGCACTAAGACCTGCTATACCAAGGTAATGCTGCTGTTCTCACAGAAGTTGTTTCCCCTTGCGCAGGGAACGACAATCATCACCAACCTGTCTTCCGTGCTGAAGGATGAGTCATTCTGGGAGAAGCCACACGAGTTTTACCCTGAACACTTCCTGGATGCAAAGGGGCAGTTTGTGAAACGAGAGGCCTTCCTGCCTTTCTCAGCAGGTAGGTTTGAGGGGAGGATTCACCTGCAAGCCAGAAGCTCAGCAGGAGGGAAGATCTGTTCCTCCCTCCCACAGTGATTCCCTCATGGCTTAATGTCTTCGTTCACATGCATTTTCTACTCTCTCTCTTGCAGGTCGGCGTGTCTGCCTGGGGGAACAGCTGGCCAGGATGGAGCTCTTTCTTTTCTTTACCAGTCTGCTGCAGAAATTCACCTTTGTCCTACCTGAGGACCAGCCCAGGCCACGGACAGATGGCCACTTTTCCTTCACAAACTCCCCACACCCATACCTGGTGCGAGCTGTCCCAAGATAAGTACACGTCACGTCACTTTCACCCTGGATCTTGGCTCAGCCAGCCATAGCAAGTTACAAGCGATGATGGAGTTTGCAAGTACATCTATGCCTAATTAGACAGCTCTGCTGTACTTTAGTCTCACATTGGTTGCAGAAGCATTTCACTAAGCACACAGCTACTGAAAGAATTATTAGTCCTGAATTAGTTGCTTTTTATGGGAGACTTACAAGAGTATCCCAGGTAAAAGCCAGCCCTGGGGTCTTGGCAATTCTAGGAGCAAAAAAAATCAACCTTGGAAATGATCTGTCAGTACCCCTGGCCCCCTTGTTAGTCCCATTGCATCCCCAGGCACGCTCGGCCTCCTATGCGGTGCCGTCCCACATCGCCAGCTGCCTCGGCCTGGTGCCCAGGGGAGCCCAGTTCTGGCTGTGTTCCTGCAAAACCAATCCAGTTCAGGTCAGCTGATTTGGAACATCCTGCTGGTGGGCAGGGTGAGAGCTTGAGCTCCAACAACAAGATGGCATTAAAGTGCAATTTCAGAGCAGTGCTGCTGAAACACCTTACGGGCCAGCACATACATGTGCTCTTCATTGCTTCCTGTTCATTGCATGCTCCTGTCTATTGCACACATTGCACTGCCTTCAGCCCTAGCCACAAAGAAAGTTGAGTTCTGACAACCCTTACATGGTACTCTGCCTCCAGCAGGAATAAATACCATGGCCGAGTACCCAGATAATCCATATGGTTTTTCAGCCACAGAAACGATCGTTTGTGAAATACAAAGACTCCTATCAATATATTTCAAGAGAAATGCTGGTGATTAGATTTACCATCTCCCCTAATTAGGTCCTAAAAAATGTGCTTCTTTTGGGGAGGGGCATTAAAAGCTAACCTAAAGTCAGCTTTTTCTTTTCTCTTGCTTCTATGCATAACCACAACTAAAACAACCCCCGATAGTGTATGCTTGTGCACAGATTCGTAGCTCTATTTCTAAGAGTAGTTTTGGAAGCATTGGAAGCTATTGAATTATGCAAATATTTATTAATATTGTTAAGATTTTTACTTCAGCAAGAATCAGACATTTATACTTTTAATCTACAGAATAATCTGAAAGAATAAAAGTGACCTGCAAAGTCTTCTGTCTTGCCTTTCCTCTTTTTGTGGTTGTCTCACAGTCCTGCTGTACAGCTCCCTCAGATACTCAGTCGCCACGGCTCTCCTTACAGCCAGCATGTCCTTCCTTTGTCGTTCTTTTGAAGATCTTTTTAATGCTGCTTTTGCAGTTGTTTCAATGACACTGAATTGAACGTGCTCAGGTTTATATTTACCAGCACATGCCTAAGTCTTTTTAAAGAGAAGGTTTTGGGCAACTAAACTTCAAACAGAAAGGGTTCTAGCGCTCATGTGGGTGGGTTTGGCGTAGGGATGCCTGTCTAGCGTGCAAGAGTGCACTGCAAGGAAGCCAATGTGCAACACTCAGATTTGGAGGCAAAAGGGAAACGATGGATCCCTGCACCATACAGGGCTGGCACAGACCAGCGGGACAGCAAGGGCAAGTTCTCTAAGCCACAAGTGGCCGTAAAAGCCAACCGACTGGTGTCGGGCTGAGGCCGGCGCTGCGGCAGGACGGGCAGGAGGAAGGGGTGTCTGTGAGACGGCGGCCCCTTGCCGAGAAGCGGCCTGAGGCCTCCTGTCACCCACCGCCTCGGGCGCCGCACCTTGCCTATCGCCTCCCGCCCTCTCCTGGGCACTCCGGCTCCTCTCGGACTCGGGCCCCCGACCGTGAGGGGAGGTGCCGACCGTGATGGGCGGTGCGGGCAGTGAGGGGCGGCTCAAGCCGTGATGGGCGGTGCGGGCAGTGAGGGGCGGCTCAAGCCGTGAGGGGAGGCGCGAGCCCCGCGCCCCGAGAGAAGAGGCAATTGGCGGCCCCGCCTACAAGTCCCGCCCCTTCCTCTCGCGGCCCTGCGTGATTGACATTTCTGCCGACCAACCTGATGGGACCAGGGCCGGAGTGGCAGAGCGGGCGGCCAATACAGAGTCGCGGTGCGGTGGACGGGGCCTGATGCGTCGTGCGGCGGGGGCGGTGCGGGGTGGCGGCTGCACCAAGATGGCCGTAGCGGGCAAAGGAGCGGTGGCGGCGGCGGTGAAGCCGATCTTCAGCCGGGACCTGGGCGAGGCGAAGCGGCGCGTGAGGGAGCTGTACCGGGCCTGGTACCGTGAAGTGCCCAACACGGGTGAGGGGCGCGGGGTCGGTCGGAGCCCGCGGGCGGGAGCGCGGGCTCAAGGTCATGACAGGCACCGCGCAGCCGTTGGGTTGTTACAGGGGCTGCCGGGGAGTGAGGGTTACCCGCGGCTGTGAGGGGGCCCGCCGCCCCGCGCCGCCGCCCGCTCCCTGCCCTGGCTTGCTGCGTGTGCTGGATCGGGGTCTCGGCGCAGCGGGCGGGTTGCGGGCTCACGGCCGCTCCCCACAAGCGCCGACCCGCCGGCCTCGGCGGCCGGAGGTTGAGGGGTGTCCGGGCGGGGAGCCCCGGTCTCCTCAGGCCTTACTCGCCGCTTGGTTTGCTTAAGCTGAATAAAAGAGAAGTCCAGCCTTAATTTGCTTCCCCGCAGCGGGTTGCGTGGCACGACACCCGCCTCCTTTAACCTGCCCTGGGGTCGCGTACTACGGCTTCTCGTTTTAAATTAATCACGTGAGGCTGTCGGACGTTGCGAGAAAAGTGACCGTGGTGGTTTTTTGTGGTTGAGTTGCACGTTGTTGGTGGAAGAAGTGAACGGCGATACAGATGAGCCCTGCGGGTGTTTTGTTTGTTGTAGTGCACCTCTACCAGCTGGACATCACGGTGAAACAGGCCCGAAGCAAAGTGCGGGAGATGTTCATGAAGAATGCCCACGTTAGAGACCCACGGGTGATAGACCTGCTGGTCATTAAGGTACAAACAACTCATTCCCTTTTTTGCTGAAGCTTTAGAGAATATGAGAGTGGCTCATTGGTGGCAAGTGTGATGGAGGAGAAAGGACAGTTTTATTTCACTTTGTGCTATTGAGGAGTTGTCTCTTGCAATGCAGGTCAGTTTATCTCAGTCAACAAATCTGTTAATAAAGGGACTGAGCTGCTTTAGCAAGCAGAGGAACAGGGTTTTGATTTGACCAACTTGGAGTTGCTAGAATACTGATTTCTATCACTGTCCTGGCTCTTCCAGTTTGCAGATGTTTTAAATAGGAAGTGTTTGTCATGCAAAAGGGTAGTTTAAATACCAGGTTTGTTGTTTGTTTGAGTTTCCGGTTTTGGTTTTTTAACAATGACAATTAAAGAAAGAGAAAAGAAGATGCTGCTGGCTAGTTTACCAATAAAAATGACCTTTCTATTCCCTTCAGTACTTCTTTAGAGTAGGTTGTGGTTTTCTTCACTGACTCTGAAATATACATTACAGTGGCAATACATGGTGAGCTTTGCGTGGCAAAACCCCCCAGCTCTGTAACACATCTGGTCATGTCTCAGGCCTGAGACCTGCCTTGCTCAAAGGATTAAGCAACGTACCAAGAGCAGAGTAAGGCTTCAGAACAGGTCTCAGCAACAATAACTGTCCTCTGCAGCTTTAATACATGAGCAAGCTTCCCACCAAGGACAGCCATAGGTCCTAGATAATAAATAGGGAAGGTGACAGTTCCAGGCAGTCTCATTTTGCTCTGTGCTGCCATCCTCTGAAACCAGGTCATAGACTGGAGTCACAAAGAAGTTTTGTTTAATATCTCTGGATGGTGATACTGCCGCAAAGCACGTAGCAGCAGTTTTACTTGGTTTTACAGCTAACTTGCAGCTGTTTAAAGAAAGAAAAAAGGGAGGTGCATGAAAAGTTGGGAATGTTCTGTAGAATTTTTTGGGTGTGCCAATCATGAGAGAAATAAGGCAGGTTCTAAAGGGGGACAGGGCCCTTTGCTGGGGCTGGGAAGCTGCACTGTAAAGACAAGTGACTGTAAAGACAAGTGACCAGTTACTATAGGACATGAAGCAGTAAAGTCACAAGGCAGGAATGGGGGTCTGTGTGTATGTGTGTCTGTCCCCCAGTACCGGCAATGCAGTCTTCAGAGGTACAGGAATGTCAATACAGCTCTCTGAAGGGTGTTTCGAAGTGCATTCAAGTAACTTTCACGGGGCTGTATAGTTAGACTTGGGATCTGAGAACTAGTCTAAAATCCTTTTGTCTGTGCGCAGGGAAAAATGGAACTTCAAGAAACCATTCGGGTGTGGAAGCAGAGGACTCACGTCATGAGGTATTTCCATGAGACGGAAGCCCCACGACCTAAAGACTTTCTGTCCAAATTCTATGCTGGCCACGATCCCTGAAAGATTAACTCTGTGTCTTATTGCCTTATCTTACAAATAAAGTTCTATACAGTAGAAGTAAAAAAAAAGATCTGTACAGAAGGATTGTGTGGCACCTTAGGAGCCTGGTGACTGACTTTGAATGCAGGATGTGTGCCAGTCGTTACCATCTGCATTTCCTAGTTTTGGCCATGTGTATTGTCAGTGGATGGAGTTGGTCCTATTGCCTGCCCTGGAGTGTCTGCTGAATAACCACAGCACAGCCTGGCTTTGAGGCCTTCTGCTTAGCCTGCATAGGTGTTAGCTTTGTGGAAGAAAGAGCAGGCCTTCAGAGAAGCCACTGTAGTCACAGAAAGGTTCTTGGGCTTGAGGGTCATCTGTATTCGTGCAGTGTTGTGCAGTTTCATGCTAGGACTTCGCTGACCACCTGTATTTTACCTGGATGCTAGTCTCAGTTCACTTCCTCATGGAGAATGGTGTAAAATCCAATAGGCAAATAAAGTGCAATAAAAAGATCAGCAGAGTCCATTTCCCTGCAGCAAAACATTACCCTGAAAAATGGGGTTTTGTGCTGTTGTCTAAAATAGGAAGGCTCTGTAAGAGCTTCTGTTGACTGGCAGGAGATGGTGTCCAGGTGGGTTGTGGAGTCTCCTTCTCTGGGCATATTCAAAACCCACCTGGACGAGTTCCCGTGTGACCTACTCTAGATGGTCTTACTCTGTCGGGGGAGTTGGACTAGATGATCTTTCGAGGTCCCTTCCAGTCCTTGTGATTCTGTGTCTCCCCATCACCTCCTTAACTGAATTAGGAGATCCCTTTTGAGAAAGATGAGGTGGATGTCTTCTTTCACCAATCAGAACAAGTTTTTGTCGGATAACTCAGTGCTGGAGCTCCTCCATGTGTGATCAGCATTCAATCTTTGCAGTACACTGAGACTTCCTTTTCTTCTTGCCTAAATGCTGGGGGCTTTCCTCCCTGTGGGAGGAGTGTGAAGCAGCCCACAGCAGTGTGTGCATACCTAGGCACTGCAGGGCTGGGCTGTTTCTCAGATCAGGGTTGACATGGTCAGGAAGAGCCAGGAGAATTGGTGGGATAAAGCAGGGATAAGGAGTTGGGCAGCACGGAAAACAGAAGCAGGGATGTGTTTGGCTCCCCAGAGCAGATGAACTGCAGCAACTCCCATCTCAGGCAGCTTTACAGAGGGAAGGGGGAACTTGGATATTGAGTGACTGGAGAACCTGCCAGCTGCCTTCAGCTCCAACTCTCGGGTTACTCACATGGCAGGCTCCCTTTTCTCTCAGTACCAATGCCAGTATGTTACAAACATCCAAAGCAGTGCCAAATAAGGGAGCAAATGTTGTTGTCCCAACCATACACCCTGCTGATATGTGCTGCACAAACCCCAACTTTTTAATAGTTAAATGTATCCTGAAGGGAAGAGTGGAGAGTGAAAAGACAAAAGGCCAGATCTAGTGACCAGAAACCAGGAGACACCAGGGCAGTAATTTAGTTAACCTTTCAAGGTGTTTTGAGAAAACAGCTGGCCTGATGTGACTGAAGGTATACTACACATGCCCCAGCAGCAGAGACCTTTCAAGTCTATTATGCAAGGATTGAATTGCAACAAGAAACTCTTCTTCTATGAAAACAAGAGTTTAAATTCTTACGCAGTTAAGAAGATAAATATATTAGGACTCATACAGAAGGTAGTACTGAGCTACCATGGGAATTACCAGGTACTTGGAGCCCGAGTGTTCAGAGATTAAATGCTATAAAACATATCAGCGAGTCGATTTGCCACTTGTGACCTTAACCCTTTACCAAAGTTTAGTCAAAACTCTGCTAATACTGTATTTAATCCTCAGTCAGGTGAAACAAATACTGCAGTCTCCATCAGAATCCCTTGCTAGGCTCTAAGTCAGCACAATCGGAACTGCAGTGCCAGTGTCAATATGCACTCCCTTCGTTAATGGGGCTGTCGTGTACCACAGATTGGTGCTGAATGACAGAAAGGGCTGGTAAGAGGAAACAAACGTGAGTCTTCTTATAGGAGCAGACATAGAGGTGCAAATGTTAAAGACAAATGCTAGGACCCAGGCAGGCACTCTATAAAAACATGACGCCAAAGTCGTACATCGCAACCTCTTGATCTTTAATTGTTTCCCATATTGCTAACGAAAGGAATCCCAAGCAGCCTTTGATGAGGTGAGCGTGTGTGTGTGTGTGTGCAAGGATGCAGGCCCTATCAAGCACTTCCTTCAACTCTGATCTATAGCTTTCCATCAGAGACATGCGCAGGACACTCACTGGCAAAGGGGATACAGAGCCCCCCCCATATCCCATTTAGGCAGGAGAAAAAACAGGTGACAGATGGTGGAACCATTGCCTTGTCAATGGTTTTCTCCCTTCTGTTCTTCCATTACAGTTCTGCAAACAGAATAATAAGCTGTTACTCTTCAGATACACTGTACTGAGCTCCAGCCCACACCCTCTCCTTGAACCACACAAGGTGAGGTTTTACACACAAGGAGTTTGTAATGGGCCATTGCAGTCTTTACGGTCTTCTAATAGTTTTTGGCTGCATAGTGCATGTTGGACAGTCCCTTTATCAAATGGAATACATCCACAAAACTGATTATAAAGCAACACTATTTATACCTTCTTTGAAACAGCTTCTTTGTTCTCTAATGAATCAAATACACACAAACTCAAGTAACATAAAATGGTGGACAGTGTAGTGCACTGCAGATAAAGGAACAGCAGAAATAATTCACCATCCAGCTCCAGCTACTCCAGAGATCATTGTAACATCCACCAGACAATTTGTCCTGATGGTTTCCGGGATTCTCTTAAATTGTTCACCTCTATATCAGAATGTAATATAATAAGTGATTTTCTTTTAAAGTAGTCATTTTGTGACTAACAAAACAAACATGTAGAACACAATCACAGAATCATTTAGGTCAGAAAAGACCCTTAAGATCATCAAGTGCAACTGCAAACCTAACATGGCCAAGTCTACTCCTAAACCATATTGTTAAGATCCACATTTCTATACACCTTTTTAAATACCTCTAGGGCTAGTGACTCAACCACTTCCCTGGGCAGCCTGTTCTGGTGCTTGGCAACCCTTTTGGTGAAGAAATTTTTTCTTAATATCCAAACTAAACCTCCCCTGGTGCAACTTCAGGCAGTTTCCTGTTGTCCTATCACTTGTTAGTCTGGACAAGAGACTCATGCCCACTTCAGTACAATCTCCTGAAAGGCTGAATGAGTGAGAAGGTCTCCTCCCAGCTTCCTTCTCTCCAGGCTGAACAACCCCTCAGCTGCTCTTTGTAGGGCTTGTGCTCTAGACCCTTCACCAACTTTGTTGCTCCTCTTTGGACATGCAATGCAGTGATACTGAAGTCCCTCTTTTCGTTCTCCAGTATATACCCTCACTTACTACAGTTTCTTTCTGATTGAAATGACAAGATCTCAAACACCATCAGTTTATTCCGATCTCTGACAACCGTATGTTGTAAAGATTTCACATTCAGCTACCAGTCTGGCTTACTCCAATATTACAGAAGAGAAAAGTTCATAGCCAGAGGCAACACTGTGTCCGTGTGTTTAACATAAAGTGCATCTTTCAAGCTGTTGCTGTCTGCATTTTCCCCCTAGTCTGAGATTCTCCTCCCTGCCCCAACCCAAACAGGAAGCACAAGCAGTTAGATTGCTGCTTATCTTAATGACATACCCTTTAATCATCGTCGTCATCATCCTCTGGAACAAAGATATCATGTTCTTCAAGTAGGGCTGCGAAGTTCTTACTGATCTGAGTCCCAACATACAGGAAAGGGATCACGACGCTGAATACTCTGAGGAGGCCAAAGGGTGTCTGCACGGAGTCGATTGGAAAGGATGGATCTTTACCAGCAGGTTGCACTTTGGTTGAAGCTCCCTCTCCCCGGCCTCGCGGGCGCGGCGCGGGCCCGGGAGGCAGCGGGCACGACGCTCTGCCGCGCCTAGCGCCGGCCACGACGGGGTGAGCGAGATCCCGGGGGGAAGCTCGGGGCAGGGCACGCTAGCGGTTTAGGAATGGAGAGCGGCGGCCGAGGAGACACGGCTGGGTACGGCAGGGGGAGGCCCGCCGCCGGGGCCGCACCGGCCCGCCCGGCCCCTGAGGGCCGCTCCCTCACTCTCGGCCGGCGGCCGCTTCCGCCCCGCCCCCAGGCCCCGTTCATTAGCTTAGGCCCCGTCACTCAGCCCCGCCCGCACCACGCGCCGCCGCGCCGATTGGCCGCCGCCGCCGTCCGTCACGCCGCGATTGGCTGCCGCCCCCCCAGCCCGCTCGCCCCTCGCTCACCTTAACGGGCTTGGGCAAAATGGCCCCGCTGCGGGTGACCGTGGCGCTCCGGGAGGGCACCAGCGCCACGGCCGGGGCGCGGCGCGGCCCGCCCCAGCCCAGCCGCCCCGACCGCGCCGCGGTCGCTGCCACGAGCCGCCCGCCTGCCGCTGCCATGCTCCCGCAACGGCCCGGCCCCGGCGCCAACCCCGGCTCTCGCGAGGCTCGGGGCGGTTGCGGGGGGGGGTGACGAGCTGGCCGCTGCGCCGGCGCGGGGCGGGTCCGGGGCTCAGCGGGCCGCCAGCTCCGCACAGGGAGCAGCCAGCGGGGAAAAGAGGTCTGGGCCTCGCCAAACGGCCCAGTAAGGCTCGGCAGAGAACCAGTCCGAGAGCCCTCGGCACGGGCCGGGCGGGAACCGCCGGGTGCTGCCGCAGGGGTTCGCATCTCCACGGGCAGCACACGGGCTACAAACCACAACCGTTTATTCGTCCCGGCGGCATAAGATACAAACGGTAACAGTGTTTCGAAAAGCATTACACAAGACTCGCGTGTAAAACAAACGGCGCATGCAAAACCGCCCCTTAAAATAAGGGTGAGGAAACCCTGGCCCAGGCTGCCCAGGGAGGGTGTGGAGTCTCCTGCTCTGGAGGTTTCCAAACCCTCCTGGGCTCGTTCCTGTGTGATCTAATCGAGGTGAACCTGTTTTTGCAGGGGGCTGGACGGGATGATCTCTAGAGGTCCCTTCCAACCTTAACCGTTCTGTGATTCACCACGTCATCTACCTAAAGTATAAGCACTTGAAAAGATGGGATTGTTTCTGCAGGTTGCTCGTCGTGTTGCCTGGTGATTGTGCAGACTGAAGTGAACGATGCTCCTGATGCAGGAAGCTCCCACATTCCCCGGGAAGAATGTGGTAATTAAGTTTCTCTGCAAAGGCAGCTGAGAGAGGTAAGATTGCAGGGTGACCCACCCCCAAATTATTAATGCGGTTGCTACTGTAACAGAAAATGCCTGACCATGGTGGTGAATATCCACCAAATGGCTAGTGGTACCTGTGGGTAAAATCTTTTAGGTTACTCGTACCACTAGGACCTGGATTCAGTGGAAAGCATCATCACAGTTATAAAAGATCAATAAAACAACATGTTAAGGGCCTGAGTCTGAAATCCCAAAGTCTCAGAAAAATGGAAAGAGTCAATCAACTGTTTTAACAGGATAGGGAGCTCTTCTTGGCACGGCTTGCAAAGGCCATGTCAGAATCTCCCTCCCCTTTTAAATTCAAGCATTCCGATTCAAGCATTTTTCTCTCCTCACTTTTGTGTTATTCCGCCCAAGAAAACTCTTAGAAGCACGTTTGATTTCAGTACTTGGGAGAAAAGTTGCCATTCAGCTTTAGTACTCAGCTCCCCCTTTGCTAGGCAATCTGGTTTGTGCTGCCCAGACATTTTCTATTTTTAAGAAACAATAAGGGAAAGCAAAGGCAGGAGGTCAAACAGTCCAAACCTGAATGACTGGAGAAAAAGCAGTGTGTGGCAATCAGCCTTATTTTGCTGTCTCAGAGGAGGGGGCAGAGCACTCGGGGGGCTTCCAGCCTAATGAAGCAAGTGGCAATGGGCATTAAAAAAAAAGGCACATCCATACAAATTTAGGCCTGTCTCCAATGATGGCTCTTCTTCCTCACAAAGGGGCCATCCCTGCTATGTGAGCAGGATGGTGAGGAGGCTCTGAAAGCAGTGCACCTGGCGGTTTGAGGATGCAGCAAAGGCCCAGGACACAGTCGTTTCCTCCTCGGCGCTGCACAATACACCACCAAATTGCTCCAAAAGCTGTCAGACAGAAAGCAGAGCACAGCTCCTCATTTGCAGGGTTTAGGATTCAGCTGGGGATATGCGCTAAGGCAAAGGCAGGTAGCGTGGAAATTGTGCCATTTGAATGGAACAGATTAAAGAATTAAATATAAGCTCTTTAGTAGTGTTACTAGCACAATCCTGGCTTGTTAAAACAAACTAAGCTGCTTAAAAGTGAAACTGCCCTTAAATGAATAACACTTTCAGTTCCAGTTCTGACAGAACTGGCTTTGTTAATTTATCTTTCAAGTCACTCCTGATTCTTGGGTCTCATGCTGGAGCCAGCATTGTATTTTGATTTATTTAGAAGTTAAATCTTTACTGTCAAACTGCCTTATGTAGGTCTGAGACACCAGGGAATATTCCTCTCTCAGTATTACTGTTTATAAAAAAACCCCACAGAAAAATGCTTGCCAAATGTCATCTCAGCCCCAGAATACTCACATGCTCAGGGCGAGGAGGCACCAGGTATTGCAATGCCCTGGTTGCCATCCCCTGGCATGGGGAAGGGGCCGGGTTCCCAGCTGGGAATGCTGCAGCACTGAACTATTGAAGCAGCGGGAAAGGAGGTAGAGCTGGCCCACAAGTCCAGCCAGCTGTGCTACTGAGAAGAGCCCTGGCCGGTGGACACCTGCCTTTTTTTTTGAAGAGTTCTCACTTAAAAAGCAGAACAAACTCTCAGACTTGAAGCTCCTTAACTGTGAAGAAGCACAGGCATGAGCTGGAGAGGACTGGATTGGGTCACTCGTATAGGAAGGTTATGCTCCCACTGCCCAAAGTCCTGCTTTTAAGATGTGATGTAAAGCCTGATTTCCTTTAATATACCACAGAGCCATAATTAGGCAGGAGGCCAGAAGCTCATCATCCAGCACTACCAGGGATATATTTTCAAAGGCACCACGAGTTAATGGAAGTAATTTGATTTCTGCATTGGCAATCTCTAGTGGCTATTGCAAAGTATCAAGCTGAGCAAGTTTAACTCCAGAAAGGCAAAGAGGTTCCTACCAGCCATGACCTGAAATGGCCTCTTTCTTTCCTAGTAAGGCTCCTTAATAAAACAGGGCAATAAAAACAGGTTTAACGCTCTTGCACGGGAAGCACAAGACTGCTTCTGCTCTGAAGAACAGCCCTTGCCAAAAGGATGAGGCAGATTTATAAACCTCCTCTCTAGGGTGCTCCAGTCCCTGGACTTGGCACCCACCTACTCGCAGCGTCTGCCGCTTAGCCACGGGTTCTGACCTATGAAGGACAAGTTTCTGTGGCGGTGTCAGGCGTGTCTCCACACAGCCCTCCTCTCCCGCTGGCAGGATGGGATGTGCCACGGAGATCAGCCGAGTGACGCTGACAGGAAGCCGGAGGGAAACACCAGCAGGCTGGTGCTGGCTTTGGTAGGAGGCAGTGATATGGCTTTGACACTAGAGAGGCATGCCCGGACACTGCTGATGTACAGTCAGTGCTACCTGTAACTTACTCCCACACCTTCACTTCTCCTGCTGGGACCAGCCCTCTTCTCCTCCCTGCTCCTCCACAGCCTCTCCTTTGAGTGCATGGCTCTGCCAGGAGCTGGGCAGAGCCACGGCAGTGAGAGAGGCCCTGCAAGAGTGCAGCTCCGGACACCGTCTTGGGCACGCTGCCCAATGAGCTGCCTAAGCCCTATATGGCACTTTGCTTGAGCTACGGTCTGTGCAGAGGCTGAGAAATTCACCCCTGGCAAGGCAAAGAGGCTTTAGTGTCCCCGTTTTGGAACAGGGAAGGCTTGAGCTGGAGATATTAACACGCTAGACAGAGTCCAGATCGGCAGCCCTGGGGAACTCCTGGTCCTCGTTGTTGCTTCGGGCCAGGCTCAGTGTCTCTAATTCAGTTCCAAGCTCAGGCACCCAAAGAGACAGATGCAAAGACTGTAAAATCTGCATCCTGGGGGATTTAGCAGGGAGGAGGGTTAGTGCAGATGGAAGTGAAAAAAGGAAATGAGGACGCAGGAGCTCAGTGCCCATCGCCCTGGCTGCTGGGCCAGCCGCAGCCGTGGTGGCTCCCATGTGTCTGTCCTGTGGTGAGAGGGGCACAAGGCACCCGCCAGGGCCAGTGGCCCGGAGGCATGTCGTAAGAGCCCAGCCTTATCTGCGGCAGGGGGTGGGGGGAAGGCAAAAGGACTTTGGCGTTAGACCACAGCCAATAATAAACACTGACCTGTGCAAACTTCCACTCTGAGAAACAAAACCAAACAAAAAGCCAGGAGTGGTGAAGGAGAGGAGGCCGACGAAGCACGCAGAGCATCCGCTGTGCCGCAATGGCAAGGGGCCAGGCCCGCTGGGTGAGTGGTTCGCTGCGTATGCGCTGGTTTGGGACCCTTCCACATCTTGGATCCCCAGCGGAGGAGAGCTTGAAGGGTGGCTCCCCTGGTGCTACAGACTCACCAGCTGTGTAAGGCCTCATGGAAATGAAATGTGAGGGCTAGGGAAAGAACCTAGGTCCCTCCCACACACCCTATGAACCACACACCAATCCCAAACTCGGGCACTAACCAGAGCAGGAGGCAAGCAAAGTCCCTCGTGTCACTCGTCCCGTGTGGGAGATAGGCTGCCGGGCAGCGTCTGGCCGGTGGCTCATGTCTGGGCCCCAGGTCAGGGGTGTCCCCTCTTCTGCCTCTCCTGCCACTCCCGCCTCAGCACCGCGATCTCCTGCCCATACCAGCTGTGCAGCTTGGAGAAGCAGGCTGTGTCCAGTGGCACCAGGTTCTCTGGCACCGCAGGCGGGACACCGGGCGCCAGGCAGCCCGTGGCGTTGCTGGCGGCTGAGCGCCGACGCGGAGGCAGGGGCGGAGGTTTCGTGTGGCCCCCGTCACGGTCAGGGCAGGCAGCACCCCCGAGGGTGCCCCCACCACTACCCCACGTGGAGTAACCGTTCTCCAGGACGGTGGGCTTCTCCTGGAGGGGCAGCAAGGCGGGATTGGAGAGGTGCCTCTTCCTGCCAGAGGAGGAGGAGGACCTTCGCGGAGACTTGCGGCAAGCGGCCAAGCTCTTGCAGGCCTCCTCCAGCTGCTTCTCCAACTCCCTCACCACCAGCCGCATGTAGTCGAAGCTGGCCCGTGACAGTGCCTTCACCCAGGCCTCCATGGCAGCCTGCCCATCAGCCACCAGAATGTAAGCCCTGGCGCCGGCGTCGTCGAAGCGGATGGCGAAGGCGAACTCCTCGGCGGCCTCGCACAGCTCCACGGTGCAGCCCTCCAGCACCACCAGCCCCATGGGCTCCCGGCTCTCCCGCTCCTCGAAGTAGAAGAGGAGGTTGCCCTTGAGGACAAACCAGCGGCGCTGGTAGGAAGTGGCATGGTGGTGATGGGCATGGTGGTGGTGCCGCTCCACCCGCTTGCGGAGGAAGCCGGTGTGGTCGGCGGGTGAGTCGCAGGTGGCGTAGTGGGCCACGCTCCGCTCGTTCAGCTTCATTGTTCTGCCTAGGAGCAGGGGAAGAGAGGAGGAAGAAGTCAGCTCAGAGGGAGGACTATCTCACCTGCCCCAGCAGGAGATGCCTGACCCTGCCCAGACCCAGCTGCGAGGAAAAGCAGCCCCAGCACCAGCAGCCAGTGATGCAGGACAGTGTCTAACCCAGCAAGTAGCCCTGCAAAGCAGGCTGGCTCCTCGCTGCCGCAGAGAGGAGGTCATCACCAGAGCCCCACCACCCAGGCACCTGTCTTCTCCAGGGATGACAACACCGCTGCTTCATTTCTTATGCCACGAGTGACCTACTTTGCTGGTTTTTTTTATGGGGCACATCAAAGAACTTTGCCTCTGTGCCTGCGAGGCATTCATTTCACTCTCTCTGTTATAGGGCAGGAAAAAGAGGCTGTTCTCAGACCCAAGAGCTCCGAGACCTCCATTTGAGCCCCTTCTCCCTGCTCCCCTTCTCCAGACAGGACCACCTGTCCCCAGCAGCCCTCCCGGTGGCAGCAGCAACCCCAGCCCTAGTCCCAGCCCCAGTACCGGGGCCCAAGGTGCCGTACCGGCTGCGTGGGTCAGACCACAACTCCTTGCTGTCTTCCTTGGGCAGGCTGTTCCCTTGCTGAGGGCCTCTGAAGCTTCACCATGCTGAGCCCCATCGCTGTTTGAAGGAAAGGTGGCAGAGAGGGTCACAAACCAGAACAGCTTGGGACAGAAAGAACCAAAAGCTGTATTGCTCCTACCCCAAAAAGCCAGGGCCAGGCACCATAGGCAGGCTGCATTTCCACTGGGTTCAAAGCCCGAGCCTCATCCTAGTTTAGGCCAGCATTTGTGTGAGATGGTTTTTTGGCTCCCTTGGGTTTGTTTTTGTTTTATTAAGAAAACCCAAACACAACAACCCAAAGAGCTGTTGCAGAAGCCGATCTGCAGAGGCCCTGTGGCAGACGGCTCGGGGAGGTGGCGGGTTCCACAGAGGGAAGGGCACAGTGAATCTACAGCTACAAATGGTTGTCCAGCCGCTAAAAATATTAATCCGCATAGAGAAATATGCAGAAGAAAACAAACCGCAGCCGCTACTCCCCGGCCAGATCCGGGTGGGGAAAGCTCCCCACTGCTCAGCGACCTCCGGTATCCCCCTGCGAGCCCTTCTCCCTCATCAGGGCTTACGGGGCCGGGCTTGAGGGCGAAGGGGCACGGACCCCAGTTGGAAAACGGACACAAATGCCAGCAGACATACGGGCACGCCGTTCCCTGGGGATGCTTCGCCCTCGGCGCGGCACCCTGAGGATTCCCAGCCCCGCATACTCGGCCAGAGCGTGGCCCGGGTGGCCCACGCCAGCCCCGGGGTGAGGGGACTGCCGGGGTCCCGCGGCTCCCGTGCCTGTGCCGCGCTGGGCTCCGTGCCTGTGCCACGGGGCTTGAGCGCCTTTGTGTGCGCCTCGGCGTCTCAGCCGTCCGCCCGCGGACCGCCGCGGCCCCAGCCCGCTCCCGCCGCCCGCTCCCGCCCCGCCGCCGCCGGGACGGTGCGGCCCGGCCCGGCCCGGCTCACCTCGTGCCCTTCCTGCTGGACGGCGGTCCCGGCGCGGCTCGGCAGCGCGGGGCGGCCGAGGGCCGGCCGGGGGGCCGGGGGACGGCTCCTGCGGCCGCCGGGGCCCTCCCGCCGCGCCGGCAGCACCGCCCCGGGGGCGGGGGCAGCCGCGGGGCCGGGGCAGCTTCGTGCCGCAGCGAGCTCCGCCCGGCGCCTCAGCGGGCACCCGCGGGGTCACGCCTCGGGGGAAACCCAGAGCCTCCCCCCCTCCTCCCAGGGTCACTGTCGGGGCGCAGCAGCAGCCGGCCGCGATACCGACGGGGTGTAACGGCGGCGGGGGGGCCATGCCGAAGGGGGCGCAGCAGGAGACGCGGGCGGTGCCGGGGCTGCCCCCGGCGGCTGGGCGGGCGGGAGGCGGCGGCGGGCGGTCAGGTGACGCGGGCGGCATCATGTGAGCGGGGCCGGGCCGGAGCGGGGAGCCGGGCGCCGAGCCGCGGCGGCAGCTATGGGGGCCGCGGTGCTGAGCGGGCTGGCCCTGGCCTTGGCTTTGGCACTGCCCCTGCCCTCCGTGGCCCTGGAGAACGGGCTGGCGCTCACCCCCCCGATGGGCTGGCTGGCCTGGGAGAGGTTCCGCTGCAACGTGGACTGCCGGACGGACCCCCACAACTGCATCAGGTCAGCGGGGCGGGGAGATGCCTCCTTTCCCTGCCCCCGCCAGAGCTCCGTGCCAGGGAGGGACTCAGCGCGGCATCCCCCTCCCACTGCCCCTTACCGCAGGGGCTCGGCACCCGTCCCTGCAAGGGAGGCTTGTCCTGTGTGCTCCCCGTGTCCGGGATTTCGCCTGAGTAGGTGGACGGGCGATGCCGGGGCAGGAGAAGGTGGATAGTGGGGTCGGACCTCGGGTTACTGTCGGTGTCCCTGGGGCGAGCCCTGCAGCGGTGGGATCCCGCGGAGCGTGGTGTGTGGGGGCTGGGAGCCGGGGGCCGAGCGATATGGCTGAGCTCTGCAGAATGTCGAGGAAACTCTTCTCACTGAGTTCAGGAAACGGGTGCCCTATAGACCCTCCTGCCAGGCCCCAGCCAGCCCTGCAGTGCCCTCAGTTAGCCCCATAGCCCCACTGGCTACTTCAGCTGGTGAGGCACGGAGGTCACAGGGTCTGAGCGTGTCACATCCCCACCTCCCCCGACCTGCAGTGAGACACTCTTCATGGAGATGGCCGACCGTCTGGCGGAGGATGGCTGGAGGGAAATGGGCTACGAGTACATCAACATCGACGACTGCTGGTCTGCCAAGCAGCGGGACGCGGCCGGACGGCTGGTGCCTGACCCCGAGAGGTTTCCCAGGGGGATAAAGGCTCTGGCTGACTATGTGAGTGCCCGCTGGGGATGGTGGGGATCTCTGTGTCCCATGCCACCGTGGGGAGAGTGCTGGGACGGGATGGAGGAGCCCAGTCCCTGGCAGGCACCTTGGACTTGCGCTGTCTGCTCCTTGCAGCTCTCCTTTCCTCACAGGTCCATGCCCGGGGCCTGAAGCTGGGCATTTACGGTGACTTGGGCACCTTCACCTGCGGGGGCTACCCAGGCACCACGCTGGACCTTGTGAAGCAGGACGCCCAGACCTTTGCAGAGTGGGGTGTGGACATGCTGAAGCTGGATGGATGCTACTCATCGGGAGAGGAGCAGGCAAAGGGTAAAGGCTCCCTGGCTACCTAGTGTTGCTCCCCTCGCTGCTTTGGTCGGTGCAGCTTTTCATCCACAGACACAGTTGTCCAGACAGTTCTTCCCTCATGTCTCCTGTTGCACTAGTTTGGGTGCCCTAGAGCTGGTGTAAAGCAGGAGGCCAGGCTAGCCTGGGGTCCCCCATGCCAGGCAGGCTGAGGCACAGCCTGCTGCCAGCTGTCCCCCTTCACCAGTTGTCATCTTCTCTCCCTAAGGCTACCCAGAAATGGCGAGGGCCTTGAATGCCACAGGCCGCCCCATCGTCTACTCCTGCAGCTGGCCGGCATACCAGGGGGGCCTCCCCCCCAAGGTGAGGGTTTGTCACATCCAGAGGCTGTTTCCCATGTCACCCATGTCTGGGAGTGCTACACCCCACTTAGTGCTCTGCCTCTGGCAGGACAGGCTGGAGGTCCCCAGAGGGGACGCAGCCTCCCTGCCAGGCGTCTGGGGACACTTGGGGTTCCCAGCATGGCTAGGTGATGGGAGTTTGCAGGAAGAAGGCCCTGAGGTGTGTCCTCTCTGCCTCACTCAGCTGGTGCGGGGTTGATGCTGACAGTCTGTTTTTCTGAGATGGGTCTTGTCTGGTTTAAGTGCTTGAAAAAAAGATGTTTATCTTAATCATGTTTCTTGAGAATTTACTACATTTGTTTATTTCCTCTTTCACTTTCCAAGACAATTCTGAGCTGCTCTCATTCTTGCAGCTGTTCGTGTTTCCCCAAGGCCTCTGTAGTTGCTTTGCCAAATGTCCTATCATGAGATGTGCCCAGTCATACTTGGATATGACTCCGTCCTGCTTTATTACTTGATGTTGTCCTTCTCCACATCCCTCTCCCTTTTGCACGCTTTCTGGATGCTGCAGCTCTCAACAAGTCTGGCTGCCCCTTCTCCCCCGCCTTACAGACCGTGTCCTTTCTCCCTCCTGCCTGACCTTGTGCTGCTCTGCAGGTGAACTACACCTTACTGGCAGAGATCTGCAACCTGTGGCGGAACTATGATGACATCCAGGACTCCTGGAACAGTGTGCTTTCCATCCTGGACTGGTTCTTTGCAAACCAGGACGTGCTGCAGCCAGCAGCTGGCCCCGGCCACTGGAATGACCCGGACATGGTGCGTCTGGGTAGTGGGTGTGCTGACCCTGCCTGGGGATGGGAGTCTCCAGGGATCCTCTTCTAGGGGCGGGGCAGGAGCCACGTTGTGTCAAAGAGGCAAAGCTCACGTTGACCCTTGGCTAGGCTGTGGGAAGAGCCTGTGGTTGCAATGAACCCCTCACACATTTTCTTTCTTCCCCTCACAACGAGTGTTAGTGAGTGTGAAGGGTGTTAGTGAGGGTGTCTGTGTGCTGAAGGCTAAGTGGGATCTTTTTGGAGGAGTGAGGTTTCCCATTTGTGCTCCCTCCCAGCAAGTTTTTAACCCTTTTCTGCCTCTCATCTCCAGCTCATCATTGGAAACTTTGGCCTTAGCTACGAGCAGTCACGCTCCCAAATGGCCTTGTGGACTATTATGGCAGCTCCGCTCCTCATGTCCACGGACCTCCGCGCCATCTCCTCAAGCGCCAAGGAGATCCTGCAGAACCGCCTGATGATCCAGATCAACCAGGACCCCCTGGGAATCCAGGGCCGCAGGATTGTCAAGGTTAGGGGGACGGCAAACGCGTTTGGGACAGCAGACAGGAGCAGCAAGGGGCGTCATAAGGAGGGAGAGTGAAGCAAAGCAGAGAAACGTGAGCAGGAGAACTGTGGGAGCTGGGAACCTGCTGGCCTAACAGCCCCGCAGGGTAAGGTCAGAAGTTAGCGGTCAGTGCTGGTCCCAGCAGCTCTGCCTCACCCACCCGTCCCCACACCCAGGAGAAGTCCCACATCGAGGTGTTCCTGCGCCCGCTGTCCCAGGCCGCCAGCGCCCTCGTCTTCTTCAGCCGCAGGACGGACATGCCCTTCCGCTACACCACCAGCCTGGCCAAGCTGCACTTCCCTGAGGACGCCGTGTATGAGGTGAGCCCCGCGGCACCTGGATCCCCCTCTTTCGGTTCCCCCCTCTGACAGCCTGTGCATTTTTGGTGGGAGAAGGAGTCCCATTCCCTGCCTCGAGGACAAAGGGGCAGATGCCCTCCTTGTTGCCCTCTGCTGTGCCCTGTCCTACTGTGCCACGTCAGTGACCACAGCTGCACCTCAAGGTGAAAGCTCCGTTTAAATCCTGGTAGCCACCGTCTCTTTCTTCCAGGTACAAGACGTGTACAGCGGGAAGATCATCAGTGGCTTAAGGACCGGAGACAGCTTCTCAGTTGTTATTAACCCCTCGGGGGTGGTGATGTGGTATCTGTGTCCCACGGTGTCCCCGGCGCAGCCCTGGCACCTCGTCAGACAGGAAGCCCCCGGACAGGGTTTCACCCCAGTCCTCCTGTGACGGGGCTCAGTGGATGGGGGTGTGTGTCAGGACCAGGGTGAGCTGCAAGGCCCTGAGGCACCTGGCTCTTCACTGCACAAGTGCCTTTCTCTGGTGTGCTCAGCAATGCTGGGCAATGACTGTTCCTCTGGTACCAGCTTGGTGATGCTCACTTAGGCTGTGGAAAGCAGGAATTCTCATTACCCACCTCCTAAGGGGGTGTGCGACGTCATTGCTCCGTGGTTGCAAAGCCCTTTGAGCTCCTCAGGTGGAAGATGCTGTCCAAGCAGAGTCCTGCTGCTACTGGAGTGTGTCTGTGCTCACACCTCAGCGCTTCACTGCTTCCACTTCTGCAGAGGCTCATGGAGCTACCTGTAGGAAGGCATTAGATGCTTGACACCCTCACCCCCATCCCCACAAATCTGTGGTAGCATTAGCCTCAAGGATCAGACCTATCACCCTCCTTTTGCTGTAATCAGCTTGGCTTAGAATTAAGGGGCTGGCAACAGGGCTGAGCCCTTCCCATGCACCCTCCCCGGGTCCAGGAGCTCCTGAAGGCACAATGGTGCTGTGCAGAGAGCCTCTACTTGCAGGTTGGGTCCTGCTGCCAGGATCTGGAGGCCAGCAGTACTCTAGCCTAGCATGCATCATGTTAAAGCTTATCTGGTATCAGTTGACAGCAAAGAAAGCCTCTGTTGGTTACGCACAGCCCCAAAAGCTTTGCTGTGGTACAGTACCAAAAAACCCACAGAGCTGTAGTGTGTTGTGCAGGAGTGATGTCAGCAAGATGCCAGTGCTCAGTTGAGGTCGTCTTTTGAGTGGGGAGGTAGTCCCAGGTGCCTCCAAGTTGCAAATTACTTCCTGTTCTTGCTCTAGCAGGAAATTCCTACTAAAAGGCGGCTCAGGCCCTCCTCCTGCAAGCTCAACACTCAGCGTTTCTCAGGCGAAGGCTCCTCCTCCTCCTCCTCCCACAGGCAGCTACAGCAGCAGCTCCATCCTGGGGAGGAGCCTGCACTAATAAACTGGGAGCGGCAGGACACTCTGAAGCTCTCAACTGCTTCACCTTTGTACAGCGCACACACTACTGAATGTTTTGGTAAGACATGGCCCACTCTGACTGGCCCCGAGAGGGGTGCAGCATTCATGAAGGCGACCTCTTGGGACTGCAGCCCAGTGAGACAGGCACAAGATTAAACCTCAGAGGAGGGGAAATACCGTGGTTTAGATTAGGCAAAAAAGTGTCCCTTGTACTCAGATGCTGGAGGGTCCCTGGTCACCCGCCCACTGCTTCCTGCAGGACCAAAGGGCTCACCCTGGCTGCTACCAGAGACTTGCTCTGTGCAGTAGCATGATAGTGATCATGATGCTTGCTGTGCTAATGAGGAAGGAGCACACTCCATGTCTGTATACAGGAGCTGGCTTTGGTCTTGGGAAGTGATTGAGACAAATTAATTGAAATAAAGGGGAAGTGGGTCACAAGCTCTGTTTCATGTTTATTCAGTGTTGCTACTTCTAGCTCCTCGGTTAATGTAGGATCACAGGGCTATTACCTCAAACCAGGAACAACTAGGCTAAGAAACAGAACAGGCTTCCTGTCAGAGACTGGACTGATGCAGAGCAAGAGAAGGCTTTGTAGGAGTTACCTCATGTTCAGCAGGGCAACAGCTTTTCTTGGCACAGGGGGATTTTATAGTCCACAGTTAAGTACCAATTTCCTTTACTATGTATTTATTTTTGTCTCACTGGAAAAAGAAAATGGCTAGCAAGGAGTTTCTCTTAAAAGCATTCTCTCTGCCAGTAAGTGTACATATAAGAGAGCTGCTCTGAATACAGCCATAGCAAGCAGCAGGGTAGTGACACAGCCCCTGCTAAATGCAGCACTGTGCCTGGCCTGAGGACAAAAACGGGTGCTGGTCCAAGATATCTGGGTGAGAGCAAAGGCACAAACCAGCCTTCTACTCTTCCCAGCTGGGAGGCTTTCCCCACCTTCTTCTCTCACCGCAGTTACCTGATTCCTGACCCAGCTCAGCCACACACCAGGGATAAAGGAGGACTGGCCCACAGCTGCCCTCAAAACACACCACCAGTGGCTGGCATATATTTCAGCCTTGGGTGCAGTAGGCAAGAAAGAAGGTCAACACCACAACAGTGAAGAGGCAGCTAAAAGTATCAACTCTCCTGTATTAAAGTGCAATTCAAAAAGTTACAAACATTCATGGCTGAATTTTAAATACAGAGTTATAGAATATCTCGTTAACTCAGACTTACAAGGTGTTTATAGATAAGGAAATTCACTTCCTCCCATGCAGTGCTGCTTTAGGAATTCACACCTGCAAGTTTTGCAAACCAGACTTCCAGGAGAGCCCTGGCACACAGGGAAGCAAGAGGGAAAACATTCCCTCCCCCTCACTGTGAAGGCAGGGAGGCTGCAGGAAGAAGCACAACTGCCCCATTAGTAAAGGACCACAAGGGTCTCCACCAGACAAGAGACACTCTTCAGATCAGGTTTAATGGCACTACGTCCTAAGGAAGAAGGAAAGGTGGTGGCTGAGCAGCCACTCTCGGTGAGAGAGCTGAGTGTAAGACACCCAGCAGGCAGCAGTTCCCATCTGAGGGCAGCCCAGCTCTGGTATCGCAGCCTCCACGCCACTCAGACACAGGCACACAGGTGCCAGCTGCAGCAGCACAAGGCAAAGCTGGAAGGCAGTTTCCCCCCATGGAGCCAGCCCACAGCAGGAGCCAGGGCTGTGGGGTCCATCTCCTGACAAGGCTGACACCAAGCCACCTTCCTAAGGTGACATCTTTTGCTCCCAGGCCAGCAGCCTCCTCTGCAGCACTCGACTCCATCACACTTGCAGAGTGGCTGCTCGACACATGCTCAGAGCATAGATGTGGGATCTACTTCAAGAGAGTGAAAGGGAGGCTGAGCTGTGCCTGCCAGCACCAGCTCCCAGCCTGCAGCGCACCCTTGTTGGCTTTTCCATTCCATTCCAAAGGTGGGCTGGCTGGGGCCCGGCTCCTTCCCTCTCACACAGCCAAACGCTTTGTGTCTCTCAGGGTGCACTTCCCAAGTTCAGCACATGAGTGTTAGTCCAGGACATGAAGCACACGCTTCCAGCACAACACAGGATTTCCAGAGTCCCATCTCACGCTGAGCTGTGCGTGAATTTAAGGGAATTTAACACCTTTCTAGGGCACCCAAGGGTCTATGCAAGGAATCTCGTGGCTCTCTGTACCCTTTCCCTTTGGATGGTGCTTCAGAAGAAACCAAAAGTTTGTCACTCCAAGTACTACTACTCCAAGGTCCCATGGCCTTTGTATTTTAGTCCTAGGTTAGTGATGTGATCTACTGGTGGTTTAAGAAGTCCATCTCTTTCCTCTGTCCAATGGCAGAGCAAAAGGTTAGTGCTTCGACCCTGGGAGATAAAGCAAATAAGCAGGAAAGTGCTGTTGTTCCACCTTGTATTATTGTTATTCCAGTGGCTTAATGTTTAAGGAGAGCAGGTGCTCAGCTGCCCAGCACTACATATATACTGTATACATAAAAAGAGGCCTAGAGATACGCTAACCCGAGGGGTTGTAACAGCCAAGTTGTCCTCAGGGAAAGAGAGTGTGGGAGGCTGGTTGCAATTTCCTTCTGTTAGTTGTTCTTCTTATCTGCAGGAGTTTCATAAGGAGGTGGCTGATCCTGGAAGGAGACAGAGTACAGTCAACGACCCAGCTCGTTTTATGCTGCTCTCGTGCCAGGTGTTCCCAGGCTTGGCTTAAAAGAAATGACTGCTCTGCAGTGAGCTCCCATCAGAGCCAGGTGCTGTGTTTTAAGCTGTCATTTCATCACACTGTTGTTCTCCAGTATCAGTTTCTAGCGAAGGTCTCCTCATAACCGGGCAATGAATGGTTTAATCACAAACAGACCAGTTAATCTGTTGTAATTGCCATCGCCCTCTCACTTCCAGGGCTTTGCCTGTGTTGCAGTTGTAGCACTGATTCCCTGGGCTGAGAGGCAGCTTTGCTGCTCTGTCTCTCTGCAGCCTGCCACAGAGCTGCAGAGGCAGTGAGGGCAGAAGCAGGCTGGCTGGCATGTACCAAACATAGGCTACAGCCTACTTACAGTGTCTGCTGACTGAACAGTGACAGACGTCCTCCTCTCCACACAGCCCAGAAAAAAACCATGAGAGAGAAACCCACATGCTCTCAGCCTTAAGAGACCTGCTCTTCTTTAACTCTCCCCACTTTCAGGCCCAACAGAAGCAGAGAGCTCTGTGTGTTCTCTGTGTTCATGCAAATTTGTTGTGCCTTCAAGAACGAGATGAGTACTGAATGGCTGAATCATAAGGCCCCCCCTTCTTTTCTAACCAAGGATTTAACAAGCCTTCTTCATGGGACCAACATCATCCATGCCTCCCTCCCAGGAAAAGGGACACTCTGTGCATGTTCAACATAGCAACACATTAGACTCTGCTAGGAGAGCAAACTGCCCGTTCTAGTGACAGGAGAGGGAGCAGGCACAGGCAGCCCACAGGCATGGTACTCACCATGGGCATGTACACGTTGTGGGGGTTGGCAGGGTTGTAATACACACTGGAAGTGGCCTCCATGACCTGACTGCCTCCTAGAAAGGAAAGAAGCCATCTTACATGCCTTAGGCAGTGGCCCAAGTCCCAGAGCCTTCATGCCAGCCATAGCTCTTTAGAGGAAGTCCAAAGAGCCATGAGAAACTGCAGCAGGTTGGGTTTGAATTCAGAGCAGCTCTGGAGAGCTGCAGGCTGGCTGGAGCTGACTGGAGGCTGTGTGGCACAGAGCCGAGCAGCTACGCCACAACTTGTTACCTCTAATAACAGATCAAGAAGACTTTGAGCTCCACCAACAGCAGCTTCCCCATCTCATGCTGTGCCCACACCATCACCCACAATCCAAGGCCCCAGTGGCACCCAGAGCCTGTCATCCCCCCAGTGCTATTTACCTGGCATCCCTGGGGGTGCGGAGGGGGCCGAGGGTCCTGCAGGAGATGGCCCGTAGTAGGGGGGAGGAGGCGGCACATACGCTGGGGTCATGTTTGGAAGTGGTGGGTAAATACCTGAAAAAGATCACACCAGGTGGCTGCTTTGGACTGTGGCAATGGGACAGCAGGGAGGAGAGCTCACAGGCCCAGCAGCACAGCAGCTCTGGGAAGCTCCAAGGGCTTGGCAGGGCCTGCAGACAGCAGGGATTTGACGTTTTGCTAATGTTTGTCACACTAGGCAGGCACCAATGCTCTGGCAAGCAATAGCAAAATTTACACACCACATTTTCACCTCCCATCCAGCTGTAAGTAGAGAGACACAGGGGTGTGATCAACAGCACACGATAGATTTTTGCAAGGAGAAGAATCCTCGACAGAGACAAACCTACAGCAAGCCCCAGCGCACCGCTGGCATTTCTTTAGCACTAACAGCCAACACACCCTGCCAATTCTCATTGCACAACTTCCATACCTGGAGTCTGGGCATATGGATATCCCATGGGCTGTGGGGCAGGTCCATAGGCACTCATGGGAGGTGGTGGGTAAGGATACGGCCCGTTGGGTGGTGGAGGAGCCGCGTAGCCCCCAGGCGCCGGCGCGTACCCCCCGGGCATGGGTGTATAGCCATAGCCAGGGGTCTGGAGAGGAACTCCACTGGAAGCTAAGGAGAATAGCTTTAGTAAGACAGACATCCTTTTGTTACAACGAAACATTTAGAACCAAAGGAAAACAGCCTTGTTTGTGCAACACCATTTCCCATCATCTGAATTTACTCTGCAGCCCTGACACAGTACTGAGCTTCAGAAGCCTTAAATCTCCTCACTACATGTTCTAAAAGAGAAACACCAGCTGGGGGGAGCCAGCTGCACCACAGAGCTCCCAATGCTGGAAGGAAAGACCATTCTAAGTTCCAGTAGGGTGGAGTTTTCTTCTCTTTAAACTTTCTTATAAAAAAAAGTTTCTCCAAAAACTTCTTTTAATCAGCAAAAAAGTGCATTTTCACCATCGTATTTCTACTTCATTCCAGGAGGAATAAATGAGGTTCTGAGGTCAGAACTGTTCCACCTCAAAAGCACAGACTCCAGAATATTCTGTTTGCACAAAGCACTAAGATGAAATAAAGAAAAAAAAGATTGGAAGGGAAAACAAAAGTTCCCCTGGAAAGAGAAAAAAAACCAACCCCATGCATTGCTGTGGAAGAGTGCATAGGGTAGGTACCCTTCTTCCCTACAAGTTCAAAAAGAGCACTGTTCTCCAACTAGCTGAGCCAGCCACGAGGGAGCTGCAGGCTCTGGAGATCCCTTACCGTTAGAGGCAGCTTTGAGCATCAGCTGTCCAAACTCAATGGCTCCTCCACTGTTGAAAGTCAGTTTAAATGTCGCCTGCCCTTCCCAGCCACCTAAGGGAGAAAGAATTAGAACTGAAACTCAGTAGCGGTCAGGACAGCAAAACAGTTAACACTCCCATTTTGGTTTTCTTCTTACTTCAAAACTATTTTGCATCTTGTTAGCAGGAAGAAAGAATCATGGTGTTGCTATCAGATGTCCCCTGAACCTCAAGAAGATGAGGAATTTAGTTCTTCACCCTTTAAAATATGATCCTCATATGATTCTAGTTACATAGAAGCAGCCCACTCTAGATACTAAGTTGCTTTGTTCTCTCCTGAAGGGTTTAACAGAATTTAACAATGAATGCAGTGTACAGAAAGAACACTTAATCCACTGAGGATTTTAACTGAAAGCCCTCAAATGAAACTTCCTTGCTGACCTCAGTGGACCACAGATCAGGATCTGTAACTCATGCTAGGACTGAAACCAAATGCAACATTTTGAAATCTCTTTGACCCACAGGAGCTCAGACAGATTATAAGTGTTTAGGTGTAACTGTAATTTTCCAGAGAGAGAAAAAAATCAAGTAGGCAACAATATTGCAAGATAAGAAAGAGTGCTTTGTTTTGTAGGGGCTTTTGTGGTGGTGCTTTGTTTTTTTGGTGCTTTGGAAAAATAAAAGAGGTCATTTAAATTAAAATAAAATCATAAGATTGATATCCCTTGTCTTACAATGAAGTTAGTAAAAGTAGAAACAGTCTCCTGGGGACAAAGTAGAAGTACAGAAATACAATTCACCGTGGATAAAGTCACTGCCATGGAGATTCACCTCTTTAAAACCTTCTTAGAGTGATTTCAGCTTGAAAATGTGAGCTGATCCACAATCCCCAGAGCATGCAGTCACTTTCAAACATTGTTATCAACAGAAAACATCCTGGTTGCACCTAGGCTACAGCTAATTTTCTTTCTAGGAGCTGCTACAGGGCTGTGTTTTGGGTTTAGAGAATCACATTGATAACACACATTTAGTATAGGTTGTTGCTAAGTAGTGCTTCTCCTAAGTGAAGGGCTTTTCAGTTTCCCGTGCTCTGCCAAGAGCACAGGAATGTAGGAGGAAGCACGGCCAGGATGACTGACCCGAAGTAGCCACAGGGCTATTCCGTATCACAGACCATCACGTTCAGTGTATGAACTGGAGGGAGATGATGGGGAAGGGCCGATCGCTGCTTGGGCATCAGTCAGCAGGTGGTGAGCGACTGCATTGGGCAGCACTTGCCTTTTCTTGGGTTTTATCCTTCTCTTTTTTGAGGATATTTCTTTTTGTTGAAAATATTGTATTTTATTTTAGTTATTAAACTGATCTTATCTCAAACCACAGATTTTACTTCCCTCTCACCTCCTGATTCTCCTGCCCATGGTGAGGGAGAGCAGTGAGTGAGCAGCTGCATCGTGCTTAGTTGCTGGCTGGGGTTAAACCATGACAAAAGGAAAAGCAGTATCTCTCCAGATGCCATCAAAACCTACATAAACTAATTCCAGGGCTGAAGAGAGAAGAAACTTGAACCAGAAGCCTTGTTTTTAATCCTCCTTTATCTTCTGCAATTCCTCATGTCTGGTCATGACCGTGACTGGAAGTCTTACCATCAGTTTCATCACCAAACTGGGAACATCAGTGACATACAGCAGCATCCAAAATGCACACAACAGAATCAAGTTTGACTAAGAAAACAGAAGTACTTGCTAATTCTGTCTATAGCAATGGTAACTTGGTCCCCTACCCAGCCTTCCTGGTCAAAGGCAGGAGAAACTAAGCACGGGAGGAAACCCTGTAAATGTGACATACACAGCATGACAGAAGCCAGAGGATTAAACAAAAATCCTCCTTCCAGTGAAAGTCAGCTATCAGCTTTGGGGGCAGAAAGTAACACAGAAGCAAGGCCTAAAAGTCCAGCAGATGGGTTACCTCTGTGTGGACATGTTAGCTACACTGCTGTAGCTACTCTCTTTGTCTTTCCTGTGCACCTCAGCTGGCTGTCTGACGTTCCCCAGAAGATAAAAGGACTTGTGATGCTCAAGAAGAGTTCAGTTCACAAAGCATGGACACGTACCTCCTGCCTCGGCCTGAATCTGTCCTTTGATGTAATTGGCAGAGAAAACAGGCTGCTCAACTGAGCATCCTTTCACCAAATAAAAGGGCATCATGAAAGACAGCATAGGATCCTTGCCCTTTGACACAAAGATCATCTGCAAGAGAGGAGGGAAGGCCTCTGAGTTATTTGAATTCGATATAAAGGGTGGTCATGGAATTCTAGGTGTAGCAGCACCCCCAAAGAGGATAGCTTAGCTCCCAATGTCAGTAAACACTGTGGGATTTCACAGCTTTGATATTGTGGGATCCCAAACAGATGTGATGGTATGTGGCTCCCGAGCCCAAAGCATGTACGTTGCAGAAGAACTGGGCCCTTCAAATACAGACATTTACAGGGTTCTGTTGTTCTGATTTTTAAGGACAAGCTATGGGAGTTTTCAAAGAAGGTAATACTGACATGTTATATGAAATATATTCTCTAGACAGCGATTTTTCCATGTGCCTTTGTAGGGAATTGGGATTGTGACATGGGCACAAACTATCCTCTTTCCACCTTCCCATCTCCTACCTAGTACCCTCAGTGACAAAAATCACTGCTTCTGTCACCAACCAGGTTTGTGGTCTAAAGTCTACAAGAGCCCCTGAGAAGGAAGCAGCCCTCCTGGCATCAGACTTACCCTGTAAGGGGTGAGATACAGCATCCCTTTCTTGGTGCCTTTGAAGGCTTCGGGCTTGCCTGTCACATCACTGAAGGAGAGCTCCACGTCTTTACACTGTTTGAGAACACTACAGGAGGAAATGGGACAAATTGGAGAGACAAACTCAGCAACAACTTTGACACACACCGCACAGGGAGGGGTACAGCATCCCTGAAGACTCGGTTCTGACGCGAGCCCTGCTCTTTGTCCTTTGAGTAGAGAGGGATGATTTTTGGAGAGCAGAAGAATTCTTCACCCTCTCACTTGTGACGACCCCTCCACAAAAGGAAGCTTCAGATGACAACTTCTCCTTCCATCTTCAAAAATCATCATGCTGAGGAATTCCATGTGAGAAGAGCCTCAGCCCAAAGGTCAGACCACAAGAAGGGTTGAGGTGTCTGAAACCACCCCCTTGAAGCCAGGGTATCATCTCAGAGCAAGCCTCTCTCTCCAGGTCCAGGCTCAAACCCAGAGCAGACCAGCATTGCTGTAACACCACGCCCACATGTTGTTTTGCTGATGCTCTCCCTGCTGACCCTGATTCACATGATTTAAGTAAATATTTGTAACAACCAGCAGCCATGCTGAAGAACAAAGGAAGCAGCCAGTAACAGCAGCAATAAAGTTATTATTGTTGGATATCTACAGGAACATTAGCGGACTTTCCTGATGATAGGAAGCCAGGTGGGTAACTGTGAAGGCTGGAGGGACAGGGATATGGAGGCACCTGAAAAGCTCAATATATTTTCAGGAAAAATAAGAGTCAACCTGAGAAAGCATATGTCATGGAATCTACAGGGCAGATCTTCAACATGGTAAGAAAATCTGTCACCTTGGGGGGTGACAAGCTTGCAGTGTGTTACAATGGCAGCAGAAAACGAGGTTGTTTATGGTTTGAGAGCACAGAAAAAAAGAACACAAAAGCCAAACCCAACACAAGCCTGAAGAGGCTGGATCTAAAGTAATCCTTACGCATTCTGACCAGCATACTGATCTCTGTAGAAACCAGATCAAGTCAGGAAATTGCAAAATTATTGGGGGAAAGGAGGAATCAGCAGGGCCATCACATGGTAAAACAACCAAAACCCCTGTAGTTTCAGGTCTTGTGCTCTTCAGGGAACAGAAAAACCTAACAGTACAGATGTGTTTGAAAAACACTACTAACCAAGGAGGAAGACATTAAAAACTCTAGCTTTAATGAGGAAAAAACCCCAAACAAATAATATGACCAAGGAATTCTACTGGGACACATCTTGACAGTTGAGCTACATGCAGGTTTTCAGACTGGCTGATAGGGACAGACTGATGAGGCAGCAGAGCTTCTTTCCACTTCCAAGATGCAAAGTGGAAATATTTCTTCTAAGCTAAATAAACCCAACTCCTCAATAGCTTGCATACTACCAGAACACTTCCTCATTCATGTCCTGTAGCAGCGTTTCACTTCAGTTTGCCTCATTGGGAAGAATTTCTGTGTAGTCATCGTAAGGTTTACTCCTTCTCAGCTGCTCACACAAACAAATGACAGGCAGCCACCACCAAGTGTAATTAAGCTGCTGAACTGGTTTGCACCTGCATGCCCGTCCAGGGCTGTCACAGGAGGGCTGTGCACCTATGACTACGCAGTGCCTCAAAGAATGGCTTGAAATCAAGGATAGAGAGATCTCCTTTAAACCAGCAAAGGCTCTATATCATAGAATCACAGAATGGCAGGGGGTGGAAGGGACCTCTAGAAATCATCCAATCCCCTGCTAAAACAGGTTCCCCTAGATCAGGTCACACAGGAACACATCCAGGCATGTTTGGAAACCTCCAGAGCAGGAGACTTCACACCCTCCCTGGGTAGCCTGTGCCAGGGCTCCCTCACCTGAACACTAAAAAAGTTTTCCTTGTGTTAAGGAACTTTTTCTGTTCCAGCTTACATCCATTACCCCTACCCCTGTCTCTAGGCTCTACAGGACTGTCTCACCCCATCCTCCTGACATCGACCCTATAGTGTGAACCAGGTCCCTCCAGGTCCTCTTCTCCAGGCTGAACAGTCCCAGTTCTCACAGTCTTTCCTCATAACAAACATGCTCCAGTCCCCTGATCATCTTGGTGGCCCTGTGCTGGACTCTCTCCAGCACTTCCCTGTCCCTCTTGAGCTGAGGAGCCCAGAACTGGACACAGGACTCCAGATCAAGCCTCACCAGGGCAGAGCAGAGGGGGAGAAGAACCTCCCTTGACCTGCTGGCCACACTCTTCTTGGTGCATCCCAGGATGCCATTGGCCTCCTTGGCCACGAGGGCACATTGCTGGCTCATATTTAGCTCATTATCAATCAGGACTCCCAGGTCTCTCTCTGCAGAGCTGCTCTTCAGCAGTTCGACCCCCAGCCTGTACTGGTGCATGGGGTTGTTCCTTCCCAGATGCAGGACTCTGCCCTTGCCCTCGTTGAACCTCATGAGGTTCCTCTCTGCCCAACTCTCAAGCCAGTTCAAGATCTCACTGAATGGCGAAGGACTGCCCTGACTGAAACATCTGCAGTCAGTTACAAACTCAGTGTTATCTGGAGCATATTTTTGGAGTGTCTTTTATTTTTTACCAGCCTCAAGACCGGGCCTTTAGTGGGCCTCTGGTTTCTAGGATTTCTTTAGCCAAGGCCTGGATGCCAGGAGCACCACGAACACGATCAAAGGGACGCCAGAGCCTGAGGAACCAGTCTGTCAATCCCTGCCCTGCGTGAGGGTGAGTGTCGGGCTGTTCACTGGGCCTTCAGGGGCCGGGGGAGAGAGGGGCGGCGATGCGCGGATCAGCCCGAGCCTCCCGTAAGTCTTCCTTACTTTGAACCTAAGTGATGAAGACCCCTGTCTGAAGTGGTCTCTGACACCGCCAACTTATCACATGACATCAAAAGAAGAAAGAAAGGAAGCAAGCAGGCAATTCCTTGTGTTTTACTGGTGACAGCAGCTCTCCACGCAGCACGCCCGCTGGCGAGGCACTACGGGCCGGCAGCGAACACGGGGCAGCTCTGTCGGCTTCTGCTCCGGCCCGATCCCCCGCTGTCGGGGAGCACTGGGACTACACGGGGCGGGGGCCAAGCCGGGTCGAGCTGCCTGCCTCCTTCCTCACTCCGCCGGCCGCAGCAGCCCCGACTCCCACCCCGTCCCACACAGGCCGCGCTTCCCCCGGTACCTCTCGGCATTGGGGATAACGACACCGCCTTCCTGCGAGTGGTTCCTGTTGAGCGCCATCTTGCCGCGCCTGACGCCCTGGCGTCACCCCGAGCGCCGCGGTCCCGCCCCTCTCCCGTCGGGCGGCGCAAACGAGGCGGCAGCGGCGGGCGAGTGGCGGCGCTGGCTTTAATGGGCGCCGGGTGGAGGGGACGGGGACGCGAGCACCGCGCCCGGACACCGCGGTTCGCCCCCTTCCCGGCCCGGCGCCGGCTTACAAACGGCCGTTTACAAACCGCAGCGAAGCGCCTCACGACGAACCGACCACGAGTACTACTGGTGCCTGCACGCAGCGCTGCTCGCTCCTGGCGCTCTCGCCCGCCCACGGTCACGTTCCTCACGGAATTCCGCCCGTGTCTATGTGTATATATATTAAAAAACAAAAAAAAGGAGCTTTGGATTTTGCCACGCGCTACGAAATTGTTGTGGCGGATGGCTTCTGTGGCGAAGAGGCTGAGTCTCCGTAGGCGCCGGCGGTTTAGGCTCTGCCCCTCTGTGGTATCGTTCAGGGGGTACCTCTGAGGAGAACTTGCTGTGGTCATCCTGGGGCACACCAGAGCTAGGATCCCTTCAGGCTTCTCCGGGTTTGTCCATCATCAGAGGCTTTCCCCCCCCCAACCCGAGCAGTATCTCCCACTGTCGCCCAAGTTTTTGATGCCGTTTGTAGGCTTCCCGGCAGGTGGGGCAGGTACCGGGAGGACATTGGCCTGAGCAGATGGCAGTGAGGAATACCTGAGCTTGCTTTTCTCATGGAGCTTTTTATGAATCCTTTAGAAGTAGTCCATGATCCGTCGGGAAATGAGCAGAGCTTAAAAAACACCTTATTACAAACGGAAATTCCTAAATCTACAGGGAAAAACACACACAGCTTTGTCCTTGCAATCCTCGTTACAGGCAAAGGAAAATCTCTTCTATTGCGTGGGGTCTGCTTTTGCTTTCGTTAAGCACAGCAGCCTTGGCTCTCTGCCGTAACCCTTGTTTTGGGCCCAAGTGTCATAGAAATGACCATGTCACAGCTCAGGGTGATGCAGCCCATGGGCAGGAGAGTTCTAGAGCAGTTGCGTGGCCACCAAAGAGCTGTGTGAGAAACCAAGTGCAAGGGCTGTGTCCGCACAGCCTCACCAAAGGTGACAGAGCGTGGCTTCGCGCTTCAGCGTGGTGGACAAGAGGAGCCCTGGGGGAGTCTCTTCTGTTGCACTGGGTTTAAAACATGGTCTAGAGGCTAGGCAGGAGCAGCCAGGGCAGAGCAGGCTGAGGAGATGCTTCTGGCAGTTGGTGATGCTGGGAGGAGGCTTTGACCCCACGCTGGGCTGTGGATGGCCAGCATGGCTAGCAGGGTGGGTGGGCAGCGGTGTGGCAGGGTGGTTTCTGCTGGGTCTGTGGCACAGCTACTGATGCCAGCAGGGAGCTGTTTGTGCTCTGTGGGGCTGAGGAGGCCTGGTGTAAATGGGGAAGCGGACGTGAGGCTGTACGCACACGCTGCGCATGGGAATGCTGGAGGCCGTGAAGGTGTGTGGGGAAAGGGCTGCAGAGGGCCTGAGTGCTCAGAATGGCTGAGTTGTGTGGCCAGGTGGGAGTGAAAAGTGAAGAGACCCTTTGCTTTGCAGTGACAGCACCAGAGAAAGCCACAAGATGGGCTTATCATAGAATGCTAGGGATTGGAAAGGATCCGTAGAGATCATCCGGTCAAACCTTCCGCTAAAGCAGGTTCACCTCCATCAGCTCACACAGGATCACATCCAGGTGGGCAGCCCTAACACTTTCTGCCTGGCTCTGGGGCATCTAGAAAAGCTAGACACTGTCTAGACACAAGCAAATAGTCTTCAGTAAAACCATGCCTCTTTCTGCTCCCAGAAAGGATTCTGGTCTTTCCCTTTCCCATCCCCTCCAGGGGAAGGTAAAACAACAGCTATTCACCGTGACACAACAAAAACACATTGATAAGGAGCAAGTGTGGGAGCTGGGAGAGGGAGGAAATGGCCTAGAGAAGAGGAAGACTCAAGTAGTTGGAGCAATGAAGAAGAGACAGAAAGGGTCAAGAGCAGAGAAAGTGAGATAAGGAAGGAAAGAAGGGAAGAAGGCCATGAAAGGCAAAAAGGGAATGAGGAGAAAACCCCGGGAGAGGAGGACGTGGAAGCTGGGGAGGCAGTAGAAGGGTGGAGAAGCAGCTGAGACTGCTGGAGGAGCAAACACAGCTGTTTCAGTGAGGAGGAGGTATCTCTTGTGTTCCCACTATCAGTGGAGACCCAGGGAGACACCCCAGCCCAGTGCTTGTCAATCCACGTCTCTTTGTACTCCTCCACCATCCTGAAGGCCCTATGCTGAGCAGGGCTGTCCCCAGGGGAGCCCCTGACAGGGACCTCGCTGTGTGCTCCCACAGCAGAGGAGCCATGGCATGGGGGAAAGGTTCATCTGAGACCTGCTCAGTGCTGGTGGAGAGATACCACTGCAATGGGGGGTGAGGTGCGCAGACCTCAGGACAGTCTGGTCTGATCTGCATGGGATCAAAAGCCTATGATGCAAGTACAGCTGTTGGTCTCAGCACTGGGCAGGGCAAATGCACCCTCTGCAGCAGGAACATGTTCTTTTCCTCTGGGGTTTTGCTTCTTTTGGAAAACATGACTATTTTCCCCAAGTACTTCGATACTTCTCATATCGATGCTACAGCCAAAGAACTAATTCTGTCTCCTCTCACCAGTCACTTCCCCTGAACCACAAAACACGTCACTCTGTCACTTCTCGCTTCTATCCACTTCCAAGCTGCCATTTCCCCTTGGGAAGCCACAGCAAAAAATGAGGGTAAAATGCTGGGCCGCCGTGCCGTCAGACTAACTAGCTGCCTTCCCACCCACTGAGGACCCAAGAGAAATCCCTGCTGACAACACTCAAAGACACTGCATGCACTGACTCCACCACCTCTCCTGGAGCCTCTCTTTGCCATGTCTCCAGGTGATAAAACCCAAGACCAGTGCAGGCCCCAAACCTCCCACCACCAAAATGCTCTTAACCCTTCCCCTCATCCATCTTTTCTCTAGGCAAGACACGCAGCTGAGACACAGAAACGAGAGAAAGGAAGATGACAGACAGTCAGCTGTGTCAAAAAAACCAGCAAACCAAGGACGAGGACACTCTGTGAAGGAACGTGGAGAGGCCTTTGGTCCCTCTCTGGCAGACAGGTGGGCACAAGCACTCACGCACACAAACACTCACGCTTGCATCCTCTCCCATGGACAGAGGATGTGCCTCGTGCTTTGGAGACAGGCCCATGGAAGAGTCAAGGGTGACAGGGGTGGGTTGTATCCAGAGACATCAGGTGAGAGCAGGGAGAGGGGTCATTCACAGGTTACTTTCATGGTTTTCCTCTGTCTCGACGGTCATGGGGGGCAGCCCTCCGTTGTCGTTCAGCCGCTTGGCCCTGTAGGTCTCGTAGTGGATGTTGTGGGTCACCTCTTTTAGATCCTGGAGATGGGTCCTGCAGAGGGCAAAATGAGGATGAGGTCAGGAAGAGGATACAGTCACCAACACCAGTGCAGTCAGCATTAATCTTCTGGTGATCATTTTATTCCCTGAGATAAGTGGCAGGTTTCTTTGGCCAGTCTGGCTAATGAACTTACCCCTCTTCCTGCACACCTGGCGTGGGTGCTGTCATACACAACTGAGAGCTAAGGCATCAGCATCCAGGAACACATACACAGGAGGCAGGATATGGGCTGAGGCCCCAGCCTGTGCTTGCCAGTGTCCTGCCCCTCTCACACCTCTGACGGTGGGAGAGCTATGGGCTGTCATGGTGTGCCAGACCAGATGTGGCCTTATCTGAAGTGGTGGTGAGACAAGGAAGCCCGAGGAAGGTGTATCAAGTCCCCTGCAGACCATAATCTGCAGAAGACTGCTGTGAGCATCATCCCATACCTCCACAGAATGCTTTTGGGCTTTGGATTGCTACGTGCATTGTGATGATCACTTGGTTAGGATGTTTTTAACTGGAAGACTTAGGGAAAGTACACCTGCTGCTGGAGGTATCACAGAACAAAAAGAGGGCAGTAGCATGATGTCAAAGCATTGCACCTGGCCGAGTGTCTGGATACCACCATACCCACGGGTGGAACAAGCCACGGGGCTCTGGCTCTGAAGTGTGTTTCCCTTATTTTCATATCTTTGGTGTTGTTTTAAAACCTTACTGTATCTATAGGGAACAGAGGTGACCCTGTATCTTCAGCTTTTCTACAGACTTTGGAACAGATATCGCTTCTGCTGAGACAGCTCCATGAAACAGAGTAGAACTAAGACAGGACAATGAAAGCTGAGTGAAATATGGAGCTTTTCACTTCCAGGTCTTCACTTCCAGATGTTCCAGTACATCTCTCAACTTGGTAGGACACATGATCTAGCATATGGTGCTGGCCTCTTTCTCGCTGGTCCCAGTCCAGGCTTTTTGTTGGCAACAAGCAGAAATTGTTCCAGCCTAATATCCTTAATGGGATATAGTGGGAGTGGTTGTAGCCTGTTTTTCTCCAGGTGTCCAGCTCACACACGAAAACTAGCACCTACTTGACATAGTGATCAGGTCACTAAGAGAGGCACTAGGGTGTCTACCCCTTAACTCATCCCAACCCTACCCTGCCCTGCATAAGCTTTAGCTCTGTGAAATGTACTTTATTTTCCTTTCCATAGGGACTATTTCACTCTAAGAGAGTCTCAGGAAGACTCCTGGCTCATCAAGAGCAAACTGGTGCATGACCACGGCCTTACCTGATGACGAAATCTCGCAGTAGGGCAAATTCACAGTGAGTGAGGTTTTCCACTGAAAAGAAAGCAAGCACTCGTTACATTTGGGTTTTTTCAACAAACCCTTTGTGGTCACAGAGGATGGGAAGGTCATTGCTATGGGGTGAGTTCAAAGTGGGCAGAGCCTGTGTACTACAGAAAGGACACACTTGCAGTCACATGTGAGTTTTCATTTGAAAACCAAGGCAATTTCAGGAGCTCAGCTTCACACACCATGGTGTTCAGAGTGGCTCCAGCTTCTGCCAGTTGGCAGTCGTGGTACTGCATCAACCATGGCATCGACCCAGCAGAGCTGTTTCAGAATTCTCCTCTTGCTGGTTTCAAAAAGTTCTATCACAAAAAGGATGGGAAGGTAACCATGGGACGTGTTATCTGGACCTTCATCTGTTACTGGGGCTTGCAGAGATACTTTCAGCTCCCAGAACTGAGAGGGTTTTTTTACCTTCAATGATTCCCCAAGGTGTTTTCCTGCCCAGGACTCTTTTCCCGTTCACTTGGTACTCCTTGTCGCTGCCCACTACTGCGAAGGGCATGCTTTCCTGCTGGGGAGAGACATGTGGAGACACCTATTGAACCCATTCCAGAGAACAGCACCATCACTGCTCCCCTTCCACCTTTCTCCTCTCAGCTCACCAACCACAAGGCCTTCTCCAAGGGAAGAGGTTTTCCAGAGAAGTACTTCACTGGCTGTCCTCTTTGCTCATCAGTGCTATCTCTAGCATTTTGGGCCCTTGCTTTACAGCTGTCATTGCACCCCACAAGCTTAGTAGTAGCTTGCAGCAGTGCCCTGAAGCCTCACCTCCAGCATTTCTCAAGAGGGGAATGACCAGAAAAGTACTTTGGCATAGCCAGGAGAGGATCTGTCAGCCCAGGGATGCTCATTTGAATAGTTTTCAGTGAGTATTTCTCACCAAATTTGTAGTTCTTCACCAGAAGAAAGAGGAGACTCAAGATAATCCTCCTCAACAAGACATGTGAACATTTCAACAAAGTTAATGGGTGAAATGGTTGCCAGAAAAGGAGTAGGGATGTAGCTTTCCTGGGAAGTTGGGCAGTAGGTGGGGCTTTTGGAGGCCCAGATGTCTTTAAGCACAGGAGAAATCATCTGTTTCCAAAGCGCAGGATGCAGGACACCCTGCTATCCATGAGATAGTGTGGATGTTCATAGATTTACTCTACTTTACAGATGTCCCTGAGCCTGAAAAGAGATTGTAATTACCACAGGATTGGAGATGAAAAAGCAGTTCATTTTTTATGTGTGAGACTATATGTGGTTGATAATAAACTAACCATGAGCCAAAAATGTGCCCTCATGGCCAAGAAGGCCAACGGCATCCTGGGATGCATCAAGAAGAGTGTGGGCAGCAGGTCGAAGGAGGTTCTGCTCCCCCTCTACTCTGCCCTGCTGAGGCCTTACCTGGAGTCCTGTGTCCAGTTCTGGGCTCCCCAGCTCAAGAGGGACAGGGAAGTGCTGGAGAGAGTCCAGTGCAGGGTCAACAAGATGATCAGGGGACTGGAACACCTTTCTTATGAGGAAAAGCTGCAGGAACTGGGGCTGTTTAGTCTGGAGAAGAGGATACTGAGGGGGGAATCTCATTAATATTTACAAATATTTGAATGGTGGGTGTCAGGAGGTTGGGGCATCGCTTTTTTTTTTGTTGTATCTTGTGACAGGACAAGGGGTAATGGAAAGAAGCTGGAATACAAAAAGTTCCATTTAAACACGGGGAAACGCTACTGCTCAGGTGAGGTTTTCAAAATTTAGCTGGACACGTTCCTGTGTGACCTGATCTAGGTGAACCTGCTTCTGCAGGAGGGTTGGACTAGATGATGTCTAAAGGTCCCTTCCGACCACTTCTGTGATTCTATGATTCTATGATTCCATGACTATGCAAACCTAGGACAATGATGCTGAAAGTACATAACAAAATGTGGTACTGTTCTCAAAACCAGTAACCATTTGGAGAAGAAGCAAACCCCATCTAGTCTTCTCTACAGTGTGTGACGTAATGCCAAATGGGAAATGTTTAATTAAGATGGGGGAGGTGAGAATTTCTGTTGGGGCTGTGACAGCTAGGGGAGTTGGAAGGGCATCAGGCTGCAATGCAAGGCTCCTGGACTTTCTCAAGGACTGCCACAAAGGCCAATCTGTTTTTGTTAGTGGCATAGCCACAGGAATGATGAGTGAGGTAATTAAATGCACTAGCATCACAAGACCAAGAGGTGCTGTTAGTACAAAGGCAGACTGGGTTGTTACCCAGGAAGATGAACATTTGAGACACAAAGAGCAGCATTTAAGGAATGACATCAAAAATTTCTGGAGCTCATGAATAATCAGTGATTGAAGGAGTGGAAGAACCCCCTGTGCTAGTCAGTTGCAAGATGACTCTGAGCGCCAGTGTAATGCAATTGTTTAAAAAGCATGTGTGGTCCATGGGCTTAGCAGTTCAGATCTCAGAAGAGACAGAGGAGCATGGAGTACCATCACTAGTGCTAGAAAATCAAATTACACTGGAGCAGGCACATAAAAAAAGTGACTAGTAACATAGACTGAGGAATGTGAAGCTCATCCAAATGAGCTTGTCTCCTTTATCTGACCAGAAGGTCAGCAAAAGGTAATGTTCTCTCTAAGTGCCTTAAGTGGTGGAGAGGACCACTAGGTAGAAGAACTACTTACATCAATGTTGACACAAGAACACAAATATAATCCTGGGTATAACCTGGCTATGAAGAAACACAGGCCGGAAAATAGGAGACAGTTTCTAATGCTCTGAGGAGGGAAAGATGGGACAAGCCTTCTCACAGGGGCTGGGGGAGCAAAGAACTGGACTGCTTTTCAGGTTGAGTTTGGTCGGCAGATGAGAGGGTTCATGGGGCAGTTGTTTGGGACAGAGGCCACACACCAGGTCCTTTTGATACCTTAGCAGTGGCCAAACAGAGCATTCAGTAAGAGGAGATGAAACATAATCCTTTCTTACTCAGCCTTCATAGCAACCTGCAGTAGTAACAGGGACAGGTTAAGCTGAGAGGGAGGAAGGACTATCCCTTACATCTATTGCATCTTTTGTTCAGCGACCATGAGGCACTTAGAAACCTTCTAGTGAGATGTGTCTGTTCTAAATATGCCCAACCTTCATCCCCCCCTTCCTCTTCCACAATAAAATGTTTCCTACCCTGATTTTGTCGTTCTCTGTTTTATCCTCCAAGTCTTCATCAAATTCTTTCTGGGGGTAAAACTCGATCCCATTTACTTCTAGTTCCTTGCGCACCTGGGCAGAGAGATACTTTGGAGTACAAAGCACACAGATCTGAAGGGAAGGCTTGTAGGATGGCTGGGAAAATGCATCTGGCACATCCTGCCAATGGGCAGAGGTGGAGGGATTGTGCCCAAGTGAGTGTGTGGCAAGCTAAGGACACATGGCAGCAACGCTAAGTCTTTCTTGCTCAGCTCTGTTTACTTGTCTGGCTCTGCAGTTCCAGTGACAGGGCATATAATGAAATGTCACAGGGATATACACATTTCTTCCCTCTCTAACAGATACCCTCAGAGCCATTAACAGTCACATCTTCAGGTCTTGCCCACCAACCCAGCATTGGACTCTGTGCATGCCCCAGGGACTGTACTGTGATCCCAGGAAGCATACTGCTCCTTTCTCCCACCTCCAAGCTGAGGCGGGTAAAGATCCCATGCAGGAGCGGAGATACTCACTCTTTGTTTGAATTCAGTCTTCTCCTCCAAGGTCATGGTGTCAGCCTTGGCAATAACAGGGATGATGTTCACTACCTTGCTGAGATGTTTCATGAACTCCAGGTCCAAAGGCCGCAGGCTGCAGCCCAAGAGGGAACAACGTGGAAGGGGTCACTTTACCCTCCTGGCCTTTCATTCCAGTAACTCTCCCAGCCTCAGGGCATCAATGAAACTTCCTTTGCACATATCCCCCTCACTGCCACCATTCTCTCATGAACTTCTTCCCACCCATCCTTCCCTCTCCCAAAAGCCACAGCGATGTTTCTCCTGTCCTAGTTATCCTAGACCCTTTCAAGCCCTGCAGCACCCGAAGTTAAGTTAAACAGTGGCCAGCCCCACAGGCAGGACCCCCGGGTCTGTCCCTGAGACAGAGCAGTACAAGGTATAGCCGGCACAGAGGCACCAAGGACTTGAGGGAGGGTGAGGGAGTGTGTACATACGAGTGGCCCGTGGGGGAGATGAAGTAGAGGCAGCAGTGCACTCGAGTGTCTGGAATTCGTTTCTTCCTCGCTATATTCACCTCCTCTTTCAAAAACTTTTCATACTGCTCGTTGATGTATTTCTCAATAGGCTCCCAGCTGTTAAGGTGGGAGAGAGAGATGAATAGGCAGGTACAAATCTCCCCATGTTCCTGCCTACAGTGTTCCCAGCTCCGACAGTGGCAAAGCAGGCTGAGGCATAAAAATATCCACCGCAAGCATCTCACCATCAGCAGAGATGTTTAAGAGTTTCTGTAGCTGGGCACAGAAATAGGCACTCACTGTGTCATGTGTGCATACCCCCAAACATACACACAGACCTATGGTGTTCACAATTCCACAGCCCCATTACCAGCTCTCGGAATGTAACAGGATCCCCGATGCTTTCCAAGACAAGTAGATGAGAGTTACTCCATATACCCCTTTAACTCCAGCCCTTTCTGGGATGCAAAGCCTTGTCCGTGTAAAACTCACCAGTTCTCATTGTTGATCTGGTCTCCGAATCCTGGCGTGTCAATCACTGTCAGCTTCATTTTGACACCGCCTTCTTCAATGACTGGGGAAGAAATTGCAGACAATGAGATGCCTGCTTCGGGACCTGCTCTGTTGTGAAACGTGTCTCTACGCCCTATGAAGGAACAAGAGTGCTCTGCCCTCGTCCCTGCCCAGGAAGCACGACTAGGCCAGGCTGGGTCATGCCTCAACAGTTGTGATCTTCACTTGCATTTCTGAACCCAAATCTTGGTAACCTCTGCACCAAAGCCATTTTATACCCCTCTGCCACAGGAAAATGGATTTGTGCTCAGACTGTGGCCCAAAGGTAGTACCTACCTTACACAAATTGTCCTCCCCTACAATACATCATCATGAATCTGAGATGGTGCTCGTTACTCTGCACCACTGTAGCAGCTGTGCTGATGCTTTGCCATGAGGAGATGTGCTCTACCAGGCTTGGGATGGGACCCACAAGTGCAATTTGTATAGATTATTAAGCATCTGCAGGTGGGAATGATTTACAGCAAGGCTTAATATGCAGACTAATGTCTTGGCAGATGAAATATCTCTAACTCTTTTTCTAACCCTCACTTTTGGCTGTGGCATCAGCGGCGTTGCTGTTAAGAAAAGCCTTGGCTGGATCCGAGGCCATCTGAAGCTGACACTTGTCCTTTAACCTCTCACGAGGAAAGGGCTGCCTAATACCAAACAACTGTTTCCATAGACCACTGGGTTTTTCTGCAAAACTGTGATGAAGTGTCAGCACTGCCTCCACCCCATCATCCTGGCTCTTACCGTGCCCGATGGCTTTGATCTCCACCGTCTTGGGGATCTTCTCCTCCCGGTTCCAGCCTGAAGATTTGCGGCTCACCTGGGATTTGAAGAGGGTGTTCACCAACGTTGACTTTCCCAGTCCGCTCTGACCTGAGGATGGCAAAGAGAAAGCTTGTGAGATCTACCACAGGCTCAGGGGACAGAGCCAGGCTGCCAGGGGAAGGGGCAGTAGGTGTCTCCTTGCCTTGTGCAGGCTCTTCTTTCCCGCAGAGCACACATTGTCTGCTCCCTCATGCATGTCTCCCTCTCCCACTTGGCCTCATAGGACAGCCCTTGGCCATGGTTCCCAGTACCTCAGCTGGTCCCTGCTTACCTACAACCATGATGTTGAAGTCAAAACCTGTCTTCATGGTTTTCTTGCGCATCTGCTCGATGATGGTGTCGATACCGATGTAACCCAGCAAGTTGGCATTAATGCCCACGGGTTTCATCGGTACGATTGGTTTTTGTCGTGGCTCTGGGACCAGCTCCGACATGGCTGCTTCGTTTTTGCTCTCCACTGGCCCTGCATGGGGAGGGAGATTGAAGAGTAGACATTGAGATGTAATGAAGACCTCCCTGCTGACCCATCACAAGAGCTCAGGGCAACTTTGAGAATCCATTTCAAGGGCTACTGAACATCAAGCTTTTAGCAGTAAGGCTCTTTGTGGAGGGGCATCCACTTCAGTTTCCAGCACACTCTTCTATTTAGCACTCCGGATGAGGAGGTGGAGAAGTCGGGTTCATTGAGTATGCAACATATTGGTGGCCACCTCTAAACAGCAGGAACAGATCAAGTGAAGCTGTTTGGGCTCCTAAACATGTACCCACAGCTCTGTGTATGTCTCCGCATTTTTGTCTCCAGTTCTCACCGTGTTTTGCCCTTCCAAGTTTAGCATGAAATTTGCGATGGAACAGACTTTCAAAAGTTATAATGTCATGCACTGAAACAGAGTTTGGGATTTACCACAAGGACTTGCAAGCTTGTCCCTTGCCAGGGGCAGCTGCGTTACTGGCCGTGCTGTGCGGGCTCAGTTCCTCAGAGGAAGGCTGTGGTGGAAATGGAAAGCATGGCCACAAGCTCTGTGCTTGCCTGCCACCTGTACATTGATTCTTTTAGTCAGGCTCAAGAAGCTAATTGTCATGACCAATAAACCAGTCACCTGCACCTTTCCCTCCTTGTCTTCTCTTCCTCACTTCTTCCATGTAAAACAAAGAAAAGCCCTATGGGCTTTTCAGCCTTCCTGGCACTTTCTTGGGTGATGGCGCATGCTGCTTGGAGCGGGCCTTGAGCATTTATCTCCGTCTCTTGTCTCATTAAGAGAGCAGCTTCCACCTGCTGGGAGGAAGCTGGAGGCTGGGAGAGGACAGGGCACAGAAGAAAAGCTATAATTGCTGAGGAAGGGAGGCATGAGGGATGAAGCTGGAAAGGAAGATGAAGGGGATAAGAATCAAATACCTTTCATATACAAACCAGCTGCAAACTGGAGCCTCTCCCACTCTAATTACTTGACACCCCCATGCTTTGTCTCATTAGATGGTTATTTTTCCAGGATGGGGACAGCACGTGTTTTTGCTTGGTAAGCACCTCACTTGTTTTGGATGCCACTTCAGTTCAAGCATCTCACACTAAATTATCCCTTTCCATCATTTTGGCAGAGCTTTCCGCTCCTCTCAGCAGAACTTGCTGCTGCAGAGGAGGACGTGAGCAGCCAGGCAGGCGATTGCCATTTGGTGGGTGACATGTGCCTTTTGGAGAGGAAGACAGAGGTTATGGGGCTGGGGACACCGACAGCACCAGTCCAGGGTCCCTGTGACAGCTCATCCAGGCTAGAGACCAGTGCTGGGGAGAGGTCAGAGAGATTTTGTTCAAGGACATGGTTAGGCTGCACAAGGCTGCATGGCTGGCTGGTGACGGTGCCTAGCATTCCCACATCAAAGCTCCTGTGCAGACACAAGGGCTGCTCTACACAGTGAAGATTTTACATTTTATCTAAGCTTTGATATCCCAGTGTTGTGTGCAGAGGGCAGACCTTGCAGAAATGCCTCCACCCCGCTCCTTTTACACCACTTGGGAAGTCTTGGAAGATGTTAAACTGGGAGAAGAGATCTTCATGTGAGAGGATGGTCGCAGAGCCATCTGTGCACAGGCAGCATTGTGGGTCACATCTGAAGGTTTTTGTACCACCTCTATTCCACCTTGCCCACAGATGTATGGCCCTCCTCCCGTCCTTCCCCACCAAGCAAGCGCACTCTGAGCTATCTCCTCTCCTGAAGCAGCAAGCAGCACCCTGAGGGGACCAGATCACAAGCAAGCACACTCTGAGCTATCACCCTCCTCTCCTGAAGCAGTGAGCAGCACCCTGGGGGGACCAGAGCACAAGACAGAGCGTTGGCTTGAGCTGGGCTGGCAACTGGGATCACCTGGTGCTGCCGGGCAGCTGTCAGGGGAGGCAGCTTGCCGAGCCCAGTGCATCTCAGCTGCAATCCACTCTTATACCCGTCACAGCTACTCTGAGCCCTTCCCACTGACAAAGCAGCCCCTGGGGCTTCTGTTGTCTTCTTCCAGCTTTCTCAAAGCTGCTGCCAGCCAGGAGAGCCCATCTTTCTGGCACAGCACAGAGAGCCAAGCCAGCCAGCTCTCTTGCACCCTTCCCTTTGCTCATCCTCTCCCGAGCTGCCCCACACCACCTGGACCATAGTAGTGTGACTGTTGTGCTCATCCTGCCACAACACACTCCCATGAGCACCCTACACAGCCCCACTGAGGTCCCACCTAACCTAAAGAGAGCGAGACAGGGACCAGTGAGGTGATGTGGGCAGGGGTCTGTGGCCCCAGGGTGAAGTGTGCAGTGGGCTGTGGCCCCAGTGAGGCACTTGGCTACTGCAGTATAGGGGTGAACAAACCCCAGAAGTGGACAGAGAACAGGCTGAGGTGGTGAGAAAGCCCAGATGAGCAGCTGCATGGGATGGGCGCAGGGCCTGGGCCCTGCAGGCTGCAATTCTTTTGCTGCCTGGGCTTGTCCTCAGGAAGTCTATTGCCCTCTCCTTTATTCCTTCAACTCCTTGTTCTTACTCAAGGGGGAGGAAAGAGGGAAGCTGCTGGCAGCCAGCCTCAAGGCTCACTGAGAGGCTGATAACTCATGCCTCAATCTCCCTGTGTGACCCTTTGCCCAGAGCCAGCAGACGTTGCTAATTCCGTTGTGGACTTCACAGTACGTAGCCATCCTTTTGCAGGTTTCTCTGCTGGACCCAGGAGCTTACAGTGACTGGAGCAGGTATTTCAGAGTCACGTTCCTGGGACCAGGAGAAACAATCTGTAGAAGTCTCTTTAAATATTTCCTGGTTTTGATATCAGTGATGGGCATTTGATATCCTGGGCATTTTGATTTTGGCCGTTCAAAGTCTCAGCATAGACAACCTCTCTTTCTCCTTTTGGTCACTTGCCTTCAATCCCATTTTGCAAACAAGTGCCAGGGGCTCAGCTTTCTCAGCACCATTTTCCCCCTCTTGACACCCACAGAGGAATCCAAGGAGCCAACTGAGGAATAGCCCACTGGAAGGTCAGAGTGTGCAAAACAGGACCTTGAGACGCACCTTGAGAGCTGTCTCAAGGTCTCCTGGGAATGGCTCTAGTTTATGTACAGAGAGGCTAATGTTGCTAGGAAGCCTCATTAGTGCTCTGGTTGATAGGTCAAGGGGCAGCATTATGCATCCTAGGCACATCCTGTAGCCCCTCCAGCTGTCCCCTGTAATGAACACCTGAGGGGCACTAAGGTCAGTGCAGCTGATAATGAATAGGGGGTTAGCCAGGGTTAACCACCGACATCCGCTGTTTGCATTGCCACCCCTTTCCCTGCTGCTTTGTTCTGTGTGCTCAGCCAGGCTCATTTAAGAGGCTGATTGCCGGTGATACCTCTCCCGCTGGTTCCCAGTGGATCAGTAGCCTGGACTGTGGGAGCTAACCTGGACTGGTCTGCCAGCTGATGATCTCTGGCTTACAGGAGAGGCTCTGCTCAGCTCTGGAGCAGCATCTGGGGCTGGGGCAGGCAGGGCTAGAAGGGCAACTGGTAGCTGGAGAAGTTCCAGCGGTCTCACCTAGCTCCTGCTTCTGACACCCACCCATCCACCCATCCATCCGCCCCAGAAGCTCTCCCTGCAAGGCCAGTGTACGCGGCCAGCTGCCGACATCGCTACCTCAGCACACCCTTCGTGTCTGCCTGCCTCTAATGTGCACAGCAGCCAGCTGGGGACAGAGGTGGCCCTGCAGGTCCATTAGGGGCTCAGGTATTGGGGACCAAAGTTGACTCTGTCCCCATAACCCAGATACAGTCACATCCCCTCCCCCCCTCCCGCCACCTTCCCATCCTTTGTCTGAGCAGCAAGAGGGAGGGAGGGCTGCAAATGATCCCTTGCTACAAGCCAGTTTCCAGCAAGGAGAGGCTATTGAAGCCCCACAAGCTAGCTTTCAGCAAGGAGAGGCTATTTAAGCCCCAAGTAACACATGGACAGCCTCGCTGTTGCTCTCCTCCAATGCAGCATGAGGCTATCCTGCACCGGCTGGAGCCAGTGATCCACACACACATCTCACCCACAGCCCCTTCCACTCGTGTGGCCTGGACACACAGTCCCCCCTCCCTGCAGACACGGAACTGGGAGGAGGGAGACGTTCAGAGCCTGAAGGCAGCTGGCAGGAGACAACCCTCCCAGGGTGATTCCAGGTCCCCAGAAAGGAAAGCAAGCAGCTGCTTCAGTAGCACAGCCTCCCTGGGGCTGGCAGACTTTAGGATCTGCTCCTTGATTCAGATACACAAAGGTGCTGGACTGAGCATCTCTCTACTCCAAAAACCCCTTTTCCTCTCAGTTTCTATGATGACCCCAGGCCATTTCTCCCAGCTGTGCAGGGCAAAGGCCAAGCCATGCCGGATGCACCACCTGACCTCAGGGAGCAGAACAGAGCCATTCTTACTAGATCTTTTTGCTTAGCCTGAGGATCACTGGGCATTTCTAGTGAGGCAGGGAAGCTGATCCCAGTCCCTTGGGCTGCCATAGCCTTCCCAGCAACAACCCTCTTTCCCCTCAGCACTCCACAGAGGGCTTGGGCAGGAGCCCAGCCGTGCCAAGGCCGCAGTGAAATCTAGGGCAGCGTGTGCTGAAGCCTCTGTGGAGATGCAGGAGCTGGAGCTGAAGGCGCTGGTTGTGTCTCCAGCCCAGCCACTGCAGGCTTAGGTGCTCGCCTCAGCCCTGGCCATTCCCTCAGATCCACTCCCTGGCCAAGCGGTCCTTGTCCCATACCCCAGCTCTCTGCCTCGGCAGCATGGCTGTATCCCAGAGCAAGATGATACTGAGCACCCCGGGCCTGGGGTACCTATGTCCCCAGAGCTGCCTGTCCCCCTGCACCGCTGCCCATCCACCCACCCGTGCTGGGGCTCCCTGCCCAGGGAGCAGCACAGGACGTCCCCGCTGCCCCCGCAGTGGCTGCCTGTCGCTGGCAAGGGACAAGCCAGTCACCAAGCAGCTTGTGGGCTTTCCCAAGCTCTGGACCAGCTGGGATTATCTCTTTATTTCAGAGCAGCCCCTGGCGCCAGCTACTCTCCATCAACAGCGAAACCAGCCCTGCTCATTCTCCTTCATGTCAGACTGCTGCAACCAAAAGGGAAGGGAAAAAAAACCCGAGGAAAGACAAAGCCAGGACTGGTTTCCCCCTGCTGCTCTTTGGGGTTATTCCTCCCCCTCAGGCAGCGCTGGGCAGAGTGGCGGTGTCTGCACAAAAAACCCCAGCAGCGTCCCTCCAGCATCACCCAGCCCTGCCAAGCCCAGAGCATCCTACCTTTGAACATGAAGCTTCCTTTGTCTCCGAATCCTCTCCCAAGGGGGTGGGTCTGCCCCCACTTTTCTAGCCCGATGCTGGCACAGCACAGTGGGCCACGAGGCTCCGTTTTTACCTCCCTCTTTCTTCCCTGTGTCCTCTTCTCCCCCCCTCTCCTTCCCCTCCTTCTCCAGTGGCTATTTTAGCAGAGCGGGGATGCTGGTGCTGCTCCTGCTGCCATCGTCATGTGACCTGAATATTAAACATCGCCGCAAAATCTCCCCCCGCGCACCCTCCCTCGGCTCCATCCCAGGCCCCCGGCTCCATCCCACCTCCCTGCCAGCCTCCCTGCCTGGGGGAGGCACGACCTTGGGGATGGAGGGGCCCCCCCTCGCATACCCCCACCACACAGCCCTTGCCTTGCCTCTCTTCCTTCCAATTCCCCAGCGTTTTCAGCACCTCTGCTTGTTTAAGGAGGGGGATATTTAACCCTCTGTGGCTCCACTACAACGAGGCTGAGAATGGGTGCTCTTTTCCCGTGGGGAATTTACTAGGTTCAGGGGATTGCAAGGCCCCCTTCTGCTTTCCCTCCCTCCCGAGGGAGGAAATTGGGAACGTTTTGGCTCACCCAAAGCGACTTGCCCTTCAGCTCCACTTGCGGAGGCGTGAGAAACCTTTTCTCCTCCGGCACTGCGATTCCTGGCTATCAGCCCGCCGTGCAGAGGCAGAGTGAGCGCTGTCCCCTCTGTATGTGTGTGTGTGTGTGTGTGTTGTGCACATGTGTGCATGCGTGTGGGGAGCAGGGAGAAGTGCTGCCCTTGGGACATGTTGGGGTGCACAGGTCACCTCCCTGTGAGCCTGCGTAGGAGTATATGTCTGGCAGTGCCCACCTGCGTGCGCCCATGCCTGAAGAGCTGTGTGGATACACCCAGCTGCTGTCACTTTTGGAGGGGGTTGCCCCTTGCTCTCTCTGTATTTCCTTCCTCTATGTTTTCAAGTCCCAGCCCTATCAGGCACCATGCCTCTGCCATGCTCTGCTCTGGCACAGATATCTGGGGCTGCTCTGACTGCTCAGTGGGACAATGGGACCACACTTTGAGGGATGTTCCTATGTGTCCCTCCAGCACACAGCAGCAACATGAGTGGGAACTGGGCTGCTGGGCGCCTGGCAGACTCTGCAAGAGTTTTGTGTGCCTCTTTTTGCAACAGCTCAGGGCAAAAATGAAGCTGCACCAGCTATGGGTCAAGGGAGCCTTTAGAAATCATTGTCAGCAGTTACCCAGGTTAGGCTGGTGGTCAATGGACTGGCTGCTTCCAGACAGACAGACAGGCATCCCAGCACCTGCAACATCTCCTGACGTGGTGCCCATAGTTGTCCCGTTTCCCTGCTGGGTGCCCGGCTTGCCACGGCACAGCCCATCATCCCACTGCCTGTGCCCATCCACACTCCCAGCTTGGGCAAAGGGGAAATAGCTCCCAGGAGTGGGAGCCCCCATCCTCCCCCATGTCACTCCCCCGGCTCCTGACGGGCTGAGCCCCATGGCACCACCAAGGGACCCCTTGGCACCTCGCTCCCTCTCTGCCACCCAGCCCAGCCCAGCCCGGTATCGGAGACCCACCGGAGCATGGCGGGGAGCAGGACACCCCCATCTTCACCGCTGGGATGGCCTCAGCCCCGCCAGGGCCGCCACGTCGCTGGGACCCCTCAGCCTCTGTGGGCCGTGGGCGAGGGGGGACGGGGGTGACAGGGGCCAGGCTCCGCAGCCGCTCCCAGGGGGGCCCCCCGCCTCCCCCAGCGGCCCGGCGCAGGGTGACCGAGAGGCAGCTCCACTTGGTGGGGGTGGCAGGGGCTCCGAGGGGGCTGTCCCGCCGCGGCGGGAGGCCGGGGATGCGGCTGGAGCCAGCTGCAATGGGCAGGCGGCTGCGCTGCGGGGCCACGTCCTCCTCCATGGCAGGCGGCTGTGGGCTGGCAGCAGAGGCGTGAGGGCAGGGGGCAGGCGGTGCCAGCCCAGGCTGGGGGTCCCAGGCCTTCCCTGCTGCCGGGACGCCGCGCTCCCCGGAGCTGCCGTCGCTCATGGGGCCGAGCCCCCACCCGCAGCCCTGCCAGGCTGGCCAGTCCGCCTCCAGTCAGGACAATGGCGTGCTTGTGGCCTGCCCACGCCTGGCGCTGCAGCTGCTCCTGTCCCCTGCCCCGGTGCCTTCCTGGCCTGGGCCACCCGCGGCCCCGCGCCACAGGCAGCCCCATGCCACAGCCCTCTGCCCCGCTGCCGGGGTGGAACAGTGCAGACCTACCAGGTCAGGCCTAGGCTGCCTGTTCTGGATGACAACAGGTGCAACTTGAAAGAAAAAACACCTCAAAACAAAAAACTGAACCCAAAACCTGATCTTTTAAAGAGTTTTCCCTTCCTCTCTCTTCTCTCCCCCTTCAAATGGCAGGTTCCAGTTCAATGATTTACGTCCTGCTGAGGAAGTTTAAATGTTCACCTGTCGGCTGTTTGTCCAGGTTGATGCTTCTTTCCCTTATTCTGATTTTTCTTTTGCTTTTTCATTACTCTAACCGGTTCTTAATTTTGCCAGCTTTGAGACATATTCAGGGTGAAGAGGGCATCCATTACAGGGAGTCCGCTTGCTGCTCTATGCTTTCCTCACTGTAAAGGAGACTTTGAAGGGCAATGCAATAACCAAAGTGGAAAGGAGAAAGGCATTTTGGTGGAGCAGAATGACTGTGTGGTTTGGTGAGCAAATAGGAGGGAAGAGAAGGGGACCCAGGCAGCTATAGCACCCACAGCACAGCAAGAGCAATGCTCTCCTGCCTTCAGGTGGCCAGGGCTGAGGGGTGGAGGGCGAACCACCATTCTGAGACCCACAGCAAGCCATGGGGAGTGCTGAGGGAAGGCTCAGGGTAGTGCAACATCTCTGCTTGTTTAAAGGCAAAGAGACAGAGAATGAGAAAAAGACCAACCTGATGCTGTGCAGTATTTCCATCATTAAGTATCTTCTCTGATGCTTTGCACAGTTTAGTTCAGTATCTGTGACTCTCCCCTGAGATATCTCTGGCTTCACAGGTCCCATAGGAGAGAAATAATCTCAGTTTTCAAGCAGCGTTTGCCTTTGGCTTAATTATTCCCAGACAGCCCCGCAGAGTAGCTGGCACAGAAGCCAGGCAAATAGCTCCTTGCTGCTGCCCAGAGCTGGGGGGAGGCAGCTGCCAGGGAGAACAACAGGAAAATAAAGTGTTGGCCATGCAGTGTATTACACATTTTTATTCCCCTGGGGAGGGCTTTGACACCGTTGTCAATAAAGTCCTTTATACCAGTAGAAGATACCTGGCTTAATATTGACTGTGTCAGGACTAAACAGCACAAAACATAAGCCAGAAGAGATGAATAATTAGTTTCCAGCGCTGACTTGTTTGCTGTTTTCTTTCTGCAGTGAGTTGTGGGCAGAGCAGAGCTGTAAACAGGCAGGACAGAATGCAGAGGAGGACACGGAAGAGGGGAGAGAGGATGCTTGTGGGGAATCCCATTGCCCCACAGATGCCAGCTGGCTGATAACAGTGGTGGTAGACCCAGCCTTTCATTTTCAACAGGCTAGTGGTTTTCCCCTTCTCTTTTGACTAAGCAGGTGAAGATGGGATTGGAGGAGGTGCAATGGCAGGGCAGCTTGCACCAGTGCAGGCTGTGAGGACCAGGTTCCCCTTCCCACAAAGATGGTTTAACCTGTCCCTGTCTGCCTCTCAGCTCCAGGACAGGGATTTTTATGCTACCCCATGGCTCAGCCTGTTCATGGTGTAGGCTCAGCTACAAGGGAATAAAGGTGAGGTGAGGTTTCCAAGCTGGCACTTGGAGGTGTGTTTGCTGTGCCGGAGGGCAGGGAACGTGAGCTATACAGGTGGTAGGTTAGGCCATGCATCCCAGACTCATGGCATTTCACTTTTACAGCCCAGAGTCACCAAGGCACAAAAATGGATGAGATTTACTTGTTTCAGGCTACAGCTCTGCTTTGAGTCTTTGCTTATCAGGGAGAGCATAACTTTAGGCACAGTTACCCACTCACCGCATTTCCCTGATGAGTGAGACTCCTTAGTTAGGGTTCAGTTTTGGCTGAATGGAAGATCTCTGACTTATCCTCTGGTTGAAACAGAGACAAGAAGTCCCTGCCAGAGTGCCTGATTTTGGTGTGGAAGATAATGGTGATATGATAGTGATCTGGTGCATTAAATGTCCAAGAAAGGCCCAATATATTTGCTGAACGTCCTGGCTCGTTCCTTCCTCAGCCAAAACTCTTAGAGATAAAAATTAACTTTCATCCCTGGAGAATTACCAGTGGAGCATCACTCACTCAGACCAGCCCAGTTCTCTCTCTTCCTTTCTCTGGAAAGAAAGGAGAAACCTTCCACTGAGAGGTTCACAGCAGAGGCTAAGTGACACGAGCCCATCCAGGGTCTGTGGTAGATTCAGGCAGCTGGTTCAAGGGAATCCTGCTGCCCAAATAAGCTGTCTGGGACTATGGCACAGAGCATGATGATCATCCTGGGAGCATGATGGGGACATAGGTCACCCTGACACTGACAGGCCAAGGCGACAGCACAGGATGTGCAGACACACACATGGGATGGTGGCACTGGATGACATCCCCTGGCACGTGCAGGAGTGGGGCACAGAGGACCCCACTGTATCCAGCATGCTCATAGGCAGCACTGCTGCACTTACTGCATCCAAAGGGTTGTTGTTAGGGTGGTAGGAGAGGTGATGAGAGGCTCTTGACACAAGTTTAGAGCTCTCCTAAACCTCCTTGTTCACAGTGGGCGTTGCACTGGGCTGGCAGTGAGGGAGGAGGTGTGAATGTCCCTCTTAGCCCTAGCATCACATCTCCATAAAGCAGCTTTGGTAGCTGATCAGCCCCAGGGCAGCACAGAAAGTGCAGATAGCCCATAAACATGGGATTTTGTGCCAGACACACATTAGAGGGCTTGGGTCCAGACAACAGAGGTGGTGCAACAGGCCCATTTCACTGACAGGCTCGGTGTCTCTTCTCAGAGACCTGCAGCGAAAGGGGGTTGAGGGACGATTCGCAGCTTTCATTAGGAGAGCCCATCCATGCTATAGGACTCCAGAATGCAGGGGACTGAACAAGTGCAAGTTACCTCCCAAACCATACCATCACTCTGCAGCAGAGGAGCAGAAGGTCAGGCAGGATGGGAGAGGCTTATGTGATAAGTCTGGCAGCACTCCTTCAAGACACTGGACTCGGACAAACCTCTTTAATAAAGATCTTTAATTTAAATTGGTGCATCTGGAATGGATGGATGGATGGATGGATGGATGGATGGATGGGTGAGTGGGTGGGTGGATATTTTTCATCTCCCAAACAGACACAGAGAAGCAGCGTGCCTTTAGCAGGAATAAAGGCATTCAGTCTCTAGGGCTTGCTGAGCCCTTGGCCCCTCTGCAGAGCTTCAGCAAGCTTTCCATCCCAGCACCAAGCATGGGTGCTGTGAAGTGCAGATCTGAAGCAATGGTCTGGCTTCAGGTCCCATTTATTTCCCCAAAAATACCCCCTGGACTTAGACTGGGTTAGATTTGACCCAGTGAGTAGAAGTAAAAGGCTTTGTGCCCCTTTGCAAGCCTGGTACCTCTGCAGAGTCTTCTCCTACTGAAGGTCATGTCAAGATCCCAGGTAGCCAAAGCTCATGCCTTTAACAAGGGAACTTTCATTTGAGTGATTCATCAGTCTTGGCCATGGGGAGGAGCAGAAGTCCTTGGCTGGGTGAAGGGCTGTGGGCATATGGGAAGTCCCGTGTCTACAATGCCATGTAAACCTTGCCTAAGGAGCAAAGGGGCAAGAGGATGAGTGGTGACTAAGAGACCCAGATCAGCAAAGAGCCAAGTGATCAGCCCTGCTTGTGCAGGGCAGGACTGTCATTCCCTACAAGGCTTGTAGTCTGCTGCCCACCCAGGAGAGGCTGTTCTGGAGGCGATGGGCAGCGTGTCAGACCTCAGGCACCCCGAAGGCCAGGTTGTCTCGAATCATCAGCGTCTTCCGAAGGTCTCGTTCCATGATCGGCCTCTGCGTTCGCCACTTATGGGCTTCCTGGAGTCCTGGCTCAAAGTAGTAAATGCAAGCTCCAAAACCCACCAGGATGAGGATGGAGATCATCAGATACACTGGCACAAACCAATCCAAGAAGTGGGGCATGGCTGCCAGGGAAAAGAGGAGAAAGCTCATGCAGTGGGTTCCCCCAAAACACACCTCCACCAAGCTTCATCACGAGACATCTGCCTCATCAGCTGTGCCCAGTGTCCCTGCACCCCACCTCACAGCCCCACTGCACCCTGGTTCATGCTTGGTTACAGACTGAGGCACCCTCAGCTTTCTGGAGAGGGCAATCCCTTCAGCCTGTCACTGGGATCCCCTCTCTGAGTAGCAGTCTCACTCCTTCCCCACAGAGTGGGTTGAGCCCACAGGCCCCCAGCCCTGCTGCCAGCCATTAAAGATAAGCAGTGAGTAAATACAGCTGCTTCTCATCTCCCGCTTGGGGGAAAACCTGCTGCCCCTCCCCTGATGCTTCATGACCACTTTGAATTCCCAGTCTGTGCTGCTCTATCTTGGGGCTGAGCCCTCTCTTGCTGCACCCCTGTTTAATGTCCTGTTTTGCTGGGGCTCAGGGACTTTGCAGTGCTTGAAGCCCAGATCCCCACCCCACATCAGTCGCTGGGCAGCGGGAGCCACTTACCTGGAGCAGCTGATTTTCCGTGCCAGGAGCCCCTGGCCACCCAGGAATGAGATGCTGAGTCTGGAGCAGCACTGCCCTGGGGAACACAAAACAATGTGCCACATGATGGCTGTAGACCCAGCACTGAAAATGAGTGAGCAGGAAGGAGCAAACCTCTCCTTGCCGGCCCATCGGAACTGAAGCTTTCAGGAGGAGCAGATAGACGAGGTCCCAGCTGCTGTTGCCTGAGCCCACATCTTCCCCACTATTAAGGCCCTGACAAGCCACGCTCAGGGCATACACTCAGGGCCATTTAAAAGCTGTAATGGTGCCATCTTTGTGCCTATCCCTTATCCCTGTCCTTTGAGAGGGAAGGAGAAACGTTGCAAACCACAGTGGTGCCCAACTTGGCTGAGTCCCAGCTGTCTGCTCTTATCAAAACACCCACCAGCATGCGGGTCATGCAAGGACAGAAAAGAGGACTGAGAAGCATTCACTCCCAAAAAAATACAGCTGCGGCCTCCCCCAGGCACTAGGGCTGCTGGATTTTGCACAGTGAGACTACCAGTGGTCACGGAGTTTGGTGGATTAAATCAGGGGCTCTTCAGGCTTGGGAGAGCACAACGGTACCAGGCTCAGGCACAAAAAGAAGCCCTGGAGGGAGGCCTTCCAAAACCTTCCCCTCTCAGTTCGATGCTGAAACATCCCTTGACTTTAGTAAGGCTAAGAGCTCCGTCTGCATTGACCTCCTGCTTTCCCAGACACCTGAAAGCTGCCATCTGCAACCATCCTCCAAGTCACTCCTCTGACAATAACACCATGTCTCTCACCTTTCCTGTGGAAGACAGTTAAGAGGAGGCTGGGGAGAGCTCTGAGCAAAAGGCCTGATTTCCTCCCACTTATTGGCATGGATGGGGCTATTTATCTGTTCTCCTGTGTGACAGGGGAGACCTCATTGGATTTTGCCTCCTCCTCCTCTCATGCTCTTTGGCTTTCAGCAGTCCTTGGTTTTGCTGCCCACGGCGCTGCCCCTACCATTGTCAAGTCCTGGAGGACTTTTTTTTGTGTCTGCCTCCCAATGATTTACACATTCCTTTTGCCAGGCCCCCACTCCACCTGATCGAGAGCAACAAGACCGGGCAGCTCAGCATCAGCCAGGAGCAAAGGGGCAGTCTGGGTGCTGCTCCTGCCACTTCATGACTGTCACTGCACTTCTCAGGTGGAAAACCTCCACCCCAGCCCACAATAACTTCACAAATGTTGCAGGGAGCAAGGATCCTGCTGTGGAAACCCCAAGGAACCTCTCTATCAACTTGTCCTGAGGGACCGTGGAAGGAACTAGGCACAGACCCAACTTCCCTGACTGGAGTTGGACCTGAGGTCCGGGTTTGGCCAGAGGCCCCTCAGTACGTCTTTGCTATATGCTCTGCAAAAGTAGCTCCTGTGCACCTCCTGCACCCTCCAGGTGCTGCTGCAGCCAGTCTGAGGGGCTGAGGCTGCTACAAACTCCTTTTCCAAGTTTGCCCCAGCAGCTGATACTAGTCCCCAGCTGGCAAAAGCAAAGGGCAGGGTTAGGAAGCCTGGGAAGGTGACTCTAGCTTGCACCCCTCAGGGCAATGGAAGGAAAGCCAGAAACCTCATTTTCTTCCCTGATAATCTGTTTTCCAAACCTAAGAGTGAAGCTGCCATCCAAAAAGCACCACAATAAAAAGCAGTCCCCTTGAGTTCCCCATTTATCCTTCCTCAGTGACCAGTAGAGCCAGCATTTCCCAGCTCTTTGGCAGCAGCCTATTCTTTGCTCTGTGCAGCCCTTCACCTCAATGCCATGTCCCCCACCACTCACCTTTCCCTACCCCACCCAACAAAAGGTCATCACCACGGCCAAACTGAGCACCGGGAGAGATGTCAGAGCTCCCCCCTCCCCGCCTCTGCAGGGATGGCTCAGGGAAGCACTTTCTTTCATCAAGTAAGTGAGCAGATTTTGGCTGCAAATGATGAAAAGGAGCTTCATTCAAAGATGTCGGCTTTCTGGAGCAGCTCTGCAGATATTAAACATGCCTTAACCCTTGCTGGACCAGTTGATGTCAGCACCCCACGTTGCAGTGGGATATCTTTGTCTCCTCAAAGACATAGAAAAATCCCTGTTCTTTCAGCTGAGACAGCTTCTCATAAAGGTAAGCTGACTGTTCCTTTTTAAATCTCTGCTACATGTATCACTTTGGCTGCTCTCCCTCAGTGTCAACCCCAGACTTTCATGCTGTCCCCCAAGGTGGTGTGGTGACGGGCATCACAGGAGCACACTGCAAGTGACAGGACAGAAACTGCTCAGGGGGAGGCCGGGAGCAGGAGAGAGGGTTTGCAGGAGACACAGGGGCACACAGTGCTGGCTGGGCAGGGAGTGAGTGAGGCAGGAGTGGTGCCTGTGCAGAGCACCAAGAGATGGGTGACTTTGGGGATGAAACACTCCGATGTGTGTGGGAGGGAGCACAAACCAGGTCTCAGCGCTATCAGCCACGTGCAGACCCCAACCACAGAAGATCCCCCCAGGGCAGTTGTCAGCTCAGGGCAAGGAGCTGCCAAAGGCTGGAGACCTGGACACGACCCTGCTCCCATGCATTGCATTCCCGACAAGCACCCACTGCCTGCCCTGCAACATGCCACCTACCTCCTTCCACAGGCACGGGGTGATGCGATGAGGCTGCTCCCTCCAGCATCTGCCAGGGCCCAGCCAGGATGAATCAGGCTCCTTTCCGAGCCAGGCAGTGGCAGTGACCCCACTCTGAGACAGCAGAGTGACAGTGAGAGGTGACAGGCGAGGGACGGGCAGGAGGGAGAGAGGGATGGCGGGAGCAGCCGCGGCTGGCGGGAGCGAGCAGGAATGACAGGCAGCCAACAGCATGGCCTCATTTCCCACCGGGGCTCCCTGGGGCTTCCCTATTGCCCCCCCGGCGGTGTCAGCTCCCCTCCAGCCTCCTCAGGGCACCTCACTGCCGGCCTATCCCCCAAAGCAGGCACCGTCTGCAACCAATTACATCCTCGCGCAGGGCGGGGAGGGGAGTGCGTGTGTGTATGTGTGTGTGTATGTGTATGTGTGTGTGTGAGAGAGAGATTTTAGCAGCGGTTGTTATGGCAACGGACCTTCCGAGCTCGCCCGCACATGGTACCCGTGTGAGAGCCACGGGAGAGGCAGCCGAGGGGTGCCCTCCCTCCTCCTGCATCATCCCGCTGCAGCGCCGGGGGACCTGCTCTCTGCTGGGCTGAGAAGGAAGAGTGAGGCTCGAGGGGAGGAGAAATGCTGGAGGAACTGTGTGTGAGCTCTGGCTGATGGAGATTTATGGGATTTTAAGGCTCCACAGATTTACTAGTGCTCCTATCCCAGGCTCAGGAGGCTGGTGGCTTGTCAGCAGCAGGATGGAGGCAGAGAGAGGGAGAGGTGTAAGGAGAGGGAGGTTTCTACTCCCTTTAGGGGGTTTTATGGAAAAAGTCAACACTGTGATCAGAAGTATCTTGCAGCAGAAAACAGGAAAAACATTACTATCTGAAGTAATATTCTTTTTCTTTGAGTGGAAGACCACATTTCCTGCATCCATACCTGGCCCTGGCATCGCTGCTGCTGATGGAAGCGGTTTTCTTCAGTGGCACAGAAATAGGAGCAATCAAACCAGTTTGGGGTTTTGGCTGTTTTGGGGGATTTTGTACACATAAATTTTCATCATGACCCAGAAGTTGTTTAACCAAAAATGTCTTAGCAAAATCATCCAACAACTGTCTCCACTCCCAGGGCTGGGAGCCATGGGAGCCAGCTGGCATTGTCCTGTGATTTCCTCTTCATCCTCCTTTTGTCCTCCCAAGCCTCACTTCTGCTCGATGTAACTTCATCATAGCCTAGAAGTCGTGATTATAGGCTTGCAATCCCCCTTTACCTAGCAGGATATCTTCATCAACATCTTCAACATCTTCGTATTCAACATATCAACATATCAATATATCAACATATTCAACATCTTAATCAACAACCTGGATAAGGGGACAGAGTGTACCCTCAGCAAGCTGGCTGATGACACCAAACTGGGAGGACTGGCTGATTCCCTAGAAGGCTGTGCTGCCATTCAACGGGATCTCGACCAGCTTGAGAGTTGGGCAGAGAGGAACCTCATGAGGTTCAACAAGTGCAGAGTCCTGCATCAAGGGAGGAACAACCCCATGCACCAGTACAGGCTGGGGGTCAAACTGCTGAGGAGCAGCTCTGCAGAGAGAGACCTGGGAGTCCTGGCTGATAATAAGCTAAATATGAGCCAGCAATGTGCCCTGTGGCCAAGAAGGCCAATGGCAGCCTGAGATGCATCAAGAAGAGTGTGGCCAGCAGGTCGAGGGAGGTTCTTCTCCCCCTCTACTCTGCCCTGGTGAGGCCTCGTCTGGATCCTGTGTCCAGTTCTGGGCTCCTCAGCTCAAGAGGGATGGGGAAGTGCTGGAGAGAGTCCAGCACAGGGCCACCAAGATGACCAGGGGACTGGAACATCTTTCATATGAGGAAAGGCTGCGGGAACTGGGGCTGTTTAGTCTGGAGGAGACTGAGGGGAGATCTTATTAACATTTATAAATATCTAAAGGGTGGGTGTCAGGGGGCTGGGACATCCCTTTTTTCTATAGTAGCTAGTAACAGGACAAGGGGTAATGGGATGAAGCTGGAACACAAAAAGTTCCACTTAAAGATAAGAAAAAACTATTTCACTGTTGAGGTGAGGGAGCCCTGGCACAGGCTGCCCAGAGGGGTTGTGAAATCTCCTTCCTTGGAGGTCTTCAAGACCCGCCTGGACATGTTCCTGTGTGACCTGATCTAGGTGAACCTGCTTCTGCAGGGAGGTTGGACTAGATGATCTCTAAAGGTCCCTTCCAACCCCTACCTGCACAGAGGATCAGATTCATTAGGATTAGCAAGCTGCTCCTTGGCTTATCCCACCAAAGTGGGCACTCCAGATGATTGCCATCTGCTTCCAGAGAGGAGCCTGCAATTTCACCTCCATTTTAACCTCACAGAAGTTCAGTCATGACACCCACCTTGACCATCAGTGCAGTATCTGCATCACTAATCCCACTGCAGAGTGAGGAAACCCAAAAGCCAAATGTCGTGGTTTAGCCAGGAGCAGCTTTTGGCTTGGTAACAGGGGGAGCGGGTTGCAGTGAAGACCCTCCCCCGGCTCCTAGGTTCAGACCCACCTCCGGCCCGGCTGGGCTAATCTGGCGCCTCTGCCATCACTATTTAGGGGACGGGAATTTGAAATGCGAGTCGGGAGGTGGAGAGTGATACAAGATGGAGGTCACCACGCGGACCCTTCAGCCAGAGAAGGAGGAAGGAACGAGAAGCAGTAGACCGGAGACCCCTCTGCAGGCCGTGGTGAGAATACAAGCTGTGCCCCTGAAACCTATGGAGATTCGTGGCAAGAGTGAGAGCCACCAACAGCTCCGTGTGGGTGAGCCCGGACGGGCGGGGGACTGTGCGGGGAGATGGCCATGGCCCAGGCCGTGCTGGAGAGCCTGTGTGCCGCAGAGCAGCCCGTGCAGATCTGCCATGCTTGTGAGTTACCCCACGGACTTGCAGGGAGGACTGGTGTGGAGTTCACCCGTCCTGAGGAGGGATAAACGGCAGAAGCTCTCGGAAAACCGACTAACTGAAACCCCCCCTGCCTGCCCCCCCGAACCGTTCAGAGGGGGGCAAGGTAAAAACACCGGGATCAGGGCTCTGAACCCGGGAAGAGGGGAGGGGTGGCAAGAAGGTGTTCTTAAAAAGGCTGGTTGGACTCTCCATTGATGTATTACTCTGGGTTGTTTCATTTTGGTTATGTTTTGGTTGATTTTGCATTAAATTATTTTCTGTTTTCTTCCCCAAAACCGAGTAGCCTGGTCTGTTTTGTCCTGAACCTTAAGCGGCAATTAAGCCCTCCCTGCCCTCGAGCAATCCTCAGCCTCTTCGGTACTCGAGGCTAATCGTGGCCTTTGTTCCCTGATGGGCCTAAACCACGACACCAAACATTTGGAAATGAAATGTAACGTTGAAAGGATAATGTTTATTGTGTTCCCAGAGCAAACCCTGAGGGCAGGCAAAGATGCAGTACATTTGGGAGGGCAGAAGGAAAGTTACTTTCCAAATATGCAAAAAAAAAAAACCAGAGAGGAAGATGAGTGGTGACTGGCACAAGGCACCAAGTCAGTGCCAGGGCCACAGGCCATGCTGGTAGGGCCTGCTGGGCCAAGCCTCATGGAGGGCAAGGTGCCGACACCACAGCAGCTGTTTGCTGCCTCCTGTGACAAGACTCTCAGGTGCTATGACATCTTTTTGTTTCTGACAAGAGCTGTGGCACTGAAACAGCTCCAGACATTGACGTGCCACATACAGCTCAAATCACATGGAAATGCTTCAGCTACAGTTCAGCTTTCACTATGAATAAGACTACCAGGAGCCACTCAGCATCTTCCAGGCATAAGCAAGTGCGTATCATCCTGCCTGGTGCCTTGAAGGCTTCCTGTCCCTTCCACCTGGTTTGGAGGAAGCTCCTGAGTGGCTGTGCACATATGAGCCTCACACAGCCATTCACCCCAGGATATCTGCCCACCACCAGGCCTCTGACTCCCACCATGTCTCTGCGCAGCCACAAATTCACCTGCATAATGAAGGTGAGCAGGGGGTCAGTTTGATGTGAGAGGGCCACCCAGTCACAGTAGAAATCAGGGAACCCTTCTTAGACAAAAGCCCTGGCTGGAGAAAGAGGAGATGGTTGGGCAACCTCAGGCACATGCTTCCCGCTTGTAGCATGTCCATAAATCCCAGCATGAACAACATACTGATCTTGGCTTTATCCCAGGCCTGATTAGGTGTTATTCCAGCTTTTCCTAACAAGTTTCCTCACTGTTCTTCACAGAAATACTTCTCTGCTCAGATTCCGGAGGTGAGAGGGTTCTGCAGGATGCAGAAATATCCTGTTTTCGACTGGAACAGAGTTAATTTTCTTCCTAGTAGCTGGTACAGGGCTGTGTTTTGGGTTTATGCTGAAAATAGTGTTGATAACACAGGGATGTTTTGGTTATTGCCCAGCACTACTTGTACAGCATCAAGGCCTTTTCTGCTTCTCATTTTATAGTTAAATTAATAGTAAATAGTTAACAGTTATATAGTGAGTTAAACTAGAGAGCAGAATGGAAAAAGCCTATTCATTTTGGGTCTAATGATAGCTGGAGAGAGCCTTTGCCAAAGGAAGCTGAAGTTGCCAGCAACATATGTGGAAATGTCATTAGTTTCCCTAATAATTTGCACTTGCTGCAAATGATATAAATTTTGGCTGTTACTGAGAACAAGCACAATCAAATACACATGAGTTCATATTCTGCACACTTCTTGGGCAGGTCTGTGGGAGGTCAGCCTGGAGACAGCAACGCATGGCCATGCAACACCTCACAAAACTCCTGCTGACCAGGGTTGGAATGAAGTCACCGCTGCCAAGAGGTCTGGGAGCAGGTCCTGAGACAATCTGGCCCATGCTGGGATCGGCATTGCTACCAAGACCATCCCCAAAGCCTGTCTCCATCACTCCTCTGGCTTCCCAGGGAGAACCAAGATTGAAATCAAAGAGCCAATAACCCTGAGGTTCAGCCACCGACCTCTGGATGAAGCACACAGCAAATTGGCCAACGGTATCTGAGGGCAATGTGTGTTGTACAAATATTTTGTCGTAGCTGGTGGTGTTCTGCTGCAGGAGTGACTGCACCATTCCAAGAAAGCAGCGGTGATGCCCAGGCCAAATCTTGCTGACACTGATTGCCTTCATTGGCAGCACCACAGCATCTTTACGGGGGCTACATTACACTTCTACTCATTTTCTTGAATGGTTTGTGCTACCAGAGCAATGTATGTCAGCCCACAGAGTCAATTTGGAAGTTCTCCCCTCTGTATCACACCCTGCTCTTAGCCATTCTGCGTATGCTGGGAGACAGTGGACTGATCACACAACTACAGAATGGCAAGGGTTGGAAGGGACCTCTAGAGATCATCCAGCTCGATCTCCTGCTAAAGCAGCTTTCCCTCAATCAGGTCACACAGGGACACATCTAGGTGGGTTTGGAAACCTCCAGAGCAGGAGACTCCACACCCTCCCTGGGCAGCCTGTACCAGTGCTCACACTACCTGCTTCAGCTCTCTTGCACCACTCAGAAGCAGAGATCAACTCATTATTCCCACTTTGCAAACTGGAAATGGGGCAGAGAGAGGTGAAACAGCCTGACATAGTCACACAGTGATATGTAAAACACACCCCAGCCTCCAACACCAGCCGTGCATCATCCCTCTCCCCCTTTCTCCTTGTTGAGCTACAGATCTAGACAAAAGCTGCAGGCATATCTCCAGCTTGAGTCTCCACCTCCTTATGCCATCCTTTACCATGAAAACAGTTTCTAAATGCTACTCTTTGACATTAGATCTGTTTGACACCTTTTGGACTGCGGGTAAATAGCCAACAACACTGCAGGACAATGACTCCTGTTTTGTCCCCATGTTCCCTACATAGCTGAGCTTGCTCTTCAGGCTTTGCATCCCTTCACGGAGCATCCCTGCCTGTGTTTCAAAGAGGAAGGAAAGCAAAGTGAATCTGCCTGGCACAGCTTGCCATGCCAGCTGTCAGGCAACAGCTTGGCATCCCAGGAGGAAATTGGCTGTGCTAAAGCCTGGACTTTCAGGCAGGGACCATCAGCACCACTGCTGTCTCCCTTCGAGTCACCTCAGGGGGGCTGTGCACCCGAGGGTCTTTTGTTAGTATGAGGCTAAGGGGGAGGCATCTCCCCAACAACAGGATGCAGTGATGGTGGGGCATGCGGAGGAGGATGCGGAGTGAATCTCTGTGTCCCCATGGGAAGGTGGGGATCGACCCTGTGGAGGGAAGTCTGCCAAGGGACAGCCAAGAAACCTGCTGAGGACAAGGAAAATGAACTGTGGGGTCGGTGGTAGCTCATTTGGACACAGTGAGCCTCAACAGGCACCAGCGCCATGAGAACCCTCGGGTAAACATGTTCCTGATCAACACTGAAGCCATCCACATCCACCTTCAGGGCTGCAGAGCAGGCAGTGAGAAGTAGCAGGGGAACGAATGAAAGAGGAAAAACACTTTTTCAGTAGGTGCTGCAACTTTTAGCCTACTTGTATACCCTCAGCAGCCCAGGAGCAGCCTTGTCCAAATTGCTTTCTATGCCCCGCACCAACCCGAGAGCTGGCTCTTGTTATTTATCACACCAGCCTGCCTTCCATCTTTAGGACACATCTGCCCTGGATTCACCCTCCCTTCCCCCAGCCACACTCATAAACAACCAGAAATATCCTGTAATCTCTTCTGCTTCACCTGTAATTCGTCTCATGCTGGCAACGAGCGGAACCGTCTGCCTTTGTCAAGATCAAAAAAGCCACAGCAGCCATGTGATGTCAGCTTACATTAAACCCCCTCCACTCCCCTCTGTCTCCCCTCTCCATCTTGCTGCAGAGTGGGAGACAAATCTTTGTCCTCCTGCAGCTTTCATCCTTCCACTGGTACTTCATCTTCCCCGTAGTACATCTCTTGCCATTTGGAGGTGCCCTGGGGGCAGTGAGAGCCAGCCCAAGCAGGCAGCTGAGGAGGTCCCGGACCACCCCTCCACACTGAGCTTGAGCTGAACCTGGCAAGAGCGGGAAATGCAGCAAGGTTGTTCACAGGCCACTGAAGGACATATGACCTCTGAGGGCTTTACATCATTGTACATCATCCCCCTGCTCTGACCTTGGAGCCAGAAAAGCTCAGCCTATTTCTGCAGTGCTTCTGCATGAGCTCCTTCCTGCCTGAGCTCTGCCAGGTGAGTGCTGGGCTGGGCAGAGCCCGACCAGCCAGAGGGACAAGGTGCCCAGGAAGGGGTAGGATAGAGGTCAGGGCTGCTGGAGCTGCTGCAAAACCTCACACAGAACAACCTGGCGTGCCAAGCCAGGTGCTGCTGCCGTGTGCTGTTAGGGAACTTCCCTTCCCTAGCTTCCAGCAGTCTTCCAAGCGTGAAAGTGTATTAGCTTTGTCAACATGCCTTTGTTCACATTATACGCCATAATACGAGGAGGATGCACTCCTTCACGTTATACACCACGACGTGAGGAGATGGTGGAATTTTACTGAGGCTGTTGGTACTGTTCAGCTCTTCACAAGGTCCAAGGGGACAGCCCAGCTCTGGAAGCAAGGACTGTGCTTCTCAAAAGCTTAGGACTGTCCGTGACACCCCTGGACAGCCAAGGTGAGGCCAACATCCTACCCCACTCACACGTCCTAGAAACTCTCCAGCACTGTCCGGTGCCGCCTGCAAGTGCGATCGGCACGAGCGGCCCCGGGGCCGCCTGGATGCCGCAGCAGCGCCTCTGCTCCGCCAAGCCTTGCTGCGATTAGCACTCAGTGACTCGGTTATTAGTGACGCCCGGAAGGTACCGGGGCCGCCCCGCAGAGCCCCTCACGCCGCGCCCGCCGGCCCCGGGACGCGAGCTGCGCGTGCCCACCAGCCCCGGCGCGCTCCCGCTGCCCGCTTGGCTCCTCCCTCCACGGCGGGCGCAGCGCGCACGCGCGCACCGTGCCGCGCCCCCCCCAGGCCCCGCCCACTCCCTCATTCCCCGCCCGTCCAATCGGGTCCAAGACCACGCCCACTCCAGCGCTCCCCTCCAGGCCCCGCCCACTCCCTCATTCCCCGCCCGTCCAATCGGGTCCAAGACCACGCCCACTCCAGCGCTCCCCTCCAGGCCCCGCCCAGCGCCGGGGCCCCGCCCAGCGTCGCGCTACGTCGGCGCGCACGCGGCGGTTTGAATTCGGGCGGGCGGCCGCAGTGCCGCCGCCGCTTCTGGCGGGGATGGCGGTGCTCTGGCCCTTCGATAAGCTTCCGCAGCTCAACTCCGCCGTCCTTCTGGTAGGTCCGGCCGCATCGCACCGCACGTTGTCCCCGCCGCTCCTTCCTTGTCAAGCTTCCCCCTCCCGGGGCTCGGCTCGGCGGAGCGCGGCTCCCGCTTGTCCCGCGCCGGGCCGGGCCGGCCTGTGCAGCCCCCGCCCGCGGCCTCCCGGGGCTGCCTCTGACCGCGCTTTTCTTCCCGCAGTTGGTGGGCTCGGACGAAGCGCTGCAGCAGCAGCTGGCAGAGGCGATCCTCCGGGAGAAGAAGGATTGCAAGATTAGTATGTGAGTTGGGGAGAAGAGGTGCCGGGATTGGGGGGGTTGGGGAAGCTCTCTGCCGCCTTGTCCGGGAAACGGAGCCGAGGCTGCGGCGACGTGACGGCGAGTTGCTGGTTTTTCTGGCTTCTCCTGGCAGCTCCTTCCCGGGCGGCCGTAGCTGGGACTGCAGGGAGCTCCTCGCCGAGGCTGAGCCCGCCGCTCTGGCGGGGCTGCACAGATGGGGCTGCCGGCTGCAGATGGCGAGCGGCTCTGTCTCCGGGGCAAGCGGTTTGCGCATGATTAGAAAGGGGGGTGGAAGTAATGCTCACAGTCATGCTGTTCACTACCCGCATACCGCTGCCCTTTGGTTGTGGCACGGCTGTTTGCTAAATTGCGAGAGTAGGGGAGGAACACTTGTTTGTTTTCTTACCTGAGAGGACTGGCATATACGGGAGTTCAACATCCTGGGGCCTAATGGGACAAGGACAATGCTTGCAACTACATGAAGCCAAACAAGTTTTCCTGAAAGATGTCGGTTGGTTTTGGTGCCCTTCAAAGCCATTTTCTGGTTTGCAAGCATGCCCGTGCTTTTCCTCCTCAAGCTATGAGGATGCATTTGAAATTTTAACGTTAGCTTGGTGATAAGCCCTGTCTTAAAAGCTTGATTAACTAACTTTTTAATGATATAATGTCCTTGACAGCTCTCCTGCCAAGAGAGAGTAACTAACTTTTTAATGATATAATGTCCTTGACAGCTCTCCTGCCAAATGAGTTTAGTCAGCTCTTCAGAAGGTGTTTGTGTTATTTCACTGCTGTAATTCAAGGCTATGCAGCAAAGGCAAACACAAGCTAAAACTCTACTAGCCCATTAGAGCAACTGTACTGCTCTGATTGTGCCATCTTGGAAGTTTGTGCTAAGCAATAGTAAGTTAATTACATGATTTTTCTGTGCAGCCTCCGCTGACCTGTGGAGTGGTGTAAGTACATGCCTACTGTTACTACTGCTGGGTAACTACCCAAAGGCATGGAAACATATGCACATAGTACAGAGCAAAATAAATCCCTGTGCTAGTATACCGGGGAAGCAGAAATCTATGAGGAAGCAGAAGTTTGTGGTGGTTTGTTTTCCTTTTTTTTTTTCCCCCTCACTGAGTTGCTTTGGGATTGTACACATTATAAGGAAATATGGTATCAAGTTTGACAAGTCTACTGACCAGTTACAGCTGTTAGGAGAAGAATTGCAGGGACTGGGCTTTTGTGTATCTTAGCATGAGGGGGGGAAAAAAAAAAGCCTTCTGCAGTGCCTGTCTGGAGGCTGCTGACATCATATAGTGATGCTGGTTTTGATATACCAGAATTCAAAATCCTGGAGGTTCTTTTGGTTTAGTCCCTCACAAAGAGAACAAGATCTGATACTTGCATCTCACCACAGCTTCTCCCTACATTTCCCCTTAAATTTATAAGCTTGTTTGTGTTTCATTGTGTCTTTCAAGCATGTTTTGCTCATATCTTTTGCTAATTTCAGAATGTTTTTGTTAAATCATGCCTTCCTTATTAATAGAAAGCAAACCACCTTTGTTTAGAAACAGGCAGACAAAACTACAAACCATATAAGACTAATGGAAGGGAACGTGTACTGTGGGGTCTGTTGCTGCTGGGAAAGACTGTTAAGTCCTTAAGATTTAAGAGCTGGAAGGAATATTCCCTAAGGTGGCCAAGATCTGGGTTCCTCTCTTGGCTTCCAGAGAGGAAGTGGATTGTGAGAGAGACTGAAGTTCTGGGATTTTCATTTGTTCAGCTCATCTTTGAGGTGATCTTCCAAAACCATGCTGCTGATCATCTTATTTTCTGTGGAAAGCTTATATATGCACTAAAGCCTTTTTTTTTGTGTGTGTGTGTGTGATGGTGGCTTGGCTTGTTTTGTTTTGTAGTGGGAAGAGACAGAAAATCCCCACCTTGTAATTTTTCTTCCAACAGCTGTTTCGGCAGTGATGGTATTGTGTAGGACACCTAAACTAACCCAGTAACTCCTGACACGGTGAAAAGGATGAAAGAGGGAGAAGGGTAGCTAATGGTATAATAGAAGCTCTTTCTGAATTATAACTTCATCTATAAAGCTCTGCTAGTGATAAATTTCTCATCTGAGGTTTTGTGAATACGACATACCTTGCTGTAACGTGCCTGAGAAGGTAGCTTCTCCTGTGAGAGCATGTGAACTGTGGAATGTGACAGGAAAGCATGGATGCATTTGACTGAAACTTGGCAGCAAAATATTCCAGTAAAGCATTGGAGTTCCCTATGTTAGAAAGCAATCTTCCAATTAAATGGAATGACTCCTGTACAGGTCTGTGCAGAGAAAACGTTTCTGTGAGTCTTGTTATGCTCTAATAAGCTTCTCATCATAAATGACCTCATCTAGCAAGTATTCATGTGGCTGTCAGCAATCATGAGTAGGCTTAAGACAGGAGACTACCATCTAAATAATCCCATTGTCTTTCCAGTGCCTAAGTAGTAATTAGCAGACTTCTTGGTAACTTGCCATGTGGAGAACTGAAGTGGTTATGGGGTTGTGATTAAGTGGATACTGCCTTGTCAAGCTATTTGGTTAAACTGGCAAATTTCTTCTTTCAGTCACCTTGCTACGTCCCTCCCCTTACCTTCAGAGGGGGATCACTTTCGGCCCAGGATAGATCTGATTGTGTTTATGATTGACATCAAGAGCAAATACAGGTAAAAGAAGGCGGGGGGGGGGGAGGGAAATGTGAGAGGGGAAACTGATTCTTTCTTGGATTGATGACTAAATCTAATTTTAAAAAAAAATGGTATTACTGTGTCAGAGTTGCTGAATCGTGGATTTCAAACCCAAGACTGACTGTGGTGGAACAGCTCAGTAACATATTCAGTGATGCTTTATGGCCTCCAGCAATGGATTTGCACTGACCCGCTCTGTCTGACAACATGCCCGTTGTGCACTAGGTTGTCATAGCAGAGAAGGCAGGATTTATTCCAGGGTCCAGATATGGGATGATACGAACCGAGCTTTGGAAAGACGCTGTCTGTGAAATTAGATGGAAACGATGGTGGTGCTGTGAAGTTCTGTAATGTGCAGAGGGCTGATGTGTGCTGGGCAGTGCTGCATAATGACCAGTTGCTGAGTCTGTGTCCCCAGTTCACTGATACTGCCAGTCAAGTGGGATCAGCAATACAGATATCTCTAGGCAAAAGAGAAAGGTCTGTAGGGATTGAACCCTTTTCTCTCATCTTGTGCTCGTCTTTGTAGAAGTCATATTTGTGTCCCCAGGCCAGAAGTAAAGACTTACTAAGGCACAAAAGTCAGCATTTTATTATTTACTTAACTTGTGACTGACGATCCTGGGCTCTCATTTAGCAAAAATGACAGGCCCAGCTGCATACTTAGAGCGCAGATGGTGCTGCAGAAATGTGTGGGCTAGCTCTTCTGAAAGAGCCCAAGTAGTGCTGGGATGGTTGGATATTTAATGAGTTTGGATACTTAGTGTCTGCAAATCATGGAGGACACTGTCATTCAGACTAGCTGTTGAGCCTTGGGTAGAAAGGATATGTGTTAGATTATTAAACAGCTCTGGGTATTACAGAGGTCTCTGATGCCATGCTTTTAACATAGAGCATATCTCTGCTGGCTCACAGATCAGCAGATGTTAACATCATTGGTTTTGTAATCGTGCTCTGAAAGTTATTCTCTTTGTCCTTATGCTGCACTGGTTTTACTTCCCTGTCCAACTGGATTGTCTGTGCTTTTCTGACAGCTTGAAGAACATTGAAGCTTCCCTAGCTTATGTGGATGCCAACTTCTTCCTGGGGAAAGTGTGCTTTCTTGTCACTGGGGGTATGTATGGCGTCTGCCCTCCTCCTCTCATCAGCACAAGTCACTGTTCCTTTCCTTAAAACAGAGCAGTGACTTAACTGGAAACAAACCAAAGGAGAGCTTTGTCAGAAGCTTTGTTTAAATTGTATCTGAACCCCATCTGCCTTTTTTTTATTGTTTTCTTAGAAAAAACCTACTTCTCTCATGCTCACTTTGCACTCTCCTTTTGTCCATCAGACCTCTTTTATCTGTTCCTAGTCCCTGAATATGATTGGTGTTATTGATTTTCATTGTTTTCCCTGCAGCACTGCAGAAGTCTGTTCTATCTGATCTTGCAGATCTGTCTTAATGGTAATCCTAATGAGCAGTGAGGAGCTTATGATACTGTGGTAATAAAATTAATCTAAATGGATGAGTGACTAACCTATTAAGTATAGTTTTAATACAAGACTGATGTCCCTGCTGTGTACTGTCTGTCCCTCTTGTGCCTCTAATCTCCCACTCTCTTTTCTTCCCCTCTCCTTTCTCCTCCCTTGAGCTGAGAGTGCTTTCCTGCACACCCTCCCTACTTCACCTCTGAGAGGCTGGACTGTTCTACTCTGTATTGGAACAGAGGTGCTGTGGCCTGGAATTTGGGGTCAGGAGGCCTAATTCTGGAGTGAGAAGGAGTCTTAGCGTTGTCTTGTACTATGGCTCTCCTGATGGAGTGAATTCCTCACAGACATGACCACCTTGTGATACCACATGAATCAAGAAGGCTTCTGATTAGCAGGTGGAAGATTCTGTCCATGCTGATAGCACACCGATCCCTTGCCCAAGCTGTTGATGTTGCAGTATCCAATAATGTGACAATACCATTCCTGCTGTCAGTATTACGAAAGACTTCTGTGCTAATTGCTTTTCAAGTCTTGTACCATTCTGTTTGTGCTGATCACAGTTGCCTTACCTTCTATGGTGCTCTCAAAATTAGCTCTGGATCATTATGTGGATGTGGAATTTCCTGATACTTGTCTTTTACTGAATGTTGATGATGGGACTTGTAATGTGGGAAAACTTTTTCTGTAGTTGGCAGGGTGAATTACTGCAGTGTAGAGATGAATGCCATCTGGAAACTGGGAGAAGTCTACTGCAGTCCTGTGCTATTCTGTGAGCTGGAGGTGAGATGCTGAAGGGACCTGTGTATTCCCCTGCTCTTTGATCCTTAGGAACACCATTATGTTAGCAATAAAGATGGATACATACCCTACTGTCTTGTATAAGTGTCAGAGACCAGACCCATTCCTGTAGAAAAATAGAGGTACAGGAGTCTGACTGTCCTTGAAACGAGTCTGCCACATTACCTGCTCCTTCCTTCATTACTGCAAAGCCTCAGGAAGCCAAGTGTAAGTTACCAGAGACTTCTCTAATATGGAAGGCCTTGGTACTCTTGTTCCTTGAGGCATTTTCCCCTTCCTGGGAGCCCCTGAGCTGTTCTTTTTCTGTGCGACTCTTGCCCATGTAATGCTTCCTGTTAGCCAGGCTTTGTTGCTTCACAGGCTGTTTTGCCATCTGATATGCCCCTCTTTCCATTTAGCTGCTTGGTCTGAAAAGCTGGAAAGAGAGTTTGGCATTCGGTGCTAGCACACTTTTCTGTGTACTCATCATTCCACACTCAGAGGCTGCTCCCCTACCAGCAGGTAGTATCTGCCTTTGGCAAGCCTTTCAGGGTTTTCAGCTGACAAAGCTCTACCATCCCTTAAATTAGGGGAGTAAATGGACCTCTCTGGGATTTTTCTGTAGCTAACTGCTCTGAACAGTTCTGCTCTGATTCTTTCTCTAGTACTGCTTTTCTTCCTTTCTATTGATTAAATAACTTCTCTGTTTTGTTTCCAGTTGGAAGGGATACAAGTTGCCACCGCTCAGCGACTTCTCCGGATGTTGCAGATCTGTGCTGGTCGTGTACCAGGAGTTTCTGCCTTGTCCTTTGGCTCACTGATAAGGAATTACAGTGATTAATAGCTTCTCATTGTGAGAATTCAGCCACGTTCATCAGTGCTTTCACTTCAGGCATTCAAGCTACTGCAGTTGGAATCACATTGGGAAGCTTTTTTTTCCTGACTTGTGGTGACCACTCATCCGGAGTTGTTCCTAGTTGTTAATCTCTCAAGAAAAGCTTGATCCCTGTTCAGTGGATAACACAAGTGCTGGAGGGAGGGCAGCTTGAACTGGAGATTCTTGTTACATCTGAATCTCATTTCATGCTTGAGTTTGCGTTTCTTCCACGTCCCTGGTGTCCAGGAGCTACATGTTTTCCTGAGATAATATCAGAACAACAGGACACTGTCGCAAACACGGCATGTCATGGTTAAATGTCCTCCAAGAACTAGACAAGGAGGAGCAGGTTCTTGCTTTCTTTCAGTTGAAATGTAGCACCTTGGACTGATGTGAAGCCTAACTGACAGGTTTTGTCTCCCTCCTCAAGAGAAGACTGGATAAAGAGGCTGTCCTGAAGCCTCTAGATAGACTGCAATTGGCAGTTGATAATCCAACTGGGTGAGTGTCTGCCTGGTGAAGGTGTACCTGATACCCAACTGGGGAGAAGACAGTTTATCACTTTAGCTTTCTTTTAAGCCTTTAAAGAAAAAGGTTCCATCAATCAAGCCCAGAAAAACAAGCAACCCCAGTCTACCAAACCCAGGATAACCCTGGCCAACCCATCCTTCAGGGCTGACCAGAGGTGAAACACAGCAGGCTAGACTATGGCAACATGCAGAAATCTCTTGCTGTCTCTTGCAAGTTGAGCGTATGCTGTGTTTAATCTTTCAAGTAACAGTTTCTTATTCACAGTAATCTATGCCTCACTCTTAGTGCAAGTCAGTAGTGTGTTTTCGAGATTCAAGTCAAAGTGTATAAGATTTAATAAATACTTTTGTGCTCTTTGTTTAAGTGTGTGACACAGGCTCTAAACATCTACAAACACTTGCCTTGGTTTGTCTTGGTAGCAAGGCTGGTCCTTTGCTGCAGTTTGAACCCCTGATTAATTGGTGGGCTGCAATCACGGTTTCAGCCACGTGGTGGTGGCAAAAGCTTTCCAAATACATTCACTCCTGTATACGGAGTTGAGCCACCTTCTGGAATAAGAGTGTTTCTTACCTAGAATTGCATGCCAGGTAGAAATGAAGCCTAGAGAGAATGTGTTAAGCCTTCTTCTGGTTTATTTAGTTCCTAATAGTCTGCTTTAATGTTCCTAGGCGCAGCACTCCAGCTGCGTGTGCTGTTTCGCTTAGCTTGTCTCTGACATCTGTCTGAGGAGGAAAAAGCAGAAAGCAGCACTGCAGGCTTAATCAGCTGTGAGTGTTGGCAGTCCTTGCAAAGACAGCTCAGCAAGGCACAAAGCCTGTATCCTTGCTCAGAGGACACACAAATCCTAGCTCCGGTTCTATTATTGCTGGCGGGGGAGGGCTGGGTTGTTTGTCAGCTGGAACAAAAGGAGCTAAACCATTCAGCTGTGTTATGGTGCTCAAAAGGGCCGGACTGGCTAAAACCCAAAGGAGAAAGGCATGTGCAAACTCTCGTGGCTGTGTAAGGAGGATTGGAAGCTTAATGGGCATGCCCTACTTAAAGCTAGTTTTGGCATCCTGAAGGTACAAGCCAGGAGTTTGCTGCCAGAGAGGGACAATCATGCCGAGAAACAAGTTTCTCTGTTGGCTGTGCTGTTTCAGCCTTGCTCTTGCTTTGGGTCCCTCAAAAAAAATGAGACCGGGGTTTAGAACAGACTGGTTTCAATTTGCTCTTGATGTGCAGGTGCAATCCGGGGGAGGGAAGGAAAGGCTGCAGCATGAAATGAGCCACTCTGTCATGTCCTCCACAATTATTGTGAGGTAAGGAGACTCTTCCATCTCTTATTTCTCTCCAGTTGCCTCTAGCAACTGCTGGGCTCGGGTAAAATCCCTTTGGCCTTGAGAGTCATTTCTCTGTGCTTTCTTAACTGGTGAAAACGAAACTTTCTTTGGTTCACCCAGAATGTTTTGTAGCAACTCGCACGTGCTGTGAGTGTCCATTCCTGCACCTTTGAATGTTAAGGTTTTGGGGGTTTTTTTCCCTCTCCACTGCTACGTTTCAGATGAGGTATTTCTTTCCTTCTACTGCTTTCAAAGAAGAAAGATGCTGTTTGTACTTCCTACAGGTGGCCGAATCCCAGCTGGTACAAAAGAAATAAATAAATCTAGTTCCTTAAGAGCAACATCTCTCTTCACCTTGGGGCAAATATTTTTCTTACTCTTAGGAAAAAGTCTTTACTAGAACTGGCAGGGGAAGTGGAGCGTATCTAAGGATATGACACAGTGTCTCGGGTCCATCATGTTTTACAACCAAAAGTAGTTGGGACACATCTAAAGCTACAGCTTCCACTATGTAAATACCTCTAGGAGCTGTCAGATATTAGTTTAGACAGGCCATAACACTGCCCTTACTATAGAAGGCGAGGCAGCTGAGGGTATCTGGATGGAGGAGCCCGGGCTAATGTTTGATAAAGGTCTTGTGAGAGTGGTACTTGGATAGGGATCAGAGACATGGAAGGCCTGAAGCTGAATTAAGGCTAGTGACTCAGGTTCTGCTGTGCTTAAACATCGTGAAAGAGCTTGCCAGGATGACTGAAAGCTAAACTAACAGAAATATTTTGGAGTTACTTGCTTTTTCTCTCTCTTGTTTCCTCACTTCCCTGTTCCTGTGGAGATTTACAAAGAGAAATCCCCTTCTCTGTGGCAAAAGTACTTGTGAGCTCTGCTGGTTTGACTGTTTCAGTTTGTGGATGTCTTTTTGTTTGTCAGCTGCAGCAGCAAAATTAGTGTAAAAGCATTTTTAACTAGTATGGAAGACCTTGCACCAGCTTCAGTCATGCAGTGCTTTTTTTGGTGGGGGGATGGAACTGAAGGAAGCTGTGATAAGGTCTGTGCTGCTACAGCAGGTTGTCCCACAGGATTTTGCCCGTGGTCCAGTCACTTGAAGATTTTGTGTCCTTAGCCTGCTAGCTGAGCTGCTCTAGGAGAGATTTCAGCACAAATCAGCTTGGTTGGCATTACTTGTTGGGATTATAGCTCTCTGCTAGCCCAGGTTTTCCAACTGAAGGGGTTTTTTTGCTAGCTTAGCCTCACCTGCAGTAAAATCAAACCAACTTTTAAGCACAGTAAGACATGATATGCTCAGTCTGTATCAACAGGAGAGAAAGTCTGTGTACCAACAGCCGACTGTACCAACTCCTCAGTTTGTGCCAACAGAAAGTCTGTGTACTGATATAGTGCCTATAGTAAAAGATCTCACTGTCCTGGAACAAAGATCAGAGATAAATGCAGCCCTGGGGATTTCTGTGTCCATACAAACCTTGAAACTGATGCTAGAGGTTGAGATTCAAGGCTACCTCTAATATTTGCTTTGGGGACTGGTTGAAACCGAATGTCACTCTTTGCCAAGACCTTCAGTGGGCCTGGCCAGTTTAGGTCAGCAGTGTTGTTTGGCAGCTCTGGTCAGGCTCGAAGAGCAGCTTGACAGCTCTCATCGTGACCACTGTCCACAGCAGGAGTAGATAAGAAGGGATTACCTGGACTGACCTGCAGAGCTGGGGCAGAGGTACCTGCTCAGCTGGCAAAAGCAAGGGCAATGCTTTCTCCTGTGGGGTTTTCAACTTGTCTTGATTTTGCAGGAGCCCTGGGCTTTGCTCTGGCCAGGTTCCAGCTGCTCTATCTCCATTCAGCTGGCCCAGATCATAGAATCACATAATCTTTAGGGTTGGAAGGGACCTTGAAAGATTGTCTAGTCCAACCCCTCTGCCAGAGCAGGACCTCCTGGAGTAGGTCACACACAAACTCATCCAGGTGGGTTTTGAATGTTTCCAGAGGAGGAGACTCCAACCCATCTGGGCAGCCTGTGCCAGTGCTCCCTCACTCTCACAGTGAAGAAGTTTTTCCTTGTGTTTCTTTGGAACCTCTTATGCTCCAGCTTGTACCTGTTGCCCCTTGCCCTGTCATTGGACATCACTGAGAAGAGCCTGGCTCCATCCTCCTGACACCTGCCCTTTATGTATTTGTAAACGTTAATGAGATCACCCCTCAGTCTCCTCCAAGCTATGAGCCCCAGCTCCCTCAGCCTTTCATCAGAAGGGAGATGTTCCACTGCCTTCATCTTTGTGGCCTTGCACTGAACTCTCTCCAGCAGCTCCCTGTCCTTCCTGAACTGAGGGGCCCAGAACTGGACATAATATTCCAGATGCAGTCTCACAAGGGCAAAGTAGAGGGGGAGGAGAACCTCTCTCAACCTACTGCCCACAGTCCTTCTAATACACCCCAGGATGCCATTGGCCTTCTTGGGCACAAGGGCACAATGTCCACCAAGACCCTCAGGTCCCTTTCCCCTATACTACTCTCTAACAGTTCATTCCCGAGCCTGTACTGGTACACGGGGTTATTCTTTCCCAGATGCAAGACTCTACACTTGCACTTGTTGACTTTCATTAGATTTTTTTTCCCCATCCAACCCTCCAGCCTGTCCAGGTCTCATTGGATGGCAGCACAGCCTTCTGGTATGTCAGTCATTCCCCCCCTGTTTTGTATCATCCTCAGACACCTCTACCATTCTCCACAACTTACTGAAGAGAGTGATTTAGCAATGACTTCCACCAGCTCCCTCAGCACCCGCAGGTGCATCCCATTGGGGCCCATGGATTTATGTACATCCACACTGCTCAACTGGTCCTTAACCCAGCCCTCATCAGCCAAACACAACTCCTCCTTTAACCTGACTTCCTCTGGAGTCTGGGGCTCCTGAGGACAGTCTCCAGCAGTATAGACAGAGGCAAAGAAGGCATTCAGTAACTCTGCCCTCTCTGTATCCTCTGTCACCAGGGCACCTGCCTCATTCAACAGTGGACCTACATTGCCTCTAGTGTTAGTTTTATCCCCTGACAGTCTCCTCTGCACACTGAGTGTTCTCCACTTTCCACCCTAAACTGGTGTGCAGTGTTGCTGTGGGCTGCTGAACAACTGCCACTTCCCATTCAGTGACCAGCTGTCCTCCACTGGTGGGGAAAAGTGATTTATATGCAAGAGAAAGCGGTAGCTGGCACAGCCCAGAGCTGGGAGCCAGGAACGCGGGGCTCATTTCGCCTCTGTGACTGATGTCTTGCATGACCCTGGCTACGTGTGTTAAAATTCACTGTGCCTCGCTTGCTGCGCTGCTAAAACAGGAGCTGCCTCCACCAGAGGGGTGCCATGAGGGCAAGCTGACGTGGCTTTGGGGTCACAAATCTGGGTCTGGGTGGAAACATTCAAAAGAAACCGAGATGGGCCCGTGTTTTGTGCTGCAGCTGAGGAGGCTGCCTGAAACCGAGCTGTTCTCACAAAGCGTTGCGGCATGGCCGGGTTTTGTTGTGAACTGGAGCAAACCCACCCTCTGAAACACTGAAATTCCCCACGCAGTTCAATTATCCTTGAAGCGGCCAGTGGGAGAAATCAAAGTCTCTGGATCTCTTCCTCACTGTTAAATATTAATACAGCGCAATGGCATCGCCCGGCTCGGCTCTGCGCAGGAAGGGCCGTCTTGGCTGTGAAGAGCCACTCCACGAGAGAGCTTGAGCCCAGGGGACACGGGAGTGATGCAACTCGCTCAGACTCCTTGGCAGCTGAGCAGCATGGGCTCCCAGCCCGTGCTGGGCAACGTTTCCCCTGCCATGGGCTCCTTCTGCGGGAGCTGACACGTGCTGCGATGCTGCCGTCCCTCGTGAGCTTGCTGTGTGGTGGGGTGTTCTGCGAGGAGCCCAGGATGACTCTGTGCCTGTCCCCCCCTCCCGCCCCCGCCACCTCCTTCAGCGAGGGAAGTCAGCAGCGTGTGACAGAGAGCCCGTGTTTGACATCCGTGCAGGCAGCCTCCCAGCCGCCGGCCCAGGTGCAGCTGCGGGCTGGGCGCCAGAGCCTCGGGGCCTCTGTGCCTCATGGGAAGGAGCACCGAGGTGGGGTGAGGACATAAACAGAGAAGCCACCTCCCCTTGGGAAACCTGGCCCTGACACGCAGAGGCTACTCTGTCCTTTAGATCCTGCCACCTTCTCTGCACTACACCAAGCTGTACCCATGCTCTGGAGCAGTTTACACACAGGAGAGTGGCAGAGGCATGCTGGTGAGCACTTGGAAAAACCTAAAAAGCCGTGTTAGTGGTAAATACACTGAGGAGGCTTTCCCTGTTTTGTGGCAGCATGGAGTATTTCCCTTTCCTCTTTTCCTCCAGGAGCTTTCCGGCCCCACCGTGTGACAGTGGGGTGTGGGTTCCGCACCGTGGCTCAGCCTCCTCGCTCGCTCCTGTCCTGCTGCCTGTGCCATTGCAGTGCTCGGGCTGGTGAAACACCTCGGGTGTTTGCTGAGGGTCAGCGGTCCATGAAGCACTACTTCTGTCTGCACTGGTCAGCTCAAAGCTCTCCTGAACCTCTGTGCTGGCCGCTCTCCGAGGTTTGACGGCAGCGTTGGCATCACCCCAGTGTAAACATTCGTTTCCCTCCCCTCCTATGTTTCCTTTCCTTGCTCTTCCAGAGCTGACAGATGTGAGGCTGGGGCTGCGTTTGGCTCAGCTTGGTATGTAGCAACCTGTGGCTTGTGCTGCAGAAGAGCACCTCTCTTCAAAGCAATGTGGCAGCGTCAACTAATTAATTCTCATTCCCCAACGGGACTGGGGGATGGGTGACTCAGTGCCTCTTGTTGTTAGGCCGAGCAGCAGAGGATCAAAGGCACTGGAGCTGGAGAAGCCCTGGGATAGCGCAGTGTCGCACACTGGGCACCTGTAAAGGCTCAGCATTGCACAGTTGTCTCCAGGGCTCCATTTTAGCCATGCAGAGGGCTGAAAGCTCTGCCAGCTCGGAGGCAGGGCAGGAGCTGCTTTCACCTTACTGCACAGGGAGTGCTTTTACTACCTGGTGTTCCCTTTTGACCTTGGCCATGCTATTGCTCCATTGTTAAAGACAGTGAAAGACTGCTTCGGGTGAAAGACAGTGGCAGCAACACTTAGACACTGTGGAAAACAGAGCAGTGGTGGTGGTGGTGAGTGTTCTCCTTGGGCTTTATGACCCTCGTGAGTTGCATGCCAGGCCATGACAGCAAAGCGTGGCAGCCCTCAAGAAGTGCAAACCAACCTCAACACCCATCCTTGGGTTGCGCTGGCATCCGTTGTGCCGCTGCATGAGCTGCTCCTAGAGAAGGGCAGGGGAGCTGCTTTATTGTGTGTGGCCGTTGCATAACACTGACCTAGTTGTAGCACAAGTTTGCGGGCTGGGAAGTGTTTGCCCGGCCTGCGGGGAAGAGAAAACCCCTCCGGGGCGAGGGCTGCCGCGCCGTGTCCTCTCCTCCACGTTATGAAGGAGATGAAACGTGAAGCGTGTGCTGCCTCCAAAACCCGGCTCTTCCCTCTTGCCCAGGTTGCACGTGGAGCATCACCTGCACCGGTCCCCTCTGTATGTGCGTGAGCTGTGGTTTGGCTGAGCTCAGCCACTGCATGGGACTAATACGTCGTGATGGTGTCCTATAAATTATAGAGTCGGTATGTTCACCATCTGCTCTGCGCTGAAAGCTGAATGTGATTGAGACCTTCCTCCCTTTCCCAAAGCTTGATTCTCTTGCCAAGCTTGAGATGTTTGCGGATCTCCTGTAAGTGGTTCTGATTGAATCGGGTAAAGAGGGAATTTTTTAAGCAGGCTACAATATTCCCTGCACCCGAAGTGAGAGCTGAAGCTTAGGCCAGCATCCTGTTACAAGGCTATGAGGAAAAAGCGAGTCTGATTTCATGCTAATTAGGATCTAAAGGGAGTGAATCTTGATTGCAGTGGTCATATCAAAGAATCAAAATAGTAATGCAAAGAGCAAAGGAAACCCCGGAGTGATTCATATGAGAAGGGGAAATAGAGACAGTCATGGAGGAAGAAGGAGTTTGAAGGGGACTGAATTTCTCTGCTGCCCAGAAGTGGAAGGGATTTGAATCAGATTATCCTCATTAGATGTCTCTTTAAAGCACCGTCAAGCCAAATGAATGGTCTGGGGGAGAGCTTGCAGGCACGGTGGCTGTGATTATCACTAGGGATTTACAGTCCTAGTTATCTCGCTTAGAGACAAGATTATTAGGGGGTATAAAGCTGTATCTGCCCCCAGCCTCTGTTGTGCATTATTTAGGTTGGATGATGGGAGATGCCACAATGCTGCACAGTCCCTCGGCAGCCCACCTGCATCCTCTGCTGGTGCAGCCCTCCACGGTGCAGTGCGTGCAGTGGGGAAGAGGAAGGTGAGGCAGGCGTGAGGCAGGGGCCTGTGCTGGCCAGGAGATATTCCCTGGGGATGGAAAGATGGGCTGCCTTCCCAGTGGGCTGTGGCAGAGGCAGGGCCTCCCCTATGAGTCCTCTCACTGAGACGGGAAATGAGGAAATGGATCATGGAGGGGGATTCCATCTGTCTGCCTTGGAGTTGCTGTTCACTCCTCCCAGCATCATCCTTCCTGTGGCAGCCTGTGCCACTGCAACTCATCCTTCTTCCAACCAGAGCTTCAGGAGGCTCAGAAGTCGATGGGTCTGTTACACAGGGAGTGCCTGCCAGCTGTGGGGAGGACCATCTCCTTGAAGGGAATCGATGGACTTCGCTCACAGGTCCCTCAGAAGAGAGAGGAATGTGTGTGTGAGCATGGCATAGTCCTCTTCCACCTCCCCAGCTCTGCATCCTCAGCACCTTGTCATTCTCTCCTCCATCCAAGGCACTAGATGACTGAGGCATCACACTGGGATCTCACCAAGAGTGGAGGAGCACGGGTCACATCTGCCTGTCAGCTCTCTCTTACATCACATCCTTAATGCAGCCTTTGAAATTCTTAACCTTATTCTGCGTTCAACCCTGTGCAAATTAAATCACTCCAGCCTTTTTATACCAAATTCATACCTACAGGTCTGTATAAGTGTGGAGAGACCAGTAATGACATGCTGTTGGCATGGAGGGGCTGTGGGCTGGAGAGGGGAGGCTGCAAGCCAGAGAGGGGGCCCTGCAAGCCAGAGAGGGGACCAGAGGGAGCCGGCCAGCTGCAGGGCCCGCTTTGGCTCAGCAGAAACACACTTCCTCGCTTCTCATCCTGGGCTTGGGCTTTGCTCGTGTCCAAACACGTGCCACTCATTCCTCCTGCAGCACTGCAGTCCTCCTTGATGCTCTGAGGCTGAAACCAGCTTGAGTTTGGTGTCTGACTGGCTGAGCAGCCTACAGTCAAAATCCCTGTAACTCCCTTGACTCAGCCATTCACAGGGCATCTTCTGGTGGTGACGAACAGAAAATTTGGAGCTCTCTGGCAATGAGGGTGAGGGAGACTGGCCTTGCACTTACTGCCACTGCCTATACCCAGGGTCAGGGGAGGCTGCAGGGCAGCCTTCTCGCTAGTGAGGAAAACGAGTCATCACAAAAGGCAACTTGGGGCCATTTCTGGAGCAGTGGATAGAACTGGAAACAACACAGACTCTTGAACACTTACTCCTGCTTAGACTGTTGCAATCTGCAGGAGTTTTGGGGGTTTCTTTGGCGTGTACAGCCCATTTGAGCTGTACTTTGAGTTACTCAGGCATGCTGCTGGTTTTCAGCATCTCTGTTGGGATGGCTCATGCGAGACGATGTTGAGGAGCACGGGTGAGGATCATGGCTGAGGATCAAAGCTGAGGCTGGACTGCATCATGGGGATCAGTGAGGTGTTATTTGTGTACATGGCAGGGAGTCAGCTGCATGGCAGGCAGCAGAGTAAATTGCAACAAACCAGTGCCTCAGATAAACATATTTTTTTTCCGTGATGGAGTAGCTTGCAAGCACTTTCTGAGTGTCTCAGGTTGCCTTCTTGTTGCAATGTATTCACCAACCCATTCCTGTGCGTGAGCCACAGCCACAGCTCTCCTGTGAGCGCTATGCAAAATGCAATCGGGGCTTAGTTTAGTTTTGACTTCCAGGCTGAGCAAGAGCAAAGTGGTTTCCTGTCCCTCTCTGCTGGAGCAAGCTGCAAGGGAGGCGAGGGGCTCAAAGGAAGACAGTCTCTCACCTTCAGCAGGCTTTGGTTTTGGCTCTTTCTGTGCCCCAGGAAGGCAGCAGTGGGGCTCCCCGCCGCGAGTGCTGGGGAGGTTTCAGTGCTCAGCCTGGTGTGCTGTGCCGAGGAGGTTCCTACCCGAGCGTGCATATGCCTGACCTGGCTGAACACACCTGCTCAGAGGTTTGTAGTGTGGCAGCGCATCACCCACAGCCATCAGTTTCTGTTTCAGTGCTGGAGGTGCTGCCCAGCACTGCCAGGGCACGTGAACCTTCCCTATAACAAGCTGCAAGCAGAGCTGGGGAGGCACTTGGCCTTCCCCTCAGTCACCCAAGGGGAACAAGGTGAGCTCCCACCCATACTCGGGGTAGGGATTAGCCCCCATGTCATCTCGGACTCTATGGAGCAGGGAAGGAGGATGGGCAGAAGGAGCTTGAGCCCAGGCAGTGCCAGCCACCTGTCTGTAACCCTGGAGGGACCTTCAAAGAGTGGCTCACTGTAGAAGCCTAATCTGGGTGCTGAGCATCACCCCTGGAGGGATCCAAGTCCCCTTGCAGAGGGAGCCAAGGACACCTGCTCGTTTTCCCTCAACCTCATGGACAAGCATGGCTCCAGGGATGTGTAAACAAAGAGGGGGTAGGATGAGCAAGACTCAGCACTGCCTCATGCCAGACTTCCCGTGTAGGCAGATGAGCAATGCCACGAAAACCCTCGGTAAGAAGCAGAGTGCCTACAGAGTAGTTTAGAGACTAGGGTGACTGTGAATCTCTTGAAGCCTTTAGTTTCCCACATTATTCCCAAAATCTTCCCAGATTTTGTCCCTAAGCCCAGATGTTTTTTAGAAGTGGGACTGGGCCATGCTGGGGCAGTCCGTTGGATCCCAAGGAGGAGGTTTGTGCTGGAGCCCTGAGAAACCAGCTCCTGAGAGCTATAGTGGGCTCTTTCGGGAAGGGATGCTTCCCACCAGCCAGCACAGGACTGTTGGGAAGGGGTGACGGGGGCGAGGTGCCGAACATACTTTGAGGGGTGGTTTCAGCCAAAGCCTTCCACAGTGGCACCGTGGGGATGGGGGTCAGATGTCGGGCTGTGCCACAGTGTCCCTGGGTCATTGGGTGGGATTTGTCAGAGATTCATCCCAGGGTAACTGGGTCTGCTTAATAAACACCTCGTGGCTTCTCTGATCAAGCAGCCTTTGGGTTTCCGGTACGCACGAGCACAAGGTGAACTTTCGGTGGGTATTTTCTGCTGCGGGCGGCTCCGCAAGAGCGTGCGTGAGTCACTTCGCCCTCCCCTGACACCAGAGGAATTGCTCACACGAGTCCTGTCACTCATGTGTGGACAGGCACTCGCAGGGCACCGCTGTCCCTCCATGCTCCCCTGGGCACTGCCCAGGCCGCCATGGGGGTCCCAGCGTGGGGCTGGAGCGAACAGTGCTGGAAGTCGAGCTCTCCAAGTCCACGATCAAGACATCATTTTTAAATACTGTGTTTGATATCTTTGCTGGTTTATTTGTTTAATAAAAGCACTTAGTTAGCCAGAGTCCCAAGCTCCTGGGGCTTTCGTTTCTCTGCAGAAGAGATAAGAAAAGCACATTTCCTTATCCAGTGAGTCATTTTTTCTGCTCTTTAATTATGCATTTGAGCTATTATCAAGTATATTCAGCTCTTAGATGCAAACAGTTCAGACTACTCACTAAGCTTCAACTTTTGCTGCTCCAAAAACAATCAACAGCCATTGTGAAGGGCAAGAGGCAAAGATGGGGGAGATGAAGAGCGGGACGGCTGATACCTGGAGATGACGGGGCAGCCTCGGCCATGCTGGTGAGCAGACCCACGTGCCAGTGCCGCTGGGGAAGTCAGTGGTGATTTTCTCCGTGAGTAAGCATTATCATCTGTGAATTCAAACACTGTTTTCTTGGCCCAAGAGGAAGCAGACAGGTCGGGAAGGGAGCCTGCAAGAGCTAGAGACGGGGATGAAGAGCACTTAGAAAACAGGAGTGACTAGGGTAAGACTGATCGCGGCTATGAGACTCTAACATCCTTCCCTGTAACAGGACTTTCTTCTCAGGACACCACAGCTGCCACCCCTGGGCTCCTCGCCATGCACTTGTGGTTTCGGGTTATCAATCCAGGTACTGAAATGGGAGCTACCAGCTCCTAAGCTCTACTGTAAACCTCCCCCTCTGTGTCAATGTGTGTACCTCGGTTTGGGCTTTCCCTGGTGTGCATATTTGACTGGAGGGGTCACAGAGTTAATCTGTTAAGAGTAGTACAGCAGATGCTGCGACCCACTTCCACCCACCGTATGAAACCAAGCAGGGAGGAGAGAGGGGCAGGAGGACAGGGCCACAGTGGGATCCACAGGAATAAGGGCTGGAGGTTGCTGAGAGATGACTGATGTGGGGAAGCATAGTGGGGGAATTTCGGCGGGGAGAGCCAGAGCGGGATGATGGAGGAGCATCCTCCTTTGGGAAAAAATCAGCAAGTGGAAACAGCCTGGGCTAAGAGGAACAGCAAAGCCTTTGGAGCAGGGAGCTGTTTCAGGAGTAGAAGTCCTGACACAGCACCAGTTGTTCGTGGGGGTCTTCTGTCTCCACACAGTGCTCCAGCCGCACCAACCCACGAGGCAAGGTGTGTTCTGCTCCCTACCTTTACGCTTCTGTGCGCTGCCTTCCAGGGACAGTGAGTACCTTGGGTGCCCTCTGCTTCCCACAGCTCTCAGCTCCTAAGCTCAGGTGTGTCCTAGAGTTCACAGAATCATAGAATGGTAGGGGTTGGAAGGGATCTTTAGAGATCATCTAGTCCAACCCCCTTGCAGAAGCAGGTTCACCTAGATCAGGTTTTCTCCTAACTCCTCAGCCGTCCCTGCTGGGCCTGCAGATGCCCTTGGTGCACCTTCCCACAGGACCTGCAGCCCTCCTGCACCCATGCTCACACCACAGCAAAGGCAAGGAGCTGGGTGAGGTGTGATGTGGAGAACTGTCCTCCCCTAGCAGGTACCTGTGCAGGGCAGAGGCGGAGGGTGCCAAGCTGGCCGTGCTGCTTGGGGCTCCAGAGCTCAGGGCTGCACCGTTGTGAGAGGGAAGTGCTTTGGCGTGTCCCGCTAGCTCAGGGAGTTTTAGTTTGACTAAGATGGAAGGGGGGAATAACTGAGTCAGAGGCGCAGGAATGGTGGCCAGGCTGTCGTGGGGCCTCCTCGGAGGCAGGGTGCTCCCCAGCAGCGGGGCACGTGTGCATGGGCATGGGGGGCGAGGGAGCGAGCGCTGGGCCTGCCGGCTGCAAAGGGAAGTGAAATCACAGCAGGCGTGGAACCGGCGTGCAGCCACCGGTTTTGGTCGGGACTTTCACTCTGCCAGAGCCCCATGGTACCTGGCAGCAAGGGCTTGGACGGTGCCCAGGCCGCTCAGGCACTGTTCCAGTGCAAACCATCCTGTGGGTATGCTGCCAGCATGGAGGGAAGATGTGGACAGGGTGCTAGGAGGGCCTTGCTGTGGGGCAGCTCCTGTCCTGCATGAGGGTACTGAGGCATGAGGTATGGAAGAGCTGTGCTTGGACTGTGACCTGGTGTGAGGAGATGCTGACTATGTCTCATCCAGGGCTCTGGGGAAATGGGGACCGGAGGCTGTGGGCACAGCTTGCCCAGAAGCCATTGGAAAGGGGCAGGCACATCCAGGGACAAAGTCCTCTGGCCTGGCTCAGAGGAGCTCGGTTGCCAGGTGAGCACACCTGGTACTCTGTCACCTTGAGACACAGCGTCCTTTGGCTTTTCTTCTCTCTGAGCACCAGTCCAGAACAGCAAGTGTCAGAGACATCACTGGAAAGAGACTGCAGACTGTAGCTGCTTGAAGGATGGACAGACAGTCCAGCAGTAAAGCCCTGTTAAAGCTCCCCAGGCCAGGGCAGGTCTCCTGCACTGTTTCCTTCAGCTGAGAGCAAGCCAGCAACTGTGTCTGGTCCCTTTCTTTCCTGTGGGGTAAAGAAAAACAGGATGTGGGTTTTGTTTGGTAAGGACAGAGAAGAGCCACTTGAGCACTGAAATCCATCACTTATCCACTTCAGATCTCAAGTATTGGACTTTGACATATGGGCACCAGTGGCAGAAGGTTTCTGCTGTTCCTCATCAGAAACACCCAAGACCATTAAGGGTTTATTTAGTCCCTTTCAAAGGTGTGGCAAACGAGATTTGCTCAATCTGACCTGCTTTGTCCATGCCCTGGGCAGATACTGAGCAGTGTGAAATCTGAATCCTGGGCAAAGAGACACGAGGCCAAGGGACTGAAAGGATCCTTGCCCTGGGTCTAGGTCTGGGATGGAGATTGCAACGTCATTAGTAGGGATGGAGAACACACACCAGTTGGCCTGTCGACACGGCCATTGCTAACAGGCCATGTCCTGGGGTCAGTGGGAACTTTTAAAAGGGAAAACCTTGGCACCCCTAAACTCTTTCATCCTCCAGTCCTTTTCTGCATTTTCCATGCAAGCCAGACCTGTAGCCCTTGGATGAGGTCCTGTACCAACCTGGGCACAGGAAAGCCTCCTGTAGGTACTGCAGGATGCCCAGGTTGGGTTTTTTTGCTGGCTAGTGGGGGAAGGTGTGGGTTGGGGGACATGTCAGATCTGGGGCTGACATACAGGTGGGCTGGGGGAACGTGAAGGCTGAGGACGTGCCACCATTGGGCTGGGTGCTGCGATGATGAGCAGGGGCTGCTGCGTGACTGGGGCACCCTGGGGGCTGCAGGGGTTTGGGGAGTGTGTTTTAGGGGAGAGGGGTAGTGCGAGCACACATTGCACAGGCAGACAGGGGTAGGGCTCGGGCGCTCGCTCTCCTCCTCCCTGGTGAGGATCCGCCCCAGGGCAAGCGCAGCGATCGTGGGCCCCAAGGGACAGGCTGCAGCTTGACAGACTGTATCTCCCTCTGCCACGGCCCCGGGCGCCACGATTTCACAGTCAGGCGGCCCCTGCGCCGCCACGCCATGCGAGAGCCGGGCCCCCGCTCCCACCCCGCCATGTCCTCGGCAGGGAAAGCCGGTGGTGCCTCCTCCTGCCTCTCCCCACACTGCTTCGACCTCCTCACCAGGTCCTGCGTCAAGTGCTCCGACTTGTTCAAGGACAACACAAGTAAGGCAACAAGGGTGACTGGGAACTGAGTTCCCGAGGGATGGTTGGCCCCGGGGTGGGTGGCAGGTGGAGGGGGACCTTTTCCTGTGGATGGCAATGGGGATGAAGCGCTGCCTTCATCTGGAGGAGGAGGAGGAGGAGGAGAGGTCTTCCTCCTGAGAAGAAGCCAGTTCCAGTGAGGGGAAGAGGGGTGACCTGGCCTGGCACAGGGGTCATAGGCTGCCGCAGACGTGTCCATGGGAAGAGCAGAACACCCTCACCTCTCACCACACAGGAGTGGCAGTGGGTGGGATGAGGGTCCTGTCAGTCACAGGAGGGTTCATTGCAGATGCTGGGTGGGTAGCACTGTGGAACAATTCTCCTTCCCCGTCACTGCAGCCCCAAAGCTGGATTGGGGGTGGGTAACACTGCTGCCCTGCTTTCCTCGCCCCAGTTCTCCCCCTCCTGACCCTGCTGGCATCTTGTCCCACAGCAGAGCCCACCCGCACAGAACCCACCTCTGCCCTGGCGCCCACCCTCTCCTCGGGGGACCTGCACAGTCCCCTCCTCATCTTCGGGATCTTGGTGGCAGTGGTGTTCATCCTGACTCTATCTGCTCTCTGTGTCTGGAGGAGGAAGAGGAAGGCAGCAGACGAGGAGGCCGAAGGTAGGAGACCTCTTGCTCTCCCTATCACAGCACCCAGAGGGTCCTGGGGCAGATGGGATCACTTGCTACCAGCTCCCCTGAGGCACGTCCCTGCTGAGGCTGGCTCCTCAACGTCCACATGGGCTCCACGGGCACTCCGGGGCATTTTGGGGCAGCTGAGCCACCCCCTGAGTGACAGTGTCCCATGTCCCTTGGGAACCCATGCCTGCACCTGACTGCCAGCACGATGCTGCTGAACCATCCCTCCTTTTTCCAGGTTTCTCTGTGCCTGTGCTTGTGTAAAGTACCAACTGGCATCATCCCTTCTCCATGGGGGACACACACAGAGCACTAGTGAGGAGCTTCTCCCTCTCTTCTGGCAGGCAGAAGGCCATGGATGGAGCAGGGGCTGCAGGGGCAGCGGTGCACAGTTGGGGACGGCTACAGAGGGACCTTCTCCCCACGGTACTGCCATCCTGTCCTACATCAACTGTTAAGCTTGCCATTCCCACTTGGGATGACCAGGACCATCCAAAGCAAGACCCAAAGGCCCTGGCGATGTCAGGGCCAGCCCCATTGACAGAATGCTGGAGCATCACGTGGGATCATCCCTAAAGACATAAAAAGTAGGGCTTGGAGGTGAGGGATGGGAATGAGTCTTTCCTGGTGGGGTATTTCCAAGGGGATGAGGATTGCTCATGGATTGCTCATCTCATTGGGGCATGAGTCAGGGGCCAGTGGGCATTTCCTCTGCTGGGGACTCCCGCCTTGGCGCTGACTCAAACCTGACCACCCTTCTTGGAAATTGTGACACCCAGCTTCACCCCTCCCCATCCTCAGGCAGGGGTCATGGCTCCCCAGGACACCCACAAAGTGCTGCCCAAGGGGTGCTGGTACCTGCCACCACCCCACCACCCAGGCAGGTGCCCTTGGAGGGTCGCAAGACCGATGACAGCCAGCCCTCATGCCCCAGCAGGGCTGCATGCTGCCAGCAGCGCCAGTTGAGTGACTCAGATGCAGGGGGACATTACCTGGGGCCTTTCTGCCAAACCAAGGGTGTCTGCGACAGCCTGTGACGCACACGCCTGGGAAAAGCACCAATAATGAAAGAAGAGGGAGAAACCTCTCTTGTGTCCAGTTCTGGGCTTCTCAGCTCCAGAGAGACGGGGAAGTGCTGGAGAGAGTCCAGCACAGGGCCACCAAGATGGTCAGGGGATTGGAACATCTTTCATACGAGGGAAGGCTGCGGGAACTGGGGCTGTTTAGTCTGGAGAAGAGGAGACTGAGGGGAGATCTTATTAACATTTATAAATATCTAAAGGGTGGGTGTCAGGGGGTTGGGACATCCCTTTTTTCTATAGTAGATAGTAACAGGACAAGGGGTAATGGGATGAAGCTGGAACACAAAAAGTTCCACTTAAGAAAAAACTATTTCACCGTGAGGGTGAGGGAGCCCTGGCACAGGCTGCCCAGAGGGGTTGTGGAGTCTCCTTCCTTGGAGGTCTTCGAGACCCACCTGGACATGTTCCTATGCGACCTGATTTAGGTGAACCTGCTTCTGCAGGGGGGTTGGACTAGATGATCTCTAAAGGTCCCTTCCAACCCCTACCATTCTATGATTCTATGAAACCCAGTGGCAAAAGAGATGCAGCCACGATGGAGAACATCTGAGGCACCCTTTAGGTACTCCCCTGCCGCATGCCCTGCTCCCCGTCCCTCCCTTCCCCCAGACTGCACCCCAGGAAGCCCACCACGGCTGCAGTGGATGCGTGGGGAGCGGCAGGAGGCTCGGGCCCAGTGGCACACGCCTGCGTTCGAGGAGTGTAAACAAGTCTATTTTTAAGTGGGAGGCGGTCGGGGAGGGCGAGCCGCCAAGGGCCTGGCTGCTCTGCTGCCTGCAGGGTCTAGTGACAGGGCTCAAAGTGCAAGTCCAAGTACCTGCCTTTGCCTCTTGTTTTTTTGTTAGTGGGGGGATAAAAACCCCATCAGTTGTAAAGCAGGAGGAGGTCTGCAGCAGGAGAGGTGCGGTGGGGAACTTGCAGGTTTCTCCTGCTCCAGCTCCCCACTGTGAGACCCTTTCCCTGGACCTGCCTGACCCCACTTTGTGAGCCTCATAATGCTCTTTTCTCACCCTTTCCCAGCAAACATGGATGCTGCAGGCCCCCTACCCAGCCCAGGCTGCCAGGACCCTGCTGTGCTGGAGGGAGATGCTGGCCTGGCCCTGGCCCCGTGCCTGCATCTCAATGGAGGCCTGAAGACGCTGGGGCCACCCGGGAAGGCTGGGACAAAGAGGAGGTCATGCTGCCAAGGTGATACTGATGGCGACATCGTCCTGCTCTCCACCGTGTACCCCCGGCACGAGGAGTGCAGCCACAGCTTCCCGCTGCCTGCCACCGAGCTGGGGGCCACGGCCCTGGTCACCACCAAAACCACCCAGAACTGTGCCTGAGAGTCTGAGGGCAGGGAGAACAGGGCTGGAGTCCTCCAGATGGTCCCTGCAGATGCCCAGAGCCCATCTCCGGAGCAGGCAAATCCTTGAACAGATGTGAGCTGTCTGAGCACCAGTTTTGCCTCGAGCAACATCAGCCTTCTAAGATGACTGACTGCCCTTTTCCATTTCCCACGTGTGCTGAGCCCCGAGTTGTGCCTGTAAGTGCTGGAGGAAGCCAAAATGGATCAGGCCAAGTTGTGCTGAACCGCTGGCAGCTGCTGTCGCTGTACCACTGGGAGCAGGCAAAGGAGACGTGGCCAGCAAGGACAGAGGGTAGCAAGGGGTGCTCTGCCAGCGCAGGGCTGCTGCTGCATGGATGATTCTTGTGAATGTGGGGCTGGAAAAGCAGAGGGTAGGTAAAGGAAGACAGAGAGTGGAGCAGGGAGTTACATGAGGACCAAATCCCTCACCACTGCTGTTAGCTCAATTTTTGCTGCTGACCTCAATAAAAGGAGGCTTGGGGCCATATGGAGCAAGGCACATCCAGCATCTGCTCCATTCACAGTCCTGGCTCCCCCTGACTTCTACACACTGTGGTATTCAGTTCTTTCCTCTTTCTGGGTGCTCTGATGCGGTGGCAGGCATCCACCAGCACTGATGGGAACCCCTTCTGCAGCTGGCTACTGGGATGGGACATGAGATCTTTCAAGGTCTCTCCCAACACTTAAGATTCTGTGTTTCTGTAATTCTGTGATTCCCAAGCAGGAAGGGAGGGAGGGAAGAGGGAGAAAGGAAATCTGTCTTGGCTCTGACCTGCAATCATTGAAGCCAGGGAGGACCAGGGGCATGCAACAGAGACTACAGGTCTAGAGGAGATCTGTGAGCTTGTCATGACAGCCCCAGACAAGTGTCACTTCAGCTCAGTGTGGCTGCAGAAATACCACACGTCACTTGGGATGGATGTTTCCACGCCATGCAAGGCCAGGCAGGGAGCGACACGAGTGTAGGCAGGATGACTTAATTTCTGTGAGTGTCTTCGAGGCTTTGCCTGCGTGTTAGAGCTGGCTGGCGTGGCTGGTCCGAGGCATTTCCCTGTAGATGGTCTTGTCACCCGCCTGCAAGTGGCTTTACTGCACAGGAAGGGTTCTGCTTTGGAAATGAACTCGTTAGTGTGGGATTGCTGTTCCCAAGTAATTATAGCAGCCAGTTCCCCTGGCTGAACACAGCCAGACCAATGAGTTGAGTGACAAGCGGGTGATTAAACAATTACAAGTGCCTTTGGGGGAGGTTTTTTGCATGAAGTGCCATCTCAGCAGCAGCCTGGGTTTGCCTTTCCTTCAGTGAGATGGCTTCCTCACCTGGGAGGCTTTGGGGTCCGAGCAGAGATGGCCAAGCAAAGTGTGGGAGCACTGCATTGGGCACCGAGGGCTACAGCTCATGGTAGGACTGCCCAGAGGCAGATTGCAGAGGGGATATCCCTCTGGTGACACGAAGATGACTCCCTACCCAAGCCAGATCTCTCTCCTGGGGCTGCAGGACCAGATGCTGCTGTTGAAGGGTGACCCTCCCTCCTCTTCCATACCTGTGGCACTGGAGCTGGACTCGCGGCATCCGTCCCGTAAGGGGAACCACCACAGGTACCAAGGCCCAAATTGCTCACCACGACTCCTCTCCTCAGACCTAGATGTGCTGGAGGAGGTGAGCCTTCATCCAGCTGACGCTCTGCGTGGCCCAGGCTGGGACGGATCACCAGCCTTGGGGCTGAGGATGGTGTAGGAGCTGGTCTACACACCCAGCGACTGTCTCCTGGGGCTCCAGATGCCTGTGGCTCGTTGACAGGATCTATGGACGCTCCAACGCTGGGCTCCCAGTTATCTGCAGCAGCCGTCACAGGAATTGGACTCCTCTTCGTCCCCGTGCTCCCCACCTGGCTCTCTGAAGTGACTTTGAGCCTCCTTTGTGCATCTGCAGTGGGGAAATGAGCCGCAGCCAGGCCTGAGGACGTTTTGGCTCTGGAAGAAGGACTGCTCGTGGGAGGCAGAGCAACCTGCATCACGGGAGACGGGGGCGAGAGGGAAATGGAGCAGGACTGTCAGGAGCATCTCCCGCTTCCCACCCGGTGCCTGCCACAGCTCAGCCCTGCAGATCCACTGCCTGCCTCAACCGGCACGGCGATCTGGAAAAGAAGCTACTCTGTTCCAAATCCTGTTGGAAAAGCCCCTCCTTCTGCTCAGGTAAGGGCTTCTGCTCTCATTTCTGCTCAAGTCTTTGGCCAGGCATCTCCTCTACAGAATGCCACCAGCATCTGCAGAGCACAGAAGTGGTGTTTTGATCCACATTGGATTCCTCAGCCGGCAAGTGCCCCTTGGATCCCCTCTCTCTCATGGCATGTGGGGTGTCTTCCCCACATCCTGCTTGCCTGACTGTCAGCCATGGTGAGGCTGCTCTCCCCTCCTGGCCAGCCTGCCTGCCTGGGCCTGGGAAGGATCTGCAACCTTCTCTGTGCCTGTTTCTCCATCCTTATGCACAGGGCTGTCTGCCTTGCCTGTGTGGAGAGCAGAGGGAATGGAGATGAAAAATATGGTTGTAAAAATGAAAGAATAAAGTGAACTCGGTACCAATGCTCACCCAGAGGTCTGTACAGAGAGGCTCCTTCTCCATCCCCTTTCTCCTGGCTTTAGGGGTCTCTGGCACAGCAGTCTGAGGGGTACAGGAGGACCCTGAGCTGGAGAGGTTCCCTCTGCACTGGCTTCATCAGCATGACTGTCTTCATGGCCAGGGTCCAGCTGAGCTTTGCCACCTCCACCCTCCTGCAGCCACTCCAGGAGGTGGCTGACAGGACAAGGAGCAGGGCAAGTGGTTTTTGGGGGACGGGGGGGGTGTTGCCCGTCTTTGACTTTCCACAGCAGTTTCTCACTTCCCCCTGCGAGGCAGGAGCTGTGCTTCCTCCCCAGCCCAGTGCCCGCCCCACTGCCCACACAACTGCCTAGAAAGGCTGGTGAGGCCGAGCTTCACCTGGCCACAGGGCCACGGGGTTTTGGAGAGAGACAGGGGAAAGTCTGAGGAAACCCCAGGCCAGGTGGAAGGAGCCAGGGCTAAAACCCTCCTAGCTGCAAAACCACTTCAGGCATATACCTAACCATTTCAGCCCCATTGACCCCACTGTGACAGAGTTTACGGGAGTATTTCAGCTCCTGCAAGTCCCAACAACAATCCTGGTGACAAAGGATGCAAGTCCTGGTGTCCTTCAGGGGGAGTTAATTTTCATCTCTGGTCCCAGGGGCAGGAGTGAGAGAGCCAATGGAGCATGATGGCACAGGGAGAGGAGGCATCAGGGGCACCCTGGCTGAAGATGTTCTTCCACAGCCACTGGTCTCATATGCCAAACCCTTCTCAGTCTCACAGGGCTCCCCAGCCTCCAAAGTGCTCAGCTTTCTTCTACCAGCATCACGACCCAAGCTCTTCTCCCCTAATCTTCTCCTGTCTCCCCCTATTGCTGGTTCAGCCACCAGTTTACTCTCCACATAGCTCATGCATGGACCCAGCTACTCCAGCCCAAAGCACCCCCCTAGACCCCCAGATTCAACTTGCTCCTCCCCAGGCTTTCTGTGGCTGATGGAACTCGACAGCAGGCAGGTCAGTCAGGGTAATGTGGGCACCATTTTATCCCATGCATGAAGCACTGCTCCAATGGCCAACATCCCAGAGGGACTGCCCGTCTCTGGGTACAGCCTCCAATCCCCACCCTTGCTGCAAGACCAGGGCTGCGTGGCCACCTCATCACCCATTTGTGGGGCACGGTTCTGGTCCCACCCCACGAGAGCCTTCCCCCCAACCTGCTGCCCAGCGCAAGCTGCTGCAGAGGGACATGTGGAAGCTGCCTACACAGGAGCTGCAGGGTAGGCTGCATACCCAAATGCAGCAAGAGTTGTCGGGGAGGGTCAGGCAAGCTGGTGGCCAGCCCTACTTTGGCCAGACAGGAGGATGACGCTTGGGTCTGACTCCATCCAGTCATATAGCCCATCACCATGGCCACTGTGCAGCACGGGAGAAGCAGATGCTGGTTGGTCTGGCTGTGAAGCCCATCACCATGGCCCCTGGGCTGCTCAGAAGACTATTGTTTTTGGTGGCTGAACATCTGTGGGCAGAGCAGCCACTGATCAGTGGGACAAGAGGAGGCAGACTAGGACACAGTGAGCTGCTGCTCCTTCCCCCAGGAGCACTGAGCTCCTCTGCCATCGCCCAGGTCCTCAGAGCAGTCCATCCTCCATGGTGTCAGGCCTCCCCGGGGCCTCCCTGTGACTCGGACCTACCAGCCAGCACCTCCTTTCCCCATCCCTTCCACCAAAAAAGAAACTAGTGTGCCTCCTGCCAGCTCCTGGGCTGGGAAGGGCTGAAGGCTGGGGAGGAGAAGCCACCCGGCCCCCTCTGTGAGGCTGTGGGGGGACCACAGACTTCCTGATGCCTCTGTCAGCGTTCCTCCCTAATCGCTACCCACTGCCTAATGACAGTAATTAGGCAGAGCAAAGCTGCCTGGGGCCTGGAAGCACTGACAGAGTTGGGGGAGGCAGATGGTGTTCGCACTTAATGAAAGATTAAGGCAAAAAAAAAGAGAAAAGAACCCCCCACTCAGCTTCCATCAGCCTTCCCTTTCCCTTCATCAGCCTTCCCTTTCTCTTGCTCCACGCCAGCATCGCTTCAGTCCGTGGGCATGACGAGGAGATGCTGAGCTGTGGCTCTGGCTGCCCCCTTCCTTTCCCCATGTCCAGGTGGTTTAGGGTGCTGGAAGGGCGGTGGGAAGGGGCACAGTGCCTGCTCGGGTGCCTGGTGTGGAGGGGGTTTCCTCATTGCCTTTGTGGGCCAATGCTCTCCCCTGGGGCCACCCCCGCTGCTCCCCGCTTTGCTGCGTGTGCTTGGCGAGTGGTTTCCCAAGGGGGTAAGGGGAGGGGGGAACGATGGCCAAAACTCACCTAAGGGTCTGTGGTGAGCAGGCAACAGCTCCCTGGCATAAAGGGCTGGCCAAGGGACAGCCCCAAGCTTTCCCCGGCACCACAGGGTTTGCAGGGGAGCACTCAAAACCCAACCACAGGGACCAAAGCGATTGGGCAGGAACCATGATGCCCTCAGCTGCTCCTGAACCGAAATCTCACTATACTCCTCACCCAGTCCCTCCCCCAAGCCCTGGGTCAATGCCACCTGCCTTCAGAGCCACCTGCCAGGCTCTGGGTGCCCCCAGGGCTGGGGGGGACATGGGGACTGTGAGGGAAACCCCCCTCCTGTCCCCAGCACCTGCCCCGAATTCTCTCAGGGTGCTTGGCCCTTTACCCCTTGTCTCACTCAGGGGATGCAGAGACAGGGAGTTGCTGGCAGGGAGGATGCTCAGCTTCGGGGAGAAGGATGCTGAGCCCCATGCCATGGTGTCAGCTTGGCCTCACTCTAGGGATGCTCCAAGAGGGGGCCCCAAGACAGGCATAAGGTGAACCTGCACATCCCCTGGGCTTTAAGGAGTGTCTTCTCCCCCTTCCACAGCAATGGGGCTGTTTTAAACCTGCTCTTCATCCCTGCCACAGCCAGTGAGCCAGGGAGAGCCCTGCAGAGTGACATAAACCCCATCTGACACCTGAAGTGATCAGCAGCGACAGGCAGATTGCACAGGGAGAGCTTCTACTCTCCTGCTGAGGCTCTGCTGTGACAGGGGCTGGCCCTGCCGCTGCCAGGGACTCCTCTGAGGGATGTAGGACTCTCCGCCTGCCAGGAGGTTGGCTGCCCCACCGCCCCATTCCCAAAGGGCTGTGGAAGTGGACATGGGACGTGGAAAACCCCCAAGAGGAAGGGTCTATTTTTTGGACCCTTCCTCCAAAGAAAGAGATGGTGCTGAGGTGGCTGATGCCACAACTGGAGCACATGGTGCAGCCCACCCTGTTACAAGCCCTGTTGCATCCTCCTCTCTTCCACTTGATTCATATTTCCCGCTTCCTCCTCACGTTTTCCAATCATGGGGCTGTGCTGGGAGCCCAGGGTGCAGGCAGAGGGGTACAGGGGAGTGCCACAGAAGCAAGGCACCATGTCCTTCATCCATGAGCTCCGGTGCTGGCTGGCCACAGCTCACTGGTTGCTGGCAGGAGCTATTCTGAGCCCCGATCGATGGGCGAGCGCGGCGGTTTGGGTGACAGCCACGGGAGGCACGTTGGGAGGAGGGCTACGGGCAGGGAAGAGCAGGTGGGATTTTTCAGGAGATTTCCCCCATCCTTCCCCCACCCCCCACCATCCTGAAAGGTTTCAACGATGCAGATGTCTCTCGTTTCCTTCCCTCCGGGGGTTGCAGTCTGACTGGGTCTCGCTACGCAGATGCCGCTTCCTGATTCGAGAAGTGCCGGCATTTCGCTGAGCAGCGAAGCTCTGGGATGAAGGCACCTGCAACTAGAAGCTGGGGACCAGACCAAGCTCAGGACAGTGATTTAAATCAGAGTTTAGGGTAGGAGCGTCGTACAAAAGATCCTCTTCATCTTCCTTCAAAAAAAGCCTGTCATTCTTATTCCTTGGTCATGATGATAATGTTGATGATGATGATAATGATGATGATGATGATAATATTTTTGGTAAAGATTTTTACAAGGCAGCTAATTCCTTCATGAATTCAGGGTAATTTTAAAGCAGGTGCTTTAAAGGCAATCCCAGTAAATTTGGCTATTGGGTAACATTTGAATGCTTTTTCTTTTATTTGAATGCTGCCTTCCCTAGCTAAGCTCACTGTGAGATGCAAGGGACATCTGCAAAGGTGTCCACCAAGGAACACTTGCAGAAGGCTCCCAGTCCCCTTCCCCAGAGCAGGGCAGGGCCAAAGGATGAGTACAGGAGGGACAGCCATGGCTGTTCACCCTCACTAGCCTCTCGTGGCCATCATCACCTTGCCCTGAGGGTGGCCCTGGGTCATTTGCAGTGGGAGATGCCAAAAGCACTTTCTGTTCCAAATGGGAAGGAGCATTGTTTTCAAACCAGGCAATCCCATATCAGCGGAACAAAAAGCAGTAAATTGGGATGAAGGAGGAGAGACCTATTACCCTCCCCTCCAGCTCCTCACAGAGTCCCCCCACCACAGCCCCAGTCCCCTCAATGCCTTCCTGCCAAATTCCCACCACCACCGCTCATATCAAAATGAAACCTATAAATGCTGCTGGGGTGACACGTTTCTCAGTGTATTGCTGGCAACGGTCTCTCTGGGTTTCTGGTTTGCTATTCAGCTCCTCAATTATTTATCCCCGCCAGGGAATGGGGAAACAAACTCAGCGAAGCAAACTTCATGCCCTGCAGTGACACCATGAGTTATTAAAAAGAAAAAACAAACCCACAGGAAAAATTCCCCAATGAGTCATTTAAGATGTATTAAATCAGCCCTAACCACAGAGACGATAGTCATGACACGCTGCTTACTACCAGCATCGGCAGGGTAAGGCCAGTGGCAGGGCTAAATCTGGGTATCCCCATGGCATTTCCCAATAGGGATGTTTGGGGAGAGTCCTGCCGGTGGAGGGTAAACCCCTAATGTCTTTGTTTACAGTTTAGAGTGGTGGGATGTGTGGAGGGGTGGAATTGTAAGCTCCTTGTAACCTGTGTGTACATCTGGGGTGAGAGAATGACGGGATGCAGGGGATGCTATAGACACTGTGGTGGGATGTGGGGGCTGGAAGGATACAGGGGGTTCAGTGGATGCAGAGGGATGTAGGGAGATACTGAGAGATGTGGGCAACACAGTAGGAAGTGGAGGGCACAGGACACGGAGGGGAATGCAGTAGGTACAGGAGTATGGAAGATGAAGGGGACTGGGGTGATGCAGGCAGTGCAGGAGCTGTGGGGGGATGCACCTTACGCCATAGAGGCTGCTGAGAGCCCTTTGGTGGGACTTGGGGAGCAGCAGGATGTGTGCCAGGAGGTCTCCTGGGAAGCCTGCTGACCTGCCTCCACCTGAGCTCCATCACAGCTCCAATGCCAAGTGGCTGTGGGGGCAGCAGGAAAAGGACCCCTTAAACACCACCTCCCTGTGGTGTCTGCTGCAACCAACTGGTGGGTGTCTGCTGCAACCAACTGGTGGGTGTCTGCTGCAACCAACTGGGCACTGGCCCTATGCTCAGCAGAGAGCCCTTTGCCCCTGAGGGTCACTTTCTGTGGGAGCTTCCACCTCAATCTGCTTCCTCTCACCACAGCCAGGCCTCTGTGCTCCCTTAGCCACAGGGATCTGGTGGGATGTATCTCTTGACCCTGGTCCCAGACAGTGACAGTGCAGAAGAAGATGGGTAAAGGCTATGCAGAGGGTATGTGCAGCTCAGTATGCTTGGGCCCCAGCAGAGAGAAACAATAGTGGGGACTCACTAGCCTGAGAGGCGTTAAAAGCAGCTTATCTTGAGCTCATTCCTTGCTTTCAGCCCAAATCCAGAGCCATCCATCCACAGTCAAAATGCTCATGCCTGAATTGTGATGTACTTGTGATGTAAGCCGTAGAAGGGGAAGTGTTGAAACTTATCTTGCTTCAAGGGATGCTCTGAACCGCCCTCCCTCTCCACATCAAGAGCACACACAGATCCGAGCAACTGGGTGGGTTCCTGCAGATCCCCCACTCTATGGCCCGCCTCTCAGCCCTCTCACCTCTCCCTCCGATCCTCATCTACCCCTGCAGCCACGAGCCACAGGATGCTGGGATGCTCACTTGGGCAGCGCTAAACCCCTCCGGGATGCTCACTTGGGCAGCGTTTAACCCCTCCGGGATGCTCGCTTGGGCAGCATTTAACCCCTCCGCGGTGCTCCCTTGGGCAGGCTTTAACCCCTCCGAGATGCTCCCTTGGGCAGGCTTTAACCCCTCCGAGGTGCTCCCTTGGGCAGCGCTTACCCCCGCGCTGGGCGGGCGCGGAGCCGCACGCAGCCGCGGAGCTGCTGTCCCCGCAAGCCGCCGGCGCGCCGGGCTCCACTGCAGCAGCCTGAACGCCCGCAAAAGCATAAAGGGCAGGATTTTAGGAGAAGCGTGTGAAATGTGTTCTGGCAGATCAGCCGAAGAGCTCTCCAGAGAAAGGAAAGCATTAACATTTGCAAAAGGTCCTTGCAACAAGGCAAAATGAAAAAATCCCAGCAGGCAAATCCAGATCTCGGGGGGATCCCAAAGCCCTGGGATGTGGACAAGGATGAGACAATGGTCTGGGCACGGTCCAGGAGTGTTGTGGGAAGGAAATGTCCCCGGGCAGGACTGTTACACTGGTGGAACGGTATGGTGGAGGCAATGGGAGTGGGGGGAAAATGCCAGCTCCTGGCCAGGATCAACAGCACACAGAGGTGCAAGGAGATCGGTTTAGACTTGCTTGGGACAGGATCTCCCCCAGGTCTGACCTCTTTTCCTCCACCAGCCCCTCTCTCCCACATGATGGATTCACAGAGAAAGGAGGGAAAAAAAAACCCTGAAGCCTGTGATTCATCCTTACTATATTTGCACTTATTATTAGAAAGATGAAAATATAGCCAGAGCTGGAATTACAGATTTAGTAAGCAGGACTGCCTATTTCAGCATATACTGCTTCTCCCAATAACTCTAACACTCCAGGAGACCAACTCACACCCTCACTAGCATTAAGGCATTGCCCTACACAGTCTGCTTATGCATCTGGATGGATATATTAAGTGAGCAAGTCCTTGAGGGACAGCAACGTTTGGGTTCCTGGTGTTGCCTGCTCAGCACACTGCTCGACCGGCTGCTGCACGTAAACCTCTGCCTCGGCACTCAGCCCCCTGCTAAGGCTCACTCACATTTTGGAGATAAATGGGTCCATAAAAGCCGTAGGCAGGAGGGACTTGTTTGCTTTCTGCTTTACAAACCTTCTCCACCCCTGGCAGTGAGCCTGTGCCAAGGGGGAAGAGGGGTAGAGCCTGAGCTTGCCAGCTCTTTGCTGTAACTCACCCCTTTGCCCCCAGCCCCCAGCTTTCTATGGAAAAAAATAACAAACCCTGCAAGGTTTGAGTGCCGCTTTCTTGGACTCAGCAACCGTGCCCAGCCTCACACCAGCTCTTGTCCACAGGTACGCTCTGCACACACCAGGGAGGGGAAGCATCTGATGTCTCCTTATGACACCTCTCTGAACCACCTGCCTCATGCCAGGAGACCTGCTGCAGCCTCCCTACACACCCCAGCAGCCTCCTGCACCGCTTCTTCCTTTCCGCTGAGCTGCCAGGTATGGCCAGGCAGCCGAGGTATCTGCTGCAGCCTGCTTGTTTGGTTTAAGGCTTTTGGTTCAACAAGAAACCAGTTCTTTTATCATTGTGACTGCCTGCAAAAGAGGATTTCCAAGGTTTAATAAAGTAGCAGCCAGTTGCATGACCTGAAGACAAAGAAACTACCAGGTACCAGGAGCAGGTGCTGGTCTCCAGTATCTCCCTTGCAAAACAATGGTGTGCTGTAGCCTGCTCCAGGTGCATAAGCCAACATGGATGAGCACCAGATGCCACTGCCAACCCTGACCTTGCCCTGCCTGTCACCAGCCCAGGGCTGCCCTCCTTGGTAGAGACAGCGGGGTGGGCAGAATAGTAACAGGCATTTTGGCAGGGGAGCCCCTGATGTGGTCCTGTTTGCTGTGAGAGACACTGAGGGACTCCACCTTTGGCACTGTAAAAAATACTGGGTGACCCCAACTGCTTACTGGAGAGGTGATGGCACCCCTATTTCTGTCCCTGGCCTCCTAGGAAACATGTGGGAGGTATTTTTATCCTCCTGACTTCCTTAGTCACCGGTGCCTGCTTTAAATGGGTCAAGAGGGAATAAAGATGCTGCAGCCCCTGCTCCCTCACTGCCTGTCTTGGAGCACATTTACTGGCAGCACTGACTCTCCCTCCCTTTGTGCTCCATCCCAACCAAGTGTCGCCATGGACCTGGAGACCAGGAGAGACCTCCTCCTTCTCTGGCAGTGTTGTCTGCAATTAACTCCTCATTAAAAGCTACAGAGATGCTACACATTCAGGACTGCAAGGGCACTCTCCTGGGACAGTGGGGAGGAAGATGGCCACTCTGATGGCAGCAGAAGCAGCATGATGGGGCTGATGGATGTGTGTGGGTAAGGGGCAGCAGGAAAACTGCCTCTATCTGGAATGCCCCAGGCACTTGGGTATAGGGTGTCAGGTATGGCCCCTCTGAGCCATTTTGGGAAGGGGATAAGGTGCTTGAGGAGAGCCCATGAGATTTGCATCAGCTGTCAGCGAGGCCACAGAGCAGGTGGAACGCACCACGACAGCGTTTGACATCAACAATCCCAAAATGACGGTGATCTTCCTGGGACATGGTGCCACTCAACGCCACAAGTCCCAGCGTGCTCTGACACACATATGATGCCAGCATCGGGTTTCATGGGCTCGTGTTTGGTGACCACCCTGGGAACCACAGGGAATCTGGGAGGGTTTGGAGCTGGAGGTCTGCCTGAGCATGTCCCCCTGCCCTGGCTGCAGTCCCACTGTCCTGGCACAGCCCAGCTGGCTCTGCGAGCGGTGCACCCTGCTTCTAGTGGCAATGCTTGCCAGTCGCCAGGCCAGGACATTTTAAAGGTTTTGCTCATGAAGGGTGACAACAGAGCTTGACATCTGCCTGCTCTTGGCATTTCGAGGGTGTGATTTCCACTGTGGTCGCCTTTGCGGCTGACACCCAGTTTGGAGGGGACAGAGCTTGCCTCCAAGGTGACCTCAAGAGACAAGCAGTGGGAGAGCCACAGCACCCAGGGGAGATTTGGGCCTCATCCTTTTGACGCCTTATACCCAGAGAGAGAAAAAAACCCATCAGGAGACAAATCCAGTTCAAAGGGAGGGGGGCGATGGCTGACAGAACCAGGCAGTCGCCTCCATCACATTTAAGGGAGTTCATTTTCCTCCTGTCTCCTCAGATCTGTCCTCCCGCTGCGCTTGCACAGAGCTGCGCAGCATGGCCGCCCCGGGGAAGAGGCAAGGGGAGGGGGACCGGCTTGCTGGGAGATGTCCTGGAGAGGAGCCGCGGCTCCAGGCACACCGTGCAGATGGGGACACATTCCCCGGTGTGAGACAGAGGGGAGGAGGGCCAGCAGCCTGCCTGGGACATTTTCCCCCTCCCTCATGTGCAGAGAGGGTGGGATGGGTGCTGGCAGCCCAGCTTGCTCATATCAGTGGGAAAGCATCTTTGCTGCAGGAGGAGACTGCAAAGTCCTCCCAGGCCACTAACAGCTGTCCTGGGGGTACCTGGCACAGTGCTACCCTCAGGCACCTCGAGGCAGGAGCCAGGACTTTACCAAGCCAAAAACTCACATACAGATAGTGAGATTAAAACAAAAACAAAAGGGAAAAAACAGTGAAGTTTTGGAACTTTTCATCTCTGCCTCCTGACCCTCCAGGCTATTCTCGTTTGTACCTTTGCAAGGCTTTTTTCTCTGTGAACAGGAGGATGTCTTGCTAATGAAGGCAGAGCCCCACAGGCACTTGTGTGGGTGGGGAACCTGGCAGGGTTTTCAGTGCTCTGGCCACTTTGATTTCTAAAGCCACCAAGCCCTTTTTTGCACAGCCAGGGAGATGGAAGTGGCACGAGAGCATCCGTCCCCCCCCCGAGGTAAGGCTGGTGCAAGGGAAAAATGTCTCTGGCAATGATGTGGAAGATGGCAGAAGGGCTGCTCAGGTGTTGCTAATTTTTAAGACCGAGCTTTCCTTGTCTTTGCAATTCAGCTGCTCAGCAAGGCATGACATTTTATCCACTGGTCCTGCTGCCCACTGAGGGAATCCATCACCACCCAGCCAACAAGCTCCAGTTGAGGTCTGAAGGACGACCTGGAAACGTGAGCTAAACATCTAAACACGACCTCGATGCTAAAGCATCCCCTGCCACTCCAAAGAGCCCTTTGGTAGAAGGCATCTCTGATACACACACCACTTTCCTGCTGCAGGATGGTGTGTCTGGGCTTTTCTCTTTCACCTAGAGCTTTGGAAATAACTTTGGCTAGAACAGCCTTGAGCTGTCAGCCCTCCCAATGAAATGGAGGCTCCAGCTTTTACTCAAGAAAAGCAAACTGGGGCAAGAGAGCTTTTATATTTCTGAACACTCAGCACTCTGTGTCCTCCACACCTCCCAAAGCCCAAGGTCTCATCTCAGGCTCCTAGATGCCAAGGGAGCAGAAATCAGGAAACACTTCTGGCAGTGCTGTGCCTGGCGATATAGAATCATAGAATCATTGAAGAGGAGGGGTTGGAAGGGACCTCTAGAGATCATACAGCCCAACCCCGTGATAAAGCAGGTTCCCTTTGATCAGGTCACACTGGAATGTGTCCAGGTGGGTTTAGAAGAGCCTCCAGAGCAGGAGAATCCACACCCTCCCTGGGCAGCCTGGGCCAGAGCTCCCTCACCTGAACAGCAAAGGAGTTTTTCCTTGTGTTTAAGTGGAACTTTTTGTGCTCCAGCTTATGTCCGTTACCCCTTGTCCTGTCACTGGGAAACAGTCACTGTCACCCCATCCTCCTGACATCCAGCCTTTAGGTATTTACAAGTGTTGATGAGATCTCCTCTCAGTTTTCTCGGTTCTGGGCTGAACAGCCCCATGTCTCTTAATTTAGACATATTCCTCTCATTGCACATTTGCCCTGTCACCCCATCATTTGCAGAGTTGCAGGTTGTTTCTGAGCCCCTCATCTGGCCTCAGCACTTTGCAAACCTCATGTAGATCTTCAGAAATAATTTATTGGGAGTCAGTATGATGCCTTCTTTTCCTTCTCCTCTTTTCCCAGAGTTTTTCCATGGATCCTTCTGCATCCTTGGCCACAGGATTTTCTGCTGTCACATCCCCCAGCCCTTGCCCCACCAAAGTGGGTGCATTCACCCAATGCCCTTCTCAAAGCCACTCACTAATTTGCTCCCCCCTCCCCTTCACACAGAGCAGTGGACAGCTTTCCCCTTCCCCACATTATATGGGATCGTTTTTTATCCCCAGAAACATTTGCTTAAGAAGAATCTCACCCTGCCAGCTTGCAATGGCCTTATGCTCTATGTGGTGGCATCTTAGGAGACAGGGAGGTGGGAGGAGTGTGGGATCTCCAAGGTGTGGGGACAACTCAGCCCCCATGCCAGGGGTCCTGTGCTGGCGTTAGAAATGGCAGCAGCACTGATGGCAAGCAAATTGCATTTTAAGATGAGCTTCAGGAAGGTGTAGTGAATGATTTGGGTTTTCCTGGGCTGCAGCAATGAGAAGTGGGACAGACAGGCAGTGACTGAGGCAGTGAAGAATCTACGTCCCTAGTTATTGCAGGTGATGGGCACTTACTTGGGTCCAAGAGAAGCCCAGAGAAGCTCAAGAACAAGAAACTCTAAGAGATGTACCAAATCCAAGAAACAACCTCTGTATCAGCAGTCTTCCAGCCGCAGGCTGCCTGAGGTGAGAGACAGTATTAAACTCTTGCCCTGCTCCTATCCCCTTGGCATCTCCCTTTGGTGGTCATCAAAGATGCCCCCGGGGGCTGGACAACCCCTTGGTCTGACCCCACTTGCTCTTCCTTCTGAGGGGCTCAAAGCCACGATGGCTTCAGCCGGTATCCCTGGCTGACAAACACAGAGGGTTTGCTTCACCCAAAGCTCTGCTGCTGGTGGCATCTGTCCTGTCCCCAGGCCGGGATTTGGGAGGCAGAAGGAAAGCGCCATTTCCAGTGGGAGCACCAAGGTGACCCTCGCTTGCTGCAAAGACGCTGATGCTGGCAACGGCACAGGGACGGTTCCTACAGGGCGAAAGCGACACGCTTGATTTTTAGTCCCCCAAAAGAGCAAGGCTTACTGCACAGCGAAATGTCATTGGGTTAATGACAGGAGACCTGCAGCTAATCCCTGACACTAATAGGATTGGGCCATCTTCAGCAGGTCTCACTCGCAGAGGCGAATCATGCCAGAATGAAACTGGCTCCAGAGCCCTCAGGCTCCCGGTGGGCGAGGGAGCTCTGCCAACAACCAGCCCTCTGACAGCAAAACCTTCTCCCTCCTCTTTAATCCAGGGAAAAGAGACATCAAAAGGCGAGTGTGTTCACCCTGGGACCGCTCTTGGGAAGCTAAGGGCGAACGTGGGAACAGAGCATGCAGTCTGCTGGTGGAGAGAAGAAGAGCTGGGCACGTGCCCAGGGAAGGGCAGCAGGAGGAAGGTGACAGGCCCCAAGGCTCTGAGCTGGGGCAGCACGTCCGTGCCTCCACATTTTCTTTAGCTTCTCACTCACCCTTGTCCTCTGCCACGTGAAAAGCAAACCTGACCTGCTGGTCGACCCCCTTTCTTTCCCTGGTATTAGTTAAGGACTTTTCTTTCCCAGTTCTGCTCACGAGCCTTCCCCAATGCCTGCCTGAAGACCTTCTTCTCAGCGCACATCCCTGATTGCTTTTTCGCCTCAAGCAAGGGCAGGAGTGAGACGTTTGGGGCCAGTCTTTACTGGGAAATGGTTACTGTGAGAGGAGCAGGGTACTGGGCCCCTCCACATCCCCACTGGAGGAGCTTGTCTCCCAGTACGGGACAGAGCAGGCAAGAGGAGGAGGCGGATGTGCCTCTGCTGCCAGTGTCTCACTAGTCAGCCTCTGTTTCCATGTTGAACGTGATCCTGATAGAAGAAAAAGAGGTTTCATCTGCTTGCTGGGAGGTCTACAGGCCCTGGGCAGCCCTGCTAGAATGCCAGCCAGGTGCCCTGGCCATCCTCCTTGACATATGGCCAGATTGGCTGCTCTGGCTGCTCCAGTCACCTCTCTTCCCAGGGCTCTTCCAGTCACAACTCATCTACCCAATCTCTCCGTGAGATGTCCGCCAGCACGAGACCACCAGCACATGCTTACACTCCTTCCCACGCATTGACACACCCACACAACTCTCCACAGGGCACTTTTATGCATGTGTGAGCCCACCCCCCCTGCAGCACGTGTGCAGATGTGCACCCCTGCCATGTGCATGTCTACCCACAACTGCCATTCCATGCTCAGATGTAACTCCCTCCCATTTACACAGCTGCATCCTGTGTGCCCAGGTGGCCAAGAAGGCCAATGGCGTCCTGCCTTATATCAGAAATAGTGTGGCCAGCAGGACCAGGGAAGTGATTGTCCCCCTGTAGTCAGTGCTGGTGAGGCTGCACCTTGAATACGGTGTTCAGTTTTAGGCCTCTCACTACAAGAGGAACATTGAGGTGCTGGAGCATGTCCAGAGATGGGCAATGAAGCTGTTGAAGGGTCTGGAGAACAAGTCTGATGAGGAGCAGCTGAGGGAAGTAGGGAGAGCTGAGGAGGGGAGACCTGATCACTCTCTATAACTACCTGAAAGGAGGTTGTAGCAAAGTGTGGAGCAGTCTCTTCTCCCCAGTAACAAATGGCAGAACAAGGGGAAATGAGCTCAAGTTGTGCTGGATAGAGTTAGATTGGACATTGGGAAGAACTTTTTCACTGAGAGGGTTGTAAAGCATTGTAACAGGCTGCCCAGGGAGGTGGTGGACTCAGCATCCCTGGAGGTGTTTAAAAAATACATAGCTGAGGTGCTGAGGGGCATGGTTTAGTGGTGGGCTTGGCAATGCTAGGTTAGTGGTTGGATTTGATAAAAGTCTTTTCCAATGGGAACAATTCTGGGATCTACTTCCACTGCCCGTATTCCCAGTGCCCACTGCAGCTCGTCAGCACTTATGCCCCACTGCAAGTTCATGCAGTTACACCTGCCTGGCCTGTGCTGGGTGGGGGATGATGAGCCCCCACACATCCCCTGGTGCCTGGGGATGAGGAGAGGCAGCTGGTTTACATGTCCCTCTACGATGCCCCGCTGACTCTGAGCCTCCCATGGCACCAGAGCGTACCCGGCAGCTGGCTGACGCCTGTGCCAGAGCCCGCGCTTGGCACGGCCGCCCTTCCCGAGGAGAGGCCATACCCACGGCTGCCAACACCGCACGCTGCACGCTGCTCCCGGCCATATGGCCTCCTCTTGCCAGCCCTGCCTCAGCTGCTGGAGCAGGCGCCCTGAATCCCCTCTCCCAGCAAACGCCAGCAGCTCGCTCTGCCGCCGCCACCATCTCAGGGCCCCTGAGTGCACGGGGACCGTGTCAGGTTCCTTTTGATGACACAGCCCAAATTTTATTGTCTGCAGGTGGCAAAAGAAGGCCAAAGCTGGCCCTGCTGCCTCCCACCCACCCTGCAACAGACCCTCTTCCGCACACAGCAGTCTCCTCCAGCCCCAAGGACGTCTCGCATGGGGACGATTGCTCTCATCCCTTCTCCTTTCAGGTGTGTTTTGCCCTAAATGATCATGGTTGGAATCAGTGTCTTGCCTGAGGACATTTTGGTGCTGGAGTGTGTCTCAAGATGGGGAATGAAGTTAGTGAAGGGTTTGGAGAACAAGTCTGATGAGGCACAGCTGAGGGAACTGGGGTTATTGAGCTTGGAAAAGAGGAGGCTGAGGGGAGACATGGTCACTCTCTACAGCTACCTGAAAGGATGCTCTAGTGAGGTGTGGGTCAGTCTCTTCTCTCCAGTAATGAATGACAGGAAAAGAGGAAATGGCCTCAAGCTGCACCAGTGGAGGATTAGACTGGAGACTGGGAAGGACTTTTTCTCTGAGAGGGTTGTAAAGCATTGGAATAGGCTGCCCAAAGAGGTGATGGAGTCCCCATCCCTGGAGATATTGCAAAGCCATGTAGATGAGGTGCTGAGGGACGTGGTTTAGTGATGGGCTTGGCAGTGTGGGGTGAGTGATTGGACTCGATGATCTTATAGGTCTTTTCCAACCAAAATGATTCTACAATTTACCAGCATAGCCCCTGCCACCAGCAAAGGCTCTGAGATTAGTCCTTAATGTGAATTCCATGGTCAGCCAGACCCACGGGCACCGTGGAGTTTGCAGCCGATGCTCAGGAGCCTCTGTGGCTGTACCTGGGGGCACAGCTGCCGTCTTACAGGGGCAGCTGGGGGACCTTGGGCTGCCAGCCTGCATCCTGCTTTCCTGTACCGCAGCGTAAATGAAAAAATAAGCCCTTGCTTTGAGCTGATTTTCTCCTGATTCCTCTGGATGTCATTTGGGTTTGGATGCAGCTGCCTTTTGGAAGCTGGGAGCTTGCAAATCTCGACTTTTGAATGTTTGTAATTATGGTCGTAACGGTAAAGGCACATATGCTTCTGTGTTCTCTATAAGCCATTAAAAAGCACAATTGCTCTTTTACAGCCTTTTTTACAGCCAGAGCATCAAGCACAGGCAGGGGAATAAAACCCCTGTGCACGTTGGGCCGGAAAAAGGGCATCTGGGGGCCACTCCAAGCTCTGCCACTGCATCCATGTGACCCCCCCACTGCGAGTTTAACTTTCCCCTTCGTCATTGACACCAGAAGCCCCAGATCTCCTTTGGGTCCCATCATCTGTTGAGCCCATGAGGACGTGTGGAGGGGAGCAGCCTCTTACCGCACATCAGCCCAGTACCCGACTCTAGGGATTTCTTTTCCCAGTCCTACACAGCAGATGTGGGAAAACTTGGGGCTTCCCAGCTGAAGGCCAAGGAAATTTCCCCCTACTGAAGATAAATGCAAGGAGAGCCTCCTCCCTGGGTCTACCCCTGGCTAGAACAACACCAGTTTTGGCAGCCAGAATTTTGGAGGGGAGAAGGTTTCTCTAGGGTGTCCCAGGGGATGTCAGGAGGTGCAGGGGAGCCCTCCTCCCTCAGCACAGCCCTTCTGCATGGAGCATCCACCCTACAGCACCATTCTTTCCTCCTTTCACCTCTCAGCCCGGGGGCCAGCTTAGACCTGCACAGCAAACATCACTTTTTGTGGCTTTGTTTCACATTGGTAATAGCGATGGCTCCCTTCTCCTCAGGCCAGGTCCTGGCAGCTCTGCCTGCTCTGCACTCCCTCTCATCAGCAGGGATCTGGGTCTGTCAGGCTCTCTGGCTGTGACAGAGAGGATCTCCTCCAGATCGCTGTGCCCTGCCAGAAACAATCTGTTTCTAGTGTCAGTGCTCGGCGTATCCCTCCCCGCCCAAATCCTATTTCTGCAGGCGCAGACACCCTTCTGTGGTCTGAGTGGTGCTGTCACTGCAGGGGATATTTCTGTGACAGCCTCCACGGCTTGTGGCCAAAGCCTACCAGATCTTCTCTCCCAAATCCCCATCCTCAGAAGTGCCCATGGACACTGCAAGCATATTCTTTGCTTTTTCTCTGGAGGTCTCTCTTGACCCGAATTTTCCTATGGGTCCTTGCTGCTGGTTGTTGGGGATGTGAGAGGTGTGGGTGCTGGGCTACAGGATTTCCCTCCAACAGCTCCCCTCCCTTTTGGGATGCAGTTAGTGGCTGGGTTGCTTATTTGACAAAGACGAGCTGACGGCTCAGTGGGTCTGCCGGCTGCCACCCCTGGCACCAGCACCACACATAGACAGCCTCTCACGGGTCTTGCTCTGCGTGCCAGGGATGTGTCAAGGGGTTGGTCCTGCACACCATGCCCTTGGGTTTAGTTTCCTTCTGGGGTGACGGAGGCAGATGGCACCTATGAGTGGCTCTCCCTCCACCCCTCTCGCTTCCAGAGACCCTTTAAAGCTTCACACTCAGAGAACACCCTCTCCCCCTTAAAACCACTCCTTTTCTCCCAGGTCACACCAGACAACCATTTTCCAGCAAACTCCCCAATTTTGGCAAGTTTTTCTCTCCGCCTGCTAACGGCCTGCTAAAACCTCCGGACCCTCAGGCAGCTCTGCTCTGCTCGCATGCATGTCGAGAGCGATCTCCCAGCGCCTGGGAAATGATTGCTGGCATTACCTGGACAGCCAGCAAACTTTGCTTGTGCAGCTTCTCTCTTGCTGCTGCTGCCGCTGCCGGCTGTTAACGCTAATGACCCCCCATTCCTGCAGCTTCCAGCTGATAGAGCCATTCATCGGAGAGCCCCTCTGAGATCCAGGGGAAGTGCGTGGCTTTTAGAGACATGGGGTTTTCTTCCACCTCACTAGCTTTTGATCTCTTTCGGGGAGCTCTGGAGGCTGCAGGCTATCTTACCTAATGGATTTCTATTAGTTTGTGGCACTGGGGAACGATTGGCTGTGTCCTGAGCTCCAACTGCTCTCCTTATCCATGTTTGCAATGTCTTTGGCTTTTGCCAGCCTCCAGATGGGAAGCGGCCAGGGCCCTGCAGGGCCTAGGTTTGGTGACCAGGGAAGGGATATTTTATCACCTAAATCCCTCCCACAGCAAAACATGGCAGCGTCTCACCCTTGCTGGGAGGAGAAGCTGTCTACACGAAGCTCTGGCCCAAAACATCATGACACGTGGGGAGGATGATGATGGCGCATTTCATCCCTCTGTGTGGCAGGTGACACACTGCTCTCCCACTCGAGCCGTTGGTGATGGCCAGCTCTGGCCCTGCGTGCCCATGCAAGGCTGCCCAAGCCCCTGTCACAGCGGTTGTCTGTGCAGGAGCTCCATGTCAGTGTGGCACCCTCAGTGTGTTACTCACTGTGGAGGAGCTAAGGGATGGGTCCCGGGGACAGACCAGTCCATGGGGCTTCAGTGTTGGCCCAAAGGAGGCACCCATTGGAGAAGACTGAGCCTCTCCAGCTCATTTAATCCCATCTCCATCATTGCAATGTCTTTTTGCATCACTGCTTGCCTGGAGTCTCCCATGCCAGAGCTGTGCAGCCCAGAGGCAGTCCCATCCCCCAGGTTAGGGTACTGACACGGCAAAGCGGGACGAGGCAGTGTTCAGCTCCTCTCTCACAGAGCATAGAGGGAATGACTTGCCCAAGGAGACAGCAGAGGCGTTGCGTTTGCTGCCCTTCCCTGGGGCAAGATGCAGGACAGTCTGGAGAAGACTGCAAGCAGATCACCCATGCATCTCTGCCCCTCATCCCAGTTGCACAGTACACTAGCACAGGGCAAGGGGCTTGACAGCCCCAGATTCCTCCACCCTGTTCTTACCACAACAGCCCCAGAGCAGGAAAAGCAAACCCTGCCCTCCTGGGGAGAGGACCCGGCAGTGAGGATTAATATCATCTTTATGGAAGGCACGGGACAGAGAGCAGAGTGGTGGGAGCGCATCACTCAGAGAAGCCTGGACTTTGAAGCCCAAACAAGCGTCTGGCTGTTCAGCAGCTAGCAAAGAGGGTGCCCCAGCAGCCTTGCTGCCTCACCCATCCTGCATCCCCGCTGTGCACACCGGAGGATGCTCTGATGCTCACAAAGGGCTGAGGATACTGCTCTCCCACCCTCCCCTGTGTGGTCCCCAGCTGTGCAGCTACAGGAGGGCATCCCACTGTCCCGGAGGCCGCGTACCACCCCCATTACATCCTCGTCCTGCGTCCCAAAGTGCCAGCGTGACGCCCCGCAGCTGCGCCCCCGGGGTCTGGGGTCTCACTGCGTGGGGCAAGCGGGCAGCGTGGGGCAGGAGGTACGTGTGCCCGCCGCGGCGGCCCGACGGGGAGGGCGGGCGTCCTGCCGCCCGCTGGCGGCGGCCAGCCTAGCAAAGGACTCGGTGAAGGACCTTCTCCGGTTTCCTCGGGAGGCTGACAGGCGGCGGGGAAGACGAGCCCCCCGCGCCTCGCTGGCCGCGCCGGCTCCCTCCCTCCCCCCCGCCCCCCCCCCCCCTCCCTCCCTCCCTCTCCTCCTCCTCCTCCCGCTCCTCCCGCCCTGGTGCGAAGGGCTTCGGCTGCTTCTCCCTTCTGTTCGCTCCGCTGCTGCGCGCCGAGCGCGGTGCGGGGCGCGGGCAGAGGCGCGGGGATGGGGCGCCCGCCGGCCCGCAGCGCCCCCGCCCGCTGCCGCCGCCCGCCGCCGCCTCCCCTCCCCGGCCGGTGGGAAGCGGCGCTTCTCCCCCGCCGCCCGCCTCGCCTCCTGCTCTGAACCTCTCTGCCCGCCGGCCGATCCGGGGAGAGGGTTACGTCCCCTCGCACTTTTTTCTCCCCCACTTATTTTATTTTCACGCTCTTTCTTTAAATTTTTCCTGCGCCTTCCCCTCATCACCCCCCGGCCCCGATCCCCGCCCTCCGGGAACCTGCTTCTGCTCCACGGGGGCTCTTCGGCGGCCATGCGGCCGGTCCCGGGCGAGCGGCTGTAGCTCGCCCCGCTCGCCTGGATGGCCCCCAGGAGCCGCGGGCGGATGGAGCCGAGCTACGTCGTGGGTATCTGCTGCCTGGTGCTGCTGGAGCCGGGCCGGGTGTGGAGCGCGGAGCCCAGCACCGGGGGACCGGGGGAGAGCGGGAACAGCAGCCAGGCACCGCCGGCGGAGACCACGGCTCCCGCGCCCACCGGGGCGGCACCGACGGGGGGAGACCGCTGCCGGGGTTACTACGACGTGATGGGGCAGTGGGACCCGCCGTTCAACTGCAACGCCGGCATCTACCAATACTGCTGCGGGACCTGCGGGTACCGCTTCTGCTGCCAGTTCAAGCCCGGGCGGCTGGACCAGAGCGGCTGCTCCAACTACGACACCCCCAACTGGGTGAACACGGGGCAGCCTCCCGCCCGGGTGGACGAGACCCCCGAGGACCCCGCTCGCGACAAGACCAACATGATCGTCTACATCATCTGCGGCGTGGTGGCCGTCATGGTGCTGGTGGGCATCTTCACCAAGCTGGGCCTGGAGAAGGCGCAGGGGCCCCAGACGGAGATGACCGTCTCCAGGTAAAAGGATCCAGTCCCCCACGCCCTCCCCACTCCATCCCCCCTCCCCCCATGGGTAGCAAGCCCATGCCACCAGCACCTTGTGTAGGGTGAGACTGGCTTCACCCTGGGGCTGCCAAGACCATGAGGTGATCCTGAAACCCCTGTCCTGGCATGCTGAGACATGGTGGGGAGGGGGGTTGGCTGCAGCCCTCCAACCTGTCCCGGCAGCCTCCACGAAAAGGGATGATACACCCGTCTCCTCTCAAAATGACCTGTTCTATCCCTTTGAGGAGTCCTGTCCCCAGCTCAGGAGAGCCATCCCCATGTGATGTGCCCCCCACCCCCCCAAACAAAGCTGTGCTTCCAAATGTATGGGGAAGGTGGGACTGGGACCGACAGTGTGGGGTGACTGGGGACCGCAGTCCCCTTAGGCTCAACCTCGCTGAAAGAGCAGGTGGAGAGGGGATGGCAAAGACAGCTCTGCTGTGGCTGCTGCGGCTGCTTCATGTGCGTGTGCATGTGCACACGTGTGTGTGTGTGCAGGGGTGTGCTTGGGCGCCTACCTCTGTGCACCAGGGAGGGGTGGGTGGGACATGGCCCTTTGCAGGAGGGGCATGGGCTGCAAACCCCCCAGGGCTCAGTTGTGTAGATTCCCCCTGGCCCCATGCCCTGCAGCTCCAGCCCCTGGCTTTCCAGCCCACTCCTGTGGCTGAGAGTGGAGTCGGGGGGGGGGGGGGGGGGGGGAAGGTCAGGCTGTCAGATTCACTTCAATGAATCGGTGTTTCTTCCTCTCTCCCTCCCACCCCAGTCCTTGCTCTGGATACACACTTCTTGCTCCATTTGAGCACACTCCCCTTGCCCCTTGCCACATGCCCTGCATTCGCCTCACTCCCAGCACTGAGAGGTCATGAGCAGCCCAGCCTCAGCCCCACAGGTTGCAGCTCCAGCACCCTCTCTGCCAGAGGCAGCAGGGTCGGGTGCCTGAGGATGAGGCAGATGGGGACAGGCAGGTGACCCTCCTGACCTGTGGTGGGGAGAGGTAGGGCAAGGCCAGGCAAGAAAGGGCAGGGCTGGCAGCCACAGACGTGGCTCCACTGCCTTGCTTTCCCCTGGGTGTCATGTCCCACAGCTCTGACGCTTTGGTAGGGTTTTCTTCTCCCTCTTTTTAATTTTGGTTGAGGTTATTTTAGTGTTTTGTTGCCAATCACACTCCATGAGTTTAACACTGGGGGAGCGGCTGCCCTTCCCGGTGCAGCTCAGCTCAGCTCAGCCTCTGCGGCTCTGACTCAGAGCTGTCCCTCCTCAGCCTCCCCCCCCCACCACCCCCGGTGCACAAGCAATGCACTTGTGTACACACACACACACAGAGTGAGGGGCCAGGGCAGGAACACCAAGGTGGTCTTGCCATGGTCGTGTGCCCCCAAATGGAATTGGGAGAGATGGAGAGGGGACTCAGCAAGCGCTGCAGGGGTAGAGCAAGGAGCTGGGGGCTGAGCTGAATCCAGCACCTCTGTGAGCAGCGGGATGCACGCTCTACTTTGCCTCTTCCCAGAGAGGACATCAAGCCTGGTGATAAACCCATCTCTATGCCATTTTGTTCAGGGATTTTAGCTTTAAAAAATAAATAAATAAGAAAGCAAAGCCAGGCTAGAGGCAATGATTTCACTGGGACCATCAGGGAGCTGCCCTGGATGCACCCCTCCCAGTACAGACACCTTCTCTCCTTCCCCTGGGACGCCCACCTCCCACTGCCTGCCTGGGATTTGGGCAGGCCCTTGGGTGCTGCATCCCACCCCTAGACCCACCCCACTTCTTTCACCTGCCTGGCACAGCATAGACTGACCCCTCAACTTGGAAGAAGGGCATATCTAGGCATGGATGGGGGTCACAGGACCCTCCTGGGCAGCGTGAGGCAGTTTTGGGGGGATCCATGCTGCAGCACCCGGCTCTTGATGGGGAGTCTAGCTGGATGCTGCTGCCAGCCTGTGCCTCTCCCCACCATGTCGCCTGAGGAAGTGCTGGCACCTTGACAGGATCAATACAGTCTCTGCCAGCCTCTTGACTCCCCTTCCATTCACCCTCTGCCGAGTCTTTTTTTGGTCTCCCTTGCCTTCCTGGGAAGGAGATACTGCATTTGGGGAGGGGTCAGCTCCCGAGACGCCTGGGCCCAGGTCCTCATCCCCTTGCCTTTTGCCATCACCAGCCACCGGTGGGGCTACTGCTGCCACTCACCGAGGGGTGTTCTCTGCAGGTCGCCTCAATTCTGTGCTGCCAGAGCCCCGTGTTTCTTCATGTCCCCCCTTCTCTCTTGCTCGTGCAAATGGGGCTTTGCCAATCAATTTAGGGAGGACGGTGCCTTTTCTCCCTAAATCCATGGATCTTTGTGGCACTGGCATATGGACCTTGCTCGCTTTTGTGGGACAAATCAAAAGGGCACCTTCATGGCTGCAGAAGTCTGGAGAGGTCTTACCATCTCCTGTGCCCCATGTCCTTCAGCCTAAGCCATGAGCAGCTCTGGTTCCATGGGGACGGTGACCACAGGCAGTGGCAGGGTGGGAGTGGTGCCTTGGGTGCAGAGCCCTAGTTGTGGGGCATTTCGACCTGCCTCACCCCTTGTACCCACGTTGGGCAGTATCACCTCGCTTCCCTCTCAGTGCCTCAGGTAGGAGCTTCTCATTTGCTCCTCGGGCACCGCATCGTGGCCTTGGGCCAGCTCCCTGTTGCATGGCCAGCTTCGTTTCCATTCCCACCTCTCCCTCCTGCCGGGGTTTTTCCGCTCCTGGGGCATGCTGCCTACTGCCCCGGGACGGCTCCTGCCACTGCCGCTTGCAGGCTTCCCTTTTTGGGGGGAAGGTCAACCCCTTCTGCACCTCCAGACATCATTCATCCTGGTCCTGGTCCTGGCCCAAGCCCAGGAAGAGAGACCAGGCGCAAAAACCCAACTAGCCGCTCCCAGATGGAGATACCTGAGCCCTTTTCCAGTTTATCCTGAGTCCTGCCCCCTGGCCTCAGCCACCTCCAACACAGCTTTTCCTTTCAGGCTTTGACTGCTAGTCCTCCTAGGGGACGGGGCTGCCGCTACCTGGTGTGCCCTCGCCTCCCCATCCGCCTTCCTCCTGCAGGGCCTTATGGCGGCTCCCACAAAGCCCTCTCCTTCCTGCTCGGCTCACGCTTGGCACCGGGCCCTGGCGCTCGCTCAGCCTGGCCAAACCCTGCGTTGAGTCAGGAACACCTGCCCATGTTTTTCTTCAGGCCCCGGATCTCCGGGGACGTCGGGTCCTTGGGGCCGATGGGATCTTGGCTGTGCCCACTGTGTGAGAGCAGGACTGAGCCCCAGACCCCTCACCCCTAAACCTGCTGGGGGGTGCTTGCAGGTTGTGGCTGGGGTGGACATCCCTGTGCAAAGAGTTGGGCAAGGAGCTGCCTTCTGGGGGGCCACAGCGATGCTGGAGAGAGGCAAAGTAGACAGCAGGAGCAAGTGCGCTAGCAGCCACAGTAGCTGAGCCTCTGATGGCGGCTTTTCTCGCTCTGGGTCTCCTCATACTATCTGAGGTCCCAAAACTCAGCCCCTCTGTGCATCTGACCACACTTTCTCTGTCAATGCTCCACTCTGTGGTCGATGCCTATGAAGACTTAGAAAAGGTGTTTGCAGGCAGCGTGGTGAGTCTCATGTGCTGGCTCTCTGGGGTACAAGAGAGAGGACCCAACTCTGGCTGGGAGAGAGACCCAAAGCCCTCCTCACAGGCTGGATGTGATGTCCAGCCAGGTGGGCTCACTCCCACTGTCCAGTGCTTTGCCCAAGCCACCATTGCAACTCTGGTTTTGCAAAGGTACCTTGCTACCTCTGAGCCTTCCTGGGCATCCTCAAGTGTCCCATGGTCCCTACACTGTTTGGTTGAATGGATGGACACCCCCTGCCCCAAGCAGACATACCACAAAGCCATGGGAAATGTTTCCCTCCAGGAGGTGGAGATCAATATGATACCTGTTGGGACCCAGGTGGGATGCTAGCCTACCCACAGCCACCATGTGCTGTGCTTGTCCTCCAGCACCTCATCTCTGGTCCGAATTGGCAGCTGCTGCCTTCTGTGTCCCCTCCAAGAGTGGCAATGCCACTTTGGCTGTCACTCCATTATCTCTCCTCTCACCTCCCATCACTCCCTGTCCGCTTGCTCAAGACTTGCAGCCACTCTTCTGTTGGGCTTGCCAGGTGTAGGGCTTTGGACTTCCCAAAAGCAGGTCAGTCCCTGGGCTCCAGTGCTCTGCCAGGCCCTGGGTCCTACTCCCACATGGGCATGTCCATTTCACGCACCTGTGACTTCCCTAGGGATGGCTCAGGAGCACCAAGTGCTGCCTGCCAATTCTTGCCCCATGGAGTTGTCTTGGCCTCCATCACCATTGCTCTTTGCTTGGTCTCAGGGCTCATGCCAGGCTGGTTTGGAGGGTCTTGGTTACACCTATTGGCACAACCAGGCTTGCCACAGAGCTGGCTGCACGCTTGTGCAGGTGAGGCCGTGCTCAGGCAAGCTGAGTGGCCAGCGGCCTTTACAAATGGCCTCACACACTCAGCATCTGTGGCAACAGCAGCTCCTCAGCACAGTGTCATCCTCCAGGTCCACTTCTCTTACACCACATTGCCCAGGGATGGGGACCAGGAGAGAGGTTCAGCCCTCAGGAGCTGGCACAGGGCTGAGAGTGTGAGCCCAGGTGTTGCCAGCACTGAGGGCTCCTGTGTGCTTCTCACCTCAGCAAAATAGCTCGTTAGGAGCTGCTTGTGCCTTAACTGTTAATTGTTGTCATCCACACACCCCAGCAGTCAGCAGGGAAGGCAGGCTTATGAGAAAGAGCACTGATGGATGTATCTGGAGAAGAAGTCACAGATAAAGGATTGCTCAAGCTTCACAAACAAACCCGAGGGGGAAAAAAGGGACCACAAAAAATAAGGCAAATTTTAAAAAAAATAGGTCAAATCTCATTGAAGTTCGTGGTGAAACAAGCCTGTTTGAGCCTTGGGCCCTGGGGACAGGCAAGAACAGGCAGCAGCCCGTGGGCAGGGTGGCAGTGAGTAGTGCACTCTGGGGAAGTGGGGACTTGACAGCATGGCAGCTCCCTGGGCTGACAGCCCACGGCCTCAGGGGACCTGCCTCCCCCTGCCCTGCCTCAAGCACAGCCTGCTGCTCACCCAGGCTCTGTGCACAGAGCATCTCTGGATGCTGCACCAGCAGCCAAAGGAGCCAGGCTGGGCCCAGAGCTGGGATCAGTGGTCCGCAGGAGGGCTCCAGGGGAGGTGAGAGGTTTGAATAGCTGCAGGATGGAGGTGCCACAGGATGCCCAGGGCAGCTTGGTCCTGTGTTTGATCATCTTCATAGGAAAAAAAAAAAGGGTTGTTTCTTCTGTTTAAACAGAATTTCCTGTGTTTTGGTTTCCACTCATCACCCCTTGTCAGCCTGGTGCTGCCTTGTTGCACCCTCCCTTCAGGCATTTATACACATTGATAAGATTCCCCTGAGCCTTCTCTTTTCCAGGCTGAACAGTCCCAGCTCTCCTAGCCTCTCCTCAGAGAAGAGATGCTTCAGCCCCCTCATCACCTTTGTGGCTCTTTGCTCGACTTTCTCCAGTGTGTCCTTGTCTCTCCTGTACTGGGGAGCCCAAAGCTGGAGCCAGCACTCCAGGTGTGGCCTCACCAGTGACAAGTAGAGGACAAGGATCACCTCCCTTGATCTGCTGGCAACACATTGCCTAATGCAGCCCAGGACACCATTCATTGCCTTTACCACAAGGACACATTGCTGGTTTACAGTCAACTCGGTGTCCACCAGGACCCCCAGGCCCTGTTCCATCAACCTGCCTTCCAGCTGCCTTTCAATTCAGCTCCATGGGGTCCTATTGGCCCACTTGGACATGCAATGATCCCGGGGGTTTGTTACCCAAAGCTCCCCAAGAATGGCATGAAGTGAACCCAAAGTGCAAGCAACCCTCTCATCTAGCTTTGCTCTTGCCATTGCCTTGTGATCTTCACTGGATCCCAGCTGGGAGGGAAATGTCTTGGGGAACAGCCCTAGGGGACCCCTGAGCATCCCCATCCCCAGACATAACATAGTGCTTTCCACATTGTTCTGGCCAGGTTCACTGGGCTTTTGAGCACTCTGGAGCCAGAAGCTGACATATCCACCAAGTCAGGATTATTTCCCCCCTCCTTCCTCTCCAATTTGCATTTATGCACGTTACATTTAATCTGCTGTTTTATTGTCCAGCCACTTGCTGGCCATCAGCTCCTGATGCAGCTCCCAATGTGCGTCCATGAGCCAATCAGAGCCTCCAAGGTCTGCTGACAGTGAGCTGGGGATTAGGGAGACAAAAAAAAGCCCTGAGCAGCCACCCCTGTGACCTTGCAGGTGGAATGCTGTGTCTCCTCATTGAGAAGCCCCCACACCAGCAGGAGCATCCCATCCTGCCATGGCACTTGCTGCTGATGGCTGCAACACAGTCCTGCTCTGGCACCTCCAGTGTGCCCTTCTCCAGCACCACCAGTGTGCCCTGCTCTGGTGTCACTGGTGTGCCCTGCTCCAGTATGACCAGCGTGCCCTGCTCCAGCACCATCAATGCAGTGAGACTGCAGCATCTCCATCCATGAATGTTAAACAAAATAGGGCTTTATCTTACATAACAGTGTTTAATGTTTAATGCTGCTCCTTACAAGGAGGGCGTTACATGAGGACAGCGCATGTGCCAGAGGCTGGTGCTACCTCATCCTCCTTCCCAAAGATGTGCAAGTGCCCTCTCTAATGCCCTTCCTCGGGGTCTTCTTTGCTTTGAAGGGACTGGAGTGGAGGTGTCACCTCCTCTCCCCCTCTTCCCCTAGGCTCTTGCTTCAGGGGAGCATCCCCTGGTTGTTGTGCTGTCGGTTCAGGTTCCTCCGGCTCAGTTTCTCGTACTCTCACAGCCTGCTGAGCCGCATGTCTCCCTTGCTGACCTCACCCACTGACACTCCCACGTCCCTCTGAGAGCTTAGCCCCAGCCAGATCCCAATTTACTGTCGGGGAGGGCTCGCCAGCCCCTGTGCAAAAGCTGGCTTGGGAGCCTGGGTGCACTCCTTGTTCCCAGTGCCCATTTGCTAGCCTCAGGCTGCCAAGCTCTGCCTCAAAGAGGCTGGGACACATTGATGGGGACAGTGGAGTGGGGCATCACCCTAACAGCCCTTTGCTCCCTCCCCAGGACACTGACGGACCTCCTGAAGCAGCCAGGCCATGGCCCCTCCGAGCATATGGATGGTCTCATGGGGGCTGTGCAGGTCCCCCTGGCCGAGGGCCTGGCCCGGGGACCCCCAAGGAACAGCACAGGTAAGGCACCAGCACAGTGGGGAAAAATAAGTTGCCTTGGGTGAATGAAGGCAGTAGGAGGGCACTGCCCACGGCTGAGCCTCCCCTGCCTGCCTCTGCCTCCGCAGACAAGCCACCCCTGAACAACGCGGTGCCCATCGCTCCCCCGCTCGGGCGGCCCCATGGCCACTGCAAGCGCCTGCCACTGGCCACCAGCCTGGCCCTCCCGGCCCCTGCCTACACCACCTATGCCACCCTCAAAGCTGGAGGTGAGTGCTGCTGTGGGATGGGATGGGATGGGATGGGATGGGATGGGATGGTGACTGGGGGAGATGCACACTGTCCTCAGAGAGGGGCAGGGGGCTTGCAGAGGGGTACAGGTAGGATGAGCACCCCAGTCTCCCAGGGAAACTGCTCACAGCAGAGGCTCTGTAGCTCCTCCCGGCCCCATTGAGCTGCTGCGCTGCCCAGCCAATAAGCGCCCGGGATCATGCTTGGACCCACAGCACAGGAGAGATCAGGCTTCTCCCATAGATCTACTGAACTGTCCAGCCAATCAGAGCTCAGGATCTCCCATGGCCTCAGAGCACTCCCAGCCAGTCAGCACCCAGGATCCCACTTGGACCCACAGCATGCCCCAGGCAACCAGAGATCAGGCTTCTCCCATAGATCTACTGCACTGTCCAGGCAATCAGAGCTCAGGATCTCCCCAGTGAATCAGAGCTCTGGGTGCCACTTGGACCCACAGTATACCCAGCCAACCAGAGCTCAGGATTTCCCATAGATCTACTGCACTGACCAGCCAACCAGAGCTCAGGATCTCCCATAGATCTACTGCACTGTCCAGCCAACCAGAGCTCAGGATTTCCCATAGATCTACTGCACTGACCAGCCAACCAGAGCTCAGGATCTCCCATAGATCTACTGCACTGTCCAGCCAACCAGAGCTCAGGATCTCCCATAGATCTACTGCACTGTCCAGCCAACCAGAGCTCAGGATCTCCCACAGACTGAGAGCACCCCCCACTCAGTGAGCACCCAGGATCCCACTTGGACCCACAGCACGCCCCAGCCAAACAGAGACCAAGGTCGCCCATAGACCCACAGCACTCCCCAGCCAATCTGTGGACAGGATCCCCTGCTCCCCAGCCAATCATCCCCCAGGCTGCCTCCCGCCTCTGCCCCTGGAGGCTGTCCCCGGGGTGACGCCGCTGTCCTGTCCCCGCAGAGAGTGCCTCCGAGGACTTCTACAGGCGCTTTGGGGGGCCAGAGGTGCCCTTCCCGCCCACCGAGGCCCCAGCCCTGCCGGAGGGCTGCCCAGCGGCCACAGGCCCGCGGCTGCCAGGGGGCACGGCCTTCCCTGGGGGCTGGGAGGCCGGCCCCCTCCGCGGCCCCCGCCGGCCCCCTGGGCTGCTCTACGGGCAGCCCCCCCGGCACCTCGCCACCAACAGCAAGACCGAGGTCACCGTCTGACTGCTGGCGCCATGGGGGACGGCACCCAGGGCTTCCCTGGAGGAAAGCAGCGACGGTCCTGCACAAACCATGACCCACGGGGGCTGGCCGGGGTGGGAGATGCACCCTCCGTCCTCTCTCAGGGACTGGGACTGCCACCCATGCTTCAGCATGGAGGAGGTGCTGTGGGCCAGGCCCTCCTTCGCATCCGGGCAGCAAGTTTTAGCCCTTCTCAGCCCACCCCACGAGAAGGCTGAGCCAGGGCCAGATTGGCAGAGCAGCCTGTGGGGGTAGGGGCCAGTGCTGGACAGATTACAGGCCCCAGGGCTGGGGGGGGGACGACACAGTGTGCTGGGGTCAAGCACCCCCACTTTGCACCACGGACTAGGTTGGGGGATAAGTAACGGACTCAAAAGCACTACCCTGGTCCCCTTTCCCTCCCCAGTCTCCCCTTCCCCACTGCCCTGACCTCCACCTTGTCAATAAATAATACATTAAACTGTGTGGCCTTGCTCTGGATTGGCTGGGGGAACCCCATGCTGCTCCCAAAACCTCAGCCCACAGGTAGCAGGGGCCAAAGCTCACCCCCCTAGAGCCCAGGGACTTTCCCCCATGGGGGATAGGGTGGGAATACAGCTTCCCCAGGCCAACTGCAAAGCCCTGGCAGCAGTTACACAAAAAAACCAAACAGCTCTCCTCTGCCTGAAGTTTAACAGTTCTGACAGACTTTTACCAGGGGGAGGAGAGAAACAAAGAGATGGAGCGAAAGGACATTGTTCCAAGCAAGGTCAGGTAAAAGCTTTCCTCCCATGTAGATGCTCCTAAAATTGGAGGCTTCTGGCCCAGCTTTACCTTGCATGGCTCTGCTCAAGGCCTCAGACTCGGGTTGCTTCCAGAGGAGCACAGAGACGCTACACTTGCTCCACCCAGGGACCATCTTTCTTGGCAAGCTGTACAACTAACTCCAGTTTCCAGGTTACGTGGCCAAAGCAGTGACAGCTTCCCACGGCCCTTGTGTGGCTGGATGTCTCTGAAAGGTGTCTCAGGCTCACCTATGCTTGAGAGCAGCTGCCACGTGGGAGGAAGAGGGCTAGGAGAAAGAGGGCAGGGCAGGAGGTGGTGGTAACGTTCATCTTTATTAGGTAACAGATGCTCTAGAGCCCTGGAACAGGGTTTTCAAACAGCAGATATGTCCCCCAGGGAACCTCCCCACCACCAGTTGCATCTTGTATCACAAAGCATCCCTCCTCTTGAATTCCACGTGGATAAATAAAAACTTTCTTCACATAATCCGTTAAAACAATTTCCTCCCACCCACGGACAAAAAAGTTACAGTATATACACACACACACACATAAAAAAGGTTGTAAGGACAGGTGGGCAGCAAATTTATCAATGGTGTAGAAAAAACAGGGCAGAGTCCTCGCTCCGGAGGGGAGAGAAGCACCAGCAGTGCTATGACCTTCTCACAAGTCATGCCATCAGCTACAGGGGCTTCTACCCAGCAGCTTCCCAGCCCACTCCCTACAGCCCATCTCCCAGCACTCGGCCCACTGTTAGTGACAAAGTGAAGCCTCCTTCAGCATCTCCCTTCTCCCAAAAGTCCTGCTTCCTCTCAATAAAGCACAAAACTTCCCCTGTGTCGGATGCAGATCCGGGGAAATGCGACATCACTCGAGGGGCTGCCACAGGAAAGGAGTTTCTGCATTTTAGGAAAACCCCACAACCAGGAAGATGGTGCGAGAGCCACTTAAGAGGAAAAGAAGTGGGGGGGGATGTGATCCACCTCCAAAACCAGGGACACTTGGGCTGGGCGATCAAAACGTGCCCCGAGCTCAAAGCTCTTCTGCACACTTAGGATACTTGCTCAAAGTGGCTGCCACCAGAGCATCCCCTACACTGACCGAAGACAGGCAAGAGCAGCTTTATCCCCACCAAAGGACGAGCTCTCCTCCAACTGCCCACACAGGGAAGCAAGGGATATCCCCCTCAGCTTGGCAGTGGGGTGAGAAGCACATGCTGCAGCCACTGCAGCTGGGCACCCACCAGCTACTCCCCAAAGAGGGGGGAACCAGCCATGCCCACCTGCCAGAGGCTGCTTTCCACATCTGCACGTCTGAGATGGCAACTGCTTTGCACTTCTTTGGAGAGATGCAACAGGAAAGGCAGAGAGAAAGGAGGGCAAACCATTCCCTCCCCATCCCCAACCCACCTCCCCGTCTTCTCTTGGAAAACCACAGTCAATCCAACACCTGTGAGTCAGAGCGCTCTGACCAGCGCCGGTAACAGAGCTGGGAGACCCACACCCTGGAGCAGGACCTCCTCAGGAGCTGTCGAGCAGTTGGAGAAGCGAAAGATAAACACCTGAAGACAAAGTTCCAGGACTGGGAGCTGAGTAAAATCTAAAAAGAAGTGATTCTAAAAATCGTTTCTGCATCAATGGAAAGGCACCAGAGCAGCGTTCACCCTTCATGCCGAGCGCAGGGTGCTGCATGTCCACCTCTGCCGCCATCTAGCACTAGACGACCAGGGACGCCGCCAGGTGCCTTCTAAGAGCTGTAGGCTGCCACAAAGCCAGCTCCTTGCCAAAAAACCAGAGGCAGCTATCACAGGAAGGAGACGCACAAAGTGGAGAGGAAGGGAAATCTGCTGCATTGTTTCCTACAGGGTTTTGTTTTTTTTCTGTAAAGCCACAAACACTCCTATAAAAAAACCTGTATAAAAAAGGTAGAGAAATTTGCCAGGCAGTACTGGCCCCAAGTGATACTCCCAGAGCACCTCTAAACTGGGGAGGGATGGGGTGAGGGGCTTCAGTTTCCTGATACGCAGCTCAAGGAAAGCTGGCGCCTTCCCCCTCTCTCTCCAGAACAGCCCCAGACCCCAGCGGCCCCGTGGGGCAAGGCTTGAGCAGAACCTCTGCCCTCCCCAAAGGTTTCTTTCCACAGAGGTGTTTGGGAAGGGAACAAAGATGCCCCTGAGGACAGAAACAGCATGTGCCTCTTCTCTATGCCTTGGGCTCGTGAGCTTCTCCCCTCAACAGGGATGGGGAAGGGGAGGGGCTCTGGGTTGGGGCAGCACTTCCCAACAGCCCCAGGCACAGTCGCAAAAACAACGACAGATTCCTGCTGTAGCGCCTGAGAACAAGCAAGGGGGCTAATAAAGCTAAACCTGCGGGGCAAGGTAAAGAAACAAACCAACCACAAACCCAAACCAAACCCCTCCCTCCCCCAGCCCATCGCCATCCCACCAGCACAGCCCTAGCCTAGCACTGTGGGGTTTGTTTAAGCTCCAGAAGGGAAGTCCAGGCTGGGGTTCGGCCCCAGACCGGTGTTAGGAGGCGGCGAGGGCCGTGCCCCCGCTCAGCTTGACGATCATCTGCTGGCAGTCGTTACAGGAGCGCTTGTCCCCCACCTTCTCCAGCGTGCGGGCGGCCTCGGCCAGCAGGACTGCTCGCTGGCCCGGCGAGGAGAGGAAGGAAAGGGGCAGGTGGCGGCAGGCCAACAGGATGGCTGTGGCTCGCTCTCGCTGGCCTGGCAGGGTGTCCAGCTCACCTACGCATAAAGAGGAGAGGGAAAGCTCACGATGAAGCTAAAGCTACCACCTGCATGACAAAATCCCCGCAACGTGGGCACTGGCATCACAGAGTGGGGCATCTCTGTCTGGCACCTCCCGGCTGTGCAGAGAGTGAGGGGCACCCTGCGGACCACCAAGCTGCTCCCTTAAGCTCACAGAGGTGGAGTTGGGTAGGGACTGGCAATTCCATCTTCTACAGAGCCAGCTCCCTTCCACGTTGCTTCCCAGGGCTCATCCCAGCACCAGCACACAGATCTGCCCCTTAAACTCTCGAAGGACTTAAAAACCAGCAGCACATCTCCTGACTCCTCCCTTTAGCATGGCCAGCCTCTGCCTTCACACTGACCACCCCAAACACCAGCCAGACAAGTTTTGTGCATGCATGGCTGTAAGAAGGTAAATGTCCGCCAGCCTGTTGGCCAACACCTCCAGCTCAGGGCTGGCAGCTCACTTTAGCTGGCTTGTAGAGAGCGTGGCAGAAGCATCATCATGTGCCACAGGCTGACAGGAGCTCGTTATCTCGAGCCTCAGGCATGGGGAAGATGCTACAAGCTGCAGTCATGCCACCTTTGACCTTGTCCGAGTGCCACCCCGTCCCTCCCAGCCCCACAGGCAGCAGCCAGCTGCCTGGGCCCCAGGACAGACCTTGTTTGCTGCTCTGGGGTGTGCGTCGCCTCAGGCTGTGCTCCAGAAGCTGGTGGGTGCGGGTAGGGCTGGCACCCGCCATCAGGCGCACCGTAGCCTCATGCAGGAAGACCTGGAAGGGAAGGCAGGATAAGGGGGGGTGTGAGAAGTGGCTGGCATGGGGGTGACGCTGCAGCTGAACTCGTGTCATCCCTCCGTTGACACATTTCAAGAGCGGAGCACTGACACCTTGACAGCAACAGAGACCCATTTCCCTGTTCCTCCCTGATGTTCCCACCTGTCTCTGGGGAATTTGCAGGTCAGGGCAACTGTGAAGAGGTGGGGGGGAAAAAGAGCTTTTGACACGTAACTGTGAGTGGCCTGGAAAGGGGGAGGAATGAGAGCAGGGAACGAGGCAGCAAATGGGAGAACACACCTTGGCACTAGGTGGGCATCTCACCCCAGGCTGCTAGTGCAGCACTGAACTTAGAAATCCAGTTTGGACAGTACCAGAACAACTCTCCAAGTATTTGATCACATTTTCCTCTACAGAGGCTTAGCACTAGATGAATAGAAAAGGGTAGTGGGAGGGAACCTCCAGAGAAGCAGCTGGTGCTCTACAGGTGCAGAAGGCATCTGACCCTCCAGCTACCTGCAGAGGCCAAGGAAGCCTGTCCCTGGAGAGATTGATCCAGTCTGAAGCCACTTAATGGGATAGGATGCCATGGTTTGAGCTTAGAAACACAGACGTGCCAATGGTTTTCTTGGCAGAAACTAAGGCACTAAAACCTCCCCACACTCATCAGACTCCCAAGAGAGTCCACTCGCCACCCACCAAACGTGGAGGCTGCTGGTAGCAGATCATCCCACCCCAGGTGTCCAAATCGCTCAAACCCCATGCACACCCCACGTTCCCAAGGGCTGCAGCTTCCCTGTCAACCCCCTGCAAGGAAGAGTTGGAGCCAAGGTGGGGGTGAGGAGGGAGGCGGTCACCTTGCGGTAGGCGGGCCGGAAGCCGTGGGCCAGCTTGCGCAGGCTGCCGAGGTCCCGCTGGAAGCCCGTCAGCTCGGGGGCCGAGGCGTGGTACGTCTCACCCAGCGTCTGGCTGGCGTTCGCCTGCTTCTGCCACAGGCTGGTGCGGAGAGAGAGCAGCAAGTCACAGGCGAGCAGCTGGATCATCTGCAAGAGCCAGGAGGCCCGGACACACACGCTGATTAACACAACCCGTCAAGGCAGGTAACGGGCCGTTTGCTACGCGGCCGCCGACGCGGCCCACACAAGGGCAGCCGCTGCACCTCCCGCCCACCTCGGGTGCTGCCGGCCCTCTCAGACAACTCGCCCCACCACGAGGCACCCAAGGGAGCGAGACATTGCCTTTTGCCCAAGAGGCAACTCTGGGGCCTGGCGCTGAGACTAAGGAACACAGGCCAGGCTGTGCCCAAGGAGCAGATGTTACCCTCTGGGAGGGCCAACAAGACTGACTCCAACCCCACCCCAGACAAGATGTGCCAAGGGGATACTGCTCCATTGAATCATAGAATTGTTTGGTTGGAAAAGACCTGTAAGATCGAGTCCACCCCCCCACACACACTACCAAGCCCAACACTGAACCATGTCCCTCAGCACTTCAGCTACACAGCTTTTAAACATCGCCAGGGATGGGGACTCCACCACCTCCCTGGGCAGCCTGGGCCAGTGTCTGACAACCTCCTCAGTGACAAAGTTCTTCCTAATCTCCAATCTAAACCTCCCCTGGCACAACTTGAGCCCATTTTCTCTTGTCCTATCACTCACCACTTGGGAGACCAACCCCACCTTCACCACAACCTCCTTTCAGGTATCTGTTGAGAGTGATCATTTTCTCCCCTCAGCCTCCTTTTCTCCAGGCTAAATACTCCCAGCTCCCTCAGCTGCTCCTCGTCAGATCTGTGCTTCAGACCCTTCAGCAGCTTCGTTGACCATGTCTGGATGTGCCTCAGCAACATCTCTGCTTTCTGCAAAGGCTTTGCTGCCCAAATGTGACACTAAGTAGTGGGAAACAGCAAAGACAGCCTTGCTATCTCCAGAGGGGAGGGGGGGAAAGAGGCATTCTTGCCACAGTCCCTTTCCCCACGCGCTGCTGCCCTGCGGTACCGCACGCTGGCCTGGTTGTTCTCCGGGGACTCTACCTGCGCTGCCGAAGCGGAGAGTGCTTCTGTACTGCACTGCAGAAACATTGCACAGTCACTGCCACAACATGCAATGCAACTACAATGCACTACAGCTGCCACCCAGGAGCGACAGAAGGGACCAGAGCTCTGTCCCATATACCATGAAGGGCAGCTCCAGCTTTAGGTAATTCTGGAAAGAAGAGAAACAAGCCCCACACACGCTCAGGAATAGCAGGGCACAGTCCCACTTTTGCTGTAGAGGGTTCAAATGTTTGTGAGTGCTGCCTGAAACAGAGCAGGCTTGACTTAATGAGGTCGTGGTTTACAGGTATCAGCAACTTCATTTGGAGGATGGAGATTTAATTTGGTCCACAGAAAGCATCTAAGTGGTCAAAGCACACCAGAGAGGGGTGATAGCTACTGGCAAGAGAGGAGCGAGAGCTCAGATGGCTGAGACCATGCCTGGGGAAATAATGATGTACGTGCAGCTCTGCTCCTTCATACAGCAGAGGCAGAAAGATGTCAATGCCCTTTGCAAGGAAAGGGAGGAAGTTTCCCCTCTACTCCTGTGAGACACAAGATGGAGAATGCAGATACACCCGTGGTAAGATCAACCTTACAACCAAGAGAAACTACGTGTTATCCCAGGGCTTATAGCTCTTACGTTGCTGAGGACAGTGCTGGAGATGCCACTGCTCATGTTGAGGCTGTTCCATAAGTGACTGCTGGCTCTCTCACAGTGACCCAAGGAGCTCTGCTGTCCATCTGCCTTTCCAGACAGTGAAGTCTGCATGGCTTTACACACGTAGAAGGTGGCTTTCACCAGGGCATTCCTGAAAGGGAAAGAGAGCGTTGCTTTCAAGCAATACTATTTCATGCTCCCACACTACCAAGCAGCACCATGCCATGCTCAGCCCCAGGACCTGAGCTCAGGCCACAGCTTTTACCTTTCCATCTCTTAAGAGCAGAGATATTGTTATTTATCAGACAGAAAAAAGATGGAAGTTGCTTCTCAACTACACAGACTGCATAGAGGGACGGAAAGAAGCTGGCAAAGATGCTTTAGTGAAAAAGAACCAAGATAGTGACACCAGTCTTTCAGTTAGCAGACGATCTCTGTTGTTTGATTTTGGAAGGTGGAAGGCTGTGCCGTTAAACAAAGCCAAAAGACATCCCCTGAAGAAGCAATTCTGACACTTTCAGCTCACAGCTCTGCCATCAGTCTGCAAGCTTGACCTACACGTGAACCGCTGAGCGCTTTCCCACTTTGTGTTATCGTGTGCCAGAGCGCAAGAGGAGCGAGACTCTGGATTACAGGGAGGGCAGGCCCGCAGGAGAACATTAGGAGAAGAGCCACACCCCTATTTAGGAGAAGAGGTTTGAAGGGTGCACAAGGCCTACTCACTCTGACATCTCCAGGGATTTCGGCATGCGCTCCACTTCCGCAAAATGGGACCTGACAGCTGCATCGTCCCCTCTGAGCCAGCTGATCGCCATGGCCACTGCTGCCGACCACCACCTGCACACCACATCGGGGCCTGCGGGACAGAACCAGAAGCTACAGCCCCAGAGAGGACACCCAGTCCCTCCTGCCACGGAGGAGCAGGCAGGCCTCATGTGCTCTCGTCAGCGCCTTCCACTGAGATTGACGCCAACAGGCCCAAACCAACCCCATGGGAAGGTGGCCACATGGGGAAATGCCGGAGTGCACTGCAGGGACATGGGAGGAGCTTGCCAGCAGGCAAACACCTTACATCTACCTGCAAACAGAGTTTTGGATGCCACATTTGCATCTTGTCAACATATAACTTACCCTGTCTACTTGTCTAGAAATCTGTTGACTTCCTTTCCAGCAAAGATCTCCACTCACCACCCTAAAATAATCACTCCACTTGCATCTGCTCTGCCCTGGCACTAAGCACCATCAAGCCAGTAAATCAGGTTCCCTATATACTTTCCTCCATTATTTAACAACCTCTCACAGAATCACAGAATCCTAACGGTTGGGAGGGACCTCGAAAGATCATGTAGTCCAACTCCCCCTGCCAGAGCAGGACCACCTAGAGTAGGTCACACAGGAACTCATCCAGGAGGGTTTTGAATGTCTCCAGAGAAAGAGACTCCACGATCCACCTGGTCCCAAAGCCTACTTAGGGCCACAGGACATATGCTCTGCTACTCTGACCTGCTTTTAAAACTCATTACAATATTAACCCAAATATATACTCCTCTTTATACTAAAAACAACAGTCTCTAGAAAAGGATATCTAGTTTTCCTTCTACATTTGCTCTGCACCTTGTAGATACAGCACAGTTACTGTGTCTAAAGCTCCAGCAGCATCCCAGTGAGTTGCCAGCTGCTGTCTGTACCAGCAGCAAGCCAGAGAAATACTCCAGCAGCCTGGTAACAGCCAAGTCCAGATGAGCACACAGCTCAGCAGGGCTCTACCACTCCCGGTGTATATTTAATGGGACAACAGGGAACCTAACCAAGCACCTCCAAACACATGCCCAGAGCTTGCAGGTCTCTGGAGACTGAGGAATATACATGACAGTTGCTGTGAAAGTGAAGCCAACCTGTATTTGGTCCAATAGGCAACTAAGTGAGGAAAAAACACCCCAAACCTTCATGTATCTGAACTGCAACACTGCTGTGCTGATTTATACACTACACTCTTCCTCTCGCTGCGTAGTGCCAGGAGCAAGCTCTTGGGTGAAGAATGTGCCCAGTAATACAAACAACAGCAGCTGCACCTGGGCACCCAGCATCACACCACACAGCCCAATTTAGGAGCCTTCCCAACCACCTTCCTTCCAGTCTGAGCTGCCATCTCACACTGCGGTGTGCTGCTCAGCAATCAGGGCTCGCTCCAAGGACTGCATTTCTCCTTGCCTAGAGCATGAGAGGTGGTGGGGAGAGAAGGAACGTGGCTTACTGGTAGTTCCCACAAGCCAGGGAGAGGTCGGTTCTTCTGGACTTACCCAGGGCAGACTTGAGTACAGAATTGCTGGCAAATGGTGGGGCTCCACTTCCCATCGAGTCCAAGAAAGAGTTGAGCAATTTGAGGTACTCCATGGCACTGGAGAACTCACTGAAATGAGAAGCAAGGCAGAACTTTGCTATGCTGTCAAACAGGAGATACCAGAGCCCAAAGGCATCTCTCATCACTTGAGGCATTTTCAAGCAACGTTGACCCATTAACCTGGCGGAAAGTTCAAGCTCTGCAAGTTAACACAACACTGATGGGCTTAAGAGACCTCCCTAAACAGGGCTATTCAGTGAGGAATAGCCTTACTTCTCCTCTTGCAAGGAGACAGGTACAGAAGTGGAGTTGACCTCAGCCCTCTCACCTCAACTACAGAGATGCTGGAACTTACTGTAGGCTGTGTGTCACAGGCATTTGCTCTCCAGTTCAAGGAGAGGGGACCGAGTTGTATTTAAGTCCTTGAAAAAAGTAGTACCACTCTCATGGAAAGGGACTAAGAAGCAGATTAAGACATGATCACTCTCTACAACTACCTGAAAGGAGGTTGTAGTGAGGTGAGAGTCGCTCATCTTCTCCCGAGTAATGAATGACAGGACAAGGGGAAACAGGCTCAGGTTGCACCTGGAGAGACTTAGACTGGAGATTGGGAATGTTTTCACCCAGAGGGTTGTTAAGCATTGGAACAGGCTGCCCAGGGAGGTGGTGGAGTCCCCATCTCTGGAGATATTGTAAAGCCATGTAGATGAGGTGCTGAGGGACATGGGTTAGTGGTGGGCTTGGCAGTGTGAGGTGAGTGGTAGGACTTGGTGATCTTAGAGGTCTTTTCCAGCTGAAATGTATGTAATACATACTTAAGAGTGAGAAAAAAAATCTACATTAGCATTTAAGTCAGCACCCCAAATTCTACAAATACTACACAGAAGCCACCAGCTTCCCCTCTGGCAACCCAAATCTGCTGACAAGACCTGATGTGTGTGACAAGGCAATTACAGCTCCTTTTCAATCACTGCCTCCAACACAGCCTGAACTACATTTCTGTAAGTGACTCCTTGCATATATGCAAATATGAATGCAAGTGACAACGCATTCACTGTATGGGTCAGGGAAAGTAGCACATGTGGCAATGATCTAACTTTCTGAGACATGCAACAGAGGAAGATCTTGAGCTCCTGACCCTAGAGAGGGATAAAAAGGCTCGCCGGTCCTTCACGTGAGAGGACAGGACTCCTGCAAGTATCCTGACAATCCACCTCACCTACACAAATCCTGCTTCCTTCTCTCATCATCAACAGCAGCCTCTGATCACAAGCATTTGTATTGTGCAAACAATGAGATGGAACTACTGCACGTTCTCTGCATTGATGCTAGAAAACAGACATGAGATTGTGTAGGGAGAATATTGCACATTTAGCCATTTTTTTTCCCCAGAAACAGAACCTGGGTTAATTACAATGGGTTAACCTTCCCCATTGTTTGAGGCTTTTACCCACACTTTTTGGGGACAGGATCTTTGCAGAGCTCATTATAAATTTAGCCAGTGTTTGCCTGGCATCAGCATACCTGGAGATCAGCCAGGAACAGTGCAAGATTGCTGGCAAAGGCTGAGGCTCTGCTTCTCACAGAGTCCAGGAAACAGCTGAACATGGTTCAGTACAAAAAGCCACCCTGTTCCCACATTTTGAACCCTTTCATTTGGTACCTGAGCTTAGAGGTAATGTCAATTTCAGCCAACACCATCTCTCCCCTTCTTGTCACAGGTCAACTTGACTTTTCACTGCTAGTAAACGTGACACTTAAGAGAACACTCATGCATACGGCAGCGACCCGGTGGGGTCACTCTCTGACATCCCAGACCTTCATGCTTGCACGGCCCTGGACACTGGTTCCAGTCTACAGAAGTGGTAGGTGAACACTAATTTTAGTGCTCCTAAACATTACACTTTCTCACAGCAGAGAAATGGAACAGAGTTGGATGGTCATCCATCTAACCCAGGAATCAAGAAGTCCCATACCAGTCAACACCACAAACTCTCAGGTTCACCTTGGACTTCAGAGGCTTTAATAGGAAGAGGCTGAGCTCACCCTTCTAATAAGCTGTGGTGATCACACTTGCATTATCAGTTCAAGTCTTTAACGAAGATGAATTACCCAATCTGCCCCAGAGCGCTCAGTGAACGGTTATGAGCTCTGCCTCAGAGCCTGCAGCTGCAGCCAGCAGTTCCTCAGAGCAACCCCCAAACTTACCAGGGCTCCTCCTCCTCTTGCCCTGCTGCCTCTCTGCTGGTCTGAGGCTTCACAAGTGAATCCACCGCTCGCTCTAGCAGGTTCTCACAAAACGCCTGATGAACTTGTGCAATGGGATCCGCTACAGAGGAAGACCAAAAACCCAAACCACTTCACTTTGTATACAGCAACAGTTACCTCCTGACACAACCAAAACAAAGAAACAGAAAGCAGAAGCAAGAGGAAGAGACGTAGAGGGAAATTCTTCAGGAACTAACGCAAAGATTTCTAAAGACTAAGTTTTCAGGGCCTTTTTAACCCTTTAATCCACTTGCAAAGCTGCAGCCCTTGGTCAAACAGCCCTCTGGTACTTCAGCCACTCGGTGAAATGCTGCTCTGGTGGAGAATAAATCTTGACCACCTCAAAATCACCCCCTAGACATTCAGGGCCACATCCACAAAGACACAAGTAGGATGACACAGTGCAGTACACAAAGGGAAGATAAGGCAACTCCTGCAGGCTGAGGAGACCTACCTTGGCTCCCCAGCCCCCCTCGCCCACAAAGACCCCAAGCAGGTTCTCACCAGGGTTCCTTTGGGTGCAGTACAGGCTCTCCTTCGCAGCAGACTTCACCGTCCAGCTTCGCTCCACAAAAAACTTCTGTCCCAGGGGGTGGCACAGCCAACGCAAGGAGTCAGGGATGGCACTCCGCTCCGAGCTGCACAGGCTTTGGGCCTGGCTTAGAAAGTAGCTCTGGTGAAAGGAGGGGCCAAGATTGAGAGAACAGCATCCAAGGTAAGAGGTACATCACCGAGGACAAAGGTTGTATCATAATTACAGTTTGTATCGTAATTGCAGGCCATATTGTAATTGCAGTGCTAGCAGACGCCCTGAGCTAAGGCAATGCCTGCTTGGAGGCCTTCCTAGAGCTCTGCTTGGAGGTGTGGTGGGAGAGGAGATGACAACTCACCGCCAGGAAGCCAAGCTTGCCCCCACAGCGGGTTTTCAAGCCAACGGCGGCTGTCAGGTGGATTTCTGCCATAGTGCTGGGCGGGATCTTCTCTTCTGCACACTCGGCCAGATTCACAGCACACAGGGCCATGTGCAAGCCCGAGTAAGCCGAGCTGGAGGGAAGTTTACCTGCACCAGGAGGGAAAAGAAAAGCATTAACTTCTAATGCAGTAGTATCAGCTACTGAATACTACAGTGATTTGCAGGGCTACTGTCCTACAGAGACAATGAGAACCTGTTGACATGAGAAGGTTACAACATCACATGCCTACTTCGCATTCAGGCAACAGAACAACCGTAACCAGGTCTTTCCTCCACAAATACCAAGGCTGATATTTACAGCTTGACTTCTGCAAGAATGCACTGTATAGCTAAACCAGTTGGGATAAGAATCACTGACAAATCTTGCCTCACTATGTCCACCACTATCTCCAAACTGAACTCCTTTGCAGCTCACACCTGTACCTACACAGACAAGTACTTATCCCTGGTGGTGTGGCTGCAATTCACAGAGCAAGATTAGGCAGAAGGAAGTTTAGCCTGGGTTTCTGATATGCTCGGAGCCTATTAACACTGTGAATTGCTTTGCCAAGGAAACTGCCAAAACGATTCACAAGGAACACTCAAGCGCTTCCTTAATGCACGTGCACACACACAGGTTTTCAAAGCATATCAACACCAACTGGCAATCAGAGCTCTATACAGCTTGAGAAATCTAAATTCTTCCAGCAACTAACCCCAGTCCTTGCTTCCACACCATGTTCCCAAGTGATAGGTATAAAACAAGCCCTTGACAGCAGCAAAAAGTGACCGGGCTCAATCAACTGCAGCTTGGAAAAAAATCCGAGCCATCCCCACAGACTCATTTTTAATTAGACTGTATTTTTAATTAGATAAGAATATACTATCTTCTGCTGGCAAAAATATTCTATTTTTTTAAAGTTTTGGAGGGATCTTATTGATATTTACAAATATCTAAAGGGTGGGTGTCAGGAGGTTAGGGCATCCCTTTTTTCAATGGTATCTAGCAACAGGACAAGGGGCAATGGGATGAAGTTGGGACACAAAAAGTTCCATTTAAACATAAGAAAAAACTATTTCACTGTGAGAGTGATGGAGACTTGGCACAGGCTGCCCAGGAAGGGTGTGGAGTATCCTTCCTTGGAGGTCTTCAAGATCTACTTGGACATGTTCCTATGAGACCTGATCTAGGTGACCCTGCAGGGGAGTTAGACTGGATGATCTCTAAAGGTCCTTTCCAATCCCTAACATTCTACGATTCTCAGGAACACGTAACCTGAGACACTGATGTTGCTTCAGCCATTCTTTCAGCTCTTCTATTGCATAAGTCTGTCGTGGTTTAGTCAATGGCTCCTGAAATCTGTCACGCTACTTTCCTACAGCAGCCCTCCCAGAGGAGGGAGGCCATAGTGCTCTCCCTGCATCCCCACGATCAGCTCTGAATCTCCTCGATGGGCAAAACCAGGACAGCTGCTCTACCAGCTCCGCTCCTACCTGTAATGTGGAGCTGATGGAGTTTGTGATAGGCCAAAGCCGCATCCCGAGCGCTGGTCTTGGCCTCGTCCTCAGAGCCTGCGGTGGCCTCCCGCGCCCGCCACTGGTGAGAAGTCCTCTTCAGCAGCCATCTCACCAGTGCCAGCTTCTGCAGGCTGTAGCGGATCACGTTCCAGGACAGGCTGCAGGCCAAGTCCAGGCGGGAAGCCGGCAGCGCCCGGCCGAGGACCGACAGGCAGGTCTGCAGGTTTGATGCGGCTGCGGCAAAATCCCCCTGCAAATCACAGCACAAAAGGGTCAGCGACTGTCACAGAGACGCTGTGGGACCTCCCTGGCGCAGGGAGCGAGACAAACTGATGCACAAGCAAGATCTTTAGCTGAGGGAAGTCAACGTAGCCCTGGTAAACACAAAGGCAATTTACACCAGCTTCAAATCTGGCCCTACACGTGGCTGTGATCCCGCACCGCCCGTGGCGTTAGGTGGAAGGAACTTCCTGCCTTCCCAAACAACGTGGAAGTTTCAAGGTCAACTTATCAAAAGCCAGCAATGGAGAAGACTTCCAAGAGGCTGGAGGACAGCAGACAGACACAGGTGAGACCAGATTCTGAACAAAACCCAAGACCTTGCTGCCAAAGAAGGCTACAAGATGCGGCAGAGAGGAACAAGGACAGAAGACAGGAGCCTCTTCCAACGCTGACGTCCACGCCTCACTAATATAGATTGAGGTGAGGACAGCAATCTGTTCAAAACAGCCTAGTGCCAGCTTCTGGGAAATCAGACTCACTGGAGGAATATCATACTCTAGCAAGCGCTGAGCCACCGCCTCACTAGGCCACATTTACTCCCAGCCCCTCCGAGACAAGCCAACTTTACCCGTGCAAGATCCAGGTCCGCTTGCTTGCGGTGCCTCCAGAACGTGACCGATGACCTCGAGTGCAGCCGAGTCACTGGCTCTCCGTGCACAAGCAGCTTTATGAACACGCTCAGCACAATCACTCCATTCACGAGCCACAGGATCAGCGTGGGCATCATCCAGCCAAACCAACCACCTGCATCTGCAATGGACATCCCGAAAGGAAAGTTTTAGAAGTTAATCTGGCCGCCGACAGGATGAGCACAGACCCAGAAGGACGTCTTGCTACGCTTGCCACGTGTTGTATCAGCTCATGCAAAGACTGCATTTTTATCAGCAAACACCTGTATCAACAGCTCTTCATCCAAACCCCAAGCCACAACATTCCCAAACAAATAAAAACAGTTATTTTCACAACAGACATTTATAAAAAAGTGAGGAAGCAACTAGTTTTCCCACAGCACCTTGTATTCTGGTTTTTCTACCAGGTACACCCACAGGTACTGAATACTTCAGCCTCATTTCCTGGTTTTAAGTTTCTGAAGCAACAGCAAGGAAGTATATTTACCAGTCAGGGAAATGCCAGCATACCTACAGAATTCCCTGCCCTCCCCTATGCTCCTATACTCTAAATGAGTAACGTCGTGGGATAAACGCATTCAGCAAGCTCAGCTGCAAGACCCCATAAGCAAGAGTGTTTCTGCAGTAATTCCTCACCTATTACTTTATTATTACTTCACATCAATCAGTCAGTTACTTCAAGAACAAACATAATGTGAACAGGTCTATCCCAAGAGCCCAGGGTGCCCCCTCTACCTCACCATGCTGAGTAACAGCTGGTTTTGTGCAAGAAGAACGCTGGATGTGGATGCAAACTGGAACTGTGTTCAAGCCCTCTCAGCTGGTTCTGCTCCTATGCCCAGCCCTGCAGTTGCTGCCCCTCCCCAGCCATTAAGCAAAGGTCATGGGACTCCCTGAACACACAAAACCATCCTACCAAATCACATGGACAGCCCACCTCGTGACCTGCTGCCCTCACAGCTGGTCTTCAGGGAAACCATGTAAGCTTGGCCACTTTCCCTAGTCCAAACTACTGCAGCTGGTTACCTGACTCAATGGTCAGCACGTTCCTGCCAGAGCCGTGGCGCACCAGGCTGTCGGACTCTGGGGTTCCTCGGGCGTCCAGGAGGGATGTCAGAGGATTGAAGGAAAGGCAAAGGAACGTGAGAGCACAGAGGAGGATTCGAGAGCGATCCACCATACCAAGGGCCACAGGAGGTGAGTCAGGCTCATCTTTAACCTTCAAAGGAATAGGAACAAGGAGAAAAGGAAAGGGAGAAAAAAACCATGTTTGCTATTCCATAGAACTAAAACATGCCAAGGGAGGGGTAGGGAAGGAAGGGAAACAGAATACACTTTAAAAAGTTGCTTTTAAGATCAGCAAGAACTCTGGTGGAGTTTTCCCTAGCTTAGTAAGATAAGGCTGAAGTATTTGAGTACCTCCACCTTCCTATTGCTCCCAATTCAGTTATCATTAACTGGATCCCTGGTTTAGGCCAGGATTAACCTTTGCTGCCCTGTCCCAGAAGACTCACCTGTTCTGTGATAGCCACAAAACTAATCTGTCAGCTGAAGACAGCTAACAGCTTTCTGTTATCGTGGTTGCTTACTGTCTCATTAACCACAGCTGATGCCACCACCCAGTTCCACGTTTTCCCTCTTTACTCACTGGACACATACATCCCCAGAAAGCCTTCGGGACTCTTTAGGTCACAAACACGCACTTTGAGTTCACAGAGACACCACAGGGGCTGAAGGCTAAGTACAGGCTTTCTAGCTGCTAAGGTATGGCTCAGATAGTACAGCTCAGGAAGCAAGTCTCAAATCACTTACAAAAGGATAAAACACACCCATGCACCTTCCTCCTCTTTACAAAGGATCTCTGAGCCCTACAGATCTACTTGCAGACACCTGCTGGCTCCACTCTGGCCCTCATGCATCCACGAAGCACGTGCCTTGAATTTGACAAGCAAAGTCACAAATACCTTTGCATCATCAAGGAGTGGGCTTCCTGGCTCTGAATCAATGGAATAGGGAGAGAAGCCAGCCTGGGATCCCGAGTCAGAGGCTGGAGGAGACATCAGCAGCACATTCTGGTTGAAGTCATCTATCTTCAAATCCACATCGTTGTCAACCAGACTGCTTAGGTCAATGCCCTTCAACAGCTCTGCAAAAATCAAGAGTACATTATATACAAATTCCTCAATCCCACGTGCTGCCAGTGTTGCCAGGTTGGCCCTGTCACCTGGACTAACACTGGCCACCACCGATGCAACCTCTGTCGGGGATAAGAAACTGCACAAGACACCCTGTGCTCGTGTTGCCTGACCCCTCCTTCCCACGCAGCCTCCACAACTTACTGTTTTTTTGGTTAGCCAGCTTCAGAACCATATTCTCCTGCCTCAGTTTATGGTTGGCCTGCTGCAGGTATTTAATGTAATCAATGGCTTTTCTCAGGACTCCCGACTTGTGCATCTGCAAGGAACGGAGATATACAGGAAGCAGTTTATATGAAGAGTGACAAAGTGTCACCTCTGCTTGTAGGGATACCACAAGCCTTTGGATTGTGTGGTGATGTAAAGAAAAGGGTGTAAAGGACCACTCAGCAGCTGCAAAGAAACAGTGGGGCACACTCTGGGCAAAGTCTCAGAAAGACAGGTAAAGACTAGGGTCTCTCTAAGATCTTATAAAATTAGCACAATGGAGTGACATCCAAATTACAGTAGAGCTCACATTCCAGGCTTCAGACAGAAACAGTCCTTTGAAAGTAGCGTAGTTTCAAAATGAAGTGGCTATCTTCTGGGATGGAACAAGCTGTTGCTTGTTAACCATCACTCATTGTTGGAGATAAGTGGTTCTCTCCTCGCCTCACCCCCTTGGCCATCCCCACGAAAACATTTGTTTCCAGCTGCGGCTGACAAGTTCAGCTTGTAAACACAAGCCTGAAGTACTATGAAGCCACTTCACATTACCAATGTTATTACAACATAAGCTTCCAGTTCTACTCAGCAATAAAGGTGACTCCACTAGCGCATGTATTTGTGCAGAGGCCATACAAGGTATCAAGGACACTACTCCCTGCTCTGCCAGCATGAACAGGACAATCCTGAAAACATGGTGTGAGAAAGCTTCTAATATTTGAGCAAGCAGTAGGAGTTTTTACAACTCAATATCTAAAGGAAACAAATTGGGAACCTCTGTAAACCCTTGTCCCTACTGCAGCCACACAGAAAAGTAAACTTAAATTAAGCAACCCCTGGTCTGGCAGAGTTATCAAAACATCCAGTTCGATACTCTACCTACAGGGCTTATTTAGGTTACGCCTATCAAAAGAACAAATGCACAAGGTACAGCTTATTTGGAAGAAACAGTACACTAGCATAGTAAGATAAACATTTTACAGGTGACCCTTCCTGAATGCAATCCTCAAAGCTTTCCATCACACAAGTGGTTCTCACCAGTCTTATCCCAGTGCACATGTGCATACTGCTAACAGCTGAGTGTACCCAGCTGCTCCATTTGGTAGAGCAAAGAGCACCTGAAGACAAAGTATTCATGACACCAGATTTGCTCTTAGTCCACATCTTTACCTTGGCATCTGTCCCCATGACAAGGTCCTTCAGCTCAATGATCTTGTCATTTATGGACGACCGGTAACGCTTTTCAATGATGTTGTGAGTTGTTCTCCTCTCTCCTTCTTTAGGTGCTTCTGGTTGCTTGACACCCCCAGGGACCTGTTTGATAGGCACCTTTTCTTGTCCCACCATCACTGGCATTGTGGTCAAAATGGTCCCATTGCTCCCAACAAGGGTCTACAAAGACCATGCGTAACAAGTCATCAGCCGATGTAGATAAAGTTTAATGGAAAAAGAAGTAAACAAAAGAAGAATGAGGAAAAGTTTGTACAGCTCAGAAAAGAAGACATGTGCCAATTTATTCCCATCTTCCTGAGCTGGCAGGAACATTGGTATGGCAGCACAAGAAAAATCTGCCACTCTGCCTCCCACACTGGTCACTGTGGAGAGCAAGAACATCTTTTGTTCTCCAAAAGCATCACCACTCTTCTGTCAATGCCATGCTCTCTTCCTTCACTAAAAAGAGAAAGGGACTGTGGCTCCCTCCTTACTCCTACAATCCTTACATGCCAAGGGTCCAAATCCACCTTTTCTGTCCACAAATAAAGTCATCAACCAGCAACAAGACAACGCCACTTCCAAATCGCTAACAGCAATGTTAGAAAGGACCCAACTACAGAAAAAAAACAGACCTTGGCTTCAGCAATGCAGATGATTTGAGTTGGATTTAATGGGGAAAAAAAAGAAGAGCCACAACTTTACTAAAATGCCTTAAGATGAGGAATCGAGGCACTGGTGTGAAAAGCTCAAACTTGCACATCTAGGTGTAAGACAGATGATATATGCCAAACTGAAGCAGCACACACTGTGTGAAACATGACGATGAGTCCCACCAGAGGAGTTGTACAGAGGGGCCTATCATAGAATTGTTTTCGTCAGTAAAGACCTCTAAAGGTCATCGAGTCCAACCACTAATCTCACACTGCCAAGCCCACCAATCACCCATCTCACTCAGCATCTCATCTATGTGGCTTTTAAACAGCTACAGGGATGGAGACTCTACCACCGCCACAGCTGCAGTAAGGAAAGTTTAGTCTGCCTAACCCAGACTGAGAAGGGTACATGCGCTCTCTACAGCACACCAAGGATCAGGGAAGTGGTTACACAGAGGAAGAGTTATTTCTGTCACAAGATGGAACAACATAAAAGAGAATAAACTACCCGTGAGCAACCTCAAGAACAATCTTCACTCTGAAATAAGCTTCCAATTGGGATATTAGAAATTAATTTTGTTACATTTCAAGCTGGAACATGACAAATAAGTGAACTGAAGCTCTACAGTTTTCCTTGGCTAATTTCCACGTGTTCAAACTGCTTTACAGATCGTATCTCTGACAGTCACGGCTGCATAAGCCTCACCTCTATGTGAAAACGTCACCTAAAATCAAGCTGGTTAATTGAAGATTTCAGGTTGGCTGAAACAAGCCTACTGTCCTACACAAAAGAAGTCAAAACTTAAATCTGGACTTGCAAGTTTATCTCCCTTGGTAAACACTGGAACAGAGATATCTGTTCAGAATGTACAAGACCGCAACAAATGCTTCTCGGTGTTGATAAGAAGTGGAGGCCATGAAGCAGAGCTGCCATCTCCAATGATTATACCAAATCCTTGCTTCAAACACCCTCTGAGAAGTAGCTTTACTAGTTTTCACCCTCTGAGAAGTAGCTTAACTAGTTTTCACAATCAATGTGTGAAAAGTATCGTGTGTCCCTAGTTTGGCGCAGACAGCATTAGACACAACTGAAGGGAGCAAGAAAGTTCTGCAGGTGTTCCGAGTGAGGTAGCTTTCAAGTATCTTCCAGGGGTTAAAAAAATGGATGGAATATTTAGGTCATGTTCCTCTCCTTGTAATACCAGAGAAAGATAAACAGAAACGTGCCCTTGGCCTTTGCTTACTGGCCATGGGAAGCTGCCAAAAAAGCTACAATCTGTGTGTTTAGCCTTGGCAGAAAAATGGTATTACTCACCCTAGACTTGTCTAGGGCAGCCCTCAAAATCCCTCCCGTTTGCACCACTGCAGATTACAGAAGCCCAAATTTCTTCCTTGCATTAAGAGGAAAGGGTATCAGTGAGGAGAGAGACAGAGAGAAGGAAGAACAACATCTATTGGGTACCTGGAGAGCTGTGGTCTGAATGGGAGCAGTGAGCGCTGTCAGCGCTGGGTTCTGCACCGCGGCCATAACAGGATTACCATCTGCTTTCAGCGTTGTCAGGACAAGGGAGTCCGTTTTTATGATCTGAGGTTGGACCAGAACCTAGGGTGGAAAGAGTGAGGGGTGAAGGGGAGAGCAGGCATATACTTCTCAGCTGCTTTCAGTAGCCAGAGGTGATGACACAGCTGTAACTTTACATCTCAGTGGATGGCAAAAGAACACAATGGGTATCTCTGTCCCCTTGCACACTGCATCACCTGGATGGGTTTTGTGGGCTCCCAGTGCAAACTCTGGCCATGACACAGTTCAAATAGCCCTGGAGGGAGGGGAGCAGAGGAATCACCAGGACATTGGTTTTCAAATCAGTCACCAGGAGTATTTAAGTATGTAGTAAGTATTCAAGTAAATAAGTATGTTAAAACCACAAAAAAGCTGATGGAAAAGCTCCCTGCCCCTCTCCAATTATACCCATAATTAGCTGTCTACATTAACTGGTTGATTACTCAGTCTAACACAAGGATGGCCTGCTTCAGCAAGTACCTGCAGTTAGCTTTCCCTCCCTCCAACTTCACTGAAAGGAATCTATATCAAGAACATCAAACAGATCAAAACCAACTGCAGGTTATTTTGCCATAACACAGTTTGCTCTTATTTTTCAAGTACCTTGTCAGCTCTCAAATGCAGAAAGCACTACAGGTGGCACAGTACAAGTGAACGAGAGCAGCTCTGCCTTATTGGAAATGCATCCTAGCCATAAACATTTTCACCTCACACAAAGACACACAAGACTTTTTCACTCCTATGTATGTTTTAAACTCAAAAAAGAAAATCACATGGCACCGTAGCAGCAAAAAGATCAAATAAACTGTGGCAGAAGATTGGGAAGAAAATATTCCAGTGTCAGCTGATCCTTGATCCACATGATAGAGGTGGTAAATTTGCAAAGAAAGAGGCAAAAGTCAAAGGCTGTTCAAGTAAGGTTTCCAATCTGGTTTGGTAGCACCAAAAATCCATTTTAGACTGAGTTTAGCCATGTAGGCATCTTAGTGAAAATGGCTTCTGAACATGGCCCACTACTTGAATTCACGTCACAGCTCACAACAGAGACTCTCACGCAAGACCAGCACAAAGCAACATGCTTCTGGAACACAGGTTGGCTACATACACCTCTCACCCATCAAAATGTTTGTGCAAAAGCAATCCTAGCCAGGACCACTACAAGCTTTGCCACCTTTCCTCCGGCAATCCAGGACACCAGACCCGCAGAAGCAACTTCTTCTGCTGGGTCCCTGCATGGCTCTGCATTTTTACTCACTGGAACTTGCTGGACCTGTGGTGCAGCAACCGTCTGGACCGTGGCTGGTGTTAAGGTCTGGATGGTGCCGTTGGCTGCCTGCGTTAGCACTCGCTGGGCCTGCACGGTCTGCACTTGCTGCTGGATGGTCACCGGCTGAACCTGTGAGGACGTCACCAGGCTCTGCACCTGAGGCTGGAGAACTGAAAAGCAGAAGAGATGTCAGGAACAGTCCAGAGACAAAAATCCCTGTTCCGAAGCCTGCAAACACTCCTGGCTTCACTCCTCTTCTTCCCAGAGCTTCTCAGTAGGCAGCGTTCATCTAACACATCCCACACTTTGGGAAGCTTCCAGCTCCTTTGGTGCCTCCTGCAAGAGGATGCTGCACTGAGAGCGGCAGCCTCGCAGGAGGCACAGAGCATTGAAAACCCTTTGGTCTGCTAGCATAGGACCCCTTCCTTCAGGGACCTTACGCAGCACAGCTAAGCTAGCACTTGCCCACTCCCACTGGTCTTGGCGGGCCCTAGGAGCCTGTCTGTCTTGTCAAGAATCAACACCTGCTGAAGAAGATAGAGACAACTGCCATGCACCAAGGAACCGTTATAACAACATCCCTACAAGGTTGCCTCTCAATGCACGGACTGCGCTCGAGAGTTTGGTACTTAAAAAGTGCCACCAAGCCAGATTGTCACATGGGACAGGCTGGAGCTTCGAGACTGGATCTGCCTTCTGCACCCATCAGTGGGAAGACACAGTTTGTCAGACATTTTTTTAGATGTACTTTTCTCGAGCCTCCCAACAGCCATAGGAGGGAAGGCTGTAACAGAGGAGAGCAGCAAGACAACAAACATCACCAGAAAAGACTGAAGATCTCATTTAGGACAGCTTCCCATGCTCCCCCAACTCCAAAGCCACGTAGGCAGGAGAACAGACATCCCACGGGCAGCACAGCAACTAAAGGACGGTCAAGCTCGTCGTGGCCAAGGATGATTCTGGAGACTGAAACTGTGTTCAGTGCATCAGGCAGGCCCACAGCCCCAACGCCTTAAATGTTACCTTGGAAACTCGTGGCCGCGTTCTGATAGATCACAGGCTGTTGGATAATCCTGGTCTGGGGAGCAGAGCTGAAGGTGGGTGTAATCATCACGGCCTGCTGCTGGAGCTGAGGCTGGAGCGGGGGCCGGGGCTGGAGGAGAGGGGCCGAGCGCGGCGGGGCTGGGGTTGCTGCCTGCGGCGCTTTGGCCGGCAGGCTCTGGAGCTGGGGGGAGGCGGGGGCCGGCGGGAAGGGCTGCAGCTGCACTTGGCTGTACGGCCGCTGCGCCGGCGGCTCCAGGCTCCCACCGCTGCTCCCGCCGCTGCCACTGCCCTGGAAGGTGCTGCACAAGTGATCCGAAAACAGGTCTGGAAAGTCTCCCGCCTGGTTACTGACGAACTGCAGCATCTCTGTCAAACAGAAGAAAGTGCGGTCAATGCCATCTTCTTGCCCATACACTTTGACACCTGCCGTTACATCTTTTTGGAGCGTTCTTCTTACGAGGAAAGGCTGCAGGAACTGGGGCTGTTCAGCCTGGAGAAGACTGAGGGAGAAACCTCATCAACACTTAAGTACCTAAAGGGTGGATGTCAGGAGGATGGGGCGGCACTTTTCTGTAGTGCTCAGTTACAGGATAACGAGTAACAGATATAAGCTGGAAAACAAAAGTTCCACTTAAACATAAGGGAAAACTCCTTTGGTGTTCAGGTGAGGGAGCCCTGGCACAGGCTGCCCAGGAAGGGTCTGGAGTCTCCTGCTCTGGAGGTTTCCAAACCCGCCTGCACACGTTCCTGTGTGACCTGATCAAAGCGAACCTGCTTTAACAGGGGGTGGACTGGATGATGTCTAGAGGTCCCTTCCAACCCCTGCCATTCTATGAGTCTATGATTACATGAGGACTCAAACGACGATGTGTGTGCACACAAGGAGCTCTGGGTCCTTGAAAACCTACAAAGAACATACCACTCCGATCTAACATCTCCAGAGAGGTGTCCAGCAGACAGGCATCACTGACGCTGTTCATGGGGAAAGGCAAGACTCTCCTACAACACTTTCCTAGACTGTGCCTGGATCCTCTAGCCTGGGACTTAAAGCCATCTGCCATGTATCTGAGATATGAGAGTCTCATTCCATCACTGCTCCAGCCCAAACCTTGCAGAAGGAAAAAAACAAGGATCTCTGCAATTCCAGCACTAATCCTTCTCCCACACAACTTTCAGGGTGCTTTCAAGACCTGCCTCCCTCCTTCCCCACTGAGTATCTGGAAAACGGAGAAATGGGATAAGAATTTATCTTAGCTTTGTTTTACTTTCAAGCATATCAGAAATCTGGGGAAAAACACCAAAGGAGACAGCACTTTAAGGAACTGCAGCAGGAGAAATCCACCCAAGTGTTTAAACCACCAGAATATCTTTTATTTTTTTCACTGCTTTTTTGCCTAATTATCCCCTGACTGCAATCACTGCACAGCAGTTTCTCTCTACCCCACCTTCTCCAGGATTTTATCAGCCCACATCAAGAGGCTGCTACTGCAATGCTATAGCTCTCCCCCACAAGAGAAAAAAAACCCTCACTGTTCATTAGCGAAGCTTCCTCCTCCCTCCATCTAATCCAGTGTAATCCAATAATGCACCCTAAGCTACCTGAATGCTTCCCCTGATCTGCGATGCGTGTTGGCAGTCGCATGAGGAGTCAAACAACCTTCCAATGATAGGACATGGGACAATGGGTATAAACTGGAACACAAAAGGTTCCAAAGAAACACAAGGAACAACTTATTCACTGTGAGGGTTATGGAGCACTGGCACAGGCTGCCCAGATGGGTTGTGGAGTCTCCTCTCTGGAGACACTCAAAACCCACCTGGACAAGTTCCTGTGTGACCTACTCTAGGAGCTCCTGCTCAGGCAGGTGGTTGGACTAGATGATCTTTTGAGGTCCCTTCCAACCCTTAAGATTGTGTGATTCCCCACCCCAGGATGTGCCCATGGCTCCTCCACAGCTTTCTCAAAGTGCCATTTTGGTTTGGGTTTGTTGTCGGGTGGGTTGTGGTTTTTTTCTGTAAGTAGGAAAAGAGGGAGAGAACCCATAAACATAGCAGAGAGCTTATAACCAAGTAATAAATTCAGGTCCAGAAAGCAGGAAATAGGTTTCTGCTTTATCAGACCAAAAACACAGCAAAGGGCTCCTTACACCAGCAGCTTTCTCATCCACAAACCCAAAGGATGATGCTCCTGTGGTTTATGAAGGGGGTTGGAAGAAGCAAATGTCTCACTAAATGCTTCTGTGGAAACTGTCCCAGAGCTCATTTGCTTCTCCAAAATGCCACCCACGTGTTATCCAATTCACTTGTCCTGATGCTCCTGAGACAGAACAAAGGGATCACCGTCCAAACTCGCTCCTTCTACTAATGTTGCGCCATATTTCTGTGACATTGCTCTTCTTCCCTTCAGACAGCAACCCCTCCACAGCCTTACACATGTTCCAGCACCAACCACAACTCTTCAGAACTTGAGCCTGTTGGAGCGTGGTAGATATGCTCCTCCTGACCTGCTGATAACCTGTTGATAAGTAAGTGGGGATGGATGGTTCCCCCAGCACAGAGCAGTGGTCATCCTCAGGGCCCAACAGGACCAAAATGGGGACTCCACTTTTAACTGGACCAATGAAAGATGTTTATGTATTATTTTTATGCAATGCCTCAGTAAACTTTCACAAGACATTAAACAGCCCTCCTTGCTCTGGTAAAGATGAATGCTTCTGCGTAACATGGACATCAAGCAGCTTTCCACCTTCCAATCAACTGTGGCTAAGGCTATCCCAAATAACTCCTAACATGATAAACTTGAGAATCCCAACCACGTACTTCTCAAACTCATTCTTGGATGGCACTGCTATTTTGTTATCAGACAGCACTACAGCAAGTGAGGAATAAACGTTAAGTCTGACAAGATTTGCCCTGGAAGAGTAAATTCCTGCCTAAGAGCCAAATTTCAAGTCCTGTGTTTTAAAGAACGTTGTGTTCAACACAGCAGATTTAAGATCTTACTGAACAAACCACTCTCGCTCTCACAAGTTAAAATCACATCTGTATCTCACACAAAAAGTCTAAAGACTAGTTTGAAAGAATCAGATCGCCAGAGGATGAAACCCACCGCTTCTGAAGCGCCCAAGAGCTTTCCCAGTCGTAACACAAGAAAAATGAAGAGCAGGAAAACCAGCAACATCCAAAACGCCTCCAGCGATACAGAGGACCGGGGAAGCACCCACGTGAGGCGTTAGAGAGCTCGGCTGCTTTCGGAGGACAGCTCTGGGTGACAAACCTGCCGTCAACTGGATCACCCACACACACTGCACTGAAGAGTTCTCAGCCCCTAACACGGAGTGAGGTGGTACTGCAGGAAACAAACTATCTAAGCCCAGCCCACTGCTGAAAAATGTCAACAAGGTACTGTGAAACCGAGCCCACCAAGAGCTTCAGCTGCCTTCATTAGCTCAGTGCCCAAAGACCTGGCAGATGGACCAGGGCTGGGCTTTAGCTGCTTCTCCCAGGCCATGGCTGAGCCTGCACAGAGGCTGCTGTCCCTCACGCTCCTGTGACACTGTGCTTTGAGAAACGGAAAGCACTGCAGATCCCAGCCTTGACAGATAGAACTCCACCTCTACGACCAACCCAGACCTCACTCTCTGGAGCCGGCAGAAGAGTTTGTGCCAGGGCAGGAGGCAGAGCTGGAGGCCTTCGTGTCAGTGCCAGGACCCCCTGGCCTAGAGCACAACCATTAAGTGCTGACATCCCAGAGCAGTCGGCACACCCGCCAGACCAGCATCAGTCCTCCTCCACAGCCAAAAGTTAAAAGCCGTGGAGGAGGCAGCAAGGGTCCCTCAGCCCTGAAGGGGAGAGGAACGCCAAGACCTGCCAAGGAGACGGCTTAAAACCCAAAAGCAAAACCCTTGCAAAATTTCAAGCCCTGGGATTAAGCCACAGTGGAGCACAAAAAGGAAACAACCCAGCAGGCTGTACCTCCCCCCACACCCCGCCAGGAAAATCCACTCCAGGAGCCAGGGAGGAAGGTGAAGCTCATTTTCCTGAGTTACTCATTACTCTGAATCACACCTCCCCAGGCACGCCGTGGTTCAGAGCCAGCTCCGGGTTTATCAGAACTCGACTCTGTTTCCCGTATGGCTCCCGAGAAGTCGTTACGTGGTGCTTAAACCAGAGCAAACACCACCTTCGCTTTGCACCGCCAACTTCACGAGTGCTTCTCTCACTACGTTTAGCAAAGGGGTAGAAAAAGGAAAAAGGGTATAAATGTTGCCCCTAGCTACACTGCAAACCAGTCCCAATTAGACATTTAAAAGCACTGGTTCCATTTTCTGTCCCAGCTGCTCAAGGAAGATGCTTCAGACATCGCCCCCACCCAAAGCACAGCTCTGTTTACAGGGGTCACAGCTGAGCTGAGCCCGGCCCCTGGCTCCAGCCTACAACAGAGCTCCTTGAGAAATCACATTTTTCACGGGTTTTCAGCAGCTAAATAAGGTGTCACACGCAAGCACTTCCTTTTTGCTGCATTTTGGTGGATAATAGGGATTTTCTCCTGGCGCTAAGCTCCAGCATCAATAAGATGAAGTTTCAGGATGATATTGGGGAGGGGGAAGAGGAAAAATAAGCAGTTACACCTGTTTGAGCAGAGGAAGGTGAGGAGGCACAGCCCTCTCCCACAGGCACGAGTGACAACACAGGTCCAGCAATCACGGGGAACCCCAGGCAGGGCCGTTTGAGGCAGGAGGGCAGAGGCGAGGGAATCACTTCTTCCGAGCCCCTGCCGTGCCGCGGTGGCCACGGGTGGGGGAAAGGGCTTGGCGGCTGCAGGGGTCGGGGACTCCCACGCTGTCTGCCTCGAAAGCCCTCGGAGTGGGTCAGCCCCATCAGCCTCGTTCAAAAGCGCTTCCCGGGAAGGAGGATGCGGGCCGTGAGCTGCTGGCGCCACGCGGGGGAGTGACACGCGTGGCCGCTCGCCAGGCCGGGCGCGCCCCGAGCGCCGCGCCGGGACCCACCCGCGACGGGGACAAGAGCGGAGCAGGGGGGGAATCTGCGTGGGCCGCGCCGGTGCGGACACCCTGCGCTCCCACTCCCCGCTCCGCACGGGCAGCAAGCCCCGCGCCATCCCCCCGCAGCCAGCACCCACCCGCATAAAGGGGATGGGGTGCGTGGGTGGGGAGCCCGCGCGCCACCCCCTCCCCGCTCCCTCCTTTTCACGGCACCCACCGTCGATGTCCCCCAGGGTGAGCTCGTCTCCCAGCTCGGTCAGGGTCTCCATGTTCTCCGCGCCCAGCTCGCCGCCCTCCATCGCGCCGGGCCCCGCGGCGGCCGGGCGCACCGGCGCATCCACCGCCGCCGCTGCCGTCCGGGGAGGGGGGGGGGGGCTCTCAAGCGGAGGCTACCGCTGCCTCCCGCCGCCGACCCCGCGCCATCTTGTCCCGCCCCGTTCCCGGCCCCGTCCCGTCCGAGCCGGCGGCCCCGCCTCCACCTGCCCGGCGCCCCGGCAGCGCGCCGCGCGCCGCCCGCGGCTTGTTGTCAATGAGACCAGGTCGCCGCCGGCCAATGGGCGTCCGCGGCGGCGCGTGGTGTGATGGCGCGTCACCGATCAGCAGCTCTCGTTAGCATGGCCCGGACACGCCCCCCTCGTTAGCACTGCCCGATGGAGGGGAGCGCGGCCCCCGCGCGGCGCGGCGCGGCGCACACGCGTGGGAGGGAGGGAGGGAGGGAGGGGGCGGCGCGGCCGCTGCACGCGGGAAACCCGGCCGAGGCGACGGGCCAGGCCGCCTTGGGGGAGGAAGGTTAGATGGGGTTTTTGTCCCTCCCCTCCGGCACCGCCTCCCCGTCGCAGCACCCTACGGAGACTCACCTCCCGACGGGCCTGACCCTACGCCCCCTCCCGCTAGGGAAGAGAAGCAGGAGCCCTGCCTCTTTTTCTTAAAAAAAACAAACCAAACCAAACCAAAAAGTAGATTTTATTCCAGAAAAACAACCCGCGCGCGCGTTGCCACCGCCTCCGCCGGACGGACCCGGCTGCGCCGTTACACGTTCGCGTTCCCCCTTTCCCGCAAGCCCTGCCCGGCGCCGAGCTCCCGCTTCCCAGGGGCGGGCCCTCTGTAAGAGCCGCCCTCCTCCCCCCCTTCCTTCCACGGTGCGAGTTCATCGGCAGCAGCGAGCCAAGGCACGGTGTCTGTGCCGGCACCCGCGGCCAGCCCTTCCTCTCTGCTCCCCCTGCAGCCCGGACACCACACACAGGGTCGCAACCCAGCAGCTGATTCAGCCCTTCTGCCCCCACGTGCTGGCTGCTGGCTCTCCTCTGAAAGGGCTTTGGGAGACTAAGTCAGAGAGGATCAGCACCGCAGCTGAGGGGTGTGGGCAGAGCAGGGGGTGCAGGGCAGGCTCCCGGAGGTTCCCCAGCACCTTCAGCATCAACCGTGTTTGCACTACGAGCACGCAGTGGCTGCAAAGAGGGCTGAGACCTCAAATCCCTCCTTCCCAAAATCCCTGCAGCAGCCGCCAGGCAGAGTGGGATGCCCGTGAGCAGGGACCTGGCACCACTGGCCTTACAGCTGACAGATGAAACACATGTTGCTCAGTAAAAGCGCCGCTGGGAAGAGGGCAGAGGTAGCGGCAGGGCAGAGACCTGGTGCAACCAGGTGAAGGGCTGCCAGTGAGATCACTGGCTTGAAAAGGGGGAAAAAAAAAGTCCCACAATGGAGAGAAGCAGCATTGCTCGTGAGGCTGTTCGGTGTGACGCGCTCCCCAGCCTGCCCACGGCACAGGAGGCACGTTCAGCACGGGGCACCTTGTGCTGTGGAGGGGAGGGCTCTTCATGGGGCTCAGGCAGAGCCAGTCCCCCTCACTCCCCCAACCCGCGGGTGGCAGCGGCCCGGCCAGCCCCCGTGACGGCTGCACTACCTGCCCGGCTGGGCCTTGGCTCTGGGGAAGGGGTACCCCGCTTCAGCTGCCCCAGGCCCTGCTGAGGCAACCTGCCAGCACTGCCACCCGGCCCCCGCCGAACGAAAGGGAAAGGCAACGAAACAAAACCCATGGCACTAACGGAAAGGGGACGGCGGAGTGGTGGCCTGAGGCCCCCAGAGAGAGCGAGGGGCTCTGTGTCCTGGCGGGGTGGTGACCCGAGGCCCCCAGAGAGAGCGAGGGGCTCTGTGTCCTGGCGGGGTGGTGACCCGAGGCCCCCAGAGAGAGCGAGGGGCTCTGTGTCTCAGCAGGGTGGTGGCCCGAGGCCCCCAGAGAGAGCGAGGGGCTCCATGCCCCAGCGGGGTGGTGGCCCAAGGCCCCCAGAGAGAGTGAGGGGCTCCACGTCCTGGCAGGGTGGTGGCCTGAGGCCCCCAGAGACAGCGAGGGGCTCCGTGTCCCAGTGGAGTGGTGGCCCAAGGCCCTCAGAGAGAGTGAGGGGCTCTGTGTCCCGGTGGGGTGGTGGCCCGAGGCCCCCAGAGAGAGCGAGGGGCTCCATGCCCCAGCGGGGTGGTGGCCCAAGGTCCCCAGAGAGAGTGAGGGGCTCCGTGTCCTGGCGGGGGTGGTGGCCTGAGGCCCCCAGAGACAGCGAGGGGCTCCATGCCCCAGCAGGGTGGTGGCCCAAGGCCCCCAGAGAGAGTGGCTCCATGTCCTGGCGGGGTGGTGGCCTGAGGCCCCCAGAGAGAGCAAGGGGCTCCATGTCCCGGCAGCACGGTGTCCCGAGGCACCCAGAGAGAGTGAGGGGCTCCATGTCCCAGTGGGGTGGTGGCCCAAGGCCCCCAGAGAGAGCGAGTGGCTCTGTGTCCTGGTGGGGTGGTGACCCGAGGCCCCCAGAGAGAGTGAGGGGCTCCGTGGCCCAGCGGGGTGGTGGCCCGAGGCCCCCAGAGAGAGTGAGGGGCTCCATGTCCTGGTGGCACAGGCCCCGGCCCCACCGCGACGCACGAGGCCCCGCTCGCTACAGCTCCGACTGCGAGCGGGAGATGCGCGGGCCCTTGCGGATCTCCTTCCGCTTCTCCTCCTTCTTCCTCCGCTTCTCCTCCTCCCGCAGCGCCTTCTGGAAGGTGTCGGCACTGGGGAAGAACTGTGGGATGGCAGCGGGGGCAGGGGTCATCATGCGGGATCCTCAGCCCCCACCTCCAAACCCACCAAAGCACACGTGCAAGCCCCGTAGTAACGGGGGGCCCGAGGCTGAACACGGCACCAAGTGCATGGGGTTCTGATGTTCCAATGGGGTGAGTGGCCATGGGACAGTGGGGAGCCGGCACGGGGTGCCCAAAGACAGCCGCAGCCCAGCTGGTGAGTTCAGCTCGTGTGTTTCAGTAACGTTTCCTCTGTGCTGAGGGTTTTTTGGCCGTTCCCATCCCCAGACGGCTGCCTGCAGCCGCAAGAGGAATGGGGAAGCCCAGGGGGCGAGCTGGGGCAGCGCTGCCATCTTACCTCGGAGTGGTCCGTTTTAAAGGGATTGCGGTAATCGGGTGACTTCTCGCTGATTCCCAGCTCCTGAGCCATCTGCAGAGCAAAGCGGAGACTGCGTCGGGGAACAGCAACTCCCATACCACACACCCGCTGTGACCTTTCCTCCTCATCAGCCCGCTCTGTGCTCTTCCCCCATCCCTCAGCCCAAGGATGTCCCTCACGTGGGGAGCACTCTCACTTGCTCTCTGCCCGCCCTCTTTTTACCCCCAAAACCTCACCCCCCCAGCCCCAGCAGCAGAGAGGGGCCACAGCGAGGGAAGGATCAGGAGCCGTACCAGTCCCAGGACCTGGGAGTGGGGTCCCTGCTCAAAGACGCCCGTCAGGTTGCAGAAGCCGATGCCCCAGCGGATGAGGCTGTTCCAGTTGGAGTTACGGTCGAAGTAGTGGTGCACAATCTTGGGGAAGCGCAGGACGACATCCCCGAAGAAGGCAGTGTTCTCCACCACGTGGGAGTACGCTGTGGGGACAACCACCAGCCTCGTCAGCACCCGTGGCACACTCCTACCGGGATGACCAACGGCTAGGCTTCCCAATACAAACTGGGCAGAGAGGCAGCAACAGGGTCCCCAGCAGATGGGGATCAGTGCAGGTCTGGTCTGGGTACACAGGGTTTTTGTACCTCTCCCAGTGCCTGTCCCAGGAGGAACATTGGCAGTGCACCAGAGCACAGGAAAAGGGAGGGGGGTAAGAGCCAGAGAGGACCTACCATCCTTTATCTTCTCGTCTTGAGGGAAAGGCCCATCGGGAGGCACGTCGGCAGCGATGAGCACAGCCCGGGAGTCCTCCAGCACCTGCCAGAGCCCTCAGTTACCGCCCCATCCTGACAGCCCTTCCCTGTACCTTCAGGGTGCTGCCCCACTCTGAAGCCTCACAGCATCCTCCCTTCAGGTCCTAAAGCCCAGTTGCCCACCCAGCTCTTCTCTTTGACTCCACAGAGGCCCTTCAGCTTGCCCTGCTTCTCCTGCCTGCCCTCCAGCCCCAGGACACAGTGAGCCTGGAGAGCAGCCCGCGCTGTGGCTCACTTTGAAGAGTCCCTTGAGCATGATGTCAATAATTTTGTACTGCTGGTTGACGTCATTGAGCTCTATCAGGTTCTTCAGTGCATTCATCTGGTCCTTGCGCTTCACCTCAAACAGCTTCTTATCTGCACCACCGTCAAGGGCACTGCCGGCTTGCTCCCACCATGCTCCTGCTCTCCCCCTCCATGCTCCTGCTCTCCCCCTCCACCAGGCACCCTGCACCATCTCAGCCCCTCCAGTTCTCCACAGGGTGTCTGAGAGTTGGGGGGAGCCCCTGAACCAAGATGAAACACGGGTTTCCAGTGAGCTCGTTTGCCTGGACTCCCCAGCAGGGCACTTAATGCTGGGAGCTCATCGGGAGCTTTCTACTCGCCAGACCTTGCTCCAGCTGAAGGGCTGGGGGAGAAACATGAACTCATACTTTCCCCACACACATCTCCATGAGCACGTATATTAAATATCCTTTCATACTTTTCCTGTTCACCAGGGGATGCTGCTGTGTGTGCTAAGAAGGGCTTGCATTAGCCCAACTCTGTGTATACAACAAATGCCCATGGTGCAGAGGAAATCAAGTGCCACAGGTCCTGTTGGAGCCCTCTTCCATAGAATGATGGAATGGTAGGAGTTGGAAGGGACCTCCGAAGATATTCTAGTCCAATCCCCTGCTAAAGCAGGTTCCTCTTGATCAAATAACACAGGAAGGTGTCCAGGTGGGTTTGGAAACCTCCAGAGCAGAAGACTCCACACCCTCCCTGGGCAGCCTGTGCCAGGGCTCCCTCACCTGAGCAGAAGGAAAGTTTCTCCTTGTGTTTAAAGTGGAACTTTTTCTGTTCCAACTTATGGCCATTACTCCTTGTCCTGTTGCTGGACACTACAGAAAAAAAGTGTCACCCCATCCTCCTGACATCAACCCTTTAGGTACCGTCACCTCAGCCAGTGGCCCCAAAGCACTGAGACCCACGGGCACGCTCTGTGGGCCACTCAGTTGGTCACACCATCCCCAAGAGCAGACTGGGAAACATGCTCAGCACTCAGTGTGCTGGAGCTGAAAGGAGAACCCCTGCACTCGGGACAACACCACGCACCACTGAAAAACCCATCTCTGCTCCTAGACTGAGACAGGCACTTGGTTAGCAAACCCGGGAGCTCAGCCAAAGCCCTTCTACAGAAGAGCAGAGAGGCAACTGCCCAATGGTTTTTGGGTTCTCTCTCTTCCCACTCCCCTGTGCCCCCTTTCGTGGTCTCTGTCCCTTTCCCTGCGTGTGAGCTCCCTCCAGCCTCAGCGCGAGCACATGTGCAGGACACAAGGGATGGGCTGCAGAGAAGGATACAGATTTCCAAGCCAGAGTCCACCCTCTGCTTTTCCAGCTCCGCAAAGCTGCCCCAGGACAGCAGCAGCGCCAGCAGAAAGGGGCAGATGAAGAGAAAATCCATGTTGGCTGCCACAGTCTGGAACAAAGCAGACCAGTGAAATCAATGACCAGTGAGGGGACTTCCCAAAGGGAGAAATCACACGAGCCCCTCAGGACTGATGCCACGTTGCCCTTTGCTCCCTGCCCACCTTTCCCTTTTTCCCATGAGAGGTTTGAGGGAAATAGTGCCCAGAGTAATGCTGCAGCCTGTCCGTTCCCCCTCTGTGAGGGAAGCCCTGGTGTCTCCCTCCTCCCTACCTGCCCCCACTGCCAGCTGGGCATAGGCTGGGCCCCCAGGGAGCTGTCTGAGCATTGACCCAGCAGAAAAATTAAGTCCTACCCTTACTCCCAAAAATAACAGTTAGCTTTTTGCTGGGCTTGCAAATTAGAGCAACCCAGCACCCGAAGCAGCAGGGCTGAAGGAAGGAGGAGGATCGCCAAGGGGCTCAAGTCCACCTCTCCTTCAAGCACCAGGCTTGACCAGCTCAGCCATCTCACTCCAGCTCTCGGGGTGCTGGTACTTCGGCCCTTCCCCCTGCTACAGGCCAGGTGCCAGCTGTGGTCCTCAGGCCAAAAAAGGGCAGTTGGGTGACGTGGTGGTAACTCCCCCCTCGCCCCAAGCGCGGTGCTCCGCAGGTAGTGCCTGAGACTCTGAGGAGATGTGGGCAGGCAGAGCTGCTCCTGGCCGTGAGGGTCCCTCAGAGACAGAGCCAACGAGCAGGGAAGTCTAGAGAAGGTCCTTGAGAAAGTGGACCCTGGTCCCTGGGGCAGTCGAGACATCAGAAAGGAGAGCAGTACCTTGGCCTTCAGGCAATGAGACTGGAGGTGGCCTATCTGCAGGGACAAGGTTTCCAGCGAGCCAAGCAGCAGCCACCAGCAATTACAGAACCAGCAGCAGCTCCTTCAGAGGCATCTCCCAAGCCACCTCCTGCTCCTGAGGGAAAGGCAGATGTGTAAGGCCACCAAAGCTGCCCTTACCCTGCTGCCCCACTCCACTCCCCTCCCAAGCTAAGCCAAGCCTCTCTCTGTGAAGCCCTTAACACCAGAGCAGAAACAAATCCCTTTCTCACACCAAATCCTTTTCTCCTTCTCATTTTTCTATTTTTTAAACAAATACCATTTGTTCAAGCTCAAGTCCACGGGCAGCTCTCCCAGCCCTGAGAGGAGCAGCAGCAGCTCCCGCTGCCACCACGCACCTCCCGCTGAGGCTGTGCCAAGGGCCCCCACACCCTCAGCACGGGCAGGGAGATGACACGAGAAACCCCCTGCGTTGTTTTGCTGTTATTCTTTGCAAAGGGCAGCATCCCTGAAAGGGAATAGATCAGAGTGGCCTCAACTAGTATCACAGAGGAAGAGGAAGCTGGCCCCGGTGTGGGCTCAACATCACACCCCATGTTTTGGACACGATGCAGAGTCAGGACTGTGGTGTGAGGCTTAAGGCATATTCCAGCCACTCTGAAGACCACACACCACATTGTCGAGGCTCTGTGGAGAAATTCTCCATCCCAGGGAAGCAAATGCTCTGTTGGACCCATCAGCCTGATTGGCTTCCAAGAGACTTCTTCATCCTGCCAAAAATCAGGACCCGAGTGCCCAAGGCCTGGCACAGCGGAGTGGTGTGGGTCCCCACTCTGCAGAGCCTCCCATAGCCACTCGCTCCCTCCTGGGTTCTTGGGGAGGAGGAAGAACAGCAACTCAAAAGTACAAACTGTCACTACACTGGGACCTGGGCTCCTTTTTGCCCCTCGGATTGGACACATGTCCATAAGGACTGGGCTGGCTATTTGCTGTGCTCATGGAGAATCAGAGAGAGACCTCGGAGGTAGCCGGTGGCCTCCAGACCAGGCTGAAAGGCAAACAGCAGTCATGGTGCCTGCAATAGCTCTGCCACACTGCCTGCAGCAGTACCAGCATGCCTGGTCAGGGCAGGAGGTCCTGCATTCCCCACTTCTGACATGGGGACTGAGTGGCTGGAGGATGTCCCTCTGAGGAAGAAGATGAGCTGCAAAAAAAAACCTGCTAATGCAACGGCAGAACAAAGCATCGCTCTGGTTTGAAGCGGTTGCCAGCCAGCTAGTTGCTGCAGCAGAAAGCCCACCAGCCTGCATGGCTGCCCTGAGCCTGGGAACAGAGAGGGGCTTTTCCACAGACATGACTGCAGATGCTGCAGTACAAGTGGTTAGTGTTTCCAATGAAAACGTTCTTAACGACTTTACAAATCCTCCTACAGATTGTGCCACAGGACAGGGGTGGAACAAGAGGACTGAAGAACCACACCATACCAAGAGCCCATCGCCTTTGTGTCTGATGCCTTCTCCCTGCTGACACTCATTCTCACATGGAAGCTACTGACTGCCATCATCTATCAGGGCTGAAACACCCCAGCAAAAATGAAGGAGGAACCAGTTGTTGCTCTCACCTGTAGGGAAAGCGAGGCTGCAGGTGCCACGTGGGACCAACTTCAGCTTATTTCCTTTTGCTGCTCTGCCCATCTCACCCCACTTTAACAGCAGAGGCCATTCCCTCCTCTCTAGGCTGGACTGCAGAAGTGCAAGGATGCCAAAGCTTCTTGCAGATTTTCCGGCACACTTTCCCCATGAACCCTCCCTTGTGTCTTCACGCCCATGGAGGGACGAGATGAAACAGAAACACTGCAGAGCTGCTCCTCTCTTCCCACTCCTCTCCTCCCTGAACTGATCCCTGCCAAAGCCAGCTCTGCCCCGCGCTCCCAGAGCAGTCTGGGGAGCCAAGGCCTGGCCTGATGCTACAGATGGGAAGGAGTTTCCACCAATATTCCCTGGCAGCCCCAGCCAGCTGGTTGCTTCAGCAGAAAGCCCACCAGTCTGTCTCGCTGTCTCCCATCCTCTTAATTTAGACGTGTTTTTCCAAAGACACGACAACAGATGCTGTGTTATAGACTGTTAGTACTTTCCATTAGAATGTTTTTAATGACTTTATAAATTCTCCTGCAGGAGCTCCATCTGAACAGAGCATCCCCGGGATTTATTTCCTTAATGAGCTGGCGAGGCAGAGCCACACTGCCGTGCTTCTCTTCCCAGGAGGCACTTTCACAGGACCCCCCCCTTCCCCTCCGCGGGGCACTGAAACCGAGGGGGAGAAGCATCATCCGCCTGCTTGCCCCAGGAGGCCGCCGAGGCAATACAAGGAATGAAAACTTCCCACCCCACGAATCCGTCCCTGAGCCGCTCCCCCATCAACCAGATGAGGATTAATCTCTTGTCACAGCTGCACCAAAAGCCTCGGCAGTGAAACGCACATCGCTCAGCCACCTTCTGCTAGGACGTTTCTGCGCAGGGCTTACAAGATCAGCTGCTTCAGGGAAACCACGGCCGTTTACACCTGCTTGCCTCCACTTCACCAGCAAAGCCAGAGCCCAAGTGTGGCCACCAGCCGCGGCTCGGCAGCCCCGACCGAAGCCAGCGAGCTCCGAGTTTCGCCCCGGAGCAGGTCCTTCCCAGCTCTCCTCCGTGCCGGGGGCCGGCAGCACCCCGAGGGGCTCGGCGGGCCCGCGCAGAGGGGGGATTCTCCTTCAAGGGACGGCAGTCACACGGAGGCGCGGGGAGCGGGTTAGCCGAGCCTCACCCCTGCCACGCTGCGGGCAGCCCATCCGGAGCCGCCTGGAGAGGCTCCCCGGGGGCAGCACCGGGCGATGCAAAGCCCCGCGGCGGGACGGCCGGCGCCGCGCTCCCCACACGGCCCCGGCGCGGGAGCGGCGCAGCCCGCCGCAGGGGCACAGCCGCCTCGCCAAAGGGCCACCCGGGCACCCCGGGGCCGCGCTGACCGGCCCCGTCCCGTGTCCCCGGAGCGGCCCGCGGGCTGCCCGCTCCCTTCCCCCCCGCCCCGCCACGGCCGGGCAGTCCCCGGGAGCTCCCCCGCCCGCCCCTCACCTGCGAGCCGGGGCCGGGCTCACGCCCGCCGCGCTGCCATGCCGTTGCCGCTACCGCTGCCGCCGTTTCCCCGCCCCGCCGTGTCACTTCCTGAGCTCCCGCCCCGCCCCGGCAACGGCACCGGCGCTGGCGGGCTGCCCGCGATCCCGCTGGACGCAGCCGGGCGCTGGCGGGCGCTCCGAGCGACTCCCGGGCCGCGACGGCTCCCCCCGGCTCTGCGCTCCATGCAGAAAGAAAGGGGCAGCTGTAGGGTTTGGAGGCAGGCGAGGGGCCGGGGCTGTAGCCTAAGGGACCAGTTGTGAACGGGAAGAAGGCTCCTCTTCCCCGTGGGACAAGCAGCGCATCTGCTGCCCCCGGGGTCCTGGTGGGAACCCCCAACTCCCCTGGCAGCCCACAGGAAAGGGCAGCACCAGCCACCCATCTACAACGTCGTTTTTTCCAGGCAGTTATCTGTTTTGATAACTGAAAAGTATCCACCCAGCTTCAAGGAAAGGAAAGGAAAGGAAAGGAAAGGAAAGGAAAGGAAAGGAAGAGAGAAAGGAAAGGAAAGGAAGAGAGAAAGGAAAGGAAAGGAAGAGAGAAAGGAAAGGAAAGGAAGAGAGAAAGGAAAGGAAAGGAAGAGAGAAAGGAAAGGAAAGGAAGAGAGAAAGGAAAGGAAAGGAAGAGAGAAAGGAAAGGAAAGGAAGAGAGAAAGGAAAGGAAAGGAAGAGAGAAAGGAAAGGAAAGGAAGAGAGAAAGGAAAGGAAAGGAAGAGAGAAAGGAAAGGAAAGGAAGAGAGAAAGGAAAGGAAAGGAAGAGAGAAAGGAAAGGAAAGGAAGAGAGAAAGGAAAGGAAAGGAAGAGAGAAAGGAAAGGAAAGGAAGAGAGAAAGGAAAGGAAAGGAAGAGAGAAAGGAAAGGAAAGGAAGAGAGAAAGGAAAGGAAAGGAAGAGAGAAAGGAAAGGAAAGGAAGAGAGAAAGGAAAGGAAAGGAAGAGAGAAAGGAAAGGAAAGGAAGAGAGAAAGGAAAGGAAAGGAAGAGAGAAAGGAAAGGAAAGGAAGAGAGAAAGGAAAGGAAAGGAAGAGAGAAAGGAAAGGAAAGGAAGAGAGAAAGGAAAGGAAAGGAAGAGAGAAAGGAAAGGAAAGGAAGAGAGAAAGGAAAGGAAAGGAAGAGAGAAAGGAAAGGAAAGGAAAGGAAAGGAAAGGAAAGGAAAGGAAAGGAAAGGAAAGGAAAGGAAAGGAAAGGAAAGGGAGCTGTTTCAGTAACCATACTTTATAAATGATTTTCAACAAACCATTTTTGTGAAAACGAGCTACAAATTACTTCCTTCATCCATCTTCTCTCTACTGTTCACCAGGGATAAAAGTCAGGATGGGGTCTCCTCCTCTGTTCTTGCCTTATCCCTCTGCTGCATGCACATCTCCTTTCAGTCTCCAATGTGTGAGAGAGACACTGCCACACCTCCCAGGCATCTGTCATCGATGGCATGAGTGGAAACTGAAGGAAAGGCACGTCTGAAACTCTAGCACACTATGGGAATTCCCACACTGGATGCTGCTGACAGGAGGTTTTCACTCCTAAACCAACCTAAACTTGGACCTGCACGGCAACACGTGTAGGAACACTAGTGTAGGTGAACCTGAGGAAAGTTCTTTCTTGATAACACTGGTGTCAAAGCTTGCTTTTGACCAGAGGATTTTGTTTTCCCTGTTCATGACTATCTGAGGAAGTCACCACTGCTTCAAGCACATCCAAACCCCTTCCTAACAAACAAGATCTGAAGGCTTCTTCGCAGGTGGAAAAGCCAGAAATGAGAAGCCACTTCAGCAATGTAACAAGACCTCCTGTCCATCTTCCCATCTTCCCTCACCCCTCTGCAGACAACAAAAGGCAGTGGAGAGGAACTTCATGGGGCTGGTCCACTTGGACTACTTGCACTGAGCATCCCACCATGGAGCAGTAGTATCACCACGGGAACAGGTGCGGGGACAAGCTATTCCTCACAGATAACCAGCCCCTCACCCACCACACCCCCTGCACATGGCTGATGGCAGTGTCCCACGAGGGAGGGAGTCTCCACCTCCAGAGGAAATCACTGCCACAGCCACTTCCATCACTGCCACCTGCCATGCAGGCCCATGAAAACAAGAAGGCAAAAGCAGACAGTTTGACAACAAAACAAATATTGCCTTGGGCTGGCTCCTTCTCCACAAGTGATCAGGGAGTGGTCACCTGTGAGTTTCCACCACTTCCTGGGCACGCTGGCACTAGTTACACACAGAGGTCAAGTGACTGTTCATCCTCCAAGGATCGTTACTGCTTCAAAGCCACAGGCTTCCCATCCTGCTCCCCTTTCATCAGGCCACCTCTGCCACATAGATGAGTGCAATCCCAGCACAGACACCCATCTTTCATCCCAAATGTCGTCTCAAATTTGGGGAAGATGAAGTCACTAGGTGTTTGCAGTTCTGTGTGCCTTCAGCTGGAACATGGGAAGGAGCAGCAAATGAAAGTATCCCACCTCTGCTATACCTCCCACTGTGCCATTGCCTAACCAAGGCACCTGCCCAGCAAAGGATACACAACATCCTGATGTTTTCCACCTGTGGTCCTCTGTCCTGGGAGATGCTCCAGCAAGGTCTGAACAACCTCTGACTGCGCTGGCTCCACCTGACAATGACTGCTCTGAATCTGAGCCATCGGGAGACACAATGAGTTCAAGAGCAACAGGAAACTGTCAGGCTCATTCCCTCAGACTTCCCTCCCTCCCTCCCTCATCGCCACACAGAGCACTGAGACCTTCAAACTTTGATCCACGGGGGAACCAAGGGGCCACCCAATGTGATGACAGTTTGGGCAGCTCTGGCATCGCTCCCTTTCCCATTTCCCTGTACACTCCTTGAGGCAGCAGGAGAAGCTACCAGCTGCAGATCCCTCTTCATCTCACCATAACCTCCTCAAAGGAAGTTCATGGCTCCCCATCAAAGGCTACAGCACACCCCTAGGGATTGCCTTCTCATTTCCTAGGCAGCCACCTCTGTCTTACCTGACAAAGGAAGAGGTGAAGAGCTCGAGACGTGGCCTCAGGCAGCTCTGCTAAGTTGGCTTCTGCTGCCTCCTGGAGAATCTGGCTAATTTCTTTTTGAGAAATAATATTGCTGCTCTGATACCTCAGAAACTTGAACAAAGGCAAAAAAAACCCCATAGGGGCATTAAATAGTGAAAGACTCACAGGCTCCAACAGTGACTCATCTCCTGGAAAGACTTCTTCCATGCAATGGGATGCTGCAGCACCTTAACTACAGGCCTGGTTTTTACACCCCTTCTAACAGAACCAGTGCAAATATCTGTGTTGACAGTGCTCTGAATTATAACCAGATTTGTTTTGGTTTAGGTCAGGAAGGAATTACAATAAATTAGGTAACCTTTGGAAAGTGACATAAGAACAGCAAATATTCACAGGCCCATCTTGTGTTTGGAAGGTTCCCACTAATAACCCCTTTCCTCTCATCCACTGCCATGAGGGCCTTATCTTCAGGATTTCTGCTGCGTAGGAGCACACTTCCTCCCCTTGCTCATTGGCAGGGTGGTGGATTGTGGTAACTCCCAGCCCTGAAAAGTCAACTCTGTAAGATCAAAGACGGGGACACAAACTGTGATGCCAAGCAGAGCTCTGCTCCCCCACCAGTAACAGCAACAGCATCTTCTCTGTAGGTTTCCCCTCTCCTCCCCAGGGGTCCTAGATGATATAAATAAATGCTCCAAACACCAGAAGAACAGGACGTGCTGGCTGACAGCAGTCAGTTTCTGCAGGGTGTGGAAGGGAAGTTCACTTGAAAGTATTGTTATTATAGGCCACAAACATAGTGCCAGGCAAAGCCACAGCAGTATCTGGGGGTTCTAAGTTCTGATAACCCACCTACACGCACCATTCCAACCTACTGGGAAAAAAATTGAGACCAGCCTGCCCTTCCCCTGCTCACCAAAGTCATCAGCCTGAGAACTTCTGGCTGCAGAAAGGGCTTCTGGCCCCCACTGAGTAGCGTGAAGAGCAGGAATCGGTGCCAGGGCTGTGAAGCAACATGTAGAGCTGGGAGAGAAGGAGAAGCCAGGCAAAGACACCTTTAACATCAGCCAAGCAACAGGCTGGACCTGAATAAGGACAATCTTCAATACTGACCCCAAGTGTGCTCTTCTAGACCCCATGCTGTGAAACACTAAGGGGATGTTTTGCTCTGTTTCTACTTGCTTTTTAGTCTGTCACTCTCTGGGCAAGAGTTTAGCCATGAGAACAAAAGCTTAATAGCTTTTTAAAGCAGAAAATACTTTTTGTCCATCTTTGTGCTAGTACAGGAAGAGAAACCCTCTCCTGGGGTGTGTGTCATAAAACAGTAATAGGATATCTTTAGCCCAGGGTTTTAAAAATAATACCCTCTGGTTTCAATTTGAGGACAAGTTTCCTGACCACAGGTTTTATTTAGCTGCAGAAAGCTTTAGGGAATGAAGAAAGCCCTATAGCATAAGCTACACAAACCAAGGCTGGATCTGCATCACAGAGTGTACTATGGGGAGCAGCCAGGCTGATGGCAGCAACACAGGCAATCAGCAGAGAAAACGTTAATAAGGAACGCATATGATAAACCAAGGTAATGCTCAAGGGCACTGTCTGTGACAGCATGAACCCTGAAGTTAAATGTTACTAACTTCTCTGTGTTGCAGGTTAGGAGCATGGGATGGACAACCACAAGAGGTCAGCTGATAAAAGTCATTATACCAATGCAACTCACCAGAGGTTCAGAAAGGTGTTCCTTTTCCACTGGTAGTCATGTTACCTGCCTGTTGCCACTATAAGAATCTTTTCTATGGGAAAATACCACTAAAAAGATCATGCAAGTGTTTGCTGGAAATGAGAAAGCACCAGCACTGTGCACTGAGCTCTGCACATCTGCAAAAATCTCTGGACCAAGGGAGGAGTTTAGAAAGCTTCAAATGAGGGAAGTCCCAGAGGCAGAGTCCAAGCCACACTTTTTGCAGTCCTCTCACATCTCTCAGTCAAACATAGCTATGACCTGCACTCTGCTTGCAATAAGGAGGCTCCTGTTATTGCTGGTGGGGACTTCTGTACCACAGCAAGAATTTAGGCAGCCAAAGTGACAGGTTCAGCTGTTGCTGAAGCAGCATTTCATTAGCTTAATCCCAAATCAGCAGAACCTCCCCATAATGTGCCACCTTATTTGTTTTTTTAACCCAGCCTTTTAATAGCCTCCCTTCAGCTACTGCCTGTCATTCCTCTGCAGTATCACATCTTCCTTACACTGCTTCCTCTCTCCCACTACTGTCCCTTTTGTCTGGTGTTCATTCACTCCAACCCCTTCCAGTGTTTAAATGACTGAATTGAACAGGTCAGGGCACAAAGAACTTTCTGTCTGTTTTAAGAAGAGAGCCAGCATCTGGACTTTGTGACAGAAGGGTCTGTTCTTCCCCACAAATGCACAACTCTGTCATATTATCTTGTATTGCTAACATGGTATACATTAGGCCTGACATGGATTCTGGAAACCAAGGTCTGTATTTGCCCCTGAAAATCTAGAATTTCCAGCTTCCATTCCCTAAGGCTGCCTCATACTCTGTTCTCCTTCCCTCTCCCTCAAAGCCAAACTGTGACCAACACCATCTGTGTGGAAGACACATCATACAGCATATCCTCCCTCCCCGATATTTATGGTCTGAAGGTTTGCCACAACTGGCCTGGAAGTGAAAGACTAATCCTATCCTCCTCCCATCCCTAAACCTTTCACTCTTACCATACTGGGGGGTGGGGAATGACTGTTTTTTCTCCTGGAAAGCATTTTGGTGTCCAGAGCCAAAGGGAGGGCTCATGCCTGTAGGGAAGCCAGGCACTGTGATTTCATCCCACAAAGCACATGATTAACTTTAGGCATACAAATACTTTTTCTTATTGGGCATAAACTCATTAAGCATCTGCTCCAGTGTGTTACTGAATGGAGATCAAATTGCTCAAAATCACTGCAGGAGGAAAACCCAGGAGAAGAAAGTGCAGCAAGGCTTTTACCAACATCCTGGTTCTTCACATACAGGTACTCCACTAAGGTTTCAAGGCAGGCAACCACGGCTTGGGAGAGCAGCAAGTCTTTCTGGAAGACCAAAAAGGGCGGTGGGGGGAAGAAGGAAAAAAACCCAACAGTCAACAGCTATTGCAAGAGGAAAATTCATAAAGCAGCAGGATCTGAAGAGCATGCAGCACAGGGAAATATCACCCTTCATCTCCTTCACGGGATGCAACGTGCTGAAAATTATCTGTCACATCAAGGAGCCAGACAAAGGCACAACTACTTACTCTGAGACTAAGAAAAATTAACAGCCTCCAAAGAATTTAGATGGGAGCCCAACATTGCTTGAGAGAGCTAAATGTAAACTGATGTACTATCCACCAAGGCACCTTGTCAGGGGCGTGGGGGACTGGGATTTGTTACACACTTCGCACCTCTGTCCCTATGGGACAGAGCAGGAGATGGGAAACCAGAGATCATCATTAGCACACAGAATTTCAGCTATGCAGCTCAGCAGCAGGGAGCACAGCTTAGCTTGATTTACCTTCCTCCTCACTGTGCCATGATGCAGCAAGAGCCTTTTCCCTCCTCCTCCTCACATGTCTGTAAGGGGTGGAAAATGCAGGCAGAAGCCAAACAGAAAGGCAGCCCCTCAGGCTCTGCAACAGTGTGGGTTCTCCTCAGCTTTATGTACCTGCTTGAAGCTCAAGACTAGTGTTATTCCAGAAGTTATAGTTTATGTACCTGCAACTGGACATGCACCAGAAGGTTCTGCAGACTGACAACAAGCGAGGAGACCTGCTGCAGGGCAAGGGGATGCAGGGTAGCATCCTGTAGCAACAACATCTGCGTAGCACCTTCGGCTGGGTTTTGGTCAACGATCACCAGCAGAGAAGAGGAGAAATTCTGTTGCAGGACAGCTCTCAGGAACTGCATGATGCTCACTAGACAGGGAGATGCTTATTAGTGTGTGCCAGCGTTCTCCTGCCCCCTGCCCTGAGTGTTGGTGCCTGTGCAATGGTATGGGAGAGGGTGAGGAGAGAAAATTTGGGCTTAAGGGCCCACCGGAGTCACCCAGAAAGAGCTGCAGACAGGAATGGCAACATGAGCTCCCTTGTTTGTCTCCTCCCTGTGAGACACCATCCCAGTCCAAGCTCACTTCCAAATATCACAACCAACCTCCAAGGAAGATTTGTCCAAACACAGCTCCAAACTCCAGATAGATCTCTTTTGCCCTCCCTCAGCACTAGTTACGTACTTCCAAAGCCAAATGGACCAAAGCTTCCAGATTCCCACCTGCACCTCCACCATCCCACTCCATAGTCACCACTTCTCCCTTGTTGCTTGTAACATGGTATTAAGCAGCTGCTTCCAGTCAAATCCCTGTAACAGAAGCAAAATACCTAACAGCAGGATTGGTTTCTTCTTCCTGAAGGTGATTGCATTGAGCACTTCTGTTAGGTCTACAGAGAGTGTCTGGTGAACCTAGTGTAGAAGGAGACAGAAAGGAAAAAATCAGCAGTGGTTTGGACCTGGTAAAAAGCTCCCTTATGCACTTTCACTCCTTAGACACTGCCTCATGATGACCACTGAAAAACCAAGGGAACAGCAACAGGGTTTCAGGAACCTGACCCAGAAAGGAGAATCACATCACTGGACACTTGAGTTTCACTCACCAGTAGTTGCCAGCCCCACACGGCTTCCAAACCACAGTGCAACTCATTCACCTGCCTTGCCCTCATTCCTCCCTGCAAGCCCTTTGGCACATAGCTGGCAGGCTGCCGAGCACAGGGAGCAGCAGGAACAGTGATCACAAAACACAGCTGTACCTTAACCACACAGGCAAGACTGAGGAGACAGGCAGCCAAAAGCCAGCAGTGACAAGAATCTGTCCCTGCCTGCTGGAGCTGGAAAAGCTTGCAGAGAGCCCAGGGCTAGAAACAATGGCATGTGAAGGGGTCAAAGGAGGTTAGGAATCTGAGCACCAGAGGAAACAGGAAAGATGGGCTTGAGAGAGCATTCCGCAATACACTGATTCCCTCACAGAGCAGCCATCCAGCACCAATGGCATGAAACCTCACAGAGCCCCAGAAGCGTTCAAGCTCTTCAGCTGGCATGGGAGAGCAGGCTTAAGGACCACAGGGCTGATTTACAGAATCACAGAATGGCAGGGGTTGGAAGGGACCTCTAGAGATCCCATCCACTCACCTGCTAAAGCAGGTTCTCCTCAATCAGTTCACACAGGAATGAGTTCAGGTGGGTTTGGAAACCTCCAGAGCAGGAGACTCCACACCCTCCCTGGGCAGCCTGTGCCAGGGCTCCCTCACCTGAGCAGCAAAGAAGTTTCTCCTCATGTTTAAGTGGAACTTTTTGTGTTCCAGCTTATGTCCATTACCCCTGGTCTTGTCACTGGACAATACAGAAAAAAAGTGATGCCCCATTCTCTTGGCATCCACTTTTTAAATACTAGTAAGTACTAATGAGGTCTCCCCTCAGTCTTCTCCAGGCTGAACAGCCCCAGTTCCCGCAGCCTTTCCTCATAAGGAAGATGTTCCAGTCCCCTGATCATCTTGGTGGCCCTGCGCTGGGCTCTCTACAGCACTTCCCTGTCCCTCTTGAGCTGGGGAGCCCAGAGCTGGACACAGGACTCCAGATGAGGCCTCACCAAGGCAGAGTAGAGGGGGAGCAGAACCTCCCTCGATCTGCTGGACACACTCTTCTTCATGCATCCCAGGATGCCATTGGCCTTTTTGGCCATGAGGGCATATTGCCAGTTCATGGTTAGTTGCTGCCCACCAGCACTCCCAGGTCTCTCTCTGCAGAGCTGCTCTCCAGCAGGTCAATCCCCAGCCTGTGCTGGTGCATGGGGTTGTTCCTCCCCAGGTGCAGGACTCTGCACTTGTCCTTGTTGAACCTCACAAAGTTCCTCTCTGCCCAACTCTCAAGCCACTCCAGATCTCACTGAATGGCAGCACAGCCTTCTGCGGAATCAGCCAGTTTCCTATAAACTGTCTTCTGAAGACAAAAACATTCAATAGGAGAGTTAGGATCACCTCCTGCAACAGGGTGGCTGTAGATCCTTAGTTTCAGAACTGGTAAGCCAAAGGTTTTAATAGTCTACCATCTATGACCCATATTTACCCACAGACTTCTGCTAAAGCCACTTGCAGTAGCACAGTTAAGACTCAAGCTTGCTATGGTCAGGCAAGACCTCACTATCAACATCAGCCTGAGCTGAACATGGCCATTTCTCAGACACATGGTTCCCTTCCAAAAAGCTGCAGGCTCAGGGAGACAACCTGGCATCAGCTCACATTCAGAGCCACAAAGGCCAAAGGTCCTCTTACAAGGGCCTCCTGGGTGCTTTGTGCTGCTTCAGCTATAGTGAGCAGCAGAAAGCAGCAAAAGAAAGGACTCTTCCTCTTATCCCCTCTCCTTTCCCCTCAGCAGCACATTAGAATCACTGAAGCTTAGAAACTCCAAAGACTAGAAACACTGAAGCAGCCTTGAACCACTTCTATTTGCCACATGTGTCTGCAGTTTCTTTCCCCATCTCTGGTGCAAGAAGGATACTGGATCACACTTCATAGCACATCAAGCCTGTGAGGTTCTGGTGAAGGCAAACAACAGGTTTATAAGCCACCAAGTGATTGCACTTCAAGGACCAATATGAGCTGAGAGAGTCACTTCCAGAAGATGAAGCTCAACACCAACCACTAGAACAAAATCCCTTTTGGGACTGGCACAATGCTGACCACCCAGACACAGCCCCTGACTTGGAAACTGAAGAGGTAAATTGTGCTCAGCAGGTAACAGAGCAGGGACAGGTGGGTCTCACTGTGCGTTCACACAGCTGACAGCTCACACAGTCCCATGCTGTAAGACCTCATCAGAGGCAGCACACCCGTGAGGTTAAGAGGTGCAGATTTGGTCTGGGTCAGCCTTTTAAGAAGATGTCTTCCCTGAGCATTAGCAACCCTTGTCTCCTTGTGTAGATGAACACGTGCAGATGGCCTTAAGATGATTTTATCCTCTGCAAATAGGTGCCCTGACTCGCCAAAAATACACTCTGCTGAACCTAACTGCAAGAGCAGAGCTCACAACTGATACACATGCCATTTAACTCTGTATCCAGAGAGAGAGAGAATCCTCGATAGATACTTCAAAAGGAAACATTATCCCCTTGTGTTGGCATTAGAAAGTGCTTCCTTTGAAGCTGTGATTCCAATATCAGCTGACAACGTCAGCTTCGCTCTCTTGTCGGGCTGCACAGCATCAAGTACAATGACAGCTGCCCACATCCATAAGAGCTTGCTAATATTGAACACTTACTTGCCAGTAATAGGTTTGGATTGTGACTGTTCCACTATCAATTATTCTAGTATCAAAAAAGCAGTTTAAAATATGGGAGCTGTGTCTCCCACCCCCAGCTGTCCCCTAAGAAAGGCCTTAAAATGTCTTCTCCTCTGTCCTGAGAGCAAAGTGATTTGGATCAGAGAGGTCATGTATGCAATTCTTTCCCCAGGATTTCTGCCCCTAACTCTCCAATGATGAGTGTCTCAGCCTTCATGATAGCTTCCAGTCCTGCTGGAGAAGTGCAGTAGGGAATAGCTCATCACAGAATCACAGAATGGCAGGGGTTGGAAGGGAGCTCTAGAGATCATCCAGGTCAACCCCCTGCTGAAGCAGATTCCTCTCAATCAGGTCACACAGGAACACATCCAGGTAGGTTTGGAAACCTCCAGAGCAGGAGACTCCACACCTTCCCTGGGCAGCCTGGGTCAGGGCTCCCTCACCTGAACAGCAAAGAAGTTTCTCTTTGTGTTTAATTGGAACCTTTTGTGTTCCAGCTTATGTCCATTATCCCTTGTCCTGTCACTGAAGACAACAGAAAAAATTGTCACCCCATCCTCCTGACATCCACCCTTTAGGTACTTATAAGTGTTGATGAGATCCCCCCTCAGTCTCCTCCAGGCTGAACAGCCCCAGTTCCTGCAGATAAGGGAGACATCCCATTTCCCTGGTCATGTTGGTAGCCCTGCACTGGAAAATTGTGGACAATAACAGAAGTGCTACGAAGGCAAGCAGATTCCAGCCCAAAGCAAAACACCTTCCTCTGCTAATCAAGGTTTTAAAACAATGATTTCTTTCTAAAGTTTAGCCCTTTTCCCTGCATCTAAACATGAGAGTGGTTCTAACCTCAGTATTGTGGCGATGCTGATAAAGTAAGAGGGACGTAGCCAAGAGCCATCCAGAGCACAGCAAGGCATCCTCAGGTGACAGGCAAGCAGCTTCAGCAGCAGGGGACCGCAACCAGGTGCCCTCCAAAACCTTCTGCAGCAGCTCTAGCAAGGACACGTTGGAGAGCAGCACAGCCACTGCTGCAGGGGAGAAACGTCATCAGAGAGGCTGCCGGGATGGCACAGGTTCAAGGAGCTTGACGAGCAGAAGAGAAGAGAAGAGCAGAGCACGCTCCTGCTGCAGTGAGGCAGCCCCAGCTGCCACGGGCTGTCCAGCTACGCTGGTATTCATCCCCCACAGCACAAGTGACTGCTTGGTCAGCTAAGAAGATACCCAGCCTTCAGCTCACACAGCTGGAAGGTTGGTTAGAGCTGTTCTCTATTAGCATTTAATGTTTTGAACCACAGCAATACTGGGACTATTCCAACATGGCACCAAAGCCCCACTGCTATGTTTCACAAAGAAGAAAAATACAGTGGTTCAGTCTCACAGCAGCCAGTGCCTGAATCATCAGCAGGCAGCAAAACCAAACCAAACCAATTCCCTCAACCTAAAAAACCTCATCTCAAATACAAAATGGTCTTTGTTAACCGTAATGCAGTGTCTGGAAGGGGAAAAATCCACTTCACCTGCTGAGACAGTTAGAATATAGTCTCTGATGGCCAAGCTACAACCTCACTGAGATTAACTTACCAATCGATACGATCTTGCCTCACCTCTCTGTTGACTACAAGGTGTTGTCTGGTGAAGGCTCCAGTACAGAAAATTAAAGGATGGCTGCAGGAGGTCGGTGTCCCTTGGCCTGCATTTCCCACACAGGTTGCTGACTGGAAACAAAGGAAGGTGCGTCACACAAAACATCTCACCACAAGAAGTCAGTCAGTCAGTGGGGAGAGAATTTGGACAAGAACCACACAACCTGAAGTGGAAATAAACAGAGCATGGTACAGACAAAGGAATAGGCAGCTGCCCTAGAGTGTTTGCTTTAGACCTGATGGTGCAGTGGAGAATGACAATGGGGAGAGGGAATAGAAAAGGCTGTGTTTAAGGGCACATATCACATTGGGCAGTAATGAATCCAGGAGCTACAGACTAAGTTACCTGTTACCACAGAGTGAGTTTCATCCTAATACTAGGTCAACCATGAACAGCCACCAGCCTGTCTCACACAGTGACAAGCAACCAGACTGGAGAACAGCTTCTGTGCTCTCAGTGACTCTGCTCACAACACTGATACACGTGCCACATTTGTGGTAAGCTCCAAGCCTTCAGTAATAAAGTTTAGCAAGAGTTGGGAGGGAAATTGCAGGACTGCAGGGCTCAGCAAAACTGTCACAGGAGATCTTTTGAAGAGTCTGAAGACTGAGTAAGCAATTCTCAAAAAACACACATCAACATGCCTCCCCACACTCCTTCTAGCTACAAGCTGCTTTCACATGGGCCTTCGCTCACCAGAGAAGGGTGCCCTGAAGAACATAGCCTGGGGAGTCAGGCAGGGAATGAAGGGGGCTGCTGGGGCAGGGGGAGTGTTATGGTGAAAAATGCAGAGTAAAAAGCAAGAACCAAAGGAGCTTGTGACTACTGGGAGCAGTTGAGCCATGGTCTGAAATCACAGCAGCTCAAAAGGCTGGTATAAAGTGGACATGCTTCTTCAATACCTGCAGTTCCCTTGGCTAATGAATGTCTGAGAAACGCTGCTTCTTTACAAGGGCAGCCCAGAGACATGCAACATTTCAGATTGAAGAGGACAGTCCTTCAAAGTCTGCTGGGGAGGTCAATTTGTCAGAGCAGGGGATAGATTAGAGGATGATCAGCTGATCTTCCCTCTAGTATCTATTTTTCACAACCGGCATGAAAAGCCAAGTAAGAAGGAAGAAGTCACCAAGTAACGACCACTAGACCAGGTCATGGGATGGAGAGTAAACAAACTCATCCCACTCTTCTGTGTCTCTGGGGGAGAGTGGGCAAGTCCTTGAGCTGATTGTGACCCATATACTCTCACACCCCAGGGAAAGCCTAAGTTCACTAGGTTGCAGGTCCTTGATGACTGGCTCACAGGACACCCCTGTGGCCTGAACCCCATGGGAACATGTTAATATGTGTGGTCAGGGAAGGATGATTCAAGAAGCACATCAGCAACACTGTCATGTGCCAAGTCAACACTCACAGGCCCTGGAATCAAGTCATTGCAGGGGAATACTTTGGCCACCTTGTGAGGTTTCAGACAACAAATGTATTATAAAAGCAAAAGGAAGAGAACCTGTGTTTTGTTGACTGAACTGGTAGCTAGGGCTCTTTACAATGCTCTGGCTATTAAAGTATCTCAAAGAAACCATAGCTATATTGCATGGTACACTTACTCTCAAAGGACAAAGAGCCAGTCCCTAATCATCTTATGGAACAATTAACAAACACAGATCGAAGCTCCCTGGAAGAGGATGGACACACAGACTCACCCTGGTGAAGCAGCTTGAAGTCTGTGCTGTCCAGTTCCCTCACACCCCTGCTCCGCAGCTGCACCAGGAAAAGGAGGCTCAGCAAAACAGGCAGGTTCCTGTTAGCTAAGAAGGATGCAGACAGTTTAGCTTGTCAGTGAACTCTAATGATTTAGAAGTCATTAGTCCCAACCCCTACCATTCTATGATTCTATGATTAGCCCTTTCTAGACTATTCCCTTCCCACCTACTTGAGCAGCAGCTCATGCTTTGACAGCAGCCCAGCACCTCCCAGTGCTTGGTTGCAGAGCATTTGTACTCCTCCACCTTGTGAGGCCACAAAATGCTGTCCATCCCACCCCACAGGGCAGAGCAGAGGCAGTACAAGTGAGAGCTCCACATGACAGGTCTGGACATGAGGAGAATGGAGCTCCTTAGACCACCACATCTTCAGGGCAAACCCCTCCCTGGTGTATTCACTCTTCTGCAGCGCTCTAAACAGGTAAAGATTGTGCATTGTATACAGCCATACCTGCAGCAACTGTCCCCTCCAGAAAATGTCTTTACAAAGGCTCAAGACTTTTCAGTTTTGAGGAGGAAACATTTATGGGTGTCTTTAATGTTAACATATTCTTATGGAGCCCCATTTATGGAGCCTTTTTGTTGTCTAGGATCAGGCTACCTTTTGAATAGGGACGCAGATCCCCTGGACTCACCTGCCCCAGACCTCACACAGAGCTGCCTGTGCACTGAGAGACAAGCAAATCATGTCTCCAGAGTACATCTGGTGTTTGATTTTCTGGATGGAGCTATCAGGAACTCAGCTAACAGGTTCAAGATGCAATATGAAGAGGAGCTGGAGATATTAGTGGTAGCAGAAGGGCCTGAATCTTGAAAAAGCCCCTCTAGCCCAGTGACCTGTCTCCATTGCAAGCAGTTTGGAGGAATAGGTCTGACTCTTGCAACACCAAATGGACAAGCTGCCTCCTCACAGCCCCTGACATCCCTAGATCAGTGGCAGAGGACACCACAGCTCCAAATGTGCACAATTTCAAACAAGATCATTGCCTTCTTTATGCATAACCTCATAGCCACATGCTCTAATGTGCTCCTGCCTCCAACACCCTCTTCTCCAGCCTGCTGACTTTGCTGGAGGTATGACAAAAACCACTTTCCCTTTTTCTGCTCTGGGAGATGCCCGTGCCCTGGGAACCAAGCATGCTCAGGCACACCATGCTGTTTTGCACAGAGAAGAGGCAAGTGAGAGGGTGTCTTTCAGTCACCATTTGAGCCTCTGTGTAAGCTGGGAGATTTGCCAACTGAGCTCTCCACTTGAACACTTACTATAGTATAAGAAAACCTTGTCTTGGTTCAACAATCACAGTTTGACGCCAGAACAACCTAAATCAGAAAAAGACTCTTTCACTTCAGAAAAAGAATCCCTGGAGAAAGAAACTAAATCAGCACTGTTCTGTCCATAAATTTCCTCATGCAGGTAAGTACTGGAGCTGTATCAGCAGTTCAAGAACACTTTATCCCAGATTGCATCCCTTCAGCTATCCACCCTGCTGGTTGATCTTAGAGCAAGACCAAGTCACAGAGGGGAGTCACCTTGTAAGGAAGCTGAGCTGTTCTCTACCAACAGCTGCTGCAGAATTTGTAGGAACTGACTCCGGAGGAGGTCACAGACAAGGACATCCTCATTTCTTTCCAGGAACGTCCTTAGAGTTATCAACACCTTCGAAGCCACCTCCACAGAGCTTGAGCAGATGAGGTCCTGGGAGGGAAGAAGCACACACATTACCCTTCTGCCCTGATTAGGCAGAAGTCACTGGTATTTAATACCATTATGCTAACCCAGTGCCTTGGGAAACAGCCTAATAAAGCCCCATTCAGATTGTGTCCTGATTAAATACAGAACTGAATAAAGCAGATGGTTTCTCATCTGATAGGCACCTCTGCCTGATTTCCTGTTCAAAGAACTCATTTGGCTATGCAACTCTCACCCAGCACACAAGCGTAGGGGTAACATACATTTAAGGTCAAGGTTTTAGACAAGTGAGATCCTAAAGCCAGGACCCTATTTCCACAAGCACAAAGCCCCTGGCAGTTCTGCTCTCCTTGCTCTTATAAATCAGTTTGCATTTAAAGGTGGTTACCTTAAACCAAGCTTGTGAGTCAGCCCAGAGTTACTCATTTTCCAAAGGCTGGCAGCCCTGTATCAGTGGTAGCAATGTAACGGCTAAACCATAGGAAACATCCATGAACCAGGCAAGCAGTCACTCAGCCAGGGGAAATGGAAGAGTCCTGGACACAGCACTCAGTCCAGGAGCCTCCTGGCTACAGAGCTCTGTCTGGAGGCTCTGAGCTGAACCCCACAGCAGCCTCAATCCATGTATACTTTTGCTGTTAAGTTGCTTAACGTTCCATTCACACTGTGTCACGGATGCAGATCCATAGAGATTAGGCAGAAAATGTCTAGTGGTGCTGACACAACAGGACTGTCTCAACATGTATTATGCCAGCAATACCTCTCCTCTCCAGTAGTCCTGGCTACTGCATTGCAAATGGTACAGCTAAAAGAGGTAAAGAGAAAACTGGTCTCTGCAATTAAGCCTCTGGCCTGGCAGGACAGCCTACTGCTTTTTCCAGCTGCCTTCCCCTATCACACAGGAGTACTGCCTCCAGACTGGGATCATGGAGAGGAACCCAGACCCAAGGACAGTAGTTAAGAATAGATTGCCCGTGCCAGAAAACTCTCTTTAGTTCCAAGCCTGATTCCTGCCCATATCTGAGACCTTCAGGAATAAGGAGGAGGGAGCTGTCTGCACATTTGGCTCCGTTGACATAGATCTGCTCCAGATGACATTCAGGAATGCAATCTAACGTCAATCAGCCTACCTCCAATCTCTGAGGGAGCAGCTCAGATCTGCAGCACAGAGCAGACAAGTGAGACAGTGTGTGATCACGACCACGTTCACCCCCAGATGAACACACCGAGCACGAAATGGCACTAACCACAGTCTTCCTGGCCCTGGTAAATGCATCACTGTGTTAACATCTTCCTTCCTACTCAGGAGCTCAAGGTCTCAGCTGAAGCCACTAACCATCTGTTCTATCTAATTCTGACAATTATTAAAAGCAGATATGCAAATAAATCACCCTTGGAAGGACATTTCTTTTTGTTTCACTGTACCATGCACAGTCCTTTCCATTTTGCTAGTGCATTCTCAGGCTGAGGTTATTCACCTCCTAAGTTTTGTTTACATCTGACAGTATATTTAGCCCAGGCTATTGCACTGTTTTATTAGCCCATCTAAATTCAGATTGATTATGCTCTTCCCCAACCAAAAGGTGAACTGTCAAAGCCTGTGATTTATTACAACTCACTTTAAAGACCAGGACAGAGCTAAATTAATTTATTTCTGCAAGAGTAAATGGCAAGACAGGAAAGGGAAAGCAGGACTGCTGTACCATTCAGGGAAGGAGCCACTGTTCTCCTTTGCTTATCAATAGATCTCTGATGTACACATTCTCTTTATGGAGTGATAAGTTACAGATCTACTGCCAAAGGTAAGAGCATAGGCAAGTCTCATGGGATGCTTCTTCTGAAGTTGTACTGATAGGTCGACTCATTGATCACTTTTAGTAATGCTCTGCAATGGTATCAAGTGCCTGGATGTTGCTACCTCCTCTGCAATATCACCCTACCTGTGAAAGAACTGCCCTACACGACAGTCCTCCTGACATATTGCAATTTACTTCATAAGCTCTTAGATCAGACCAAATCCACGCCAGCTGCTAATGCCCCATGGGTGGCCACTCAGGATCAAGCCTTGCTCAATCCATGCGCTGTCACGGGTTTCTAGTTCAACACAGTCTTAATTTCTCTACAAGGCTAGAGAAGAAACACCACAGCTCTTCGTTTTTGCCCTTACAGGTGAATCTCACGTTCTTGTGTGGAAATATTAGCAAGTATTTACTATGCGACTGCCTGAACAGTCACAGGACAAGTGGCCACTCACAGGGAGAGGCGACAGGGCAGGTGAGAGAGGTGGAAGTGAGAGAAGGCCTCTGAGTAGCCATTAGGATCTGGATTCAGTCTTGACTGCCCAGGTTAACAGAGCTTATTATACCAGATAAAGGCACACAGACTAGTTCTGTGACTCCAAGGCCCCTTTCTCCCCTGAACTGATTAATTTTCCACATTCCAAGATTTTTATAAGAGCAGTGAAACTTGCCATTTTCAGTCCTGAAAACTCACAAGTCCTGCAAAAATCTCTGGCAAGACTCTCCAGCTAAAAACAAACAAAATGAACCCCCCAAGCAGAGACCTGTGCCCTCAAGACCTGCTCTCTGCACACTGCTCCTTCAAAGATCTTTGTTCCCCGCATCCTTCTCATCTCTCAGTAGCAAACCACTGCTCCCAAATTGGCAAAACAGCTTCTTGAAAGACTGCCACAGAAGAATGTGGAGTACCCAGCTGTGCATTTGGATAGAGAAAGGAATGGGGTTTCTCATGGCATATACCAGCAGCACTCTGCAAGTTCTTTCCTATCCGATTTGTCTCAAGAGAACCTTTTCTATCCCAGCGGATGGACGACAGAGAAAGAGCCAACACATACACACTTCCATCTTCCATATCAGGCTTCCCTGGGAGGTGGAACTCTTGAGTATACACACATGGGCCTTTCTAGAGGAATCCCTGACCTTGTAACAGCACTGACAGCTTTAAGAAGCAAAAAGCCAGGGCTGGGATAGCAGCTTGTCCTTGTGAAAGTCACGTACCAGTAAAATAAGTAAAACGCTGGAATTGTTCTTCAGAATGGGAAGTAACGGGTTAGCACTGTTCAGCTGACCAGACACACCAAAAGCAGCTTCTTCAGTCTCAGTTTGCTTCCAGTCTCCCCAGGAAAACCAGAGTTGGAGGATTTGGTGTCCAAATCTTCCCATAAGTTCAGGGTAGAGCAGGAAAAATTTCAGCAGGAGAGGACAATGAATATAGACCAAGCTCAGGTCTGGAAGATTATCCAGGATCCTCCTTATGGTACACAGCGACCTCTGGTAAGTGTGTGGGAGGGAAAGGGGGAGAGAGAACAAAATAATCTCTAGGTAATGAATATCCAAAAGCTGAAGCGATGAGAGTTTACTTGTGAGAAACAGTCACACCACCTTTTAAGTAGACAATCAAATATCTCAGTTACACATCATTTTGTGAAGCCCATTTGCATCACAAAGGCAAAGAAACTTGTAGGCTTTACACAGCGCTCAAAGCTGTGCAGCAGCAAAGAGCCATATGGGAACACTAGAAAGCCTGCTGCAGAGGCTGTAGATGTGTTCAGGGGAACGAAGCTATGAAGTTTATTATATTCCATATGTGAATTCACAGCCTATCCAACGCATTCACACTTCCCCCCCACACACACACACAAGTTTCAGTCAGATCTATATTCCATAGTGGCTTTTCACAGTTAACTTTCCAGAGTAAGGACGCACCGCTTGCCGCTTGTGTCTAAGTACTGTCTTTGAGTTGGAAGTGGGGAGAAGCCTTAGTTGGGTTGTTGGGAGTGAGGAGAAACCTTAGGAGAGTTGTTGGGAATGGGGAGAAACCTTAGTTTCAACAGAAAGGATCCAAGCAATAGGAATGAAATCTTTCTTTACCGAGTCCAGAGTTTTGCCTTTGTCCTGACAGACTGCAAGGAGGTAAAGCGAGGCTCTGAGTACGTGTGGAGGTGGAGAGTCCCCATGGTCCTGTGCTGATAAAAGGAAATTTCTTATGGCTAAAAATAATTCTGCTTCTGGAGCAAACCTGCGTTCAAGGAGATTGGAGATGAAACAATAACATTAGACGTGACTTACCCACTGAAACGTGGCGTGTAATGGCCACAAAACCTCTTGGCTTGTGTACTCTTGGCTCACCTGTCCCCGAGGGTGTAGGCAAAGTATAAGAGTAGTATGAAGCAGTGTTGGTGGCTGCAAAGAGACTGATCCAAGGAGAAGGGCTCAGGGGTTTCAGCCAGGAGGAGAATGCTTTCAGCAACAGTGTAGTTTAATTGAGGCAGACCCTTCTGCAGGAGCTCAGCAATCTCTTGCTCTAGAAATAAAGCTAATATGACTTGGCAGGCAGTTATGAGGAATGTCTATGTGAAAGAAGAGAGGAACAGGAGGATGGAAGTATCTGCCTGCCCTAAACTCAAGCATATTAAATTAGAGAAGCTCCTGATGTAAGAAATATCAAAACCAACCTACTACTCCACAGTCTGCATGTGGCCAGCACACCTCTGTGATTTGCCACAAACAGAGATTTGAGACCTGATCTAAGAGAGTTGTCTTTGAAGATTAAAAGACACTTCTGTTTGAGGTTCCCAGCTCTTTGCCGATGCTGCCTTTATGGTGACCAACCACCTCCAGTGGGAAATGTGGCTTTTGTCACGTGGAAAGTTTCATCTCATTCACTTGGGACTTACCTATAATGGAGAGTTGGAGTACAGACAGGAAAGCTTTATAGGGCACACCAGAGGAAAAAAATCACCTTAATTCTCAGATAAGGGTGGCTCTGTGGCAAGTAATATTGTTTCAATTAAGCCATGCACAGTTGTGCTAATAAATGTCACGACGTAAACAAAATCAGATGTGGATAAAAGACATTAATTCAAGTCAGGTTCCAAACTCTTCAAAAGACACTGAGTGTTATCTCCTCACTGGACCAGCTTCAAAGACAAACTGTGAAATAACTCCTCTAAATAGAGCTTATGTGTGTCCTCCCTTCCCTCTGCCTTTTTTTTCAGTTATTGTTTTTTGTGTCTGTTGCCCAAATGGAAGGTACCAGGACTTCAGCCTAAGTTAATTTGTCTCTTTCCCCAAACTTGCCCTCCTGAGAAGAAGTTCTCTCCTTCTCTGTGGCAGAGTAAAGGTTCAGGCACAAGCTGCAGAGGAAGTTGGAACAGGCTTGATTCAAGGCAGGATTACTGTGAAAAAGAGCAGAAAGATACAGTGAAGGCAGCTAGAAACATTCTCTTCATAATTCCAATAACACACACCGACTGCCAGAGCCTCAGTTTTCTGAATGATCACACACAAGCACCTGCCTCATCGCAACAAGACTCCAAGAGCCAGCCTGGGCTTCCAGGAAGATGAGGACAGTCAGCTCACAGATGTGGCATGCGTACACAGTGATGACAAATGAACATGCTCACATACCTGAGAACACCATGAACAGAGTGAGGTACCCTCTCAATCATCATACCTGGTATTCACAGGGAGTGAACACCACAAGGGCAGGGCCCCTAACACTGCAGGGAATGGGAGGTGTTTCAGGGTGGCTCCTCATACCTGATTCCACTGGCAAACACCGGTAAGAAGATTTTGCAGCAACAGTGTTTAAAGGGATGAACAATGAGGAATGACAAAATGTTAACTAAAAAGGTGAGAAGAGCTCTATTTTCAGAGGTTTCTCTCTCTCTCTCTCTAGCCGATTTCCTTGCAGAATAACACATAACCATCTTTGCCCTGTAACACAAAATCCTTGGTGCCCCACACTACTGTATTCAGAGGACTAGATCCTTCTCCCCCACCACCACCATTCAGAGGCACAAACATCCCCACTCTAACTTCCACAATGATAACCTGGACTAGGGGTGCCACGTATTTTGTTCACACTCTTAATGAGATGCAATCACAAGAACGAGGAGGTAACACACCTCTGCAGATCCACTGAGTCTCCTCAACTGCTCCTCAACCTAGAAACCACAGCTTCTGATACAAGACCCTCTGCAATGTCTGCTGTTGAAGCCTTCCTCCTCTCTCCCATTTCTTGCATATTATCATACCACAAGAAAAAAAAGGGTATTGGCAATACATGCCTGGGAAGTCAGAGCTCAGATGGAACTGATGCTCCCGTTACTTTTCAGAACACCCACTGACATGACTATTCCAAAGCCAGGCTGTTTCATCTCTATCTGCACAGCTCACACCAGAGCAAAGAATTCTCACAACAGTGTGTGAATCCACTTGCCTCCTACCTGACTGCCTCTCCCTTCTCCCACATCCATCTTTTCCATTGTCAGTTACCATTCAAGCCAGTAAGACACAAACACTCTTGAATCTTTCAGCCTCCTGTCTTGCCTCATCAAGTGCATTAGATAAGGCATGATTTGCTTTCCCAGATGGAAATTTCTGACTTACAACACACACACATCACAATACCTTTGGACAGAGCAAAATCTGGCCTTCAGCTCCATTGTCAGTCGGATGAAGGAGGAGGAAGCTAGACAGAAAGCAAGACAGAAATGTCAAAGGAGTGCAAAACGTATACATCCCATAAACATCCCTACACACCTCCACACAAACCCAGTGAACAGGGCAGGCCATCTCAGTAAGAATACATTTGTTAGGCTTTCTCTCCCAAAGGCAACTACTCTGAGCTTGGTTTGGAAGTATCTGAGATTCATTTGTTTTCTCGGGAGGAGAAGGGAAGATTTTGCCAGCTTCATGCATTTGGAACAGAGGAATTCTCTACATCCCTTCACTGATGTGCAAAGAGCAAGGAATACACAGAGTAAGTAGGATTTCTACATGTTAAAATCCCACCAACAATTTCAGCATAATCCCTGCCTACAGGAACTGTCAATTCTGAATATTCCAGAGGAAAGGGTAAAGCTGACACAACTTTCTTACCTAAAACAAAATCAGTCCCATCATCATTGCTACACCAAATAACTTTTCCATCCTGCTGAACATGACTGTGCACTCTGCTCTTACTCACATAAACACGTAACATAATCCTCCACGCCAAAGTCTTGTCAAGCTCACTGCCTCAGTAATATGCAGTAGCAGCAAGTTCCATCAGCGAAGTTAAGAGCACAGAGAATATGATCCCCCATTACCCTCATACCCAGCTTTTTGGAGAACTTATTCCTCATGTTTGGAACCACTGTAAAGAGGGTATTAAGTGTTGAGAGGAAAACCTCCATCACTGACGGGCTGACAGCCCTCTCCAGGTAGTTCTGTAGAAAGAACAGAAGATCAGGTGTGTGGTATGCAAGAAACACTGAAAGCTGCAGCTTTCTTCCAGCCTCCTGCCTGCCCAGAAAGTTAGATTTCTAAATCCAAACAAATGGAGTAACAGTTCTCCTACTGAACTGCCTGGCAGCACGTTACACAGGCCTACAGAGAGCTTGGAAAGCAACTACTGCTCTCCTCTGCCAGCGCTGCGAGCTGTGCTGCTAACTCTGCAAGACATCACATCAAACAGGAAACTTCTGCCCAATTCCAGTTGGCATCCAGTCAGTCCTTGGTGCACAGGGCCTGACATTGCTGCCCATATTGCCCTGGAAGAAGTACCTGCTCTTAGAGGTCAGATGGCTCACTCTCCAGCGTGGCATACAACATAGGATATATACTTCAGTGCAGCTGACTTAGTAACACTTAACACCTGTGCTTCAGCATTTTACTAAGCAGTGGCAGATAATGGCATTTAAGCTCTCTGTAGAGTCCAGCCTTACATTGTTTAGAACAGAATGATTCAGCTCACTCTTGTAGGAGGTCACTGGACAATTTTGTCACAGTTCATTAATTTTGTACCCAAGTTCAATAAGGAAGAAACAGCACACTGACTCCAGCTTTGCCAAACTGTTCAGCCACTCTTTGTTTTCTGTGACATCCAGAGCTGTCAGAGATCAGACAGCATAGCAAGTAGGCTGTGGGGATTGCACAGCCTGCTGCCATCTACACAGGCGCTTTGTGAATGTCTCCACTCTCTGAGACTGTACACTCCCATTTTGCATCAACTGTGTAATGCACATTGGGCTCTGGAGAAGTGGCAAATGCCACAGCTGTTCTTGGTTTACTTTACGTGCACTCTTCCTCCCCAAAACACACTTGTACAAGCCACTTTTAGTGCTTGAAAGCATCTTTCCAGCTACCCAAGGAACAGATCAAGTTCAAAAGAAACCCTACCATGACCATGGGGATGCAGAGACTGTCACAAATCCTCAGCAGGAATTCAGAGAAGTTCCTCAGTGTGTCCTTGCTTTCAGAGTTGGGGGCAGTGAAAGCGTTCTCCTGGGCCATGGGGTCACTCTGGAATTCCACTGCTAATCTGCAAACACACAGTGGATACCAGAGGAGAGAGGAATCCTCCTCACTTTATAAAGGAAGTCAGGAGATACTACATTTCCATCACAACTTAGAGGCCCCACAAATACTTGATGGGCTGGAAACACAGGAATCACACAGAGTAACCTCTTGAGTTAAGCTATTAAAAGTCAGCAATCTCGCACAACAGTCCAAGTTGGGAAAGGAAGAACTAGCTTCTGTGAAGAAAGGATCTGGTGTGGGAAGCCCTAATGTGGCAAGACTAAAAGTTCTCATCCAGGCCAAAGCACCTGGAGCACAATACAGCAAACCTCATAAAAGTCTGCCAGAAGACCACTCAGTCTATCTAAACACCATGACAGAACCTGAGTGCTCTCTAACACCACTGGGTCAGTGTTTCTGACTGAATTATCTCAGCCAAGCCAAACACAAGTGATGTGAGGCAAAATAACTAAGTTGGCCAGACTTCCCTAACAACACATCCGGATTCATACACACACTCATCTACCGCCGTCTGCTGTGCAGTTAAGGGTGAGAGACAGCTCTCATCCAGCAAAACAGGAAAAGACGGTGCCTAAAAACCCACTTGCAGCAACAGGTCACACACATGAGAAAATCCAAGGCCAGCATCTGGAGCAGACACACATTTGTTAAAGGGTTAATCCTGTCTGGCAGTGAGACCACGTACCCCAGGGCACAGGAATATGCGTTCACACACTTGAAACAGGTCTCGTATGGTCAGTAATTCTGGCTAAACTTCCCCAAAGGCCAAAGACATGAAATAAACTGGTAAGCCTCAAATTTCTTGGGAGACACGAAATTTGCACTAACAGTATATATCCCTCCTCCTATTGTTTCACTGACAAGTGCCACTGAAGTCACCTGTGACGCTTCAGTGGTGGAGCTGGGTAGAGGAACTGGGTTACAAGGACAGGATGGACAGATGTGCACATACATCCCACCCCCACCTCCCCAGATCTGTCATCACCTGCAAGCATTTCTGAAACTTTCCAGAGCGTTGAGCAAGAACTGGCCCTGTCTCTGAGGAACTCTGCTGAGATTTCTGTTTGCTGGGTGACTCTGAGACACTGAGAATAGGAGATCACCCTGTTAAAGGAGAGAAGTCTTTCACATCTTATGTTCACTGTTGGAAAAAAATAGCTTTCTTCTCTGATACCAGCAGCAGGAGGAACAAAAGATCTCACTTCGTTCACATAACTGTCTCTGTACTATTGTGCTTTCCCCAGGAAGGGCAGAGTTAGTGAGCTTTTGTGCTCTTCCTAGGGAGGAAGAGTTACAGAGCTACTAGTTCTTCACTGTCCTGTCTTTACAGGTTTGGTCTAGTCTGAGCTTTAAACAGCTCAGCTAATGAAGCTTCAAACTCTTCTGGGAAAACTTGGTATTTTTAAACTCCTGTTTCTTTGAATCACTCTTCAGACAATGCTGAACAATTCCTCTCCTTGCTCAGCACCAAAATCTTATGAGTTCTCTACTCCAGCTGAGATCCGTAAGCAACTATCCATGTCCTAGCTCTTGTTCCCACACAGCATCCTACTGAGTTCAGCCAGAAACCAACTGCTGCATCAGAGTTAATCATTTGCCTAAACTGGGCAGATCTCAAAATCTGCCTTTAAGCCTTGACCTTCTGTGGTGCTGTCCTCCAAATACAACCAGAGATGGGCACAGTGACACATTGGTGCCTGGCAGTTCACAACTTCTTCTCTTTCTCCATATGATGCTGAGATACCTTAGCACAGGTACAATTACTTCCTCTCTTCTCCCTTTAAAGACAGTCTGGATGTCCTTACTGTCTGCCTGACTTCCTTCCAATGAAGTTCCTTAATCTGAAAGTGACACTGAGTGTTTGCAAACAGACTGACCAACATCTACCTATGGGGCAGCAAGCAGCTCTGCCTTCTCTAGGTTAGAGAAGGTGGACATTCAGTAGCACAGAACTTGAGCCTAAAGATAGTTCATCAGGCATTTGGAGCTCCTGCCACTACAGAAAAGTGATCTAAACCTACATGGCTCTAAGCCTACAGCAAGAAGGCCCAGCCCTTGTGTGTTCACTTGCTAGCTGTAACACAGGGGCTCTCCTCAGCAGTGTGTAAGTCCCAGCAGCACATCACACTGCTTCCATATTCCAGGACCAGGAAAGGATTTGCAGTTCAAAGAGTGGCTAACAGCTCCCTTGCTGAGGCATCACACTGTATATATGATGACCCTCTTGGTCTGAAGGCACATTCCTTGCCAAAACAACAGATTTACTGATGCAGCCTGCAAGTTTGGGGGCTCAAAGAAGGGGAAATCCAAATTATTTGGGGGTACTGGACACAAAAAGAGAGCAGTGTGCTCAAGTGTTGCCCCATAAATCTTCATTGGTTTAGAAAGAAAACATTCACCAGCATCCACCTTCAATTACTTCAAAGACTGGTATCATCTTGAGGCATGGGGATTAAAAGACACACCAGAGAACCCAAAAGCCAAGGGGTAAGGGGATGGAACATACATATACAACATCCATACGGTGTGATAGGAGGATCATCCCTGTCCTGCTTGATCCCACCACCAAGCAAAACCAGCTTTTGACTTACTGCATGCCTCTTGCTACTCTGTGGTGGGGAAAAGTCAGCACATCGCTTCAGCACTGCCTCCAGCAGCTTCTGTAGCTCCTCATATGGGACTGGAGGGGCATTCAGATGGTCCTTCCTGAAGAAGCAGAGAGAAAGGCAGCATGCACATTACCTGCTGAGGACATTCCACCCAGGAAGGCAACACCAGCAGAAATGGCTGCTCTTCTGGCAGCAATGGGCCATTTCTACTTCTCCCCAGCACAGCATACTAAGGTTGTAGTATCTGAATGGTGCCCTCACTCCTCTGGGTGTCCAAACACACCTTCACTCTGTCCACTCTCACTACAGTCAGGAAGCCCATGACTGTACAGAGTCTCATCCTTCCTTACTTCTATCAGGACAGGGCACAGAGTGGCAAAGCCACAGCAAAGCCTGTCTGGGATGTTAAATCTTTGCTGCAGTAACTTGCTGCCTACCACAGCTTCCTTGCCCTGGCAGCCTTCAAGACTGGGGGAAGCCAGCTCTGCTGTGCCCACGCCTCTCTCTGCCAGAAATCCCACTGCAGAGCTCACTCACCCACACAGCCACAGGGGAGTCACAGGGACCAACGTGGTACCAACAGATGCAGCTGAAGAAACGCCTGCAAATACTTTCCCACCTACCTGAGGAAAGCTGCCACAGCCCTCACAGCCTCCACCACCACCTCCAGCACTGGGCAGTTCATAGTCTCCATCAAAACGTCAATGGCTTCTATACATACACTTCGGTTTGTGAATAATTTGATTTCCACTGGTTGCCTGAGAATAGGAAACAGAGCAAGCAAGGAGAATATTGTCAGTATTAAATAACTGGAGTGCCCTCTCCTCATTCCAGCAAACGGACAGCTGAGCCGTGAGCTTCCAGCTATGCTTTTCAGTATTCAGAGCCAGCTGCTCTCAAGGAGGGAGTCTCAAACTTGATCAGGTAGGGGGTTTGCTACAAAGACTGAACTTCAGCAGGTCTGGAGACCTGCTATGATGAAAAAAACCCCCACAGACTGGATAACTGTGTAACTGCATCAGTGAGCACTGACATGAAAAGCATAAGAAAAACAGGCTTTGCAAAAATACAGTGATCTCTCTGCCTAGGACTTTGTGCAGGGGCCATCTGCTCTGGCATGTGCAGGTTCATCTGGCAATTCCTATTTCTTGAGTAAATAAGCAACCACCACCATCATAGAACAAGGACAAAGCCATGAGAATAGCTTCTCTCACAGCCCTACAGCACTCCTAATGCCAGATGCTGCCACAAAAGTAATCAGGAAAATGAACACAATCCAACTGTTTTGACAGTCCTTCTTGATAGTGAGCATTTTGGTCACCTCATCACCTTGTGGCCCAACACCGTTGAGCATTCAGCCCAAGAACATGGAAGGCTGACAAGCTGCTCATCCCATTGCTGGACAGAGCTGTGTGAATGGCAGACTGTGCTCGTCTGGCTCCTGGCAAGCCAGGTACAGTCAGGGGAAAGACTGGCAGCTACATGTGGACAGGAGGCACTAACTGCCTGCCAGAGGGCCTCTCCAAAGTGAAAGAAGAAAAGCAGCACAGCATGACAGAAGCCAGGTTTGGGAGCCAAAAGTATTCCTTGCTATTCAGCTTTCACAGATGTGCCTGACTCAAGTGAGCCAGGAGCACACGCTGCCACGCACAAACGGGAGAGGAAAGTGAATTTCAGTAGAAATTACACTAGTAGCCCAGCTACAGGGCAAACAGTGAAAGAGGGAGAACTGCTCTTTTTAGTCACTCAGTGGGATGAAACCCAGCTTGGCAGTCACCTCACGTTCTGCTGTGACAAAAAGCTGTGTGGCAGGCAAGGCAGGGAAAAGGCTTGGGTGGAAATCAGGCACTAGGAGCAGCCTCTGGCTCAAGCCATAAGTGACGTGCTGAACTCCCAAATTGTTTCTGCTTACACTGTAATCCTATTAAACCTCTGTATTTCCTTTCTTTAAGTGCAGACCTTCTGAAGTAACACATCAGGAAAAAGAAAAAAAAGCCTTCACTGACTCATGCAGGGAGGAAGGGTTGGAGGAGTATTGCTGACTCATTCAAGAGACACAAACCCACTTGCAATATGGTGCACTATGACTTTGGGGCCTGCGAGAGAAGTGTGAAAGGCAGTACTCTTGAAGCTTCCTCCTTCAGCCCCAAACTGTGCCTGCCACTCTGGTTGTGCTGGGAGAGACAAAGGGCACTCCAGGGAGAGCTACCCACCATTCCTGATATGCTGCCAAGGGGAGCAGTACATCCTGCATGGACAACACCAGAGTAGGGGACTGGCTTACAAAAGCTGTGAGGAAAAGCCAAGAGGAGAGGCTGCAGGATGAGACCACTTTCCCCACTCTGAGAGTGTTTTAAATAAAACATAATTTCTAAGGCAATGCTCAGAGAGAATGAGCATGCTAGAAAATGAGAGTAATTGTGCAGAGTGTTCTCTTTGTTTTACAAGCATAAATGCTGTAATTAGTGTTTCCCACATCGTGGTTTCTCTCTTTGACAGATCCCACACTGGCATCATCACACTGTTCTAACACTGCTGCTTTTCCTTCTCTTTTTTACCCTGCCACTTGCTACAAAATTGACTATGACATTTCCAAAATTCAGCTCAAGGGCTCTCTTGAGGGAATTAAGCGGCAAAAACAAGACTCTGTCACTAGCATGACAGGACTGGAACAAGATCACAGAGGCAAGATCAGGAAGCACAGAACAAAAACAAGCCAGGCGACGTTATTCCTTAGCAGAAAACAAGAGGGGAAAAAGTGACAGAAGATATTAATATTTCAGCCCAGAATTTGTTTTTGCTGTTTGAATTTAGCTCAGATGATGACAGAAGGGTAGAAGCCATGGAATTTGAATGCTCTGTTTTGTCACAGAAGCACGCTTAGCAGGAGCTGGCCTGCTCACGTACACCCTGACCTTCTTAGCCTTCCCTCCTGCTCCACCTATGGCTGAAGGGAGTTTTCACCTCCCAAGTTGGCAAGGAAGCAGGAGGAGGCAGATATACTGGTGGATGCATGAGCAAAGAGAACAAGCTGGGGGGTTTGGAAACAACCATCAGGCCCTTCCTCACAGGAATATGGGGGAAGCATGTGTTGAGCAGTATCTTTCAAACACAAAGGCTCTGAAGGCGTAGATATCTGCTCTGGGACAAAAAAAAAGGCAAAAGCACTGCAGCTTCTATTTTGGGGCACCAAACTCTGCACTTGCTAGCCTGACAGGGGTATTCCCTTACCGTTTCAGTATTTCAGTGAAGAGCAGGAGCCCTTGTTTGTGCAACTCCACATTGTTCATCTGCAGGACATCGTGGAGACTCCTCACCAGAGATTCAATGCCTGCACATGTTCAAGAGAGAAGCCATAGAGAGGGCTTTTAACACGCCAAATTCCAGGATGGAAACAACATTCGTTTTTAAAAGGAAGGGAGAATCGAACAATTGTTCTCCTGAGCCACTGACAGAAACAACTGCCCTGAGTGTTTACTCGGCTCTCCTTATTTAGCCTAGAGAAGAGGAAGCTGAGAGTAGACATGATCACTCTCTACAGCTACCTGAAAGGAAGCTGTAGTGAGGTGGGGTTCAGTCTCTTCTCCCCAGTAGTGAATGACAGGATAAGAGGAAATTGGCTAAAGCTGTGTCAGGGTAAGCACTAGAATGGGCTGCCCAGGCAGGTGGTGGAGTGCTCATCCCTGGAGGTATTTAAATATGTGTAAATGAGGTGCTGAGGCATATGGTTTAGTGATGGGCTTGGCAGTGTGAGGGCAGTGGTTGGACTCAATCTTAAAGGTCTTTTCCAACCAAAACAATTCTATGATTCTATGATAATAGGCCCCAGCCTCCACCACTGGAGGTAAGTCCAGAAGAACAGAAGGAATTCAGCCTTTTTCTCCTAAATCTGCTCTTGGCACATCCACAGGAACACCTAATAATAACTTAGGCAGTTTCAGTCATTATAACTGGTTATTACAACCAATTCATGCTCACCAAGAGCTCATTAGGACACTAACACCACAAACTCGAGGTATGCTGGACATCACAAACATGTCTGAGAGGTTCTCATTTGCAGTCCTTCATCCATCCTGATGGGAAATTGTGGTTGTGTGTAAAGTCTTGAAATAGATTTTGAGCCACAACAAATGCCTAGAGCATTACTGCAGTTGCTGTCAGCAAGGAGGATGACTCACCATAGACTGTGTGACACTTGGAGAAGAAAAGGCGCTCTTCGGTTAGGAGGAGCAGGCTGCAGTACACGGACCAGATCAGAATTTCACTGTTGCACAAGAGGCACTCAAACAGGAATTCTGCAAACACACACACACACACACAGAGGCACAAATAAGGTCACCCTGGCAAGAAGCAGTCTGCTCGCAGCATGGCACAGCTGCTCCCAGAACAGAGCAGAGGGAGGAGGAAAGGAAGAAGCGCGGCAACAGCCACAGGGAGAACAGGTTGGGCTGTGAAAAGGCTGGAATGGAAAAGGCAGTGGATGGAGTGGATACTTGGGGCTGTGCCAGTCTTCAAAACAAGGTGACTGGAGAGTGGAGTCCTGCAGATGGGCATCTTCCCAGCACAGACTCAGAAGGCAGGAGCCGAATTGTGGCTCTAGCCTTTGGCACAGACGAAGAGCCACACAGCAAGCTTTACCACAGATGCAGTGATGTGGGGGGATTTTTTGCCTCAGAACTTTTACATCAACCAAAGAATTTATAAAATGAAAGCATTTCTGTCTTTTGGGATTACAGAAAGATAAGAAACCATCTCCCACAGCTGCATTCTAAAGCTAAACCCTAGACCAAATTCTTTGCAAACTTCACAATATGTAGTAGGATAAGATGGAACTCCAGTCTGTTTAGGCTTGAATCTAAGGTCCTGCAAGAAGGGCCTTGACTTCAAGTACTTGTCCCGGTTCTTGCTGTGGAAACTCCATTCAGCCTGTTGACAGCTGCTTCTATACTTTCAGTTGAAGACTTCTATTCTCCACTTCTATTCCTAAAATCACATTAGCCATTTTTGCTGGCATAAAAATAGTCACTGCACATGTTATGCCATCAATGGATTTCATGGAACCAAACTGATTCCTAAAACAAACAGCCAGGGAAGTGCTTTGATGTTGGGAGATGAACAACAAGATGCTACTGCATTTCTTCACCTGGGACATCCGCATGGATAAAAGCAGGAGCATATCTGCTGGGAGAGTGAACCAGCACTGCAGCCATGCAGTGAGAACTTGCTGCCTGTAACATCTCATCTCTGGTCAACAAAAGCTGTTGGGAAACAAAAGTCAAAGTGAGAGAGGAAGCCAGCTGTCCGGATACGAGCAGGAAACAGTTTCATCTACTTTTACAAATTGAAAGCATAAATGAAGAGCCCTCCTTTGGAAAGCATTTCACAGATTAAACTTGCTAAGGCAAGATAAAACACTGGCCCAAACACACTACCAAAAAAAATGCCAAAGGAGAAGCACAACAGAGAAGATTATGAGTAAGAAAAGCTGTGCCCCATGTTTAGTCATGCTAGCAATATGAGTGCTGTATCAGACCTCAAGTTTGAGTGAGTAAAACCAGCTGAGGCCAGGAGTAAAATTTGCCCCTTCTAGGATGCAGGAATGAGCAATGAGGTGATCTACAAGGGCGTCCCCGTTTCCCACCGCAGCCTCTATTGCTGGTGTTGGTAACAGCACACGCCAGTGCCTCTGAGAAAGATTGCAGGTCAGCAAGTTCTTCACATCCACTGACAATTCACTACTCCTTCAGCAGTCACCTTTTTGAGCACAAGTGGCAGTGGATTTTCCCCTTCTAAGAAGTCAGGGTTCTCTGACTCCTCCTCTGTCTTTGAATCGTTCATAAGAACGGATACAAAGTGGTCAGACTTCAGCAGCTCCTTTAGCAAACCTGCAAAAGGGGGAGCACGAGTGAGCACCACATTGGGCATAGCAAGGATTATATTAACAGGGGAGTATTTACAATCTAAGGCTTGTTGCCAACTTCCTCCCCTTTCCCACACTTAACAAATGCTCTCAACTCTGTAGGTCAGGGAGCTTCTTCTCACTGTGTCTGTAGATACTGCCATGAACCCCTTGTTGATGGTGGTTTTTGCTGGGTCTGATCTGCTCCCTGTTCCTTCTCAGAGACGTGCATATGCACTGGTATGTGATCTCAGGAGTACTCTACTGTGCTCCAATACCTACCCCTAGAAGTGTTTCCTGGGAGAGCTCTTGACCTGCATTTTTCTCCAAGCTACAGTCAGTGACCCAACAATAACTATAGACATTTTGCCTGGAATACTTCCTAGAGAATTGGCATTTATCTTCCCCTTCTGCTTTCACAGGCTCTTACTGAAACAGCTGTGTTTAGCTAAAGGATATCCACACACACACACAATAAAAGACCTCAGTATGAAAGTACAGAGCATTGCTACAGCTATTGATGCAAATCGTCAGTACAAATTCACGAGGGGCATTATCTGAGCTACAGAATTCTACTTTCAAGGAATCATCATCCACTTCTAGTAGCTGAGTAGATGATCTGAGGAGCAATCCAGTTCCTGCTTACCTCCTTCGACATAAAGGAATTCCCTGGCTGGCTTACAAACAAGCAGTGTCAGAAAGGCTGAAACTGCGCTCCCCAGCAACAGCTGAAAGCAGTCGAAAGCCTAAGCAAGAAAAGACCATCTCCACATGAGATTTCTAACATAAATCGAGAACAAGTGGCAGTGGATTTTCCCTTCCTAAAAAGCTGGGGTTCTCTGGCTCCTCCTCTGTCTTTGGATTGTCCATAAGAATGGATACAAAATGGTCAGATTTCAGCATCTGAATGTGGATGTGGATTGGTATGGAATGACAGAAAGGATTGACTCCTTCAGAGGAGCAGCAAAAAGTTCCTCTAGGCAACAACCCAAGTTAGAGCATCTAAACCAGGCAAGGATCTAAGCTTTCCTTTGCACCTTGCAGTTTCTCTCAGCAATGCCTTACCCAAACAATTAACCTGCAGCTCCTTTGTCTGTGCACGCCCCAAGGTATTCAAGAAGATACCACACAGCCTTTCTTCAAAGTGTACTGAAAGCCGTTCTATGCCAACAGGAGAGGAGTACAGCTTGCCATACAAGTAGCAGACAGCAGCCTTTATACCTTCATTTGGGTACTGCATGCCCATTAACAGATGATCCACTAAATTACCTAAGATGAGAATCACAGAATCATGGAATGGTAGGGGTTGGAAGGGACTTTTAGGGATCATCTAGTCTGACATTTACACCAATGAACTGACTTTTTAAAAGCATCAACCTGTTTCCCTTGAAAACTTTCAAAAGCTCACTGGACAGACTGGTGTATGCATGTTAATGAATGTCACAATTAGGTGATGTGCTCACCACCACCTGTCCCTCTGAGCAGAGGCACAATAACAGATGGCTAGAAGAGCTCACACATGAAGATTCGTCATCCCAGCTACTTCCCCCAAAAGCTAATCTTGCTCACCAGATCCCCAGGGGCTGGACCAAGGAAAGAAAAACTAAATGGATGTCGCCTGTGAGGCAAATCCACAAACTCCAGTTCAGAGAGGCTGGTTTTGCCAAGACTGCCTCAAAGCACAATGGCCAGCCTGCTGTGAAGGTCCTGACCTGCAACATGGGAGGCCTGAAGGCCACTCTGAATTCTGGACAGGCTTCTTGTGTCACCCTCATGAATTCCCACGGAGGACTGCACACACACATAAATGGATTAAGGCTGTGAGTGCTACCCTTCAGTGAGGCACAACACGTTACTCACCGTGCTCTATCACCAGTATATCAGCAAAGCCTGGTATGGCATCTGCCAGCTTCCCCAAGAGAGTGAACGTGGGCAGGCTGCTTCTCATGGTAGTTGCTTTGCACAGCTGTAGAAGAGAAAGAAAATGTTTCAGTGGTGAGGACAGAATCTAAAGGCAGAAACGCACCCAAACCACCAAGCTCTCAGTGATGAATAATCCTCCGGAACAGGATCTTTTCCTAAGCTAGGTCCTTTTCATCATTTTGGATAAACCACAGGAAAACCCTGAGCACATCACTAAGCCTCCAAGATATCTATTAATTAGCCCAAGAAATCTCTTGCTTGTTGCTCCTTTTCCTCTCTCTCCTCTCTATCTCCCACATGAACCACCAGAATTTCTTCCCACTTTCACCACTTGCCCATTTTTTGTATCCCACGGGACCATCACAAATTTTGGAATAAGGAGATCAAGAGCCCACAGCACAGGTTGGGAAAGCTCCTCGTATCACTTGAAACGGAAAGGCAGGAAAAGAAGAATCTCAGGAAGCCACAAAGCTTCACAGGATGGTCCTGAAGTGCTATGGTTGTGAGGCATCGTGGGAACAACAGGAAAAGTCAAGGGTAGACACCAACACCATGGGAGGGGAGCTGGCACTAAGACATCCCACTGTAGCAGAGGCAGCACCCCAGCGTTGTAGCTGCAGTCTCGTAGGGCCCCTCAGTCCCACCTCTTCAGCCTCTGAAGGACTGAAAGGAAGTGCAGGGAATTCATCTTCACTGACCTCTTTTTGGCTTTCATCCAAAATGGAGCGCAAGTACTGCTCTGACTTCAGCTCCACGACAAGCCGCACCAGAACTAGAAAGAAGAAACAGGAGATCAGTAATTCACAGCCAAGAGAGCTCACAATCCATCCTCCATGGGGCTTCTGCAGCCCAGTGAGCAAAGACCTCAGAAATTAAATGAGCACAAAGATGCTGAGAGAGCAGGGCAGCATCACCACTCCCAGTGACAGAGCTTCTGATAGCCCAGCCCAAGCTCTCTGCAGCAATGTTACAGTTGCACCACAAACCATGCACAGAAGTGAACTGCAAGTCACAGACTGAGCTTCAGGACACCAAGTAAACATAGGAAAGTATGCTTATACACAGGAGCTTCAGGATAGCAAGTAAACCAGGATGGGAAGGAAATAAAGCCTTAGCTTAGAAGTATATAAACTTGTGGTAATTGAATAGAGCAGGCTTCTTACAGTATGAAAACTAGCCTTTAAAAACATATCTTTCCAGAGAAGATATCAAAACTGAATCTGTTGAGTACTCTTAGATGCAGACTGAGAGCTCCTCCTCCAGCTGCTCCCATCCCTGAGGTAACAGTGCAGTCTATCAGCCATCTCTCTCCACTCCATTATCCCATATACTTTGCCACAAAGCAAGGCCTCAGTCACCTTTGTGGTACTGTTAACCTCCTCAGCCCAATGTTGGTTCACTGCAACTATCTGCTCTGTCCTTGTAAGAGGAATCAACAAGAAACTATGTGTACCAGGCACTGGCTGCACATCACCTGGGGTTTCCCTAACTCAATCACAAGTGTCCTGATGCTGGCAAGACTGCCCCTGCCTCCACACATACACCAGTGAACCAGTTTCAAGAAGCAAAGTTCCCATTCTGGTATTTTTAGAACCTGGGCACCTAAATGTTGAGCAGATAAATAGCCTTGACAATAGCTTTCTTACTGAGACGCTGTGCAGAACTCTGTTCCACAGGATTTGGTAAGGCTGTCTTGGATGAACCATGCTGTCATGGCACAACTCATCTGAAAAACACACTCTTGATTTGTATCCTAGCAAAGTACTGTAACCTTCCCACCTAAAATCCAGAGACTTCTGGGTTCACCATCTCTTGTTATTCTCAGGGCAATACTGGAGGTTTATCTAGGAGATCTACCTCAGCTAAAGAGCTACACATCTCAGGAGGAGTATATCTTGAGAAAAGTTATTTATAGATGGTCTAATGGCCCTTTCTTGCCCTGAACTCTCAGGATCTCTAAAACCTTTGAAGAGTTAGGTAATGCTAAGTTAAAATTCTGTTGTTTGTGAACATTCATCTCTCAACAGTAACATGACAGAAAGACTTGTCACCTTTTCAACACCATTAAAAGCAAGTGCCTGAAAACTGAAATCCCTTTAGAAGGAGCTGGTCACACTTCCTTTCATCTTCCATGGCTGGAGCTGCTAATATCACTAGGCTGAGTAGAGACACCCAAAGTTAACTGGAATACAGAGATTCTCTTTTCAGCCCTGCAGGTGTTTCCTTCAGACTTCAAATAAAGGTTTGCTCACAAAAAGGAACCTGCAAGCCTGTACAGATAACTCTCCCAAGCACTCTCTGTCGTGGGGAGGAAGCAGTAAAGCCCAAAGCTCACTGAAGCCTACAGGAGGACTTCCATTTGCTTTGAGGCTTTGGTAGGTCCAAATACGAGGCATTGCTTACCACTGTTACCTGTCTGACACTAGGTTAAAGGCACACACAGAAATGCTAAATATTTAAGTCTGCACATTCTCTCCTGCCCACAAATATTCAAAGTCACTCTTGCTCTGATAGAAAATAGATGTTCTTCTCAGTTCAAGTGGTGGAGAAGCTGAGCATCTCCCTATGGTTACCAGAAAAGACAGAGGCTCCCTTCATAAACTGCCAAGAGCTGAGATGAGGCATCTGCCCCTCACCTTCTACAAACAGGTCCAAGGCACTGCTGTCTTCCACAGTGTGCAACATCCCTAAAAGAGAAACCACAGTCAGTCATGGAAATCGTTGCTGCTTGTGATCATCAGTGCTCTCATCCCTTCCTTGTAAAGAATGCCTGACACTTTGCTCAAAACTGTTTCGTTTTCCCCCTTTTCACATGATACCAGGCCGAGTTGGTCAGAGGAAGGTGGGATGCTCTCAGAGAGGATCACAAAAGGTGCCTCCAGAAGCGGGAGGCAGAGACATGAAGGTATCGGGTTCTCCTGCAGACTTTTAATATACTTTATAGTTGAAGTCAATAGCTCCACCTATGTAACTAAACATGCAAGTCCTGCCATCGCCACAGCTCACTGCATGTATCAAACATTATACACCCGAAACAGCACTCCAGAGTGACAGAAGTTAGAGCCCAGCTGTGAGTTGTCCTTTCTACCTTCCATTCATACAAATTAACACAAACAGGCTGCCTCTGCAGTACTGAAAATCCCAAGACCAAGTCTGAAACCTGGGTTTAAAACACATGGAAACTATTCCAAAGTTAAGTTGAATCAGGTGGCACCACTTCACGAGTCATTTGTACGAGACTGTGAGATGAGGTATATCAAAATAAGCACTGTCTCACTCTACTACACCACAACAGAGCAGAAACTCTACCTCTCAGATCCCTTTGACTTCAGGTACTTACAGTACCAGGCATCAGGTTCAGATCCTCCCTTCCTTTTGCCCCATCAAACCACTTGTTTCAGTCCATCCAAACAAATCACCTCCCCTCCGGAGACTTCATGACCTCTCTGAAATTTGACCAACTAAAGCAATGTTATGACATTGCAGGTGAAATACTTATTTTCTGCATGATCTACCCAAATCTCAGTAACTTCCTTACACTTTGGAAAAGATTTGCACACAGAGTTTGTGAACATTGCAATATCAGCTGTACGAAATTCAGGCTTACCTGAAATTCGCCATCTTCTCGTACATAACACTCTACACTACAGCTCTCTTCTCTCAATCCTCTCTCTTCTGACTGTGCTTATCCCAATATTCTCTCCCCAAAAATTATTTTCCTGAATTTACTATTAGTACTTTCTCCACAGCATTCCTCAAACTTTTGGAGATCCTCCTTTCTTACACTCTTGCACCGAATAAGCCTTGGTTCATTCAGGCTCTACCCAAAAGGTACGGAGGCCCCAAACCTAGACAGGGATTCCAACTGCTCTAGGAGTTACACTAAGTGTAGTAAAATCCCAAAGCTGTCCCCAAACCAATTGCAAACCTTCTCAAAGACAGAAAGAATTCTTATTTAAAAGCAGAAAGGAGCGCTCAAATGCAAGCACAGCTCCCCTGTCTTCTGGGCTATCTTGTGTTGGGGCTGCACAGCGTAATCCCCACAGGATTACGTGTACAGACAGGGCTCAATAAAAAAACAAGGGTGAAGGAAACTAAACCTGCACCAAGTTCTGTTTTTTAAAAAAGGTGCTTCCAATACATGCAGAACACATTGTCCTGGGAAATCACTTGGGAAAACAGTGCTTGAATTATTTAGCGCGCCAAGGCAGGTGAAAGGGCTTGTGAGTCGCTTTCCCCCAAAGAACAAGAATTATCTGTGATGTGCAAATAAGATCATAGAATGAAAGGAATCCGGTACATTTGCTCTTTGAAGGCACTCACATTAATAAACTCCACCTTTCTCCTCCTGCCTGTTTCCTCATTTAGACCATTTTTTCTTCTCCATCAAGATTTCGGCCAACATTTCAAAGACCTTCCCCACAGCACTGCTATGCAAACAGACACCAGTGAGAGATGTTCAAGATCACAGAGACAGTTACTGGAAAGACACTTTCTGGCATCCTGCTGAGCACTATTCAGCTGTGAGGATGACTCAACAGAAAGCAGCAGGTATTGCAGTCATAGGATCATTTTGGTTGGAAAAGACCTTTAAGATCAACAAGTCCAACCACTAACCTAACACTGACGAGCCCACCACTGAAGCATGTCCCTCAGCACCTCATCTAAGTGTCTTTTAGATATCTCCAGGGATGGGGACTCCATCACCTCCCTGGGCAGCCCATTCCAGTGTTTAACAGCCCTCTAAGTGAAGAAGTTTTTCCTAATATCTAATCTAAACCTCCCCTGGTGCAACTTCAGGTCATTTCCTCTTGTCCTGTTACTTGTTAGTAGAGAGAAGAGACCAACCTGCACCTCGCTACAGCCTCCTTTCAGGTAGTTCTAGAGAGTGATCATGTCTTCCCTCAGCCTCCTCTAGGCTAAACAACCCTAGCTCCCTCAGCCATGTCTCATCACACTTGTTCCCTAGACCCTTCACCAGCTTCATTGCCCAACTCTGGACGCTCTCCAGAACTTCAGTGTCTCTCTTGTAGTCAGGGGCCCATACTTCCAACACTCTATGTTAGGTACGTTACTGCTCCCTGTGGAAAACTGCCTGTCATTTGATTTAGAATAGATGAATTAATCTCCTTTTTCCCCATGCAGCAGGACCGGCATGTTCATAAAGCTCTTGAATTTTTCCAGAGTATCTTGACATATCTGTAAAATCTTTCTGGAGAGGAGGTTGTCCCTGGTGTATGATTCTTCCCTGAATGCCCACCATTCTGGTCTTGTGCATCAGTGCTTTCTCATCTTGCTGAACCAAGGCACTATGTGGAGATTTATGCAGAAATGGAAGTGTGAGCTTAAAAATGTGTAGCAGGATTTAATATCAAATGTCCAAAATGCAAACCTATGCAGTGGTTTATTCACACCATCACTTCACATTTGTAGAAATCCTTGTAGCCATAGGTGGGGAACAGAGTTAAATCTACTTGGCGGCCAGTCACCAGTGGTGTGCCCCAGGGCTTGGTGCTGGGGCCTGTTCTGTTTAATATCTTTAATATCAATGATCTGAGGGAGGGGATCAACTGCACTGTCAGTGAGTTTGCAAACAATACCAAGTTGTTGTGGGAGTGTTGATCTGCTTGAGCATAGGAAGGCTCCTCAGAGGGACCTGGCCAGGCTGGATCAATGGGCTGAGGCCAATTGTATGAGGTTCAACACGGCCAAGTGCTGGGTCCTGTATTGGGGTCACAACAACCCCATGCAATACTATAAGGAAGTGTCTGGAAAGCTGCCTGGAGGAAGAGGACCTGCGTGTGCTGGTCAGCAGGTGAATTAATACGAGCCAGCAGAGTGGCCAGGTGGCCAAAAAGACCAGCAACATCCTGGCTTGGATCAGTGTGGCCAGCAGGCCCAGGGAAGTGATCATCCCCCTGTACTCAGCACTGGTGTGGCCGCATCTTGTCTTTTGTGTTCAGTTTTGGGCCCCTCACTGCAAAAAAATACACTGAGGTACCAGAGCATGTCCAAAGAACAGCAACAGAGGTGAAGGGTTTGGAGCACAAATCCCCAAACGATGCTATGAAATAAATGCCTCAGCATTACTCTTCTTTTCACTTCAAACGTGGAGAAGCTTCACAGGGAGCCATCTACCCAAAAAAAGAGGTAACTGCCTTCCCAGCGCAGCTGAGCTCTTACCGAAGAGGGTTCCTATCAAATGCATGCAGACCCTCTCGTCCGGTGCCAGCAGCTGGACGACCGGCAGCGCCTGCCAGGCCAAGGCGTCATGGAGGCGGGAGAGGACGTGCTTCTTGCGCACCAGCTACGGAGCAGAGACAACGACCCATTAGCCCTTCGGTCCGAGCCACCCCGCTGCTCCCACCACTCTGAGGGGGAACGGCTGCCGCTAGGCCCCGAGGACGGATCGCCACGGCCATAAACCTGGCCGAAGGCCATTAGAGGCCTGGCCAGCCCCAGTCCGGAGCAGGGGAGAGGGGGCAGCCAGGGCGAGGGGCGGGCAGCACCGAGGGGTGCTGTGAGGGGCCAGCTGATGGCGCCCGGCTCTGCGCGGGGAGCCCGGGGGCGGATCGGGAGGGGAGCGGCGGGGCGGGCGCTGCCCACCGAGACACCGCCGTCACCCAGGGTCTCCACGGCGCAGGCGAGGCAGAGCGGCGGCCGCAGCGGCACGGCCCAGCGCGGCCCGTGCCCCCCGCACGTCCCCGCGCCCGCGGCCGCCATCGGCCGCCTCCGCCGCGCCGGAAGCCCCGCCCCGCGGCCGCCTCACTTCCGACGGCGCCGCAGCCTCCCCAACGCGGTCGGGCCGAGAAGAGCGAGCGGGCCTCGCCGCCCCGTGCTGCGCCCCACCGCCCAGCCCAGGCCGCGGACATGGTGAGTGGCGCCGGGCCTTCTTTTCCTCCTCACGGGGAGCCGCGCCGGTGGGGGGGGAGGAGGCTGCTCTCCCGGCTGCGGGGCGGCGAGCACGTGTGGAGGCCGGCCGGGCGGGCCGCGGCGTGGGGCTTGTGCTCGGCGCGCTGCCCCGCAGCCGGGTTGCTCGGGCGGCTGGTGGTGCACAGGGCACCGAGTGGCGAGGGACCGGGCACTCTGCATCCCGGCCCGGCCCCGCTGTGCTCTCCCCGCTGCCCGGGGAGCCAGAGCGTGTGCGGGGCTGGCGGCAAGGCCGTCGCGGCGTGTGAGGGCAGGTGGGAGGGAGGGGGGAGGAGAGGATCGCGGCGTGGGGTCCCCCCCGCCGGGTCTGGGAGCGCCTGCCTTGGCTGCAGCCGTGGGCGCGGAGAAGTTGCAGTTCTGCCACAGCACACCGTTGCCACCTGGGACTCGGTTGCCGTTCCGCTATGCTGTTGGTGGTGCCGTTTAGAAGCTACTTGGGATTTGCAGAAAGAAACCCGATAGCGTGCAGTTCTCGGGATTTGTGTAAGATTCGTGTCCGAGGCTGTTAACTTGCGCACCAAAGTCCTTTGGTTTCTATCAGCAAACGGCTGCCCTGTAAATGCACTGCTGCTAGTTTGTAGGGTGTAAATTGTGTGTCTAGGGGAGCAGAGATGCTCTTTACTTTGAATATCAGAAGAATCCCTCGTCAGAGATAAAATGTAGTGGGATTTCCAGTTTATCAGCAAAGCAGATGAGAATGGTGAGGTGACTCCAGCAGTTAATATAGGTGGTGAAAGTTATGATAATGTAGTGTTGTTTGGAGCAAAGTCCTCGTTGCTCCTGTTGTAACGCTCCTTACTTTTCCTTGCTCTAGAGTGAGGCAGAAGTGAATCCCAAAGCTTACCCGCTGGCTGATGCTCAGCTCACCAAAACGCTACTGGATCTTGTACAGCAATCCTGTAACTATAAGCAGCTCCGCAAGGGAGCCAATGAAGGTAAGACCTGCTTGTTGTGAAGTGTGCTAGAAATTATAGCAAGGGTTTTATGAGAAGCTGTGGCTAGAGATTGTCTTTTCTCTGTAGCTGTGGACTGCAAACTTTATATGGATCTGGCTATTGCAAGTGTCTGTTTTCTTCCTCCTTCTAGCATACTTAAGCAATATTTAGGGATATACTCAGCTGTAATCTTTTTCAGCACTTGTAAGCAGTTCTGATAGATGCCAAAACTGTGTTCCTGGTTAATGTCCCATGATCCTGCATACTTCAGTGGTGTGGTGTTTGGATAAACAGATGCCTGGCCAGTTCACGATTGTAAATAGGTTTGGTTTTGAAGGTACCTCTATAGTGCAACCTGCTCAGAGAGTGGCCCCCATAACAGCTGGATCAGGTTCCTCCAGGCTTTGCCTGGTCAAACATTTAAAAACCTGATCGCTAATGATAAAAACTCCACAATGTCTCAGGACCCATGTCCCGTGGCTTTAAACCTGTCTCATTAGGGGGAGGATATAAAATTCCAGTATGTGCCCAGAATCAGAGTGGTAGGGGTTGGAAGGGACCTCTAGAGATCATCCAGTCCAACCCCCCTGCGGAAGCAGGTCCACCTAGATCAGGTCACATAGGAATGCGTCCAGGCAGGTCTTGAAGACCTCCAGAGCAGGAGACTCCACACCCTCCCTGGGCAGCCTGTGCCAGGGCTCCCTCACCTGAACAGTAAAATAGTTTTTTATTACGTTTAAATGGAACTTTCTGTGTTCCAGCTTCTTTCCATTACCCCTTGTCCTTTCACTAGATACAACAGAAAAAAAGTGATGCCCCAGTCAGAATCTCCCTGAGGCAACAGTCACAGTCTGCAACTTGTCCATTTTACTGTGGCACTCACAAAGACAGTCTGGTTTTGTTTTCGCTGCAGTCCCCTTGAACTAGTAGAAGACAGCAGCTGCTTTCCCCTCGCTCCCAACTCAGTTATCTCTTCTCCAGCTAAACAAACCCGCCTCTCCTCATCTGTGGTGTGCCACAGCCCCTTGCCCATCAGCAGCTCTGGACTGGCCTTGCTCCCTCCTAAATCTCTCTGCTGTGCTCAGGGGCAGTGAATAACCTTCCATGGCTCTATAGCTGTCACTTTCCTTTGGCCTGTACTCATGCTTTCACTTGCTCCTTCTTGCTCATGCCAACTTCACCATCTCCTAAAATTGCTTTTGATGACATGTGCTTTCCAGAAGGACCCAGAGTTACTCTCCAGTTTCTTTTCCAGCCACCAAGACGCTGAACCGAGGGATAGCGGAGTTCATTGTGATGGCAGCAGACGCAGAGCCCTTGGAGATCATCCTGCACCTCCCTCTCCTCTGCGAGGACAAGAACGTACCATATGTGTTTGTGCGCTCCAAGCAAGCCCTGGGCCGGGCGTGCGGTGTTTCCCGGCCCGTCATCGCCTGCTCCATCACCATCAAGGAGGGATCACAGCTAAAGCCTCAGATCCAGTCTGTCCAGCAAGCTATAGAAAGACTGTTGGTCTAAATGCCTGTGAGTTTTAAGTGTGCGTGGAATAGGAAAGCTGAAGTCTAGGGAGGAAATAATGTCTAGCTTCGGTTGAGATCCTAGTTTTGATATATCGGTGTTTCACTTGAAAACACCGTACTCTTGTTTAATAATGGCTTAATTCTTACTGTTTTTGCCTTTCCTCCCTCTACTTTTCTATTATTCTGCTCCCAACACGTTCATTCCCATTGTATTACTTCTTGAAAAGTGATTGTACAACGGTGTTTCCCGTTTGATGTTTAAAAGAAAGGAAAAAAAGAAATCCCCCTTCTTTTATCTCCATCGTTGCCTGCTCAGGGCTTTTTTTTTTAACCCATCCAGGAGCTTCCTCTGCGTTGCAGCATTTCTGCTCAGCTTCAGCCTCGCACAGGCGTGATTAACCCCGTGTTTCTGGACGGTTCAGCCTCCTGAGGATAAGGCGTGTTGGGTTCCCCGCGCAGTGGGTGCATCCAGACTGCCGGGGTTGCTGCTGGAAGTGATGGAGCAGCATAGACAGGCTGCAACAGGCAGGCAGCAGCGGACAGAGCCCACGTCAGCACATGTAGCGCAACTCTTCTTGAAACCAGATGAGAGACTTGTGTAGGAGGTGAAGGGGGAGCAGAAATCTCGCAGCAGGGCGCACCAGGGGAAGTCTCTTACATTGCTTGTTCTTAAATACTGACTTTTTAAGAAAAATAAAGTTGCTGACAAAGCTAAAATACCATTGTCATTCCCTCAGGGAAGCATTTGCCACACTAACTGAAGTGTTTCTGTCTGAGAAGCTCATTCGCTTAGAGATTGCCTAAAGGCTGCTGCAGTGCCGTAGTTCAGAGTCCTTCGGTTCTCTTTGCACGGACTGTGTCTGTGAGCTTGGGCTTCTTAGGGAATTCTAGTACAAAACAAAAGGTAGAGAGCAGCATGCTGGGGCTGGCAAGTACCACACAGCTGAACTAGAATTGTAGATAGTTATCTCATGCTTTTAGGGAAGCTGCTGTACTATAGTCACCTGACTGAAGATGAAACTTTTTAAGTCACAGCCAAGAAACCAGAAAGCAAGTAATTTTTCAGTTAAATCAACCCATAGCCCAAGAAGAAAAAGTGATAGTCTCATGTTCTGGAGAAGTGTGAAGCGCCACCAACCTTCTGGATTAGTGGTGGTTTTTCTGGAGGTAGCTTTAGTTAAATGCAAATGTGTAATAAATCCACTCACTACTCTGAGTAGAAGAGTCCAAAAGTGTGTTTGAGGAATGAGTCATGTCTTCTATTGCAGTATGCCAAAGCAAAGCTAGCATGGAAAGACCAACAGCAGAAGGGAAAATGAGTTCTGTAAGGTTTCCACATCATACCTTTACTAAGTACACCCCAAGCAGATTAAATATATGTTTAGATGACGTTTAGAAATGCTGCTGTTCCCTTCTCCTGATGCTGACTGTTGAGCTAGTTGTTTAAACAAACGTTGCAAAGGATTTGCCCTTCTGTACCATGCCAAGGCAGCTGATATAAGACAAAGCACATAAGGACCAGAAATAAAAGGTTCTTGAGCAAGCAAAACTGTCTGATTTTCTGCTCTGAAGCCTTCAATCACCATCCCTGTTAAACTTCTGCTTAATCTGACAACCAGAAGTCAAGAGAGGGAGGAAGAAGCTCTAATAACCCAGAACAAACATGCCACCATCACCCACAGCCTAGAACATATGCCTGGGAGTTAGCAAGCCAAGAGAGAAGTTAACAAGGGCATTTGGGGAATGAAAATTCACAGAACTAGGGACAGGATAGTCTCCCTGTTTCATTGCATTCAAGTCAAGTCTTGCTAAGATGAGAATTTACAGTTGTTTCTTTGCCAAAGGGTAAGACAAGTCTTTACGAAAAATAACTACTGTAGTGCAGGCTGACAAAGTACCACAGACCGTGTACCAGTACTGCAGAGCTCAAGGTGGGCTAGCTGCTCTTTCAAAGGGAGCTGTGGAGGTAGGAGTGGACAGCGTGCTGGCACAGCTAAGGTGGTCACAGCTAGCTCCTATACGTGTGCCACACTTTAGCATCAGCACAACCTTAATTTGGGACTTGGTTCTTCCATAAGTTGCCTAATAGTTAGTGCCAAACATCCCTTAATGCTAAAAACACCATGCAGACCAAAACAGATACTTCGTGGATCCCATGTTTGCACCCCGTAGAAATTTACAGATCCACTAATCAGTACTGTTTCCTTGAGCAAGGATGATGACTGTTAATTGGTTTTAATCATTTTGCACTGCAAGACAGGCCAGGGGTGGAAGCTTAAAAAACAAAACATAGCCCCAGGTGCAGCTTCCAGAAGCATGATTGAAAAACAAGGGCCCCTCTCCACAACTTACTAGTTTTCTATTTTTGAAGCACAGATTTGAGTACAGAAGCCTTCACAATAGTCTGACTCATACTCACTACAGAAGTAGAAAAGCTCTGTGCCATCTCAGTGATTTATCTGGGGCAAATGCTTGCAGCCTTCTGGGGAACGTGACTTTTTCTTCCCACTTTTAAGCCAGCTTTTTCTATTGCCACTTAAAATTGGAGGAGCTGGATGTGCAGCTTTGTGAAGTGTTGGCTTTTTACCCAGAGGATTGGCCACTGCTTTCCAGTACTGATTTTTCTCCTTTATAATCTGTCAATCTTTACAACACCAATGGTGGAAAAGAACATGATTTGATTACCAGTACCGACACTATTTTAGAGAGTAGGAAAGTAATACACCATGTTGGTACCATCTAATAGCACACAGATTTGACCTGCTGCTTGAATTCACATGGTGCTGTGAACACAGATGATTCTGTTTTCCAACTCATGCTGAAGTGAGTTTTGCTGTCTCTGTGGCACAAAGATGGTATTGCCCGTGTTGCAAAGTAAGAAGTCCAAAATAACTTTTATTAAGAAACCAGGAAGGCACAACTGTGTTAACCTTCAGTGGGTGACCTGAGTTAGCAGGGAGTTTAACTCTGCTTTTGGCTACTGTGACTAGAATCCACTTTTGCAGAGAAGTTTCAGAACTTAGAACAAACAAAAAATTTCTCTGCTGGTAGATTCAGCAACATTTAGTCACCTTCTCCCCACAGAAAGGGTAAACAGACACAGCATGCACATAAGACAACCAAAATTTCAAGCAGATAGAAGTCAGCCAGGGCCTTCTGCTCCAGCTTAGTGCCCACTGAAGTATTCAGTCAGTGCATCCATGAGCTCCTGCTTCTTTGCCCCTCCCTTCAGCCTGTAAAGCCTGCAGGCTTCCTTCAGAACAGACACGGTGAGCTTGCCCAGAGTGCCCTTCTGCACGTGACTGCACAGCTCTTCCTTTGAGACTTCTACCTTGGGCCTCTTCTCAGTTTGACCATCAGAAGCTAGAAAGAGAAATTTTAGATCACCAAGATTTTTTAAAGTTTCTTAACAGAAAGATGTTTCTTGTTTTAAGAAGTAGGTGCCGCTCACTACATAAGTCATGTACTATTTCATTGATAGGAATGATCTGAAACTCAAGTATGAAACTTTGTGTTCTGATGGAAAGATCACCCCCAAACGAAACCTTTAAGGGATTCTCACTGGGACAGCAGAATGCAAGGATTGCACAGGGAGCCCAGCTAATTGGCATTTCCACTTTATGCAGAGTTTCATAGACTCCCAAATGCCACACATACTTCAGCATTACTCAGACATTTAGCCCTAAAGATACCTATCTTGGACTTGTTTAAAGAGCCCAGGCATAAAAGTGTGCTTTCTCACCAACACAAACGGAAAGGGTGAAGGATTTCATTAACTTTTTTTAATATATATTTAATATATACTTTGCAATCATTTATCCCCATTGCTTCCTGTACTTCACTCCGCAGTTTCTCATTCCAGCAGTTCTCCAACTGGATACCACAATAATCTCTACTCCCTAAGAATCACCCCTGGATATAAACGCACTTTGATATGGAGGTGAGTAAAGAGAGTTGTTGGGAGACAAACTGAAAACACAGAAGCTTCTAAACAGAATGCAGACACCAGGTTGTGTGTCTGCACTGTCATTACTTACCTTGTTTTCGCTTTACAGCCTTCCCATTGGGGTTGTAGTCAGGGGGATAAACCAGCTGCTTAAACTCCTCCACCAGGTTGCCCAGCCTGCGGTCCATCTCTTCAACCTTTGGCACTGGCAAAAGAGAAAGATTTACCCCTTTTTGAAGCAGAGTCATCACAGGAAAGTCTAAATGAGGCCAACACCAGGTACAATTGTGCTTCTGTAACAATTAGCATGCAAAATGCCAAGACTTATGATATTCACAAATGAGAAACTTCCAGCTCGTGGTAATAGCAAGAGTTTGTATTATCCACATGGAATGGACTCGCGCATATCTCTGAAAAAGAAACGTATATGCAGAGCAAAACTGACACAGTGGAAGTGATGTAGAAGGCTTCCTACCTGGTTGCACTGTTACCCAGGTCTAATCTCAGACATTTAAAATACAACAGGTTACTATCTAAGGTTGCCAATGGCTTGAGGCAGAGGAGCTTGTTTCTGTTACATTATTTGCATGACATCTAGTAGCACAGAGACCGAGGCTATTTCTTAGGTATCACTTCAGAAGAGACAAGTAGTCACTCTAACGCTATTCCTAGAGTACACCACCATTGTCAAAAAGGAACTTCCTCTTCAGGAGCAGGTTTCTATCCTTTGTGAAGACATTCTTACATAGAAACTCAGCCACGAGGTGGCATCATTGCTTCCTAGCAGAGTAATTCTCCAAGTAATTCTGCACATTTATCAGACTGAAATATTAATTGGACTGTTGAAGAGAGAAATTTCAGGGAAATCACTTGTCACCATAGAAAAAAAGGTGATTCTGTTTTCATTTTGGAGGGTAAAATGAACAACTTTTCCCTTAAAGTGACAGCATTAGAAAGTAAGGCTTCAGTATGTCAGACTGGACACATCCAGAACTCTGGATCTTGGAACTGCACCCAACTGAAATATTTTTTAAAAGACATTAGAGTTTGTAGTAGCACATCTCTGCTTTAGAACAAAGTCAAGAGTCCTCTACCCCACCTCCCTTTGCACCCACCACTAATTCTCACTTGTAAGATCCTCGGCCTGTTCTGGTTCCATCATATCCAGCGCCAAAGCCTCCAGATTCCTGAAGTGCTGCTGCAAAACTGGGTTCTCAAAGCTGTCAGTCCTGTCAAGAATCCCCCCAAATGTCAATGCACGCTGTCAAGAAGACGGACAAGACACATAAGAACTACCACCAACTATTTCAAAGTAAAACTTCCCTCTCTCCCACACAACAATCCATCTCGTTGGAAGAACTGCTTTTTCTCTTTTCAGTTTACTTGCTGAATCCCTCTCCTGCTGTGCATCAACCACATTAGAAAGCTCTGTGAGACTTAGAAAGCTTCTGCTTTAAGAACAGTTATGCTACTTTCCACACATCTAGGGAAAAATCTTGGAGGAGACTGAGGGGTGACCTCATTAATGTTTACAAATATGTAAAGGGTGGGTGTCAGGAGGATGGAGCCAGGCTGTTGTCAGTGATGTTCAATGACAGGACAAGGGGCAATGGTTATAAGCTGGAACACAAGAGGCTCTGAAGAAATACAAGGAAAAGCTTCTTCACTGTTCAGGTGAGGGAGCACTGACACAGGCTGCCCAGATGGGTTGTGAAGTCTCCTTCTCTGGAGACATTCAAAACCCACCTGGATGAGTTCCTGTGTGACCTACTCTAGGTGGCCCTGCTCTGGCAGGGGGGTTGGACTAGATGATCTTTTGAGGTCCCTTCCAGCCCTTGAGATTCTGTGATTCTGTGAAAAGCACTTCCTGAAATTCAGCCTAGCTATGATGAAAAAGGCCTAACTATTCTCTCCAAAGTGCTCTAATTTAAATGATCCAGACCTGGTCTGCAATAGATTGGCAGAACCACAATAAAATGTGATACCTCTGCAACAAAAGACAACAGCCCAGAGAACAAGAGCAAATCTACAGAGAAGTCCAGAAAGTGCTACATAAAGCATGTGGTGCCTGGGTATCCAGAATGATTTAATAATTAACTTCAGACAAAGCTACTGTAAAGGAAAGCAATTTGCATCAAAATACATCAAGATCTCATCTCATGGACACCCCAGATGAACTTGTGCAATAGAGCAAGCAAGAGTGCTGTGCTTTCTTCCCTGTGCCACTCCCCACACACTATGTATCTCCATGTACCTGTATTTGAACCGGAGCTTTTGGATGATTTCCTTCATTTTGTCCACCTGCTCTGGACTGGCTGGCACCTTTTCTGTAAAATCAACATTCCGTTTGTCATCTGCATATGGCAGGAAAATGATGTGGAAACCTATACAGAAGAGAGGAAAACAGTTATACAGAAGCATGGCCTGAAAACAATAACTCATGGGAAAGACCAAGATGCTTATTATCTAGGCCTGATGACTCCAAACTAGCTATTTTGTTGTCAACAATAGTAATCCATAATAATACCATAATAATATAATAATCTTAGTACCCGCAGCACAACACTCAATCCCAATCCGAGTGTGTATCACTAACATCACTAACAGCTCTTTGAAAGAGATTTGAACCCAACATGTAGCTAAGAGCCGGATACACATGCCTTGCTTTTAATGCAGGAGATCAACTTGTCGACTTCCCCCATCTCTCACTGCATATGAGCTTGAAAAAGGCTGGTTTGAATTTTAAATGAATGCCCATGTGCTATTTCTGAAATGCTTTACTTTGTACACAAGCACCATTATCTCCCTACTTTACAGTCTCCAGGATGAGCTGTCATTCAGTGAGATCTCAACCAGCTTGAGAGCTGGGCAGAGAGGAACCTCATGAGGTTCAACAAGGACAAGTGCAGAGTCCTGCATCTGGGAAGGAACAACCCCACGCACCAGCATAGGCTGGGGATTGACCTGCTGGAGAGAAGCTCTGCAGAGAGAGACCTGGGAGTCCTGGTTGATAACAAACTGAACATGAGCCAGCAATATGCCCTTGTGGCCAAGAAGGCCAATGACATCTTGGCATGCATCAAGATGAGTGTGGCCAGCAGATCAGGGGAGGTTCTGCTCCCCCTCTACTCTGCCCTGCTAAAGCCTCATCTGGAGTCCTGTGTCCAGTTCTGGGCTCCTCAGCTCAAGAGGGACAGAGAACTGCTGGAGAGAGTCAAGGACAGGGCCACCAAGATGATCAGGGGATTGGAGCATCTTCCTTATGAGAAGAGGCTGCGGGAACTGGGGCTGCACTAAGAAAGTTTTTACCCAACAAGAGGTAAAAACATTCCCAATGGGGAAGGGAAAGGCAGCATCTCTTCAACATACCTGGAGGGGCTGTCTGCACTTTCTGCTCATCCACCTCTTCCTCCTGGGGCACCAGGGCCACGAAGCGGGGAGGGATGTTCCGGCGGGGGGTGTATCTGCACAGGGCCATCACCTCCCTCTCCAAGCATTTCATCAATAAGGCATTGAACAGTGTTGTACTCCCTGCAAAGTCAAGACTGTGTGGGTCAGATGGACAGCTTTGTTCAGGAATGGAACCCTAGATATGAAAAGGGTTTCAAAACCAGTGACTTCTTAAAGGTGCTTGCAATATTGCAGAGGTAAAGGGCAACTTTTAGAAAGGGAAGCCTGCAAAAATTACCAGGTTACTGTCTTCTGACCAGAGCAGGTGAGAGATCTGGTGAAAGACATGAAATCATTAGCATTTGAGCAATGAATTACGGTTGAAAATGGGAAAAAGGTATTTACAAAGCCTCTTCCTGGTCTGGTGAGACATCACAGTAGCAGCCCATCAAGAAGATCTTTTGCAGAACTAACACACTAAGAATTCAGACTGCAGTACTCCTTTTGAGGCCCACTATTGTATTTTACAATATTTGTATTCTAACAGATACAGGGGTCAGGAAAAGACTGACATCTAAGTAAAGTGTTTGATTCAGAAAACTGCTAAGCTGGAGAAGCTACGGTAAAGGTTCTTCTTTAGTCAGACGCTGCAAAGCATCTGGTCATAGCTCAGCCATCTTGATTCATCAGTAGGTTGAGGAGCTAGTTGTTTCTTTAGCACTGCAGCTTGAGATGGATTCATCGTATATTTCTAGATAAGTAGACTTACATACACACACAAAAAGGAGAGAAAATTCAGTCCTAGGCATCCTCTTCTCTCTTTACAAGCTCATAAAGTGCATAAACTCAGCTGTACGTACTGAGTATTGTGTTTCCACTCCTAACTGATATGGACTTGAAAATGACAATTGTCTTCCCTGGTGTGAGCCTTGGTTTTTATTTGGTTGGGGTTTTTTTAAACAACCACGGTTGCCTTCTTGACAGGTACTAGAATCCTTCACTTTCATAAATGACAAAATCAGAAATGTTTGGGACTAGGTCTGCACAGTCTGATTAGCTGCTGGTCACGATGGATAAAACATGAAGTCCAATTGGCTTTCCTGCTATCTAAGAAAACAAGAATTAACTGTAGCCAAGAGGGGCAGTAACAGTCAATTCTCTATTTTTTAACATTAACACAGATTTTACATTCAGTGATCCCCACTCAAATACACTATGAATCAGCTGGTTATCCCAACAAAAGGAAGTGAATTTTCTCTTGCCATCTTTACTTACCACTTACTATGCTCTCCTCAGGATAGATGAACTGGGAGGGCTTGATATGGTGGTGTTTCTTTAGCATTGAAAGTGGTTTGAAGCCCACCAGAAACAATCCCGGAGAATCAAAGCGTTTCAGTTCTTCTGTTTCCTCTTTCTCCAGCACAATCTGGCGGTTTCCATATATCTAAACCAGGGAAGAGCAGATAGTAGTGCTGCCAGTATTCAGAAGATTGCAGGGGGTGGTCAGGAAGAGGATGTAATTCATAGAATCATAGAATGGTAGGAGTTGGAAGGGACCTTTAGAGATCATCTAGTCCAACCCCCTGCAGAAGCAGGTTCACCTAGATCAGGTTGCATAGGAACATGTCCAGGCCGGTCTTGAAGACCTCCAAGGAGAAATAGTTTTTTCTTATGTTTAAGTGAAACTTTTTTTTGTTCCAACTTCATCACGTTACCCCTTGTCCTGTTGCTAGCTACTATAGAAAAAAGGGATGTCCCAACCTCCTGACACCCACCTTTATGATATTTATAAATGTTAGTAAGTTCTCCCCTCAGTCTCCTCTTCTCCAGACTAAACAGCCCCAGTTCCCACAGCCTTTCCTTGTATGAAAGATGTTCCAGTCCCCTGATTATCTTGGTGGCCCTTCTACTACTAAAAACAGTGTTATAGGCAAGACAGAGCAAACTCATCATCAGTACCCACTGAAATAGCAAGTCACAATCTGTGACCATTATCCCAAGTGAAACTCCACTTGGACATTTCCCTAAAAGCCAGTGGTTAAGCCCTGGCACAGACATGCTGTCACATCTCAACCTCAGAGTTCTTCAGAGCTGTCCCAAACCAACCCTGAGCAACCTGATCAGGTTTTGTGAGTCTTGCTGTGGGCTGGTTGTACCACACATGTTCAGAGATCCTATCTGCTTCTAAACTTGCTTCAGCAGATGCACGTCAGCCGCCTGCTCCTGGCAGAAACGGTGACCAAGAAGAAACGTTTTCAAAACATCACTCATATATCACAAAAACATATTGTAGTCCAGCTGCTGAAGTTACACATCAGGGCTCAGCTTTCTGTTCATCTCCTGTACTTCTTTTTCAAGAAACTAATGCCCAGTATAAATAAAATTAATATTTAATTATAAGACAACAACTTAAGGAGCCTTTGGCACGGGAGACTGTGTTTGTGACAAGGTACCTAGCAACTGCACACCCTGCTTTGAAATAAAGCTATGCCTGAAAAGAATGTGATGTTCAATCTACATGAGCCAAACCATCAAGCAGGAAGGCAAAGCAAAGAACAAAATAACAAAAAGCAAAGGTAATATGCCTTTTTGTTGTTGTTGTTTGGAAAAAGAGCTCCAACCTTTCACCCCTGCCCTGTGATTTACAGCTGTAGGTTTAATAAAATGAACAAATCTGTTCCTTATAAGTCAAAAGATAATACCAGCAGCAACAGCACAAGGCCACATAAGGTCAGGCTCGGATAACCTGGTTCTGCCTTACAGAAAGAAATGACCCGTGTTCCTGTGTGCAGTTCCAGCTGTGGCTTGGCTATGCTTTCCCTTGACAGTCATGCCTGAGAAACCACTCACTTTCACTCTGCAGAGCTTATAAAGTGACCAAACCATCCCCAGGGACGTACAGACAGAAATATTTCTGTGTCTGATCTTGAAAGCGAAATACAAACAAGAGAATCAGCACCTTCGCCCCCGCTAAACCACAGAGGCAGGAAAAAGCAGGCACATAATCAGTACATTACCTGAGCCCTTTTTGTGTCACTGGGCAGGAGCAAGCTGCCTGTTTTTCCATTAAACATCCTTGTTTTCGTTTTAACTGGTTCATTAGTTTCCCGATAAAGCCTCACAGGATAAGGCTTATAAGCTTTTTGAACAAGGTTGTAAACACCAACAGAGAGTGACAGATCTTTGCTCAGATACAGGTTTAACCTGTGTAAAAGAAATAGAAGCAGATATAGACTTGAGACTTCTGAAAGATCGGTTTTGCAAAACAAAGTTATCTCATCAGATAAACGTATTTTCTCTTCCTCTTCTCTTCCCCCAAAGTCACATGTATCTCTGGAAACATACTACTACTTGAGTCATAATCTCACTTGTATAGAAACATTCTTGCAATGTTGCCACTTCTGTTCCTAAAAAGGATTTAAACACAAACAATTTACCACATCTCTTTCACCTTTTTTTTCCACTCTGAAACACAGCAGAGCACAGGACAAGTTCATATTTGGGCACCCTACTTGTGCTTAATGTAATGTGACTTCTGAATTCACACAAAAAAAGGCAAAATTACCCTAAAGAACTCCATCAAGACAAACAATACCATGACTTAAGAAAGGAAAAAAAATCAGAGGTTAGAGAATAATTCAGAAGTAAAAGTTTACAACTGGAGGTAATCTTCAAGTTCTGGGAGCAGAACAAGTGAATTACTAGGAATGTTACTTTCTCTCCTTTAAAAGATATCGCTGGTATGGGATTCTTCCTTCTCAGTTATTAGAAAGAACATTCCCAGAAGAAGAAAATAAAACTGTGAGCAGGAGCAAGAATGCCAGTGACAACAGCTCAGGTTGGGATTGGTTTTTTTAATATATATTAAGAAGCCAGGCTGTGAAGTTCTTTCCCTTACTGTGCTTCTACATCGTTCTGCTATGAACTCATTAAAAAGAAAAGAAACAACCGTTCTGGAGTACATTGGTTCCCAAAATACTTTTTATCTGCTTTGTCAAGATCCCTTTAATGTCTCTGTAAGTACCTCTAATCTCTCGATAAGAGATCAGAAATATTAAGGCTGTGTGAATCCAGATCAAGTGCCTAGGCAGACTGGCTGCGTAAGAACAGGCCAAAATACCCACTAGTCACTAGTAAGAAAAGCCTCGTTTCAATCAGGTGTCACTATAACCTGACCATTGTGTATGTTGGAGGTTTTTTTGGTAAGGATTTTACTCGGCAATGATGTATTTTTTTTTTGAAAAATCATCATTTCTGACCAAGCTCACTACAGGAATGTCAGAGGAAATAGGAGGCCTAGCTCAACTCTCCACTCTTCCTATCCACCAAGGACAAATTATCCTTAGAAGCCACGGAAGAAACATCAATCTTAGACTGAGGAATTAAGACTGGGGAATATAAGCCCCAATGCTTTCATAGACCAATCATTCCAGAAGAAGGAGGGGAGATGCATTCTAAAAACAACATCAGGTGCCTCCATGGAATGGAGTATCACTATAACTTGGTACAAACCTGACTAATGCCCGTTTGTTTGTCTCCTTTGCTCGTACTTTCTTCATAAGATGTTCCAGTTTCTCTGATGCCTCAGGCTGGATCCCAAGGTCCTCATCCTCTGCTATGTTTATGATATCCCTGTAGAACAGAGAGATATCGAACCCTCCAGGCTTCTTCAAGTGCATCAAGTCCAGGATGATACCTAGAAATGAAGTAAGACGTAGGAGGAGGATCACAGAAACTGCTTTTCTCTTACATTGGCGTGTTTCTCAGCACTCTCAGGTTTCTCTAGGCAAGCAAAGAATTTAAGCAAGAATAAGCTCCAAATTGTTGTCTGCACCAGATGTGAAAGTTTTTAGGGAAAGAAGCAAAAGGCATTTTGTAACTTCTGTCAAAATAGAAAATGTTTCCTCTCTAATCTGGGCAATGTTTTGTATGAAACAAGCTCCTTTGGGCCTTAATCTTACCTCAGGCACAGAGGGAAGAAGTAATGAGTTCAGAAACGCCTCTTTCCCATAGATAAAGGCTAATGGATTAAGGAAGCCTCACAGCTTCTAGATCCGGCACATCTGCTGAACTCCAAGAACACTGGTTATCTCAGATACACAGCTGAACTAATAAAGATTTTGTTCTCTAGTCTCTGAGCTCAAGTTGCTCTTCTTCAGCTAATTTGAAATGGAGCCATTAAAGTAACTTTCTTTTTGTGTTAACTTTGTGTTGTTATTCTCTTCCTGGAAAATGGTGAAACAATTAAATAGTTTGTTTTCCTGGAACACGGTGCAGCAACGAAATAAGAGGGTTTTTTCCATAGCGATCTCAAGTCTGCTCCGGCAGGGGCGTTGGACGAGATGATCTTTCAAGGTCCCTTCCAACCCTTAAGATTCTGTGATTTATGCTATCAGAGCAGAAAATGAGATCCTAGAAAGCAAGCCTGTTGGATATCAGATTGGATAACAGATTTTCTAATTTAGATTAGATGCCAAATTTCAAATTTAGAAAGCTTCAGCAAGATTCCTCATTCTGATCCTTTCACATTCTTTTTCCATCACAGGCTTGCAATGCAGCTAACATCTGCTGCAAGGATACATCACTTTTATTCGGCCTGAAACTGAAGGAGAAAATAATGACCTGTGTCTCTCAGATCGCCAGCTCTGGTCCTGGCCAGCTTGGCTTTCGCACTGTCATTGGCATGAGGGTCATCCTCGTTGGTGAAGAGCATGATCCTTTTGTGGCTCAGTTTGACTCTGACATCACTGAAGAGGTTAGAGCAGGCCCAGAGGGCTTCACCCAGTGAATAGTCAGCGTTGTGGCCAAAGGTCTCACGGAAAAGAACTCGTCCATCGTCTCCCCTGTATTGGTCCAGTTCTAGAACACGCTTCGCACCTAAGGGGGATTCACAGCATTCACAAGCATTAGTAATACTGCAAGAAGTACCACAAACTCTTCTAAATGTGTACTGAGGGTCCCTGGTAGTAATAGCCTCTAGCAACTCTGTGGCAGTGCCTTTCCAAAATCTGTCTGAGAAAATTGTTTGGCACAGCCAGTTGCCATTTGAAATCACCTACTAGGGCCAAGAGGACATAAAGTGCCCCGGTACCAATGCAGAGCTTTTCCTGTTGGGGGAGGGACACGGGCAAGGATCACCAACCCTCCCAAATGAAATGACAAGTTCTCAGCAGCAAAGGCAGCAATTACACCCACTGCAGAGGCACCAAAGTCTGCTGCACCACCAGACAAAGGAGAGGAGCCTGAAATGCCTCCTGCCTCTCCATGCCATATTGGAAACTGGAGGATTCCTCCAGCTCCCTTGTCCCTCACGTCAGATAGAATCAACCTAGGGGTCAGATGCAGCCCATAGATCACCTCGTGGAGCACAGCAACATTCAGGGCAGGCATCAAAAGACTATTTAATGTTTTGCAGATTACTCCAGCCCAAATGTGACTTCCCCCCTGTCTAACAACAGATTCTCTCTTCTCTCCTGTAATTCTACAAAGACAGACAAGCTTTCATTTTTCAGCTACTGCATTCTGCAGAGCTTCTTTCTTTTACTAAAAGCTTTTTGACTTTTGAAATAGCACTTTTGAAAATAGTAAAGGGGGAGAAAAGATTTTCCATCTCCTCAGCTGTCATTTCATTAATAGCATAGATGTTTATAATTACATACTATATAATAACCAACTATAGTATTTCTTCCTTCTCCAGAGCACTCCAGAGAAAGCAAATATACAATTCTTTTCCTTTTTAACACCACTCACCTTTCACCTGCACTGCCCTTATCAGTATGCCAAAGCTACTGTCTATAATGCAGGGAAAAGGGCAAGAAGAGAAGGCATCTGCTGCCAGAAAAGGCAGAAGAACCTATGGCAGTCTTCTCAGGTCCCTGTCATAATTAATTCTGAAACTAGGACAAGACACAGCTCTTTCAGGAGAATCCCACGTGTTATTAAAACTGCACCTCCTAGTTGAGAAAATTAAATCTAAACCTCCTCAGAGACAAAGACTGCTATTAAAAGCTAGCAGACAAAATATCCCCAAGACTCTCTGCTGTCAGAGAATTTGTCAGCACTAGCATGCATTCGTTGCACTCCTCAAACTCAACAACTGGCACTCCTTATCAAAGAGATGCTGGGTAAATCTCAGAAATTATGAGAAAATGGAAAAAGTTAAACTCAAAATTTGTAAAACTTCACGAGGAAACTAAGAGATGGAACACCTCAAACAGCTTAACACATTGGACAACCTGTTCTATCTTAAGCATGAGGGTTAGATAAGATCATAGAGTCATAGAATGGCAAGGGTTGGAAGGGACCTCTAGAGATCATCCAGTCCAACCCCCCTGCAGAAGCAGGTTCACCTAGATCAGGTCACATCAGAATGCATCCAGGCAGGTCTTGAAGACTTCCAAAGAAGGAGACTCCACACCCTCCCTGGGCAGCCTGTGCCAGGGCTCCCTCACCTCAACAGTAAAATAGTTTTTTCTTACATTTACATGGAGCTTTTTGTGTTCCAGCTTCATCCCATTGCCCCTTGTCCCGTTGATAGATACAATTAAAAAAAGAGATGCCCCAACCTCCTGACACCCACCATTTAGATATTTGTAAATATTAATGAGATCTCCCCTCAGTCTCCTCTTCTCCAGACTGAACAGCCCCAGTTCCCGCAGCCTTTCCTCATATGAAAGATGTTCCAGTCCCATGATCATCTTGGTAGTCCTGTGCTGGGCTCTCTGTTCCTCTTCAGCTGGGGAGCCCAGAAATGGACACAGGACTCTAGATGAGGCCTCATCTGGGCAGAATAGAAGGGAAGCAGAACCTCCCTCGACCTACTGGACACACTCTTCTTGATGCATCCCAGGATGCCATTGGCCTTCTTGGCCAGGAGGGCACATTGCTGGCTCATGGTTAGTTTACTGTCAACCAGGACTCGCAGGTCTCTCTCTGCAGAGCTGCTCTCCAGCAGGTCAATCCCCAGCCTGTACTGGTGCATGGGGTTGCTCTTTCCCACATGCAGGACTCTGCACCTCCAGAAACCCCCACTAATCTCACCCAACCCCAGCCATTCTGTGTGTGACCTTCCCCACCAGCTGGAATCCCTGGTGCCTCAGCACATACACACATGTGGCTGAATTGTGGCAGATACACCAAGTGCCTTCCAGAGTTCTGTTGAGATTCCCTTAGGTTCAGCAGACAGCAAGTGAACTACCACGTTAAAATAGAAAGAAAATATACAGGAAAGGGAACTGTACCAACTATAACAGAGAAAGCTATGCTCACACTGATTTCTAAGCTTTCAATACATTTCTAAATCTCCCTCAATACGTCTCTATAACAGGAACCTTCTAATCTGATAGCACTGTGTTTTCAGAGAGACCAGTTGCTGACAATGCTACTACACAGATTTCCCTACTCCATCTTTCTACATAACGTTCACATCACTTTTACTGCCTTTACCTGGATTTTCGAGATCCTGGAGAACATAGATGTGCTTGAAATCTGCCAAGTTCTTGTTCTTTTCTGTACCATAGAACACGACACTTAACAGGTCCCTGTCACTACTAATAATTTTGCTGGTAAACACATTCCGGATACACTGAGGAAAAAGAAAATGCCCACAGGTCAAAATAAGGAGATTATTAGTTGCAATAAGGGTGAAAAAGTTTTGTCTTTAGCTGTTAGCAGTTTATACAAGTAGACTCTAGCAAACAGATGAACTGCAACAGATGCTTTAAGCTAAATTTCACCTGGGGAAAGAAATTGAGATCTTGGGGTTTGGGAGATCCTTATCAGTATACAGCCTTAGATTTTCTTTTCATAATTAGCACTCCCCTTCTATAAGCAAAATCAATGGTCACTTCTTAAATACACCAACTACCCTGAAGGTGGATTGATCACTCGTTCCATAAACACTTCCCACACCAAACACTCTGGACGCAGCCCATCAGACAACAGATTTCCCCTCGGACACCTGGCAACCCAACAGACCAGGCAGAGCGGCCATACTCATGAGGGTGCCAAAACCTCCCGAAGGCTGGAGGGTCTGCAGAGCGGCCCGAGGCTCCCCAAGCAGCCGTACCTGCATGGTCATGTCGAATGGCGTCACTCCCTCCCCGTTGGACTCAAACATGGCCTTGGAGGCATCGACTAAGAAAATGAGGCTGTCTCGACCTGAGAACTTGTAGTCTGCTACAAAACGGGGGGAAATGGTTTTAGCAGCGGCCCCCTTCTGCCCACTGACCCCCGAGAGCAGCTGGCCCCGGGCTGCCCTCCATGAGGGGACAGCGGGCCCTTACCGATCGCATTGGCCCCTCTCTGCCTGCTGACCCCTGAGGGCTGCAGGCCCCGGGCTGCCCTCCGTGAGGGGACAGTGGGCCCTTACCGACCGCATCGGCCCCCCTCTGCCTGCTGACCCCTGAGGGCTGCAGGCCCCGGGCTGCTCTCCGTGAGGGGACTGTGGGCCCTTACCGACTGCATCGGCCCCCCTCTGCCTGCTGACCCCTGAGGGCTGCAGGCCCCGGGCTGCCCTCCATGAGGGGACAGTGGGCCCTTACCGACCGCATCGGCCCCCTTCTGCCCGACGACCGCCGAGGGCAGTAGGCCCCGGGCTGCTCTCCGTGAGGGGACGGCGGGCCCTTACCGACCACCTCGGCCCCCTCCTCCTGCTGCTCGTCCTCGTCCTCCTCCTCGTCCCCCGGGCCGTCGCCGCGGTAGTAGGACACCCACTCCGACATAGCTCCCGGCGATGCACCGATCCCGACGGCGGCAGGACGGCGCGCGCCAGCCAAGCCCTCAGCGCCCCGCCGACGGCTGCGCCCTGCCAATCACCAGGGGACCCGCCTCCCATGGAAACACTGACCAATGGCGAGAGAGCACTGGCGCCTCGCCCCGCCCCTCCCGCGGGAAGCCACGCCTCCCTCCTTTGGGATTGGTTGCGGGAATGGGGCGGGGGGAAGAAGGAGGAACCCGCGCGTTTTCCCGCGAAGAGGAACTCGGCGGCCGGAAGAGGCGCCAAGCTTCGGCCAATGGCAGGGGGAGTTGCCGTGTCCCCGCCCCGCCTCCTGTGGCTCCGCCCCCGGCGCAGGCCGGAGCCGTCCCTCAGCGCCGCAGTGACGAGGCCGCGCAGTCGCCCGCCACGCGTGCGCAGCGGCTGCTTCGCCCCCTTCCCTTCCTTCCTTTCCCTTCCGTCTGTCACCTCACGGCTGGCGCTGCCGCACCCGGGGGCAGCGGTGGTACCGGCACCTGGTCTGTCCTTTCCCTTCCTTTCCCGCCGCTTCTCGGCGCCCGGCCGGGCGGCTGCCGTCTGCTCGGGCTCCGGGTGCCGCCCGGCGGCCGCGCCCGCACGTCCATGGAGGAGCCGCTGGCCCTGCACCCCGTGAAGCTGTATGTGTATGACGTGTCCAAGGGCATGGCCCGGCGCCTCAGCCCCCTCATGCTGGGTAAGAGCACGGCGAGGGCGCCGGCGCTGCCCCGGCCCGGCCCTGCCGCCGCCTCCCGGCCCCGGGGGCTCGTGTTCGCACACCGCCCGCCGCGGCCCGGCCTCGCACCGAGATCCTCCCACTTCAGCCCCGGGAGTGGCTTTTCCCTCGCCCCGTGTCGCCCTCCCGAAGGAACGGCGAAGGGCTCTCGGAGGACTCGGGCAGCACCTGGCGGCCGGTGGCTAAAGGATGACGTGGGAGTGTGAGGGCCTGGTTTGGGGGCCCCGGCTGTGGGGACAAAGAGGGTTTTAGCTGCAGCATCCCCGTCCCCGCGGTCAGTGGGATGAGCTTTGGCAGCGAGGCAACTCCAGGTGAACAGGGTCCGTCCAGCCTCTTTCCCTCCATCTGTCCTTTGCTGCTTCATTGGTATTGTTTACAGAAGGTAATTAGAAGTATTATGTAGCCCCCAGAGTGAGGGAAGGCTTAGTGCCCGGCACCCTGACTGCTGGCAGGAAGGCTGAACTAGAAAAAAATCAGCCTGTTGTTTACAAGGTTGTTGAGTTTCAGTGGCTCCATCACCATTGTGGTGATGTCGTACTTGGGGCTGCACAGCTTGTAATGTGTAACTGGCCACCTTCTCTTTCCAGAGGTTTGTAAAAGTCTGGTCGAGAATGTGTGCGTTTCCAACTGCTCTTCGGGCTACAGATATAAAGGAAGCTCATGTTTTGATTAAAGATTTGGAAGCATGAATTAGAAATGCAACAAGAGAGTGGTTTATACCTGCTACGTGTAGATTCTGGCCCGTGTTAGACCAGCAGTCTGTGTGAGATGAGGCTGCTGAACAGACTCGGTGTCTAAACAGATGGCTTCGTGTAATCTTGTTTTACAACTTGTTGGCATTCACTTCCCTCATCTGTCCCACGAGGAGATTCTGTGTTTTCCTGCAAGCTTAAAATGAAAGACCAGAGAATTCTTAGCATGAGGCTTCATGCACATCAACAACAAGCTTACAAAGCCAAGAAGAAAATATTATAGAGATTGTATATGGTGTGCTCCGTTGTCCAGACAGCAACGGCAGCTCTGAGAGGTGTGTATTTCCCATACTGGGTAACCTCAAAACTTCTTGTGTGGTCAGAATCACTTCTGTTGTAGCCCTCAGGGAAGTAACTTTTCACCTGTTAGTTCGTAACAGCCACGTTTTATCTTGTGCAAGGAGTTATAAATCTTAAGATACAAAGAGTTATAAGTCTTAAGATGCAGATATTCGTGTGCAAGGGTTTTCTTGTGTTTGAGGTGAGCGGATTTTAACCAGACTTATTTCAAAGCCTTGGTCCAAGCAAAGACTTGTAGAGGAATACTATATGTGTCTCCACACCAGTTTTCATATTGATCAAGTGAAGGCTTTTTAGCTCTCACCCACCAAGTCAGTCTTGGGAACTTGTAGCTTTCTGCATTTCCACGTAAAAACACTTAGTGTGTGATGAGCTTTCTGCTTGTGTTACGGTTTGCTAAATTTCCAGGAGCCTGAGTAATGACAAGACAGACTTAAAAATATGCATGTCTCTGGGTAGTGTGGGAAGCGTTGCTGGCTGGTGCTGCCCTGTAGCTAGCTGAGTTCAGACGTGTTTGTGGAACGGGGCCAACTAGGCCTGTATGGTCACGGTGACAACGCAGACTGCAGAATGTTTGGGCCTATGTGAATCCAGTGACTGACTGCCAAACAATGCCTTGTTGTACCTTTGTTTCCTTCAAGTAAAACATCTTCTGTGCATTTACACTCAGCTCCAGATTATTTTAGAAAGCTCCCCAAGAGCAAAATGATGAATACTGCTCTTGCTTCATGTACACATGAGAAACAGAATAGTTCAGCCTGCAGTGCTGATTTTCAAGTAGATGTCCCAAGGCAGAGAAACCTTTAAGGAAGGTTAAAATCCTGTTGCATTGTGGGCTTAAAGAAAAATGTCTTGCAGCTCTCCAATTCTCTTTTCCTGTAACTGAGGTTATTGCTAATGTGACTCTCAGAATGGGCAGGAGCTTAGTTTATCACAGCAGCTGTGGCTCAGTGGGGCATAAATTAACAGTGAGTTGTCCAGGAGTGGGTATCTGTTAAAATTAAGTAGTGTATTCAGCTCTAGGGACCTAACAGCCCAGAAGGTATTGGAGCATAAGGTACCCACGAAAAGGAGGTACCTTCTGCTTTTGCTTCTCTTTTCCAGACCCAGCACATTACTCTGCCTCTTCTCCACCCATTCTGAAGAGTTTTTAGTTGTTCTAGTGTTCCAGCTGTTCCATCAGCCTTGCTCCAGAGCATTTGCTAGGGATGTCATGAAAATCAAGTGTGTTACCCTCCCCCAATCTAACCTACTTCTTGATCTCTCCAGGCACCTCAAGGAGAAGTGAACTGACACAGGCTACTCCCTCTTCATTAGGGTTTGAGGGTTTTCTGCTTCGGTTGAGCACCCTGGGCAGCACATAGGAGAAAGAGCTTGCCTAATTAAGATAATTTTCAATTCAAGAAGGGTGGGAGTCTTCAGGGATTGGCCTAAGGAAATTGCAACAATGTGCAAAGCAGTGCACTACTAAGAATACCCATGCTAGCTGACCAAATTTTATTGCTTCTAGCTCCACAGGAGACCAGTTCATTACTTGTTTAGGACCTTCTAGGACTTGCATATCCATTGCAGAGCATAGATATCTAGTTAAAAATAGTAAGCTTCCTACTATTTCTTTACAGCTCAGGAACAGGGGTTGTTCTTTTGCTGAGGGATGCATAGCCTGAGCTCTGAATGGAGTAAACTAAATGCCTCTCTCCTTATATAATTCCTTCATGTCTCAGAACTTCTGTCTTTCAGTCTAACAGTTTAATACGCAAACACCACTTTCATTTGTTATTTAAAATGCACAGGAAAAAAATGCATTATGTGCCCTTCAAGATTAAGAAATTAACTATCCCAGTAAAACAGATTGGTGAGTGTCTAATCTCCCTTCTGCTTGGGCTTCCAGATAAATCCAAGCATGGAAGTAATCCCATTTGATTGTATTCTAAAATTATACAGGATTCCTTGCTTCTTTCAAAATGCCTTCTTATCCTAAGAATGTCAGTCTCCTGAATCAGTTGTACCACAAGCAAATCTGTACTTCATTCTGCACATTCTTGAAACTAAGCTGCGGGTCCTGGAACTCTTTAATGCATTTGAATGTTGCATTTTTCTCATAGGTTCCTGGCTCATGTGAGTAGCATGAAAGTATTTGAGCTGGGAATATTATAAAGAAAAATAACAGCAAATAAAAAAGCTTGTTTACTTCCCAGATGGTGCTCTGCCTCGTTGAAACCATTTGAATCTCTGAGATGCTTAAGGACACAGATCTATGCTGAATTGGCATCTCCTCCTGCGTTCCAGTAAGCATTTTCAGGAAAGATCCATATAAGCACCTTGGCAAGTAAACAAAAAACCCGAACCCAAGCAAAGTCTTAAAGATCAATGATGTGTTCAGGTTTCCCAAGACTGATTTACTATCACCCAAAACTCTCACAGATACAACACAGTAACTTTCATGTCCATGTTTGTGGTCTGTGGCAAACACAAGTGCTACCTACTCTAGTCGGCCCTGCTCTGGCAGGGTGGTTGGACTAGATGGTCTTTCAGGATCCCTTCCAACCCTTAAGATTCTGTGGTTCTATGACTTAGGTTAGCTCGTAATGAAGTCAGATGAAGTTAGGCTGAATTGCTTCACTTTTGCTTCAGGCTGAGCTTGCATGTAGGGGATTACTGTGGGACAGCGGATACATGGTAATTTGACCGTGTGCACTAATTGATTGTGTACATCTAAATTTGCAACATTCCTTTCCCCCTCTGTCCCTCAAAATATTTAAACTATTTAGGCACCCTGCAGCTTCTCCATTTTACCTAGATGAACAGCAGGTACTCAAAAGAGTATCATCTCATCAGGACATTCCTTTACTGTGTTATATGCATGTGCATGTTTGGGTTAGCTTTGCTGTAGGTATGGAGTGAAGGGTTAACACCTGCAATTCAAAGGCTTTTGCACTCAAATAACAGTTACTGAGGAATCAGACTTTTCTATGTAGTCACCGACAGCCTCGGGTTATGAGTAAATGTGTTGGATTTGGTGGCAGTACCAGCATATAATTCCACCCACATTGTGGCATGCCACGGGTTTGGAGTGTTGTGGAAAAGAAGGGAAGAAAGTGAAATGTGATCATGTCTACCAGTATCCCAAATAGTATTTGCAATCCCTTCTCCTTGACTGCAGAATGTAAGCTCTGTTGCACTGGAACATTGTCTGGGGAGGCTCCCTGGCAATTTTTTCAAGCTGGACAGCAGCTTTATTGGAAAATGTTGCTGCAAAGCCTAGATACAACTTCTTCCTTGGCACTGCTACACCAGTGCTGTCACTTGCGCAGCTCCTGCTCTCATTTAGGCAGCTGGCTGTGGAAACAGAGCAGTGCTGGTCCTTGCTTGGCCATGCTGTTGGGGCTGGTGTATGTATCAAGCCTTCAGAGGCTGCAAAGCAGTGTGTTTTGTATGTAGTGGGCAATGTCCAGCAGAAGGCAAGACATTATCTCCTTAGTGCAGGCTGCCCTGATTGCTTTATCAGGAGTGGCAGTGGCTGTGAGCTGTCACTTGCTCTCTGCAATGTCTGTGTTTGAGAGAAGGGCAAGAAGAGCTATATGAGATCACTGCCAAGAGAGACAAAACTTCAGGAGGAAGATGATCATATCCATGAAGGTCTATATAGAGCCTGTTCTGTGATGAAACAAATAAACAGGATGGAGATTCTTGCTAAGCAGCAGGAAAGGCAGCTGCCCAAGTTTCTCAGAAGCTGTTGACTTATTCATCTGTCAGTTTGGAGATGGCAACAGTCAACTGTGCACCACAGGAAGCTGCAACAGCACACCAAAAGTACTTGGTCTTGGACGTCTCTGGGTCGTGCATGTGTGGCCAGTAACAGCAGGTTTCTCAGGAATGAGATTCCCAAAGGTGTTGTCATTGGAGAGGTTTTCACTACCTGACCAAGTACAGTCTAGTCTGCCAGTGGTAGGAAGGGATTTTATTATGTCTGCAGCAGGCTGGAGAGCTACCATGGATGCCTTATTGTCACCAGTGCAACAGATCTGGCATGTGTTTTCCACAGTGCCAGCCTGGTTAATGTCTTACAGGAGCCAAGGAAAACTAGGACATCTGCAGCAGCTTCATTAAGATCATCAAACCAGTGCTTGGCATAAACTGACCTAGCTGAGCAGCCTTAGACTTGTGAAGGCAGGCAGCTTCACTTGCCAAGAGCTATTCTGTTATTGTCCTGGCAGTTGCTGCCTGTTGCTAGCTATGTTGTTAGCCAGAGAGGAGCCCCCCAGGACTGGACTGCAGTCTAATAAAAAGTCTGTCTTGAACTCCATTTGGGTTTTGTCACACAAACAGAGAATTGCATTAGTGACCACTGGAGGTCCTGCTGAAGGTAGTTCCAACAAGAGCAGTTCTTCAGGGCACTAGATGACTGAATTCTGAGTATCTCCAAGGATGGAAATCCCACATGCTTTCTGGACCTCTGCTCCAGTGTCTGGCCACTGGTTTTTTTTCCTCTTCTCACTAAACTGGTGATTTCCCGTTTTCCAACAAGCCTTCCACTATGCACCTCTGAGTAGAACAAGACTCCCTTTCCTCCATACCCATTGTAGTTGTAGGAGCAGTAAGGACTCTTGGCCTTTTCTTCTTAAGGCTAAACAGACTAATTCTCTCAGTTGCTCTTCAATACAGCAAGTGCTCTAGCACAGTGTGTCAGTGCCTTTTGTACTGGAGAGGAATCTGAAGGTGGACACGGTACTTCAGATGGAGTCTCACAAGTGTTGAATAGGGGCAGAGAGAGTCACCTCCATTGAACTGCTGGCTGCAGTCTTGCTAGAGCAGCTCAATGTTTGGTAGCTTTTGCTGTAGTGATGTTTTCAAGTATGTGTTGTAATTGCAGCAGCACCTGTGACATCAGCATCTACTATAACTCTTTCACCAGCATACAGAATGTAAGTGCAAAGTGGCAACGTTGTGGAAGGCTCTTCCAGCCATCATACTTACTGAAAACGAGTATGAAAGTAAACATTAAGATGTTCTTTTTCCATTTAGCATGCAAAAGAGCAGAAGCAATTCCAATATGTGCTGCCTTTATCCTTTGGGGCAGAGAAACCATTAAGTTCAAGTTCCTAGTGGAAAACAGTGATTTATTGTGAACAAATGTGTCATAGTTCATTAACAGCTATGCAGACAGTAACTATGCAAGGCCAAACTGTAGAGCCTGTCATAGGCCAGCTGCTCAGATTAGGGCAGTGCACTGTACCATACCCAGCCTTGCACATTGCTGAACCTGCAGTGGCCTTCGTTTATGGCAGCTCTAGAGCGTGAGGCAAAAAGTCTGACAAGGAAGGTGTGGAACGAGGGCCAGAGAATAGAAGAGCACACTGTGTGGGACACAGAAAATGCTCCTAAGATGGTGCAGAAAACTTCTCTGCTCTTCTCATTGTTAATACTGCCTTTTGGCCTTCATCCCACTCCACGCTTACGTTTCTGTGCGATGGGATGACAGTGAATATGCTCACTGTCTGGCTGTGATCCATGGTACTGACAGATCAGTCCACCTACTTAAGAACTGTGTGTGCTCTCTTTGACTGATGCCTGTACTGCCACAACAGCCTTTTCCCTGCTTTCACTCTTACCCGACCTTCATCTGAAGCAAGTAGCTACCTCTGTGCCAGTTTTGCTTCAGACATGAGTGTAAAACATGTGATAGTGATTGTTTAGTCCTTACTTGGACACATAAACACCCTTTTCTCAGAACTCTTGAAGGATCTTCCTCATCAGTTTTGTTCCTGTTTTACCCGTTCTGTATGATGACAGAAAGTTTGTTTTGCCCAAGAGAAAGAACTTGTGAAGGGCTACTGCTGTTTCAAGTGGCGTATTGAGTCCTGCACTCACAGACCAAAGCAGCCCTGACAAGGAGTAGGAACAGATAAATGTCTCGAGACCCTCTGCCTATAGAAAGAGAAAGACAATACCTCTGCCTCCCTGTAGGCCATTTATGCTGTGGCACTTAGATAAGGACAATTCTACAGGATGGATGGAACTGGGGCAGTGTACTCTATCACTGCTACCCCACAAGATATTTTAGAAGCAGGGCACCAAGTGATGAAGAGTGACCTCTGAATTTTCAGGAGAGAAGGCAGCATGCTGGAGGCTGAGGGATCAAATACTGCTCTATCAAACTACTGTTTTGCTCTAGGGCCCTGATAGACAAACTGGGGCCCAGCATGTAACATTCTGCCCCCTCTTTGGGAGTTGTAGAGGAATGCAACTGAGCTGAGCTTCATTTTTACCAAACTTCTTTCTAATGAGTGGGATGATTTATTGTTACCCTGAGCATCTGATTCCAGCCTCAGAAAAGCAGTTACAGTGTACTTTCAGCATTGTCAGCTGTGGAAATACAAGCAAGGTGTCTAGTGGAATATTTGCTAGGAAGAGGCAAAGCTGACAGTGTGATGAGGGTTGCAGCCAAATCCCAAATTAAGGTCAGTTAAGGCAGTGGCCTTCAAGATAGCTGAGCCTGAATATCACAAGCATGATAAAACACTTAAAAGAAAAAGACCACAGCTCTGAGGCTGTGTTTAAAGCAGGAGGTTAATATCTGGAGCATCTCCCTTATGAGGAAAGGCTGTGGGAACTGGGGCTGTTTAGTCTGGAGAAGAGGAGACTGAGGGGTGATCTTATTAACATTTACAAATATCTAAAGGGTGGGTGTCAGGAGGTTGGGACATCCCTTTTTTTTTCTATAGTATCTAGCAACAGGACAAGGGGTAATGGGATGAAGCTGGAACACAAAAAGTTCCATTTAAACATAAGAAAGAACTCTTTGACTATTCAGGTGAGGGAGGCTGCCCAGGGAGGGTGTGGAGTCTCCTTCCTTGGAGGTCTTCAAAACTTGCCTGGACATGTTCCTGTGTGACCTGATCAAGATTGGACCTGCTTCTGCAGGGGGGTTGGACTGGATGATCTCTAAAGGTCCCTTCTAACCCCTACCATTCTACCCCAGAATTCAGGAAGCAAGAAAGTCTGTGGCTAGCTTTGGGAGGCCTGAGGCTGGTATGATATAAACAGATGGTGTCCAAACCAGAGTAAAGCCTGTTGGCCAAAAGTGAACCCATCAGGGCTGTCTGAACTAAATTTTTTTTACTAGAAGGATGGCTCTCATATGCAGGTGGCTTTTCTTTAATCATGTCTACAGTGGTTTTTATCTAACTCAGGGAATCTTGCAGATTATTTTGGCAGATTGTCACATCACATTCTGGTATCTAAAAGTTGAACAGTAACAACAAAATATCTTGGAAGAAATGCTGCTTGGATATATAGGATAGTGATGTGGAAAGGGGTCAGCTAGGGGACAGTGCTTATATGTGGAAGCTGACTAAAAGGATCAGGACTCTGCTGCAAGCAAGTAGAAGCGAATGCAGAGGAGCACACAATCTACTGTTTGGATTCAGGAGAATACCAAATGTTGTTATGCACACAGTTTTTCTGGTCTTTTCTGAGTGTTGCACACCTTGTTTGGCCAAATAAAGTTACAGCGTTGTCTGTCATAGCATGCTGTTGCTGCCTACAAGTTTGCAAAGGGGTATGATAACAGGGTTCAAAGCCTTTAGACTAAGATAAAATAATTGAGCCTGGAGGAGTAACAGCCAGTGACTCTTTGATCTTGAGACCCTACTATGAACATAGTGAGTTAGGTTTCCAACTTCAAGGGAACTAGAAAAGCATTTCAGAAAGGACTTTTTCTCTAAGACACAATGGTAGTATCAGTTTAGTGGTGCCTGGAGCAAATCTTTGCTACAGTGTTCTACAAAACACACAATTCACAATGATGCACAACAGTCTCTTGCACGGTGCCCCCCATCCACCCCACACCCTCCTTAGGGCAGTTGGAGGCCCCAGCGAGATGGGAGGAAAAAAGATAACCAAGGACCTTGTGGATCGAGACAAGGGCAGGGAGGGCTCGCTCCCAGTTACAGTTCCAGGCAAAACAGACTCCACTACTCCACTTAGGAAAATAAGTAATGTTTCTTTTACTAACTAGAAGAAACGAAACAGAAAGCAAAAACAGAGCAAGATGATGAGAAAAACACAACCAGCACTTTAAGATCTCCTTCCCCGACTTCTCCCTTCTTCCTGGGCTCAACTCAATGCTCCCAATATCTCCACCTCCTCCCTCCCTTTTAACAGCACAGGGAACGGAGGAAGCCATGGAACAGCTGATAGAGACTATCACCACAGATCATACATTCATATCAGGTCTCGTCAGTTACTGAAACTGAAAACTCAATGCTCTGTGCTGGCTTACTGCCTGCAATTATGAAATTGTTGTCAAATTCAAGTCTTCTGTTCCTGACTGAAGGCTCTGATTTTAGGAAAAGGTTTCTTTTCTTTGTAGACAAATACCCCGAGGAAGGTAAGCACTGGCAGGATAGGATGGCATTGCCACCTCTGCACATGGGAGGAGAATAAAATTACAGCAGCAGTGTGGATGGAGAGGTTCATTTGAATGAAGGACATTCTGTTTCTGTAGAGGCAACTCTGGAATGAAATATTTGGTATTACTGTCACGGTGAAATAATAAGCTCGGTTCCAAAGTGCTTGACAGAAAGTAGGCTGAAATCTGGAAAATATGTTGCTTATAACTCTTCTCTTTGTTTTTTTTCTCTGCATACAGGGAAACAGCTGGATGGCATCTGGTAAGTGACTGGATTTAAACTGCATAATGTGTGTTAAGCACTGTGTGGCGCAGGAGGTATTTTCAATATGAGATGGTACATGCTTCAGGCGTTTAGAGCATTTTGCCGCTGAGGAGGGACCAAGGCACTTTTGGTTCCTGAATACAGATTGACAGTAAAATGATGTACAGCCAGGTGCTGGTTACATCTCTCCATTCAAAGCTCAGTGGACACCATGAAAAGAAAAAAGCACTGGTGGTAGTTGTTGCATCTTCTTACCCTTGCCCACTTTTTCAAGGGTAGGATGTTATCCTTGTCCCAAGTACTTTGTCTTCTAATTAATTTCAGGCATGACTAAACAGGAGAATAAAAATAGTGGGTGGGAAGAAGGTATTACAGCATCAGGCCTGCTGGCACACAAGAGCAGTGACTACATTAGGTTACAAAACACCCCCCAATTTGCTATAATTGATATGAAGATTTCTTTTATAAAACAGAAAATGAAAAGGAAACCAACCAAACCCTTGTCCATCCCTTTTTTTTTGGTTGCCTGACCTTCTCAGTGTCTAACAGACATGCACATCTATCAGTGTGGGAGCAGGGCTGGCTCCGTCTCCCTCTCTCTATTACTTCACCCTCAACCCTCTAGCTGAAAGAGGCTGCTGGAGATGTCACACTGGTTTAGAAAGTCCCTCTTTTTCTCTGTTCCTTCCCAGTTAAGCCTGTTCTTTTCCCAACTGCTGATGGAGTTACAGTAGGCTCGATAATCAGTACTTCCATATCCATTAATGTCCCAGCAGATCTTGTTCCTACTTACAGAAACACAGCTTTTCTTTTTGTCATTCATTTCATGATGACCTTGAGCACATAACTTTACCTACATCAGTTATTTCCTTTGTTTCACCTGGTTTTTGTTCTCTGTGGCAGGCACACGTCCATAATAGTCCATAAGGATGAGTTCTTCTTTGGCAGCGCGGGAATCTCCAGCTGTGCACCAGTAAGTTAAACTTGCCTTTCTGATAAGATAATGTTGTCATAGAGTTACTTGTTGGAATTGCTTGTGTCACTGTCTTTTTAGAGAAGCAGGAAAAGGCTTCTGAATTCAGCCAGATGTGGCTGCTTGCTGTGGTTGCCCAGGGTATCTGAGGAAAAGGGAACGTGGACAGTGTATTTAAGCCCAAATAAATACAGGTTAGGGATTGCTTCTGCTGGTAGAGTCCGTCTACTATTTTGCAGCTGCATTGCCAGAGTGACACTCTAACTCTGTCTTGGTATGGTTTTACATACATACTTGGCAACTCAAGGCATCCTTTTTAAGATTAAAAAAATAATAATAAAGATTGTGGTACTTTGTCTGACTTCTCTGTCCTTGGAGAAGCAAAACCTATGGGCCATTCTTCTAAAGCCCAATTTTGCTATGGCTTAGATCTTTCAGCACAAAGAGCCAAGCATACAAGCTGAAATATAAGTTGCATGCTACTTCTCATTTTCCAAGTGCAGAACAGGGGAGGCCAGTAGGGCTTTTTGCTTGACAAACACCCCGAAAGTTCCTTCTTTGTGACTGGGCAAGCCGCAGTAGCTCTGTTCATTAGAGTCCTCCAAAATCATTCAGTCTGTCCATTTAACATCATCTTTTGGCTGTTAATTATTACAGGGAGGGACAATTCTTGGGCCCCCAGACTCAGTTATTGACCTGGGGAACACTGAAGTCACAGAAGAAATTTTTCTGGAATATCTTTCCTCTTTGGGGGAATCTACGTTCCGGTAAGTAGCAGCTTGTGCTATAAAACCTCTTATAACAGAAAAAGCCTTTAGGGGAAAGAGTGCAGAATGGAAACAAGTATTATGAAACCAGTCCTGCTCACAGATCTTTGGTCCTCTCTGAATATGAGACTGGAACTCACAGAATCACAGAATGGTAGGCTTGGAAGGGACCTTTAGAGATCATCTAGTCCAACCCCCCTGCAGAAGCAGGTTCATCTAGATCAGGTCACACAGGATCGTGTCCAGGCGGGTCTTGAAGACCTCCAAGGAAGGAGACTCCACACTCTCCCTGGGCAGCCTGTGCCAGGGCTCCCTCACCTCAACAGTGAAAGAGTTTTTTCTTATGTTTAAATGGAACTTTGTGTGTTCCAGCTTCATCCCATTACCCCTCGTCCAACCCTCTGATGTGCCAGCCATGGAGCTAGGCTGGGAAAGCATTCTTCAGGAAGTCTTTTACACTCTTTTTCACAAAATGGAATGATGCCTGAAATGCCTTTGAGAGAATCACCAAAGAAGATGAAGGCACTATATGAAGTATTTCAGTAGATAGTGCTTTGCCCCATGAGTCGTAGATGAAGCATTCTGGTAAAGCTGCCAACTTTCAGATGAGTAAAAAAGCAACAGTCTAGTCTGCTTCTCACCAGAACAGGAAACAGTAGCATTTACTGTTCTGGCTGTATTTCAATGTCAATAATTCCTGTGATTTCTCATCATTCTTTCTGTGGTTTTAATTGAAAAAAAGCCTGACCTCACTTACCCTCCAAAAAAACCCCCATTGTATAAAGCCAGCGGTGCAGAGAAATGTCATTTTCCACCCCGATTCAGCTGAATTTGAAGGTGAATTGATGTCTGTATTTTTTACCTACTCGCCTTAGAATCCTTTGTGGGGAAAAAAAAGTGCTAATGTGAGATGTTCCTCATTAGGGGCCTAATCTTTTTGTTTGTTGGATTTATTGCTGAGTCTGTCTTTCAATGTTTTCACTTCTTGTGGCACAGACGAGAGTGTTACAACCTTTTTGAATGTAACTGCAACACCTTCAGTAATGAAGTGGCACAGTTCCTGACAGGAAAAAAAATCCCTTCCTACATCACTGACCTTCCAGCTGAAGTTCTTGCCACGTGAGTATGCGTATTGCTCCCTTCTGCAGTCTATTGCTTCATGCTCACGCTTAAACACTTGACAGAGCGAGTGGTGCCAGTTTCTGCTGGCTCTCTGTGAGAACCAGCCTAAGATTAATGAGAGGATGCTATTTGTTTTACTTCAATGCTTACAACACTGTAAGACATGTGCTGACTGGCACTGGTGTTACTGAGAAGACAGGAGAAGGTGGTGGTTCTGCCTTTAACTTAAACTAGTTTTTTTTTGTGATGATGACTCAGGCGGGACCAGACAAACACAGAAAGTTGCAGAAACTGGTGAAAGCTTTTTAGTGTAGGAAAACCAATGTCTCTTAAAGGTCACTTCTCTTACTCTGAGCACCATAGTTGCAGTGCAGGTGTCAGCTTTGCTTGTGAAGAGGCAAAGGCTGATGTAATTTTAAAATCCACACTGCAATTTTAGAGCCAGGACTGGATGCAAAAGGAGAAAATGAAGAATTCCTGTCTGGTAGTTCAGCTCAAACTTTTTTTTTTTTCTCTAAGCTCTCAGCTAACGAGAATCCCAGTGGGATGATTTATACTCCATCATTTAGGTCTTGTTTCTCATAAGAATAGTATACTACATTGTTTGGGAGACACATGTCTTCTACCTTGGGCTTTTAGCACTTCGGATCTCTCAAGATCAGATAAAGTCTAAACAGAGCGAGGTGTATTGAAAGATAAACCAGGTGCTACAGATTACAACAGAAATTATTCTATGGGTGTTGAACCATTGTCTCAGAAGGAAGATAGAGGCTTAGTCTTCCAACAGTCTTTACTATTGTTAATGGAGCACTGCAGTTGCATAACTGGGATTTCATCTCAGACTTAAATAGAATGAATTACCAAAAGCCAGTTTCAGTATTGCCACATTAGCAATCTGGGCATGTTAGGACTCAGGACTAGCTTATGTAAAATCATGTTTAAGATTCTTACTTATTGAACAGTAAACTCTCTGTAATAGGTTAAATTAGTTTGCTTTGGTCTGTAGTGGAAGTCTGTTCTTCAAACTTGCTTCTACAGTGTTGGTTTGATTGCACTCTAAGAATTGAGTGCTCCTCAGTAGTAAATGTTCATCAAGTTGTTCATCAAGTAAGCTATTTGAGATGCTTTTCTCTTTACCTTCTCAGACCTTTTGGACAAGCTTTAAGGCCCTTCCTGGACATCATCCACATGCAGCCACTCGGAGGAAATACCTTCAGCAGACATAATGGACAGAGCTAACAGGAGCGACCCAGCGTGCCCAGCCTCGCCAGGCCTCTTCCTTTTTAAACGTGAATCTACCAGATCTCTATTTTATAATTTCCCATCTGAATTAATTCTACAGAAGCTACAAATTTCAAAATATCCTAGGGAGAAGATTTATCAGGGTGCATGTAAGATGATGCTACCAAAAAGATTGCCATTATTTCTAATAGTATTATACTAATTTATAAAGGCTGTCTTGTCCGAGCAGGCTGACACTTTCTAAGTAACTCCTATGCTGGTAAGTGGGTAAGATGAGTATTCAAGGGCCCATTACACAATTTGGAGTAAATGAGAGGATGTCCTAGCCATCCCTTACAGGCTTGCATCTCTTTCTCCTGTCACTGCCTATATTGTGGGAGTATTTCCTGAAGACTGTAGCAAAAAGACAAAGTATTGGTAACAGAGAAAGCAAAGGTGGCCCACAATTACTCTTCTGGATAATTGACATTATGTTACCTGCTCAGGAGAAAAGCTGAACTCATCTGATTAGAATACTTGCAGTGGCACAGCTGTATGGGAAAGGTGATCAAGCTGAACTGTGTGTCAGCATCATACTCGGAAGCTGAAACTTTCAGTGGGACTAGCTGCGTGTAGGAGGGAGGCTGGAACTGAAGGTTGCCAAGAGCCTCACAATGCTAGGTCCAGGAGTTATGGGAAAGAACCAGCTGAAAGAGCAGAATCTCAAGAGGAAAAGTGGTGGGAACAAATTTCAGGTGAAAGTGAAATGGGGTGAAATGTTTCCTTTTTGCACATGTGAGCTTATCAGCAGACAAAACCTTGTTTACTATTTACCTTTGCATAAGCGCTAGTTTGGGTTGGTTTGGGTTTTTTTTCTTACCAGCCAGAGTTAGAGCACAGTAAAGCAGGAACAGTGTGGCAACTGCACAATAGTACAAGGTGGACCAATTCTGCCTTCAGTACCTAGTTGCAGACACAGTAGAGGTTCCAGCATTGTTTGATATCACTGTTCTTTCCAAAGCAGACAAGCTCATCACAGGGAGGGCTTTTCCCAAGTACAAGAGAAATAGGTGGTAGATCTCCTCAAATGTAAAGAAAATGAGATTAAAATGAAGCTTTCCTATGGAACAACTGAGTTTATTGGGAGACATGCAGAAGCAGTCGTGTCCTTAGATTGACATTAGATTGCATCAATAGTGCATCTTCTAGTTTAAGATCCTTTCAGCTTTGCAATTAGTTGCAGTGGAAAACAGATCAGGGGAATGAAAGAACAGGCACACTGATTTCTTTTCGTGCATGAATAGACACTACTTTCCTGAATCATTTTGTAGTAGTTACATTTAGGAAGGAAGATAAGACAGGCATTGGACAAACCCCTAAACATTGCTGATGCTCCGTAAATGGAGATTGTGCATCACAGATGCTGTTGAAAAAGCATCTGGGCAGATGTATAGCCCTTTGTCCAGTGCTTTGTTATGAAAAGTATGGCTGCAAGTTCAGTCTTGCATCTCAGACTTCCTGCACTGGAAATTTCTTGCATGACTAAAGGAGATGTCTTTCCTCTGCTGGGCCTTTCCTCACAGAATAATACAGTTTGATAAGTTTCTCACACTGTGAACTATAATGGTTCGTGTTTTTTGAGGGGATAAAATGGAGGAAAACTGCACTTGAGTCATTCTGTCAAACACAGTGTTGCCCTGCACATTGTGGAGTCACTACACAAGCAGAAATGGGGTACTCTCCACTTTGCAGTTTTGTGTGAAGCTACTCTGAGTGCACAGCAGTGGCACTGGAAGCCCAGATTGGTTTTTTCCTTGCCATTCTCTGCTTGTGCCATCGGTTTCACCTTTTCATTTGATGGACTGGACTTGGAGACAACTGTAGCTGTTAGCACAGATCAGTTCATACAAAAGCTTTCAACCTTTCCCTGTCAAAATGTCCTGTTTGCAGAAAGCATTATAATGCTAAATCACTTATGAATGCCTTTTGGTGCTCCTGGAGGAGGGATGGGTGAATGTTTGCTTCCTGCTAAGCCATAGCTTAGTTTTCCTCTTTAGCATGTCTATCCTCTCCAGTCTTTTCCCTTACTTATTCTGTGAAGAGTAACCAGTCTCTCATCTTAACACACACGACTGTGCCACAAAACACTGTAGCGTGTTAGAGATTTGGAGCTTCCTCAGTTGGACAGGTATGCTCAAGCTGATACAGTGCAGCCCAGCATCTAGGTACACTAGTTTGGGACCTGGAAGCAGCACAGCTGTGGTGGTTTGTCTTTCTGTAAACTACCACTTCAGGCACACCTGCCTATGGTGAAACCACTGCCCCACACTCTTATACAATGAGGATATATGTCCTATATGTCCACCACTTCAGAGGTCCTGAGCCTGGTTTCTGCTTGGCTGCCTGCTTCAGCACTTTTTACATCCTCTCAGGAGGCAGGAAGGAGAAATGTTTACCCCCTGTGTTTTGTGATTTGCCTTTTTGCTTCCCGAGCAGCTCCTTTGCAGAGCTAATGCTGCTACTTGAAAGTCACTGGATAAAATGTCACTTGGCCATATACTGTTTGCAATAGCCAAGGAGCTCCTGAAGGGTTTCCTGGACTGAAGATCTAGTGTGTTTTGTGGCAAAAGAAGTGTAGGAGGGAATCCTGTTTGCTGGGTCATACTGAGTAACAAGAGCCCAGTACCCTGTAGACCTCTTAGGAAACCCATTTTCTCCAAAGATGGCCAAGTATTAATTGCAGGACTGTGTCCCCAACATTCCACCCAGCCATACCTACTCACAGGAGTATAAAGTAGGCTTATAAGTACATATAGGTGATGAACTTCAGCTGGCCGATCAACAAAGGGGCAGGGAAACTGAGCTCCTGAAAAGGAACAGAACACTTCTGCCCACACTTAATATTCTGTCATGTATTGCTGGGGTTCCCTTGTGCCATTTCAAAAAAAGCTGTTAATACCATCATCAGGCAGGAAGTGATGGTTTGATTTATTTGTTGGTTAAGGGTTGGTTGGAGTTGTTTTCTATTACAATAAAAAGAAATCCAGCAAGGTTTCCTGTTTGAATATCTGTGCCCACACAGCTGCCCAGCAAATGCAGCTGCCCAGAAGTCACCATCTTCACTGTGGTCCCAGCTGGAAAGTGTGAGGAGAAACTGGCTGAGCAAATTGGGCCAGATACTGCTCCTGGAAGTAGTGGTGGCTGCTGTCCTTTGCTAGAACGGGTCCCAGGCAATATTATTATCTCAATTTGGGAATGTTTTCCTTCTGTGAGCACTGTGGTATCTTGTTCAGGCCACACTCCTGGGTCTTGATACAGCTTGGATGAGGTGAATGAAGTCTGGATGGTACATGTTCTGACAGTGTGGGTTTTGTGCTGCCCTTGCTCATCTGAGTGTGCAAGAATGAAATGTCTGATCTCTACTGTTGAAGAAGAGGCCAAACAGCTTCAAAGGCTCTAAGCTTTTCCTGATTGTCTTCACGTTGCTGCTTTCCAAAGGAAAAAAAGCAGCTTTAGGAAGCAGACTTCATGCCTGAGTTGCTCTGGAGATGCAGAAGGGATATTGATGAGGGTCCATCTTGCCTCTGTTGAAGAGCAAGAGAAATATTTGCCTCTGGGGAAGAAATGAAATCTACTTGGATCAGCCTTCTGAATGCGTATCGATGGCATCCAAATGATAAAGCACGCAGTTTGCTGTTTGTATAGCAGTGTATCAGTGTAATACAGAAGAGGGCTTGTGACAGAAGGGGGCTTTAACAAAGATTTGTGATTGTGGTTATTTTGGGCTGTGTTATTCAGAGGTGCTGGCCTGCTATCAAGTACCAGTGCATAAATACCTGAGGAAAACATGGAAAAACTTGACATCAATGACAGCCGTAGACAGAGTGTAACTGAGCCCTCACAGCCACTTACTGTCTGGGCTTCAAATGTTTGCCCTTGCTGCTAGCATCAGAGATTTTATATATGAAAACAGCTGCTGCCTTTCTGAGCAGCAATCAGGGGAAAGCTGCAAGTGATTGAAGTGCAAAGTATAAAGCACTTCAGCGGCCCTGTTCTCAGAGCTAACCTCAAAGAAGGAGCAAGCACTGCTGTATGCAGCTGTGCACTTCTCCAAAAGACAGGCTCATACTCCCAGGGAAACCAGGATGACACGAGTCCTGGCTGGCTGATACCAAAGCGGTGCTGGGAGACATGTTTTGACTTGAAAAGAGGTTTTAAAGCAGTGTGACAAGGTGGAGAAAACAGATAACTCACCTTCTGTAAAGGTCTCCTGGTGGATGGCCTTGTAGGAGCATAAACATGAACGCTGACCTGTATGTTAGCGGATTTCCCAGTTCTGGGAAGTGCCCCGAGGTGGCACTGGTGCTTTGCAGTTCAGGTGCTTTGCACCTGAGTGTAGGGAGATCAGCTCCTGCTTTTAGGATGTCTGGGACTAAAGTCAGTGCAGGAGGCAAGGAGGAAGATCTTGCCCAGGCCTCGCCCTTGTCCATGTCGTGGCTAATGAAAAAGAAAATCTTGCATTCCTGAACCCCCAGGAGTTCATCGGGTATCTAACCCCATGGCTGTCTTTTGAGAGTCCTGAGTGTTAGCTCACAGCTCTGCTGCATGGGAGAGCAGCTCTTTGGCTTCCGATAATCCAGTAACTGAAATCCACGAAGTCGTCTTTAATCACTGTTTGGCATGCCATGGTGGACACACACTTTGAAGTACTCATACTCTGGAGTAAGCATCCAAACATTAACCAATGAGGGATATATGTGATCACACCTAGACAAGCCCTAATAAATGAACATAACCCTAAACTGATGTAAAAATTCATCACCCAGTTGCATACGGAGCAGCTGAGGGCTGAGAAACCATTCAGGGAGCCTAAATACAATCTGAGGAAAAAAATAGTCCAGCTTTCCAGAGGTGGGAGCTTATGACCAGGGTGTGATTCATAAGGCCCTGGAGGCCATGATTTCGCAGGAACATCAATGCCAGGGCAAATGCCACTTGTAATACCCATCCAAGGCTGCTTGATTCACAGCATTATGGAGACAACTCACAAAAACAGTGTGGAAATAGCTATCCTGGTGGGATTAACTGGTGTACCCAATGAATGCCTTACCCAGCAAATAGCTGAGGATGTTTTGGTAACCCTTGTCCAAGGCAATGGCACAGAGGTAAATCATTAACATTGTCTCCTTACATCCCCCTTCTGTTTAGGAGCAGGAAAACTGTCAGCAAACCGAGGGAGCTGTGAAGCTACCCCAATGCTTCATCTGGAGAGGAATCTAGTGAAGAATTGGGAAAGGGAGTTGCACAATGTCCTGGAAGGAAATAATACCGAGGAAGAAAAACAATCTGATTGTAAAAATCATCTCTCCCCGGTTCCAACCTAGCTCAGCACACTGAGCACTATCTGGGGAGAGAGGGCAAGATAGCTGCTGAGCAAAAACACAAGGAATGTTCCACGTAGGTCGTTTTGATGTCAGAAAATAAGTCAGGAATGATTGTTAGGAGATAAGAGCTGGGCAGGCTGTCCACCATTGCTTATCAGATCAGCATAATACAGAGCTGTATGAATATGATCTGACCAGATGGCTGAGTAAATCCTAAATGGCTCATGGGGTAACTAAGCGGGTCAAAAAGTTACTGCAAAAAAAAAAAACCCATGTCTGGCTTTGTGCAAAGGGTTGGAGGCTGAAAATTGCACTTTTCCGGTGAAAACAGTAGCTATTTTCTAGCAACAGGACAAAGCATAACGGGATGAAGCTGGAACGCAAAAAGTTCCATTTAAACGTAAGAAAAAACTCTTTCACTGTTGAGGTGAGGGAGCCCTGGCACAGGCTGCCCAGGGAGGGTGTGGAGTCTCCTTCCTTGGAGGTTTTCAAGACCCACCTGGATGCGTTTCTGTGTGACCTGATCTAGGTGACCCTGCTTCTGCAGGGGGATTGGACTGGATGATCTCTAAAGGTCCCTTCCAACCCCTGCCATTCTATGATTCTGTTAACAGCACCCTGTTAGAAGGCGAGGCACAGGATCTGACCGGGTGAGTGCACGCTGCTCCTGTCCCCTTCTTCAGGACACAGAACTCCCCGGAGCAGCTGAGCTTACCAGGTAGCTCAATCCAGACCCCCAGCCCCTAAATACAGGGAGGCACTGCAGTGATAACAGCAAATGTGAAGACACGCTGCCCACCCACCCCCCTCCCGGGTCCTTCGTTAGGGCTGTAAAGCAAAGGCTTTCAGGAGAGGCGAATCGGAGAAGCCGTTCACAGCAGTCTGAACGTGTGTTCAGGCATCGTTGGGGTGGGCTTCGGAGGCGTGTGGGAAGGCGCGCTGGGTCGGTGCAGGGCTCCCGCCGCCCTGCGGCCGCTGCCCACTGAGGGCGGCACGGCCGCCATCGCGGCCTCCGCGCGGTCCCGCCTCCCTCCCTCCCGCTGGCAGGGGCCGGGCCGGCGGCGGGGATGGCGGCAGCGGCGGCGAGGAGACGGGTGCTGTGCCTCTTCGACGTGGACGGCACCCTGACGCCGGCTCGGCAGGTAGGAGGGCACGGGGCCGTTGGGTTTCGGGGAGGGAGGCGAGGTGAGCGTGGCGGAGCTCGTCCCGCCGGCTGCGGCCTCACCCGCCGCTTCCCCGCCAGAAAATCGAGCCGGAGGTGGACGCGTTCCTGCGGGAGCTGCGGGAGAGGGTGCACATCGGTGTGGTGGGAGGCTCCGACTATGCCAAGATAGCCGAGCAGCTGGGGGACGGCGATGAAGGTGAGACGCGGCCCACGAGGTCTCCCGGGGGTCACTCGTGTCCTAAATCTGACCCCGAGCCCGCCCTTGGGGTGACCGGCCGTGCCCGCTCCGGCCCCGCTGCCCCTGCGCAGGGATGCTCCAGCCCACGCCACCGGCCCCGCCGACGGCTTTGTACGAGCTGCGCCTGGGCTCCGACAGCTTCGCCCCCCGCCTCTCCACCCGCCACGCTCAGCGGGCAGAAGCACCGTGCGAATGTCTCCTCCCTGCTGCTCCAGGGTGGGGGCTCCGCGGGGTCCCTCATCGCGTTCAAGCAGGGACGTGGGGGGGGCGAGGGAGTGGGATGGCTGGAGGCAGCCGCCTTCACCGGCGTGGATGCCAACCAAGCACGGCTGGGTATCCGAGCTCTGCCTCCTCAGCAGAGGAAGGCCCAGAAATTGGCGCTGAGGCTGCTGACTGCTGAGTCGGCAGTGCCGTGTGCCCGGGTGGCAGCAGGGGCTGGAGTTAGATAACCAGTAACTGCGTGGCCCCAGCACCCAGGCAAGTGGGGAGGGGAGAGGAGAGCACAGAGGAGCACGCCACGTGGTTGGAAGCCTGGCATTTTGGAGCTTTTATCTTTGTCCTGCCGCTGATTGAGCCCGTGACCCCAGTCAGGTCGTTTCCCCCCCGCCGCGTGCGTCAGCTCCCCACCTGTGAGCAGGAGATAATCTCATTGCCCGCTTTGCAGGGAGCGAGCGGGGGCCCGTGGCCCTTTGCAGAGCGTGGGAGATGTGGAAAGCACAGTACTAGTACTAAGGAACTGGGAGGGTGGCTCACGCAGTCCTCAGCCCAGTCCTTTTGGCCCCTTGTCTCAGGCATCACTCATGTCTCCTTTTCTGTTTCCTCCCCGCCTCAGTCATCGATAAGTTTGACTATGTCTTTGCTGAGAACGGCACAGTGCAATACAAGAATGGGCAGCTGGTCTCCAAGCAGGTAGGTCCAGGTACCCTTGGAGCCATGGCTCTGCTTCCCTCCCCATCCCCTGTGCCCTGCACGCTGTGGGGACCAGCACAGATGGCAGCCTCTCTCCCCAAGTACTAGATCTAAATGTCCCACTCCTCCAGGTCATGTTCTCAGGTGGGTTTCTCAGGAGGTCCAGCTTCTTCCTCACTCCTCCATCTCCTCTTGCAGGCCATTCAGGACCATTTGGGGGAAGAGCTGCTGCAGGATCTAATCAACTTCTGTCTCAACTACATGGCGCTGCTGAAGCTGCCCAAGAAACGGTAATAGCCCAAACCTGAGCAAATGGTAGTCGTAGCACTGATTTCTAGAGAGCTCTGGGTTCCAGAGCTCTCTGATGGAACAGCTGAGCTGCTGAGCTTGTCTTGCTTCAGATTTTATCGTAGCATCTAGAGGCCCTGTGTAGGGTCACTGTCACACTGAGCTGGGCATGGTGGGAAGGTCTTTGTTTGGGAGAGTCTGTACCATTTTTTTAGCTTAATGCCAGCTCTTTTGCCTCTCAGATTTTCTTTCCTGGGAAGCAGGATACAGCCACTGCATGCATCTCATTTGGGACAATGGTACCAGTTTGTTACTGGTCAGGGCATCAGGCATCACTGGTCGTATGAATTTCCAAAGAGGCAAACAATGGCTCTTAAGATGGGGAGGTGCAGAGCCTGAGCACACACAGCCTCACTCTTTCTCATAACCCAGTGTTACTTGTGCCACTGTTGACAGGGCTGGCCCTGCTCTGTCCCTGGCCACATGGTCCTGTCTGTGCCCCACCACGAGCCCCAGCAGCCGCACGGGGAGTGGGGTTGGCACGCTTCTGAAGGAAGGCCAGGCCACTGCCAGGAAGGAAAAGGATAGTTTCCCGTTGGATCAGCTTGCCCTGCTAACACAAAAAGGAGAGAGAGGGAAAAGGTGGAAGGGAAGAGCAGGAAGGATCTCTTTTGAGAGGCAGCCTCAGATTGACAAACGCTTGAAGCTGACGTGAGGCAGTGGTGCTGTGAGGGCAGCGGCTCGGCCCTCCCCTCACCCCAGCTACCTGGTTCCTGCTCTCCCCTTGTGTCAGGGCCCTCGTTTGTACCCTGAATCCAAGCAGGTGAGCAGTCTGGTTGTGTTGAAAGTTGCTAAACTGTGATCCAGGGTAGTTGCCTGACGTGATGCAACACGAGGACCGGTGAGGGGGGCCGGGGTGGCTTCTTGTGACAGGACCACTGGCTGAACTTGCCCTGAAAGTGTGGGCTGGGACCCAGAACCCTCAAAGCTATTTGGTTGCCTCATTGCTGTCTGGTTGCCCAACACCTGGTGAAGTTTCATCTCTCAAGTGCCTCTGTCTATTTAGGTTTATAGGATTTCTAGCAAAGCAAGCACTTTAACCCACAGATTCCAAGTGAGTTATGAGCCAGCAAACCCTTGGTGCTGCAGAGATGCTACTTCCAGGCTGCAGGCAGGGCTGACCACATGTCCATTCCCCATGATCTTCTTCCCTGTGTTACAAGACAGGAGGTGGAGAGTTTTCCCCCAGATTCATAATTGTAAGTGCTTTATCACAGAGAAACAGCAAGCAGGGCTGGGAGGAACATCAGAGGGTTAGTGAGGTCAGGGCTGGCTCCTCAGCTGGAAGGGGAAGGAGATCTCCCTGCTCCAGACAGGTTTCAACAAGAGTTTCAGCCTGCTTTCAAATTGACAGTGCTGCCATCCCCTCTTGTTTCTACCCTGCCAGTGCTGACCCCTCAGGGAGCTACTCTGAGGTGATAAGCAAACAGGACTGGCTGGGTTTATGGCAAAGAGAAGAGAAGGGAGCTTAGTGCTTTGAACTAGCCCGACAAGGAAGCGACAGAGTAGTGCAGGCCCCAGTGCAAGGTGAGGGTGGTGAGCAGGGACTGGGTCCTGTCTGTGCAAGCTGAGATAAGAGTTGCAGTCAAAGGTGCAGGGGATAAACGGGAGATGCAAAAGTCCTGTTTTTCCTACCCAATTTATGTCCCATGAGGAGGCTCTGATTGCTCATCAGCCTGCCAACAGACATCAGCAGCAGGTCATAGAATCACAGAGTGGTAGGGTTGGAAGGGACCTTTAGAGATCATCCAGTTCAACCCCTCTGCAGAAGCAGATCCACCTAGATCAGGTCACACAGAAACGCATCCAGGTGGGTTTTGAAAACCTCCAAGGAAGGAGACTCCACACCCTCCCTGGGCAGCCTGTGCCAGGGCTCCCTCACCTCAACAGTGAAAGAGTTTTTCCTGATGTTTAAATGGAACTTTGTGTGTTCCAGCTTCTTTCCATCACCCCTTGTCCTGTTGCTAGATACCTTAGAAAAAAAGTGATGCCTCAGCCTCCTGACACCCACCATTTAGATAATTGTAAATATTAATATTAATTGTAATAAATTGTAAATATTAATGAGATTCCCCCTCAGTCTCCTCTTCTCCAGACTAAACAACCCCAGGTCCTGCAGCTTTTCCTCATATGTTCCAGTCCCCTGATCATCTTGGTGGCCCTGCGCTGGACTCTCTCCAGCAGTTCCCTGTCCCTCTTGAGCTGAGGAGCCCAGAACTGGACACAGGACTCCAGATGAGGCCTCATCCAGGCAGAGTAGAGGGGGAGCAGAACGTCCCTTTACGTGCTGGCCACACTCTTCTTGATGCACCCTGGGATGCCATTGGCCTTCTTGGCCACGAGGGCACATTGCTGGCTCATGTTCAGTTTATTATCAACCAGGTCTTTCTCTGCAGAGCTGTTCTCCAGCAGGTCAGTCCCCAGCCTGTGCTGGTGTGTGGGGTTGTTCCTCCCCAGATTCAGGACTCTGCACTTGCCCTTGTGGAACCTCATGAGGTTCCTCTCTGCCCAGCTCTCAAACCAGTCGAGATCCTGCTGAATGGCAGCACAGCCCTCCTGTGAATCAGCCAGTCCTCCCAGTTTGGTGTCATCAGCCAACTTGCTGAGGGTACACTCTGTCCCCTCATCCAGGTGGTTGATGAAGGTGTTGAACATGACTGGCCCCAGAACCCATCCCTGTGGAACTCCACTTACCACAGGCCTCCAACTCGACTCTGTGCCATTGATCACCACCCTCTGGTCTCTGTCATTCAGCCAGCTCTTGATCCACCTCACTGTCCACTCATCCAAGCCACACTGCCTGAGCTTTCTGATGAGGATGTTATGGGAGACAGTGTCAAAAGCCTTGCTGAAGTCAAGGTAGATGACACCCTCTGCCCTTCTCTCATCTAGACAGCCAGTTCGGCCTCATAGAAAGCCATCATGTAGGTCAAACAGGATTTCCCCTTGGTGAATCCATGTTGACTCCCCCTGATAACCACCTTTTCCTTCATATGTTTGGTGATGACATTCAAGATGAGTTGTTCCATCACCTTTGCGGGGATGAAGGTGAGGCTGACCGGCCTGTAGTTTCCCAGGTTGTCCTTCCTGCCCTTCTTGAAGACTGGAGTGACACTGGCCTTTCTCCAGTCCTCAGGTACCTCGCCTGTCCTCCATGAAGTCACTGACCTGCTCCATCCCACTGCCCCAAGGCACTGCCTGCTTCTCCCAACCCACCACAGAGGACACCTCTTAAAAGCCTCCAAGGGTGGAGATGCCACAGTCTCACCAAGCAATTGGTCTAGTCCAGGCAATAGCTGTCCTTGCAGATGTTAAAACAATGAAGCTGGGCAAGATTCTGGAGCACAAGTCTAATGAGGAACAGCTGAGGGAATGGCAGGGTGTTTAGCCTGGAGAAAAGGAGGCTGAGGGGAGACACGATCACTCTCTACAACTACCTGAAAGGGTGGGGGTCAGTCTCTTCTCCCAAGTTACAAGCGACAGAACAAGAGGAAATGGGCTCAAGTTGCACCAGGGGAGATTTAGATTGGGGATTGGGAAGAATTTTTTAACCTAGAGGTTTGTTAAACACTGGAATGGGCTGCCCAGGGAGGTGGTGGAGTCACCACCCCTGGAGATATTTAAAAGATGCATTGCTGAGGGACATGGTTTAGTGATGGGCTTGGCAGTGTGAGATGAGTGGTTGGACTTGATGATCTTAAAGGTCTTTTCCAACCAAAACAATTGTATGATTAGAAGGCATTGCCTGTCACCTCACCTAAGCTCTTTGCCTCCAGCCTGTGCCCCAGGCACACAGGAACTGTTTGTTCCTCTGATGTTACAGTCTCCTATTATAAAACTATGGGCCTCTTGGAGGCCTCAAGCAGAACTGTTGATGCCTGGTCTCTGCCTGGTATGAAGCGCCCATGAGTGGCCATGGCTTCTCTCCTCCTACATGCCTCCCTCTTCTCTCCTCTTGCATGCCTCACTGAGCAGCCCTGGGAGGGTCTGTACTTCTCCTCTTGCCCCAGTAACTTTGTGCCCTCTCCCACACACAGAGGAACCTTCATTGAGTTTCGCAACGGGATGCTGAACATCTCTCCCATCGGCCGGAGCTGCACCCCAGAGGAGCGCATCGAGTTCTCCGAGCTGGACAAGGTACATGGGCCAGGCTTGGGCGAGCCCTCCCCTCTCCTGGTTTTGTACCACCATACATCTTGGGGCTCACCTACTTCCCCCTGCTTCCCATGGAGAACAAAGCCCAGCTCCAAGCTGTGTTCCAGGCCAACACGTGCAGTGAGGTGGAGGCAGGACCAGGGGTCAGAAAACCCAAGGAGAGACACAGAGGAATGGAAGCGTTTGACTTCATTGGGGACCACCAGTGCAGTGGGGTTGGCCAGCAGGATCCCTTGTAGGGGAGCCTCGGGGAATAAGGCACTTATTTAACAGGGTGTCTCCTCGTTTACAGTAACCACAGGTAGAATTGCACTGAAAACCTCAGAGAGACCTAAACTTCTCCGGTTGCGCCATCCCTCCAGGCTGGCCCAGCAGCTGTCTTCCCTCTCCCAGCCCCAGGAGCTGGAACTAATGGGAGCCTTCCAGATTGGAAGGGCCACGGTGCATCTGCTGGGCAGATCTCTGGACTGCTCGGCCCATGCCCACAGCAGTTTCTGCCTCAGGTGGGGGAGTCCTGGAGGTGAGAGATTTTTCCAGGCTTTGCAAGACTTTTTAAGCCAAGCTGGAGGGTTTGGGTTATGAACTGTGCTTCTGGGAATTCGAAGCAGTTGGGTTTAATTACCAAGGAAGGGCTGGGATCTGCTTTTCCCAGGAGCCTCCCTGAGCTGGTGGCTTTCTACACAGTTGCTAGGCAGGATTGGTGAAAGCTGGCTAAAGGGTGTTGTGCTGGGGCTGGGGGCAGGTGGGAAAGGAGCAGGACAACAAACCAGAGTTTCCCAGCGGTCAGATGACAGTGGATTCTCGTAGGCCATCAACATGTAACTATTCAAACCCTCTTGCCTTGCCTTTCCTCCTTCTCCCCCACAGAAAGAGCGGATCCGGGAGAAGTTTGTGGCAGCCTTGCAGAGGGAGTTTGCTGGCAAGGGCCTGCGCTTCTCTCGAGGTGAGCAGAGGGGCCTTCCCTGGCTTTGCCTTGGCCCCTTCATCATGTTTCCCATAAAATCAAGGGAAGGGGAGCAGGAATCGTAGCTGTTCCCTCTGGAGGCCCGGAGACCCCATACAAGGAGCCTCTAGACTTGGAGAGTTGCCACAGAGGCATCAAGGGGAGCAGGAATTGTAGCTGTTCCCTCTGGAGGCCCAGAGACCCCACACAAGGAGCCTCTAGACCTGGAGAGTTACCACAGAGGCATCACGTTAATTTGTGGCAGAGGGACATCAGAGGATAAGGCCACACTGCAGATTTGCCTCCCTGAGAATCAGCCAGACAGGCAGGTCCCATGGCATTATCCCTGTCATAATCCCAGTTATCTCTGTGGAGTACACCCCTGCCAAGGAGGTCTGTCCTGGCTCAGGCATCAGCAGTGAGGTGGCCAGCAGAGCTCCAGGCACATGCAGTCCTCTCTGGGAATACCCTGGTGTAAGGGAGACAGGAGCTTCATGTGTTGTCTCAGTTCTTGGGATTTGTTGGGAGCGTTGGCTACAAGGGAGAATTTCTTCTTCCTGGAGGAAGAGCTGCTGAGAAACTGGGAGTTTGCAGCTCCATGCCATGGCCTTCTGCTGGGCCGCTTCTTGGGTTGGAGCTTACTGATGGCAAGGAACCAAAGGAAGGGCTTGAGCAATCCTGGGGATCTGCCCAGGACAGGGAGGAAAATGAGAGAGTGTGAGTGGTGGGGCTGAAGCAGAGCAGTGGGTGTGTGTGGGGCACCTCTGAAAAACCAGAACACAGCAAAATGAAGCACTTTTCACAAGTAAATGGCTTTGAAGGCAAAAGCAGAAAGGATTTTAGTGAAGACACTCAAATTTAGCTCCTGCTGTGATGCTGGCTCCTGCTATGAGCCTGAGGGCATCCCCACCCCTGTGCTCCTATCCTTATCATGGTGCCCTGTCCTGGACATCCTGTCTGGGACTGAATCCTCTCTCCGAGCTGGACACACAGGCTCCATCCTCGGCTGCTTAGGCTCTGAGGAGAGTTGGTTTGGGGATCCCAAACCAACAGCCTTCTCAGCCAGCCAGGGAGGAGAGGAGCGTGGCATCAGGACGTACATGATTGAGCAGCCCAAGGGAGCAGTGCTTCTCCTGCAGCAAGGACCAACCCCTGAGGGTACTCATCTGCTCACCCCCTTCCTAAGAGAGCTGGGGTTATAATTTGTGAAGAAAGAGAGTGCAAAACTCCAGGGTTGCTGGAGGCCCACTGCATCACCTGGAGAAGCAGGGAGGCCCCATTGAGACCAAGAGGAGCAGAGACCTGATCTGACAGGGAGAGGCACGTTCCAGCCCAAATTCCCATTCTTGTGGTCTTCAAGCGAGGCCCATAGTTACTGGCTTCGTTCTGCAAGGAGCATGTTGCCTGTGTCAGTTACAGCACAAGGGACTGGCTCTGCAGCCTGTGCCTCCAGCAGGGCAGCTCAGGAGGATGGGCAAAGGGCTGCCTCCATGCACCTCCAAAAAGCTTGGCAGTGCTGGGGTACACTCTGGATTAACCCTTAGTGGGAAAGCTCCCTCAACTCTGTACGTTCTCCCCTATTGCTTTGGTGCCCCCCCAGAGGTCGACATCCCACATTTGAGAGGTGACAGGCCAGGACTGTGTCCTGATTAGGTCGATGGGTTTGTGGGAGCTCCATGGCAGGGTCCTTGGTCCTTGGTCAGTGTGCAGAACCTCCTCAGGGCCCTGCTAGGACACAGAAGACACTGATGCAGTCTGCAAGGCGTGACTCCAAACCTCCCCCAACAGATGCATCTCCCACCCCTGCAGCCCATGGGTTCCTTCCTCCATGCCCGGCCCATGGAGCCACATGCCTCACCGAGGCAGAGCTGGGGCCAGGCTGCTCTTTGGGCTGGAGGGGAATTCTCCCACTCCTCCTGCCCACCCCAGGGTGTGGGGAACACCCTGCCAGCTCCCACCTACTGCCCTCCCTTCTGCTGGCAGGTGGCATGATCAGCTTTGACGTCTTCCCGGAGGGCTGGGACAAGCGCTACTGCCTCAACGTGCTCGACGACGAGAGATTTGACACCATCCACTTCTTTGGGAACGAGACAACCCCTGTGAGTAGCAGCACACCCTGCTTGCCCCACCTCACACTTGGCTGCTTTCTGTCCTGAGTGGAGCTGCTCCAGCCACGCGTGGGCCCTGCGGCCTCCGTCCTGCCAACAGCCACCGGGGGCCTGTAGCTGTGCGAGGAGGGGAGAGAGGCTCCCGTGCGGGGTTGTGCTGGGTTCATGATGGTGGCAGACTCATGGAGGAATCGCCTTGGATTCAATATGATCCACCTCAGCATCGCTTTCCTCTCCCACCCCCAAGAAGGCACCCTCAGGAAGGGGGCAGCCACCCCTGCAAGCTGCAGGATGCAAAACATGAGCTCCTGGCACTTAGGAGGGGGCTTTCCAACAGCAGGAATGGCTTCACTTTTCCCTTTACAATGGTGGAGAACGATGCTTCCTTGCTGCTGTAGACCAGCTTGGCCATCCACTCAACTCTTTTCATATGATGGTAACCTCTGCTCCCCAGATGTGCCTGTTCCACCTTCTGCTAGCCCCTCCACAGGCAGGGCAGGGGTTAACCCCACAGGTTCCTGGATAAGCTTAGCTGGTCTGGGACCTTCCCCATCCTGGGGATGTTTAGTCTAGAAAAGAGGAGACTGAGGGCAGGGTCTCATTAATGTTTACAAGTATCTAAAGGGTGGGTGTCAGGAGGTTGGGGCATCTCTTTTTTTCCATGGTGTGTAGCAACAGGACAGGGGGTAATGGGATGAAGCTGGAACACAAAAAGTTCCACTTAAGCATAGGAAAAACTATTTCACTGTTGAGGTGAGGGAGCCCTGGCACAGGCTGCCCAGGGAGGGTGTGGAGTCTCCTTCCGTGGAGGTCTTCAAGACCCACCTAGACACGTTACTTTGTGACCTGATCTAGGTGAGCCTGCTTCTGCATGGGGATTGGACTAGATGATCTCTAAAGGTCCCTTCCAACTCCTACCATTCTATGATTCTTATGATCCTTTCTGTGCTCCTCTCCTGCCTCAGAAGAAAGGAGGCAAGAGGGAGCAGGGCTCCTAGCCCAACCTCTTGTGCCTCCTTGGTCCAGCAAAGCCCTGGCAGCCCCATCCTGGCAGGTCCCCACCTGCCCTGCTGCTGGCTCCTAGTCCAGCTCCTCACAGACCGAGCAAGATGCGGATTCATGAACAAGGATGCTGTGGCAAGACTGCACTAAAGAGATTTTCCCCTCTTTTCTCTCCCCCTGCAGGGAGGGAACGACTATGAAATCTACGACGACCCGCGCACGGTGGGACACAGCGTGCAGTCCCCACAGGACACGGTCCAGCGCTGCCGTGAAATCTTCTTCCCCGAGCGAGCCAACGAGTGCTGATTGCCACAGCCACACAGCCCTGCCCTGGCCCCAACCTCTCCCCCCTGACAGAAAAAAAAAGCACCTTCGTTTGAGGAATCAGCTCAGGGTAGACCCAAACAAAGCCACTTGCCACAGCTGGTGGGGATGTAGCGCGTGAAGGCGGGTGGGTGTGCAGGCTCCTTGACACTCCCCTAGCTATGGCTGGGGCTTGTCAAACCAGAGCCTCCTCACATCCAGAAAAACTTCTTTCTTGTCAGTTGAGGCTGTGGTGGGAGGCGCTGCAGATGCTTTCTTGGTCAGGAAGCATTGGAAAAGGCCAGTCGTGAGAGTGTGTGCGTGTCCGTCCTGCACTCCCTCTCCTCCCCTCTCCTTTTTCCCTCTGTTTCTCTTAACGCTTCTGCATGAGGGAAGATGCATCTCACCTTTCTCCGCCCCTCGCACCTTGGCTGGGGAGGATGGGGCTGCTTAGGCCCCAGGCACTCTCCCCAGAGTTGCTGTGAAGTGAGGGACCAGCAAGGCCCTTCGCTACAGGCCCGTGGGAGAGAGGAGTAGCTGTGGCCCCGGCTCATTGTGGCGTTGTGCATCCAAACAGAGAGGATCCCGTGTCCTTCACCTCAGTGCCATGCCACAACAGTCCCTACAGGTGGCCCGGCAACTACAGCTTTGAAATTACTCTGCTCCTGCTCTGAGCTTTGCTCAGGCACATGGAGAAACTTTCTTCAGCTTACAAAAAAAACAGAACCCAGCATGGCTACCTTGAGTTTATTTTCTGTGCTCTACAGAGGTTGTCAAGTCAGACCTTGCCTGGCATGGCTGGAGGACTCCGGGTGCCTGGTCTCTGCAGAGTGCCCTGCAGATCACTTGGAGGCAGAAGGCTTCCCAACAGTCTTCCCCGTCAGCTGTCCATTAGGCATCACAGATGTGCCAGTGCAAAACCTCCCACAGGGCACTTGCAACGGACTGAGCCCCGCTTCTTTCTCAGTGCTCAGCTTTCCATCCTCCTGCCAGAGACATTTTCAGGGAGGGCCAACGCAGGCTGGACCTAGGTTCTAGTGCCAGTGGAGGTCCACACTCAGCAGTGGCCTCCAAGCTTGTTTTTCCACCCCACCTCGTCCCACATGCTTGGTTTACCTGGTCACCTTCAGGGACACAAGTTCTCCAGTGCAGCTGACGTATCCTCCTGCTTCTCTCTTCTGGGTCTTTGTGGGTTGCAAACCACATCTCTCCTTTCTCCCTTGACCTCTTCCCTCACATTGCCCCCTAAATCCTGGCCACTGTGCTGGGGTATGAGACCACGTGAGTGATACTAGTCACAACTTGATGCTCAAGAGGAGTTCAGGGATAAGATGTCCTGCTTATAGCTCCCCAGGCACACGACTGGTGTTTGTAGACCTTGGAGGGTCCCAGATGTTCCTTCAAAACCTCCCCATATTACTCCTTGGGAGCCTTTCTCAGCACATCACAGAATCACAGAATGGTAGATCATCCAGTCCAGCCCCCTGCTAAAGCAGGTTCCCCTCGATCAGGTGACATAGAAATGAGTCCAGGTGGGTTTTGGAAACCTCCAGAGCAGGAGACTCCACAACCTCTCTAAGCAGCCGTTGCCAGGGCTCCCTCATCCTCACAGGAAGGAAGTATTTCCTCGTGTTCCAAGTGGAACATCCCTGCTGGCATAGGACTGCCCCATCTCTTTCTTGTCTGTTTTCTCTCCCCTTTTTTTTTCCCCTTTCCCGCTTTCCTCACCATTGCTCTTCATCTCCCACCTAGCAGCTAGACTGCAAAGAGAAGTTTCTCAGATGGCTTCTGCCACTTGATCAAGGGGACAAGTTCTTCAGGTGAGATATGTTGGTGCTTTTAGACCCAGGGCAGAGCTCTCACATTGCCACAGGCAGAATCCTGGGTGAACCTTGGCCCCACTGCCATACTGCACGCACAGGAGTATTGCAGCGTCTCCTCCACCTGACTGTACCTCTTAACTTTACAACACATTAGGTCTGCAATGCATCACATTTGCATGAGCTCAGTGGTCTGCCCAGCACTGAGAAATCCCCAACAAGTGCACAGATTCCTCTGTCTACCCAGACAACATTTCTGCATGGGAAACGAGGACCTGTCAGGGAAGCCTGAATGCAGAGTGTCCTTTTCACGGGCCACAGGTTTTGGCCCTCCACTGCAACCTTGACGGGAGGAATTGTGTGTTTTGTGGTCCTTCCATCTCTGTTTCACTGTGGATCAGGCTATGTTTTGGTTTTGGAGGTTTATTTTTCAATAAGTCCATTCAAAGTCAGCAGGATCTGCAGAGCTTGGTGGTGGGTGAAGGGCAGGGCCTGTCCCTGAAGGCACGAGACAGTGTGGTGGCCTTGGGGACTGAGCTGCTTTGCATAGTTGAAGGGAAGGGCAGGCTCTGTCCAAGGCTGCCCCTGATGGCAGCACGTCCCTTGCTCGGTGTGAGGGCAGTTGTGGGAAGGGCAGCACTGTAGCAGGGATGACCTGTGAGGCACCAGGTGTTGCTTTCTGTGCTCAAGAGCTCACCTGTGCATGGGTAAGGTCAAGTTCAGGAACCTTCCCCGTCCTGCCTGTCTTACACCAAGCTTGGGCTAACTGAGGGCACCTCACACCAGGAGACTCTGTCCTGTTAGAATGCTGAGGAGATGGAGGATGACAGCAGAAGTAACTGGGGCAACCCCGGAGTATCACAGGCCCAGGATGGTCGAGGCCAATGAGACCAGGTCAGCTGGTCCTGCCCCGCGGTTCAAGCAGGGCCACTGGCAACCTGCGTGGTGGTTTTGTGGGCAGGGCTGAGGCACAGCACTGGGGTGGGAGCCTTACAGGTAAGGAACAGTGTGTACCTGTCCCTGACCCCTCTCTGGCACCCTGCTTCTCGTCTGGTGGGAGAGTGTGAGTGAGCGGCCATGGCGGGCCTCACGCTGGGGCCGTGTGGCTCCATGGCTCGGTGAGGCGGGCGGCTGCCGTCTGCCCCAGGCCAACTGTTAAATAAGAGATATATTTAAATACATATATGTGTCTATTTAAAACAATAAAATAAAATCAATCCTATTGAAGCTGTGACACGCAGCGGCTGGAGGCAGTGTGGGCTTTGTGCCGGGCTCAGCTGCGGTGGAACGCAGGCAGCCACCCCCACAGCAGTGGGGGCTCCTGCTCGTGGTGGGCAGCAGCCTCCCAGCTCAGGCTCAGGGGCTGCTACCCCCAGGCAAAGCTGGAGCAGTCTGGGACAGGCTGTGGGAAGCCTCATCTGGAGTCCTGTGTCCAGTTCTGGGCTCCCCAGCTCAAGACGGACAGAGAACTTCTGGAGAGTCCAGCACGGGGCCACCAAGATGATCAGGGGACATCTTCTTTGAGAAAAGGCTGCAGGAACTGGGGTTGTTTAGTCTTGAGGAGACTGAGGGGGGAATCTCATTAATATTTATAAGTATCTAAATGATGGGTGTCAGGAGGTTGGGGCATCACTTTTTTCGATGGCATCTAGCAACAGGACAAGGGGTAATGGGATGAAGCTGGAACACAATAAGTTCCATTTAAACATAAGAAAAAACTCTTTCACTGTTGAGGTGAGGGAGCCCCGGCACAGGCTGCCCAGGGAGGGTGTGGAGGCACCTTCCTTGGAGGTCTTCAAAACCCACCTCAACACGTTCCTATGCGACCTGATTTAGGTGAACCTGCTTTAGCAGAGGCCTGGACTAGATGATCTCTAAAGGTCCCTTCCAACCCCTGCCATTCTATGATTCTATGAGGTGGGTGAGCCTGTCCTGCCCTCTGGCTAAATCCCAAGTGTCCCCACTGTGACAGCCCCACACAGAGACAAGGAGCCGAGACAGGCAGAGCTCATGGGAAAGTCACTTTTAATGGTTTATTGCCAATGTTACAAAGGTCGACACATAGTCAGACAGGTGGGAACCACACTGGAGTTGTAAAAACACCAACAAGTCTAGGGAGTTTAGTTTATTTCCAAAAAAAGAGAGATAGAGAGAGGAGAACAAAAAAAAAAAATCAAACAAAGTTTGCCTTGGCCAAACTGAGCATGAGTCCCAGGGATGCCCGGGGCCCGAGCCGACGTCGTCATAGCCCCTGCGGAGCCAGACTTTGGGTTGGCAGTGAGATGGGCTGTGGGGTCCCAGGGCAGTCCCCACGCCAGCCTGGGATGGGGCAGTGTGTGGTGGTCCTCCCAAACCCCCAGAGTCACAGCTTTGTCCTCCCTACCCCTTCTCCTGCTTATGGCAGCCCCCTGTCCTCACTGCAGCAACGGCAGCAAGAAAGGTGGAAACGCTGCTCTCCGTCAGCGCTGAGGATTGGCAATGCTGGTGGCTCCTGCCAAGGGAGTTGGCTGCTGTTGCCCGTCCTGGTGGGGGGGGGCTTCTTACCCTGCTTCCAAAAAATCCCTTTTAAGATGCTGATAACCTCCAGGGCATCAGTGCAGGCACCATTTCCCTGGGGTCAGCTCAGGCCCAGCCCTGTGTGTGCTGTCCCCATCCCTCCCTGGGGCTGCAGGAGCCCTCCTGGCCAGGCTATGGCAGAAAAGACCAAAACCAAAATTTGTGCTTTGTAACAAGACCCTGCCTACAGCGAGGGGCTGGGGAGGAGGTGGCTGCTCTCGCCCCACGGCCAAGGCTGCTCACACCCCTCAGCTCCCTTGCAAGCTATGGACGTGCACACGCACACACACACACACGCACGCGCGCGCACGTGAGAAAGGGGGAGTCCCCAGAGGGTTGGGGGAACGAGAGGAGGAAGAGGAGGAGAAGGCAGCCATCTCCCCAAAACCATGTCAGCACCGAGCCAAGAAAAGTGCATCAGCTGTCCAGCCTAGGCACAGCCCCCTGGGCACAGCACCGTGCCCTGCCAGCAGCTGTCTGCCCCTTACGACGACAGTTTTTCTTCCTGTGAGCCACTCGCCTCCCCGTGGCACTGCTGACCTGAGATGTCTTGATAGAGGGATGTGGCTCAGGTGGGTGCTGTGAGCTGCCAGTGATGGGGATGGGTCTCACCACCCAGTCCCTGCACAGTGATAGGCAGCCCCATGCCACTCCCTTTCACCCCAAGCCCCACGGCATGCCCCACAGCATGGGACCAGGCAGGGTGCCCATCGTGCCGGAGCAGGGTTCAGGAGGATGTGTCGAGTGCTCCCAGCCTTCCCCCATGGCCCCCTCCTGCTCTTCAGCCTCAGGTAGCCAAAGGGATGGGGGGCAGGACTGGTTCCCCTCCTCCCCATGGACTTGGGGGCGAGGACAGGGACATAGGGCTCAGTGCTGCCCCTACAGCTGAGGGTGAGGGCCAGCAGGGGAGGGCTCTGTCCCCCTCAACAGACACTTACAAACACACACAGAGAAAGGAAACCATAACCTTATAAAAGACACCGAACGCGAACGCCTGCGTGTTTGGGGGCAGCCCCGGCCCCGCCGCCGCCCCGGCCGCCTCCTCGAGTGGCCGGGCAGGCCCGCTGCGTGGGGCCGAGCAGCCGGCGGCCCCCCCCGGCTGCCTAGGAACCGATGATCTGGCCAGACCACGTCTCGTGCTTCGTGTGGGGCGCCAGGTTGGTGAGGACCACCTCCACCGCCTGGAACTTCTGGTTCTTGGGAGGGATGGGGCAGACCTTGTACGTCACCTCATCCCCCTCCACCGGGACGTACTCCCCCTCGATGCTGCGGGAGAGGAAAGGAGAGGTTGGCGGGGCTGTGGCCAACAGCTGGGACCACCCGGCACTGAGGAAGGCAACCAACCGACCCACGAGCTGCGCCTTGGAAAAGAAAGCCCACCAAAGATGTGGGGGAGAGGACATGCAGGGCCACATCCTCACCCCACACAGACATCCCTGCCGCAGCCCATGGGCCTCCAGCCCCACACTGATGGCACGGCTCCCCCAGGGCGTCCCAGCACTTACTCAGACACGTGGACGAAAATGTCCTCTGTGCCATTCTCAGGGGTGATGAACCCGTGGCCCTGGGAGCGCGAGAACTGCTTGCAGACGCCCTTGAAGATGGGGCCAGCGGAGGCACGCGCTGTCCTGCGGGAAGAAAGGGACGGGACAACCTCTCACCAGCGGCACTCGCCCGGAGGAAGCAGCATGGGGAGAGGCTCACTACAAAAACATGGTGTTCCCTGGGAGTGCACTTGGCACACAGGGCCCAGTCTAATTCAACATCTTCACCAACAACCTGGATGAGGGGACAGAGTGTACCCTCAGCAAGTTCGCTGATGACACCAAACTGGGAGGACTGGCTGATTCACAGGAGGGCTGTGCTGCCATTCAGCGGGATCTCGACCGGCTTGAGAGTTGGGCAGAGAGGAACCTCATGCGGTTCAACAAGTGCAGAGCCCTGCATCTGAGGAGGTACAACCCCATGCACCGGTACAGGCTGGGGATTGACCTGCTGGAGAGCAGCTCTGCAGAGAGACACCTGGGAGTCCTGATTGATAATAAGCTAACCATGAGCCAGCAATGTGCCCTCGTGGCCAAGGAGGCCAATGGCATCCTGGGGTGTATTAAGTAGAGTGTGTCCAGCAGGTCAAGAGACGTTCTGCTCCCAATCTGCTGTGCCCTGCTGAGGCCTCATCTGGAGTCCTGTGTCCATTTCAAGAGAGACAGGGAATTGCTGGAGAGAGCCCAGCGCAGGGCTACCAAGATCATCAGGAGACTGGAACATCTTCCTTATGAGGAAAGGCTGTGGGAACTGGGGATGTTCAACCTGGAGGAGACTGAGGGGGGATCTCATTAATACTTACCTAAAGGATACCTAAAGGGTGGATGTCAGGAGGATGGGGCAACACTTTTTCTGTAGTGTTAAGCGACAGGACAAGGGGTAATGGACATAAGCTGGAACACAAAAAATTCCACTTAAACATAAGGGAAAACTCCTTTGGTGTTCAGGTGAGGGAGCCGTGGCCCAGGCTGCCGAGGGAGGGTGTGGAGACTCCTGCTCTGGATGTTTCCAAACCCGCCTGTACATGTTCCTGTGAGACCTGATTGAGGTGAACCTGCTTTAGCAGGGGACTGGATGATCTCTAGAGCTCCCTTCCAACCCCTGCCATTCTGTGATTCACCCACCCGTGGCACCCCAGCCAAGTGGCCGCAGCACTGCCAGGCACCGTGATGACGATGGGCACCAGATGCGAAAGGTTCTGCAGGTGCTGCCAGTGGCCAGAGCCACTGCTTGGCTCAGCCAGGCGGTGTGGAACCTGCTCACCGCGTGCCGGCTACTTACGCTGAGTAGGTCCTGGTCCTCTTGGTGGGGAGGGGGCTGGGCAAGTCCCGCAGCAGGAGGTTGCCCCGCTCCCATATGCGGCTGCCCTCCCGCTGGAAGGGGAAGGTGGGCCACACCGGCGACTTGGGGGAGTGCAGGGGCGGCACCGCCGGCGGGGCACTGGGGTCCGACGACATGGCGGGACCGGCCGGATCCTCCGTTTTGGGAGCAGGCGGGCGGGAGGCAGGAGAAAGGGTGGCTGGGCGCGTGGGTCTGCTGCCTGCGACCTGGGGAGAGAATGGGGGGCAGTCAGAGGCCCCCCGGGGCAGCGTTTGTCAGGGAGAGTTTGTTGTCAGGAACCACGGACCCTGCGTCCATGGGAGCAGGCAGCATGGCGCTGGCCTTTGGTACTGGGCACCAACCCCCAGGATTGTCCCACATGTGAGAGACAAAAGCACTAAGAAGCACTCCCAGGAAAAAGGAGCAGCTGAGCACGGGCTGCCACGGGCAGGGACTGTTGCAGGAAGGATGCTGTGGTGGTCTAACCCCAGTAGGCAACTGAGCACTGTGCAGCTGCTCGCTTGCTCCACTCCCCGGCAGTGGGATGGGCAGGAGAGGAGGGAATAAAAGGTCAGACCTGTGGGTTGAGGCTGTAAGAGCAGCCTAACACTGAAACCGAAATAAAAATACAATAATGGAAACAGCAAGAGTAATAAAATACAGAATCGTAGTAATGAAAATAAACATATCAAAAAGGGAGAGGAAAAAACCCACCTATAACAGCAAACCAGGTGCTGCCCAATGTCAGTCGCTCACCACCCACTGACCGATGCCTGAGCAGTGATCTGCCCCACCAGCTCCCCCCAGTTTATAGACTGGGTATGACAGTCTGTGGTATGGAGTAGCCCTGTGGCTGGTTCAGCTCAGCTGTCCTGGCCGTGCTCCCTCCCAGCCTCTTGTGCACCCCCTTGCTGGCAGAGCAGGGGAAACTGAAAAGCCCTTCACTTAGAAGCCTCCTGAGCATCTGCTAGAACACCAATGTATTATCAACATTATTGTTACACTAAACCCAAAACACAGCCCTGTACCAGCTCCTAGGAAGAAAATTAACTCTGTCTCTGCCAAAACCAGGACAAATGCCTACACAGTGCCAGTGCTCCTGAGCCCCCAGCTCTGGCCTCTGAGATTAACCACCAGCAAGAGATTTCTGCCAAAAGAGTGAAGGAAAAGGGCTGAGACGATAGGTACAATGAGGTCAGGGGCCTGAAGTCTCCTCGATGATGGAGGTTTACTCACCACTTTGGGATTTAAGACCCAACCTCAGTCCCAGACAGCAACTCAATGCCTACCTGGGCATGTCCCTAGAGGAGGGAACACAAGGAAGCTATTTGCAGACCACCAGCAGCACACATGGGCACCTCAGATGAGCTGTGACACAAGCACAGGCTCCTGCTGCTGTGGTCACAGAATCATAGAATGGTTTGGGTTGGAAGTTGGAAGGGACCTTAAAGATCATCCAGTCCCCACGCTCCAGCCATAGGCAGGGACATCTTCCACCAGACCACATTGTTCCAAGTCCCGTCCCACCTAGTCTTGAACATTTCCAGGGATGGGGCATCCACAACCTCTCTGGGTAAGCTGTTCCAGTGCCTCATCACCCCCACATCATCAGTCATTGGGCTTCAGTTTTTGGTTGGCATCACGCAGTTTGCAAGGAGTTAAAGCCCCAAGGGGCAGAAACTCACAGCCTTTGGCTGCTGGGGGATGTGCAAGACTATGCTGTCCTCGTTAAACCAACCCAGAATGAAATAGGGGGGTGGGGCTGTGCATTTTTAAGCCTTCCAGGAAGATGCTCTGGTATGTGACCAGCACCACAGCTGCTTGCTTAGAAAGCCTTTCGTCTGCCAATTTCTCTCCCCATCAAGCAGTGCATCTGATGCTGGGTGCCTCTGTCTCGGGGTGCCCCATGCCAGCAGCTACCTGGGGGCACTGCTTTTTGAGGGTGCTGGTGGTGGGAGGGGCTCACCCAGCTCCATCACCCCTCAGGCTCTGGGGCTTCCCCATCGCTCAGAGCTGAGGATCTCGGTCATTGCATGGAGTTACAGTCTCCTTCCCCACCAGCCCTTCCAGCAGTTCCCACCCCCCTGGCGAGTGCAGCATCTTTTGGGACAACACATCCACATGCCAGGAAACCCGGAGAATATTCGATTTGCTTTCTGACTCATCTGCAGCTCCTTGAGAAGCAGAGGCCCTGGGGGGATGTGAGAAAGGGGGTCACCTCCGCTCCGAAATTAGCAGCCACCAAGGACACGGGGAAAGATTTTTAGAGCAGTTGAAGTTTCAGGGAGGGACCAGACGACTCCTCTTCCCCCTGCCCGCCTCTGCTTGCTTCCCCTGCCAGGGCTCTGCCTGCTCTGGCTCAGTGTCTCCTCCCATTCCCAGGCTCGGACTCACCACCTCCTTCCCCCCACGTCTGAGGAGCTCCGAGAGGCTCAGGGAACACCCAAGCAGGACACTCAAAAGCTGAGGCAACTACTGAGCTGCTTCTCTGCTCCAATCCCGCCTCGTCCAACCACTCTCCCTGTTATCAGCCTGGCTGCTTTGGAGCAAAAAGCAGTGTGGTCCCCTGAGCATCACTACAGGATCCGGTGGCTTCCCAGGAGGTGTCAGGGCCAGACAGGACCAGGATGGTTTGAGGGAAGCAGCCCCTTAGTTCTGTGCCGCATCACAGAGCCACCACCATGAAAATGGCTTCGGCACGGCCTCCTCCCTGCACGCTTTCGCTGACGAGGCCTTTTGGTTTCCCCCAACAGATTAGGGACAATGGAGGGTATTTAAACTGAATAATGATGCTTGGAGCAAACTATTAGTATGCTGAGGGAGTTGTTTGGAGCCAAGAAAAAGAGCTTCCTCCTGCGGAGGGTCCACAAGGGCCCAGAAAAACTGAAGTTTCCCAGAGGCAAAAGAAAAACAAGATGGGGAAAAGGGGGAGGGGGGAGCCTTGCAGGGACAAAATGGCACGGGCAGATGAAGTGGCAACTGAATGTGGGTCTGTCCCACGTTTGTCTGTGGGACCAGGCCAGGCTGGGGTGCCCTGGAAGGCTCCTTGGTTCAGGGAATGAGCAGTGGGGGGTGGGGGGCAGGAGCATGCTGAGCATCACTGGGGAGAGAAGGCAGACAGTCTGCTCCTAAGCACCAAGGGCAGTAGCGGTGGATGCCCCTGTGGGGCTGCCATTTGCTCCCTGAAGTTGAGCTTGCCTCACACAGGAGAACAAGCTGAGTGTGATCACCAGCAGGTACTCTGGGAGGCTCTGGCTGTGCCACAGGGATGTCGCAGGGTGAGCGCAGGGACAGGGCATTTTCATCAAGAGGGTTGTTAAACACTGGTACAGGCTGCTCAGGGAGGCAATGGAGTCTCTGTCCCTGGAGATATTTAAAAGGCACATAGCTGAGGTGCTGAGGGACATGGTTCAGTGGTAGGCTTGGCAGTGTGAGATTAGTGGTTGGACTCAATGATCTTTTCCAACCAAAATGACTCTATGATTCTATGGTTCCCATCTTCAAGGGTGTGTAACCCCCACTGGACACATCCCTGAGCAGCTTGCTCTAACTGAGGCATTGCACCTAACCCCTGCTTGGAGCCAGGGCTGGAGCAGGCTCCCACCTTGCAGCTATGCCGAGGCTGGCTCCCACAGCCAGCAGCGCCCTGCCCCTCTCCAGCACCTGCCTCGAGCACCCCAGATCTGTGGGTCAGCCTTGGGGCCCCACGGCTGAACACCTCATTTCGCCAGGGTTGGTGAAGCTGAGGCTGAGTGGGAGCTTTGGCACCACAAGGGGCTCCAGGGTGGGTATCCTGCCTCCCACCTCATCTAAATCCCTGCAGCAAACAAAGGCACCGAGGAAATTACATTCATGGCACAAGCGGGCTGAGAGAAGAAGGGAGATACAAGCATGTCCTCACCTCCCAGCCCAAAGGGAGAGCAGGGAGACCCTCTCCCGTCCCTCTCCTTCCCTCCTTGTGCTTCAACCCATCTGTCCCCAGGCCCTTCTCCAGCCCTGCAGTGCCAGCAAGTGACAAAGAGGGCACCTGGGGCATGGGAAGCATTTACCCCCTTCTCCTCCCTTGTCAGGGGTCACAACAACCTCTGCTGTGGCTGAGAGCATCTCTCCCCACCCTGCATCTCTCTTGGCCTGGCCGACACTACTCACGACGCCGTGCCCACCCCACACACGTATATGGTGTAGGCATGAAATCCGGGTCACTTGAGGAGGTGAGCACAGGCTGCAGCAGCCCAGCTCTGCCGCGGGGCACGGGAAGCCTCTCCAGTGTAACCTCCTCTCTGCTGCCGCTGCTGGACTTTCACCTCCTTCCTCCCTGTCTCCCCTCTGTGGCTTTGCTCTGAGGGGTTCCCCCAGGGTGACAGTCCTCAGAGCCAAAGATGTGTTTAAGCAGCACAGAGCGCAGCACACCCTGGAAGGATGCTCTTCTCAAAATACACCCCCACCCCATCCCTCTTCCTCCTTCTCCAAAGAAACTGCCTCAGACTGAAACCCCTGAGCTCTCTGGTGAGTTTCCTCCAGCAGTGGCAGCCAGCTTTGCTTTTACATTTTTTGGAGGGCAGGCTTCCAAGCCAAGCTGACAGTCAGGAGCACGAGCGGGCGCTGGAAGCCCAGGCCAATTAAGGCAGACAGGCAGTAGACACATGGGCTTTTATCTCGAGATCCAAGTACGCAGTTCATCACCAGCGACTGAAAGGTCTGCGGTTTATCAAATGAAATCACTGTCTCTCTCCCTCTCTTGAAAGCCAAACGCACCGGCTTGGGTGCTGGCTGTGACCTTGTTTAACTAAACAGCCTTCCAAGGTTCCCCAGAAGAGGGGAAGGAGCCTTTTGAAGAAGCACCAAACCTCTGCCTGCCACTCCCCGTTCATTAGCGGCGGCGCAGAGAAGCCCCTCACGCGCGGCCGGGAGGGGGAATACACATTTAATTGGCTTAATCACCCTCCGCAAACCAGCCCTCCCGCACGGGCCGCGCTCCTTTGTGCTCCTTCCCGTCTGCCCCCAGCCCCGGGCTGCCCAGGCCGGCTGGACTGACGCACGGAGGGCTGGACAGACGGGTGGCCTCTCCATCGTGCTCCTTCCCCGGCCGTGACCCTTCGGCCGTGACCGGCCGTTGCCTTTACGGGCCAGGCCGTTTCCTTTCATTGCACCCGCATCCCTTTGCGACCCCCCTGGCTCGGGTGCTGTGTGCCGCCACGCTCGGCTCTCCCGCCTGCCTCCGCTCCCCCACCTCAGCACAGGAGCTGCGGCTTATTTTCCCCTCTGCTGCCTTTCCCAGCGAGCTCCCGCACGGGCTCTTCCCTGCCGCTTGCCATCGCATTTTCTCCGTCCCTCACGTCTGCCGGCAGCCACAGTTTAGGAGGCAGGTTTACCTCCCCGCACCTTTAGTAGCAAAAAGGTCTCTGTGTGTCAAAAAGACAGCCCTGTCTCGGCAGCCGGCTGCTGGCAGACATCTCCTCACCCCACGGAACAGGGAAAGCGATGTTCTGGCCAGCTGCCATCCTCGGGGAGGCTGATGCCCCCCCAGACCCAGCCTGTCTAGACACAGGCTGGAGCAGAGCAGAGCTACACCCCTCCAGACGCGGGAGCATGTGTCCCCAGAGCTCCATGCGAGAACAAAAATCCCTTTTTTCGGCTGCTTGGCTCATTCACGTGCTGAGAGACCCTTCAACAATGAGGAAACCAGCAGAGATCCCGAATCGGCACCTCCCGGGGCGGGGGGGCTGCTGTGAAGGGCAGGGACCAGCTGGGGAACTGGGATGGCTCCAGGCAGGGGTTACCACGAGCAGGGCCACCGCAGCGCTCGCTGGGCTACGCTTCTCCATCCCCTCCCTTCGCTTCTCCATCCTCCCTCCCTTCCTCAGAGGAGGCTCACGGCCTCGGCGTCTGGCAGGTTGTTATAAATGCCGTCTCTGTCCGATGCTAATGAAAGCCTTCCAGCCCACCCCCCTTATTTTGGTTACCAGATCGTGCTGTTAAGAGTTAAACACCAAGCAAAGCAATTTCCTTGCCGACCCTGCATGTTTAAAACCCCCTCTGCTGAGACAAATTACTATAGGAAAAATAAACCAGGAGCTTTTTTTTTTGGGGGGGGGAGAACACAGACTGACAGCGTGCCCTCCCCACCTAAGCCAATCACGCTCACAACTCCAGGGATCTTTGCTGAGATAGTGTCGCCTACGATACTGGCTGCTTAGCGCTAAAATATGAATGTCACCTTTACGGATTGATTATAAAAAGCTCCCTTAGTCGGTGCCAGGCTGCCCAGTTCTTGGGGAAACCATGGGGAAGAGCGAGCAGGCTGCCAGATGCAAAGGGGAAGCAAAGGGAGAAGCCATCATGGAGGCTTGATTTACCTTTTAGACATATCTATGCATAATCGTCACTCCCAAATGCCAAGTTTGTGAGATATGGTTGTTTTGTTGTGTGTGTGTGAAAGGGGGTTTCTTTTAATTAGAATAGTGTCTGCTTAAAGACCTGGCACAAACGTCCTCAGCTGTGTCCTTCCTTCCTCCTTTGTGGATCTAACTTGCCATCTGCAGGAATGAATAGTGCAGCCAGTCCCAAAGAACCCCCAATTCCAGCCTCCATCATTGTCAGCCCGCTTTAAAGCTCCTTAAGGAGACGGATTTTTTACAAACCGCCTCCCTCTCACCTGGCAATGGGAGAGCGGGGTCCCAGCTGACCTCAGCCCTCCCTGGCAAAGCCTCCGGCTATGTGCCCTCCAGCCAAAGCAGGCGTGCAATCCCGCCACCCTCACCCCCAGAGGAGTTATTGTTCCTGAGGCTGATGGGGAACAACCGGACCGGGCGGGAAGGGGTGGGAGTGGGTGGGGGAGAAACCGCTCTTCACCTTTGCACCTCTCTGCCAACAAAAGCCAAAGATAAAGAAAAGGAGCAGGTTTGAAAGGGGGGGAAAAAAAAAAAAGGCTGTGCGTGAAGTTTACCCTACAGCTACAATAGCCCTGGCAAGCTGATGGCCATTGTGCCTCCCCTTACCTCCTCAGCAGCGACGGGCTCCCTGCAGCCGCGCTCCGCAGCGCATCGGTGCCCGGCGGGGCCGAGGCTCCTCGGCAGCCTCGGGAGGAGCAGCGGGCTCGCCCGCAGCCCGGCTCGAGGCTTTTTTTTCTTCTCTCCGGCTGGCTGGCTGCCTGCCGGCTGCCTGCCGAGGGATCTGCGCTATCTGATGTGTGTATGATGTGCGCCTCGCACACACACACGCATCCGCACGCCTTCCCCTGACGTCAGGGCCAGGCCAGGGGGAGCGGGCAGGTGGGAGGGATCAGTTTCTGGTCATTTCTGAGCCAGGCTTAAAGGAGCAAAGCTGTACAGGGCCGGCTGGAGAGGCCGAGGGTCGGCCCTAGGGGAGCTGCATCGCTCTGGTTACGCAAAGTGACGTGCAGCGGTGGCACGGCTGGGCAATAGTGAGATGGAGAATGGTGGGTGAGAAAGCACCCAAGGGGGCGGTGGTTCTCCTCACCCCTCACAATGGATCAAACCTCTCCCTGGTCACCCCGAGTCCTGCTGGTACCATTGCAGCCACTCTCCCTGCCTGCATGAGCCTGTGGCCCCCCTGCACCCACAAGTGCTGCAGCCACCCCCAGCAGAGTGGAAGAGGCCAGGGGATGCGTGCCACAAATCCATCCCTCCACCCTGCTCCAGACTCGGAGCCACTGCAAGCCAAAATGCTTTCTAAGGGTCTCACTTCTAGCAGTGCATCACATCAACCCCCTGACCCCAAAGGATGTTTCCAGTTTGGCCTGTGGCTGGCGTGGCCGTGCTCAGCAGACCCATCCCTGCAGGTAGAGGCAACACTGTCAACCAGCCTGAGAGTTTCTCTCTGGGAGGTGCAGGGCGATGAGACGAGGACAGGGACCATCCATTTGCTGTGTCCACTGGGGAGAGGGGTGAGGAGTAATGGGGTTTAAATGGCAAGGAGCAAGATTGATGCTAGGCATTAGGAAACACTTTCTACCAGAACAGACAGTTAATTACTCAAGTAGATTGCCTGGGGAAGCGCCGGAGTCCCCATCACTGGAGGTTTTTAAGAACATCCTTTGGAGGAATTTAGCTGATTATCAGCCTCATTTTGGAGCAGAAGGGTGGATTGCACCAGCACCTCACCACACGGGTCTTTGTGATCCTTGAATAACATGTATAAGAAGCCTGAACAAGCGTGGAACAGTGTCAGCAGTGCTGCAAGGAGCCATCACAGGTGTTTTGTGATGCAGGGTTGGTTTTGATTTCTTAAACACGACTCTTTCTGTGGCTCCTTTATTTTCTCGGTGTCTGAACATGACGATGCCAACCAGATCTGTTCCACCAGCCACAGAGGGGAGTATGAGTTGTGTGGGAAGCCATGAGGCATGGCACAGAGTCAGGAGACGGGGTCATGACTGCTCTGGCTGGCTGTATCTGTCCTTCCAGGTAGCTGGTTGTTGATCTGTGGCCGTCCCAGGGGCTTTGGCAGAAGGATTTGGTCTCAAAACAGTTGTATGTCTCCTGTCAGTGAACTTACAGAGCAGAAAAAGGCTCCATACACAGAAGAGACCAGCACATGGTAAGACCACCAAGAAAGACCCAAATCCCAAGTGCCGGTACGTTCTGCCATTGCCCATCACACTCCGCTTGTGGCTTTTCAAGCAGCGTTCCACGACAAAAAAAGGAGGCCCATTTACCCCCTGAGACACCACAGGGCTCCTCTCCCCAGTTCACCCTTCAAAACCTTGCAAAAGCAGGGAAGGAGAAACCCAACCAGCTATCAGTTTCTCCTGAGGCAGCGCATCCTCTCCTGGGAAACAGCTCTACACATCCAGACCAGGAGGGTCCTGAGCTGGAAGCAGCTGGAGGCCAGAAGAGTGCTGGGGATGTGTGGCACAGATGTACAGATGTTTAACATTTCCACGTTGAATATCACAAATACCTGTACTTCCCCACCTGCTTTGTGGCACACCAGGGTGAGCCATGTGCCCAGCTGCACATGTTTATATAAAGTGAAGAGAGGAGACGAGCGTCAGAACCCGACTCTCCCATGTAGTCACCAAAGGCTCCTGGCAGAAAAGACAAGACACAGGGAATCTGAGGAATGTTTAATTGGAAGGTAGCTGTGGGCATGCGCTGCAGCAGAGGAGGCAGAGAGTATAAAGCACACAAAAATGATAAAAGGAAAAGAGGGGAAGCTTTGATCAGACAGGGAGTGGGAGTAAGGGGTGTCAGAGATGCCTGCAAAGACGGAAGCAAAGGCAGGAGCGTGGAGGACTTTGTACGTGAGACGATACACAATTCCTTTGGAGTCAATCAAAGGAGGGCCAAAACAGCCTAGATGCAAATTGCCACTCACTTCCCCCAAAGTTCCCAGCAGCCACGGGGACGTGAGGGCAGGGGAGATGCTCAGTAAAATAATATGGGGGTACATTTTCCCCTTGTCTTCTGAGCCTTCAGGTAACTCCAAACAGTATTCCTCAGCTTTCCTGTACAACTGTGAGAATGGGGAACATCTGGGATTGACAGAAAGACCTTTGTGTAATCCCTGGATTCCAGCAGCTGAAGCTTCAGAAAAAGAAACCAGCAACTGAGAACTATGTCCTTCAAACGCTGGGAGATGCCTGATACTACTGAGAGAGAGACCCTCGAGACTTTATGGTTACGTATGAAAAGGTGTGCACAGGCGCTGTGGACTTGTTGGGTATTCATCATGTCAGTACTATTGGGACCAAAAAAAAGAGACCACTCAGCAAAATGAGGCTGTTCATACAATCTCCAGCATCAAGATATCTTAGCTGCAGCATTAAATATCGTGTAACTCTGAATGTCATCGGCAGCTGAGGTGAGACAATGCTTCTGTTTCACAGGGCGAAGTTTGGCTTTCGTTTATGTTCTAACGTGGGAGACCATGCTTAGGAAATACAGAACTCCTCCAGGGAGAAATCCTAGGTGGTAACAGGGCAACATCCATCAGGTGTACAAAGGCCCAGGCACGTGCTGCTTGGGATCAGGGGGGTTACCTGCAGAGGGTGAGACTGGAAATTGTTCCCCACAGCTTGTGATGTTGACTGGTGGAGGCTGAGAAGCTGCCAGCAGGCTCAGCTCTGGTGGTGTTTGTAACCTGGTATCTAAGGCAATGAAGCTCATGCAACACTGCCATTGCCAGCTTTCTCTCCACACATTTCATATCAGTTTCCCCAGAGAAGTATCAAAGTACCTGCAAGTTTCAGCAAAACACGTATCTGTGTAGGGAAGAGGAATCCCGTCATCCACAGCCTCCAGCCCTTTCTGGTGGTTGTAGAGCTGATACAGGAGAGAGAGAGAGGCAATGGGATGAAGCTGGAACACAAAAAGTTACATTTAAATGTAAGACAAAACTCTTTCACTGTTGAGGTGAGGGAGCCCTGGCACAGGCTGCCCGGGGAGGGTGTGGAGTCTCCTTCCTCAGAGGTCTTCAAGATCCTCCTGGACGTGTTCCTATGTGACCTGATCTAGGTGCACCTGCTTTGGCAGAGGGGTTAGACTGGATGATCTCTAAAGGTCCCTTCCAACCCCTACCATTCTGTGATTCTATGATCAGGCTGAAGGGAGATGCAGCTGCTTTGTGTTGTGAACCCAACAGCCCCCAGTGGGACACGGCTATCGGAAGCGTGAAAAATGTTAGCCCAAGGATGGGGTAGAAATGGAAACGTGACCCTGTCCAAATTCACTTTTCTCCATCTCCCACTTTATCCCAGATATTCAGCCTACTATTCCTCTCAACCTCTGTCCCTATTTAACCTCACAGTTCTTAAATACTGTAATACAGAAGCATAGTTACATAACATCAACCACCTCTATCTCCTCGTGTGACACTAAGGCTATTTCTTCCCCGGGGCATCAGAAGAGAGACAGGGTCAGGAACTAGTCTCTCTTCTGAAAAAGTAGCTACAGATACCCTGCAAAACCTGTTCTCCAGCTAAAGGTCAAACCTCTTCTCCCTGCCAGGCCTGTGTGAGGCCAGGACAGATCAGCAAGGGATGCGGCACGTGTGCCAGCAGAACTGTGCCGCGCCGAGATTAGCGCAGGAGAAAGCAGCCTTTGTAAGGCTCCCTGAAGTAGGACGAGAAGAGCAAGAAACACTGTGGATTTGGGTTGAGGTGTTCTGATAGAGCAGTGTCTCTGCTGTGTTGGCAGCAGAGCTCCCCTTGCTGAGACAGTAGATGCTGCTCCAAGAAAAATGCTGCTTTTCTCAGGTGTTAGGAGAAAAAAACCCGTCACTGGGCCACCCGTTTAACACAGACGTGCCAAACACGTGCAGGCTGGACGTGTCCCAGACAACAAAATACAACCAGACAGATCCTGGTGAAACGGGAGAAATTGCAAAGAGATCAGAAACTCCCTGGCCAAGACAGCTACCTTCTTAATGAGCCCTAACCACAGTATTTTCAACCTCATTTTCTCCCTCCCATTCCAAGACAGCTCAACACTTTATGATTTCTTATCTAAAACACTCATTATTGTCCCACTACACGCTGCTGGGGGTGTGAGGGATGACATACTCAGCCTTTGCATCAAAGCCATTATGCTGACAGTGCAGTTTTGACTGTCACTGGAGACGTTTGGTTTTCCTGGCGAATCTTTTTTTAAACACACTTCAAATAACCTCCTTTCATTTTTTTTTCCCCCAGAAATTTCAGGCATTAGTACACCCCTGTGTTTTCTACCATCTCTCACACTGCTTGCCTCACTGCAGCATGCAACGAGGCCTGCGAAATCCTGCCATGGGGATTTCTTTTTTTTCATAGCATTGTAGATTCATAGAAATGTAAGGTTTGGAAGCGACCTCTAAAGATCATCCTCTAAAGATCAGCCTAGATCAGGTCACACAGGAACGTGTCCACGTGGATCTGGAAACCTCCAGAGCAGGAGACGTCCTTGGGCAGCCTGTGCCAGGGCTCCCTCACCTGAACACCAAAGGAGATTTTCCTTATGTTCAAGTTGAACTTTTTGTGTTCCAGCTTATGTCCATTACCCCTTGTCCTGTCGCTGGACACAACAGAAAAAAGTGTTGCCCCATCCTCCTGACATCCACTCTTTAGGTACTTGTAAGCATTAGTGAGGTCCCCCCTCAGTCTCCTCCAGGCTGAACAGTTACCCAGTTCCCGCAGCCTTTCCTCATAAGAGAGATGCTCCGGTTCCCTGATCATCTTGGTGGCCCTATGCTGGGCTCTCTCCAGAATAAATTATTCCAGCTCTAAGCAATGCTAATTTGGTGCTGATAAGAAGCTTGATCTAAGTATTGGGTGGTCACCACTGGGAGGAATACCTTCCAGGTGTAAGAGAGATATAAACTCCTGCAGTTTTGCTGTATATGTGGGGAAACAAGTGAAGTACTGGGTCTTGGTGGCAAACTTTGACCATGTCCTCTCTGTTGGGATTGAAGCTTCTGGAAATGATAAAGTCGAGGGAGGTTCTCTCCTGCCTCTACTCTGCCCTGCTGAGGCCTCATCTGGAGTCCTGTGTCCAGTTCTGGGCTCCCCAGCTGAAGAGGGACAGGGAACTGCTGGAGAGAGCCCAGCGCAGGGCCACCAAGATGATCAGGGGACTGGAGCATCTTCCTTATGAGCAAAGGCTGTGGGATCTGGGGCTATTTCATCTGGGTAAGAGAAGACTGAGGGAGGACCTCACTAATGCTTACAAGTACCTAAAGGGTGGACGTCAAGAGGATGGGGCAACACTTTTTTTTCTGTTGTGTCCAGTGACAGGACAAGGGGTAATGGACATAAGCTGGAACACAAAAAGTTCCACTTGAACATAAGGAAAAGCCCCTTTGCTGTTCAGGTGAGGGAGCCCTGGCACAGGCTGCCCAGGGAGGGTGTGGAGTCTCCTGCTCTGGGGGTTTCCAGATCCATGTGGACACGTTCCTGTGTGACCTGATGTAGGGGAACCTGCCTTAGTGGGGGAAAGTTGACTGGATAATCTGTAGCAGTCCTTTCCAACCCGCACTATGATGTGATTCTGTCATCCTACGACTCTGTAAATGAAATAACAGCGACTGCAATGGAGCATCGTTTCAGGTGAAAGAACACCTGCAGCGCAGGAACCGTAACCCGGGAAAACACCCGCCTCTCGGCGGTGTATGCAGACAACAGCGCACAGCCCTGCAGACCTTTCCACCTTTATACTGACGGAAATGGACCAGAGCTGAGTCCCGCCCTCACGCGGGCAAGATGGCCGCCACGGCGCGAGGCGCCCCGCCCCGCCCCGCCCGGCGCCACAGTGCCCGCCCCCCCGCCAATCAGCGCCTTGGGCCCGCCCTCCCGCCGAACGTCATTGGCCGCTCCGCCGGAAGAGCCGTGAGGCGGCGGCGGTGCGCGCGGCGGGGCCCCGCGTGGCGGCAGGTGGGTGAGGGGGCACCGGCACCGCCGCGGGGCCCACCCGCCCTGTCCCACCGGGCTCCCACCTGCTCGGGCGGCTGCTGCTGCTGCTGCTGCTGCTGCTGCTGCTGCTGCTGCTGCTGCTGCTGCTGCACAGTCTCCGAACGGCCCCCTTCAGCCCCCGCTCCTTCCTCTCCGCTCTTACCCATCCCGCCCCCGCCGTCTCCCTCCCCACCTCAGCGGCCATTGCGCGGCCGCCTCCGGGCCCCCTCCCAACCTCCCCCGGCCCCATCGTGTGGGGATAGCCGCGGTGCTGCTCCGTGCCAGACGCTGCAGCGGTTTCCCGGGCCTGTCCCGCGTCAGTAATTGCGGGGGCTGGACTGGGGAGAGTGTTGGTTGTCTTTGCGGTGCTGCGGTTCCTGAGGCGGTCGGTGTCTTCTCGCTCTCGTCAGAGGCGCTCCCCGCCACCATGTTTGTCCTAGTAGAGATGACTGACACAGTAAGAATTCCTCCCTGGCAGTTTGAAAGGAAACTGAACGAGTCCATTGCTGAAGAGCTAAACAAGAAGTTGGCCAATAAGGTAAAGCGTGGGTCACGTGTAGGTTGGTTCTGGCATCATAACACTTCTTCCTTTTATTTGTTCCTAATGAGACGTGCAGGTGAGAGATCAGAGTTGCTTACATGTGAAGGCCATCCTCAGCCTTCACTGGAATATCCAGTAAACCAAAGAGCTACATACCACCTCAAAGAGGACTTTTTTTTCTTATGGCTAGTGCTGTAACAGGAAGATGCTGAGACAGCAGATGGGGCAGAGAAGCGTGGAAGAGGAGTGAGAGTGACTGCTGCTTTGCATGTGGAGTACCAATCTAAAATGCAGTCTGAAAAACAGGTAGACTAATTCACCCAGTGGGAGAGCTTTAAAAAAGATGATGTAAATTAATGTAGAACAGCAGTACTGGAAGAGAGATGAAAGGGTTAATAACTGACTTGGTCTATGGTGTGTTTTCTTTTTTACTTGAAATACAGTGTGACAGTAAGAAGTTGATCTTTGGTGCAGAGTATAAAAAAAACTGTTCTGTGGTAGAGCAGAAGGTCAGTTTCCCTGTGCAGCCCCTGGGACTCTGATTAGCATAAAGCTTTCAGCACAAAGCAGATGCAAGACTCAAAATGCAGCTTGTGAATGTGAAGGGAGCTCAACAGAGCAAATCTGAAGTGATGGAGGGCTGTGAACAGCAGACTGTGCAGACAGATTATGAAGAGCAAAATTCTTGGCTCATCCACTAATGCCTCAGTTTTTGTAGGCTGTGAAGTAGAACTAGCAGAGAAACAAGTTATCCCCATCTCTCCCAACAGCTAATATTATTTAAGGCAAGCCCAGAAGCTTCTGAGAGGGTAACTCTAGTGAAAAGTATGTTTAGCCTTTGGACAAACTGTGAGGCTGCTGAACAATAAGAGCAACTGTTTGCTATCAAGTCAAGTTCCTTCACCCAAAGGTTTCTGTTTGTAGCAGTTCTCGTTCCAGTGCCCATGAAAACACATGGTCCTATAGTACTTGAATAAGTTAGGCTGCATTACAGGGGAGCCCCTGGTTAGAGCTGGGACTGTTGAAGGGAGTGTACCAAAACAGCCTTCCTCTCATCTTGGCACCCTTCTGTTGCCTTCTTTTGAAGGGCTGTACTTATTGTATAAATGGACATTCAAAACCCACCTGGACCAGTTCCCGTGTGACCTACTCTAGGTGGCCCTGCTCTGGCAGGGGAGTTGGACTAGATGATCTTTCGAGGTCCCTTCCAACCCTTAAGATTCTGTGATGGTTTGCCCGATTGGTTGCTCAGTTTATTGCTTTTTAAGATTTTGAGGTTGGATTTTTTTTTTCCTTTGAGCAGGTTGTATACAACGTTGGCCTCTGCATCTGTCTGTATGATATCACAAAGCTGGAAGATTCCTACATCTTCCCCGGAGATGGCGCATCACATACCAAAGGTATATGCTTGTCCTCACTTACGTAGTTTTGCAGAAGATTAGTGACCTGGAAATGTAAAGTGAGTTCACTTGTTAGGGAAAGTAAATTTAAAGGAACTTCCTGAAGTTCCTAGCCTTCATTCTGATCCTGTTAGGAAGGCAAAAGGAACATGGCAAAAGCTTCTTTTCTTTGCATTTTTTTAAGTACAAATACAGCTTCAAATAGCCAATCCTGTTTGCCTTCTCCAGCAGTCCAGCTCTGCTCTGCAATTAGAGCCATAGCTGTGGGGGAAGGAAGGGGTTAACTTAAAGTGGTTGGAAATCTGCAGGTGGAAAAGAAGTTGCATTCATTGTTCTGTGTTCCTCTAGTATTTCTTTTCTCTTATTGAAGCTTATCTTCCCTAGTTAGAAGGTTGGAACATAATTGTAGGTAGAACACATGCGCAGCATTTGATGGTGTTTTCCTAGCTGGAAGTTTTGCTACATTTTTGTTTGAGACTTGGACAGATCTGGTTCAGTCTACATTTCTAGTGGCTAAGAAATGACTGATTTTATTTTGCCTTTTGGCACATCAGTCTGAGTGAGAACTGGAATTAAATGCATAAAAGCAAATTTCTTCTTTTTAAAGTTTAAACAAGTTTGTTTCAGCTGGAAAATGATGCATTTTTCTAGTTTCAGTTTCCAATGTGGAAGTGTTGCTTGAGCAAATCAAATGTTTCCTGTTGGAAGGGAATTGGACTGACTGTATGCAGCTCCCCTTGGCTCAGTTTTAACTCTAGTAGAACTTGCTCCCTGTGAATAAAAGCTTCTCTAATATGGAAGGAGGATGGCTGGCCTTTCTGCTTGCTTTAATCTCCATTCAGCTTCCTAACTTTGCATTGCTCCTTGAACTGAAACAAGGGAATATATTCTCTCTGAGCTTGGTTGAAAGTCTGCTTCCAGAATCTGGGGTAGCACTTTTGATACATCCTGTTGTGTCTGGTAGTAACTCTCTCTTTAACGTGCTGCCTGGTTTTTACGTACAAGAGGGGAGGCACTGAGTGTGGACAGCTACAATGATCTTCAGTTCCTCATAAGCATTGTTTGGCTAAGATGGTCTTAGTGTAGCATTCTTATAAATGCGACGTTTTATTTAGTCTGGGTGAAAAATCCAGTTATGTGAGAGAATCTTATTTACTCTCATAGTATTTGATATCAAATATCTCATTCAGAGAAGATATGCCCTTGCTGACAAAGATAAAAGGAGCACTGGTATTACGAGAGAGTATCATTTCACTGGGATTCTTGGCCTTGGTGGAGCGCTCATGTCGTGCCTTAAGCAGAGGCCCTGCTCCGTGTTCTTAAACTCTTGCAAGCCTGAAGAGCAGAGAACAGGACGCTGCTGATAACTGCTGTCAAAATTAGTACAAACCAATCAGGAGTCAGAGCTCTTTTACTTGTTTTTCTATCTAATCTGTGCCTGTTGAGGACAGGGTGAGAGTGTTAGAGGGCATATGGGATGTGTGTTTCTGGTTTAATGGCTGCCACCCCGTGGAAGGAGCACAGTTCACCCACATGGCTGTAACACGAATGATCTGTTTGCTTTGAAGTGCATTTCCGGTACGTGGTCTTCCACCCCTTCCTGGATGAGATTCTGATTGGACAGATCAAGAGCTGCAGTCAGGACGGCGTTCACGGTAACCTGCAGCTCCTGGTGTTGGGGACACGTGAGCAGCATTGCTCTGGGGCCCTCTAACGTACCGTGGGGCTGACGAGAGACCCACCGGCCCCTCGCACTGCTCCCACCTCAGGGGGGTTGGCACTTGGAGCCTGGCAGCTTCCTCTACCTTTAGCAGCTTTGTTTGCACTCCCCTTCCCTTCTGTCGTTGGTGTGCGTACTCAAGAAGAACAGGCAAAAGCCCATCTGGAGCATAGGCTGGATTCATTTTCTCGCCTCACTTAACAGAGCTTGGTGGTTGGTTTGTTGGGTTTTTGTTTTTAAAGTGGTAGCATCAGCTCGTGGTGATGGATCTTCTCAGTGGTTCTGTGCAAACTGACGCTCGCTTCCTGCAGCTGAAAACACGGCAGGGACGTGTCTTTGTGAGCACAAAGTACTGTCAGAGACGGTACAATTCATAATTGATGAGTTGCTATCCTTTCTTGTCTTCCATGCAAGCGAGCTCCTCTGCTCAGCTGTTAAATTAGGACAAGAAGATTGTCTTGGGTTCATTTCTTGCTGAATTTAGTTGGACTAGATGATCTCTAAAGGTCCTTTCCAACCCTGCCATTCTATGATTCTATACTTCTGTGTCCGCTCTCTGATAAATTTCAACCTCATGAAAGCTCAGGAGGGTGGGGGGGAAGTGAGGGCTGCGCTAACGTTATTGTGGCCTTTATTTAACACGGTACATCTGTGATTTCTAAGCTCTTTTCTGTCACAGACCTCTATAGCATCTGACTCATTCCTTGGAACGCTTTCATTTCCAATCCCGCTCCAAACAGCCTTTTCCTTTCCCACTGGGCACGAAGACTGTGCCCTCTGTTGCTGTGTGTGCTTTCAGGGGGGTGGGTGCTTTGCTGCCAACTGAAATGGTGTGTTGTGGTGCAAAGAGCGAGTCCTGCGTGGTGTGGGACGTCCTTCCTGAAAGAGGAAGGAGGATGAGCCCAGCCACATGTTTCAGGAATCGCCGCGGTACGTCATCCGCAAAGAATCGCTTCGGTCTTCATCAGACTCTCTTCTCCACAGTTTCGATTGGATTCTTTGACGATATTGTCATCCCACCAGAATCCCTCCAGCAGCCAGCTAAGTTGTATCCTTTGGTCACCTTTGATAACTTCACTACTTCATTTCAAAGGATTGTGCAGTGCTGGCCCGACGGGCATTCACTGCTGCAACAATGAAGGTGCTGGGCGGCAGAAGCTAAGCCGCGAGTCCCCCAGACTGTTATCACAGCCAGACAGGCCCTCGGGCTCAGCAGGTTTTGCAGGACCATTGTGCCCGCTGGCAGAAATGAATGGCAGTAGCCCTCAAGCCACCACATTGTAATCCCTGCCTCTAGTCTTGGCTGCTGCTGAAGAGGGAATGCCAGTTTCACCACACCATGTCTGGACACACGGTGTGTCTAATGTGCTTACTTGTGGTAGGTGAGGTCTTCTTGGGTTTGAGGGGGTTGGTCTGGGGGGTTTTTTTTGGAGGGGGTGAGGATAACCCCAGCCCTTCCCAGCAGCATGCACCTTGATGCAGGAAAATCAGCAACAAGGTGAGGGTCCTGGGCTGCGCAGGCAACGACTCAGGACAGCGTGTTGCTGTTTGAGAAGTGATCGTGAAAGGGCTCTGAACTGAGTCTGTTCTTGCGCTCCGTCGGGCAGAATAGAGCTGTTCGCAATCCTTAACCCTTGGCATGGCCAGCGATGAGGCAGAGCAGGTGTGGGTGTGGGAATATGAGACAGAAGAAGGGGCCCACGACCTTTACATGGACATTGGGGAGGAGATCCGCTTCCGAGTTGTGGATGAGACATTTGTCGATACGTCGCCGACGGGTCCGAGCTCTGCGGAGGCTTCCACTTCCAGTGCCCCAGAAGAAGGCCAGAAGAAAGAGGCTCCCTACACCCTTGTGGTAACTGTGTGCATAATTCATACAGCTGCGCGAACCTTGCAGGTTCTTCTGTCTAAAGCAGCAGCCTCTTCCTGAGGAACTGGTGGCAAGAAGGCCAATGGCATCCTGGGGTGTATTAGAAGGGATGTGTTAGTAGGTCAAGAGAGGTTCTCCTCCCCCTCTACTCTGCCCTCCTGAGAGTGCATCTGGAATATTGTGTGCAATTCTGGGCCTCTCAGTTCAGGAAGGACAGGGAGCTGCTGGACAGAGTTCAGTGCAAGGCCACAAAGATGATGGAGTGGAGCATCTCCTTTCCGATGAAAGGCTGAGGGAGCTGGGGCTCATAGCTTAGAGGAGACTGAGGGGTGACCTCGTTAATGTTTACAAATATGTAAAGGGTGGGTGTCAGGAGGATGGAGCCAGGCTGTTCTCAGAGATGTCCAATGACAGGACAAGGGGCAATGGGTGGAAGCTGGAGCATAAGAGGTTCCAAAGAAACACAAGGAAAAACTTCACTGTGAGGGTTATGGAGCACTGGCACAGGCTGCCCGGATGGGTTGTGGAGTCTCCTCTGGAGACATTCAAAACCCACCTGACGAGTTCCTGTGTGACCTACTCTAGGTGGTCCTACTCTGGCAGCAGGGTTGGACTAGATGATCTTTTAAAGTCCCTTCCAACCCTTAAGATTCTGTGATTTAAGTTGACCCTGAAGCCAAGACAGTCACAAAATGAAAGGAGTGGAAAAGGGGAGAAACAGGATTGTTCTTGTGGTCACTCTGTGTTTGCTGTGTTTTCAGCTGAAGGCTTTTGTGGTGGCTGGTGGAGTTTGCCTTTGAGAGGCAAATTTAAAGGTAGGAGTGAGCGTACAAGGAGCAGAGAAGTGAGAGGACCGCCTCAAGGCTTACACAACCTTTCCCAGGCAGTGTTTTGGTGACAGACCCACCTGAGTACACCACCAAGAGAAAGATGGATCTAAACCGGTCAAAACTGTTTCCTCACAGCTGGAGTGTGTTGGGACAGTCAAGAAGTGGAACGGGCAAGTGCTTCAGTTTCTAGCGTTAAACGTTTGGTGTAGCATAGACAAGGTTTAAGAGTCTGGGCAAGTGCTTGGGCAGGCTTGATAGGAAAAAAGTAGCGAGCACCTAATCCATGACTCAGAGGGGAGAGATTTTTATGCATTTACTCCTGTATTGTCCATGCAGTTTACAATTGCACACTCTCTTTTTCTCTCTGTGGACAGGGATCAATCAGCGAGCCAGGCTTAGGCCTCCTGTCGTGGTGGACAAACAGTTAGCTGCCATCGGAGCCCGCTCCGCACAAAGTCTTTCCGGTGGATGTTTGGGGGATAATGGGATCCCGCTGGTGCTCGTTGCTCCTCTGAAGCTGAATGAGAAGCTAGACCTGCCAGTCTCTGTTTTCCCCTTCAGCTTCCAACCTGCCAGAGTGAGACAGTTGCTTTCAAGAAATGTCTTCGCTGATCTGTAGAAGTGAATTTACAGGCACAAAAAGCCTTGAGCACAGCAGCAACAAACTCAGCTGGAGCTTTGGTCTCCTGCCCTGGAGGAAAAACTGGGGAGGTCTTCACTTGCCTGGATTAAGAAGGGAGTTGACTTCAGTGAGTGAAAGCAGAAGAGAACGCCTGTCAAGATGTATTGCTTCCTTAGGCTGAGAGCTTGATCTCAGAGGAGCAGAAACCTGCCCTTCTTTTGATGGGAAATGGAGGAAAACCAGCAAAAGACAGGAGTTAATAGAGGTGTGGTACTCTGGAGACGTGGAAAACGCTGCTGCTGGGAGGGCAGGGGAGGTGGTGGTGATGTTCTGCTAAGAATGGGAACTTAACCCAGGGATGAAGTCAGCCAAAGAGAACTGGAATGACAGGAGTTTACCCAAAAGCCACTGAGGCTCTGTGGAGATGACTGCTGTGGAAAGCTACAGACTGCTTATTGTGCTGAACAGAGGTTCTTTCTTGGGTGGGCTGTATTTATGTAGAGGGAGCTCAGCTTTGCGGGAGGTATGACTGAAGATACATAATTATGAACTGAAACGGACCAAGGCTACATTGAGCGAGCTCAGTGCTTGTTTCTGGGGGTGTGTCAGTACCAGAAATGGAATAAACACACAGCCTGCCTTCCTGTACAATTTGTGAGGAAACTATTAGTTGCCTGCCTAGCAGGCAGGAAAATGTTGCCTCCTGCAGTTTAGGTACTTGGATTTCAAGGCAGACAGCATTGAGACCGACACTTTGCTCTAACAGCCAATAACACACAATTGCCATCACCCTTCCCTGACAGCAGTGAAAGGGGGGAACAAAACAGTGAGTAAAATCGATGCAGGGCCCATTGCCAACAGCGTGATGTTGCACATAATTACTAAGCCAGCCACGTTTGGCAGGAGGGGGCTGTCATTCCCTGGGAGAGTGCGTCTGCTTCACCTCCAACTGGGAAAACAAAGCCTGAGTCACCAGCACCCTCCTGCAGTGCCCTTAGAACCCCTTAATTCTGAACTGCTATTCCTGGTGCAGTGCCTAATTAAAAGAGAGTCAGGAAATCTTTAGGTTGACAGAGTAACTGGAGGCTCTCTGTTCAGCCAGTTGGCTTAGGGAGCAGTACTGCTGCCACACACATCACCTTGCTGTGGGGGAGACGGTTTGCAGAACAGCCCCAGCTCTTCATATGGGTGGAAATTTGGGTGAAGCCAGAGATGCTTCCCCACTGACTGTTCTGGGGTTGTACCTGGGGAGGGGAGGAAAAAACCTGCCCCAGTACCTCGAGGCAGCTATTGTGCTCAGCTCCCATTTCACTGACTCAGAGCTTGCAGGAGCGCAGCAGCTGCGTGGCCCTGCGTGCTGCTCACATGAGATATGCCTCTACCATCCGTCTCTTGGTGGGGGAAAGGCAAGCTGTGCTTGAGGAAACAAGTGTATATGCTTTGAGCATCAGGCAGTAAATCCCTTGGCTCCTGGCGAGCTTCTCCTTGCTGCAGCAGCCACACTGTTGCCCCAGACAGCAATGTAGTTGGAAATATAGGGATAGTTGTGAGCGTGGCCTGCAGTAGGTTAAGATCAAGGGATAGATGGTGCAAGGTGACTGTGAGGGGGTATTTTTTTTACCATGGTGGTTTTTTACATGTGTTTTTGCAACACTTTCCTGAACAAGAGCTGGGCAGTTACCATCTTATATCACCAAGTTCTTTCCCACCCTCCCAGCAATAGTGACACGAGGAAGCAGGGGCTGAAGAGCAAGATTATGAATGCAATAAGACATGGCAAAAGAGATGGTAACATTCTTTATTTTCATTTGAAGTTTGTAGCCATCAGTAATGTGAAAGGGCAGAAAACAACCAGCTGAGCAGACAAACCCAGCTTAGCCGGTTATTTCCAAATATAAATAACTGTGGGACAACTGAAATCGAGCCATAATACAAAAAGGGAAGCTGGGGAATTTAAAAGACAAAAGTAAGCCTAGCTGGACTCCCTTTTCATAGTGTTGGTGAAGAGGAAGTACCATAACAAAAAGGAAGCTATGGTTACATTTGATCAGACATTTATTCCAAGGGTAGGCATGGAATTGCACTTTCATGACAATGCCAAAGCTGAATCGAGTCCAGTGCCCCGGGGACACGGTGTGCACTTAGCTTGATTTCTGCTGCAGCTCCTTCATTCTGTTGAGGGCACTGCCAGCCTGGAACCACTCTATCTGCGACTCGTTGAAGGTGTGGTTCAGCATGATTGTTTCTTGGCTTCCATTGGGGTGCTTGATGATGCATTTCAGAGGCTAAAGGAGGAAGACAGTTTTTATTTCCCCCCACCTCTTCTGTTTCAAGGAAGAAAGTTAACTGAAGCTTCCCACAGGAAAATTCCTACATGTTTTTAAAGGCTTGAAAAAGTTCTAGCTCAGGAGGGAGCTTAACATAGAAGCATGAGTGAGGTTCCTTCTAGGTAGCACTCGTGCTGAAGGCAACGAGTCCAGGAATTCAGTTGTTGGAATGTTTTCTCAGGACTGGACAGAATAACCCCACCTGGTTCTGACTTGCTCCCGAGCCCCCCGGCCCACTGCTGCCAAGCCCTGGTCTGGCTGTGGGACCGCAGCACACAGCCCCGTGCCGGTGGCGAGCAGCGCAGCGGCACGTCCCCGCCCCCGCGAGGCCAATCGAGGACAGACACCCGGAGCGTTACCTTCCCGGGCGCGAAGTCTGCCAGCCCCACGATGCTCAGCTTGTCCACGGGATGAATCTTGTTGTAGTCTGCTGGATCAGCAAAAGTCAGGGGCAGTAGCCCTTGCTTCTTCAGGTTGGTTTCTGCAGAGAGCAAAGCACCAAGCACACTTGTAACACCACACTGCAGGGGACCAGGAGTGCTTTCCAGCAACAGGTACTATCTTTGTAGCAAAATCAGTATATCTGCTGCTTGGGCTGTATGGAAAGATACGTAACAGGATTTCCTTGAGTAACAGGATTCCTGGCAAGGGACCATGGGACCTGTCAGTCAGCAGATAGGGCTCCAGATAGGGTTCCTTCCCCGTAGGTGTTGAGCCCTGGGGCAAGGTGCACGCTGCTTCCACCCAAACCAAAGACATCCTGTTTACACAGGTTGCAGGGGTAACCCGACTCACCGTGGATCCTGGCAAAACTCTTGGTGATGATGACCCTGCCCCCCAAGTGACGTGGTTCCAATGCTGCGTGCTCCCGGCTTGATCCCTCGCCGTAGTTCTCATCTCCAATAACTGCCCATTTGACACCCATTTTCTGTGACAAAAGAAACAGACTTCTATTTCTGCAGCAGCTCAAGTGGGGAATTAACAATAAATACCTAATTTCAGTGCTGTCTTACTGATATTGCTGTACTATGACACCTTCCCCCAAGATGCTTCCTTTGGTTCTGAGGAAGGACAGACATCAAGGAATCAAGTGCTTTACAGCAGTTAGGCACTGCCATCCCTCTCTAAGGGGGACCTCATCAACACTTAAAAGTACCTAAAGGGTGGGTGACACTTTCTTCTGTAATGTCCAGTGACAGGACATGGGGTAACGGGCACAAGCTGGAACACAAAAAGTTCCACTTGAACCCAAGAAAAAGCTGCTTTGCTGTTCAGGTGAGGGAGCCCTGGCCCAGGCAGCCCAGGGAGGGTGTGGAGGTTTCCAGACCCGCCTGGAGGTGTTCCTGTGTGACCTAATTGAGGTGAACCTGCTTTAGCAGGGGGGTTGGACTGGATGATCTCTAGAGGTCTCTTCCAGCCCCTGCCATTCTGTGATTGACTAAGGAGGGCTGAAGAGGATTGTCCTTGGGACCCTTGCTGCCACCTTTCCTTCCCTGGTCCTGTGCCAGAGCAGCATTCTCACCAGCTCTACTTCTGGAAGCAATGCAAAAATCTTAACTTCTCTCTATTGGAAGAAGCAATGTGAGACCACTGCCAAGCTGTCCACGAGGTTGAAAGGGCATCTTTTGAGGTTCTAAGCCAATTTTTAAATGGGACAAGAGTAGAATTTATTTAAACATTAAACTAGTTACAAGTGAAATGCTCCAGGAGAGATCTAGTTGCAGCCTGATGACACCCGTGCCTTGTAAGGTGTGCAGTGCCTAAAGCAGTTCTTCCCCCTTCGTTTATGATTTCACAAGATGATCCTCCTCCCTCTTCCCCATAGCACGTAGGGAGAATCTCCTACAGGAACTGACATCGTTAGATTAAGTCCCAAGAAAAAGCCTCAATGCTGAATGAACTCACAGCTGCTGTTACTTGAGAGCAGGAGGGTGAGATCCTCAGTCTGGGCACAGACTGCCCCAAGTGCAAACATCCTCTTAAAATAGATGTGTCAGGGGAAAGCCTCACCTTGTAGTAACGGGCTGTGTCTGGGACTGGCCCAAACTCCTGGGTTAGTGCATTCCTCACAGAGTTGGCTTTGCCGTTTTCAACGTTGATGGCACCGATGAGCAGGTTGTTGGAGATGTTGTCCAGATGGCCACGGAATTTGAGCCACGGTCCAGCTGCAGAAATATGGTCAGTGGTGCATTTCCCTTTTACCTAAAGGGTAGTAGAAAAGAAGAACATCTTAGGATGGATCAGTGACTTGACTCTTCCCCAACACTTGTTATTCTGAAGGATCCTCACATCTTAAGGGCACAAACCCAAGAGAACTGCATCTGGTACATAATCAAGGCAGAAGACAACGGTCACTCTGCATGTGTTGGTTAGGCACAACACCCCTGCTCCAAATTGCAAAAATGAGCTTGGTTATGACACCTCCTGCTGGGTCCTCTCTTCCCTCAGCAGCAGGTTCTTCGGTTACAAAAAACAATCAAGCCTCTCTTGCTACAGCTGAGCCTCCCTGCTGGGGGAGCTCTGCAAGATGCCAAGTGGTTCCTCCAAGTTTCCAATCTGCACATAAGCCTTCTCAGCTTGTCAGAACAGAATTCCAATGCAGAGATAATGGCCTTCCAGCTTTTAAGTCCCAAAGTGCTTGCAAAGGAATCACCTCTGTCAAAAACTCAAGAACAGCTCAGTACGGCCCTTGGGAGCACCTGAAGTTCTCTGCCACTGAGAATCCGTTATGTCCCTGAAGGTCAGTTCCTAAGGGGCTGCATTTCAGAATCCTTTGCTGTGTTAACTGAACCTTTCATCCTGTTAGTTCACCACAGGCAGTGAGGAGAAACCCATGTCTTCATTAAGAGACTGAAATGCAGTGTTTAACTCCTGTGAAGTAATTTCTCCTTCTGTAAAATGGGAAGAGAACACACATCCTGATGGATGAGAAGTTCCTGACGGCCTCATTTCAGACAAAATGCTGCTTGGAACAGTCATAGTCATTAGAGACACTAATTAAATAACCCATTCACCTTTCTGCTGGAGGTTAGAACTGGGACAAATTCTGCATATTGCATCACATGCATAGGACTGCATTACATGGTATAACAAGATGTATTTTTCATGGTACTGGCTAACCACTAGCCCAAAGGAGAAAAGTCTCTTACTCATAACAGAAAGAAGTCTCAGAAGGAAACACCTGGGAGGAAGGAAGACACTTGCCTCACTCTCCATAACAATGTGGTTGTAGGGGAGGGAACCAAGATAGCTTAAAAGCACATCCACAGCTTCTAGCAAGTGATGTGCAAACCCCTTGAACAGTCCTTGGCATAGCTGGTGTTCCCCCACTGGGCTCCTGACCTTGATAAGGATCAGCATGTCTTCTAGGTCCTTGCCATCCCACTTATCAAAGGGCTCAAGAAGCTGGAGGCGCTGGCTGGTGGGGCTCACGTCCACATGCTGCCCACTGCCATCCTTGGGAGGGTACTGATAGGTGTCCTGGCCTGGGTCAAACTCCTGCCAAAAAGAATGGAAAATCATCAGTCTCAGCCACCCCCAACAGCACAAAAAGAGACCAAATCAATAACAGGCAACTGCTCTCGTTCCAGCTTTAACACTAAGGCAGAGGTCAGTGCATGACAGTTCCCCAACTACAAGTAAAACACTACTAGTGGGGGACTTTCCTTCCCTCCCTCCAGCTCCAAACTGAGCAGTTACCAGCTTGGGCAGCTCATCTGCATCAGGTGCTTCTAGTTTAAACTTCTTCCCATCTGCTCCTGTCAGGTAATCTGTCTCAGGGTTAAATTTCAGTGTGCCAGCAATGGACAAGGCTGTGACAATCTGAAAGATAAAAATCAAAGGATAATCAAATAAAAAGCAAATTTAAAAGGCATATTCTACCCCCTAGCTCTTCATTTGAAAGTCCTAGACCTAACCCAGCAGCCAAGCTACACACCAGGCTGCACTGGGTCCCTTCTGTGGGCAGAGGAATTTGCTCCCAAGACATCCAGAGCTACTGCATGTCTCCCCTCTGGCTGTTTCTTACCTCTGGGGAGGTCACAAATGCGTGAGTCTCTGGGTTGGCGTCATTGCGACCTGTGAAATTCCGGTTGTAGGATGTAACTATTGTGTTTTTCTCTCCTTTCTTAATGTCCTTCCTGTGAAAGAAGCAAACGTGCTCATCAAATCCAAACAGCTTGGGGATGTTTCACTGCTAAAATCCCCCAGCTTGGTTTTGGTGGCAAACACAAAGCGGTGCCTGACCATGTTTCCCTCCCTTAAGCACAGATTCAAAACCAAGGACAGTGCAAAACCAAGTCAGACTCTGCTTCCTGGAGTAGTTCTGACAGCCCATGTTGTGTAGTGCTGAGCTGTCTAAACAATAATCAGCTAAGTACACTTTGGGCTTCCCTCCATTAGCAACAACAAGGCCACAAGAGAATGTGTCTCCCGTCCCTTCCATGGGAATCTTCCTCCCTGCCACTCCAGTGACTGAAGTGGAACCCAGTCACTGTTCCTATTTTAAAAAGGCTGTATAAACTCCAAGCCCACCCTCTCCCAGGTAACAAGTCTCTCTCCCTAGTTGTCTGCCCACTATAAGATGCCTCTGGGTGTGGCTTGTGGCCACTCTGCAGCTTCATTCATCTGAAGGCTCGATGTAAACCTGCAGCTTTTCTTTTCTCCTCCTCCAGTGCAGATCAGACAGCTACAGCCAATGGGGTTTTAAGCACTGATTTTGAATTCCTAGTGTGTTCTATCGACAATCAAATTTGGCTTCACAGAGTACTTTTAGAAATAAGAGACACAAATCTAGAGCGAGGTCCATCTTTCACTTTACCTGTCCCACTGGCCAATGCACGGCCCACACGCATTGGCAAGAACCAGCCCTCCAACATCACGCAGGACTTGTGCCTGGGGGCAGAGAACAACTTTGTTACTGCTCGAAAGCCTGGAATAAGTTTCTGGGGTTGCTTTTTCAAGGGGAAGAAGACACCTGTTTTCTAACAGAAAGCACCAACATTGAGAAAATTCCCCTCCTTGTTTCACTTGCAAGTTTTGAGTCACTGTTATAAATACATGAGGATTGATTCCAGTGAACACTGGGGAAGAGCACAGGATGACTTGCCACACTGTTCCCATTCTCTGCCTACTTCAAAGTGAGCAACCCAGCTCCTTGCAGATATTTGGCTGAAGGGCAGTATCTGGCTTGATTAACATCCTACACACTTGTCTGTGTAAGGAGAGAACTGGTAACAGTGTGTGCCCCTGCTCAGCCCGTTCAGCCAATGACTCAGTTATGAGGGTGGCTGTTAAGGACAGGTGCAACCGTGGCCTTGGCTGGAGGAGGCATTAAGCACTGGTGGGACATACCCACATGGAAAGACTTGGTCCTCATGCTGTACAGCACCTAATTGTCTTAGGAACTGTCATAGTTCTTAGGGAAAACTTTTTCACTGAGAGAGTTATGGACACTGGAATGGGCTGCCCAGGGAGGTGGTACAGTCACCACCCCTGGAGATATTTAAGATGCATAGCTGAGGTGCTGATGGACACGGTTGAGTGATGGGCTTGGCAGTGTGAGGTGAGTGGTTGGACTTAATGATCTTAAAGGTCTTTTCAAACTAAAATGATTCTATGATTCTGACATTTACTATATATTAGAACTAATTAAAACACCATTTTCTGCACAGAAAATGAGAGAAAGTAAATGATGGTTCATCTACAGAAACACTCATTTTAAATCAAATATAAGTTTTGCCTTAAGTTTAGTCTAAAATTGGAATCACCACCAAAGGGCTTGCTCACATCCTAACCTGTACTTAAAGGAACAAACTGGATTGCAGGTGGATACTAGCCCTTTGTCAGCCATGGCCATCCACAGAATCCCAGAAGGCTAAAGCATCCCTTGCTACGCACATTTATCTCCTCAAGACCTCAGTTCCTGATAACTGTCTCAGCTCTGTCCAGTTCTAATTCCATTCTTACACACCCAGGGAGTAAAGACATCAGGTCAAAATACTGTCAAGATGATGGCAGGACTCACAGGAATGGTGACACAGGGCTGGTTACTACATCAGTAACTGCACCTCTCGTAATAAGTAAAGACAAAGAGGTTTCCTCTAGTCACTTCCTAAGTCCCAAGTACTCTCTCTGGAAGAGAGTTTAACACTGAAGTGTTTGGAAGTGTAAAGAGCAGCCATACTCACATAACCGTCTCTCTCGATGGTGGCGCGGATCTGCTCCGAGCCTGGCGTGATTGTGAACTTCGACTTGCACTTCAATCCATGCGCTAGGGCCTGCTTTGCCACTGCTGCTGAGCGTCCCATGTCCTCATAGCTGGAGTTGGTGCAGCTGCCAATCAAGCCTGTGGTGGTTCATAAACAGGGAGGTGGTTACCACAGCCCTGCTTCTAGGAGGCTTCTCCCTGACCCACCTCTCAGCAAAAAAAAAACCCCAACAAGGGACAATCACCTTTTATGCTCACAAGGGATCTGAAATGGTTTCAGGTACTAACACTGCCAAGCCTCCCAGCAATACACTGCGGCCACAAGCAACCCCTTGTCCAGCTTTGGAGGCTGCACAGTTAGAACATGCTACCTGGTAACCTGGCTGTTGGTTTACAAGTGCCACCTGTTTGCACTTTGGTTAAGTAAATGACCACAGAGAGGTATTGTTCCATCAAACCAGAAGAGGTTTCAAATCAAGATGGCAAGAAATGGAGGAAATGAAGAACAGAAAGTGTCCTTTGTTACAGTATGAAGACCACACAAAGACATGCTGTGCCACCCTGACAGCATTCTGGTGCTAAATAGTAAAACATTCTCTTTTGGTTAGAGCTGCTCTTGATCCTGTTTGTAACACTATCAAATAATCCATTTCCCACCTGGGATGTGGCCTTTACAATGCATTTACACTGGGGGAACACTCGAGAAGACAGCCAAGAGGTTTGCGTCCCATAAATATGAATACCCAAGCCTGCTTTTTGGGGCATCAAGTACTATCTTTACTATGTCCTGGGAGCTCAGTAGCCAGCTGTTGAGAGGACTGACAATTATGCTCCTGACAGACTTTTGTAACAGACAGATCCATACAACAGACATTTAACAAAGGTACTCTTCCACAGCTAACATTCCTGTCAACCCAATCATTCAAAAGTTCCCAAGGAGTACAAAAACCAAACCAAAAACCTCGTCTGCCTCAAGATAAAAACCCCTCCAACTAGCCCAGATCTCATCTCACACACCTGGCCCAGGTGGCCACTACTCTTTCCAGTCCATTCACATGGCCATGAAGAGATGACACTGCTGCAAAGGCAAAGGACAGAGGGCAGTAGGTTAAAGGATGAGCTCCCAAGCTATGTGACCAACTGCTTATCCCAAGATAGCAACATTCATGGCACAAAGATGAAGGCAGAGGAAAGAGTAAATGCTACCCACCAACTCTGATGTCAACAGGCCAGCCCTCCTTTTCTGCCACAGCACCAATATCTGACACAGGGTGTGCCAGGTCTGGAGTGAAAGGTCCATTGATATGTGGTTTCAGCTTTAAGAAAGAGTGACAAAGTCAGAAATTACAGTAGCCAAGAAAAATCCCCAAAACACAGCAGCAAATCAATTCCTTTCATAGCTCTTATCTGGAAGCTGTTAAATAGGATTCTCCTACAGGAACACCAGAGCAGGAGCTGTCAGTGAAGCAGACCTGAGTGTTTGTTACATGTTCTAGCACAGCACTAGGGGTGTCACATCAAACTCTCAGCTTGGCCAATGCTCACACAAATCAGAGTCACATCACAACACCCAAGGTAGCAAGTGAGAAGGAAGCCTTACCTCACTGAGGTTGACTTCTATCACTTGGTCGTATTGACAACCAGAATCCGGCACCAAGTGTTGCTGGAATTCATCCGCCAGCGCAGCTATGTCTGGAACAAGAAAGAAGGGAGATCTGAAAAGCACAGCAAAGATGAGGGAAAAGAAGAAGCTTGGAAGGGCTAAACACAGAGGATCCACTGTCTACTTCCCTAGGCACTTCATCTACAGACTCTCCACTGGTACCAGATGATCTACGGGACCATGCAAGGTCAGAATTCACATCAGACGCTACTGCAGAAGGATGCTATTCCCAGAACACACTTTCACTTGAACCCACACTTCTACCCACTTCAGACCCCCCAAATCCTCTTACCAGCTCTCCCAGTCTTGCCCAAGTATTTCTTCATCCGTGAGTTGTAAGGGAAGACTGACGTGGTGGCTCCGATTTCAGCTCCCATGTTACAGATCGTTGCCATCCCTAGATAAGGAGCAAGAGAAGAGACCACGGGGTGAGTGAGAAAGTCCAAGGCCGTTCAGTTCTTTAAAAGTTAGCCTATGGAAAAGACAGCAGAGCCAAGGCAGATCAGGGCATTAGGCACAGAAACCTAATTCCAGGGCAGGGAGGACACACTGTGCAATGGTTGGCTCAGCCCCTAACGTTTCCTAGCGATACGGTGCCTGTGACCAGACTTTTCTGCAAGGAGAGAGCTGAAAGGAACAGCAGATACTGGGAGGGATGACAGAGAGCTCCCTGTCTGCACTGAGCACTGACCAGTGTCTCTGCTACCTGCAATGAGTGTCCTGCCTCTCCCTACCACCTTACTCATCTTTACTGCACGAGCCAGAAATTTGAGTTGAATTAAAAGCTTCCAGTGACGGGGTATCATAGAAATCCTCCTTCACTCATGGTACTGGGACCACCCATGCCTTTCAAAGACACAGTGAAGAAGCTGTAGAAGCTGCTGCTTTAAATTTAACGAGCTAGAAGCAGGTATCACAGGTCAAGTTCCTCAGATTTCACAGAAGAAAACTCTCAAATCACTCTCAGTTTATAAAACATTCCAAGTTGTAGCCAAGCCATACAAATTGAGAGAGAAGCCCAGCTTGAAAGCTGCAGTTCAAGACAAAAGGAGATGATTCTCCTAATTCAGTCCTAACTAGCATCCTTACAGACAACTGCAGTTTTTGCTGGTTCAAATTCAGCACCCAAGACTCACAGTTGGGTATTTTAAGACTGCACATTACAAACTACTGTTTTTTGGTCTCTCCTCTGCCCTGCTTTGCTAAAAAGCTGCTTCTTTAGCAGCTGTCACACATGTACCCCTTTCAACTTGTTTCTTTCCTCTATTCACAGCCTATTTTAGGCTGAAATAAAAATGCCATCCTTTATCTCTGACATCTCCACCCTCTAAGCATACACTAGAATACCTCCACTCTAAATCTTACCCTGACACACCATCTGACAGGATTCTTCACAATTAACCATTCAGTGCTCTCAAAGGCACAAGAAGGTTTAATGGAGAGAGATCACTCCCTGAGAAAGGGTTATCGTGTTACACCACTCGCACCCACTCTCCCAGTTTGCTGCACACAAATCACCTGGCCAGGCTGAGAACATTTAGTGCTTCTTGCCTCATTCCCTTCCCAGCCTACACAGACAACTCAGATAAGAGATTTGCGCTGTCTTACCAGTGCAAGAGATTGAATCCACACCAGGCCCGTGGTATTCGATGATGGCTCCTGTTCCACCCTTGACAGTGAGGATGCCAGCCACTTTCAGGATCACATCTTTGGGAGAACTCCAGCCTGAAAGCTTGCCAGTCAGTTTTACACCAATAACCTGAGCAACATTAACGGAAAAAATAAAATAAAACACTTGTCACTGTTTCCTTTCAGCAGCCAAAACAATTCCTCAGAACCTGTGTGGGTGCAGTACCAAAAAGGAGAGAATCCTGAAGCATCAAAACATGTGCACCAGGGCTGGAACCACTGATAGGGCCAGCTGAAAGGACACCAACACTCACCTATCGCCCTCAGTCCCTGAATAATAAGGCTGGAAATGGAAACTCAAAGCCAAAACCAAATCCTAGAGCGGTTGTTTAAGCCAGTGTGTGACTACAAACAAGTCTGTAAGGGCACATAGTGCCTTATATACATAATACCTGGAAATCAACATTTCCCACATATCTTAACATCTCACCCTTCACGTCAAGGATTAGTATTCCTTTTGCTCCTACCTTTGGGCATTTGAGCTCCCAAGGGATTCCTGCCATGACATCTACAGCATCAGCTCCCCCCACACCAATACAGATTCCTCCCAAGCCGCCTCCGTTGGGGGTGTGTGAATCTGTGCCGATCAGCATAACCCCAGGGTAGGAGTAGTTCTCCAGAATGATCTGAAAATAAAAATGGATTCTTTGCTTGCTTGTTTGTTGGGAAAAGAGGGGGAAGACAGCAAGGGAAGACAAGAATAAGAATTTAGATCAGTTTGTGTTGGCAGATTTCAGTAGCAAGAAAGTAACTGATTTTGGATGGGAAATTCACTTCTGTTTCAGGATGTAACGACAGAACAAGGTACCAAGTCTCAGCCCCAGGATCCCTGCTATCCCAGGATAGCAAGAAAATTTAGAAAGCAATCTCAATTTTTTCAGTGGAAGACTCCACTGGAAGACTTCCTACCAGTTTAGGCTTTTGCTAAAGTGTCACCTTTGTTACAGCTGAGTCTGTTCCTTAGTCTCTACACCCTTAATCAACTTCCAAGCAAGCCAGTTTATCTACCTAATGCTAGTGAGACCTTTCATTGTCTTTATGCTCCCACAGAACACCACCAACTGGCTCCTCCAATCCCTGCTGCCAGCCAAAACCTAATCAGAAGAATCCCTCACAAATACACCAAGAAGCTGTCCTTCCCTTACTGTCCCTATTGGTTCCACACAAGACTCTTCAACTATTAACACACCCATAAAGCAGTTGTTTAATGAAAAATGATGAGTTTTTTATGGTGGTGACACACTAGAGAGCTAAAGCTAATGAGCCTCTCACTACACATCTGTCATAACAACATTATGGACAGCCTTTCTAGGGAGAACAGGACTCTCAGTGTGCACATCACAGCACAGCCTGCACAGAAACAAGGTGGCCCTTTATTAAGGCCAAGGCTCTACTCCTAATGCTTCCAGCTCACATTAATATGCTTTCGTGAGAAGGTTCACTTATCAAGGCCTCACTTTGCCAGAGTTGGACTGTGAAGCTATACCACATGACCAACTTTCTCCAGCCAGAGAAACTCAGCCCCAAGAAAGCTGGTAACCACATCAAGGAGCTGTATTGCCACATGACAGATGTTACAAGTGGCTTCAGAGCACAAAGGACCTGGGGTACTCCCATAACCTTTCAGAGAGTTCAGTTGTTCTTTCATTTCTCTGTTGCGTCACATCAAGTTAAAGTAACCTTAGTAACTCATTTTGCAGCTAAGAAAACATAGCAGAGAGCTCATGACTGAACCTGCTCAAAAGTTCCCTGCTAACAGGATGCTTATCAGTCATCCATTCTCCTCTCTGCTTCTTTTGCTTTGTGCTGCACTTCAGTTTTTCCCACCTGTGACTCAGAGAACAATGAAAAATGTCTACTGGAGGCACAAAGCAAATCAGCCAAGAGCAAGCTAGGGAGGTCCTGCCAGAGGAGTTGGTTTTAAAAACCAAAAAGACTCAATAGGTGGTAAGTTATCTTGGGACAGTCAGATTCTTTGAAGGTGCAAGTGCTATAACAAGACAATCTCATCCTTGGAAACTGTTTTGCCATTTATTCAGTTCACACAGCAACTTGTTATGTGTTGCAATTTGAGTGCCTCAAGTAAGCTGCTCTGTTTGAAGTCCTCATATACTCTCCTGGTTTTTATGGAACCAAATGCATACAAAATAACCCTAAATAAAGTATATTCTCAAAGCTGCTTTATCACCAAGAGCAATTCACATTAGTCCTATATAGCCAGCCTTATGGCACCACCTTACTGCCTCAATCATACGAAGAGGAGCCAGGCTACAAGCAGATAAGATATTTCAAGCCTCTGTGATTCACATGGCATGCTGTTGGCACCACCTAACCAAGCATCAGGTTACAGTTAGACCAAAATAACCTATTAAAAAAAACCCCACTGTTGACAAGATAACTGAGACAGAGCAAGGAAGAAACCTCAGCCGCCTCAGGGAAAGCAAGTTGTTTCCCTAAGCAACTCCCTAAGGGTTTGCAATTAAGCCTTCCCTCACCATAATGTAAAATAGACACTGCACATTCAAAGACTGCAAACACACACACCACACACTTTACCTGGTGAATGATTCCTGACCCAGGTTTCCAGAATCCCACTCCATACTTAGCCCCGGCTGTTGCTAGAAAGTTGTACACCTCCTGGTTTATGTCCTGTTCACATAGGGAAATGCAGAGCATTAGGAGCACATTTTGATCTTCCATGCATCAACAGCTGATTCAAACACATTCCTTTCCCTCCCATGCCTGTCTAGTTTGCTCCAGAGTTTTGTAGCAGCTAGAGGGAGGTGTGCATCACTCTCAAAATCAAAAAGGATCGAGACTTTGCCAGTCAGTTGTAACAGGCTGTTTAATTTCATCTTACTGGTAGCTCTCCTAAAACGTCTTCTTATGTTTCCAGTTGCAAACAGCACAAAGGAAACAGCACAATTAAAGGAGAGCTCTGTCAATAAGGCATTTAAAATTGCTCTGCTCATTTCTTTTATTCTCAGTTGGGTTTTTTTAACCTGTTTGCCTCTCTTCTTCTACCTCCTCCTTCCTTCTATACCAACCACTCCTTATGCTTTACAGGTATTTCACTAGGAAGCTGCTGACTGCCAGGGGAGTTCCTGTGTGTCCTTTCTCGTTCTACCAAGTCCCCTGGTTAAGACTCACACAATGCTGCCTTTCTTGCTGCACTGTCACTATTGGTGGAGGTCACCCTGCAAAAACCCGCTCATGAGAATAACAGAGGTTGCCACAGAACTATCACAGGGTTAGACACTGTTACCTCCTGATAGTTCTTGGCAGAGGAGTGGCAGGGTAGATAAGATAAGCACAAGGAGGAGTTTCTTAAAGACTGTTCTCATGCAGCTATGCTTCAGAAGAAAGGGGAAACTGGAGATAATGGAAGAACTGTCTCAGCACACATTTGCTGAAGTTTCCCATGAGGAAGGAGCAGTTCTTTAAGCCTCATTTTCCACTGAGAGTTGGGTCACTTTGCTCTGTTTGTGCATCCCTCCCCCAGTAAAGCACTCTGATGTGCCAGGAGCAGATCCAAACCACCCTCTAGCCTGCCAGCATTCATTGTGTGCCAACTGGCAGCAGCAGCAGAACACAGTCAGAAGAAGGCAGGACCTTTACTTGCTCTGCTCAGAGCGGATGGTAAAGGAGGGACTCGGCTCAGATCTGCAGCAAATATAATTGCATTACAGAGATCAAATGCAGGAACATTGGGAAGACAGGAGGTAAAGGGAAGAAAAGAAACTGTCTTATTTAGTAAGTCCCAAATTCTTAATGGCACAACTTGGGCACAACAACTCAAGACTGAGACAAGCAGAGCAAAAACTCCTCAAATTCACCCTTGAGTGGTATAAGTTGCTTTACTGTGGCCTGAAAGATGAAGCCAGAAGCAGTTACTTCAACATGAGGAGTTTCTGAGAATAGGTATGGATTAAAAATTTTAAATTGCATCTGAGTCCCCACAAACTGTTTATTGTTTGTTAGATTTTGGCAACAATTCCTCCTGGCTCAGACAGTGGACTTAGGCTAGCTTCACTCGGAATAATAAGATGTGCCCCAGCTCCCTGCTAAGCTAAGAGCATTGTCTGTCCTTGGCAGGTGTATGGTGGTATGTAGCATAGAGGTGAATATGTTTGTATTTAACAGAAGCCTCTACAGAGGAATAAGCAGTAAAACAGCAAGTGGGATATTTAAATAAGGCAGTGAACCAGCAGTTCAACAAGTACTACTCCGAAATTCCCAAATAAAACCAAACAACCTCCATGCATCTACACAGATATACAGCAGCCCTCACCAGCCCTTAAAGCTGCACATGCACACTTGGAGATATTTAAAAGATGCATAGATGAGGTGCTGAGGGACATGGTTTAGTGGTGGGCTTGGCAGTTGGAAAGGTTGGACTCAATGATCTTAAAGGTCTTTTCCAACCAAAATGATTCTATGATTCCACAGAATCTCCCTTCGGCTAGAATTCAAACAGACAGAATGCAAGTCTCTGCAATAGCAACCTTGGCTCTTCGAAGATCCTTTTCACCACCAGCCTGGGCTTCGATGAGGTGATCACAGTGGATGGTGGAAGGCACAGCCACTTTTGGCAGCCCGCTGCTGATGAACTGCAGCATGGCCATCTGAGCGGTGGCGTCCTGCATGGCCACGCGGTCTGGCCGTAAGCGCAGGTAGGTCTTGCCCCGCTCGATCTCCTGCTTTGCTGGGTCATCCAGGTGTCCGTAGACAATCTTCTCAGACAAGGTCAGGGGACGGTCAAGCCTGGGGAGGAGAATTTTAGGATCTGCATCTTGTGGCACTTCAACATTTGCTCTTTTAAGGGTGTAATCGAATGCTTCCCTGTATTATTCAGGCTGCTAAAACCCATTAACACACAGAAAACTGCACAGTCTTCTTATAGCACTAGAACACTAACTAGTTGCTGGCTAAAGTGAGGGCTCAGTCCAGAAAGTTCAAAAGTACATGGATTGATGTAATTTTATGCTTTCTTTTAACATCTTCCTATACAGCAGAAGAAACATCAACTCTGCTCATTTCTTGAGTCATATCTCAGGACGGCAAATGTGGAGGTGAGACAGAGGTCAGACTCAATTCACAAATACCAGATCCCACAGCGAGTGCAACTAAGCGGAGTTTCATGACCTCAAACCTTTCATCCTGGAGATGTATCAGCTGAGGAACCTATTTAAGTCTGTGGTGAGAGCTTCAGAGAAATAAATAAGTAGATAAAATAACTTGAAATAAGAGCTACCGCATTTAACAAAGGAGGTAAAGACTGAAGGGCACGTCATACAAACCACTGCTGAGGTAAGTGGAGCAGGAACGACAATTTAGCAGGCACTCAAGCCTCTATCAGCAGATTAAGGTCACTGTGTTTACATATGCCACGAATTCCTAGCCCTCCTTCCCATGCCTACCGCCTACAGTGGAACACAGGAGAACATTTACTGCTGAAACACAGTGCAAAGGAGCATTAGGCTGTAATGACCACTGCCCACGCGCTGCTTCCTCGGGAAGGAGCCAGGGCCAATATGAAGTCTCCTCAAAGAGGGCATTACACAAAGAGGACAGAGCCCTTCCTAGCACCTCCTCTGCACTGGCCTGGTTCTCTACATGTTGCAGCGCTTCATTGTAACCTTCAACTCTTCCCACTGTGCCCCACCACTACCTGGGGACACTAAAGCTCATGTTTCACTACATTTGGGGCTGCCACTGCTCATAGCTGCTCTCTCTAGTGAATATTCTCTATTCCAGAGCCCCACGATATTTTTTTCCTCCTCTGCTATCACTGCAGACCCAAATTCTGCACACTGACCCCTCCTCCACTCTTACCTCTTACGGACAATGTTGATGTTCTTCTCCAGCTTTTCATAATTGATGTGTTCATTAGGCTCAAAGTGGCTCATGGCCACCTTGGCCCGCTGGCACAGGGCAGGAGCAACATGGTAGCGTCGTATCCCACTATTCAAGGCATGCTGGAAAAAGGAGAGTATTAGCACTGGAACCTTGCAGGGTGAATTCCTATAACATATCAATAAACCAATTGTTTTTCAGTACTTATTCCTGCAGTTTTACAGGCTGAGGAACAGAAAACTTGAAAAGGTTTCAAAAGGCACCCAACAAACATTTGATGTCATACAATGAGACAACAGCTTACCCACAATGGGTAGCATTTACCAAATTATTTTACATTTCCACTTATAGCACCAGATGCCTTACGCTTTCAGTGAGAAATTTGCTTCCAGGCAATGCTGAAAGAATTCTTAAGCTACCACCTGTCTGCTATACTTCTGACATATTACAGCCACAGTGTAGAAAGTGTACACAGTTTCCAAAGCAAGCTAACCCTAGGTCTGCATTTGCTCACTGACTATGAGTTTGTATCTAGCACAAGAGGAAATGGGCTCAAGTTGCGCCGGGGAGGTTTATATTAAAGATTTAGGAAGAACTTTTTCTCTGGGAGAGTGGTTAGTCACTGGAACAGGCTGCCCAGGGAGGTGGTGGAGTCCCCATCCCTGGAGATGTTTGAAAGACACATAGATGAGGTGCTGAGGGTCATGGTTCGGGGATGGGCTTGGCAGTGTGAGCCGAGTGCTTGGACACAATCTTAAAGATCTTTTCCACCTGTAATGATTCTATGATTCACATTGAAGGACTGGCAGATTCACAGCATAGGACAGAGTAGCTACCAGACTGTTCCACCATGGCACACTTAAGTCCCCTACACAAGGTCCCTGTAAACCCTTACAAAGCTGATCATATTTCCAGATAAGGTGAGCTGTTTCAGTGCTAGCTAGAGTGACTTAGAGGCATGTGCCTAGTCAACGATGTAATGCAGAGCAGGAGAGAGGCAAAATGTGGAACAAGCACATCATTTTCACCAGCCAGGCAGAGAAGATCCACATTCTATTTATCTTCAGTCTCACAAAGGCATCCTCACCTTTCCTCCAAGAAAAGCCTTATACTTGCCCTACAGGTGAATTAACAGCAAGACAGATGAACTATACTGTGAGCTGAACACACCAGCATAAAATGCCCTGGAAAAGAGCCCTAATTTCACTTGGCAGTCTCCATAGTGAAACAGTTCCTTACAACATGGAAGAAGGGCAGACTATGGCAAGGCACCTTTACAGCATCTGACCTGAAGGAAACAGGTCAGTGCCCAGGGTTAAAAGGCTCCCACGCAGCTTTGAAAACTGAGTCAGAGGGCACCTTCATAAAAACTCTCAAGAATTCAGCACACGCATTTCTTGCACCCTTTGAAAGTCTTGGCCATTGGCACTAAATGTCTGCAAAGAGACTGGAGACAAGAGTTCAGTTCCTCCTCCACCATTACACTTCAATCTTAATCCTGTTATCTCTATTCATCCTCTACTTCTGTGTTACAAGGTTGGGATAAGCACAGGTTAATAAACACAGCAGCGTTACACCAAATATCCCTGTATATGTATGAATGTAAATCAGAAAATATTCTTTGTGCAGAACACAATCACAGCACCTAACCACTGGTTTAAATGCTAGTGAGTTCTAATTTTCCCTTGTGAATATTTTTCCAGTTCTCTCGTTACAGCATTGAAAACACTGCCTGAAATACTCACGATGAAGACGCCACTAATTTTTATCCAAATCTCTTTGTTTATTGGCTTCTTGATAACATTTGTGAGTATGTTATATTGGGGGGTTGGACTAGATGATCTCTAAAGGTCCCTTCCAATGCCTACCACTCTATGAAATTCAATTCCATTCTATGAAAAGGTTCAGGAAATCTAGGTGAGATCAAGAGCGCCAGCACGACAGCAATAAGGGTGTAGTTTGCCAAACAATCCTGTGCTATGAGAGATGCAGCTTTTGTAGGAGCAGTGCAAACCCACAGCAATTGCACATCACTTTTGTTAAAGAATATCTGAAGTAAGTGAACATAGCAGTACAAAAGAGGGCACTCCTCCTCCAGGAGTGCAAATGAAATCCAGTCATCAGATTTAATTGTCCTACGCTTCAAGATCAGAACTTCCAGAACGTATCACAGGTGTCATTGAGGTCTTTCCTTCTTCCACCAGCAAAAGAACCAACCCAACCAAACCAAACACCACCCAGCTTCTCATTGTTTAACATACATAAGCTGCTCTTCACCTAGTAGCCATGTGTTTGCTTTGTTCTGTCTTTTTTTTTTTAAAGGATGGATATCTTGTGACGTAAAGACATTTCCACAGCATTAATTGTTCTGGGGAAATGCTTATCTGTCATCTTGTGAAAGTCTACAGCTGCTGGAGTGGCTGGAAAAAAAAATCACTGAGAGATTTCATCAATGTTGATGGAAAAAATAATCTCTTTCCCAGAGCAGGAAAGATATTCTGGTTTAATGCTGTAATTCCTTCTTACTCCTCTTCCTCCAACTAACCTTGTAACACAATTGATTAACAGAGTTCCTCCTAACCACCCAGTAAACTGACAGCTGAATTTCACCCTAATTCAGTGTACAGAAGAACAGATTTGAAAAGTGAAGTAATGGCAGAGGCTTTATAGCATTCTATCCTTGCCTGAGACTAAAGCTGATCAGGATAAAAATCTGAAGCAGAGCTCTTCAAGGAAAGGCACAAAGAAACTTCTCCAGTAAAATTCAGAATAAAACATTTCCATTTGAACACACGTGTGTCTGCATCTTTCTACTTCATGAAATGGCTCGATGAAAAGCGATGTTTAATACATTTACTGTGAGGGTGGTGAGGCACAAGAACAGGTTGCCAGAGAGGTGGTGGGTGCTCCATCACTGCAAGTGTTGAAGGTCATGTTGGCTGGGGCTTTGAGTAACATAGTCTAGTCGAAGGTGCCCCTGCCCATTATTGTTAAGGTCCCTTCCAAAGCATTCTATGATTTATTCAAATACTATACAAATATTCACTTGATAATTTCAGAAGTAGCAACACAAAGTAGTTGACTCCTGCTTGACCACACCTACCAGAACTAGAAGGAAGCCTGTTTGAGTCTGGACATACAGATCAGCAAGAGGAGTCTGGAAAACTGAAGGTCTGTTTCTGTGATGGCCAGTAAGACTGGGGAAAAATAATCACCTGGGCCAACTAGTTTCAGGAGAATATTTTTTGTCTACATAAGATCTTTAAACATGTCTGTTTAAAAAGTGGCATCTTCATTTTACTCTGACCTAAATCTCATCCCACACCTATACTCTGTCAGGAATTCACTTGATTCAATGTGGTGGTGCCCAGCAAGCCTCAGGATCTATCATCAATAATGAGCACCAGTGAACATGGGCTGGGTCAAAAAGTCTGATCTCTCCTCATCTACAATAGACCGCTCATCATGCTTGTTGATTCTCTGTGCCTGTCCTTTTTCCACAGCATCCCCAGCAACGGACTGGCGGAGCTACAAAGATAAGGAAAAGCCACCAATTTACCAGTTTCCAGCTTCATTCCCTCTCACTCCCTCTGCCCTAAAATAGAAAGTGGTTTAGGGGGCTTCTGTGGTTTTTCACTGGGTAGTGTGAAGTACCTTAAGACCAACAGTCAAGGGAAGCAAGCAGCCAGCAATCTATACATTTTCCCTTTTATCTAGGAATTGTTCATTTCCAGACTGACCACCCAGCAAACAGCTGCCAACTCATCTCCTCTCCTCTGGCACTGACTGTTATCCCAGCACCTAAGTGCTCTTATTTAGCTTTCAGTAAAAGTAATGGCAATAATCATAACAGAACTCCTAAGCCTATCCATATCTTGGGAGATAAAAAACATCCTTAAAAAACACCAAAAAGCCAGCCTATTAAATGAGTCATTACATTTGAATCTCTATAAAGAAGTCAACACTTATCTTTACAGATTTTAAAAGCTTATCTTGAAAAGCTAGCTGTCTTGCCTATAGTGAATGGTCCAGATGCAAGGAGAGCCCTAATTCAGAAACTAACTTACATTTTGGCAGCTGATGTGATAGATAAGTCCAGTAAGCAAAAGCTCATGTTGAAAAGAGTAGCAACTGTGCCACACTCACTCCTATCTTGCAAATCAATCCTAGAAATCCTAGCTGAAACCCAAAATACCATCTTTCCTCATCCTCCCTGACATAGAACACTGGCCAAGTTTCTAACATTTACCATGATTCAGCCTGAAAAAACCCCACCAAAGCAGTGTGGTATAATCAAATTGTAAATATAGTCTAATGTTTAGATCCACTTCCAAAGAGCAACCAAAATTAGAGTTCTGAAGATCAGTTTAGCTCTGCTTAACTCTGCTTTCTGCCAGTGTACACAAAGCTTCCCATACATAATTTCAGTACTTACCTACTAGGCTTTCAACAATTACTTCAGTTAGTTTTGAGTCTTACAGTACTACTCTTTCTGCCAATCCTCAGCCAACGTGGCTCAAGAAATGAGATGCTACTAAAAGTATCTCTCAGGTGAGAAGAAGCTCTAGATTCTTTGAGGCTATTAGAACAAACATACTTTAAATAGTCCAGTCAGCCCAAACCAGGCTAAGTCCTATTTATTTCATAGAATCATAGAATGGTAGGGGTTGGAAGGGACCTTTAGAGATCATCCAGTCCAGTCCTCTGCTAAAGCAGGTTCACCTAGATCAGGTCACATAGGAACATGTCGAGGAAGGTTTTGAAGACCTCCAAGGAAGGAGACTCCACACCCTCCCTGGGCAGCCTGTGCCAGGGCTCCCTCACCTCAACAGTGAAAGAGTTTTTTCTTATGTTTAAATGGAACTTTTTGTGTTCCAGCTTCATCCCATTACCCCTTGTCCTGTTGTTAGATACCATCAAAAAAAGGGATATCCCAACCTCCTGACACCCACCCTTTAGATATTGGTAAATGTTAATGAGATCTCCCCTCAGTCTCCTCTTCTTCAGACTAAACAGCCCCAGGTCCCACAGTCTTTCCTCGGAAGTAAGCTTCCTATGCAGATCCAATTCCAAAACAGTTCTAGGGCAGGCGATCAAGAGAATCCATGTCAATAGCATGTGCCATGGTCAACACTGGCACTGGCACAGTGATTGGCCAAGGTGATTCTCACTAATCTCTAGGCTGCTACACATGGCCAAGAAAATTCGCCTCCTAAAGATATCATCTAGAAGTACATCTGATTACCATTACAGATTTAGTCCTTCACAGGGGGGAAAACAAACAAACGTGTACTCTCAGCCTGGTAATAGCAAACAGCCTCGTGAATTCCCCATATTCACTGTACACAGCCTTTCTTTTACACTGCACAATATTCACCTTAGTAAATGATTGTTCTCATGTGCTGACACAGTATAAAAGGAGAACCAATTTGTTATCGTGACAAAGGATATGCCTTCATTTTATGAGTGGTCATTTCCGTTCAAAGTACAAATTAGTAATTTTTTAACAACCAAGAAATAATATACCAAGCTAATTGAAATGGTGCTACTCTGTAACTTTTGCTTAAATTAGAAAACGCTAACCTTACTAAAACACCTATCTCTAAAGTCAAGTAGTAATACAAACTGGGAATTGAACGTCACAAAGTACTTTGAGGACACCAGAAGCCAAGTTCTTCCTTTGGCTCCCTAAGAAAAAGGAACACACTGGCCAAGGTCACAAATGGCAAACTGAGAAGTTACACTGCATGACTCCATCACATGCTTTATTGTGGGGAGTACATGCTTCCTTATCCCTGTTAGTAGCCCTAAAAAAAAGCAAAGTGCATCCTGATATCTGCTTTCCATGCTTTAAAAGATCACAAAGTCTTTATTAATTAAGTACACATTAAACACAGCAACGTCTTGAGTATGAGAATCTCTGTGGTGAGCTCATGTTACAGGCAGATGTGATCTTTAGAGGTCATGATAAGCAGGATCACGAGAATTACCATTATTGCCATGAGAAAAAAAGAATTGTATAAAAAGGAAGTTTATGTGCCTGTCCATACTGCTTTTCCACTCTTCCGAGGTTTTGCTTATGTATAGACACCGGTATCTTTTCCACTCAGGTGCCTCTTTATGTTAAAAGCGGGATTTTTGAAGTAAAGTAGCCAAAAGGTAGCCTTTGCACTCCCTCACACAACGAGGTGCCACCTTGAGCTGCTGCAAGGGAGAGACGCTGAAGACAAAAACAGTGGGAGAAAAAAATCCAGCCCCTCGGGAAGGGCTTTTTCCGCGGCCGTTAGGGCCCGCGCCCTCAGGCCCAGCGGCGGCGCCAGGGCAGGGGAGGCCGCGTCTCCGCCGTCCCGTTCACCTTGCGCTCACCTTGAGGGCCGGCCGGGCCCGGTGGCGGCACACACCCTTCCCCGGGGCCCGGGCGGCAGCCCCGCTACCGCCGCGGCCTCCCTGACATCGCCATGGAAACGAGCGCTGCGCCGCGCCGCGCCGCGCCGGGGACACGCTGACCTACAGGCGGAGGCGGGGACGGAGCGGACCGGAGGTTGCGGCTGCCCTCCCGCACGGCGGATAACGACTCCGACCCCACCGCGGCTCCCTTCCTCCCTCCCTCCCGCCCCGTCCGAGGCCCGTCCCGACGCCGAGCCGCCCGCCCGCGCCGCGCCGCTCACCCGCAGCCGAGCCGCCAGGACACAGTACGGCGCCATTTTGTTCACTGACAAAGATGCAGTCGCGACCCGATGGCGTCACGCGGCGCCTTTAACAGCTCCGGCGCGCAGGCGGGGGCGCCCTCGGGGCGGGGCCGCGCGGGTCCTGGCAGGGAGGTACACTCACCGAGAAGAGGAGCGCTGGCAGCGACGCGCCTTTCTCCTGGGAGGGGGAAGGCTAAGGCTGGAGTGGTTCCACAGAGAGGATTTTTTTCGGCCACGCCTCCCCGCGGTCGCCCTCCAGCTCTTTGCGTTCGGGGCTGTGCTTTTGACAGACGCACCTCACCCCTGGCAGGACCGTGGTCGGTGGTGAGCGCGCGGGGCAGCGGCGGGTCTAGGCGGGTGTCGCTTCACCATGGCCAAGCATCACCCGGATCTCATCTTCTGCCGCAAGCAGGCGGGCGTCGGTGAGTCCCGGAGCGCTCCGTGCCGCGCCCCCGCCCCGCTCCCCGCGCCCTCTGCCCGCGGCGCGGCGAGGGGGAGGCGCGCGCGCGGGCCATTCGCGGCCGTTAGGGGCGCGCGTGGCCGCTAGGCCGGGCGGGGAGCGGAGGGAAGGGGGGGAGGGGGGCCCGCCGCGCTCCTCCCTCACGGTTTGATTCCGCGTTGACGTTGCAGGTTGTTCCCCTGCGCTGGGAGACAAGGCTCCCTAAGGAAGGCCCCTGGGCCTAACCCTACCCTGCTTACCCCGTGGGCCCGGCCTGACGGGCAAAGTGCTCCTTGGCCTCTGCCAGAAGCGCTGAACGGCATTGACGTCTGCGTAACCGCAGCTGCTTTAGAGCCGTAGAATCGCTTCTGTTGGAAAACGCCTTTAACAACATCGAGTCCAACCACTCACCTCACATTGCCAAGCCCACCACTAAATCGTGTCCCTACACGGCTTTGCAATATCTCCAGGGATGGGGACTCCACCACCTCCCTGGGCAGCCCGTTACAGTGTCTAACAACACTCTTGGTGTAAAAGTTCTTCCCCTGGAGCAACTTGAACCTATTGCGTCTTGTCCTGTCATTTGTTACTTGGGAGAAGAGACCGACTCACACCTTGCCACAACCTCCATTCAGGTAGTTGTAGAGAGCAGCCATGTCTCCTGTGAGTCTCTTCCAGGCTAAACATTCCCAGCTTCCTCAGCCACTCCTTGTGAGATTTGTTCTCCAGACCCTTCACCAGCTTCATTGCCTGTCTCTAGGCACACTCCAGCACCCTCAATGTAGTGAGGGGCCCAAAACTGACCACAGTATTGGAGATGGAGCTTCACCAGTGCCAAGTACAGAAGGCTTGGCTACCTGAGCACGCTGCTGGCTCATATTCAGATGGCTGTTGACCCAACACCTCCTGGTCCTTTTCCTCCAGACTTTCCTACAGCTACTCATCCCCAGGCCTGTAGCGTTGCATGGGGTTGGTGTGGCCTAGGTGCAGGCCTCAGCACTTGGCCTTGTTGAACCTCGTACAAGTAGCCTCAGCCCAATGATTCTTCCTCAGCTCAGGGGAAAGGCAAATGAAGCTGATGGCTGCAATTAGAAAAATACTATTTTAATGTACTTTATTCCTCTTACGCTGACTGAAGCAGTACAACCAGATGAAGGCTTCAGTCACCACTGGGAGCATCTTTCTGGCTGCAAGAGTAAATCTGTCCAGGTTATATCTGTATTCGGATATTGAGCTTTACTCATGTCATTTGGGTCAGAATTCATCCTGCTAAACCTGAAACGTCTTATACAAGACAAGAAGTCAAGCAGTCTCTTCCAGATTTTTTCCAGTCATTGGAAAAGCAAATAGTAACATACAATTTCCTGAAAGAACTGTAAATAAAATATACAGATGCACTGTCTGCAGGAAACTTCTAAAAAGAAGAAAACTTTTAGAAACTTCTTTTTAATGCAGCTAATAGTCTGTCTGTGTTGAAAACTAATTTCCAGACTGATGGATCCTTTGTTCCTCAAACTTAACTGAATCACGATTTAGTCTTTGTGAATGGGGACATTTGGTCTTTAGAACTTTATGGTGTTTACCCAAATCAGCAACATCATTGTTGTGAGTTTCCTAGACGAGTGACAGGAATTCGCAGATACATTTAACTACTTTAATGTTCTGAAGTTCAGAAGGTATTTGGGCAGCCTTAAATCAAGTCAACAATTGATTTCATTTCTTTCTTTCCCCTCGTTAAAACGAGTGGCAACGCTATGCCAAATGTGATGTGTGGGATTTCCTTCAGTCAGGTATATTGGCCGTGTTTGAAATGGAGTAATGAATGTATGTTTTCTTTCTGTCACTGGGTGACATTGCATGTTCACAGTCCATCTGAACTTTGATCTTGGTAAATGTTTCCAGGAGGTTGTATATTGTTTATCATAAATATATATGGATTTATGCTCAAACTGTTTCTATGGTTTAGCTTCAGGATTTTTTTAAAGACTGCTGAATGCAGAGGATCATTATTTGGCTTTCAAGCTTGTAGCTACTTGTATTTTTTTCTCCTCCTTCTGCCTCAAGTAATTTTTTTTCTTCTTTTTCTTCTCACAGCAATCGGAAGACTCTGTGAAAAATGTAAGTATAGCTGCTACATGTAATTGCTTGAGAACATGGTGTTGTGTTTGGAGCACAGAGTTTGGATTCTGGTTTTGCTTTAACCACGAATTTGGTGTTGCTCTCTGAGATGGGAACAGTTGCAGGTGTAAATTAATGAATACGTGCAAAGTGACATGCTCGACTAGATCGCCACACAAACACATACTGTTCTAGAGTATATGCTGCCAGCATTTTCAGCACGGAGGCTACACTGACCTCCTGGCTACTTCCTTATAATCTGTAATACAAAATGATCAGCCTGACCATTTGAAAGCAGGGAAAAAAAAAAAAGTATTTTTAGAATCCAACTGCTTCACACCTTGAGAAAGATTCCCTTCAGCGTCTAGGAAAGTAAGAAATGGAAGGCAGGGGAAGAAGATCGAGAGTTAGAGCAGAAAAAACCGACAGAATCAAATGCCACTACTCAAATGTAGAAGGCAAGAAAGAGTATGATCTGTCATTAGATGCTTGTAGGGGAACAGAACAAACAGGATGACTAGTTTCCGACTCAAAAAAATCGTATTAAAATGAAGTAGCACAGTCTGAAGGGATGAGATTGTTTTCAAGAGCTCCCAGCAGTGAAACAGTTTCCCATTGGTAGTAGTTGAGGGATTGTCATGCTGGAGATTTAAGAGCAGGTTAGTGGGAGTCAGGATTAGAAGCTTTGGGAACTGGTAATAGGATAGGAAGCCTTTCATCCCTAGGTCAGTGTTTTGGAAGAGGTCCAGCATAGCAGAGACTGTCCATGGCATCTGAGGGCTGCTTGCCTGTATGATATGAGTTCTTGAATTTCACGCAGTTCCTTGTGATAGAGCAAGAGCGACTTTTGTGAAATGGCTGTTTATGCCAGTTTGCCCTTTCTTTGGCCTTCTCACAGATGAAGGATTAAAGGGACCACAAGTATAATCTCTTATCTCATCTCTGTGAGGATAGTAACTCCAGACTTTTGTTGATGTGGCACCGTGGGAGAAGCTTACACTGCTGTCTCTGTGTAGGTAAGGACACTAGTCCTCTCAGTCCAGCATTTTTTTCACAAGTGAAAAATTCAGGAGAAGTTCCATAGTAAAAGCGATGCAATGATCTAAGCAGGCATTGGCTAATCACAGAAGTGACTTTGAGTTTCTTCTCTGATTGCAGATGCATGAATAACTAAAAGAACTCCAATATTGTAGGCTACTGGCCCTTGTTCCTCCCAAATCTGTGTGCAAATACTAACTCGAACCCTGTGCCTGCAAGTTAAATTTCTGCAGTTCAACTCTATTGAGCGTACAGGCAAATTTTTTTACTAGGAAGCTTTTTGTCTTGGAGGTGAGGGGAGAGAGAAGGACATTCTGCAACCAAAGGCTTCTGCTGTACTTGCAGGTGATGGCAAGTGTGTGATCTGTGACTCCTACGTGCGGCCCTGCACTCTTGTGCGCATCTGTGACGAGTGTAACTACGGCTCCTACCAAGGGCGCTGCGTCATCTGTGGGGGCCCAGGAGTATCTGATGCCTACTACTGCAAGGAGTGTACCATCCAGGAAAAAGATGTATGTATCGAGTCTCCTGTCAAACTGATTATGTTTTTATCTAGTAGCCATGTTTATTTTTAAGGTGCATAGAGCTACTGAAAGTGCTGTTGGGACGTGAGACGCTTGGGTTCCACTACCAACATTGGCACTGGTTTTCGTTACCTGGCATTTTTCTTTCCTTATTGGCAGTTCCAAAGCATTTTGAAGTATCATAGTATTTTGAGGTATTGTAACTCTCTTTGTCCCAAAGGATCTTTGACCTCTTTGCACTGCACGCTCACTGTTTGCTTCCTGCACGTGCTGCAGGTTGTCACCTGAAGTCATTATCTTTACAAGAGCTCTCAGATGAGGTTTTATCAGGGTCAGAGATATTCCAGACACAGCATGGGCAGCGACAGGAGCAGCTCCTCACTAGAAGTCCATTATCAGGCACTGACCAAAGTCATGAATGATACTGAAGACCTGTGTTTCCCTTTGGATTACAACAAAAGGTAGCCCTAAATATCTAGCGTCTCCACTACTGATTTTGTTTCACAAGTTTAAAATTTCTTGTACCGTTTTAGTGGGATAAGATTTTCCTTTTTAATTCTTTTCTGGAATGTCCTGTTTATAGACATCTCTTTTTCTGTGGTCAATGCTATAATCATTTTTTATAATCTTGTGCTGAAAGATAGCTGCTGTGGTGTGAAACAAGGCACCTGTGAGGCACCAATGTGATGAGCGCAGCATGAGAAGAACTGAAAAGGAAGTGGTAGTAGAAAAACCTTAAGAAAGAGCAAGAATGTGATGCTTACAGTTGCAGTGTCCCCAGAATATGGATGTGATAGCTGTGAGAGTATCTGTTAAAGGATGTTTGGGTTTTGGTGCTTTGCCAGCTCCAGCACACACTAATGATGGTGGACAACACGCTGAGAGGATGGTTCAGCTGGATTTGGAGGAACATGTTCAGCTGAGCGAGCTGCAGGTTTAATTCTCTGCAGTACCTACGTTTTCTCTAGAGGCCTGCAGCTAAATTCAGGACAGGGGCAGGTCCTTGTCTGAATTTAGTCATTAGACTGACAGGACCATAATCTTTCTTAGCATCTAAATATGGATGCAAGTGCTGGGATGGGGGTGTTGCCTCCTACTTCAGAAATGCTGTGAGAAACAGTAGTTTTGTTCTCTTGCCTTTGGAACCAAGACACCTGGCTTAATAAGGCACAAGTAAAATAGGCTTGGGTTTATTTTTACCAATTCATATCAATTCCCCATAAGTGTTTTTCATAACCTAAGCTCACCTGTAGCTTATTATGTCTGGTTCAGGTGTGAAATAGCCAGCTGCTCTGAAAGGGAGGATTGTCGAAAACTTAAGAGCTGGAGGAGCAGGAGAATGGCAATTCAGAACTGATGCATTTTGACAGCTGGGTGGAGGCTGCTGCAGGTGAAAGCAGCTGCTCTGTACCAGAAAACTCAAAGGTTAGGGATTATTGCAGATGTGAAGTTGCAGATCTGAAACAGCAGATCTGACATGGTTGACTTGCAGGATTGAAAAGTGGTGGCACAGGTGGGTAGAACAAGAAAAGTTGAGTGTGCTGCCTGTCTGGTAGCTGCTGCTGCTGCTGTGAGTAATAAAAGCAGATGGACAGAGCTCTATACCTGAAGCTCTTAACACCAGCATTTCAGTCACTGCATTTCCATCATCCTCAGAGAAAGACTGGAAAAAGATAGTGAAGCAAGAAAGGAAACAGTAAGGCAGAGAAAAGAGGTGGAATGCCATTGGGCTTGAGGCAAAAGGCCTGGTTACTCTTGTTTCCTTTGTTCAGGGGGATGGAGGAATGAGGTATTGACCCACCTCGGTTTGTGGGTAAGGGCCAAAATCCTGCCTTGTCACCCAGGTTGTAAAAAAGTAATCTTTCCTTGGGGACAGGAGTGTGCTCATGTGCTGCCTCCTTAGAAGGAGGTGGAAGAATGAACAGAGCCCTGCAATAACGCTGTCAAGGTTGTCACAGACTCCCTGGCTCGTGGGAGGCAAGGCTCGGAAGAGTCTTGCTACTGAGATTCTAAATCAAGTAAGGAGATGGTAGCTGGAAATGGGTTGTTTGTGGCAGGTGTATGGGGAGAGGTGATTTCCACCACACCCCACACATCCCCTCCTTTATTTCTACCATGCAGGCCCTCACCACTGGCTTGTATCTCCTGCATGGAAGCAAGGTATCAGTTGGGGCAGCTTGGGTGCAGTTTCTACGGCAGCTGACATCTGCCCAGAGGCTTCCTAAATCTAATCCGCTCGTGCTTACACAACAGCCAAGGACATGTGTTCCTCTGCCGGCTGCTGGGCTGCTCACAGCTGCTGTTGCCAGACACAACATTTTGCCCTCTAGAGTTACACAGATGCTGGGCTTAGGTGGCCTGCAGACAAATGCTCTGTGGTGCCAAGAGATGGGTCGCTCATTTGTCTTTGGAACCACACCTCTGAAGTGAGTCTCCCCTGCTCACCTTCTTGCTTTTCTTGTAGCTTTTTTCTCACTGTCTACTGGAATTCAGGTACAAGAAATTATCCTTATAGCTGCTGTAGACAGCTGTCCTCTCCCAAGATGACCATACAACCTCTACAGTAATCAATCCAGGATGCAGGAAATCTGAGATACAGTTTTGCTGTCACAGCTGAGAGGGGTCTCTAAAACATGAGAATAGCTTGGTGACATCTAGAGCAATAAGATTCTTTTTGGCTAAGGAGAGGAAAGGTAATTCTTCTCAACCCCATAAATCCTCCGTATTCTAATTTAGAAGGAATCCAGTCTTGAGGCACCGAGCATCTTTTTCATTAAATTGCTGATGTTATACAAGCTGGTTTCCATCTTCACCCTGAGGAAGAGAGTGCCTTAGTGTTAAAAAGAAGGCATCCCTCCTCTTCACTCTTCCACTTTTGCTAGTAGTCACCAGAATTAGGGGGCAGTTTGTCTGCACGGCTGTTCGAAATGCGTGTTGAGAATGGGGTGAGGAGCATGGGAACTGAGAACCTACTAGAACTATGGAAGTGATTATATTAGTCTGTTTGCCCATCTTCTAACTTAAATCTTCTTCTCTTCTTACAGAGAGATGGTTGCCCCAAGATTGTCAACCTGGGCAGTTCCAAGACAGATCTCTTCTACGAAAGGAAAAAGTATGGCTTCAAGAAGAGGTGATCCTATCTGTACGTGGCTACACCTCCAGTTGGGTTGGCAAGAGGGTCTTGGAACATCTCTGGACTTTACTATTATTGAAAAACTGGTTCATTATTTTTTCCTAAAGTAGTACAAATTCAGTAGTGTAACTGGGGTTGGAGCAGGGACTGAAACTTGATCAGAACTGACAACCAGGCAGAGCAAATAAGGATTACTGTCTCTTGCGTTTTGAGAACCTCTGCTAGTAGCTGCCCCAGCTCCCTATAAAAGCCCTGATGGGCAAGTATTTACTTATGGAGGAGACCAGCTCAGTAGAAAGCAAATGGCATTCCTTTTGTGGGGAAACACCTTGCAGTTGTTCTTACCAGGCCTCCTCTCAAAGATTTAGAACTGCCTCACGCTTTATTATCGAGGAACAGAGTGCCAGTCTCTTGTGTGCGCTCCCCTCTCTCCCTTCTTCCAGTATATTTCCACACTGCCCTGTTTAGTAAGGAACCTGCTTGTAGCCCATGCCGTCCTAGGGAGAGCACAGCTGTTCCCTGTTTTCTTTGACAGATTAATCCAAGGCCTTTTCTTGTAACCATTTCTGTAGGATGCATACCAATAAAGCTTCTTTTGGGGTTTTTTTGTATAACAAGGATTCCTCTCTGGTTTGTTCTGTGCATAGCCCCTCTGGAGCTTTCCGGGGACACGTGGGATTAGCCCAGCTAGAGCTGCACAATGCGTTATCTGGTTTCTGACAGTGTCTGCCTATGGCCATGTGACCTTGCTGCAAGGAGCTACAGGGAACGGCTATCGCTTTTGTCTGCCCGTGATCCCAACCACTGATCATTTTGTCCCGTAGAGGGAGGATCGCTGAGCTTGTAACCCTTACCCTGGTTAATGTGGCTGCGGGTGTTGTTTCACCCTGCAAACATCCAATCCCTTTCTAAAACCTACTAAGCTATTTGACTCGCTCTCCTGTTCTTGTGAATAAGTTAAAGCCTCCCCTGCTGTAACTGGAAACCAACTATTGTGTTGTCAGCCATCAGCCACAGGCCTGCTGAAAAACAGAGCCTGCTTGTTTGTCCAGTCACAGTACAGGCCAGAAGCAGTCTGTACCGAGTGTGCTGCCCTAAAGGGATTCTCTTCTCTTGGGGTGCAGAGCCTTATCTGTACCCCCTCCAGGATTTCTGTTTTTCCCCCTGAGGCTCATATTGATTCCTCTTAACTCCTCTCTGGCTTAAATCCCTCTTCAACCTGTTCCAGACATATAGGTGTCCCAGATAAGAGTGAAAACAAGCAGACAAGTTGTAATCTTACTTCCCTTCAAAGTCACTTCCTCCTGCTGCAGCTGGTTCTAGCTATGACTGGTCCTACAGCTATCTCAGCTGCTCCTCCCTCTCCTCCCCCCAGCTATTAATTCTCTCAGGTTTCTCTTCCAAGCTCTTTGTAGTCCTGAGAGTATCTGTATGTCTTCTCCCCTGCACCATGGTTCCCTTGCACAGCTTCTGGTTAATTTTTACTAACGTGGATCCCATTTGCCGAGATGTTCGGAGCAAACCGGTTTCTTTGGTTCCAGCAAACCCACTCAAATGAATTCTAGCTGAATAAGCAGCTGCCTCTTGTTCCTGACTGGGATGCCCATGTCAGAGCCATTATCAGCCGTGTTAAATTCTGTATTTCTTTAAAAGCAAAGCGTGACATGCAGATTTTTTTGTACTTGGAACCAGAATTCATCGCTCACTTTCAGTCAGGCTGTCCAAAGTATCACACTAGGAATGCAGAAGGTGTATACGTTTTGTTTGTTTGTTTCTAAGACAACAAAAGTTGATCATTGAGAGTAGAAGGAAATGAAGTTTGAATTATTTCTTTTGTCTGAGTTATTGCCCCTGGTGCAGGGACCCCTAAGAAGATCTAATTTTAGAGCAGCCCACGTTCCTCACCATTGAGTAGGATCAACCAGGCCACAGAGATAGGAGTGTCCCCATCCCTGCCCCGACCTCCAGAAAGGGCTGAGTGTACTTACTTTCTTGGCACCCGTGCTGCCCTCGCTCTGACTGATGGGTACATCGGTCTGCGTTCTGGCAGCAAGTAGAGTTAAGCTGCCGTTTCTGGCTGTTCTGAGTCACTGGGCAGGTGGAGAGAGGGAGGGACGGGCTTTTCCCCCTTTGCCTTGTTTGCTCAGAGGGCTCTGGGGAGAATGCCAAATGCTGCTGGGGCTCAGATCAGTTCAGCGCCACTGCTGACATTCTGGTACTTTCAGAGCACAGACGGGACGTTGCCCTGAAGCTGCTAATTCAGACAAGAGTAATGGATACAGTTGGGTAGCCCAGAAAAACTCAGCCTTGTTTGCCTGGTAATGATTTCTGTTCAGCAACAAATGAAACCCAGGCAGGGCCCCTCCATGATATTTCTTACCTAAATAGATTTTAAAGTACTTGTCTAGTAGAGGGAGATTTCCTGGCAGTACTGGCGACCAGAACACATGCTCCAAGGGCAAGTTTCCCTGTGGTAGAGGGGGTGAGAAGATGTGCCTGCTGAGCTCTGGAATGGTGTCATCAGACCTTGGAGACTTAAGCTGCCTGATTCAGGGGCTCCCTGGCTGCCAGTTGTGAAGCACTTGCATGACAACTGCAATGAAGGGTGAGAGGGACAAAGAGAGGGAGGGCTGCCTCTCTGTGGCAGCTGAACCCCGAGTGTGCTGCCTGCAAATCCTAATTGCACAGAGCTAAATGTATCTTCCTGGCATTACTTTTCTAGGTAGGGTTACTGACATTTTATTTCTTTGTAATCAAAAGGATGTTAGGCAACAAGTTAAAAACCCCCTTTATTTCAAATATTTACACTGTGGGGGGAACATGGGACCTCTTGGCCTATGAAGTAATTAGCCTCCCTGTTGCTGGTACCAAGGCACTGGTGCATTCTGCAATGTGGATGTTCACTGTTAGATGCTGCTTCAGACCAAGTACCAGCCACAGCTATAAACGGCAAACAGCTCCCTAACACACCTCTGGTCCTTGGAATCATCTCAGCCACATCTTGACAAAGCCCTTGAGCTCGAAGCATTACTTTTCTTTATAAAAATACAAAAAATGACCAAAGGTAGGCAAAGGCCTCTATCCTGCCTCTTACTTTCCCTGTAGGAGCTGCACAGACAAAACCTTGCTCCTGAAACCTTATCTGCACAGGCGATGTTATTTACTCATCCCAGGGATCAGCTGGAGACGTTTTTCATTTCCTTGATGCTGTCATGTGACTTAAACGTCAGGAGGCTTCAGGGTACGGCGCTGCCAATTACGCCCTATTATAACCTTCCTGCCCTTCCTTGGCATTCAATAACGCAGCGAAACGAGCCCCATCCCAGCAGCCTGGCGGTTCCTTCCCTCCCCACACACACGTGACGCGCTGCCTTTGCTCTGACGTCACGGCCAAATGGCCGGGGCCGCGTGAGCGGGTACTGTGACAGGATTCCTCTGCCTGTGTGTGTACCGGCGCCACGCGGTCATTAAAGGAGCACGGTCAAAGCACAAGTATTTTAAAGAGCCCTAACGTTTAACAACTTCTTAGTAACATCTTATTAAAACAACAATACAATTTCAGAAATGTAATTGCCTTCTTTTTTTCCCCCCCTTAATGATGCTTAAAATAGCACAGTCGTCGTAATGTCCTGATCTGGGGCTGACAGGGTGATTTTGTGTCCAGCAAAGCAAGGGGGTATTAGGAAGAAAAAAAAGAGTCCTTTTAAACTAGGAGTGCTGAAAATCAGGCTCCTCATAATAGCTCTCATAAATCTTCCCCTTCTCTTCCTCCTCTGCAGAAAAAGAAAACAAACCCAAACCAAACCAATTTCAAAAGCTGTTGGTTGTTTGGGTTTTTTTTTAATCAGGAAATGAGTGAGGCAGGCTGCTGTGGCTTGGAGGGACAGCACTGACATTTAATACATGGCGTTGGCTGGCTTCAAAAGACATCTTCTTCAGTGGCAAAGGCAGTACTGAAGGTACAGGGTTCCTGACAAACCAAACAAACCAGAAAGATGCTGAGAATCTTTGTGGAAACAGGACAAGAGAGGAACTTGGTGTTTTTGCGCTCGGTGGACAGTTGCTATGGAGAATGAATTAACCTGAGGGACACAGAGAGCATCCAGGGGAAGCATCTGCGGTCTTTGTTCCTTTTGAAAATGGGTGATAAATTAAACGTTCCAATGTATTACTGAGAAGACCCAATTCCAGCATGGAATGTGACTCCCTGATGAGATTTTTCTCAGGAATTCTCTAAGACCAAGACAAACAGGACATCTCATAGGCCAGGCACGCTGCCTCTGCTGCAAAAGAGACTGCACTTTGTTCACCAAGATGATCTCTCCCTCCCTCGTCTGCTTGGCTGAGAGAGCCTGGAAGCGCCACTCTTGGTATCCTTTCCACTTGTTTGGACTTTACTCCAATCTAAAGCTGCCTTAGGTGTGGACAGCAAGAGACCTTTGCTCAAGATGATACCCCTGGACCTTAATGTGCATGACCTTAACGGGTGCCTGCAGGGATGTTTTTCGCTTTTCCTCAGAACTAGCACCTTGTCTGATTTAACCTTGAGCACAGAGCTGTGTGTGCTGGTAGCTGGTGCCCTTTAAACTCGTATGGTGGTACTGTGAGAAACACACAGCCACCCTGACACGCTTCCCCCTGCACAGCTGCTTTATGGGGGCCTCCCCAGGCCAAGTGACCCCTCCAACCCCAAAGCACATGCACTTGGTTTTTCTTCAGTGCTTTGTTTTGTTTGCAGGACACAAAGCCCTGCGGTGCCAGGTGAAGGCCCTCACCTTGCAAGTGCAGGTAGCTGAGGCTCAGCCTCTGTGGGTGCAGGTGACCCGAACAGGCGCTTAGGTGGCCCCGGGGACGATCATCTCCGCGGCTGTCCTTTCCCAGGGCTAACGGCGCAGCCATCGCCTTGTGTAACGGGTGTCCTGGCCGCCACGGCGGGCCAGCCCGGGCCCGGGCCCGGACGGCCCGAGGTCGCCGTGGCGACTACAAGTCCCGGCACCGCTGCGCCGGGCCCCGGCCCCGCCCCCTCGCGCACACCCCCGCCAGCTCACTGGCTGCGGCAGCGCACCAATCCGAAGGCGCCGCCGGGCCCGCCAGCCAATGGGATGGCTGTTGCTAACACGCCGCAGTTATTTTTAGCACAGCCGCCGCTCGCGCACCTTGCGGGTTCCTCGTTTCTTCCGCGGTGGGGCCGGCCCTCTGCTGAGGGCGGAGGTGCACAGACGTGCGTTACAAAGTAGTCCGTGGGTTGTACGCCACGGGGCGGGGAGCGCCGTGACGGTAGAGCTGGGACGCCCTTCCTGTCTGCAAGTGCTAGGGCGCGGGGCCGTACGGGCGGGTGCGCCTGCTCCTGCTCCTGCCCTTCCCGGGGCGGCACTGGCGGGTCTGGCTCGGCCTCGCTCCGTTGTCCCCTGCGGAGACGGACCGGCAGTTTCCGGACTCCCCGCCCGTGCCCGTGCCCCCGTTTCGCCCCGCGTCACACACAGGGCCGGGAAGGCCCGAGGGGTTCGAGCCTGCGTTGCCCGTTTTCCTCGCATCCTTCTGAGTGTCTCTCCCCCCACAGTCTCCCGTCCGCGCCGCCAGCGGGGTTGGGGGTCCGGCACAGGAGTTTTAGGAGACTTCGCTCGCGTTGTGCGGGGGCCGTGCCCCTCGGGAGCCCGAATTTCCCAGTCCCCCCTCCCCCTATTACTCCGGGGCCGGGCTCTGACAGCACCGGCCCCCCCGGCCTGTGGTGCCGGCCGCTTGTAAGCAGCCGTCATCCGTGGAGACGAGGCAAATTTCGGACGGCTCCTGGCCTCCCCGCTCCCGTTCCATCACCCCACTACTCCCCTCCCCCGTCCCGCCTCAGGCTAAGCCGCTTGGGGAAATCCTCAGGTCAATCCTCATCCCCGCTAAACTGCCCGTTCCCTCCCCTGATGCTCAGCGCCGGAGCGGCCCTCGGCGCCGCCCGGCTGGCAGCGTTCCCCGGCAGCGGCCGTGGGGCGACGGGCAGAAACGGGGACTTAAACCTCCCTGTGTCCCCGGGGCGCTGCGGGCGGGGAGGGGAGGGGGAAGTAGTTCCGGCCCGCCCTCCGTGCCTCATCACGCTGGGCGGCAGCGCGGATCCCTGCGCGGGGTTGCTAAGGGTGAAAGTTTGCCGTGAGTTGGCTCACTTAGGGCCAGGGCGCGGGCGGCTCCGGGCTGGCGGGGCGAGCGTAGCAGAGGCGGCGGCGACGACGACACGGGCACCCGCACACCCACCAGCCCCGCACCACTGCCTCCGCCGGGCCCGCCCCGCGGAAGAACCGCACCGCCGCGGATAAGGCGAGGGACACAAACGGGACGGGGCAGACTCGCACGCACCGCCCGAGCTCCACCGGCAGCGCCCACGGCCCCCGCCAGCCGCCGGCCCTGGAGCCGAGAACGAAGTAAGTGGGGCCGGGGTTCCTTTCCTCCCCACCCGCTTCTCGGGGCGGTCCCCCCCGCCTACATCCCCTTTGTCGCCTCGGCCTGAAGGGGCTCATGGTCTCCCTCATCACCCGGGGAAGGTAATTTATCCGGCCGTGGAGCAGCCGTGCGGCTGCCGGCGTCCCCGGGGGGGATTAATGGGGCTTTGAGGGAGGGGTGTGAAAGTCATTGGGTCGGCGACGCTTTGCAGTGCCCCAGTTCACCATTTTGTTCGGGTCCCGTTCCCCCCCCCCCCCCCCCCCCCCGCCCAAATCTGACGGGAAGACACGGGTCAGGGGTGCGGCTCAGCCCCAGCAGCCCCGACAAGGACAGGCTGGGCCCGAGGGCGGCGGCGGGCACCCTGCGATGCCGGGGGAGCGGGGTGTCGCCGGGCTGTCTCCCTTCCCGCACGGCGGATCCAGCGCCCCTGGGCTCCGGCGGGGGAGAAGCCCGGCGACAACAAAGAGGCTGCCGGGGCTGGGCTGGGCTGCACCCCCCGCCCCACCCGCCGGTCCTGCAGGCCTCGGGGGCCGCCGCGGTGCCCTGCCGAGCGTGTGGAGCCAGGAGCCTTCCCCGGAGCGGGGACAGTTTCCCCCTTCCGTCGAAGGGCTCTTTTAGGGACGTTGTTTGCGACCCCCGCGTACGCCAGCGGGGGGTGGGGGAGTGTGCGGGAGACACGGGGCTTGCGGCCTCCCGAGCTCCGTCCCGCAGCCTCGGGGGCGGGGGAAAGGGCTGCTGTGGGGTGGGGACGCGTCGTCTAGTCCGTGCCGAGAGGGAGGGGAAGGGAAAGGAAGAAAAGGGCGGCCGCGCGGCCGTCCCGAGCGCCGGGCCGCGGGGCGTGTTCCCCGCCGTGGGCAGCGCCGGGCGGGCGGTTCGCCAGGGCGCATGTGCCGTGGAAAATTTTGTGCCCTGCCCCGCGGAGCGAAGCGCCGGGCCGGGCGCGGGGCGCCGCGGGAGCCGTAGTCCGCGGGCCAAGTAGGTCGCGGGGCGGGGAGGGGGGGCGAGGACTACAGCTCCCAGAGTGTCCCGCGGCACCGGGGGTGCGGGGGCAGGAGGGCGGCCGGCCGGCGGGGTCACTAGAAACGGTGGCTGTCCTGGGCAGGGGGCGGCTGGCGGCCTGCTGGCCCGTCTGCACACCTCGGCTGCGTGCCCGCGGCGCCTCGATGGGTAGAACCCAGCGCCCGCGGGTGGGACGGGGGCTGACTGGAAACGGGAGCTCTTGCTCCGGGCGGGTGTGAGCCGCTGTGGGACCGCTATGGGCAGTGGCGGCGGGGCCCGGAGGCCGGAGCGCTGTCGGGAGCTTGGAGGGATACCGGCAAGGTCACCCGCCGTGTTTGCTTAGCGAGAAGGAGAGGGCAGCCTTCTCGTGTTTGCTCTCCTCTGATGCAAGCGGTTATTTGGCCTCTCTCTCCTTCAGCAGGCCGATGTGCTGATACCCGGGGGGGGGGGGGGGGCGACGGCTGAGGGGCTCCCGCGTTCCTGCCGCAGGGCAGAGGAGCCCTTTGTTCCCTCCCGCAGCCGAGGTGTTCTGCTCGTGGTACGGGAAGCCTTTAGTTTGGGCATGCTGGAAAGGTGGGCAAGCCTCTCTTTGCGGAAGGCTTGTCAGGATACCTTTTACAATTGGTATTTTGTTCTTTCTTGCCTTGGAAGTTGTACTGCTTCAGTCATACGGTTTGATGTTTGGTGTGGGGCTTTTTACTTGTTTTTTAATGACCATATTGCCATGTTTTGATGCAGTAGAAAGAGACTGAGGTCTCTTTGGAGCACACAGTACTGTGGCAATGACCTGAAGAGTCAGTGGTATCTGACTTTTTGTGACTTCTGCGGGTATCAGCTATGTCCAGCTAGATACCTTGGCAGCTCTTGGTATTATTGGGCTAATTAACTCATCTTTCTCATAGTCAAAGGACAGAGTAGTCCCCTTTTAGGAAGGGGAAGTGCTTCTTAAAGAAAAAAGGAGACAGTCATTTATATATGTACCTGCTCCCTGTCTTCAGCAGAAGGGTGATGAGGATGTGGGCTCCTCAAACTATATGCAGCATTTTGTGTTGCAAGTAGATTGGTAACAAATGTTGGCCTTTGCTCCTTTCCCAATCTGTAACTTCTGATTTCTTAATAGATTTTTTTGATCTGGCTTAGAAGTTACCGGGTGAGATTAAAAGATTTACAGACTGGCTGTTCTCTTCCTGTGTAATTTGCCGGGATCCCAAACTCTCTTCACCCTCAGTGCCTCAAAGCCAAAGGAGCAAGAGTGCTCCATGTAAATCCCCCCGTTCAGGTAGTATGGGCCATGGAAGCTCTCGTTAACATTTAAGTGGGCTCTCTCAGAGCTTTTCTTTGTGCTGTTTCCTCTGGAAAAGGCTCCATCTCTGTGCTGAGACTCTTGCCTGCTGAAAATGGCTTCTCCTTGCAAAACTGCTTGCTTGTTTCTTCGGTGCTCAGCTGTTCTTATTTGAACTTGGTCAGGTCTGAGTGACCTACCAGAAGCTGTTTCACCACGGTAATTCCTTCAAAGTGGATTTTAAGTGCGAGACTGCTCTTTTCTATCCTCTTGTTCCTGTCTCTTTGTTTCGTCTTCGTTGCTGAGTCAGGCCCAAAAGGGATTCCTTCCAGAGCTGACCACCTTTTTGCTGGACTTGAGGAGTGGGATCTGCTTCTGGTTCCCATCATCCTGAAGCCAAGCCTCTAGACCAAGCAAACGAGTCTGGTCAGTTTTTTCCTTCCTGCTGACCTAGGCCAGCGTGGGTACCTGGTTGTGCTGCTGGGATTCCCATCCATTTGTGCTCCATCCCTACCCCCAAATAACTGGCACAAATGGTAAACATTGGCTTGGGTGCTGCGTAGGAGCATCCCCGAAGCCCATTTTAGGAAGACGATGGAACACATCGTGTCTGTTTGAGCAAGGTGAGGGCAACTGAAGACAGAGCAGCCTCTGACTAAGCTGCCAATTAAAAACTGGATATTCTGCTTGCCCCTGGAGGGGTGTGGAGGCTGCTGGAAACGTGCTTCCTCTTCAGATATCTGTGGGATTCATTTTCTTTGGACGGGTGACAGCACGCGGTGCCGTCCTACCTGGGGTGGGGTTTTTTGTGCCCAGGCGAACATTGTTTGCAAATCTGTGTATAATGGAAGAGGCAAGTGTTGTGGTTTTTGCATTGTGGGTTCTCTCCATTTCAGAGACTTCCTCGGGAGGGAGGGAAGGAAGGAAAGAGGGAGGATGGCTTCGGTCTGTGGTGAGCAGTTTTTGTTGAGCAGGAGGTAGCTGATGCTGGCAGAGCCCATCTTCCCTCTATGTGGGGATGAGCGATGCGAGCTGCATTGGGCAGGCTGTTGGCACCCGTATGCTTTCTGACCCCGAACGTGTCTCCTGTCCTCCTCTCACCCCCAGCCAAATTAAACTGGGATTTTAGGCTGGCAGCTCGGGAGAGCCTCGACTGGGTACACTTGATAAGATATGTGCCTGCCAGTCAAGAGGATAGTAACCATGAGCTGGCAGCTGGTGCCTTGTCACCCTCCCTCTCTTCCCTCCTTGTCCCTTCACCCAGAGGGGAGGCTGGGGCCTCCACGTGAGCTGCCCGGCGAGTCAGAATGTGGTGAGTTTGACTCCTGGTGCAGGTGAGCCATGCTGGGAGCAGCTGAGTGCCGGGGCAGAGAGAGAGGGGCGTGTTAGCTGTGCTGAAATAGCTCTGCCAGAGCAGACAGTTGGCCTGCTGGGTTTCAGCATCGGCACTTGGCAGCGAGAGAAGTATAACGTACGTGCCTTGTGTGTGTGCCCATAGTAGCTACACCTTTTTTTTTCCTCTCTCTCCTGTAGAGGAGCAGGGAGGCTCCTCCCTACCAGCATCTCTCTGTTTTGAGGGCCAGCAGATTTAGGGTGAGCCTCCTAAGAAACATCCCTGCTTGTCAGTGTTTGCGCAAACTGCTCATTCCACTTTTGTCAACGAAAAAGAGCAGCTGTTCATCTCAACAGGTGGAGAATTGTGTTCTCTTGTCTTCATCTGTCCTTTTTTGTCTCTTTTCCCCAGGTCTGTTTGGAGCCAAATCTTGTCTATGTGCGTGTCGCCGTGTCTCTTTTAACACACTGCCCTGACTTGCTTGCCGCGAAGGGAGTATGCATCTGGAGATCAAAGTTGCTCTTAACTTCATCATCTCATACCTGTACAACAAGCTCCCTCGGAGGCGGGCAGACCTGTTTGGTGAGGAGCTAGAGCGCCTGCTGAAGAAGAAATATGAGGGTCACTGGTACCCGGAGAAGCCTCTGAAAGGTTCTGGCTACCGCTGCGTCCATATAGGGGAGACGGTGGACCCGGTGGTGGAGCTGGCGGCCAAGCGGAGCGGGCTGGCGGTGGAGGACGTGCGCGCCAACGTGCCCGAAGAGCTGAGCGTCTGGATCGATCCCTTCGAGGTTTCCTACCAGATCGGTGAGAAGGGCTCCGTTAAGGTCCTCTACCTGGACGACAGCGAGGGCTGCAGCGCCGCCGAGCTGGACAAAGAGATCAAGAGCAGCTTCAACCCTGATGCCCAGGTGTTCGTCCCCATCGGCAGCCAGGACAACTCGCTCTCCAACTCTCCGTCCCCCTCCTTCGGCCAGTCACCCAGCCCCACCTTCATCCCTCGCTCAGCCCAGCCCATCACCTTCACCACTGCCACCTTTGCTGCCACAAAATTTGGCTCTACCAAGATGAAGAAGGGCGGCGGAGCCGGCGGAGGGGGCGGCGGAGCAGGGGCCGTGCAGCAGCCGAGGATGGTCAGGTCTCCCACCACCAACCTGCTGAAGCACAAGGGCCTCTCCCTCTCTATGCACTCTCTGAACTTCGTCGGGAGCGCCGGGAGTCAGGCCCCGCAGTCGCAGCTCTCCCCCAACGCCAAGGAGTTCGTTTACAGCGGCGGCTCGCCGGGAGCCGGCAGCCTCTTCTTCGACGGCGTTGCCAGCGAGAGCCAGGCCGGCAGCGTCCCGCCGGCCTCGCAGTTCGGCGCCAGCTCGGCGGGTACCTTCGACGTGGCTCAGGTCTTTGGTGGCAGCACCAACAGCCTCTTCTTGGAGAAGTCTCCCTTTGTGGAAGGACTCAGCTACAACCTGAATGCCATGCAGTATCCCAGCCAGTCCTTCCAGCCCGTCGTCCTGGCCAACTGAACGTGAGGAAGGAGAGTATTTTGGGGTGGGGAGGGAGGGGAGGGGGAACCAAGAACAAAACAAAACAACGAGAGAAAAGCGAAATAGAAATACACAGAAAAATATTCAAATGTTATAAATATAGCTTCTTGAGAAAAGAGAGAGAGCCCGGTGTTGTTGCGCTGTGCTGGCAACGCTCCTGAAGCACTGACTTGTTTTTTAACTCAGTCCCTGTGCTTTTTTTTCCTACTCAACGTTTTTCTACTCCTTAAACGAGCCTCGGGATGTGTTCGGTTTGTCTTCCCCCAGCCCAGGACTGGACACAGCGTCCTTCCGCTTGGGTGTAGGGTTGTCTCCTCCGTACCACCTCGCCGGAGGAGGGCCGGGGCGAGGATGAGTCAGTGTTGGTGGAGCTGCAGGCGCTCTCGGTGTGTGCTAGCCAGCAGTGGGTGGGTGAGCTTGCATCTTGGGTTTTTTCCCCGTTAAGGCTCTGCCTGTAGATGGAGAGCATCTACTGCGCCCACGGGCGTAGACCGTTCTGCTGCTGTTGCTCCAGCCTGGGCTGACGTTGGCTCTTCTGTCTGTGTGCCCAAAAGCCCTGACTCTTCTCCTTGACCAGCTCCCAGCACGTAGCGGGAGGGCAGAGCATTACTGTGAAATGGCTTCTTCCACCTCCCTCCCTCATCTGTGCTCCCAGCTGCGGCAGGACAGCACTTGGAACTGAGTGACTCTGGTTATTGTCACCTTCCAGGCGGGAGAAAGGGACTCTTCTGTCAGTGATGGGAGCTTTTCTGTGCCCTCTTGGAGCTGGTGGCTTGCTCTGAATGATGACCCCTGGAGGGTACAAATCCTTTCTTGCCTAGCCCAGCGAATAGGGAAGGTGGTGCCCGGCCAAGCGGTCCGGCTTGGATCCTGCCCATGCTCCCAGGGCCTTCTCCTCTGGGCTGAGTTCTCATTCCTGCTGTGAATTCATCTTCTTTTCTCAGAAAGGGAATTCATCCTATTTTGGCTGGAGAGGGAGCACGACTTTTGAGAAAGGGAAAGGGCTGTGTTCACAAAGCTGTTCTCTTCAGTGGCAGCGTTAAAGGTTTGGTTTGTGCTTTCCGCCAGCTATGCACCTGCCTAAGTCCCCTCTGCTGCCCTTCTTGGAGGAGGAGATGGCTGCTCTGGTGTGGAAGGGAAGCTCCTGGCCACACTCATAGTTCCAGACTGATCACATCAAGGGGGTGGATGTGTGGTGCTGCAGAGCCAAGCTCTGGCAACGCCGCTGCAACCCTCCTGGGGATGAGGGGCTGCCGTGGCTTTTGAGCCAGGTCAGGAGCTCCATGCCCCACCTTCAGAGGAAGCTGAAGGAGGACTGCTGCTTGCCGAGACAGGGTAGAGGCTTTCTAGGTGGGAAGGAGGTCTCCTCGGAGGCTGCTGTGGGAGTATGGAAGTGTGCAAAGAGGAGGGAGATGGAGATGATGAGACTCCAGTCTTTGAAGTTCTCAGTTTAAAAAGAAATACAAGCTTTTTTGCTGCCTCCCAAACTTGAGGCTTGGTTTTCTTTTAATGATGTCTCTGGAGCACCTTCTGAAACCCACTTCTCCTGAAGCTCAGTGAGCTCTTCCAAAGCGTCCCAGTTTTGGGGGGAGATGGCCTTGAACTCGTGCTTTTCCCACTCCCTTCCCTTGAGCCGAGATGAAGGCGCTCCAGCCCCCTTGTAGTTGTGTTGCCAATGAGCCTTTGCAGAGGTAAGGAGATGTCCCAGGGAGACCCTCGCTGCCCACAGCAGCTTGACAAGAGTTCCCAGCACCCCTTTGCCCCCGCTGGGTCCGAGCCTCATGCCCAGCATGGTGTCCTGAGCAGGCTGCTCACTGTTGAGCCATGACCATCCCCGTGGCAGGTGGGTGAGGAGAGCAAAGACCCTGGGGAGCTTCCCCCAAAACCCTTGCCTGCAGCCTGCAGGTTTCCAGCCTGGGACAAGCTGCTGAGGAGCAGCTGATCTTGTTTGCCTTCCATTATGTTTTTCCCTCATGGTTTGAGCCACCCCCCCTCACAGTTACAGATGTTATCACTGCCACCCCGACCCTCTCCCATTGCCACGCTGGACCGTGAGGGGTGCTGTCGGCAGCACCCCATCCAGCTGTTCCCTCACACATCTGGCAAAGCCACCCATGCTCCCCTCTGGCACAGGGAGCAGGGGGTCAGGTGGGGCTGCCCCCTCCTCGGCCACCCGCTTTATCCGTGTGAAGCTTTGATGCCGCTTTGCCCTGCCACGCATGCCGCTTGGAGACCAGCGGCACGAGTGGAAGGAAGGGAGGAAAAAGAGGAGGGACCAACCTCTTTGTGTCTTCAAAGGCAAAAAAGCGTGCTTCAGAAGCGTTCCTCCAGCGCGAGGCAGCGATGGAAGCGAACGGCCTCTGCGGGGCTTGCCGAGGCTCGGCCGGAGGCCTTCGGCTGCAGTTCTATATTTTTAAATAAAAACCCTAAAAGAGAAAAAAAAAAAACCACAACAAAAAAAATACAAACCTGCACTAATTTACCTGGTTTCTTAGGAAGAGAAGAGAGGCAGACTTTTGTTTCCTTTTTTTTTTAACTTTTGTTTTGTATGGGTTCGTGTTCTTTTTGTTGACGTCTGTTTGTATTGAATAATTTGCTACGTTTGTAAAATGGAAGAAGTCTATATAATATATGTATATTTCTAACGGGGGGGGAGGGTGGAAAAAAGAGGAGAGGAAAAAAAGAGCAACCTGTAATTTTTTTTCTTTTCAAGATTTTTTCTTAACAAGAGGAGAGAAAAAAAAGAGAAAAAATATTTTTTCAGGAAAAAGAACTTTAAAAAACAAAAAAAGCAGTGAAGGTCCCTTTCTCCACGCTCAGCCTCCCTCCTGCCCCTCCACAGCCCACCCTCTCCTCTTCCTGGAGCCAGCCCACAGTTGCCTTGGAGGAGAGGAGGAGGAGTGAGGGGACAGAAGCCTCCCAGCGGAGGGATTCCGTGTGTGCTCTGCTTGGGTTTCTTTCTGAGAAGGGAGGGGGCTACTGAGAGAGGGAACCAGGGGGTTGCTGTCTTTATTTTTTTGGTCTTTTGTTTGTCTGTTTGGTCTTTTTTCTTCTTCTTTCTTTTTGTTTTCCTTTAGCGAAGGAGGAATACAATCAAGAGTTTTGTATTCAGAATGTTGTGCAATATTTTGGAATGGGACATTGGTGTGTCTAGAGATTTAGTTAAAAACAAAACAGAAAAAAAACCCACAAAAAGGTTGATCAAATCTGTACAGTTTCTATTGTTCCAGATTTTTTTAAGTTTGTATTAAAAGCATGATATAATAACTGAGTGTCCTGTGTGTGTTTGGGGGGCCTGGGTGCAGCCCACCCAGGCTTTGGTGGTTTTGGCTGAGAGGTTGGACTAGATGGTTGAGGGGGGGTTGAACTAGATGATCTCTAAAGGTCCCTTCCAACCCCTACCATTCTATGAAAGATTCTATGAAAGGCTATGATTGGGGGATGGTTTCTTCTCTCTCTGTGCACCCCCAGTTTGGGTTTATCGAGGGGGTGCTTGGGAAGCAAAGGAAGCCTCAAGGTGCTTGTGCAGGCCGTGGCCTCCCTGCTCTGAGTGTTGATGCAAGGTGGCTTCTCGGAGCAGGGTGGGCATGAGAACATGCAGTGATGATGAGCCTCTGGTTTTGTTTCTCTGTCTAACCTCCCGTTGCTCAGCTTTAATCAGGGTTTCTGGCAGAGGGAGCTGCTCCCTTTTACCCAAATGAGCCAGCCCCTCGGTGCTGGGGAGGTGCTGAAGTGTCCCACCTGCTGCTGTGTGTACCATGGGCCATGACCCAACCTCACCTGCCCCAGGGCGGCTGGCAGCTCCCCCTCCCCGTGCTGCTGCCTCACAGAGCTGTCACAGAGGTGTCAGAGGGAGCAGCGGCTCCCAGCATACTCCAGGAAAGCAAACACGGCGCCAGCACTGACCCCTGGCTCCCTGTAGTGTCCTTACCTGTGCCCCCTCAGCCCCTCTAGTCTGGATTTGTTCCTGGAAGAGCTGCGTTGCCCTTGGCTTTGCGAGCCCCGGCGCTGGGCTCTGCTCGTGCCCGCCACGTGACTGTCACACTCTGCTAAGCAACACAACTATTTTTTTCCCCTTTGTGTCTCAAAGCCCTTGTAATCATTTATCTAAAGCATGCACAAACTCTTGCCCTTAGACACGTTTCTGGAAATGGAAAATCGAGGGCGAGTGTGCGCCTTCCTGATCCTTACCCTGCATTTGCTGGGCTCTGACGCAGGAGGACACGGAGCCTTTCCCCTTTTGGGCACAGGTACGCTGAGTGGTAGGGCCTGGAGTCAGTTTACAGCTGATAGCTACACTGCCTGGGCAGGGAGTAGGGACAAGGCTTAGGACAACCTTGTTCCTGACTATGTATTTGTCCCTTTGCAGTCTCAGGGAGCCCAAAGGGTGTGGGGAGGTGAAACACCCATCTGGAAGCAGTGTGCAAGGTCAAGATCTGCCCTCTGCCAGCCTTCTGAGAGGCAAGGAGGTGCCGGAGCCCCGCGGTGTGGGGTGGCACGGGGTGGTGCCTGGGTGTGGGAGCATTTGCTGGTGTTGGGGCAGTGACAGTCGGTGCCCAGATAGGGTGCTCCAGCAAAGCACGGCAACAAGATGGGACTCGTCTCCCGAAACCTCCGAAGCGAGGGGCGTGGGGGTGGTGTTTAGACACTCGTCACTGGGGACTCCGTTATTAAGAAGGGAGCTTGCAACTTGAGTCACCGAGCAGGCGGGCTCCCACTTGGAAGGAGGAGACAGCTCGGGTGGAAAATGCCACACTTCAGCCTCGGGCTTTTCAGTCTGTGACAGCAGCAGTTTCTGACACGCATGGGGCTGTTCTGGGAGAGGGAGGGAGCTGGCTTGCCCTTATGCAAGCATGACAAGCCGTCTGTCAGGCAGCCGTGCCTTGGACTGTGTTTTAAATCAGGCCTAGCAAAGCAAAGCAGCCCGCGTTTGAGTGTCCACTGCTGCCCCAGAGCCTCCCGCAGACTTGTGGATTAACGGGGTGGAATAACACACAGCTCAGATGCCTCCGACAGCGGGTGCCTCCCCATACCTGGGCGCTTGCCGGCATGCCAGGGCCAGGAGGTGGACAACCGTGGCCGGCCGGTGTGGGGAGGCTGGGGCCCGGCAAGGCCCCGGTGTCCCTGGGAGGCGCGGGCCCACGCCACCTGCTCCCTGCTCACGCAGCCGGCGGGCGCCAGGGCCAGGGCTGAGGCCGAGGCTGTGGCTGGGGACGGACGGCTCTTCCCGGGCCGGAGCATGGGCACCAGCCACGAGCAAGCTGTGGCCAAGGTCAGCTGCCTCCCAAACCTCCTGCTTTTTCCTTGGGTTTCTGTGGCCGGGCTCCAATGCAAACAAGGCCAGGAACGCGCTCGCCCCGGCTCTTGCAGAGCTGTTCTTTCACTGCTGCCCCCCACTGCTGCGTTTGTTGATGACTCCAAAACCTGGTCTGTGTTTTACAAAGCTGCTTAAAGAAAAGCTGAAGCTTTCTCCTCCCACCCCAAGATGCCCCGTTGAAGGTTAAACTCAACTGGCACACATCGTACTGCTCAGGGAAGGGCCAGTTTGCCTGGTGGCCAATTTGCATGTGCCTGTTGCCAGCAGTAAAAGTGACTCCAGCATGTGCATGTGCTGGGGAGAGACATGTGATTTGGGTTTTTTTTCCCCCAAGAAGCCCTCAGAGGCACAGCAGCTGGTTGGGAACATTTCTGCCAAGAAGGTTCAGAGTCAAATTTTGCCACTTTGCCTTGAGGAGGGGCAGGGAACGGTGCAGGTGGAGGTGTGGGGGAGCTCATTCCCTCTGTGCTTAACACCGAGGAGGTGAGTGTGGTCCCTGCAGTCGCTGAGACTAAGTTGAGGGGCATTTTTCCTGCTTATTGTTGTTGGCACTGCCAGCACAGCCTGAGTGCTGAAGGAAGCAGATCCTGGGGAGGGAGCGTGTCCCTCCCACTCGGCAGGGTGTTTCCACCAAGGACAAAGTTTTCCTTCGAGTGAATAAGCCAGAAACTGCTTGCAGAAGGTGCAGCTGAGGTTTTCATAAGGAAAAAAAAACCCAAACCAAAACCAACCCCAAAATGACCCACACAAGGTGATGTGTAGGGAGGGCAATGACTGATGTTGCTGCATCAGGAAATGCTTCTTTCATGGGCCTCAGTTGCAGAGCTCAGCAAATTCATGCAGGGGCCAAGTGCAGCTTCCCTCAGCAACAGGCCCTTTTGCCTTTCCTGATCTTTGGGCGGTCAGGTTAGGTGTCAACATGTGCTGCTCCAGGCTCCTGCAGAGGCCTGAGTGGTGTTGCAGCAGGCCTCAGGCACCTTTCCAAAATCTCCTGAGGTTGCCTTCTGTCCATGCCTGTGCCCAGCATGGCTCTGCAGTGTCTGGCTTCACTAGGAGGATGTACCCTTGTCACCCATGGAGCCTGATGCTTGCGTGACGCTCAGGGTGAAAGGGGGGCTGTAGGCATGCAGGAGAACAAGGAGGCAACCTAGGAGAAGACCTCATCTGCCAGAGGAGCACTGGGGTTTGCATCCTTGGGGGACAGCCTGGCAGCACGGTGGAGAACACAGGGGAAAGGAGCAGCAGAGGTGTCTGGAAGACCATCAGCACAATCCAGAGAAGGCCTGAGGAGCAGAGGGAAGGAGGACAGCCCCCTGGGGACACCAGAGGTGTTACATGCTGATCCCTCCAGGAGCCGCTCCGAACGGGACAGGAGATGATGCAGAGATGAAGACACCCTGCAGGGAGGACAGTTTATCCCTCACAGCCACACCACCGCCAGCCATCCAGGGAGGAAGGAAGGGAAAGGGCTCGACACGCTCAGCCGAAAATAGGATCTGAGAAAATAAGGGTGCAGGTGGGCTGTGGTGCTCCGAGGCAGAGCTGAAGCTGCCCAGTGCTGCTGAGGAGAACAATCTCGCTGCATAAGCAGTCGCCGTTGGACACGGTGTCCAACGCTGTAACCTACAGCCTAAGTGCTAACACAGCAGCACAGGGAAGCTACAAATTGCTGGTTAGGTTTTTTTTCCTTAAGTAAAAGCAAATAAACTTTGCCATATTCCAGACTATAAATCACAGCACAGATCAAGGGTCTGAAAACAGGCAAGAGAGACTTCACTTGGTCCTTCAAGCTGGAAACCTGGCCACGGAGGCTAAGTAGTTGATGCAAAGACAGTTAAGAAGGATCGTTTCATGCTTGTAAGACTTTATCTTTCATCTCGGAGTTATTCCCTTCTCCAGAGGCACGGTGCTCTTGGAAAAAATTGTTCTTTTCCTCCATGGAGATACTCTGGGAACGTGTTGAGACCAAGCAGTGCACGTGAGTAAAAACCTTCCCAAAGTCAACAGTAACAGAGGTGGTAGTGAGGACCACAATAGCAAGTGGAGAAGAATACAGCCTCTAACCAGCACGCACTCCTTCAAAGCCATATTTACACCAGGATTCTCTGCTGAAGCCACTGACCACACCTCAGACAGATGTTCAGCACACAGACAACATCACAGCTGAGGAGATTTTCCTACTTCATATTTTTAAGAGAAAAACTTCAGGCTTCCCGATGTCCACCTAAAAATGCTACTAAAGGACCTGAGTCCATCCAGCTCTGGCCTCAGTGTTTTACACCATGGGATGGTGCCTGAGACTGAAGTTTTGACTCTTCTGAGAGCATGGAGTGGTTGCAAAGACCTGCTGCAGAGACCCGGGATGAGTCTTCCAGCCGCAGCTGACCGCTCCCTGCCCCCCATCACTGGACTCCACTGGAAAGCAGGACAAACTAGTCCAACGAGGTCTTCCAAAGATTGAAACAGTAACCTGCAAAGCATCCCTGGGAAGCAGAGGTCTGTGTTAGTAACCATGCTGACCCTTCCCTTGCCTGGCCAGTACAGCTTCATAATCCAGAACCGGCCAGGGCTTCCTTTAAACACGCCTGGAGCGTCCCACAAAGTTGCACAAGTGTCCTCCCTAGGGCTGCAAGAGCTGGTGGGGACTGCCTGTTACCATGGGGAAACCACAGAAGTGAGCCCACAGCTCTCCACTGGACAACACCAGCAAAGCTTCCCACGAATGGACAAAGGTGCCTTTTGGCTTCCACAGCCTGGGAGGGGAAAGTGGGGGTTGCTGTGTTTGCCTGGTTGAACAGCCCCACTGATTTTATGTTGACCTCGATGGAATTGGGCACAGGGAGCTGGCCATGATTTCGCCAAGAAAAAAAACCCATCCTTGCCAGGTATTTTTCTGTGACACAACTGTGTTGAGGAAGGTACAATTAGCAAAGGGCACCCCATAAACTTCATTGTCTTTAATTTTGCCCCCCTCTCCCTGCAAGGTCTGTAGCCAGGAAAGAGTCTCCATCGCAGGCTGGGCTCCTGTCCTGCCAGGCGAATGCACAGAGCTCTTCCTCTCCTCCTGTGCCTGGTGAGGCTGTTGGCCACCCTCTCCTTCACCAGAAGGTATTTGGCGGGGGGAATTAGTAACTCTTGCTCCCGGAGGTAATTGTCACTTGGCAGGATCTTACTCATCTTGTGGCGGTGGCAGTGGCTGGCTTTCCAGGCTGCAGGGCCGTGGCTCACCACCTCGCAGCCGCTCAAGAGCCTCCTGCCCAGGGCCACAGCTGGATTCACTCCTGCCTGGAGCCTGCCCTGCCAAAGTACGGGTGAATGCTGGCTTCTTCACACCTTGCCAAGCCAAGCAGCTTGGGCCTCAAGGAGCTGAAGGCTCTTGGCTGCACACTGGCACATGTCTGGGCAGTTGGCTGGCAGAGGCCTCCCAGTTCTGCTGGTGCTGCTGCAAGAGCCCAATTAGTAGCTCAGGTGTTGCCACAGCCTTTGGCTACGGCCCAGGAGCTAATGACAGAGCAGGTGGCAGATGGGAGGATTGCAGCAGCGTGGCTGGAGACGGGGTCGGCTGCTTCTAAACAGCTGGTCGAGACCGGTCGCTGCTGAGCCGCTGGGACCGTGGGTTTTGCAAGGTGGCTTCTTGCTTTGTGGAAGTCTCCAAAACACCCTTTAGCCTTTAAAGGATGCTGCAGCCATGTTTGGCTCCTCCACTCCTCCCAGGATGCCCAAAATTATCTTTGGGGTTACTGGAGTGACCATACCCATGACCACTGCTTTACAGCCAGGGCAAAGCTCATTAAACCCCGCAGGTGTTTAATCAGATGCAAAGCAGTGGTGGGGCATTGACACACCGTGCCTGTTGATGCAGCGTGATGACAGAAGGGCAGAAATGTCACTGTCTGATGAAAGATGGGTCCCTCTCACCAAATTCCTGCGCTGCCTGCCTACTGCAAACAGCCTGAGGCACTTGGGGACTTCTGCCACAAACAACCCGAGGCACTTGGGAACTCCTGACCCCAAAGCAGAGCTTGCAGAGGGAAGCTGGGAGGGAGGAGAGGAAGGGCTCTGGAAACTCGAAGTGGACGGGCAGTGAGGCAAAGAACGTGCGACTTGACACGCAGTGAGAGCTCGGGGAGATTTTTCCTAAGCAGGTTGAAGAACTGGTTAAAAAGAGGCTTAGAGCTACAACCAGAGAAGCTGTTGATGCAGTTTGACTCCTGCTGTGCTTACAGAAGCAGGAGTCCGTGTATTCTTTGTAGGCAAACAGGATTATGTCAAACTGCCGAACGCCATCATTCATTCCGCTTACTAATGGAAACGTTGAGCCCGGGCTAATTGCTCAAGCCCCGAGGGGAGGCAGGTTTTGGTGATCACCACGCTGCGTTATCTCTGGGTACAAACTGCCCCTGCAGTGCCTTGCATAGAGCAGGAGTACACACGCGGCTCTGCTTGTGTATGAGCACAGAGCAGTCGGGGTGCACAGACCCTCTGAGTCTTTTCCATCCCAAGCCCTGGTCCTTGCTGTCCTTCCCCAGGGCCTAATTCCACTTCTACTGCCTTCAGTGTCAGGGTTGACTTCAGTGTAGGTGTCAGCCGCTAAGTGAGCTTCAAAGAAAAGGGGTCGAAAGGTCTGCTCTTGGGTCTGTGTCCCCTATGTTGATGTGTTGGGTTTTTTTTTTCCCCTCCCAATGGGTGCCAAAAGCACCTTCAAGACCACGGATTGGTGGTGGAATACAGCCCCATCTTGAAAAGAAGCGTTTGACAGTGGGCGTCAGGGCAGCCATTTTGCACTAATAACCATAATTTTGTGCTAATACCGTGTGGTGGGGAGGGAAGGCAGAAATGACTAATTAAAATGTTGGGGAGATAGTCAAGTCATGAGAGCATTACTCAAGTGCAATTTAGCTGGGAAGCTGCAATTCGCAGCTCTGCTATTACAAAAATACCACAGGACTTAATTCACCAGACGCGGTCGTCAAGGTGTCAGGTTGTCATCCCACCTGAGAGCAGCTCCAGGCGACCCACTGCCCAGCCTGGCCATGGCTTCAGAGCCACCCCCAGAGCACGGCCCTGGCTCCCAAGGGGCTGCTGCCCTTTCTAGCAGCTGTCCTATTCTCTGGCTGGATGGATTCCAGGCAGGCCCGTCATGCCCTCAGCTTGCAAAGAGGCTCACAGCTCAGCGTTGCATTGCTCGAGACCAGAGTAATGCTGTCGTCAATGCGAACCAGAATCCCATAGCCCTTTTACTCCTCGTGGAAAGAGACAGGGAACCTCTAGGGAGAGCCCAGAGCAGGGCTACCAAGATGATCAGGGGACTGGAACATCTTTCTTATGGGGAAAGGCTGTGGGAACTGGGGCTGTTTAGTCTAGAAAAGAGATGGCTGGGGGGAGACTTAAGTACAACTCAACACTTAACAAGTATTTAAAGGGTGGGTGTCAGGAGCATGGGGCAACACTTTTTTCTGTCATGTCCAGTAACAAGACACAGGGTAATGGACAAAAGCTGGAACACAAAAAGTTGCGCTCTAACATGAGGAGAAACTTCTCTGCTGTTCAGGCGAGGGAGCCCTGGCCCAGGCTGCCCAGGGAGGGTGTGGAGTCTCCTGCTCTGGAGGTTTCCAAACCCACCCAGACACATTCTTGTGTGACCTGATCAAGGTGAATCTGCTTTATCAGAGGACTGGACTGCATGATCTCTAGAGCTCCCTTCCAACCCCTGCCATTCTGTGATTCTGTGATTCTAAATACTTCTCCGTGCCCTATATAATTTTGCAACTGTTGCCTTCCATCCTCAGCCCTCTCCTGATTCTCTAATGAATAAGATGATGAAGAAACTGATTCATAGTGAAGGGGGAGACCCAAGAGAACAGCCTGGTGCTTTTTAGCTGGGAGTCAGGCTGGGCTCAAAATGGTCTATGCATGGCCCTTGAGTGTGTCCTATCACTGCGGTGAAGATCCCAAGATCCCAAGGCACATGGACTTCAGGCAGTGAAGACAGGCAATAAACATCAGCCCCTGTGGGCTTGATGTACATTAGCTGGAGAGCTGGTGCACAAAGCACATGTTTTAGCAGCTACAATCCCTCCCCTGCTGTGTGAGTCCCTGCTTTTACAGCTGTAGCAACAAGTAGCGGAGGTCTAGTCTAGTGGAGCTGTGTAGGAGGAGGGCTTAGCTGGGAGAAGTGTGAGCTGCAGATGGGCTTGGAGCCCACGGTCTCCGAGAGAAATGGTGTTTGAGGCTGCAATAAGGTTTGTAAGAGTTGGAGGGCTCTTCTATTGACAACTGCGGCACTGCTTTGGCTAGAGGCCACCACTGACCGGTTAATGAAGGGAGGAGAGAGATGGGGCAGTGAGGGGGCAGGGGAAGTGGCAAGGAAGAGAACAGAGTGGAAGAAAAATGAAGATCAAAGCCTAGCCAAGAGAAAAATTAAGCATAGAAAGCAAAGGAGATGGAAGGAGGGGAAATCAAGGAGTAACACAAAGGGAGAGATGGAAGAGCCAGCAACCCTCCCAACAGGCCAGAAGAGGAAAGCAGGCAGGAGCTGGGCGTGGAGAGAATGACAGATCCCATACCTGGCATGTTTCTCTCCTGCTGTTGCTGCCTTGGAAAAGATGAGCCTGGCTTTCTCTGGAAATGCTTAATGAGCAATTAGCAACGCAAATACCTTCCCTGATACCTTTTGTGATGCGCTGAAGATAAAAGACATATAGTACAAGAGAGAAAAGCAATGTTGTGAGGGCTCAAGGAGACATGGCATCCCTGTGAAAAGCCCCTCTCAGCTTGGTGCCAGTGACAGCAGCCCTGTGCTCTCACTGTCCCACATCGGGAGATCACAGGCACCTCCCCTGCTCTGGACCAAAGAAAATCACTTTTGCAAGGAGACACAGCTGAGATCTTCTGTCTGGTTGGTCCACATGTGGTCCCAAAGCAAAACTCTGCTCTCCCAGCCCCACGCCGCCGTGGACGTCACCTCCTCCGTGATGCCGCCTTTTCCATACCCCAGAAACACCCAGTCTCGCCTCAGCTTGGCCCGCAGCAGTCCCTCACACCTCCTGCCAGGCCATGAGGCAAAGGGCTGGCGGTTGTCACTCTTCAGCGGGGCAGGACGAGGCTCATCCTAAGCACGGCGTGTGCCCAGGACCTCGGCGGGTGCCAGCGGGAGGAGGAGCTCCCCTGAGCCTGGGCTCATTCACAGGCCTCGCAGCAGGTCTGGCTGAGTGATGCAGAGCCAGAGGAGGATGTATGCTGGGACTTACTCACTGCTCTGGGATGTCAGTCCTAATGGAAAACAGCAGGGAATGGTTAGAATGTGCCATAAATATTTACTAGCTAAGACATCCGTTTCCCCAGCGGTTATTAGAGGTCTGTAGCTGCCTGAAGTTTCAGGGTTGGACTCTGGCTCCTGCTCCAGCAGCAGGAAAGCTCAAAGATCGTTGAAGCACCAGATTTGAGACATAGGATCGTAGAATGGTAGGGGTTGGAAGGGAGATCTAGAGATCATCCAGTCCAACCCCCCAACTAAAGCAGCTTTCCTTTGACCAGGTCACTCAAAAATGCATCCAGGCATTTTGGAAACCAGAGCAGGAGACTCCACACCATCCCTGGGCAGCCCGTGCCAGGACTCCCTCACCTGAACACTAAATAAGTTTTTCCTTGTGTTTAAGTAGAATATTTATGTGTTCCAGCTTATGTCCATTACCCCTTGTCCTGCCACTGGAGCAAGTAGAAAAAAAAATGCAGCCCCCAGCCTCTTGACATCCACCTTTCAAATGCTTCTAAGCATTAGTGAGGTCCCCCCTCAGTCTTCTCTTTTCTAGGCTGAACAGCCCCAGGTTCCTCAGCCTTTGCTAAGGGTCATGCCCTCCCGTGCAGTGGGTGGCTTCCAAGCAGCCCCGGGCTTGCCGAGCCCCCAGGGTGACAACACAGCTTCGGGTGCTTTGTGGTTACGGAAATAGCTCGGCATTGTTTGAGACCAGGATGAGCTGCATCATTCTTCCCACCGAGGGAAACCCTGAGGTTTGCCTTTGCTCCAGGAGAAGCCCAGGGGGCCTCAGGCTGGGTTTTGGCGGGTGTCCCTCTCTCCCTTCCTCCTTGGGCGTGCGCGCTCAGGGGCTGGCCGGCGCGCTGCTGCGCGGCGCAGGCACGTGGCTCGTGCTCCGAGGACACGCTTTAAATAACCGCAGCGCGGTGACTCATGCCGTAGCCGAGGCTGCCTGGCTGCTGCTGGCGGATGAAGCGTGAAAGCCGGCGATCTTTGGAAGGAGAGAGGATCCTACAGCGAGCAGACATATGGCTCAGTTCCTGGCCAGAAGGCGGGAGGGGCGGGAGCGCTTCTAGACGAGGGAGGCTGTGAGGCTGAGGCTCCCAGGTACGGAGTGGCGGCCTCCCTGCTGTTGCCCAGCTCTGCCCTCCTGACCTGTCGCTGCACTCGAGGCCCCTCGCCTCTGGAATTTCCCCACGTCAGCAGCTTTTGGAGGCTCAGGGAGGTAGGGGAGAGGTCTGTGGGAGCAGCGTCCAAGCCCAGCATGGCTGACGTGGGTGGACACGGAGAGCTCTTTGGCCCTTTGCAGCATTTGGCCCGTAGCACCGGGGAGGCAGGCGAGGACAGTCAGTCCTCATGGCTCTGATGGACCTTCACCGTTCCCTCAGGCACCTGAATCACCTCTCCATTCCCCCAGCTCATGCTGCCTTCTTCTCAAAACTCTCCCCATCCAGTCAGCCCCCTCCTCACATCAGCTCCCATCAGCACTGTCCCTCCCTGCACCACCTGTCCTTCTCCTCCCTGAGAGGCATCCTCCCACATCTCCCACTCTCCCTTTCCTTGTTTCTAATCCTCCTGGACAGACACTCCTCAACTCCTGTCCTCCATTTCCCTGTGCTGTCTGTATCCCTTCTCTTCCACAGCCTGCAGCCACATCTTCCTTACAGTGGCCCCTCAGGACCTACTGTGGCATTTCCCCACAGCCCACAGTCCTTTTCCATTGCCATTTTCCCCAGCAGCACCACAGGACCTCAGCAGCTCCTGTCTGTTTTCAGCCAGCAAATCACGCGGAAGCCTTCACCTTCAGGCTGCACCCTCCTCCCCAGCCCGTGGCTGCAGCTGGGTTGCCCCTGCCAGCCATGTGAGCTGCTTTCCCCAGCCCAGAGGCTGTTTCCAGGGCCCAGGGAGCTGCTCATCGGCCTTGGCAGAGCACCGTAAATGTCATGTCCCTGCCTGTTGCCGGCCCGAAGCGATGCCCGCCTGTCTCCCATTATGTAAGGCGCAGTGTGTACAGGAGCTGGGAGGCCTCGGGCTCACTTACGCACTGTGAATGACAGCTGCAAAAATGACACAGGGACTATTTTTAAATCTCTCCCCTCCCTCCTTCTCCAGCTCTTCCCCACAGCCTCAGTCAGGCTGTGTGGATGTCCAGGACCCTACTCTGTGGGGTTAACCGGTAGGGCTGGGCTGTACCAAAGCAGTCCTGAGCAGTGCTTCGTACTGCTGTATAGCACCTCGGCACTGGGGCTGGTGGTATGTGGAGGGTGCATCCTCTTCCAGCCCTCCTTGCCCACCTCATCCCCTGACATCCTCTCCTTCACCTCTCATGCCCTCCTCGCTGGCAGACCCGCGGTGCCCTTTTCCTTCCCCTAGCCTCTCCCTGTAATTCTAGAAAGGTCGTTCCCTCCTCCTTGAGCCATGGAGTTATCAAAATTCCTCAGAGCAGAGCGGAAGGGATCTCGAGGATGGAAAAAACCCCCCTACCTTCTCACATGGAAATGTGATAGCCCAGCACCACTCTGTCCCTCAGAGTGAGGGCAAGAGATGGAGCAGGGGACTGCGTAACATCTCATGTTCCCCCAAATGCTGCCGGCACAGAGACTGGTGGGGAAGATGCAAAAGGTGAGGAGCTGGCAGAGAGGTGGGTGACATTGGTCATAGAGAAAGGAGAGTCTTCAAATCGGCGGCATTTTGCCCCAGAGTGCTGTAAGACGGGCACTCCTCAAGCCAGAACAATAGAAGGGGACAGGCAGTGGGTGAACGCTACTTTGGATCCAAAGAAAGATGCTCAGTTTAAGACACATCCTCAAAGAATTGTCTGGAGAGACCGACAAGTGCGAGGTATCACATCACCTGGCATTGTGGATACTGCTCGAGACATCTCAGGAGGGATGGAGCTGACCTGAAGCAGATACAGAGCAGGCTTGGAAGGAGCCATCATTGGGTGTGCAGTTTGCTTCATCTAAAATAAGATCTAAACGAGGAGGGGGGCACAGGATCATCATAAACACATGCTAAGGCACAAGTCTAAGTTGTTCTCCCAGAAGCTCATCTGGATAGCAAATATATTTAGGCTTAAAATTAGAAAGAAGTTCCTAGCCAGCCATGGTACAAACTTCTGCAAGAGCCTGTCAGGCTGGAAGGTGGGCAGAAGAAGCCTAATTTGGTAAGGGATCCAGTTGGCTGGTAGTCAGTCACTACATGGCAGGAGAGGAGGCAGCCCAGAGTGAGCCATAGGCACGTCTGAAATCAAGCTTGCAATCATGTCCCCAGGCCAGTCGCCCAAGGGATGGAGCTGAAACGTCAGTGTGTTGCATCCTCATTAAGTTACACATTATTAATCTTCTGCTTCAGGGTCCTTCTGGACATCTGAAGAGGCAAGAAAGAGGTCAACCTCTTTTCCTGCTGGGTTCTCAGTAAATTCAGTTTCCTTGGCTCTCTAACCTCTCTGGACAGGGCTGTAGTGAGGCAGGGAGGAGGAACGGGGCCATCCCTGCAGCCCCAGTCACGCTTTGGATGTGTTGGTTGCTTGATCAAGCCCAAGCCAGCTCTAGGGTCAGGAAGGTATCTTGGGCTTGGTGCGCTGGGGCAACCTGGGGAGCCTGAGCTGCTGTTCCCTGCGGTAGGCAGTGCCCTTCTGGAACTCCCGGGGTGCATTGTCCCTGTTACAGGAGCTCGGGGATACTAGACACACACATTCTCTCTCCCTCTTGCTCCCCCTGCAGTGACGGTGTCTTTGGGCTTTTGCGGAGCTTCCCTGTGGCCGTGAGAGCGGCTGCTGGCCGAGGGGGCCGGGTCGTTCCCCTGCTGTCCCTGGGTGTCCCGACTCCAGCACTGCCTCACAGCGTGTGCGGGTCAGAGGGCACAAGTCAAAAGCCCCAGGCCTACGTTTCAGCGTGGCACGCAGCCCGGATTACCACGGTACCACAGCAAGATCCCCAGCCTTGTGACCAGCTATTTTTGCCTGCTCCAAGCCCTCCTCGGTGCCAGGGGCAGCTGGGCAGAGCTCCAGGCTGAGTCCGTGCTTAAGCAGGAACCTCGGCCAGAGGGCTGCGGTGGGGGCAGGCCGGGGGGCCGCCAAGAGCTGCCCCGCCTGCCTCCCAAACCGCACTCCTGTGGGGTGCCGGCCCCGGGGCTGCTGAGGGGCGGGGGAGGGGTGGCAGCCCCGGGAGGGCGATGGGGGCCGGGGCAGAGGTAGCTCCCCGGGGGCCCCTCAGGCCGGCGGCGCAGGACGCTGGCGCTGCCGGGCCGGGTGAGGGCAAGGCGCTGCCGCAGCGCCACCTCGCGCCGGCTGGGGGAAAGGCGCGGCGGGCGCCATGGAGCCCGGCGGCTGGCGGGGCGGCGAGCGGCGCTCGGTGGCTGCTCGCCACCAGCTCCCCAGCTTGCCCCGGCACACCAGAAAGCCCCAGGTGGCTGTGAGGCCACCGCGCTTTTGTTCACAAGTGGGTGCAGACGCTGAGGTGAGGACTTAGTGAGGAGATCTTCCCGCTCCGATGCCTCAGGGTGAGCAATGCGACCGTTCCCTGGTGCCTCGCGGTGGGGCAATGCTGGGTGAGGAGCGAGATGTCGCGCCAGGAGCTGCAGCACGCACCTGCACAACCCTGACGTGGCTGTGAGGACAGGAGAAGCCCTTCACAGCTCCCACTTTTCTCCCAGCCTGAGTCAGTGTTAGCCCCCAAGGCTCAAAGTCAGCATAAACAAAAGCAGGTGCCCTGTGGGCACTTTACAGAGCCCTCCTCTCCCAGGCACCAGCACCCAGGGGCTGACCCCAGGCCTAGTCTCTGATGGAGACTTCTTCCTGCCCCACTATGGTCTGCCTCTCCCCACAAACGGTGGCACACCACAACAAGGTGATGTTCATCCCTTCTCAAGAGCCATTTCGAGTCAGCACGCCCAGGTAGTGCAAAGAGTTGCGATACCTTGTGGTGAAGCTACTCGCAGGTCCTTTCTCCTCAGCTCTGCAAACGTCCCTGATCTCAGAGATTCTAGTAGGCCTTGTGCTGCACAAGGCACTGAGCACACATGACAGCTTCTAGCTGCAGAGAAGGGATGTGCAGCAAGTCCCTAAACCTTGTGTTTCTTTGTGTTGAAATCAACTTTACCTTCACAATGAGGAGGATTTGGAAATGGGCTGCAGCAGTGTCCCAAGCAGGAGCAAGTCACTGGAACACCCATTGCTTGCTGGATTGAGAAAGTACTTGAATCCAAGAGAATGTGAAGGAGCTACTTCTCAAATTATGCATTTTACATTTACAGATGGCATAATAAAGCCTTAGGAGCAAACAAGCAGCAAGCAGGATAAAATTAATGCTTTGGCTGTGTGATGACAATGCCTGAGGCTGGTAGAAGCAGCTGCAGTTTGGGAGCCACAGGCAACCTTCCAAGCACGAGTGGGTTGAGCAGCACTGCAGCAAGGGGTGCATCCCAGCACGAAGTCTGGAGGAGGTCAGTGCAAGCCCTATTGCCACCACAGAACACATGCAGAGAGATCTGGCTCAAAGGCTAGCTGCTCCAGGGCTCAACCAGAGCTGGGGCAGTGGACACACTTTAGGATTAAAGTATTCAAGAGACAGTTTTGACCATGAACTTGCAATCAAGCATAAGAGGGAAAAGGTACCTGAACTCACCTCTTGCCACATCTGGAATACTGCCAGTACCTTTCCTCTCTATTCTGCCTGGCTACCTCCCAACCCTGTCTCTTCTGCCTCCTCCCCTTTCAGTGGGAAGGCTGGTCCCATGTTGCCCTTTTGCAATGACCTAAACCACCAGCTTCTGGCTAGACTTCCTCACGGTCAGGTTGCTCCTAGTTTCCTTTTACTGCTCTCTCATTCCTCAGAAGCCTGTTTAGATCTCACAGGGGACACTGATCTCCCTATCTCCCCTCCCAGCATCATAGGCTAGACATCTGGGGCAGGTAAGAAGACACTCTCTTACTCCAAGGCCTCAAACACAATTGTACCTCTAACCTTTTTGTGTCTGTTCCCCTCCCATCCTTTTCCAGGGCAGGAGAGGGGCTGCAGTGTCATGCTGCAGGCAGAGGCTACGCTGGTCACCCACATTTGTGAGCTGAGGATCCCAGCCTGCTGCAGGTCTTGCTGCTTCCCCAGGCACAGAGTAGGCTTGCCTCCCAGTTTTGCACGTCAGAAGATGTTAGCCTGCTTTCAAGTCGCCTCCATTCCTTCTTGCTTGACCAGTCACACGGGGCCAAGATGCCACAGAATACCTGAAGGGGAATTCAGAGGCAAGTGGAAATTGAAACCACTTTTGCAACCTGCTCACCCCACAGATTCAGCCTCTCAAAGCCCAACAGCCTCCCCAGCTCTAAGAGAATCATATAATTTGAAAGGCATGAGACACTTATTTTCTTAATGGCCAAGACTTGCCAACAACCACAACTAACAACAGGCAAAAACACACAAGAGCTTGGTGGATGCAGCTCTTGCATGTTTCTCAACAAAGGCATCTCAGCTGCCACTAAAGAGCACCGCAAATCAGACAGAAGCCATATCCTTTCCTCACTCCTTTGCAGATCTGGTATAGCCAGGAGGAAAAAACTTGAGTACAAATGCACTTAAGTCCTGAAGTCAGCAGATCCCAACACACAACAGGAAGGAAGTTGAGTAAGAAGTTGTCTTTTTTTCTTTCCCATTGCCATCTTTCAGATCATTAATGGCTGCAAAGAGGAGAATTTCCTGAAGGGCACTACCAACACAATGTGCAGAGTTAGCATTATAAACTCGTTCCCCACCCACCCAAGAGAATACGCAATCTCCCTGAAAAGAAGGCACTGTATCACAAACATCTGTGCTGCTGCCAGCTGCCAGCATGACAGGGAAAAGATACCAAGTATCCTCCACTGACTCTTTGTTAACACCAGAAGGATATATCCAACAACGCCCTTGTATCCACTCAGTTCCTACCACAATCCCTTGTTTCGGACACCTCTCCCGCTAAACGGGTTGGCTTTTATCTTTCATACACAAATTGCCACATTGTGGCACATTGACACATAGTGTCTTTCACACACTACTCATGCCATGGCTCTGGATGACAGTCAATCGTCTGTTTTTCTCTGGCTAATTGACTGACAACTAATTTCTTCCTTCTGCAAAGCCACAAGAATTTCTTTCCTAACCCACTAGGGTAGGTTGCAGGTAGCCATCTTCACACTTGTGTTGCACAATTATACTGCTGAATGACCACATGAGATGTCAGCTCAGTCTTCCTAGACCTTTTAACACCTGGACTAGAAATTTCTTCCTTAAATGTCAGGAAATCATCATTGAGTGTCTGTGTAGATGAAAGCTCTGCCTGGACACAGTTGGATCAAAACCAAAAGAATCCTTTCTCCTGTTCAGAATTTTATTCCCTTCCTACTATTCCCACTACTAATGATACATTTTACAAAAGCAAAGAATTAACAAACTGTACCTTAGAACAGTTTCCAGGTATGCCAAAATATTCCAGTTAAACTAAAGTACCCATAATCTCATTTTCCTTGAGGGCATGCATCGCTGGTAGAAACACCATCAACTACGAGACACCAAGGAAAGCAAACACATCCTTTCCTGGAAGCTGATCTTTCTGGTTAGAAGCAGTCAATGTACAGAACACAAATATTTTTTACCAGGTGGATTTTCACCTTGCAGCCCTTGGAAAACAAACAAACAAGCAAACAAAAATCAAACCCTTCACCACAAAACGCCCCAACAAAATCCAAAACATCACAACAAAAAACACCCCAAATCGAACAATCACGGTTTAAGTCAACAAATAGAAAGGAATGGAGAAAGTTGTCCCCTGGACAAAACTTATTTAATGTAGTCTCTGCTTCTTCCCATTAAAGAAAAAAAGAATAGATTCTGATTATTTTGTGGTGGCTGTCAGGCCCAGAGTAACAGACAAAGCCAGGTCTGAGCTGTCTGTGGCTGACTACTACTTCTCAGGATTTCTCCCCTTACCTGAAAAATCTCAACCCAGAGTCACTACAGGACAAATGCAAACCCTTGGCAAGTTACTTAAAAATCAATTAAACCAGAAAGTACAAGTGGGGACTCGTACACCTGTTCCCAGCACCTAACAGTTAACACATAGGATATGCACAGAAAGAACTTAATCCTAAAAGGCGATCAGCTGATCAATCTTCAAACTTCAACGAACTTCAACGCAAACTGCAGGTGTAATGCTGGCAGTTGAGCTGTTACAGCTCATGGCATGCTACCTAGAGAACAAAATTACTGGATCTCAGCATAGTGGAATATACATTTTATTTCTTAAAAATGGAGGGTACTAACAGAATTTAATACAGTCAAAATTTTACATTTTAAACAAAAGCTTTTCTTTTTCTTAAAAACCAGTTACGAGCAGAGAGGTGAGAGGATTTAAACTACTCACAAAATCCAAGCTGAAGACTTTGAGAATTCAAATCTGTAGTTTATACATTTTAAAAAGTGTAATAAATGGAAATATAAAATAATACCAACTCTGCAACAGTGAAATGCCCTTTCCTCATTAGATTGCTGTATAAGCACCTTTATTTTTCACCCATCAGCTGCCAGGAGTGTGTAGGTTTATGTACAAAATAAGCAGTTTGGGACAAAAGATTAATATATAAATTAAAACCATTTATGGCAATACAGTTTTACCCAGCTCTTTAATCTTTATTATTTCTTTTCATTTCTATAGAATCTTTCAGTCAGGATGATCTCAAATGCACTTGATGGACTGCCTCAAAAAGCAGTTACATTTACAGGAATTATATAGACAACCTCAAGGAGTAGATATCCCAGAGATTAAACAACTTAACACACAGTAAAACTAACATCAGAATTATATCTTATATAAATACTGTGCAGATTTATCATCCATCCCACCGAGTGAACGGGACAGATCAGTGTCACATCTGAAGCCAAAAAAACCCCACTTTTATCCAAGAGGCAACAGAACTTCAGGTCAAATGTAGCAGATAGGAGTTTCCTCAAACTATTTAGTTACGAATCGTATGTGTCTGAAAAAGCTTTACAGGAACAGAGTTTTCTGAGTCACTTGCACATATACTTTGCTGTTTCATAGCTATTTTACAGCCCAGAGACACTGAGAGGGGAGGAAAAAAAAGAAGAAGAAAAGAGATGCCACCATCTCTGCCCATTACAAAAGATGCTGTGACACTGTAATTTATGGAACACTGCAGACACAGCTGTTACCAGAGAGGAAACTGCTCCAGTACAGCATGAAAGACAAAGAAGTTACCTCATGGCTGGAGAAAGTGTCATCACAAGCTAATCTCTTTAGATGAAGGCTGATGGATTCATCTCCTCTCCTCAAAACCCAAGAGTTTCTGTTTCCTAGCAGACTGCTCATGACTCTCACTCCACTGTTTTATATTTTCCTTTTGACATGAGATAGAAAAGGTCATGAAAGCTGATCAAAGTTCCAGCTGTGCAGCACCCAATGAACATACACTCAGCAAAACCTCAAGTCATTAACCACTTTCTCTCCTCCCCACAATGGGATACCTGTGTCATCTATGCACCTAAGAGAATAGAGATGTAGACTATCTAGGTTACCAATGAGCTCTGGTAACAGTCACTCACTGTTTCATGGCAACTTGCTGCAGTCTGGCTGGAGGGTAGAGAACGGTCTGTTTGAGCTAAAAAGAGAGAACAGTTTAAAAAAAACCAAACCAATAACCCAAACCTGAAAACTTTAGTTTCCCTCAAACACTAAGCTTCATGAAGAATTTAATATCGTCACTTTCCAAACGCTACTTGCAAACCACAAATCAACTGTCCAGCTAATGGGATGGGAAGAGTTACGAATGGAACTGGTGACTGTCATTAAAGAAAGACTGGAAGAGAATCGATTCCCTCAAATTCTCAGTTTCTCTGCTTAAGTAGCTCGTTATTATTTTTAAAACATCTTTGTTGATAGAAAGCATCACAACTAGACTAGAATTCCACAACATCAATCTTTGTTTTGATTTCTGTAGTTCTCTAGGAAAAAATAACCCCAAATCAAGCTACATGAAGCATTAACAATATTCAGATATTACAATGGAAGCACTTATTTATTACTTCATAGAACAGATTAGTTTTAAAAGTGTATTTACACGTTCTAAGTTATACAAAATACAGTATTCCAATAGTCATGTTAATCACCATATTTCAGACAACTTCAGGCAAAAGTGCAGAGGACGCGTCCACCCACGATCCCGGCCCGTAGCAAGCGGTCGGTCACCCGCGGCGGGACGGACGACAGCTGCTACTGTGCCCCCTCAGGAAAACAAATCCCACCAGACCTTCTCACCGAGACATAGCTGCAGATCTAAGAAAACATTCAGGCAGGTAGGTACACGAGCAAAGTTTGTTGAGACCCACAGACCAAAAATCACATGCCTTAATTTACTAGACGTATGTCAAGTACTTTTTTTTTTCTTTTTTTACTATTTTTTTTTTCTTAATTACAGATGTTGTACAGCAAAGGGCTTCTGCTCATGCCTTAGTTGTCAAAAAGAAGTAACGAGGGTTTTGGCTATGTAACAGGCACCCAAATTACACTTGATATCAACAGCCTTGTAACTACAACCGATGGTGCGTTAAGGACGCAATTCTGCAGCTGACTGCCTGGGCAGAGCTTCACGTTCAAGTAGAGATCCTGTGAAGCCCACGTGGCTGTCTATGGATACAGGGCTCACCCCACGCAGAAATGACGGCAGAATTGAGGCCTTCAAATATTGGGGCCTCAGATAGTAAATTCCTCATGATGGAGCACCATCAGCAAGTCAGGTTCCAAGCACACTTAAGTTAAAGAAACTGCTATTTTGTCATGCGCCTTCCTGCAGTAACTCTCCTCCCTTATCTATATGTTCCTTTCAGTTTCCTCTGGACTGTGGAAATGAGATCAAGGAGATTCCCAAAACCTAAATGACTATATTACCTTCCATATGATGCTATACTGTGGGGATCCAAATTGGCCTGAAATTGTAAACAGTGAGGCTTGAGTTTTAGCAATCTCGCTCAAGTCAGACTATCATGTTACTCTTCTGTTCCTGCTTTCCTTGTCCAGTATCTACATCTATCTACACATGTGACTTCCTCAAAGGATTCCCCCTCCCTTGTAGCTGTTTAAACTTTAGGAAGGTTACATTCCAAAAGTGACTTGCTAGGGGACAGCGTTCTATCAGACTAATAAATTACACCCCATATGACAAATCTGAATTATCAAGAATTAAATCACTGCAATTTCTCAATTAGCATTATGTTAGCACCTCCACAGAACTTTAGTTAAGCCTATTCTTTCTACCTTTCCCCCAGTCTTTCATTGTGAGTTTATCTATCTTCACCGTGCCACAGTGGCAGACAGACAGACCAGAGTAATGCTCTGAACATCTAGAAAGCCAGCTAGTGTCTTGTAGCGCTGCTCGGGCAAAACAATAGTATTAACAAATGTTATTTGCTGTTTATAGATTTCAATGTAGGTTGCCAAAACCAGGAGATTTATGCATTAAGATAAATGTGCATTTCTTATCTTGTGCTTAGCAGCTAAAAGCCTAAGAGTGAACAAAAGCCTATGTGGATTTTGCAAAGGTCTGAGATACCTCGACTCTTGCTAAAATGGAAGGCATCTGATCACAAGGAACAGGGCCCTCTCACGCTGAGGAGGCTTACAAGGCTGAAGCAGCAGTATATTCTTCTGTGCAAGTCCACTGTTTCTGCTGTCTACACAAAAAACATTTCTCCACACAAGTGGTTTTATTACAGTATTCCCAAAGCTGCTGGCTTTCCACTGCACCTCCCAACTTGAAATGAATTAGGTGCAAGTACTAGCAGTCCTGCAGATAACGCTGAAAGCAATTTCTACAGCTAGGATGCCTTGGGCTTTCAAACAGCGCAGCAGAGATACGAAGACTTGTCAGGAAAGATATAAAACGTTACTAGAAGAACTGCAAAAAGCCACATTCACCTTTTTAAAAACAAAAAATCCAAAACAACACCACATTTCTTCTCCCAGCACAAGTTTAGAGTACACTATCTTGTTCACCCTGTCCATGCAGGGCAGGGGATAAAAAAAAAAGAAAGCAGAATTCATCTTAGTTGAATAGCAAAACTACCACTAACTGTGTAAATGAAGAAGTGATAGGACCAGTCTACCAATATTGCACCTGCAATCTGAGATACACCCACCTGATCCCAGCATAGAATGCTCCAGAGTAAAGCAAAGATAACCGTGTCCCCAGTGCTTGCTCAAACTTTACCATAACCATGTGACAGTAAAGACTTTTTCCTGTGGGAGTTAATGAGATCTTTGTTCCTGGCTTCAGTGGGAGCAGATCTTGGCAACAGGTGAAAGATTAAGCTTCTAGGGAATTTTAAAATACAAACCCATATTATCGTTAAGGAGATAGAACTATGTGTAGATTAAAAGGCCATGTATTAAAGCAATGCTGTGTGAAATGTTTCACCTCATTTATTCAGAGTGTTTCCTCTGTAGAATAAGACAACACTTGTTGCCCATAGATCTCACCAACAGTTTATATATGTTCGAAGTTAGTACTGTGAAATGGCCGTTTAGTTTCAATCCACTTTCTAACGAATGTACAGCTGTGTCAAAACCAGCTCCCTTTACTGGCAATTCCCACAGCGATGCCAAAGATGTGAGCTCCCTTTATTTTCTCCCCATGGAGATGGTCCCTTTATGGCTGGAATGGGGTATGTTGGCATCAGGCACACTTATGGCCTCTACAGAGCCCGTTCCAATGGTAGAGAACTTCTGACTCCAACAGTGTCAATTCGGCATATTCAAATTGAGCCAACAGAATATTGGCTGCCTTAGGACTGCTATGAAAACGTACCCAAGTTGTCACTCATGGACAAGATTGTCATCCTAATAAACAAGAGCATACAGTTAATCGTTCTGAGAGGAGCAGAGAGCTCCAAAGCAAGGAGCTTAACTTCCTGAGACTGCAAAAACTGAGAAAGGAACTTGACATTGCACACGATTATTTTTTGCCTGGCAATACCTACATGCCTTTAAATAGCTACTATCTTATCTTTAAAGATGTTGCTCCTTGATAAAAAAGAAGAAAGAAATCTCTCCAACTATAAAAGCAAAGCTGCACTAACCCTAAAGTGCAATTTTCCAGTTTTGCAACCTGTAGACACATGAATCACAGAGTGTGCAAATTTGCACTGTCCTACAGGGAAGCACAAGAGTTTGCTAACAGTCTTCTCTGAAAGAAAGATCTAATGAACATTCACTCTTACGTTTGCACTGTGTAAGCTTTTAATACAACAGAAAGAGTCAATAAAATTGCAGATACTGATCTCACTCGCTGAATATTTTGCTGTTAAAATAGAGTAACATACTGCAAGATCAAATCCTGTATACAACACCTAAGTATCTAAAAGATATTCCTAAAGCAGTAAGACAGAAACACTCCAACGAAGGACTCCTTCCTCAGAGCTAATACCCTTTAGCTTTGTGGTTTAAACAGAACTCTCAAGAATAGCCATTCACAGCTAACTGAAAATTAAGAAGTGATAAATGCAAAGATTTGCTGCATTTACATGCTCTCGGGGTTGTTTGTTTTGTTGTTGTTTTTTGGTTTTAAAAAAATAATAAATCCATGGTTTGGCCTTTATCACTCAAATAAAACAATAAGACACAGCACATACCAGAAGGATCAGTCCAAATCAGCAATACTTGATAGAGATATATGCTGACATTTCAGCAACGTGGAGCTATTAATCTCTTTAAAGAGAATACCTCAAGATTATCTCAGAGCTTTAGAACCTCAAATTACAATAATAGATTAGTGAGTATACTGTTCTCACCAGCAAAAGTTCAAAGCTTTTCCTTGACATCAGAAGACTAAAAATGGTAAGTCAATAACTGCACTTAATGCATGTGCTCTTTACAAAGGTTATGCCTTCAAAAAAACAGTTTAGTTTTGAGATTTTTATCACGTTTTTAAATGAAGTTTACAACATTAGCTGCTTCTTTGCACCTTTTTTTTGGTCTTTCTGCTCAAATTTAGGGTGGAATCTCTTGGGTAAATGCCAAGTCAAAATAAAACACTTGTTCAATACGATAGGGTTGAGCTTTGCTGGTGACTAGCTATGCCTCAGTTTCAGCACTTGTGCTTCTGAAAGCTTGCAAGATTCTTTTTCTTGAGGTGTATTCTGTTTATCAACATCTAGGCATGAATACACTCCTGTTTTACAAGCTCCATTTTGGCTACAAGCATGGCCCTGTACTACTTTTCCAGAAATTTAGTACTCTTCTCCTCCCCACGCAAACCCAGCTCTTAAGCTTCCTTAATATAAAAGCAGATTCCGATTCTTGTTATGCTGATGAAACTCCTACAAAAGAACTTCCACCTACTTCCTCCCTCTTCTACACAAAATAAACATCCCTGCAATCTGTCCAAGCTTTCCTCTGCTCTCCCACACCAGCACATGGGTCTCAATATTTAAGCTGCACGTTGTGGGAAACCATTGGCTGTTTGAGTTTTATAAGACAGATGAACAAAGCAACCTTTTGCACCACCACAGCTCTCACGTAGGCAAAGAGACACAAAACTGTAATATGGCAGCTAATAGCCACTGTTTTGCTGGAGCTAATATTGTTCATTTGGTCGTTTGAGACTGATAAAAGACATGAGGGTCAGCAGCTCAGACTAGCACCTTTTCCACAACTGCTAAATTGTTAAGAGAAGAACAGATCTTGTTTCAGCAAGATACCGTAAAAGGAAGCAAGCCTCATAAAAGAAACAGAAGAAAAAGGCAGGTTACAGCAGTGCAGCTGTGAGGCAGGAAAGCAAAGTGTTTTACATGGGTCGTTTGCTACTGCTCTTTGTATGGCACACTGTGGTGCTCTCTGAATTGTTTCACTACATCTGCTCTATTCTCCTGCGCTGGAAGTCTCACACATCAGACTGCTGTTTTCCTGGTGTCTTTAATTCTGCACTCACAGTACTCCACAAGATGCTACACTGTTCCAGAAGTGAGCTGCAGTATTAAATAAAATTCATTCTACTGCAGTGAACAGCCTTAAAATACAGCAGTTCTTAATATACACACACACACACACACACACATACACACTTTCATTTAAAGCTCCCTATTTTCTCCACTCGAGTGCCAAAACAGTCACTATTCACACAGGCTGTCAACAGACTTTGAGACACAAACTTTGAGTGTCTTGACAAAACCCCAATAAGTAAGCTTATTGTAGTTCATAGTTACAGTGAGAAAGACAGATAAGAAAGCCATATACAGAATTAAGGAGACTTTGCACTTTTCATCATGCCCAGCCCTGGGTAGTTCAGATGGGGTACTTGCAGGCAAGCAGGCAGGCAGGGTCATCGTCAGTTGTTTGTGTTGGGACACCTCATAGATTTCACTGCTCACTCTGAAGACTGGCGATTCATGTGTGCTTTTTAGTTTCTTTGTTTTTAAAAGTCTTTAAAGTTGCATCACTCGGAATCAGATAAGTCACTTTAAACAAAGCAAAGTGTTAAGTGTGACAATTTATTTGTAACATAACTTCCCACCATCACCACCACACACCACCCTGTGAAAGAAAAACCCCTGCTGAAAGGGTGACAGTTTGAAAGAAGCTAGACCAACACTGCATCCAGAACCACTTTAGTCAAATTAAGAGTGTAACAGAGGGAGGAGGGGGGATAGTTTAAAGCACACAATTCCTTTAAGCGTTCTGGACTAGCCTGCTTATCTACTTTCCCTAGGAAGTCAGCACACAAGTGGTCTAAACTCACAGCAATTTCCACTTTAAGTTTAAAAGATAAGCTAGGCAAGAAGTCTTTAGTATAGAAAAGAAATCCCTGTGCTTTTTTTTTTTAATATACTTTTCAGATTTCAATAGAGGGGCTGGAAACTAGCCTAAGCATCTTCTATCCCACATTTAGTCCCTAACATAAATATTAGCCCAGGAAGTGTAGCCTAAGAGTTCTGACACAGCCACTATCTTAAGAGAGCTTCTCTTACGTTAAGAGGACTTCTAGATGTATACTTCTGTTTAAAGCTTCTGGTTTCTTGCAGCTGTAAGTCGTGTAGAAGGTCCCAATATCACACACAACACAATTTTTCTCTTAACACCACATACTGTTGAAGCAGTGCTTGGTGCTGAGAATGGATAATTTCCAAGAGGGCAAGCCTTGTGTGCTAATTTTGTAACAGGAAACATGCTGGAGAGAGAACCAGCAGGCATGGAGAGACCAGATACGCTGCTACACAGGAGACAGTGAGGTAAACTGTTCGTGTTTAAAGTGGGTGTAGCTTGTTCCATAGAGCGTTCACGAGGCAAAGGACCAAAGCTCTTTCTCAAGCTCTTGTACAAGAGGTAAGGTGCAGTAAAGCAACAGTGGCTTGTTTACTTCTTGAAAAAACCACAACAAAAAAAAAAACCCTTCTTCCAAAGCGTAAGGTACTGGAAATTCCTTAACTGGACTCAAGGTTCAGCCTCACCTCTTTTCCTAAATCTCCTTTAATTCTCAGTTAAGTGTAACATGCTGCTTTATCAGCAGTTCAAGAGGGAAGTCCTGCTAAGGAAAGAAAAGGAAGGGTGGTGTCTAAACACACAGCAAGTTATTTCATCCACACCTGTAAAAGGAGAGATCCCCTACTATTCCCTCTCCTTGGTTTCTGAAAGTTACCCAGGATTAGAACCTACCAAGACGTTTGAGCAGTATTTTAATCAACACTGCGCTGACTCTGGTCTGCGTAACACTCGTGCATTAACCTCGAGACACCTTAGTTTTTATAAGAGACTGAATATTTTCCTGCCTTCCTGTTCTAAATGCTCCCCTATTCCTCTTCAACAGGAACAGAGTTCTATACAACAGGTACTTTCTAGTGCCCCTGAATGGGAAAGGAAACAATTTCATGATGCTGCCCAGCAACATCTAAATGTTTCTTAAAACTATGTTGCAAAAGTTGACTGCTGGGGGTGGGCAGGATGGTCAGCGAGAAAAAGAGCAGGAGTTTCAACAGGGGGAAAAAATTAAAAGCATGGAGAGTCTCCTAGGCTCTTTCTCTACTTAAAATACAGATTAGAACAGACAGCAAAAGCCCCGTCCAGTCAGGAGAGATCCACATCTATTCCTCTGGACGGGTAAATCTGTTCTATTGCATGATATCAGAAAATGCTCTATCAGTGTTAAAAACAAAGTTGTAAATACAGACACTAAGATTCTGGGCAACATAATGATCAGGAAAGAGCCCAAACAAGTTGTGTCAACAGAAACAGGGTTGGGTTGTTTGGTTGGGTTTTTTTTTTTTGTAGATGCAAAATGGCAAAGCCTCCACAAACTTTCCTTCCTGTGAGTCTCTACAGAAGGTAGAGAAGTCTAAGAGGCTAAAACAAGGAGCCCTAACAAGGAAAAGGGGTGTGCTTACAAGGGTCCGTATCTGGTCTCGTATTTAGAAACTATGTTCTTGCATCGTCCCACTTCCTTGCGCAGCTCTGCGACCTCCGTCCTCAGGGCTGTGTTCTCTTTCTCAAGAAAGGCTGCCCGGATGGTGATCTGGTTCTCCTTTAGCCGCCGAGCATCACGGGAGCGCTTGGCTGCCACGTTGTTCTTCTTTCGCCTTGTCCAGTACTTTTCATCCTGTAGCAAAAAGGAAAAGAAAAGAAAACCCCAAACAAAAGATGCCAACTTGACAACTGGATCAAACAGACCCCTCTTTGTTCTATAACAACGTTCTCGCTGACTGCTATATTGAAGAATTTCTCTCATTGGTTTGCAAGGCCCCGACACCAAAAGGCAGGCAACACAGTAATGTAACACTGCATCCCTACACAAGCCTTTAGGACAAACCAAGCGCACTGATAGAAATAGGGAGATTAAGAGACTTTGCTACTATGAAGCAGCATGACCATAATGCTACCTTTACTTAGTTTCAATTTGGGAATGAACTTCCACAGAAAACTACCTTTTCCCCTTGTTTTGGCTACTTAAAGCCCGATCCCACACAATGCTGCGCAAATCAGAAACAATGTTGTCAGCAGGAGCAGGGAGGTGACCATTCCCCTGTGCTTGGTTTTGGTGAGGTCTTAAATACTGTGTCCAGTTTTGGGCCTCTCTCTACATGAAGGACATTGAGGTGCTGGAGAGGTTACAGAAGCAGGCTACCAAGCTAGCAAAGGATTTGGAGCCCGTCTCATATGAGGAACAGCTGAGGGATGTGGGGCTGTTTAGCCTGGAGAAAAGGCAGCTCAGGGGAGACCTTCTCGCTCTCTACAACTACTTGAAAGGGAGCTGTAGTGAGGTGGAGGTTGATCTGTTCTCCCTAGTAACAAGCAATAGAACAAGAGGAAACAGCCTCAAGTTGTGCCAGGGGAGGTTCAGGCTGGATATGAGAAGAAATTTATTTACTGCAAGGGTTGTCAGGCTTTGGAACGGGCTGCCCAGGGAGGTGGTAGAGTCACCATCCCTGGAGGTGTCTAAGCAACAGGTGGATGTTACACTTAGGGAAATGGTCTGGTGGCTGATAGGGCTGGGACAAAGGCTGGACTTGATGATCTCAAAGGTCTCTTCCAGCCAAAATGATTCTATGATTCTAAATATATACAATGGCCATGAAGAGAGGAGTTGATGTGGGTGTGACTTGATAGTTCTTCTAATTTCTGTGTACAGTATCTTAAGTTGCTCCTGCCCAGTAATTATCTCATGACACCAAACCAGCAAAATAGCAAGAACAGCAGTTGACTTGACAGTTCTATTCCTGGTAGTGCTTCTGCCCAACCACATAGGTATAAGCACATTATAGGTCAAAATGTTTGGACAGAGTCAGAAACTTTGATCAAGGCCTAGAGAAGTTTTCAGCAATAAATCTGTTACCTTTTGCTCATCTGGGACAAAAACCTTCTTGGCTTTTTTAATCATTGGCTGTGGTTTCAGGTCCTCTTCAGTAAACTTGTGTTTGCGAGGATTGAAGAGCTCACCACCAGGCACACTGGACAGCACTAAATCAGCAGGGTCAGGGTTAAAATTCACCTCAACTTCTACGCAGTCAGGATCAATGGGGCTGGGAGTATTTCTCTCATTTTGTGGTGGGGACTCTGGCAACAACAGGAGAAGTTACAATACATTCAGCAGGACGAAGAGAATTAACTAAGAAGCCAACTTGGGTACATCTATTTGGGTAGAGCCAACCTTAGGCATCTCTTTCACAGTTCTGCCCACTGTGAGTGGGATCAATAGCAGTATTTGGTATTTCCCTAAGGTGCTTGGTTCTGCACAGCTGCTGGTACAGAGAGAAGCTACATGGCCCAGTTCGTAATACAAACTGGGAACATATGTCAGGCTAATGGACATGAGTAGAGAGAGGTGAGACAAAAGCTAATACTTCCTCAGCAAAACTTACACGCTTTGTGCACTTAAGAAGCACCTTCCACAGCAGTAAGACGTGAGAAACTTGTGCCAGTCTGAACTTTGTACCATGAAGAGCCTTATGGAAACAAGCCTGCCCTAAGACCCTGGTTCCTGGGCCCTTCAATAGTCTGACAATTTTATTTCCTAACAAAAGGAAATAAAGGTGGGTTTGTTACAAATGCAACAGCACTCTATTTCTTTGCCACATGGAAACAAATGCCCCTACAGTCTGATGCTACAGGAACTTTGCCATGTTTACCTACTGCTTACAAACTTCATACACACGAATTACAAACAACAGTGCAAATTGAAGTAGTGATCAATGAATAACTTTTTCATATACTGCCTAGAAAAAAGCCACCCCCTATGTCTTATCAAAGGAGTTCCACATTTTGCCATTCTCTCACAGACTCCCTGAAGAGGCCCTCAACAAAATGCTATGTGTAAAGCCTGCTCACAAACTAGTACTGTGAAGGTTTAGTGGCTATCATATTTAAACTCCAAATATAGGGCAAGCCAAGCTGATTAATCCTCTAATAGAGAGGATCTCTATACTACAAATGAAGAGCAGAAGTTTCCTGGTACCATTTAAGCACAGTTTTGTTTCTTTCTTCCTCCATTCCCACTTCAAAGTAATACAGAACTTCAAACTGCATCATTAACACGCCTTTTCCAAGTGTCTGTTCTCACATTTCACAGGCTGGCATGAAAATGCTGCTTCATTGTTTTTCTATTAAGCACTGTTATTTGAGGTACGTTAAGTTAGCATAAGCCAACTCAAGCAGACCAAGCCATCAAGGTGGCATAAATCACTTGTCATAAACCATCAACTCTGTTGTAAAATAACCTCAGAAACTATTTCCTCAGGATGTTCAGCTTCTCACTAAATTGGCAACACCAAGAAACCAAATACTTTATCTTGGTGTGTCAAGCTTCTCTAATTTCAAAAAAGAAACAGACTGCACACTGTGAGACACTCATTTTTTTCCAGGATGGGGAAAAGAGGAAGAAGAGGAGGGGCAGCATCTTCCTGAATTGACACATGGGCTAAGGCTCTAACATTGAATATGTTTGTGCTACTTAACCTGCCACAGCTAACCCTGACAGGTTAGCTAACATCTCCTCTTTGATATAAAGAGGCACCTTTCAATATGAGAACAGAAATCCCTCAGAGTCCCACATTATTGCATCTACCTGTGCTGGAAGCTGCTTCAGATTGCTGGTAAACAGCAGTGGAAGAAGACGATGCAGGAGAACCAGTAGAAGCACTGGCAGACTCCTTTCCTTCCAACTCAGCTACAGGCAAGAGTGGATTCTGGTTCAAATCCAGGTGAGTAGGGCTGGAAGGAATTCCATTCTCCAGCAGGAACTCATCCAGATCCATGTACTCCAGGTGGAAAGACTCGCCATCGTAAGGAATAGTTTTGTCCCAAATGGGTGGCATGAGGGAGGCCGAGACTGCCATAGTGCTGGCAGCTGCTGTCTCATCTTCCTCAAGCTTTATCTTCTCCTTCTCTTTATCTGAAAGATACAAGTAGGTCACTGTACAAGCTGCAATACAGGAAAGACTCGAGGTTTGAGAGTCTAACAAAATCCCCATGAAAGGAAATTCAGTGAGCTATAGCTCTGCCTCACAACATGATCTGAAAAACCAGACGTTGAAAGGCAATGTTCATTGTAACTCAGCATGGAACGCTCCAGCTCCCTGTGATGAACGGACCAGAGACATTTGAGTAGCCCTGAAGACCAGCATCTTTGCTGGGAAAACTTACCAGTGTGTGATACAATACTGCATCCAGCTTATTGTTAACTAGTCACTGCAAAATAGCCTGGCTTTCACAGGCTCATCTTGGAAGACAGAGAAAGAGAGTTCCCCATGAGTAGGGCTGCACGTGAAGCCATTAAGAAAACTCTAAGGAAGGAGAATAGATTACTCCATGCACAAAGAAAGACGACACAGAAGAAAACTAATCTAAATACAAACAAGAAAGGAATGTGGGTTTCCAGACTACGTTTGAAAATTAGTCCACAGGATGCCAGAGACCTGGATGTACCTACTTTAGAAGCACTTCTTTCTGAAATGACTCAGCATGTCCACAGTAAGCAATGGCTCCAAATGCTGTTCACTATAGATAGCTCAGAGTACCTGCATACAATTTTCACACTTTGAGGAGAAAATCTAATAAGGCACACTCCCACATTCCACCCCTAACACACAAAAGACTGATGACATTTTCTCCATGTAGTGTGCTATAGTGCACATATTACAGAAAAAAAATGGCTGTTCCTATCTTCCTCATAGCTACCAAATGTTAACAATCGTCTAGGACAGAATCCAAGCGGAAAACTCAAGCTATGGAATAATTACATAATTTAAAAGATAAAAATAAGCTGTCGGGGGGGGAAAAAAAGAGAGAGAGAAGAAAATCCAAGTCATTTTCCTGATCCAGTTCTGCATGTAGACATGCAGCTCTACCAGCACTGAAGGAGGCATTGCAGAAGCACTGTTAGCATTGCCAGTATTGTGCCAGCACTGCTGGCAAAAATAACCATTGCCAATCATACCCTAACCAGCTGCAAACTGGGTCTTACCAAGGAAGCTGAGAAATATTCCCTCCCATGGAACAAGGACTCGAGGGACAGACACACTGGACCAGTTTGGATCTCAAGTATTCACCCAGGTTAGCTGGACAAAACGTACTAATCTTTGGTATTAGGGTTTTCTAGACTGGCTACAAAATATGCTAAAGGAGCATTTTTCTGTATCGGGGGTGGGAGTGGGAGTGAAACTTGCTTCTAAATCAGAAAAGCCTATTTATATAAAACCTAATCTGATAGAACTGGCACTCCTTCCGCTGTTGCCTTAGCTGGTGTGGAACTGGGACTGAAAGAGCTTTTTATGGCTTAAAGAACAGAGCTGCCATATAAAGTAAATTATCATTTTAATCTACCATGCTCTGAACATCTTATACAAAAGGAGACACCTATTTTAAACTCAACAGCTGAGAAAACACTTCCCAGTCGAAGATTTAGCTCTGACAGCAAGTACCTAAAGAACATGGTAAATCCAGACCAGTGGGTTTGGGATCTGAGCTTTATTAACACAAGCTTGTAGTTCTGGCCTTCTCCCTTGCCACTTCACGCTGCTGCCTCTGAACCGCCATCTCCAAACTGCTATCCCTGCCATCAACTCCTTTTTGCAGAGTGTTTTGCAACTTTCCTACCCTTTGCTTGGGCAAAGCAACCATGTAGGTTAACAGTCAAACTGCAAATAAACTGTGTGCTTCTAAACAGCTCCTGCTTGAAGCTAGTAAAATAAAAAAGGCATCTACTCAGTTTTACATGAGGATGATTTCACTTACTATTGAAGCACACTCCTCCAGAATGGGGACCCCCGATTCACCAGTTGAATGTTTTCCCACAAGGTTTACACAGTGCTCAGCACAACTGAACTCAGATTTGCAATGGGGATCCAAGTAAAGACATCACCAAAACAAATGCAAGCGACGATAACAAATTCTTTGTAAATCACTTCATTTTTATAACCAACGTGATACAAAAAAAATTCCCCTTGTGACTATCAAGTCAAATATGAGGAGTGGAAAAAAAAAAAAGAGTATCTATTCTTGAAAACAGCTGCATTCCATTGTAAGTTTTACCAGTTTTAATGCAGGCCAGCAATGCCTTTGATTTGCAACACCTAATACAACAGCTCCAACAGAATAGAAAAGAAAACTTAAGTGACTAGTAGACCAAATAAGGCTTAAAAATATTTTTCAGGAGGTAGATGCCAAAAAGACTATACTGTTGGAGTATGTGGCTCTTCTCAGGCCTTTTAATGCCTTTCAGATGTGCACCATCACCCTGCTGTACTTCAGTAACCCAAAAAGTCTGTGGTCCCTCCAACTTCCTCTTGCTATCATCCCTGGCTCACACCAGCTTAGATCCTTCTTTACATGAAAAGACCATCTGATTTTTTTTGTCCTTTTGCTACGTGTTGGCAACTGGACAAGCACTGCATCTCCAGTGATGTCTTTGTTTAGCTATGCTGTCTCTTTCCCTTCACTTCTAACAGCAATACCTGAAACAAATCAAAATAGCAGAAGTTAACACACGTTTAAAGCACATGGGCACCCAGCAGGTAACGCAGAAAAAGAGAAAACCTTTGTGTGATCATTTTTGCATTGACATTTTCCCACTGGCTTCCTTTCAATTCATTTAATCTTTATTTCTACTGCCCAGCATCCTGCTGGGCACACAATAGCTAATGAAGCACTAATTAACTTCTTGAATCTTGAAGGGAAAGTTTCCACCTGCCCCAGCACAAGGACCCGAAACATTAATTCTCTTAAGATATTTACAGTGTAAACAGGTATTACCTGACAGCAGAGCTGCAGTATCCTAAGAGGCTCCATTTGCAGTGATTCAAGGTCACCCTGATAAATCTGGACTGTACTTCTGCAGCTGATAGCTCGTGTCTGATTTAGCCCACTCATGCTGCTGCTGTGACCTACTAACTAGGCTGTACATCTGCTGTTAACAGAGAGGTCACTAGTTTATGCTAAGTAATTTGGGCAGAGCGTTCCAGTTCCATAACTGTTGGAAATACTGCTGGTTTAGCCAGAAGCAGCTGCCTGGAAAGAGCTTTATCCCACATCCTGGTATTTCCTCAAAAAAAAAAAAAAAAAAACAAAACCCCAACCCAACGAAACAAACCCAACAAACCAGCCAAACCCAGACTAAAAGCCATTTACACCACAACTGTCAAGTTCTATCCCAGTCACAAACAGAACACTTCTTTGACAAAGTTCCCCTCGTTCATGAAAAAAATTATACTGAGAACACCATGCAGACCAAGGTGGATTGCTCCACAAATCTCTGGTTCCACTTGTGACAGCGAAAGAAGACAGGTTACAGGGTTCTGTATTCATGATGCCCATTACCGAGATGTTTGTTGAGGCATTCCTCCCACCACAGCAGCACAACTGGTGATTAAAGCATCCTTTGGAGAGTATGCAGTAGTACGTTATTAATGAGAGACACCTACACTCCTGCTCCAGAAAATTAATCCTCTTCCTTTACCCCACAGGAAGGCCAATGGCATTCCAGGGTGCATCAAGAAGAGTGTGTCCAGCAGGTCAAGGAAGGTTCTGCTCTCTCTCTACTCTGCCCTAGTGAGGCCTCATCTGGAGTCCTGTGTCCAGTTCTGGGCTCCTCAGCTCAAGAGGGACAGGGAACTGCTGGAGAGAGCCCAGCGCAGGGCCACCAAGATGATCAGGGGACCGGAGCATCTTTCTTATGAGGAGAGGCTGCGGGAACTGGGGCTGTTCAGCCTGGAGAAGAGGAGACTGAGGGGGAATCTCATTAATATTTACATGTATCTAAATGGTGGATGTCAGGAGGTTGGGGCATCACTTTTTTTCTGTTGTGACAGGACAAGGGATGATGGAAAGAAGCTGGAACACAAAAAGTTCTGCTTAAACATAAAGAAGAAGTGTTTCACTGTTCAGGTGAGGGAGCCCTGGCACAGGCTGCCCAGGGAGGGTGTGGAGTCTCCTGCTCTGGAGGTCTTCAAGAGCTGCCTGGACACGTTCCTGTGTGACCTGATCGAGGGGAACCTGCTTTAGCAGAGGCCTGGACTGGATGATCTCTAAAGGTCTCTTCCAAACCCTGCCATTCTGTGATGATTCTTTTTATTTATTTAGTCCCTACCAACATCAGTGACAACAACTTACAGCAAGGTCAGTCAGATATACTTGCTACACATTAGGGTGTTCAAGATGATGGCATTTGGTTGGAACTGGATGTCCTCTGTGACTCAGAAGGATTAGAAAGCCTGCTTGCATACTGGGTAGTCAAATTACCTACAGCAGTTGGACACCCCACAGGTAGCTCATGAAGACTATAAATGGACGTTACAGCTAGTTGACATCATTTCTCCCACAGGACTGGATTTTTGTCAACGGGTATTCCAGACAGAAAGGCAGAGGGTCTTATCTCAGAAAGCTTGCTGAAAACACACCACTATATTAAGTAAATTAGTAACTATTTAACATTTTGGCTGTGTCATTATACTGTAAAGGAAGAGAAAAACAAGTATCCTCTGAAGTCAGCTGAGTCACAATTCCACTGACAAGTCTTTTGCCAAATTAAGAGTAACCACTTGCTAACACAGGTTCCTTCTTTTGTCTCCAGAACATGCAAACAAGAAAAGCACCAGAGATCAAAATAAATGGAAAGCACCAAGTTTCACAAAGCTTGAAGTGAAACAGCACAAGGCGGACTACAGAAATCTATGGAGGAATTTTAAGGATGACAACCACTTGAACTTCATCACAGCATGGACAGAGAAGGGTAACCGAGATGCAACAGACCCACTGGCAAGCTTTGAAGAATCAAGCTGACCACCTTGTCAACCTGGCATGAGGTCATCTAGGAAAAGTCTCTAATGTTTCTAATTTTAGAAAAACGCACTACTGGAAAAAACACATGAAAATTTTACATCTCCATAGGGCAGATCACATGACTGTGGACACAAGGAAAAAAATCACTCCTAAGACCAAGTTGCCATAGCCCAGTCAGCTGCCATCATATTTTCCACGCACAAACTTCAATTGGCGCTATCGCCTTTAAAAAATATTGGGTGCAGAAACATCTTCAAGGATCCCACAACGCTGTAGATGCGAGACTCTCTGTACTGCAGCATCCTGCACCATAGCAACATAACCAAAGCCTTTATCAGAGGCTGACATCTTTATTTTTTTAAGAGAAAGGAGACAAAAACATTTGCCAGAATCACGAGATGGATAGATTGACACAGTACCATGCAATGTTTGGCAAAGTAAATACATCTTAGCTAGGACTCACTGGGAACAATCCTGCCAACCTTGTTTGTGCTGTGGTCTACTCTGGATATCATCTGATATTCCAAAACTGATTCTCAACCTCAAAACTCCTCAATGTAAAGACTTATTTTATTATGCACCAGTACACCGGGCATTACAGCCTCAAGCCTTCCTCAAAAGCAAACTGGTACTCCGAAAGGTGAAAATACGGACAGGTGAAGGGAAAAACAAAAGCAAAGGCTATAAGCACCAGCACTGCTATTTACACAGCTGCTGCCTGCATAAATCGGTGGGAAAAAGGCAGCTCCAGCCTACACGGGGCTGCGTGTGCAGGCAGGCACTCACACCCTTAGGGATTATGACCGAACCCAACCTGGGAGAGATTTGCCGGTTATGCGTGGGATTTGCTGGTCACGCGTGCCACCCTGTAACTTTTCGGCAACTAAGGTCAAGGGAGCCTAGAAACCTTCCCACTGCTGCTCCTGACTACGTGTGTGAAGGCAGGGGAGGCTTCAGGTAGCTGAGGGAATAAAACCAGCGTGCCACGTCCTGGCTTCAACCCCCACCTCGTAGCCGAAGCATTTTATTTCGCCGTCTGGCGCAGGCACCTAAATACACCCGAAAGGACGGCGGTGGCAGCTCTATCTTCCAGTCGCACCGGCTCTCCGGGGAGCTGCGACCACCACCGCCGTGCGCCGGAGGAGGGGAGCCGGCGGGCCCGGCGGCGGCCGCCCCGAGAGGCCGGGCGCTTCCTGCCGAGCCGGGCAGGCTGCGGTCCCGTGCTCGGCAGGGCCGGCCGAGGGCGGAGGAAAGGGGCGGAGAGAAGGGCCGTACCGGGGGGAGGGCGCCAGGCTCGGGCGTGCGGCCCCGCTGCCAGCGCACCCCCCCGCGCACACCGCAGCCAGGCCCGCCGTGACCCGCCCTCCGAGGCACGGGGCGAGAAGGCGGCTGGAGGAGAACTAGGGGCAAGGGGGGGGGAAGGGGAAAGAGCTGGAGGGTGCCGCGCGTTCCCGCCGTCGCCGTGCGCGCCCCCGCGCTCACCCAGGCGCGCCTCCCGCGGCGGGTTCTCCATCAGCTTCTTCAGCACCAGCGGGAAGGAGCCCGCCAGGCCCCGCTGCTCCTGCTGCGCGGCGGCCCCCGCGCTGCCCCCGGCTGCAGTGGGCTCTGGTCCTCCCGCCGCCGCCGCCGCCGCCGCCTCCTGGTGCGCGGCGCGGCCGGGCATGCTCCCCGCGGGCTGGCGGGCGGGCTGTCAGCGGTAGCCAGCGGCCGCCGTGCCCGGTGCCAGGCTGCGGCAGCTCCCCGGGACCCCCTGGGCGATAAACGACGAGCGCGGAGCCGACGGAGCGGCGAGAGGCCGACGGCGCATGCGCGGCCGCCTAACGCCTGGCGCGTGCTTCGGTATTCATGAGCGCCGGGGCCGGGCCCGCGCTGGCGGCCGCCGCCCGCCCCGCCCTCCCCGCGCCGCCCATTGGCCCGCGCCGCTCCGGGGGCGGCGCCGCGAGGCCGGGCCCCGCCCTCCCCGCCCCGCCGCGGCCGGCGCGGGCACGCGCCCTCCGCCCGCCGGGGCACGTGCAGGGGCGTGGCCGCGCGGCTCGTTAGCATGCGGCGCCCCGCCCCGCGCCGCCGCGTCACCGCCGCCGGGGGAGCGCGGGGGCGGGGGAGCGGCAGCGGCTGTGCCTGCCGCGGGGCGCGCGCCCGCCCGAGCGCGGCGTGCGGGGCGAAGGAAGCGGGGTCGCGCCGGCGCTCGGCTCCGCGCAGTTCGCCGCCGTGCGAGCCCTTCCTCCGCCGCAGGCTGCTCCGTGCGGCACCGGGACCCAACTGGGGAGCCCCGGCGCGGACGGCGCGTCAACGCGGCGAGCATCGCGGGAGCCGGCAGCCGCCGCTCCCGAACCGCTCCTTGAAGAACCCTCGTTTAGCATCCCCAGATCCCTTCCCCGCCAAGAGCCGGACGTGCCCTCCATAAGGCTGGCGGTGCGCAGGGCTCCGCTGCGGCTGGCGGCGGGGCCCGCAGGCCGATGCGCTCCAAGGTTTCACGGTCAGAAGCGATTCCTGCCCCTGCCCCCCCCCCGCAACCCATTCCAGCAACAGCAGAGGTGCCATGCTGGGATTTAAGCTGCTGAACGCACAAAGGGAGAAAACGCTGCCAAGCTGATCCCCAAGAGCACAGGAGACACCGAGGAGCATCTCCTGCAGAATGAATAAGCTCGCGGGAGTGACAGGCGCTACAGCCACCGGCTTCCCCCGGCAGCAGCCACTGCCTCTTGCTGCAGAAGGGCTGGCCACAGCAGAACTACTGCAGAGTGCTGTGAGGGGGGAAGGAAAGGGGAAAGGAAAGGGAGAAGGAAAGGAAAGGAAAGGAAAGGAAAGGAAAGGAAAGGAAAGGAAAGGAAAGGGAAGGAAAGGGAGAAGGAAAGGGAAGGAAAGGGAAGGAAAGGGAGAAGGAAAGGAAAGGAAAGGAAAGGAAAGGAAAGGAAAGGAAAGGAAAGGAAAGGAAAGGAAAGGAAAGGAAAGGAAAGGAAAGGAAAGGAAAGGAAAGGAAAGGGAGAAGGAAAGGAAAGGAAAGGAAAGGAAAGGAAAGGAAAGGAAAGGAAAGGAAAGGAAAGGGGAAAGGAAAGGAAAATGGAAAGAGAGAAAGGAAAAGGGAAAGGACACAACTTCCCTGGGATGGCCCTGTCCCCACCTGACAGAACCACAGGTGCCCCAGCAGAGAGGTGCTCCCTCAAGTGCCAGCAAAAACGGGACCTCTTCCTCCTAGGCAGATACACTCAGGCATCTTCTTGGTTCGGCCCCTCCACCAACTTCAGACATTTCATTTCGGTCATCAAGGCACAATTTGACCTGATCCTTGCTAATAAACCCTGACAGTCTTTGTGACACATAATCAGGTCTGAAGATTGGAAGTTGCATGGGGTAGGTGCTTTCCCCCTTTGCCTTACTGCAATGCAGACCAGGGAGTGTCTCCATCCAAGCTGGGCAGGCAGGGAGCTGCCATGCCTGCCAGCCACCCCTCTCACGCAGGCTGGGACAGGGGTGGGACTCCTGATGCAACTTTTGTGCATGTGCTGCCCAGTGGGAAGCTTGGAAAGGGCCACCTTGTTCATACAGGCTAGGACAGCATGGGTTAATGCATCGTTTATCGAGGCTGATAAATCCAGCTGCAGGAAGGATGCAGAACGGGTCATATTCCACTGCCTAGTGTGCTCCAGGGCTGCTGCTTGCCTTCCTCAGACTCCCTCTGCCTTGCCAAGCTGAGCTTAGTAGAAGGAAAAAAAGCACATGCCTGAAAAGGGAGATGCCACTTCAACGCAGGGCAATGAAACACAGATGTCAGACCACACATGGCAGAGGCGGCACACACAGCTTGGCAAGGGGCAGCAGGCTCTCAGCGATGCTTCTGCCTGGAAAATGGCTCGTGGTAGGTGGTAGGCAGAAAACACAACCCAGTGAGGTCAGGAAGGAGCAGCTTCTAGGAACAGGAGAGGTGGGGAGGTAGCCAACCAAAGCTGGACAGGCCATAGGCTTCCCCTTCAGTTAAGGCTCTTGGGGCCACTTTGTTCCATTGTTCTTGATGCTGGAGGCCCCAGGGGATGACACTGTGTCTCAGTACAGTTCTCCTTCAAGGAACTGGCTCTGCACATCCCCCCCGCGGATCTCAATGGCAGCTGCTTTGCTGGGTAACATTCACATGAATGGAGGTTATTAAAACCACTCAGCAGCCTTTACTCCAGGGCTTTTCACTTTGGATCGACAACATTCTTCCTCCAGCACATTTCCACCCACACTTCACTGCGCTAAGGTTTGTTCTGCACCACCACTGGGCTGAGACTTTGCTCCGAGAGGGCTTAGCCTGTGCAGCATTAGCTGCTCAGCCCAAAGGCAGAGGAGGGAGAGAGGGAGTTTCTGGGGAACATTCCTGTGGGTTCCTTCTCACATCACCCCGCTCGAGCATCAGCTCTGCCCTGCCAGCTAGGAGGGAGGCTGCTCTGAGAGCTTTTCCTCATTGCCTCTGGGGATTAGGGGCTCAGGCCACCGCCTGCAGGAAGTTGGGCACTGCACCATCAGCTGTACCTTCTTGGTTAAGCTGGGGTCTGCCTGGATGTTTACAATTTTGTTTTGCAGATGAGAAGGAAGAGAGGAGGACAATGAGACACGAGGAGAGGAATGCAGTGGCCTTGGCTGTTGCTGCTGGGAGTCTTGTCAGGGCCAGATGATGCAGAACAGCCCAGCTCTGATGCAGCAGGGAGGCAAACAAGAAGCAGCCCGGTGCTGGGCACAGGGAGGGGGAAACACATACAGCAAGCCCCACTGGGAAGTTTGAATAGTTGAACACATTTCAGACACAGGCCTGAGACACAGAAAACCCAGAGGAGTGGTGTGTAGGGATGGAGGCCCAGGAGGAGAGAACTGAGCTCTGTGGGAAGCAGGGTCGTGATGGGAACGCTGGCCTTGGGGTGGGAGACAGCACAATGAGGACATTTCTAAGGGTTATGGGAGGTGACGCTGAGAGGCAGGGTGGTTCTGGCGGTGGGGAAGAAAGCTGCCACAAAATAGCTGCCAAATAAGCCACACTGAGTCAAGACTACATTATTCCCCCTGCGAATCATTGATCTTCCCTCTACCCGCTCCCCCCACTCCAACTCTAGCCAAACAGAGAGATCTTGCCAGCACTCCTCCCTTGGATTAATTCAATCCACTTGGCTGTGGAGACCAGAGATCCCAGGGAGGCAGCCAAACTTCAGCTTAGCCACAGCAAGGTTCTGCACCACATTCCCACCTGCTCCCAGCCAGGGCTGCTTTCCACCTGGGTATCAGTCAGCTCAGGGAACATGCCCCGGTCCCCACACACAGCTTCATACTGCGTGACAGACAAACACACCTGCTAATGGGCACTGTCTCAGCAAAGGAGAGAGAGCCAGCTCACAGGAGGGACGTGACAAAATGAGCCCCTTTGCGGGTAATGGCAGCTCCCCTTGCCCTTTTAACCCTTTCCCCACAGGGAGCTGTATGGGTGCCACAGGGCTCGCAGCGGTAAGCAGCTGCCTTTCCAACCACAAATGTTTAACTGCTGCGGCATCAGCCTTTTCTCCCGTTGACCCTGAAGCAAGAGCAGGATCCTGCTCCACACAGTGCCTCCGGCTTTTCTGCTCCCACCTCCTAAATCATGCCAACCCGTCACGACTGCAGAGCCATCTGCTTGGCCCAGCAGCAGCTCCCTACACAAGAGCAAGCTCCGGTGCATGTTTGTGAGTTCAACTCGCTCATGCCTAGACATGAGCCCGTTGAGCTGAGGTGTTCCCACACACCTCCCCGCACTTGGCAGTGAACATTGACACACAGCAACCAAAAATCAGCTTGCCAAGGGCATGTGGCATCCTATCCAAAACCAGGGAGTCCCCCGAGTTGTGTGGTGGGCATTTTGAGGGACAGAGAAGTGATCAGTCTAGTAACAGTAAAGAGTTCAGCCCAGCAGAAGCCCAGGCTGAACAATCTCCTGGGTCCTTTCCATTTGTTTTCTAGGATGCTGAATAGAGATGGGGAAAGCTGAGGAGCAGAGAAGTGCTCACGAAAAGAAAACACAACACTTGCTGTGTTCCCTACCCCAGCTTTCCCCTCATAAACAACTGCAGAATCACACACAAAGTTTGCACAAAGTCGGCAAAGACAGTCAGCAGCTGGGAAGAGACAATATCTGAAAGGCTCAGCAGTTACTAACTGTGGGACAACCTGGAGGGCAATCCTGGAAGCTGTTCCTACGTGAGCACGGAGATTTGTGCCCAAGCCTTCTCTGTGCATAAAGCTTTGAGGGTTTCCGAGAAGTAGCTGAGCATGGAGATTTAAAAGGATCAAGAGCTCAGCACTCTTTGACTAATCTGTTGCTGCTGTTTTTCCTCCTCGCTGCACAACACACTCGGTGCCAGAACTACCCATCTGACTTGGATACTTGGGGAAAACACACCCTTGAAAGGGCTCACAGCAAACAAGATCTTCTACACCCCTTCTCACAACATAAGGAGGGGAAGGAGAAATCAATCCCGAGCCCCCAGCACGCATTACTTCAATCTTACCTGTCATCTTGTTGGTCCAGGGTAAGGAATACTCCAGCAGGGACTTGAGGACTTCTGGAAAGTCCAGGGCAGCGGGGCCCCTGGGGCTGTTGCAGCTTGACATGTCCTGTCCTGGGCCTGGGCTAGCGCTGAGGCAGGGCCGGGTGCCTGGCTGCCAACGCTGCACCCCGCTTGCCCGGGCTGCGCGAGGAGGGCTCGGAGGCACCCGGGGGAGCTTGCCAGGCCGCTCCGGCTCAGAAGAAAAAGGAGGAGGAAAGGAAGCAGCCTGGCGGAGATGCAGTTTTTTGCCCGGCTGTCTTCACCTCCCCCCCTCTCCCACTCTGAAGTGGCCAATTGTGGAAAGAGCTCGCTGCCTCGCAGGGTTGGGCTGGGCCGGGCCGGGCGGATGGCCAGCGAGGTTTTACAGGGCCTCTCGCAGCCAATCCGGCAGCAAAGAACTGGGCTGGTTATCTAACTTTGGAAAGGCAGCACCCTTTTCCTTCACAAGGTGTTATAACCAATGCAACAGGCTGGGGAGGGGGAGCCGAAGCAAGCATGCGCTGCCGGGAGCACGCCAGCAAAGCGATCCCCTGAAAGGCTCTGAGCAGCTCCGAGCTGCACACGCTGCCCCCGCGAACTCTTCGGCTCTCTCTCAGATGCAGACAGTGACAATGTTTGTGTCTGATGCAACGCTTCCTGCGTGTCTCTCCTAAGTCAATATTGGTAACAGCGTGAGGCATCTTTCTTATCAGGCGTGCATCATCCTCAAAGCACAGAGTTTCTCTTCCTAAGTGGCACAGAGTTTTATCAGAAAGCCAACAGCTCCTTCTCAAAACAGCCACAAAAGGCAAGAGATTTTGTGTACCCTGCAAATGCTCTGGTAACAGCTGGTTAAGTAAGATCTTGAGCATGCAAAGCCCCTCCTCTCCTGTTAGGTTGTTTTTTTTCACATGAAGGAGTGGATTGGAGACAGGAGGATAAAGGACTGATCTTCTTTATCAGGATCTGGTGTGGGAAGGAGCATCTTACACATGCTGGGGTCTTCTTTTTTGCTGGGTGTGACAATTAGAACAGAAGTGCCTTTATTTCTCAGCTTGCTGCTGTTCATTTTGCCAGGCTCAGCCTCACAGTGCCACTCATTAGGAACCAGGTGTTCCTACAAGCAACCTGTGAGCCCCAGCTCTTCGGGTCAGCCCAGCAAACCTGTGCGCCGCTCTAAGCCTGGGAGTGGCCTCAGTGAAGCCATTAGGACTTCTCTTGTGCCTGAAGGGAAGCATTTCACTGGCCCAGCATCTGGATAGCACAGTGTTTGGTCCCATAAAGAAGTGCATTTGATTTAACCTGATGGAAACAAAGAAACAAATAAAGAATGGCCTGGCCAGGCTCGCTGGTTTGGGAATTTCAGATTAGTTGGGGAAGTTTCATGATCTTGATCCCAACCTTCTCAGGCTCAGAATTCACACAGCAGATGCTTTGGTAGAATTCTTAATGGTGATGTAACTACATTACAACCTCTTGGGATTCTCCTCGTGCTTTGCTCCCCCCATTCCCCAGAGACAATGTAAGAAAACAGTGATAAGCATCGGAGGAGAAGCCGTTGAGGGAGAACAGCACCCTGCTAACCCTTGGCCCTTACGGTGTGCTCCAGGGCAGACAGACCATACAGCCAGTCAGGGCACTCTGACTGAGAAATGATTGCCTCTCTCCCTCCCAGAGCACAGCCTGCCAGCCAGGAGCTCCACGGGCTTTCCTAAAACCTAGCAGTTCATGTTGGAGAGGGAGTGAGGTCGCTCGGTCCTGCCAGGCATCACTAACATTCGGGAGAGCTACCGTCATCCGCTCCCAGGTCTGCTTCTCATCAAGTGATGGCAAGGTAAGAGTGACTGGGAACGTGGTAGCTGCCCAATGCCAGGGGCAGCCGGACCTTCTGGTTTTGCCTCAGGCTCAAACTTGTCCTGAAAGCTGGACAAACATCTGACCACGTGTCTGGAGGGACCCAGGGACTTTACAGCAGCTGGTGCAGCAGTTGACTGACATTTATGGCTTCAGGAAATGAAGAAGTGCATTGAGAGGAAATTCACAGAGTGGTTTGGGTTGGAAGGGACCTTAAGGATTATCTAAGTTGTCACTTCACGTTTTGAATTATTAGCCTGCAATGGACATCTACAAGTTTTTGTCTAGGGATCTGAGAGTATCCCATCTTGTGCTTGCTGTGTCCACAAAGTCTTCTGCCAGCACCCTCTGTCTATCTCGATTCATAGTCTGTGAAAAATGAGCACCTGCCCAGGAGAAGCGCTTGGGTAACATTGCTGGCAGCATGTACCAACACTGCCCTGACTTCCAGCCCCAGAGAAGAGTCATTGCAGTGGGGAGTGTGCATCTGCCCTCGTGTCCCCACCACAGAGTGCACTGGAGCTGCTTGAGGGAGTGAAGTATTTGCTCTGGAAAGCTGCAGGCACGGCCACAGATTGCATCATCCGTGCTGGCTGCACTGTTATCAGATCAGATCATTATTTATGATTATTGTAATCCTGTGTAAGTGGAGGTCTCAGCTGCTCTGCTCCATCACTCAGGAGCCCAGTCAGCCCTTAACAGGACATTTTCTCACAGACTCAGCCAGCCGTAGTCAACTTATGCTGGCCCTAAGTGGGTGACACACAGAAGGAGGCACCGAACCTGTCAGAGAGGGCCGCACTCCAGGGACACCAATTTAAAATGGCAGAGGCCAGGGCTCTGGTCTGGTGAAAAGACACCTCCAGTATGCCTTGTCTGTAGGTCTCCCACTGCAGTTGTCCACACTGGGCTCCTCCTTGCATGTTTGCCCCAGGAGGGTGTTCAGCAGTGATGTGCACAGTCCCATGGGGAGGAGGTGGGGGGGTCCTTCAACATTTACCTGGGTCCACGCTCCCTCTCTTTGTGGATTTGCATTCCAAAGAGTTGTGGGTATTTTTAAGCACAACCAAATCCTTATTCCTTGCTTCCCCACCCCAACCCCTTCACCCCATTGCAGTGCTCTTGGTACCAGCACATGTAAACACCTCTTTTAAAACCCCTAATTCTACCCTTGTCTTTAGAAGGATCTCTCTACCAAGATCTGCCGTCAGGCCCAAAGCACAGCAGGAACTGCTAGGCACTGCTGTTCAGATGTGAACAGTAGGTACAGCCTTCCAGGCAGTTTGAAACCCCAAAGAATCATCTTGGACATTTGGACCTCTGATACAATCCTGTTCATTACAAGGAGCTGGGTGAGGGGACTCTTTGTGCATGTCTCTGAGTTGCCTTAGCCCCGGGAATGCTCCCTCAACCCCTTCACAGGGCCACATCCACAGTGCTTCTGAAGCAGCCTTTCTGCTGTCTCCCCTCCTGCCACTGTCTTTGCAGCCACTCTTAGCCCCAAAACAAGAGACACCTGGGTGCCTCCTCAGTTAGAAACTCCTGCAGATTGTTGCTGTGGGCCTTGGACTTGGTGGTGGTACCTGGCTGCACGGCAGTTTCTGAGGCCACCATTACAGAAGGGAGCTTACTTGTTTCTTATGTCTTATATCTTACTATATTCTTATGTGCTCAGCTTGTGGGGAGCCTGCCACCAGCAGTGGCATTTCACCAAAGAAAGGCATTACAGGTCATTATTACTAACTGCTGTCATCTCAGCCTCCTCAAAGGAGATGAAGGCTTGGCTTGGTAATCTAACGGAAAGTATCCTCTTAGAAAATCTAAACCTTTTTTGACTGCTTTTCTAAGGACACAAAGCTCACACAACAGTATTATCTATCCCTCCACAGAACATGCTACTCACCTTGGCAAAGGGATAAATATCACAGAATAACAGAATTATAGAATGGGGGCTTAGAAGGGACCTCTAGAGATCATCCAGTGCAACCTCCTGCTAAAGCAGATCCACCTTGATCAGGTCACACAGGAACACGTCAAGGTGGGTTTGGAAACCTCCAGAGCAGGAGACTCCACACCCTCCCTGGGCAGCCTGTACCAGGGCTCCCTCACCTCAACAGTGAAATATATAAATGTAAACATATTTAAGTATCTTTGAAAGATAAGCTGAGAAGAAGAGAGCCAAACTAATGCCTCCTCTGAGAGAAAGGCTGCTATTTACTGTGTTTGGTCTGGGGCACGTGCTTTGGCAGTGACACCCCAAACCACGTGTTGCCCCCAGCAGGCAGTAGTGAGGGGACAGGCAGAAGCCAGCGCTGCTGAGGGGATTTTGTGGTGACAGGCAAGGTAGGTTACTGCCCTGAATTGTATCTGGAAATAAGGACAAAAATCCATAGACATCTCTCAAAGTTTTACAAATCCTGCTGCTCTTGAGGCAGCTTGCTTTCTTGCAGTCACCCAAGACCACTCACCTGGGCAGCACAGCCGTTGTTTGGGACATACCTCCAGCAGTCTTCTGCTGCAGGTCTCACCAATCAAGCCTACTCCTCAGAGCCCGTGTGCAGGCTCCAGGCCCACCAATGGTGTTTGTTTCTTGCACCAAACCCAGCTTGGTAAGTGGTTTCCTCTTTTTATCCAGGCAAACCCTTTGCCAGAGACCAGTTGCTGCCTCTTTGCAGGCATCTGTAATTGCTTTTTGTTCTTGTATGAGCTCCTGGGACAAATGCACGCTCCACTGACATCTTGCAAATTTAACTTTGTTGAGCATTGGGCTTGATAGGGATTTTCCCATTGGCAGGGGCTGGCAGGCTGAGTTTCACCACGGCCTTTCTGAAAGGAGGCTTGCCCCATGTCCCAGCACCTTCTCTTCTACAAGGTCGAGATGCTGCTGCCGTGGACATCTACAGAGCTGCAAGGACCCCCGGGGTTGCAGCAGCAGGGAAGGCTGTGGCCAGATCAGGGCTGTCTGCATCCACAGCAGATTACTTTGAAAGAAGAGGGAGTGTGAGGAAGAGCGATGAAGCCACTGAGGAGTGGAGAGCTGAGGGGGGCAAAAGTGGGACTGGGGCTCTGCGTTGGCCAAAGACTCCGCCTGGCACCTGAAACATGGGCATATGACCCTTGATGGCATTGCCATGGGGCACGGAGGTGCAGGCTTGATAATGCCTTGCATTGAGCCCACTTCCCAACTCCAAAAGGGCTGCCCCTTCCCCAGGCAAGGTACTGCATCCATACACGTTCATGTGAGCTTCCTTGCCCCCTCCCCTCCTCCACAGAGCAGCAGCGCCGGGATCCCCGAGCAAACGGTGCAGTCCAGTGGAGTCACAGAATCATAGAATCATTGTGGTTGGAAAAGACCTTTAAGACCATCGAGTCCAACCGCTGCCCTCACACTGCCAAGCCCATCACTAAACCATGTCCCTCAGCACCTCAGCTATGTGTCTTTTAAATATCTCCAGGGATGGGGACTCCACCACCTCCCTGGGCAGCCTGGGCCAGGGTCTGACAACCTTCTCAGTGAAAAAGTTCTTCCTAATCTCCAATCCAAACCTCCCCTGGAGCAACTTGAGCCCATTTCCTCTTGTCCTGTCATTTATTACTGAGGAGAAGAGACCAACCCTCACCTCACTGCAACTCCCTTTCAGGAAGCTGTAAAAAGTGATCAAGAAAGGAACCACCTGCACCTCTCACCTGAGGCAAAAAGATTTCTAAAAAGCAATTCTCACCAAATCAGTGCCAAAAAGCTAATGAGCTTTGCTTCCCCATCCTCCCCACCCGAGACATCTCCCCCTTCTCGGGGTGCTGACGTGGCAGCAGGGCTCACCACAGCTCTGCTCCTCCGCACGTGGCTTTCCCTTGTGAGGTGCCGCTTGCCAGAAAACTAGGTGCTAGGCAGCAAGAAAACGTGAGGAAAGCTCTTGGGATTATCAGAAGTTGTGCTGCCCTGGGCAAGAAAGACACCTAGACCTGCCTTTGAGCACTCCCCTGTTTAGAAACCCCTCAGGAGGCTGGGCAGAGCCGGCTTTGGGAGCTCTCAGCACAAGCCTTGGCAGGAGGCAGAGCCCAGGATGTGCCAAGAGCAGCAACAGACCCAGGCGTTCCAAGCAGGATGGGGCAATGCGAGGACAGCAGTTGCTGGGCCTCTGCCAGGCGTCGGTGGGAGCCCGTTGGGTGGGACAGCACAGAGGACCCCTGCTCCTCCTGCTGCTTCCTCCTCAAAGTGGAGAGGCAGGCTGGCTGGCAGCACCTCAGCCGCCCCTCAGCCATCCCCTTCCCTCCACAGGCCCACTCGCCTCTCCTGGCAACAACACGGCCCACGGTAGCAACACAGATCCTGCAGCATCACGGCCCAAGAGGCCTGAGCCCGATGGATGGGTACAGGAGTGAGCTGAAAGACACCCACCGCTCCCCTGAGAGGCCCTGGCAGTCTGGCTGCTGCCAAGCCCCAAAGCCATGGCGTGAGTGGTCTCAACTAGACGAAGATCCAGTCTGCCAAGAGCTCCTTTTGAAACTTCTCCTTCTGAGAAGTTTCTCGCCACCACCGCTCCCAGGGCCAGCATCCAGCTGCGTTGCAGTTATCCTCCAGCCATGCAGCTGAGGAAAACTGAGGCCATCTCCCTCTCGTGGAAGCAGGATTTTCCCTCTCTGCCTACGAGCTCTGCTGGGGTACAGACAGGGGAGTGTGCTTTGCTATTCAATTAGGGAAACTATGCAGCTCCTCACCCTTCCCCACCATCTGCCTGGAGGGCCCCAGCATGACTGAGAGCCGGCAGCTGAGGCAGATAGAGGAAATCCACGGAGAACAAGGGAAATACACCACAGAGCACCTCCAGCGCTCAGTATTTTTTCCAGTTCTAAGCGAGCCAAATCTACTCTGGCATCTGGGTTTAGAGATTTCTATCCCAGCCCTGAGTAAATGTCGTTTCTGAGAGGATTAATTCAGCTGGTAACAAATAACAGTATTTCCTGGGACTCTTTGCCATGTCTGTGCTCTCAGGAGAATGTAGATGTTTTCTGGGGTGCTGCCATTCCAGAGAAGGGCAGCCCTGAAAGGGGCAGGCACAGGAGCTACCAGGGCCAGGACCATTGCAGTGGGGAAGGAGTAAGCCAGAGCTGTCACTCCTCTGATCCCTGCTCTCCTCCTTGGCACACATGGATCTGCTCTCAGGTGAGACCACCCCTGCCCTGGGGGCACCAGGATCTGCTGCTCCTGCAAAGTGGGAGATGCCAACCCAGCTGCAGAGGGAATAGATGGGACCCATCCCCCCCCATCCTGGGGAAAAGGGGTGAGGTGGGATGAGATGTGGCACAGAGCAGTGCCCGTGGCTTTCCAGGAAGCCCCAGGAGCTGGCTGTCCACAGGACCTCATCCCAGAGCCACCCCACAGACACCCATTGAGCCTGTTTAGCACCTTCCTCTGCACCACACCAAATGGCTGGCTACTCCTGCAGCCTTTCCTCCTCAGCTTCCCTCCCACCAGTCACTCCCATCCAGCTCTCTTTTACCCTTTATTTAGCACATTGCTTTCTGCCCAATGTCTTTTCCCTGCAAGTGTTCCCTCCTCTGTGCCCTTCACCCCAGACAGTGCTGAGGACACCTCTCAGCTCACAGCTCCTCCAGGGCAGGAACTCTCTGCTGCTCCCTGTTCATGGGACACAACGCAACATGGCCCTGCTCTTGGTTGCAATGGCTGCGGCAAACACAGCTGATGACAGCATTTGCATTACCTGCTGTCACTGCCCAGAAATGCTTCCCCATAGTGTGGGCTGACAGTCACAGAATGGCTCAGGAATCCCATCTGCAGCTTGCACGCTTGGCAAGGCAAACTCCCTCTGCCAGGCTGCTGTGTCATGGCATTAAGGGTCCTTAGTGTGCAGCCTTCTTCTCACCTCTCACGGGTCTCTACCCCTGCTCCTCTCAGTCCTTCATTGCACCTGGATCCTTTCAGGCTGACCTAGGGCTCAAAGTCTGCTGAAGTTCCTAGGAGGATGGGAATACTGGAGTGACTACTCCTTTCCCTGCCTCTCCAGAACACAAGTTTATTTTCTCCAGTGAAGAAACACCAGTGGGGAGGGGTTTACAACTGTGGGCTCAAACCTGTAAGGTCAGTTTTTCCCCTCCCCTTTGTCTGCCTCGCACTTTGACACTTTTGGTTCCCATTGACCAGGAAAAGCTACCCTCACTCTTGGCAGCATGGCCTCAATAATCTGTGGAGGGTGAAACTGATGTCTCTCATGTTGTACATACTCAACAGATGCACCTTTGAAGCGCACCTCATTCCCTCTGTCCTACACCTTATACTCAGCAGAAGGACAAGAGTTGTGTTTGTATCCAGGCACACTGGGGAGAGGCATAAGAAGCCTCCTCCCCTTACATCTTGCTGGGGATCACCTTCTGGTCACTCCCAAGTGTTTAAACAGCAGTAGCAGGGTGTCTCCCTGGGGGTCTCTTTGCTGCATCTCAAGGTTTGGCTTCATCAAGAATCACAGATTAATTTGCATCATGATGAATTTGAAAAAACAAACCAGTTTTATTAATGAATGTCTTCCCATTGCCCTCTTCCTCCAGGGGTGATCCTCACCACCCAGCATCCTTTCCAGGGGGAAACTGCACAGAAGCTGCTCATGGCCCAAAGCTGCACATGACTCAGTGAGAAGGGCAAAGGGCATTTTCGCCATCAGTAAAAATAAATGGCTGCCCCTGTTGAACAGAGCAGCCTGCATAGTGGAACAGCCCCTAGATGAAGGTGACTACAAGACCCAGTTGCTATGAGTTTCAAAACACGGGTTACCCAAACAGCTGGAACAACGTGTTAATGCAGAGCCTGTTGCTCCTTGGTGCTCGAGGGAAAGAAAGCAAATAGGTTAAAAAGATCTTAACCACAGCTGAAGTTCACCAGAGCTGGGTGTCTGGGGAAGAACTGCAGGGTCTGTAAGCACCCAGGTAACGCTGCACTCAGCAAGAGGAATGGCAGATTATACTGAAAGATGGGAGAAAGTGAAAACGATGTGGGGCCAGAAGCGCTCCCTCTGCTCCCCTCCCCACTGCAGGGAAACCCCAACCCGAGCTAAAGAAGCCTCTGTGGGCTGTTTGCAAAACGCAGACACACGCTGGATCAGGAGAGGGTTTAAAGTGCACACTTTTATTTTCTATTACAAAGGCTAAAAGAAGCAAGTTTGGTTTGTCGTCCGTTTCTTTTTTATTATCATTATTATTTAAGAACAGAAACAAAAATGTTGTTAAAACATCTACATTATTATCCTGATACTAGACCTTATGAAAGATACTAAGTTCTTTGTTTTTTTAATAGTAAAGCGTGGTATTCTTAAATTATATTAATACAAAGACATATTAAAGGACTCATAATCATAACTACCCAGCTCAGAACTGCAGCATCCCCTTTGCTACCTTTTCCTTTCACTTGCTAAAACCCATCCGGTTTTGACATACGGTTTCACACAAGCTAAGTAGGGTATTTTTTGGTCTTTTTACTTCCCCCTGTAAAAGGTCAGGTTAACTCCAACACCAGCGCCACTTAAATCCCTGTCCCTACACCGAAGGATTTAGAAAGGAGTATTTTCACTAAGCCCTTCAGCATTTAACAAGTTGATGTCAATAACGGCCTCTGCTCTGGGTGGTGATTGCACAGGATACAAGGTTTGCTTCTAAGGTTACAAAACACTTTTCAATGACAACCCTGTGCTGCAAATTTTTCTTCCCCTCCTCTCCCATATGAACAAAGAGTTACCAGAAGGTCTTGTGGGTGCCCCACTGAGGCAGCCCCACACTTCACGGTTTATCTGTCGCTGAGCGCTTCTGCTCAAAGGACGTGGAAACGTGCTGAAGGGAAAAATCCCTCTTGGCTTGATAAAGCAAGCCTGGCAAGTCAAGTGTGAAGCTTCCTGCCTCTTTAATCTCTTTAAATAATATAAGCAAAGCCTCACCATTAAAACTTTACTCGCTAATTAGCAGTATAATACTCTTTCGCCAAGATGGGACTGCAAGGACATCCTAGGGGGTTTCAAAAACGTGAACAGAGAAGCCTGTCCTGCCTCAAAGTTTATACCTATCTATATAAAACCCTCCCCTCTTTGTTTTTTTTTTCCCTTTCCTTAACCCAAATAAAAGTCTTCATATTTAATGTGGAGATACTGCGTTTCCTGGCCCGAGTCCTTTTCCTTTACCCTCATTTAAAAGATTCCTTCGATACCACACACATATAATATTATATAGAGCGATATATTTAATACCTGTGTATATATGCTTCATGGGAGGGGTCACATATATACACACTAAAACAAGTCTGGTGACAAAGTACTGCAACACCACAGACCAGGTTATCATATCAGGGAAAACAAAAAGAGATCCTCGCCGCCACCCCCCCGTGACCGTGGGCCTCCCTCACCTCACGCACGCTCACCTCCTCCCCACCTCGGCCCCAGTCCCAGCCTCTGAAGCTCATCCCAGAGACGGGGAGAGGGGACAGCGACCTGCTCCATAACCCAAACATGCTCCTGGGTGAGAAATCCCAGCGCAAGCGAATGCTACAGTCACGCCAGAGATGGAGGTTGGTTGGAAAAACGAAACCCGCATTCCAATGTTCCCCGATGCAGATGGATCACTCGGCATCTCTGCCCAGAGGGAGCAGAAGATAAGTCAGGAGCTCACGCCTACCTCCTCCCCCTTTTTATTATAAAGTTAACCAGTTGAGCACAAGGAGAACCAGGATAAGGTACCATGTGGACAGGTACAGCTGAGGGCAGAGGAGACTGTACAGCTCAATAACTGCCACCCGCGATACCGCCTTGGTCACTCTCTTCCCCCACAGCGCTACGGATCCTTCCTCATCTCGTCCTTCTCCCCACGTGTGGGCAGAGATGGAAATGACACCTCCTTCCTCTCTCCTCCCAGTGCTTACCTGTATATCATCAGGTGTTACAGCCCTGGCCCCTTCCAGGCCACATCTCAAGCTGCTGTACCAGCCAGGAAGGGATGCTCATACCAAACCAGTGACCGCATTTTAAAAGAGTGGAAGCAAGCTCAGGGGCACATTCAGCTCTGAGCTTGCTGTCCTGGGAGACTCGCCTGAAAGAGGCATCCCTTAGGATGGGGGGCTGGGAGGGAGCTGTGTTTGTGTTTGAGTGGATGGTGCCATCTGTGCACGCAAACCTGCAGAGCACAGCTTGGCTGCAGAAGAGAGAAGTGGGAAGCTGGGGACAGGACAAAAGCTCGGTGCCTGCAGGATGAGATCGCCAGCAAGGGCACAGCTGGCACAGAGCACAGAACTGCCTCTTTCCTCTACTGCTACAGAAGCCCAAGGCCCTGGCCCAGAGCTTGGGCTCGCTGGCAGCTACGGTGCTGGGGCTGGCACCGTGGAGGAGGGGCTGAGCCACGGTGCTGGGGAGCGCCCTTCCTTCCTTCTGGCCATGGTCCCAGTGGCACAGCATCGCTCCTGCTGCTCCCCACCGCTCCAGCATTGCCCCTGCTACTCCCCACCGTGCCAGCATTGCCCCTGCTACTCACCACTGCTCCAGCATTACCCCTGTTGCCCCCAACTGCTCCTTCTGGTGCTGCAGTGACAAACACAGCGCTGGATACCCAGCAGCACACACCACTTAAAAGAGCAAGAGGGGAACCCCAGTACCTCCCTCCCTGTCTTAAGGACACAAGGCAACATAGAAGCACAGGCTCCTTCTGGCTCCAGCCTTCCCCCTGACTGATACTGCCCAACTGCAGTGACACAGTGTGTTGCAGTCACCACTGACACCTTTCCAGATGGCAGAATCACAGAATGGCAGGGGTTGGAAGGGACCTCTAAAGATCATCCCGTGCAACCCCCTACTAAAGCAGGTTCACCTCTATCAGGTCACACAGGAACGTGTCCATGTGGGTTTGGAAACTTCCAGAGCAGGAGACTTCACACCCTCTCTGGGCAGCCTGTGCCAGGGCTCCTTCACCTGAGCAGCAAAGGAGTTTTTCCTTAAGTTGAACTTTTTGCGTTCCAGCTTTTGTCCATTGCCCCTGGTCTTATCACTGGACACTACAGAAAAAAAGTGTTGCCACATCCTCTTGACATCCACCTTTTAAATACTTGGAAGTATTAATGAGATACCCTCTCAGTCTCCTCCAGGCTGAACAGTCCCAGATCCTGCTGCCTTTCCTCATAAGAAAGACGCTCCAAAGGTGCTTCAGTCTTACTTGCACCAGTCACACCAGCCGAAAAAATACCAAACCAAAGCTACGCACCCTGACTACCTGTTGCACGCTGAGAAAGACATCTAATGAGGAGTTTGCTTTCTGAGTACAGTCTGCTGAAACAGTCTGAACTCACCAATAATCCAGCTTCTGCTGCTGCAAGCAGTTTGATTACTTTGCTGCTTTTAGCTACACTCTTTATACCAGATGGCTGATGCTCTCCTCAGCAACAGTTGATGCCTCAGGGCAATACAGACAGCAGGAGCTTAAGCCTAGCTGTTTAAAGCCAGATCTAGAGGTTTTCCTTCTTTTACACCTCAATTTCGAATTGTTCTGGTACTGAACTCCCAGGAGAGCAAGCTGTAACTGGGGCTTGCTCTGCAGCACTGAGAAAAGGAGCACATGAACTTCACGGTCACCTTTTCACCAGGTGTCTGTCCCTTTTCCTTCAGCTTCATCCTCCAGACCTCTGCAGTCACACTCCAAACACAACAAGAGGAGGAATTCTCCGATTCTCAGCCCGATACAGGCTGGATTAATTCCTTTGAATGGAGGACAGTGAAAACAAAGAGATGGAGAGGAAGGAGAATTTGGGGGAAGGAAGAGAGAGAGAAGACGGATCCCAAACTCGGTGAGCGTAGCGTTCGCTGGCCAAGAAGAATCAAATTCATGATTTCATTCCCCACTACTAAATCATCGTCTCATCATCTTAAAAAGGAAAGCAAATGAAGAGTTGTCTTTGGGAGACACGGGCGCCGCTGTCCCGCTGCCGCCCCTCTCGGGAAACCCGCCCCGCGCCCCTCCAGCCGCCAGGCTCCCCCCGCGGGGCCCTCGCTCACTATACGCCGTCCCGCAATAGGAAGTTGTATTTCCCAAAGTCGTCGTCCCTGGGGCAGAGCAGCATGTCCTTGCGGGCCTTGGCCAGTTTCTGCTTCAGCACCTCCCTCCGGTCTAACCACTCGTTGAGCTCGTCCTGGCCGTGGGCGCAGCGGCACTCCTCCCCGTCGGGACAGGCCTTGCTCTTCTGGAACCTGCAGCGCAAGGGGCACGATCAGAAGGGCACTCGGGGCAGGGCTTGGGGCTCCCTGACCAGGGAAACTCGGTGGAGGCCCAGCCAGGCATCCCACCAGCTCTCCTTCCTGAGGGCAAAGCCATTCTCCTACAAAGCCACGCGCAGCTGGGCAGGGAAACAGAGCAATGGCTTCCAGGGGCCAGTTTAGTTTAGCTGGAACTAGACCAGTGGGGATGAGGAGAAAGCACTCCATGAGAGGAAATGCCAGGTAACAGCCACGAGAGACAGAACCTTCTCTCTAACCAAAAAGTCCTTTCTAACCATCACAAGCCTTCTGTAGACACCTCAAGGTGCTGACTCGGAGGGTGTCATGCACTCAAACCGTGTAACAAAGCCCCTGGGGCCAGGCAGACTGTTAGGGGCCTGAGGGCTGAGGGCATCCCAGCTCTCCTCTTCTGACTCGCTCTCCTCTTCTGACACTGTGTGCTCACCACTGCGTCTCTGCCACTCAGCAGCGTGGCTGGGCCCTACAGCGGCCTCACCATCACCCAGACCTGTCAGCTCGTCCTACTCCTCCTCCGAGCACAAATCCCTGGGAACTCTCTGAGAGGAGGAGGAGAAGGAGGAGGAGGAGGGATGACGGAGGCCCTTGGCCTGTTGCCCCATCCCTGCAGCAGCAGTGCAGGAGGGAGAGGAGACAACGGTACCTTTCGCAGAGCCGGAATTCACCCATGGGGAAGCGGTAGCTCCAGCAGCTGGAGTCACTGTCCGAGGTGAAGACCTTCTCCTTGTGCTTCTCCGACTGGATGTGCTGCTGCCACTGCTTCTTGCTGTTGCTGTTCTTCCCGCAGAGCCAGCAGTGGTAGCCCATCTGACCAATGAAGACAGGGGAAAGGGCCAGTTAGTGCATTAACATTCAGGGCCACTGACTTTCTCCTTCCTCTTTCCCTCTTCTTGCAGAACATTCTGGAAGCTCCACTCACTCTACGACCTCCCACACTTCCCTGCCATGTCAGAGGAGATGTTTTGTTGAGGTCTGGAGCTGATAGGAGCTCAGAGACTTGGGCAGCTCAGTTCACTGACACGGTCTCCCTGCCCACAGCCCAGGTGGGGTCTGGCTGCAAGGTCCCCAGGCACACAGGCAATGCAGGACTCTTCAGGAGCCACCACCCCTGGGTTACATCTGCTTCTAGCTCTCCCAAACCTCTGTGATCGCAACCCAGCTCTTCTCCAAGCCTCTCCCTCTTTTCTGACAGGTTGGCAGTAGCTTTGCCAGCTTTCCCAGGAACCCTGGGGAGAGGCTGAGCCCACGCAAAAGGGTTTAAGGGTTAGGTTTAAGGTAGACTCCTTCTGACATGAGGATTAATAGAAAAGCCAGTGCAGAGCATCGCTGACCCCAGGTCAATCTCTTCCCACCTCATCTGTGCTGCTCCAAGCTGTCCATTTAACCTCCATTAGCGTGGGCTCTTTCCCACAAGCACAATGCAGTCCCTGGTAGCTCACACCTGGAGCACAGGGGAGTGGCTGGCTGTCAGCACAGGAGGAGGAGGAGGAGGAGGAGGAGGGGGAGAGATGAAGGACAAGAGATCAGCTGATTACCATGATGTCAGCGTAGTCAGTGGGCATCTGGATCTGTTTCTCTCCTTCTCGTGAGGTGAGCGGTGTCCCCTCTCCAGGCTTCCCAGGATTGTGTTTCTTCAGCCACATGTCATAGGTCTGCTGCATATCTAGTACTGCACAAGGAGACCAGTGAGGTCACTTAGACAACTGCCCACACTGTGCACAAACTTGGGGAAACAGGAGGGACACCGGGGCAGCCCTTCCTTCCAGCGCAGCAGCAGCTGCTGTCAGACTGAAGGCCTATGCCTGGAAGGTCTGATGTCACCTGCCCAGATGAGAGCCCTGGGGAGAGGAACCAAATTCACATCACACCACCTGATGTGGTGGAAAGATTGTATTCTGTCAGTTGAGGGGCAACCATGACAAGGTAGGAGGGAAAGTGCCCCAAATTCTCCATGGAGTTCACCCCACAAGGTGATTCTCCACCAGGCCTAATTCTGCTTGACCTCAGCAGACATCTCACCCTGGCCAGGGAGCTAAGGCAGGGGCTGGACTCAGATCCATCCCTTCCCTCTAAGCCTAAGCTCCATCCTCAGCACTGAGAGGGAGGAGAGCCCTTAAGCCAGCTGGCCACAGGAGGCTGGTGGAGGGGAGGAAGACCTAAGGACAACCCACCCCAAGTTCAAGACCTGCCCAGAGGTGTGCAGTCGATGTCTCTCGGTGTTTTTGGTTTAAAACCCACTCAGCATACTAGTGGGCAGGGGAATTTTGGGTGGAAGCTTTGACTGCACGTCTGCCTGTCCGAGACCAGCTCCTGAGAGAGGCTGTGGGAGCATAATGTTTGCAGACACAGTTGCAACGCTGTAAGTGCGAGGCCTTGGTGAGTTACTCCTCACTACACGGGTAATTGAGCAACTCAGGACAGCTGGGGATAATGAATGTAAATTCCCCCAAACCTGAAACAACACTGTCATTTGAGGATTCACCTTCGTGCCTGGGCAAACACACCCTGATGTGCTCTAGAGGCCTCGGCAACAAAATGGACTGCAACAAATAACACCGTGCAGAAAGACCCTCCATCCAAGCATAAAGACTGAACAAACTCAGGGCAGGCCTGAGACCCTTCAGTCTCTCCAGCATCTCCCAACAGAGCTAGGTGAGCACCTGGACAACTGGGCCTAGCAAAGAGAATGGCTTTTTTTTTCCCCAGCTTGCTGTTAGTCTGAATAAACAAGGATGGCTGCCAGAGAGCTGGCCGTGACGACCATGGGCAACCTCTCAGCTGTACCCCAAAAGCTACATTTGGAGGAGTCTGCGTGATTAGTTTCAGACAAGTTCCTCCACAAAGGCACCACCCAACCACATTGTCATTCAGGATCTCAAACCCACTCCTTTCAACACAATGCCATGAGCAGGGAGTGCCACAGCCCAGGCATTTGAGCAGAAATGTGCAAGAAAGCCAAGGCAGATACAAGACAAGAAAGGTAGAGGAGGAGCTACAGGTCATGACCAGTGCTTTGGCAGAGCTCCATATGGAACCAGGCCCGGGACAGTGCAGGAGAATGGAGGGACAGCACAGGGTGCATCCAAAGAGCTCTAGAAGCAGAGGGGAGCAATGGAGCAATGCAAGACACGGGACCAACATACATCAGTCCCAGAGTGAGGGACTTGAGATACATATGTACATTTAAGGAAAGAGCAGCTCTAAATTACTGTAGACAGACCTGCCCCATAATCCCACCTAAGATCGCGGTCCCAGCTCTGTCCAGCTCCATTTCTGTTGTCAAGGGTTATGTCTTAACAGACCCTGCATTCCACTGCCCAAATGTTCTCTTCCCTCTCCCCAGACCCTCTGGCCCGTGTTTCGCCCGCTCACTTTTGTTTTCCTTCATGAAGGTCCACATGTCTCTCTCCTCAGGGCTGTGGGCGAAGGAGCAGTTGCCCACGTACTGGCATTTCCTGCCATTTTGTGCATGGATACACAGCTGTTAAAAGACAAAGAGAGCAACATTCAGCATCTTCACAAACACTCCTTGTTAGAGGGGTAAGTGAGTTCAAAAAAAACAGCATTGAAGTGCACACGGGGCAGGTCAAAACCACCACATTTCATACGTCATTAACTCGTGCTGCTGTTCCTCGAGCTCCTGATGATGCAAAGGGGAGGTTTTCCCTACAAACACGCAGGCAGATCACTTCAGCACCTGGCCTCTCTCTTGTTGCCATTTCCATGGCCCAGGCTTAGCGTTGGCCCTGGGTGAGACAGCAGGGAGCAACGTGGACTGACCAAACAGTGTCTCCTGCTGGTCACCTTGTTGATCCCCAAAGGTGACCCATTGCCCAGTCCAAGGGGGTGAAGAGTGGCCTTACAGGTCACTTAGACCGCACTAGTACACGCACAGCTTTACCTCACAGCTACCAACAGCATCATTGCCAGAGAAAACAAGCAGCTTTCCAAGCATCGTATTTGCTGGCTGCCCTTTCTCCCCCAGTTCTGCCACCAAAGGAGGACAGTGGTGTGGAGAGCAGCTAGCCAATGTGAACTGGGGGGAAGAGACAACCCAGTTCCTCTCTGGCTGGGGCTGGGTGGGAGCTCAGGCAAAACACACACTCGTGTGGCAAACTGCTTTGCTGCACGATCTGCCACTCACCTCCTGGCCTCCCCTCTTACTGCAGCTGCTGTTAATAATTCTTGCTCCTCCACACCAGCTTCTGGCAACTGGCCTGCAGACAGAGAGCACGCAAGGCCCCACGCCTGGCCTCGTGCCTGCCTGTGGGCTGAGGGGCAGCACATCCCATAGGGCACGGGAGAGGAGCTTTCTCCATTCAGGGAGAAAGGAGAGGGAGAGAGACTATCCATTGCCACATTCAGGGCTGGAGTTGGAAGTTGGGTATGTGCAGTTTTCCTCACAGCATGTGGCTTTTTAGCCAAGTTCTTAGTTTTGCTTTCGAAACACATTTCGAGGACGTTTCACCCTCCACAGCAGCACAGGCAGAGCTGCAGCCCAGGCAGGGACAGGCTTCTCTCCAGCGCTCCATCTCACCTCTCACCCACATTGAGAAACCCTGACCTCAGGGGAGACTTCAGCCTCATTCCCAAACCCCGTGCCAGCCACTTTTTGAGATGGTGACTGCATCAACAGCAACGTCAGAACTCCGCACATGTGTGCAGAGCAGTTTAAGCAGCTGCTGCTCCTTGTTCTTCTCCACCCTTTGGCTGGATGTGTTTGAGATCTTGCTGCCATCAGTCTGTCCTTGCCTGCCACCTCAGCCAACAACAAGCAGGTCCAGCCCTCAAAGGACTGCAGGGTGGTGGGAGGGAAGGGATGCCTGGCTGTGCCAGGCATGAGGCTTACTTACGTCATATTGCTGTGGGAAGTTGCGAATGGAAGGCAGTGGTCGGACAGACACCCACTTCTTCTTTGCTTTGGACATCACCAGCAGGACACGACGTTCCTTTGTCCAACTGAAGAAGAGAGAATAAATCAAGAGAGGCAAAAGGAAGAGCAGAATAAGGTTTTGTTTTCCTCAGAGACCTTTAAATATTGAGGGATGATTAGATCTTCCTGTCCAGCTTGTCCCTGCGCTGCTCCTAGACACACACATCCGTGACAGAGAAGCCACAAGAAGGGTGTTTTAGGAGGATTTCTCCTGGTACTTATCGTATATTTCCTGGGGTATCTCTTCTTATAAGGCCACACAAGTCTCCCTCAAGTCTCACATGACATCACCAGGGATTACTAAACAGCTGCATTCCATCTTTCAACAGAGCCAATTCTTGGGCAATCTGACCCAGGAAAAACATTTGGGAATATTTTCAGCTTGAAAGGTGCAGTAGAAATGCAAGTCACTACAAGCACTGCCTTGTGAACAGGTGCCAGGAAGTACTAATTGTCCTGCAGCTCCAGCAAGCCATCACCAGGAGATACCCTGGGCAAAGCCCCCAGCTCTATTCAGCCCCTGCAAAAAGAGGTGCTACCTTTCCTGTTCCAGGAATCGATCTTCACCTGCTTGCTTCCTCGAGCAACTGCTGCTTCTGTCCCTAATTGCAGGGGATGGTGCACTAGATGACCTTTAAGGGTACCTTCCAACCCAAACTGTTCTATGATCCTATCACAGTGAACATTCTCAGGGGCCCCAAGGATCCAAAACAGACAAAACTTGTATCAGAGAAAAGCAACGAAAAAGCCAAGGAAACTAATTTAAAAGGAAGGAGGATTCTTTGAATCTTTGCTAATAGCGACCTGACAGACATCTGCAAACAACTGGGAGCATAAGCAAGCACAGATGAGAATTGTATTGGTGACCTTGCTAAGAAGAAATGATAGCAACTGGGGAAAAAAGGGAATTGTGGGAGCTGGGCTGCACACACCAGGAGTATGAGTCTGCACAATGCTGGCAGCAAATGCAAACAGTAAAGAGGAGAGCTGGAAACTGGAAAGCAGCTATCTGCAATACCTACTACAGTGACAAACACCCCGAGCAGCAAGAGGCTGCTAGGAAACCTTACAGCCTCTGCCAAAGAGGCCAAAGGAAGCCCTGGAGAAGGCAAGAAGAGAAATTCCTGCCTTTGAGGAGGAGTGGGAGAAAGGGGAGGCCACATCGCTCACCAGTGTCGGGCTTTGGCACTACAATACTTGAGGTCTTTGTCTGGCTCCACCAGCTGCCCGTTCCTCCAGCACTGGCCACACACGAATTTCATCTGGAGATCAAAGGCGCTTGACGTGGGAGCCCGGGGAGAAGCCTGAGGAAGAGAACCACAGCCTCAGATAAGCAGAGCCAAAATGCAACCCCCAAACTGGCATAGAGATGCTGGCGGCTCCCCGCACGCCCGTGTGCCAGAGACAAGCCAGATTAAATCACAGACAGCCCAGTTCTGCTTTGCCAGCATCAGCTGGTGGCCTCCTGAGATACCAGACAGGAGCAAAACCACTGCTTGCTTCAGCATCATTTCCTGGGCTTTGACGTCCAGCCAAAAGCAGACAGCCTGGCAGCTTCAAGCAGTGACCAGGCCTGGCTGTGAGAGCCCTGAAGTGTATCTCCCTGTACAGACAAGCTCTGTGAGAGGCCTGGCCCTGTGCTTAATCCTCATTTCCCCGTGGGGAGGGCAATCCACATCCCGCTCACTCCCCATGGAGGGAGAGAGCTCAGTCGTGCAGCCGTGTGTGCCCCTTTGGGAGGAAGGAAGGCTGTGCCACAGCACAGCCCCTCACTCCTGCTTTTGGACCAAGAGGCTCATGTCACGTCTACAATTTGACACACTGAAGTCAGAGCTGGGTCCTCTTGTTGGTACCCTGCCAAGCCATTTCTGGGCAGGTTTCCATCTCTCCCAGTTCCTTTGCACAGGGTTTCACAGGCAGTTAATCACAACCTCTGGACAAAGGTCTATATCCTCTCAGCCACTTTACTTGATTTCGATTTCCTTTCTACCTATCCCCATGAGAAGGCTGGTTTGGGATTCTGACTAACAGATGGTGGAGGAAAAAAACAAAGGAGCCAGTCCTGTATCAGCACTGCTTTGTGTTTCCTGCACAGATCTCTGGAACACCATTTGCATTCTGTATCACCTCTGGAAGGCTCTGCAGCATCCAGACCCAGTCTTTTGAAGACATATAAAAGCTCCTCCATCACTGAAAAGCTGACTAGAGAGCTGTCCTTTGCCTGTGCTGACTGCAAGAGTCCCTGACAAGGCCATCACTGCTTTGGATGCACCAGAAAAAGAACACTTCCAGAGAACCCTCATCCCTCTTGAAAAACATTGACAACTGAGGCCTACTCGCCCGCAGCACAGTGGCATCTGGCACACGGTTCATCTGTCAGCTTTCACCACTGCTGGTGACCTCCAACAACATGACCAAGCATCTGGCTGCAGGATGTGCAGGGCTGAGGCATGGGATATCACAGAAGGCAGTAAGGTGCCTCCCTCTCAGGTGTGTTGGCCTCCAAGAGTAGCTTTCATCTCCACTTGGTCTCCAAAGGAACTGCCACTACAGCTCGTCACTGATAGCCAGAAAGCTTGGCTCAAACCTACTGACCCAACAAAGAAAAATCGAGTGGCTCCCGAAGGTACAACAGATCAGAGATAAAGAAAATGTTCCTCAGGTAGTTCTGGTAGTCTGGGCTGCTTTTCCCACAAATTCTTAGCCAGAAGAAGCCTCGTGCATTTCTTCATCGGTCAGCCCAGTGGGCCTTTACGTTCCCAGGGGATTAGGAGACAAGTGAAATATCAAAGCTGCTGCTGTTGCTGCTGCATGACTCTATTTGTAAAGGTAAGGCAAGCTGCTGATAACCCACAGTAGAGAAAGTAGTATCACATGAGGTTCTAGTAGAGGAAGGCAGGCAAAAGTGCCTCAGGCTCTCTTACTAAGGAAGCCAGACAATACAGTGTTAGCTAGGCACCATGGTAACCAAATAAAGACAAGTCTTTGGCACACAGCTCTCCAGGCTTTGCAGAAAGCAACAGCCCCAGCACGGCCACTTGTGTCTGCCAACTTTAGGAACTCCTCTCAGCGATACTGAAATGTTCTCTGGAAGAGCCACGTGCTATGAAGGAGCCCAAGTTACTCAGCCACCTGACCGAGCTGCACTTAGGTGTAAAGACCCTTACTAGAGACTTCCCTCTCCATGCTTAAATTGCTAACTCTTGAGGCCATTTTTTTGTGGGGATTCTGCAGCTGGATAGTGGAGTAAAAACAGAATAGCCCTCAAAAGCCAGAAATAACAAGGGCCAAAACCTCTCAATTCCCAGGGGTACAATGGGAGTCAATGTTACCCAGCTACCTACAGTAGCCTCTTTAATCTGCAGCTACGGGGTTTACTCCTACAGCAGCCTCTATGGGGCCAAATTCATGGGGCTGAGTGCAAGATCCCTGGCAGGTGTTTAGCAAGCAGTGTATCATCACCTTTCTCTTCTTGGTAAGCCTCCTGGCCTGCAATGTCACAGCAGCTGAGTCCCTGCGTGCTGCCTGCCTCTTTTCTCCACAACTGGATAGCCCCAGCCTCTAACTGAGTCCAACTGGCAAGCTGTGACAAAACTGCAGCAACATTGCTGGGAGTGACTTTGCCTCCACTGACCAGAGAGCACCGGGGTGAGCATGGATCACACGGGATGGTGGGAAGGAGGGGTTCTGCTTTTACAGCGCTCTTGGGAAGTTGTCTTTGCCAGGCAGCCAACTCCGAAAGCTGGAAGGATGCTGAGAAAACTCTGAGTCATGTTAGCCTGCTTGGATGGGAGAAAATAATGGCAAAAGTAAACATCTCTCACCAGACAGTTAGTCCTGCCCCCGGGGTCTCCAGCAGTGAGCCGTGTCTCATCCCAAAGCACAGCCCTCTGCCTGAGGACGTGCTGATGCCACAGCCGTGGTTTGCTACTGCAAACACATGCGTCTGGCTGACTTGACTCTGTCTCCCTGCACGGTGCCAGTGCCAGGCTGCCAGTCCCTACAGACAACCAATGCTGCAGCTGATGGGAACTTTCTGACTGTACCAATGAGGCTGCTGTGTCACCTCCACACAAACTGATGCCCTGGAAGGGTGGGGAGTGCAGTCCAGCTCTGTGACAGGCATTTGTGGGGTACAACCAGACTTTGCCATTTGCTATCAGCCCCGTAACTGCCCACAGGGCCCAGAAACTGTAGTGCTCTGCCCATCCCAACAGCTGATGTTTGACACTGGCATTCTTCTCCTGATCCTCTGCCCCCTGCAAGCCCCAACAACCAGAAACAAAACACTCGCCCAGCACCTGGATCCCACATGCTTCAGAGGACATGCTCAGACCATGCCCGCTGAAGAACCTGTTCTTCCAACAGCAGCACCTCCAAGACAAAGGTGAATTTGAAGCTGCAGAGTTTACAGGGCAAGGGCTGTCCATCTATCTGCTTCCTTTTTTTATCCCCAGATTATGCACAGAGAATGGCAAGGCAGAACTTTCTAGAAAATGCAGGTAGATCCACAACAGGCAGGATGGAACCATTAACTACACCTCACTCTCCATGGGGCAGGGATTGCTGATATAAATCCAACCGCTGTCACAAACTGCTGCAAATTCACACTCAGTTTCCTCACCTATGGCCAATGCCTCTGTCCCCATGCCAGGCAGAATGAGGTCATAGCCAGCTCTGTCTGCAGGGACTGTGCAGATCACTCAGGCTGACTTCTCATATAATACTCGTCCTTCTGACTTCCTGAGAGGCTAGAACATATTCCTTAAGCAAGCCAGATATCTTTGGGAACTAGAGACCTTGGTTACTCTGGACTGCTGCTTCCCATTCCTCTCCCCTACAAGAGCAGGATGGGCTATGCAGGTGTGCTGCTGAGCATCTCCTCAAAGATGACTCTATCTCATGCAGCAGAGCCAGTACACAGATGGACACAGAGCCCACTGCAAGCATCACTGCAGTCACCTCCTTCTTTCCTGTTAGGCTAACCCCTGACCATCAGACCTGCTTTTGCACAGCATCAGTGCCCTGCAGCCATCAGAACACTTCTGCTGGCCCCTAACCCAGACAAAAGAACGCTGCTGCCCACCACACGAGTGACTCAGATCCCTTTCCTATAAAGCACCTCCTCCCCAGGGTGCTCACTGGCTGCACTCTGCAGAGGGAGTCCTGGGTGAGAGGTCTCAGACAAGGGAAGCACCACAGCTCTGATACTGAGGCACAGGCCAAGGGATGGCGAGCTTAGCGCTTCACAAGAGGAAAGAACACTGTCAAGTGGGAACAAAAAGGATTCACAACGCTTTCCCCATCATTTTGCAGGGGACAGAGTTTCTCTTAGGCCTGAGAGCCTGCTAGAAGGCATGAAGTTTCTCATCTCATCAGACATATCTTCTGAAAGTAATTAAAGAACAAAAACCTCCCTGTTCTAATGGCAAAACTCCGTTAGCTCAACCTCAGGGCTGGGCTGGAAATCATCCTCATTGGGTGAGCTCTGCTCCTGAACCACAGAACACCCCCCTGGGATAAAAAGGATAAAGCAGCACCACCCACAGCCAACGGGTGGGAAGAAAGCAAAGCTTTGCCTATAACACACCTCTCTAGAGAAGTCTCTTGGCAGTGCTGGAGGGCACAGTCAAAGGCACCTTCTCCCACACTGAACGACCAGAGGCACAAAGAGAGGCAAAGCTCCAGCCTCAACAGCATCTGAGCTTCCAGTGCCACCAGCTCCTGAGTTAGAGCAGTCCTATGGGGTATGACTCATGTCTCACAGTCCTTCAAACTGCCATGTCAACCCTCAGCCACTAAAGGGCAGCAGGACACCTTTGGTCTCCACTCCATAAGGCCACAGTCCCCCAAGTCTCCCCATTTCACTGGCAAGGGGTCCCAGGAAGAACTGTTTCTCTGTGTTGCCCCTCCCTGCTCTGGAGGCTTCACCCCACCAGTGAAAAAAGCAGGTGACAGCACTGCAAAACAAGGCACAAAGTTCAGCACTGCTCATCACTAGCACTGCAGCCAAGAAAGCCCTCAGCTGTCCTCCTCCCCCTCCTCCTCAGTGGCCAGCCTTTGCCTAGGACCTGCCCCTTATAGCAGTGGGAGGAAAAGGGGGGAAAGTGCTGGAAATAGTTGGGAGCAGAACCAAGCTGCAAGGCCTAGAGGCACCTTACTTACCATGCTGTTGGCTGGTTTGCTGGCATGTGCCTCCATCTGCTGCCAGTACTTCTTAGATTCCTGCACGATATCTTCGTGGGTCATTCCTGGGAACAAAAGGAGACAGGGCTGAGCTTTTGATCAGGGGAAGAGAGGGAGAGAGGGATTGCAAGACTTCCTATTTCGGGGTTTAGTAACCCCTGTGTGGCTGACAGCTCTCAACAGTCCCACTGGTAATGTCAGGACATGGGTTGTGAGGGGATTCACTAGAGAATGTGTTTAAGCACAGGCTAAGGAAGCTTCTCTCTCCACACAAGCCTAGTGAAAGGGGAAGAGTTTGGTCTCCTAGGCTCATGTGGACTCAATGGTCTGGTCAGGCCATCTGCAAAGGACCCAGATTCTGCCTTCAAGATGATGATTCTTGACTAGGGGTCAAGACCTTGCCCAAGGCTGTCCCCCAACACCATATCAACAGATCCTACAGCCCAAGGCCCTGAAGACAATCCTTTCTTACTGTTGGATCTACTGTATAATGGAGTTTTTGTCAGTAGCTTGAAAGATCACAGATACCCCACCAAGACATCTAGCATCTCCAAGACCCCAGAAGTCTCACCTAATCCTTCTGTCTGTTACACATTTCAGCTCATGGGGGCTGCCCATCAATCCATAGGTGAAGAGGGAAGTTGAAATTCAACACAGACACTAAGTACAACCAAGGAAGGACAAGCAGTGCAAAACCAATTGAGGGAGTGCTGCTGCTATGTAACTAGGAATGAGAAATGCAACATCAGACAAGAAGAAGATGGGTAGGTCAGACCTTATCTCAGGAATTAGCTCCTGACCAACTCAAGTGGTGAGGGAACAGATCCAGTCAACATCAGCCGGCTACATGGGAACTACAGTCCTCACAGCAGTAAACAACAAGAGACAAGTAAATGTAGAAAGTGTCTGGTCAATATGAAGACTCTGTTACAAAAAGCCATGTCTACAAAGACAGGAGACACACGCCAAAACAAACTGAAGCAAATATCTTACAACAACCAGATGAATGCAGCAAGTGGGGTGCTGAAGATGGCCTTGATGAAGCACCCCCAGCATAGAAAGGCTGCAAAACTGCTTGCTTTCCTTTTGCCTACAGCTTTTATTACTGAAGTGAGGTGTTCCCCAGGCATGCCACAAGGACACAGTCTTTGATCTGGGAGCCATCATGTTCCAGAAATTAAGGACCAGCAAACACAAGTTTTCATCTCAGCCTTAGGCTGTAACTTGGGTAAGTCAAAGCATTCCTGAACTCAGTTTCCCCATCTGAGATTTCAGCTCTCCAGATCCCTGTCAGGCAACAATACTGCTGTTTGTACAGGACTTGGACAGGAGGAAAAGCATTCAGGGAACTTTGGCATTCTTCAAGAACGTTTGCTCAGGCCTCCAAAATGGTAGCTGCTGCATAGCTGGTACTAGTCCCAGAACAGAGCTGTTTGTTGATTTTCCCCTTCTTAAGCATTAATCCCAGAAGAAACTGTGTAGAGTTAGGTGAACCGCAACTCTCTCTTCCATGTCCAAGTAATCCAACGCTGATCTGTACTTTGAGGACCAGAACTACAAAGCTGGGTAAACTGCAGCAAAAAGTTAATGTGCTGCACACACATGTGCTGAAGCAGCTCCCATCTTCTCCCTTCTGTACATCTGCACTGTGATCCTCAGGGAGGATTTTCTCCTATCAGAAGACTGAATTTCACAGGAAGCTCTTAGCAAGTGACTGTCTTCTTCCAGTCCCAGAAAACTGAACTCAACAATATGGTCTAGAAATGTGGTGGTTAGGTAAAATAAAACTCCCTCCCAAATATGAAAGGATATTTTCCAATACACCAGTTCTGCAAAGCATGAACTGTCCCAAAGAGATGATGTGGGAACCAAAAGGCCCATGTGTTGACTACTTACAATACTGCTGCATCTTTTGCAACATCATTATTGAGGACAAAGACTCTGTGATTTCCACTGATGGAAGAAGACAGGAAGATATGTCTGTGAAAAGCCAGAGTAAACAAAAAACCAGTCCTGCCCAGACATTTTCAGGTCTTGGGAATCTTTGCTCCACTAACACAATCCTTTAGCCCCATGAACAATGCCACAAGCTCTGTAAAAGCTTGAATGGCTGTGAAATGCAACAGCCCACTGGTTTCAAATGCAACCTGATATGAATGATGTCCCTTTCCTGTTCTTGATGAGCCAACAGTGCCCAAATAAAACTCCCTGCTCCAAAGCTAAAGCATTCCCAGGGAATGGCAACAACTACCTTTAAATACACTTAAAATAGGTAATAAACTACTACTCCAGGAAGGGAAACTCACATGGAAAGCAGGCTGCCCTGCAGCAGAAAACATAAAGATAATGGAATTGTTGGGAAAAAATGGGAATAAAAACAAGGCTTACTGACCACCTCTGCAGATAAAATGGCTTGTTTCATCTCCTCAACTTCCCCTTTGGAAATCAATTCTTCAAGTAAAGAAGGCAAGAAGTACAAAATAAATCTAACCATTTGCTCTACAGGCTAAAGAGGAAGGAATAGGGAAGGAAGGGACAAAGAATTTTTTTCTTAAAAAACACCAACAAAAATAAACCAACCATGGGGCAGGGAAAAGAGTAGAGTGCTTGAATCTTAAGAGTGTTCAGAGTACTACAGGCAGTATGATAAGCATGTAGGGCAGCAATGGTGAGTTATCTCTGACCTGGGTCCTGCACCAAACAAGAGCCTGTGGAGACAAAATACGTAGGTAGTATTGTGGGTGGACCACCATCTACTCGGTTAACCAAAGAGTAGCAAGAGAGGCCCTCCAACATGTCAAAGACAGAGAAAGGGCTGAAAGTGCCAGACGTGGCAGTGTCATTATTTGAGTGATCTGAATATCATTTCTGCAATAGCCTCTTCAGAGGCGTATCATCAAAGCCTTTTTGGGAAGCACCAAGTATCTTGTCATTTCCCACTGCTGGTGGATTTGTTTAAGAGGGGCTCGAGATGCTCAACCTTCCTTTACTTAACTGCTCTGTCACCTATGCGTGCTGCCGCTCTCACTGCACCACACACTCATGTAGGGGCCCAACTGCTGCTTAGGGTCTTGCACAGCATTTAAGCACCAAAGTACCTTTGGGGATTCAGCACTATCTAATAGTCATTTCAACCCAGGTAGCTGCTCTCAAGGGAAAAGCTTTGTGGTCTGTCTCGGTAGTAGTACAGGTAAATCATGTGAGAGCCAAATCATCACAGAATCACAGAATGGGGGGTTGGAAGGGACCTCTAGAGATCATCCAGTGCAACCCCCTGCTAAAGCAGGTTCACCTTGATCAGGTCACACAAGAACGCATCCAGATGGGTCTGGAAACCTCCAGAGCAGGAGACGCCACACCCTCCCTGGGCAGCCTGTGCCAGGGCTCCCTCACCTGAACACCAAATAAGTTTTACTTTGTGTTCCAGTAGAACTTCCCGTGTTCCAGCTTGTGCCTGTTACCCTTTGTCCTGTCGTTAGGAACTTCAGAAAGAAGACTCCCCTCATCCTCTCGACACCCACCCTTTAGGTATTTATAAGCATTGGTAAGGTCCTCCCTCAGTCTTCTCCAGGCTAAACAGCTCCAGTTCTCACAGCCTTTCCTTACATGATATATGTTTCAGTCCCCTAAACATCTTTTTAGCTCTTCACTGGACTTTCTCCAGAAATTCTCTATCACTCTTGCACTGTGGAGCTCAGAACTGAACATGATACTCCAGATGTAGCCTTACTAGGGCAGAGTATAGGGTGAGGAGAACCTCCCTTGACCTGCTGATCACAGCCGCCTTCTTCTTGATGCACCCCAGAATGCCACTGTTCACCTTGGCCAAATCATCTCACTGTTCACCCTGACCTCCTTTTCTGTGCCCCTGAGGAGACAAGGTAAAGTCTACATACAAGCAACAACTTCTGGGTACTCCCAGAGCACCCTCTTCCTCTCTCAACCATCCCCAGGGACATGCTGGAGGAACAACTTGAGTGTTGCAGCCCAGCAGCCCTGCAGCACGTGCCACTCACCTGAATACTGCTGGAGCAGCCAGACCTTGAGCTCGATGAAGCTGTGTGCGAAGTGGCAGCTGTCCTCGCGCAGGCAGCCGTAGCGCACCTCGTGGCGGCACACGTCGAACTGGAAGTGCTCCTGGAACTGACGGATCTTGGAGTACTTCAGCGAGGTGGAACGCACAATGTGGACCAGACACCTGCAGCCAGGTCAGAGAAAACGGGAAGCACCAGAGGATCAAGGCTTCACCCCTTACATGTGACTTTCAGACTGTTGACACGCAAAGAGTGCAGAAAATGAGCTCTGGGAGAGGCAGACTCCCACTGGGAGAACCAAAGCCCTGCCCTCCCACTCTCCCAACCCTAGGTAGGTATTTTCAGACTCCTAAGCCCATGGGTGATGCTCTGCTTAAGTTCAGAGATCAGACACACTTTGAAATATGCAGCAAAGATATCGACTCCTCTGGCTCAGCAAGTCCCCATGTCTCAGGTTGCCAGGAACCAGAAGGGGTTATATTACTGTGTACTTGACAAGGTTTTTTTATACTTGTTTTCCTAAACATTCATTACCAGCCAGCCAGAGGCAGGATCCCAAGCTAGAGGATCTTTGGCTTGACCTTTATGCAAAGGGCAAACCGAAAGGCAAAATTAAGTCACTGGAAAACTCAGGCTGACTCCAAAGGGTTTTGCTGCTGCCCAAAATCCCTCAGCACCAGGGGCAAACACACAGGGTGAAGCACACAGTGCTATTTATCATGCTTTGAGCTACCCTATGATTGGAACCCATGGGGAGGAAAGAAAGGCAGCAGGGCCCTGGAGTTAAACTGGCTGGACTTGTGAGAGACTGCTCCCATCAGCACAAAAACAACCGTTCACTCACTTGTTGTCATGGAAACTGTGTTTGGCAGAAAGGTTGGAGCAGACAGATGGTGTGTCCTTGGTCCCTTTGCTGATAATCCGGGGTTTGCTGTCAAAGCAAATCTGAAAAGAGAAGAATTAGCATGCTGGGAAAATCTTAGAGAGCAGTGAACCAGAGCCACTTCACTTGGAAGGTGAAGGAGAACTAGAGCCAGCCTATTCTAACGTTCAAAGTTAGAAGAAGCCTGGTGAAAACTTTGTGGTAGGGTTTTAAAACAAAGCAAAAGAATATTTGGAAAAGCTTCTGGACAGCATTTTTTGTCTTGTTCTCAACAGGATTTTCCACTGTGGTTGGAAAAATTTTGGTCAGAGCCACATATTCTTTCCTAGTTAGCCAAAAGAGCAACAATAAGGGAGGAACGATGGGGAGAAACAAGAGAACAGCCAGTCCACAGCAAAGAACACGTCCCTTTACATGTGCCACCACCAGTGTGGGGAACTCTCTGCTGCAGCACATCAAGATGATTTTGAGCCAATCCTTAACTGACAGACTCAGTGTCTCACAGCACAGACATTAAGTGGGGATTTGTTTTATTACCAGGCTCTGATTTTTAAAGTAGCAGGGTCTACATTACAATTAAAAGCAACCTCTCAAGACAGAGAAAGAGATGGTTAATCCCTTAAGGGTGTGTGTACCTCGTTCAGCTGCAGAGCTCAGGAGGAAAACTACCTTTCCTTTCTCCTATACAGCTGCATCTGCTGCTCACTGCCTTTTTGGGAGCAGAGCACTGGCTGGGACATACAGAATCACAGAATCATTTAGGTTGGAAAAGACTTTTTAAGACCATCAAGTCCAACCACTAACCCAGCACTGCCACCTCCGCCACTAAACCATATCCCCAAGTGCCTCATCTACACATCTTTTAAATATCTCCATGGATGGTGACTCCATCATCTCCTTGGGCAGCCTGTGCCGGTGTCTAACAACCCTTTCTGAGAAGAAATTTTTACTTGAAATTTTTCCCTTCCTCCAACTTGACGATGTTTCCTCTTGTCCTATCACTTATTACGTGGGAGAAGAGACTGATTCTCCCACCTCACAACCTCCTTTCAGGTAGTTGTAGAGAGTGATCATGTCTCCTCTCAGCCTCCTCTTCTCCAGGCTAAACAGGCCAAGTTCTCTCAGCCACGTCTCATCAGACTTGTGCTCCAGACTCTTCATCAGCTTCGTTGCCCATCTCTGGACATGCTCCAGTACTTCAGTATCCTTCTTATAGTGAGGGGCCCAAAACTGAACACAGTATTCAAAGTGTGGTCTCAGCAGTGCTGAGTACCACACTCCCTTGGCACTGCTGGCCACACTATTTCTGATCCAAGCCAAGATGCCTTTGGCCTTCTTGGCCACATTGATGACTCACATTTGACCAACATCTGTTGACCAACATCTCTAGGTCCTTTTTCTCCAAACAGCTCTCCAGCCACACAACCCAAGCCTGTAGCATTGCATGGGGTTGTTGTGACCTCAGTGCAGGACCCGACACTTGGTCTTGTTGAACCTCATACAGTTGGCCTCAGCCCACTGATCCAGCCTGGCCAGGTCCCTCTGAGGAGCCTTCCTGCCCTCAAGCAGATCAACACTCCCAACCAACTTGGTGTCATCTGCAAACTCACTGAGTGCACTTGATCCCCTCCTCTGGGTCATTGATAAAGACACTAAACAGAACAGGCCCCAGCATTGAGCCCTGGGGCACACCACTGGTGACCGGCCAACAACTGGATTTAACTCCATTCCTCACCACTCTCTGGGCCCAGCCATGCAGACAAATTTTACCCAGTGAAGAGTAAACCTGTCCAAGCCGTGGGCAGACACTTTCTCCAGGAGAACACTGGGGAAAATGGTGTCAAAGGCTCTGCTAAAGTCCAGGTAGAAAACCCTCAGCCTTTCCCTCATGCGCTACGTGGGTCACCTTATCGCAGGAGGTCTGGGCAGTCACACAGGCCCTGCCTTTCACAGACCTTGCTGACCGGGCCTGATCATTGGTTGTCCTGTACATGCCATGTGGTGGCAATCAAGATCATCTGCTCCATAACGTTCCCCAGCACCAAGGTCAAGCTGAGAGCTCTGTAGTTCCCAGCTCCTCCCTCCAGCTCTTGTTGTAGATGGGTGACACTTTTGTTAACCTCCAGTCCACTGGCACCTCCCCAGCCAGCCAGGACTGCTGGTAAATGATGGAAAGTCACTTGGGGAGCACTTCTGCCCGTTCCCTCAGTACCCTCGAGCGGATCCCATCCAACCCCACAGACCTGCATGTCTTAAGTGGTGAAGCAGCCCACTAACCCTTTCCCCTTGAATTATGGGGGCTTCATTCTGATCCCTGGCCCTACAACTATGGTTTTCCCCTACACATTCCAGGAACCTCCAAGACTGTTTCCTCTCTGCTCTACCATATTTCCATCAGATATCTGATAAGCTGAAGCCCCCCACAAGCACAGGGACTAGTGACCAGGAGACTTCTCCCAGCTTCTTATAGAATATGTCATCCTGGTTGGGTGGTCTATAACAGACTCCTACTATGACATCTGCATTGCTGCCCTTCCCCCAACTCACTTCTATCGTCACCATCATTAAGCTCTAGACAATCAAATCACTCCTTAACAGGCAGGGCTGCCCCACTGGCACTCCTTCCTTGCCCATCCCTTCTGAAGAGCTTATGGCCATGAAGTGCAGCATTCCAGTTGTGCCAGTCATCCCAACATGTTTCCATCACGGCAATATCAACATATCAACGGTATAGATACATACTGAGGAAAGGATGAATGGTGCCTGCTCCCTCCCGCCAGCTCTGTACCTCACAGAGGAAGGTGAAGATGCCCTGATGTTCCTTGAGGAGCTTGGCAATGGTGAGGCTGCTCTGCTTGATCCCACCTAGCGGGTCAAAGAGGAGGTCACGGTTGAGGGTCCCCTTCCTCTCCTCCGTCCACACGTCGATCTCTTCCTGGTGGTACGCGAAGGTGCAGTTATCCCCGTACTTACAGTCCTGCTTGTTAAGCATATCTACAAAGCAACAGACAGCACACACCACCACACAGGGAGGGCGGCCCAGTCAGAAACTAAACTCTCTCTCGTCTCCTCCCACTGCCCACACCTCTCAAGGAGCTGAAAGCAACAAAACATAAGAGTTAAAGACAAAAAAAGGAGACGTGTCCCCCCTCCCAAGTTTGCCTATACCAAGACGTTCAGGAATGTCGGTGCAAAATACTAAATGGTGACATTTCAAGTAATGCCATCTGCTATGGAAACCATCTCAAAATGGAGGCCTGCTTTAATTTGGTGCCTGGCCACAATTTAACCAACCCTTTTTAAAACCAACCCAGATTACAGTTCTCCTAGCAGTCCAGCACTAGGAGCCGGGTTATCTCGGCTCTTGCAAGCCGGGTTATCTCGGCTCCTGCAATCTCCCCACCTTATTAGGAATGTTGTAGTGACACTGCCTCAGGGACCGGTCTGGTCACATTGCCTGCACTTACAGAGAGTTGGGCTGGAGGAAAGGGGCAGGCAGAGAGAGCTTTTCCCTAGGCAGAGCCACAACCCTGCCTGGGGCTGCTGAGTGGAACGACACTAATGCAGGCACGTGTACAGGAGGCAGGTTCTCAGCAGACTCTGTCAACAGGGCAGCTCTGGCCTGGCTGTGCACAGCACCTCACTGTGTCTTTGCAACTCTTCTGCTCCACCACTTTATGGTGCTCATGAGAGCTCACTGCCTTTCACTGTACTGAGCCTCCCGGCCATGGACTACTGATGGAACAAGAAGACCCCAAAGACAGCAAGCGACACCAACTGAATATCACCTCCCAACCTCCCTTGGCACACACCGAACAGCCCCTTTCCCAGTGCCCAACAGCCCTGTCCCCTCAGGATCACCTTTGCACAGGTAATAGGATCCTACAAAGTTGGTTTTGGTTGGGCGAGGACGGATCCTCTTCCAGGTCTTGTCTTCGGAGTTCTTCAGCCTGCCCAGTAGGATGTCCCGCTTGCACTTGTGTTCCAGGCCTTCCCGATAGGTGTAATCACCAGCCTTGGGCCCTGCAGGAGAGAAAAACCCCGTCAGCCCAGGGAAAGGCAAATGCCAGCCCGGGCCAGCGCTCTGAGTGGCAGTGCAAACGCATCACCTGTTTTGGGGTAGCAGATATGACAGGCTTGTTTGAAGACGTGAGTAGATGCCAGGGGGTTCTTCACCAGCAGGGCTGTGTTGGGCATCACTGGTTCCGGCTGGGACACGAGGTGCTCAGTGCCCTTGGGCACAGTTGGGTGATTCACTCCTCCAAGGCCCACCTGAGCAAAAACACACAGACCTCTCTTTTCAACTCTGCACCCATATGGCTAAGAAACTTCCCTAACCCCCCTGCCCCATTCCAGCTTCTCAAAACCCTTTCTCATTTTCTCATTCATCAAAATGTTCCCATTTGAAATGACATTTCCAAAAGAGCTGCATGCAACTTTTTCAAAGATAACAGTGTTTACATCAAAGACAGGCTTCTTTCTCTCTTGGTAAGGGGCCTCAGTTTTCTATCGTGACCCAGCTGACAGAAAATGCCACCAGACAGAACAAAATGCCCCCCTCACTCCTTCCCAATTCTTCCATCACAATCAACTCTGCATTGAAAGACTCTCAAATCGACCCCATCCCAACCTGACAAAAAAACCAAACCACTTGTCAGCGACTCTTCAGCAAGCAAATTAATTTGTGGATGAGATGAATTTCTACAAGGAAAAGCTGCGGGACCTGGGGTGTTTAGTTTGGAGAAGAGGAAATTGAGGGGTGATCTTATTAACATTTATAAATATCTAAAGGGTGGGTATCGGGAGGTTTTTTCTATCCCTTTTTTCTATAGTAGCTAATAACAGGACAAGGGGTAATGGGATGAAGCTGGAACACAAAAAGTTCCACTTAAATATAAGAAAAAAACTATTTCACTGTTCAGGTGAGGGAGCCCTGGCACAGGCTGCCCAGAGGGGTTGTGGAGTCTCCTTCCTTGGAGGTCTTCAAGACCTGCCTGGACATGTTCCTATGCAACCTGATCTAGGTGAACCTGGTTCTGCAGGGCGGTTGGACTGGATGATCTCTAAAGGTCTCTCCCAACCCCTACCATTCTGTGATTCTATGAGACTTCGTTCCACATTGATCTCAGGAACCTAAGAATAATTCTTGTTCCAAGCTTGCTGACCCTCTCACCCTTCTCCAAGACTGGAGACACAGGAGAGGGGCAGGGTGATGTTATCTAGAAAAGCCTCCTGACAGATGCAGAGAGGAGCAAAGAACCTCATTAGTCTGATGGGGTTTACTCTGCCCCATCCTTCAGTGTTACGTGGCTGCCAGATGCGGTGGGACACTGCCCTTACAACCTAGGTCACACCATGTTTATCTTGGCAAGATGCAGAGTTCCAGATAAAAATGAAGATGGAACAAACATCTTCCTACTGACTCTGGGAAAATTTTCACCTGCCTTGCCACAACATGGGAAGCAACACTCAGTGGGGCAGGTTAAAGAAGAGGGGCCCAAATTACCTACATCACCCAAGTCACTACTACCTTGGCTCCAGAGCACCTTGGGACATCAGCACGGGGGAGCGGCTCACTCACCACGGGGGATGGCTTTTGGCTGCCAGGTGGGTGTCGCAGTTCCTGAGGGCTAGTTTCTTCTGGGCAAAAGAAGAGGAAAAAGAGCCCCACAAAACAAAAACAATCATTTCAGTTTCAGAGGCTGTTCTGCTCACAAAAAGACAAACAAGTGCTTGTTAAATCCATTTGCTCTATTTATTTCATAACACTGTAACACTTTTTGCCCCAAACCACCTGTTTAAGTCTAGGAAAAACTCCAGGAAAGACCTTCTTGTGCTCCAGTCCCTACTGGACTCAACTCTACAGTGCTGAGTGCTGGAGTTAACAAGGTGGTAACTCCAAGGTAGCCCAAAGTTGAGGTCAGTCTGAGCATCGAAGTGCTGACAGGCCAATCTCTGCTCTTCCCAAAGTACTTTTGCTGGCAACATATAGCAATACTGGGGACAAGTTAGTCAAGAAGATGCCTGCCTTCCCTCCTGAGATAGGAGAGGACTTTTTTTTTGCCCATCATCCTCCACAGCTTTGCTGCTCATGACAGTGCCCCACACAACAGGACACTCATTGCCCCGAATCCAGAGATAGGAGAGATTCCACTTGGCCTCTCCCATTCTGCCCAGTGCAACAAGGTCCTATATCATCTAAAACAGTCACTAAGATTTTTCTCATTTGGCCCAAAATGTCAGAGTCATTGGGTAGGGTGGAGGAATCACATTATAGTCTAGCAGATTGTGCCAAGGGAGGTGTCCTGGACACAAAGCCAGGTTTAAATCTCATCACTCGTAATACACCTTTGTGTCCTTTTGTGTTACACACCTTAGTGTTCCTTTCTCCTCTTTAGATTTCACACCATGCACATACTGGTTATCTGGGATTACACACCTATAGGCTTTCTCATTACTCCTGAGCTACACCTATTCAGTTGCTCTGCCCAAGACAACTCTCTGCTCTCTCCTACATTCATACCCCTGTTCTGCAGCACTGGCAGCCACAGCTATATGACAGATGTCCTCAGCACTGAAGAAAACAAATTTGGCATGCATTCACAGCTAAAGCAGCAGAAAACCCCATCAGCCCCACACCTACCAATGGCAAAGGAATCCAAGGCATCCAGCGACCCTCTGCTTGTCCCAAAGGAGTCCAGGGTATCGAGCCGGGAGTCTGTGTATGGAAGCAGATCCAGGGAATCCAGGGAATCCAAGGTGGAGCCGCCACTTCCTCCTGGCGGGGCCTCAAAGGCATCCAGGACAGAGGAGGAGGAGAGCTGCTTGGTGGGATCCATCACCAGGCCGAAGGAGGCAGGTGGCAGCGGGGTGGAGACGGGGATGCTGGCTGTCACGACTGGGGGCAGCAGCGGAGTTCCCCCTGGAAACACCGGGATCAGCTGGGGCATCTCCGTCGGCAGATTGGTAGGAATGGTGCCCTGGACCAGAGACTTTGGGGAATCGGGAAGGGGGAGGATAAAGAGAACATTAGGAACAAGGAGCAGAGACTGAGTGAACACAGAGAGCAACATGCTCTTGTTCAAATGTGTGCTCTGTTATCTGAAGCAGAAGGATACCCAGCAGCTCTATCTGCCTGCAGACCTCCCACAGACCTTCCAATCTATCTACACTGCACACGCTCTGGACTGAGGTCCCTGGGGAAGTGCTGGGCCACCTGAGCTCATTGGTCTGCAAGACACAGAGCCCTGTGCTGGGCACGTAAACCAGCTCAGGGCAAGAAACAGTGTGGTTGAGTACATGCAGCACCAAGGTTGTGATAGCAACAATTACTCCTGGCACCTCTCACCAGAGGTTTTTTGCTTGAGAAGCATCCTGCATATGATTATGTTGCTTCCAAATCCAAGCTGGCTTGCATAACATCAGCAACACTTGGCACCTAAAATCCAACAGAAGTGTGAATACAGATTGTCTCTACAGCTCCCAGACCTGTCCGAAGAGCTTAGGCTGAATGCAGCCTGCACAAAAGACAAGTCGTTTAGAGCATGCCCACTGTATAAAATACATCCATCATTCCTGCCTCAGCACACTGACTTCTACCCTCAGGCCTACTTCAACTCCATGAACACCAGAGGCCAGGGGAAGGCTGTCTTGGGTACCTTTTGAGGGGCAGCTCCATGAGGTGGCACCTAGCAAAGCAGGCTTGGAAGTGGGCTCTTTAGATACTCACAAGCCAGTTGCAGAAATAAAGGAAGGAATTAATGAGTTTTGCCAGAGGAAGAGCTAGGAGAAAAGAGTGATAGAAAGAGAGAGAGAGGCAGCAGGCATATCCACATTCTCCGAGGATCTATTTGGAACAAGAAGCACGGGACCCATGTAGCGCCCACTCTTACTAGAGGGTATGGTGACCCTTCAGCAAGGGAGTCCAGGAGGGAATCCAGTTCTTCCCCAATGATGTCCCCATCTGTGAAGTCCTCCACGCTCTCAGGTGCTGGCAGGGACACGCAGTCTGGAGACGGGAGCAAGCTGGCAGCAGGGAGCGAGGTAGGCAAGCCCTTCGCATCTGAGTCGGAAGGCAAAGGGGCCAGGCCCTCACTCACGGGGATGGAGGTGGCCACAGGAGCCGGGAGGCACTGCAGGTCCATAGAGCAGTCTGTGATGAGGGAGAAACAGAGCCAGTCACCCAGGACAGCCTCTTGCAGGGGGCAAGCAAAGCACAGCCCGGCAAAAACAATATTGTACAACTCCACCAAACCACAAAAAGCAAGTATGCCGGTTTTCTGAGAGCAGGGGCTCTGGTCTGAAGAGTTCTTGCCCTTTCCTTTTTGTTCCCAGTCTCCAAAGGCTCACCGATAGTTGAAATTCAGTCTAAGGGCAGGTGTCCAGACTGACTATCAGGATTTGTCAGGCCCGTACAGTAACTAGGAACGACCCAAAACCTGTGGCTGAGTAGTTACTGAATTCACTGTAGCCAGGACTGAAGTCCAGGGGTACATAATCTGACTTCTCTATAGCCCACTGCTTGGTGTTTTCTTTAATGGTGCTCACTAATGCGTTTGGCAGACATCACTGCCCTCTCTGTTCCCTGGAGTTTCAATATCCCAGCTGAAAGCTTGCTTACTTGCACACCCTCTCTAAAACCTCAGGCATCATAATGTCAGAAGATAAAAAACACAAGGTCCTGCTGGGAAGCCAGAGATGAGCGCTCAGACCAGGTTGTTCTAACAATGTGTCCCCAACAGAACCCATCAGACTCATCTAGCTACCTTTACCCAAGTAAATCCTTGCTCTTGAGTGCTCCCTAATGACCTGCTGCTGGGAGTTTGCTGCCCCAACTCCTCAACACCTCAGCAGCACACATCTCCTTGGAAACTTGTGTGGCCAGGGACAGGGCAGAAGAGAGGCAGCGATATCCCCTAAGGCTTCCTTGCCTCTCTGGTACATTACGGAAATGGTAAGATGTTCCCATCATGCAACATAAACCTCTGTTAAGTGAAGTTAAGGTTACAAGCACATAGTCTTCACAGAAGAGCATTTTATTCTCAAAAAAAATCAAAGGTTAAAAAAAAAAAAAAGTTCAAATGTTAGATATTTGGAAAACTCAGCATTACATTTGCAGTTCTCAAACCAAGCACCAAAACTACCTTAATTCTGCCCCTGTGTAGGTGTCCTGGAATAAAAGAAAACAGGTAAGACAAAGGTGCTACTTTTTCTACCCAGATGGTCTAAGGCAAAGTTTGGAAGGAGAGACAACAGCTTTTATTAAAAGACTGGGAAAGAAACTAGACAAGCTTCTGAGACACAAGACTTGATCCAGTGAGAAATGCTGCATCTTGTGTGTACAAGCTCTGCTCACCCAGGCCCCGTAAGAACTCGCCCATCCCCTTCTAACTGGGACTGGTCAAGTGAGTCATGTTGCTACTCTCTATACCGTGTGCTCACTGGCCAAGGGCAGTGTTGGTGCCCTTCTTAGATACCTCAGAAAATCAGCAGTTCCTGCAGACTCCCTAGTCCTGAACAGAACAGCAGCAGAGATGACAAATGCACAAAGGCTCCTTTATCTCTAACCCTAGCAGGAGCATACACCAGCCCCCCCTGCATCCTTTCCTCCTGCATTTGTTGTGAGTGGCCCACGCTGATGGACCACAGCTGAGGTTGCTGTGCAAGGCACCGAAGGCCAAGCCGTGCCAAAAGGCAGGGAAAGCAGAGAGAAGTGGCAAGGGACAGACACAGGCCCCTCTCCACAGCCTCATGCATGAGATTGAAGGAAAACAGCTCAAAGGAAGGCTGTAAATATCCCCAATTTTGCATCTGCCCCTCAGAGCAGGCTCGGCTCCAACCACATGCTCGCTTTGTGATGGCTTCTCTCGGGTTGTCTCCCTTTGGCACAGGTCCTACAGCCACACCCCTTGGGCACTGGCCTCATTGCTGTTGGCTCGGCCAGATCTCCCTCAGTACAAAGCAACAGCTTCTGCCTTCCTGTTTTTCAGATGTTTAAATGTGGAGTACTGTCAAGATTCCTCCAGGGACCAACAGAAGTTCAGGACATGCTGGAAGGATCAAGGACACATGAAAGGAGGCACGGAAGGGTTCACAATGACAGGGCCCCAAAGGATCCAGAAGTTCAGACTTTCTCTGAGAAATGAATGAGGCCCTCTGGTTCCCACTCAGACTGGGAAGCAGAGGGAAGAGGCCCTCACATACCCTAAGAGGCACAAAACCTGAAAAGCTGAATGCATGACCAAAAGCCAGAGAACAATATGGGACACCTCCACAGCTCAGTGCACGTGAAGGGTAAGAAGAGCAGGGATAACAGGTTCCACTGCTCGCAAGAGGCAGACAGGAGGTGTCTGCTTCTCTCTCCTCAACCACCCAAACCCTGTTATTCCTTCACCCACTTCCTCACCTTCCCCTCTGTCCAATCTTTTCCCCTACCCCTCCTTCCTCAATCCTACTTTCCTTGGGACATCCCGTCTGCTGACCTCGTTCACCAGCTACCATGCCCACAACTCGTACTCCCCTTCCAGAGAGCTCATGCACCTCCTGCATTCACCTAATGTTTGCTCCATCTTAAAAAAATAAACCAGACTTCTTTGATGAATAAATACACAGGCAAAGACCCACCTCCCTCTAATTTCTGCCACTACCGTGACACTAAGCCCCACATTTTATTGTTATAAGCTCAATGAGGGTCTTGTCCACCCGCTCCCATGAACCAAGTCTCTCATACCGTGTCCCCCGCTAGGTAGCCTCTCGTTACACTCCTGCCTGTCCCAGAGGAGCAAGTATGGTTCTTTTAAAGGCTCTGTTTCTATCTCTGCTTCCCAAAACAGCGTGGTTCCCTAGTGCATTAGCTGGCCAAAGGTCAGCCTGAGACAGATCTGAGCCCTGATCTGTGCAGGGCAGGGCTGAGTTAATCAGATGACATCAAGCAAGGCATGGGGGAGGGGGCTTGAGGAGTTTGCATCTTCAAACCAAACCAACAACAAAACATCAATCTTACTGAAAAAGATTTGACTCTCAAACTCTCAAGTTACCCAGCACCCACAGCCTTCCTGGTGGCACGCTACTCCCAGGGCAATGGGATAACCTGTCATTTCAGTGCTTGTGCAAAGGCTTCCTAACAGTAAAGCTTTTCTTTGCTTGAACAGCAGCACAGGTGGCTTGCTGCTCTTAGACCAAATCCTAATTAGATAAAGAGCTTACTGGATGCAGACACTCTTTACTCTGCAGTAGCAGTCCAGTTCAATTTAGCACAGCAAGATAACGTGAAAGACTCTTCTTAATTCACAGAACTGGGTCTCATGATTGCATGTAGCATTCAGTTACTGAGCTGGCATTCAACAGCAAACTAACATGTTTCCAAAGCATCCTTATAATGAAATTAGTTTCCCTCTATAAAAAGAGCAATTGCTACTTGCAGTGGTAAACCTTCACATTTACCTTCACACACGCAGTTACCTTTCAAAGAAACAGAGATTAATGTGCTCGGAGGCACGAGTTCAATGCTCCAGTACACAACCAAAGGCAAAGCGTGTGACAACCCTTTCTACAGGGGCAGAGTTAAGGTCACTTGTTTCCCAGCATGAGAAGAGCAACCCTGCAGCCCTTCTTCTGTTCCTCTTGGGTCCTCAACCCTGAACACAGCTCTCCCTGTGTCCTTCCCTGCTTCCTTTGTTTTCACTTCCTCCACCTCAAAGTCTTGGAGGACCATTTGCACTCAGAGCACAAACAGTCACTTACAACCTTAACTTCACTTTATCTGGACTCTTTTGGCTGGGAGCAGTCTCAGAAGGTTTGCCAAGCCCAGCTTTAAGAAAGCACAACTGGAGAGAGCTGGGCTGGACAAAAAGCTTTTCTGCAGGACAAAAAAAATCCTGCTTCCCATTACCTTTTCCTCTTCCTGGTTACCAAAGTCAGGAGTATGTGGAAGAGACACAAATGAAGTCGTTGAATCTCTCAGGCCAGTTAGCCTGGTCAGATACCTCACCAAAGCCACCAAAATCAGAGAAGAGGGATGTCTTTACCTGTTTCAATGTCATCTATTGAACCCAGTCCATTGGAAGTGGTCTGCAAAGAGGGTATAGGAAAGGGGAGAGAAAAATATCACCAGAAATTAATCTCTAAAAAGATATTCACACTTCTCATATGAGACTTTTTACAACTCCTAAAATGCATCTGTCCCTGTCTTTTCTTTCAGTGCAAGAGCAGCAACATCAGCAACCTTTAAGAGGCTCTTAATCCAAACAGCCTATCCATTGTTACCTCCAGCAGAGGACAAACCCTGTTGTTGCAAAGGAATACCAATCCTGAACAATATCCAACCATGTGAGCAAATCTGTACATAGAATAGGGTTTTTCATGTGTGGACGAGAACACCGTGTCCCAAGTCCCAGGACACATCAATTGGTCAGCCTCATGCAGTGTGAGATCTGATTAGCCTGATCTTACACAACGCGCCTGTTCTTAGTTCATATATTTTGCAATCTAACAGCCACAAACCTTTGCAGCAAACTCAAAACAGGAAAAGGTTCCCATCAAAACAACCACTGACTTGGAGCCCCAGGCAAGGAATAAAAGGAGCCCGTATTTTACAGAAACATAGAGGTAAATACATGTGCCTTCAGGTTAAACTGAAAAGGCACAAGTAAAGCATCACTCTTGAGATACTGCATCTATTGCAATAGCTTTTGCAACTTCTAGTTTGTGCACTATTTTCTTTTCTTGCAAAAGTAAAGATTCTCCAGTGAAAAAAAACAGATGCACTATTAAAGAAAGCTGCCTGGCTTTCCTAGAAGATGTGAAGGGAAGTCACTGAGCAGTGGGAGGTAAACTCATTCTTTAGTATCCCACCTAGTTGTACCAAACAAAAAATCTGACAGTTTTATAGTTTGTTTGCTTTAAGGAATGGTGTGAAGTACTAAATAGCCTGTAAAACAGCAAGTGTTTGGGTTGTTGTTTTTTTTTTTACAGTGGTGGAACTAGAAAAACAATCTAACTAGAAAAGCAAATCTCTTATATTTTAGCTTAATATTTTACAGTGCCCTGCCCAAGCTGGATCTCCCAGGTGTGAAGACAATACAAAGAATACATTAACTGTGTATGCACTTTGCTCAGTATATTGTCTGACTTAATCTTCTGTGTTTCTTTGTCAGTTGCACTTTTTGATTTTCAGTTAACATTGCACTAATAATGTAAAAACCTGAAAACTAAAACTTGTTTAAAATGCAAGAGAAAGCAAACATTCACAATAGCCAAGAAAAAAGCAACCATCTTCTGTGATCTGTTTACTGATGTTAAAAATACTGTCACTAGAAATATTTTCAAAGAAACTCATTTCCTTGGCAATATTCCTTAACAGTGGAAAACACTAATTAATACATTTAAATCCTAAAAGACAGACATAAGTTTGCATGTAAATTAAACTGTGAAGCATTCTAATAGCACCACCCACTAACAGTACCAACCACACTCTACCTGGTTTGACAAACTGACCGATGTGCCGTTACTGAGTAGCGAGAAGGTTTCCAATTCCTGCTGCAAGGAAGAGAGAGCCCTTAGAACAGAGACAGTCCACAAATGCTCCTAAACTAGGTAAAGCTGGGTTACATACACACACAGTTTCCTCCCAGGCACTGCCCACAAATAGCAGCCACCCCAAAACCACTGTGACACAAGGGTATCGTTTTATGACTGCTGAAAGGACTGTGTATTTGTTCTGGAAACTTCACTGCAAAAAAAACACCCCACCAACATCCAACACACAATCAGGATGCAAAAAAACTTCCCCGGGGAATGGAAGGTTTTGTCTTTTCATTAAGAAATTCCTTCTTTGGGAAGGCATTACAGCACTGGAACGAAAGCTGGGAGTCAGCACAAGAGACAGCAAGGTGTTATCAAAATACCAATCTCTACATTTCAAACAATAAAAAGCATTTTGAAACTTCTCTAAAGCGCAGGTGGTTTAAACCCATCACTGAGTAACAGGACAGCACCAAAAAGGTGGCAAGGCCAGAACAGTGAGCAGCTACAAAAAGCATTTCTGCATAAAACTTCCTCTTCTTTAAGATGGAATAATTTCACAATATTCAGAGCTACATCAAAGGGGTTTTTACATTTCACATTAGGTTAATTGTCAGGTTGAGGTTGTTTAGGAAGAGGAATAAGCCGATTTGCCTCAAAAGCTCTCTGCAGAGGGGATACTCACCAATCACTTCACCACATACGGCAAAGGTGCCCCTCTGGAGACAGGACATGGTGTCTGTTTAACACACCACTGCCAGGCCGAGGCTGTGAAAGCCTCGACTACTACCTAATGTTCCCTATGGAAAATGCACCCTGGGACTTTCAGGGAGCAGGGCAGCATTCTCCAGGAGTGTCAGCAGTGGCCTAACGCCCTCTAGCTCCATCCCAGGGTACACCTTTAAACACCAACAGCGCTCCAGTTACCTCAGCACTTTCTTGTAGAGCCACGTTAGGGATACAGCCATGGGCAGCAATTAACTGGGCCTATGACTTGCCTTTTGCTGTCCTTGCTGTTCCTCTCCTTGAGTGCAGGCCTTTCCCCCACCACAAGGAAGGTGTAGGCCTAGGTGTGGGGCAGGAACCCTTCATGACACATCACACTACAAAACCAGCCATGCCTTCAACACACTGGAGGATCCCACCCTTCTAATCCCATAACAGGGAAAGGAGTGTAATGCAAAACCTCCTTTGGGATCAGGCCACATGTGTCTCTCCTCAAGAAAACCTACAGGCTCCCCATGCATTGGAAGTCTCTCCTGCAGCACCAGCCCACCTCTGCCTGGCTTAGCTGGGGACTCTCAGGCAGGACATACTGGCAGTAGACACAGCAGCAATGGGGTTAGAAATGCATCAAGGCAAAGCGACTCAGAGGGTCAGGACAAGGAGGGCAGAGAGCAGACCACCACAGGGACTGCATGGGTGTCTAAAACTGCAGAGCAGCACGTCCCACTTTTGCAAAAGTACACCTGAAAGTGGCAAAGGATAGACTCTAAGAAAAAAAAAGTCATACCTGAGGTCTTTTGTATGCTTTTCGAACCCTCAGTCCCAGCTTCTGGGCAAGCTCCTGACCCAGTTGTGTTACGCTTTCATCCTGAGGACAAAACCATTGGCAGCACACTTTCAGTTTTGCCTTTGTGGCACACACAATGAAATAAGCAGGAGTGCAGTTACCTACCATGGGCTATGCCCAGAAGCCTCACCAGTAGACCAGAGCAGGTGGACAATTGACAGAGCAGCCCTAGGAGAGTCCATGCTGACCTGAGGGCTCTTGTCATTTACTCATGCTAAGCTTGCACTAGGATCTCTCTACACTCTTTTGATGCTGTGGAAAATCACAATCAAAAGTCTGCTTCCAAGAAAGCACCCACTCTCCCAAAGCATTGTTCATGAGTCCTACTGGCAAGAAGGCTGGAGGGGCTGTCAAGGCTGGCTGCCGGGGAGCAATACAGCTTCCACAAGGTCCCCATGCCTGGGAAGGAGCCTACATGCCTTCCCTCTCTGTCAGTCACAAAGTTAATAACCAGTTTTTACACACAGACTGCATTCACTAGCCTGTTTTACTTGCTTGCTTGTTTTTAAAGCTGAAATCGGGTCTCAGTCTTCAACTTCCTAGCTACAAGACATTTTCACCATCTCCGGCTCCAGTTATACTGCTTCAGCTTAGTCAAGCAGATCCTTCTGCTTTCCTCACTGCATGGCATTTAACCATCCTCCCTGCTCACTGCCCGTGCCCACTCACACACCACTGTGGGCTTCAGGCAAAGTTCTGTACCACAGTCCACTCCCCTGCTCTTCAGTTCTGCCTGGACTAACAACTCTTATCACCAGCAACTCTTTCCTCTGCTTTCCTCTCTCTCCCTTTGCAAAAATGTTGTGGTATTTTAACTCTTTCTTCAAAGAAGAAGAAGAAAAAAAGTCTGCCCAACCTATTGTGATATCCTTCCTTAATATCCCAACATCTCCCTCATCTCTAAACTTGAAGCTTGTTGTCTTCTCTCTACTTGATAAGCTGGTCTTTCTAACCTCCTCTCCCTGCAGGTGCAGCCTTTCCCTTTCAACTTTTCACTGTCCTCTGGTTCTTCCAGAGCTCACAGTATCAGTAACTTTTCCCTTCAATTTGGAGTGACCGTTTTTGGCTGTACTTGCTCCTCCACATGCCAAGCACTGGTCTTGTCATCTCCTTCTCTGAACTCAGTAAAGATGGTTTCTTTTCTCTCTCCATCTAATGCCCCTTCAGGATGTACCATCTTTCCTGGAACCATCCTCACACCACCCAGAGACATCTTCTTGGTCAAATCTTATGGTCACTTCTCCTTCCTCACTCTTTTCCACCTCTCATATCTTTTTAACATCAATCACACTTTCTTTGTTCTGTTTGCCTCTGGTAATTCTGCCTTCCCAAACATTCTCTCAAGTGTCTTCTGAAGTCTGTCATTCTCTTGCTCCCTGTGGAAAACTCACCCAAAAGACCTCTGACATAATTTCCTTTAACTGACCTCATACCTACTGGGTTTACCCTATCCAAACCCATATGCCAACATAAGTCTGAGATGTATTCTCAGATTATGGGACAAGATCAAGAATATATTTCTCTCTAGACTGCCTTCACTTCCCTTCCCAACAAGACATTGTTAATGATTGCCCTTTTCGTCAGCAGGCCTGACGTTTAGGGGTGGGAAGTTATTTGCTCTTTGCCACCCCCAAGATCTTCTTTTAGCTTTCCCTTCCATCAGCCAAATGCCACCCACAGGCATTTACTACTTCCCACCTAAATGAGGGGATGCTTAACAAAGGGCATGCGATATGCTCTCTTCCAACACCCCAAAAACCCACACCAAAAAAAAAGCAACACCACAGATAAGTGTTGACTTCACCACGCTGGGAAACTGCAAACTAGCAGCACTGAGTATCTGCACCCAAAACCAGGTTAACTCTGCTAGACAGTGAGTCAACTGAGTGGCAGATCCTTCATCACTGCAAGTTTTAATACATGCTCTGCTTTGACTGCCACAAAGTTCTCAGCTGTTACAGCAATGCAAGTTGGAAGTACTTGTGTGCTCCAGAGGTGTAATGGAAACAAGAGGGAGATGATGGAGAGCGTGACCTGCCTTTGATGCAGAGAAGGCTTATGATTTCTGTTAATCAGGTAATAAGGCAACAGGGTATGTTAACTTACAAGACTGACTTGTTTAGATTTGAGAATGCAGCTCACTTGATTCAGAATTTATAAGGCTGAACTTTCCTGCCACAGAGAAGTTTGACATAATGTTTGTAGACCGTAATGACTGCAATGATAATAACGGGAGAAGTGTAAACGTAAGTACATGGTTAAAAAATAAACTCAACCAAGTGGCTCAACTGCAGTGTGAAATGCAGCCAGACAGGGCTCTACGTGAACACATGTATTAGATGGTTTTGTTTATGAAATGGTTTGTTTAAAAACCAATTAATTAGAACTCTCCTAATGTGATACCTTTAATATGTTTTGGCAATCCTGCTCCACCAAGACAAAGAAAAATGGAACTTACAAGCTACGTAAAAAGAATAACTAACTGCTAACAAGGCTTTCGAAGATTCCTTCTGTGACACTAATAATAAAGGGAAGTTAACTTCTCCTAATGAAGTAGATGCATTTTTCTTGTAGTAGCATCACTGTGATGGATCAGAACCAAATTTAGCAAACATAATCAGTGCTTGCTAGAATCCATCTAATCAGAGTCTGGTTTCCTGTTCAGTATTTGGCCTATAATGACACTCAACAAAAGCACTGTCAGGAAAATATCTAGGGCCTGGTGTATGCAGATAGCTCCCTCTGAATGCAAAAATTTACACACCTGTGAACATAAAAATAACTATGAAACATGATGTCATAGATGACATAAAGATGATCAGGGGACTGGAACATCTTTCATATGAGAAAAGCTGTGGGAACTGGGGCTGTTTAGTCTGGAGAAGAGGAGACTGAGGGGGGATCTTATTAACATTTACAAATATCTAAATGGTGGGTGCCAGGTGGTTGGGACATCCCTTTTTTTCTATTGTAGCTAGCAACAGGACAAGGGGTAATGGGATGAAGCTGAAACACAAGAAAATCCATTTAAACATAAGGAAAAACTATTTTACTGGGAGGGTCAGAGCCCTGGCACGGGCTGCCCAGGAAGGACATGGAGTCTCCTTCCTTGGAGGTCTTCAAGACCCACCTGGATATGTTCCTCTGTGACCTGATCTAGGTGAACCTGCTTCTGCAGGGGGGTTGGACTGGATGATCTCTAAAGGTCCCTTCCAAACCCTATCATTCTATGATTCTATGATTCTATGTCAAAGACATCTTTGCATGTCCCTCAAGAAATAAAAAGCTTTATCAGTTTGTCTTACCAATCAGTAAGTAAAATGTCAAACATTTTTATCTAAAACAGGAAAAGCAGATATGTTTTCCTTCCAGCGCTCCAGTTCCCATTTGTCCCATGCTCCTAGTCACTCCCACTAGACATATCAAACCAGCTAATTAAAATAATTTCATGGCCTTGGCACATTATGTTAGGGTAGGGTTTTGCTATTCACAAGTAGGCCACCAAACCTGCCATCACCAACCAATGTCTCTGGCTGGCACTATCTGCAGAGGGTGACTTGGACCGAAGAAACACAAGAGGCCACACATCTTTGAGCCAGAAAAATTCCTGTGGGTATGTGTGCTCCCAGGAACAGCCAAGTTTACTCTTCTACTACCCTCTGGCCTCACACTAAGTATGTTATGGAGGAGCAAGCTGGTGAGACCCAGAAATCAAGACGAATTGTAGGTCAAAAGCTTACATGTGGGAGGGAGAGCAAGCACCGGCTATTGCACTCATATGCTTCTTTGTGTCTTCCGAGTTCATTTAAGGAGCGGGCTTTCCGGAAGAGCGCTCGGATGTTCTCCTTGTCAAGACTTAAAGCCTTCTCGCTGTCTTCCAGTGCTTTCTCATACAACCCCTGCATGGAAAGACACCATCTCCAGTCAGCTGAGAAGATTAACCCCTCCTTCTGTGTGAATGCCAACGTTTTCTCTCTCAGCAGAAAACAGGAATGTAAAACACATTTATTACCTCACACACAGACCAGTGTACAAACACGCAAAACTACAGTAACGGAACATTTTGTTAAGCCTTGCAAAACTCAAAACAATTCAAAGTCAGTAAATGCCAGAATTAAGGCTGCTTGAGCAACCTTGTCTACCCCTCAACCTTGGGCACATTACAGTTGACAATCATGTAATTATGTGACTGCTTGATGATCTTTTTCATGGGACTCGGTCTCATTAAGAACAGGATGGACCTGCTCTGGAGTTGTGCCATAAAGGAAAGCTGTCAGATTCCTTTGTAAAATGGAAGCACACAGCCTTTTGGAGCCTAAGCATTTCAGAATCCTTTTCTATGTGTGTGCAGAAAGCTGCATCAAGACCCAAAGCTTCCTCACTGTCTTCCAGTACCTCACTTCAGGAGGCAGGAGCCTCCAGAGCAATAGCATTCCAGAGAAATATTCAGTCAGTACTAGAGGGCATTGGGTCTTTCAGATCTCCAGACTGTACTAATTCCACACCAACATGGACCGGAACTGCATTCTCAGTACTTTAGGCCTGGCCCTCTCTCCTTCACATCTTTCCTCTGGTTTCACAAGACACAGTGCAATGGTGGGGAGATATCAGGCATTTCTGTGTGTTATCGCCTCCTCCAGTGTTGGAGGAGGGAGCAGACAAAATCAATTGCAATCCCTCTTGGTATCTTTCCCAATTGCATGGCACTGCAACCGTGATGTCCTCTCTGGCTCCTGAGGATGTCTTGGGAAGGCACTCACCATGGCAAAGTAGCAGGCAGCTCGGTTGACATGTAGCTTGCACAGGAGCTCCTTTGGGATGGTCACCTCATCGGAGGCTGCGTAATCTGCCACGTTCAGTCCTTCTACATACTGCACCAGCGAAAGCTTGAAATCCTTCTCTCGAAACAAATCATTGCCCTCTGCAAACAGGTTTCTCACCAGCTTCTGCAAAAAGGCCTGGGCAGCAGAGAGAGTAAAATAGACTGAAGTAGCTATTCAGAGACAGGAGATGTTTCCCAGTTTCCCGTTCCTTTCATACATTTCAGCAAGCTTCCTGACCACTGAGATTCTCCTGCCTCCTCACCTTCCTGTAAAACATCAGTCTTTTGGTAGAGGAGAATAATTCAGTTAAATCTCCTTCCTTCTTGAACACTCAAAAGCATTCTCCTTTTCCTGAAAGTTGCCACAACCTTACAGCTTTAAGTCATAGACAAATTGTGACAGAACATCCCACAATCTCCAGTTTCGGTATATAAACTAATGGCTGTGCAATAGAAAAAAATCTTGCTAAATAGAGTTCCCAGTTTCAGAAACCAAATTCTTCATTACCTCATAATCTTCTTGGCTTAGGGGTAATGTGGACCTGAAAAAAAAAAAAGGAAGAGAAAATTCTCATGAAACAGGCATCCATACAAACACAGGCTTTTGTCTGATGAAGATGCCATCCTTGTGCTCCTGTGTTGATGATCTCAGTGAGCTGCTGAACAATTTATCACTTTAAAGGCAGCTGGGACAATGAGAACACAATTAAGGAGCACTGTGCTCACTGAGGGTCCCAGTGATGTCAAGAGACAGTCAGGTCCCAAAGAGATTTGAGACTAGAGGAATCTTATTCTCAGCTATTTTCTGCACACATATAATCTTCTGTAATGTGCTTTCAGACTGCCAACTAAAAAAATAACATATTTAAGGGAGTCCCATGAGAGATTGTCATGGAGAATGCAACATATTTTAAGAGCATTTGGATCTAATGAGAAGCACCAGACTGGCATTCCAAGACCTCCTCCAGTCCTCTGTGCAACCAAACACATGCACTAATAAATGTAATCACTTTCCTCTGCGCTAACTTAGCCACGTGCCTTTAGGCCTACACCACAAAAGATAAGAAGAAGAAAATGCAGGTTCAGGAGGCCATTTGACTCCAGCTGTCTCAGCCAAGGCTGCCAGGCTATGCCACAAAACTGGCAGTGCTTGCTTAGATAACACCTACCCCACAACACTAAGACTTAGTTTAAAGGTTCCATCCTTCAAATCAAACCGCTCAGGTCATCCAGGTATAGTCCATGTGTATTCATCTCTCCTCTTCAATGAGAAAACAACATGGTCTATAGAAATTCTTAGTGCTTTTCATGGCTTTCTTCACCTTTGAAATACAACATCATATGCAGCATCTTACTGGTCAGAGAATGAACTTTTTTTTGGATTTCACTTAATGTAATCATCATCTGCTTCTTAGAATTAACTACAGGAAATGCCTTGACTCTGTAAGAATCATTCACACTGCTAATGACATTGGACTAAGCCCTCTTTCACATCGAAAACAAGCCAACAGATGATACTGTCCTGGGTTTGGAGTTTAAGGTATGCTCCAGAAGCACAAACAACACTCCTTATTTCTAAGTTATTTTCTCTCCGATAAATAAACCTCACAATTGTTTCTCTGAAACTGGGTTATCAACCCCATTTAGTCTCAGTCTGTGGTAACAGTATCATTGCCATGCCACAGGATTTTAATATGTAACATGGAAGATTTGGCTTTTTTTCCCCTATTGTAGATGCAGAGATTTCAGCCCGATAAATGCAGGACTCAAAGTAGACCTTAAAAAAAAACACAATATAATCTGATTATAATCTTGCTGCTTCCTTACTCACCATGGAACCTGGACCTGACTCTCAGGCTAAACCAAGCACTGGAGGGGAAAATCTGGTACTTCATTTTATAAGGAAGCACTTGGGACTTGTAGCTACCGTATGAGCAACCACCCCAAGCTCTAGAAGGCTACATGACATTGACAAAAGAGTGACCTAAGACACATATCAGGTTGGCAACAGGTTGTCTGTTTCTGCTGTAAGCACTATACGGGGCACCTGGCAAGTCATTTACCCTGCTTTCCTCACATACAGAATAGAAACACTGTCTCCCTTCCTAAGAAAATTAGGGTAACCTTGTTGTGAAAGCACTTGGAGATCTTCATTCTGTAGAAAGTCCAAGTACTATTTGTATTATGCTGACTACAAAGATCATCCTGAAACTGCAGTGGAGGGCAAAATCCAAGGATATGAAAATTATAAAATCTCAAGTTTAGGGAGATAGTAGGACAAGAAGCAACCTGAAGAACAAGAATCACAGTGAAAATTCTCAGGATCAATATATGTTTCACCCACAGCAGCGTCGAAGTGGTGACTAGTAAGAACTCAGTTCCTGCAATCCTTGATGTGAAGACAACCGCCTCCAAAGCCATGGTAAACAATGAGATTTTCCACTTACTGAATGAACTGAAGTCCTTTCTCTATTTCTTGTTTTCTCTTCTGTCTCTCCATTATAGTTGCTGCAGAGGAAGACGAAAGAAAAACAACAGAACATGAGTCATTATAGGTCTCGCTGGCAATTAAGCAGCACAGTATTTTGTGTGTGTGCTTGAATTTACTACTAACAAAATGTTCCAGACCAGATGCCCCTGAACACCAAAGTCGAGGATTTATCCACACTGCAGATACAGAACAGCAGGCATCTCACTACCAAGTATCTGTTTTTTTCTCACATGCCACCGCCAGGATACATGGGCAAAGAGGAATTACTTCAATTTGAGGCCTCTACTTGGGCTGCCAGCAAATAAAGCATTGGGAACCAACAGTTATAATGACTGCCTTCTAGGAAAGGAAAAAAATCCAAACTAGAAACATTTCCCCCGCACCAGCAGTCATTTCAGGAATTTGTGCTGGGCCTCTCTCATGATAACCAATTCTCACTGTTTACCTGGGCTGGATTTAAACTGATTTACCACATGACATATGAAACAAGTAACCTACGTAAGGTTTATGGAAGCACACCACAAAGAGAAGTGCAAAGGAAGAAGTGCTGCTCCTGCCTGCTAATTTTCAGCACAAAATTCCCATTGCATGGATTCATCGCTGTCTGTGGACCACAGACTTGAGGATGATCCTCTGGAGAGGGAACAGGGCTCCACTCTGAAATGGTTTAAATTGGGGTGGAGCGTGCCTGAGGAAGGCTCAAGAGAGTTAGCCCCACAGGGACACAAATGGACAGAGTAGCTTGTCTGGGTTTGACCAAATCCAGTCTGTGTCTCTGTGAGCACAGACAAATAAGCAGTGTGGTGGAGCCATTCTGAAGTAATGTTCCTTTTCTCAACTAAAATGCGCTTGAATCACACCACATGAGCTTCATCCCTTGCAGTATGGATGCAAATCTTGGAATAGTTCCTCCTCTCTGACCCCTCCCCAAGGTGTACAGGTCTGCAAACAATGCTTGGCATTTGAGGAATGGTAACTTAGGGGACAAAGGCAGCAAGCACAGAAGCACTGAGATGACATGGAGCTGAAGACACTGTGTCCTCGCAGCCTGGGATCACCTCAGTAAAACAAAACAAAACATTAACACCATCCCTATCATTCTTAGGTATTTTACAGTATCTATGGCACACAGGGTAGAGGGACCTTTAAGGTAGGTGAAAATCAATCCTGACAACTCAGCAAGCTCTTATTGATTGTGCTCTTCATCATGCAAAATGTAGAAGAATTTATACTTGCCCTTTACCAAGGAGGAGAGTAGACGGAAGGGGAAAGGCAGGAGAAAGACTAGAAAAGAAGTGGTAGCAGAAGGAAGCGAGGGCTTGAAAGTGACAATGTTTGTAAGTCATCAGACATTAAATCTGAGAGCAATCTGGTCAGAGCAGCAGGTAAAAGATTTGCACCTTCATTTGGAATGGGATGGGCAGCGCAGCAAGAATGGTAAAGCCAACAGACATGGCGAGTAACGACCAGCATCTCTATAAAGGCTTCTAACAGAAGCGATGGAGAAGAGCAAGTAGACTTCAGTACAACACCAACAGAAGGCCTGGAATGATTTATAAATAGCCTGGATAATGAGCAATCAGGAAGAAAGAAGGAGACTGTGAGGTTAATATGATCACTAACACTACAGGCAGACCTGCTTGAGGGGCTGAAAAAGAGACAGAGGCAATTAATTTGGTATTTATCCTTGCATGAAATTCCGTGAAGTCGGGATAAGTAAGAGAGAACAGACAAGGTGAAGAGAGAAGCAGTAGGAACCATTTCCATATAGACAGTGGTGCAAGCTGTGAAAGAGGACAGACCAACCCCAGAACAGTACAGGAAAAACTGTAAAGGCCACCAGAGACAAGAGAGAGGAAAGAGTCACCACAGGAAATGATAACAGACAAATTGGGGTAGAAAGAGGATTACAAGGTCAAGGGGACCCTCACAGAGGCTGATGGAGGAAAAGACTGGGAGGAAAGAGGAATTTCTAGCTGTCTGGGCCCTGAGTGCACTAACAGGGCTTAAATGCCCCAAACGGCGTTATCGTAGACCTCCTCCTACATGTCCTCTGCCCATGGTCTAGGAGTTTCATTTAAGCTCAAGTCCAGACATGCTGCTTCATCTGAGCTGCACTGTAGGTATACAAGTCCTCAGTTCTATCTCCTGGACAAACCTTGGACCTACACTGTAGGCAGCTTGTCTCCAGTCCTGCCTCTGGCACCCTCTCCTACCATTGGACTCGCTGGATGGACCTCAGACCTCATCATCTTTGGGACTGTTGATGGAGCCCTGCCACCAACATCTTGCTCTTTCTACGCTGTTCAGATATAGTGGGACTGCACCCTAGTTAGGGAGGGCACTGCTGGTAGCTGTCATCACTTTCAGCTCCTAGCTTGTCCTCTCTGGAGGAGCAACCCTGCTCTTGCCACTCCCTGACCTGAGCCACACTGGAGGGAACAAAAGTCAGGGCAGTGAAGCAGCAGTTCAGGGATCTGATGAGAAGGGAGATAATTGGTGACTATAGGCAGAATAGTTGAACACTGGCTGGTCAATGGCTGCACTCCAAAAATGTTGTGGGACACCTTCACAATTGTATATATTCACAAAACAGATCATCACCTTGAAAAGCTTCTGATACTCACAGCCTACTTCAATCTCAAGTTCTGAGCTCAGTTGTCAGAATAGTACTGCAAGGAGCAAAGAAGAGATCAGTACCTGTTCACATGGCTACCCTGACCTCACCACTAAAACATCCTACACAGCAGGATGTGGGTATGTGTTACAATGAGAACTGGTTACTGTTGCATGCCCACAGAGAAGGGCATTCAACATTACTGCAGAAAAGCCAGAGTGGAGCCAAAAGACTACAGGGAAAGGCTCCAGAATGTCTGCTTCCTAGAGCTACCCAAGGCTTCAAGCATCCAGGAGCTCCCCTCCTGGATTTTTTCCTCTTCACCACCATTGCCACCATATCCAACACGTGCATCTCCATCCTTGCTTCATACAGACGGCTGACCAACCTACTGCACCTCTGCAAGTCCCACAACACCAAACCACACTTTTGACCTTTGCTACAAAACTTTCATTAACAAAAAACCACTTTGTGCCCTACATGCCATTTACTCACTGCGGTCCTACCCTCATCTTGCCCAGTGAACATTCACCAACCCAAGCCCCTGCATTGCCTTCTCTAGACATAAACCACAGGCTTGATCTTCCCTCCAGACTGTTGCTCTCTGATGCTGCCTCACATTCTTCCCTGGCAAGTGGGTGACCAGCTTCCTCTGCTAAAGCTCTGTCACGCCTGCAGGCTTATGTCACGACTTTATACGTAAAACTCATCTCCTCAGGGCAACACCCTCAAAATGCACACCACATGCTGCTGCTCTAACAACTTATTTCACATCTTTCAGAAACAACCACCTTTCCCTTTTAATCTGACCCCACACCAGCACCCTTCTCCATACACGGGCAGACCTCTCCTCTGTCCTGCCTGCCCCACCACTGCTGCAAGCTATTCAGACTTGTACTTTTGCTTCTCACACCTCCTCCCTGCTACCTTCCTGACAAACTCAGTCACTTCTGTCTCCTCTCATTATTTCAGTCCCTTTGCCATGTCTCATTCGACCCTTGGACCAAACCACATATTACACCAGCAAACCCAATACACAGTAAGCCACCATACATGGAACACCACACCACAGCTGATGCATAATTAATTTTAAGCGCAGAGCCTGTTCGGCTTTTGTTTTCTCAGTCTTTTAAATATTTTTAGAAACACAGTGGAAAACATTTCATGAAGCAGTGTGCCTAAGCATCCTTCTACCACATCCCCCCAGATCTGTCTGTCCAGACTTGTCTGCTCAAATCACCAGCAGAATTCGAATCCAGTGTATTTATATCCCCACTACAAAGCTCTTATCCTTTCAATCCAGAGATGTTTATCCTCTCTAGTCCAGCATCTAGAGAGGACTTTATTCATAGTTTGTCAATGAATTACAAACTATTTGCCAGACAGAAATAAAATGCTGCAGGCAGGCAAAATAGTTTTCTTGCCCTCAGAAGGAAGCATGAGCCAATAAACAGGGTGACTGAATCACAAACTGGGTAGATACACTCTATGAGGCACCATGAGATGAACAGAAATACTTGAATTTACTTTATCGAGGACCCAGGTGTTATTCCTAACCCTGCCAGAGCTGAATCTGGACAAAGTTTTTCATAATAAATTTCTGGGATGGCGATGAGTTCACACTTGACCAGCTTCTAGGCTTTGACTGTAACATTTCAGCCAGTGCACCAAGATGCAAGTGGCAGGTTGCAAAGCTAAGACATGAGTTGAGCCCCAGACTGTGTGCACTCTCCTCCAGGCAAAAGACTCTGGGATGCGCTAGTCTGCAACATGGAGTCTTTCACTGGCTGCGGTTTGGCCACTTCAGTGGTGCAGTAGAACGGGTAACTGGACTCACATCAAGCAGAGGACAAGCCATGTAGCCCACTATGACCATGGGTTGTTTTCTGCCATGCCCCACTCACTGGGTTTGAACACTCCTCATAGTCGAAGCCTCTGGAGAGTCCTCACCACTGTGATGTGCCCACTGGGTCTGACAACCTTGTCCCTCTGTGCACTGGCCACCCCAAGGTACTTCTGTGGCTCCCCTCCCACACGCCAGCACCCCACTAGTTCCACTGCTGGCCTGCAGCACCATTGCAGCAGCTGTCACTGGGGTGCCACTGGCTTCACTGGGAGATACCTCCAGTGAATGCAGGGAGTTGTCACCCCCTCACCCCTTGCTCAATAAAAGCAGTGAACCATAAGTTTCTCTGTGAGGGGAGTGGAGGGGTCAGGGTCCACATCACTCCATTGTCTGCTCCCTCCGCCTTGTGCTACACACATAACACCCCGTGTACCGCAGACTACCCCATGTGTAACACCTCCATGTACTGCAGGCCCTCCTTCCTGCTGCCCAAGGGGCACCGCAGTGCAGCCAAGGAGTGAGGAGGGGGTGGTGGGGTGAGGTTGCCTGTTCCTCGGCCACTTGCTCTTGGTTTCCTGTTTACCCAGCTCGCCCTGCCTCATTTTAAAAATTAAATCCCAGGGCTGGTTCCCACATGGGTGTAAGCAAAAGCCTTCGCTCACTTCCTTCCCCCACCCCCAGCACTAGGCCGCCGATCCCCGGGCTTGCCTAGTGGCCGCCGCGGACAAATACACCACCTCGGCCGGCCGGGACGGAGGGGGACCGCCGGCGCCTCTCGTACAGCCGGGCTCAGCCAGGAGCCGGAACCTCGGCATCCTCACCACGCCGGTCCTGATGGCAGGGGTCTCCCACTAAATGAAAAACCTAAGCGTCCTCAGAAAAAGAAAACAAACCAAAACATACTATTCCTCCTTCCCCACCCCCCATCCGTTTAAATAAAAATCGCACATCTCCAGGAGTCCGTGAGGTAGCTTTAAGATTTTAAAAAAACAAAAGAGAAGAAAAGATAACCTCCCCTGCCACCCGGAAATTGTCTAAAACGTTAAAGCATTTGAAAAAATATTTTTTTTTTAAAAATCACACGACCTTCTTATTTGATAAACTTTACATGCTTCTACGAAGGTGCATCTGAAAAGCAGCTTCTCTGCTGCTTCATGGGGTTTATACCAAACAAGAGGGGGGAAACTGCAGCCTAAAAACCGACCTGAACACAGGTCTCAAATATGTAAACCGCAAACAGGCACAAACGCGATTAATACTAAGTTTTTCATATAAACCCAGGGGCTTTTCCCCTAGCTAACTACTTTTAGACTACTACCACATTTTTTTCCGGGGGGTGGGATTAGGATCTCTGACAATTATTTTTTTTGCAAACCCCACATTTTTGGCGGAAGAGGGGGTTAGCTTCAAAATCTAATCCGTATTATTTTTCACTCTTTTTTAAAAAAATTGCAATTACACAACGTTTCATCCATGCAGTTACTATCTGAAACCTTTACTTTCTAAGGAAGCAATATCCAGACCTTGTTTCTTAAGTCCATCCTTTTCTACATACACAATCACACACACACACACACACACACACACACACACGCAAACACACGGAGGATTCGTTTAAGACAAAAATAATCCCCCCCAAAATAATAATAAAGGACTCACCTCTCCTCGGGTTTTCCCCCCCACACTACGTATAAACTTTCCTTGATAAATGGTATTGTATTACTAGAGATATTATTAATGTATTATTACTAGAAGTAATAATAATAGTAAGTGCTATTTAATTATAGAAGGCAGCATTCTGCTTCTGGATCGGCTGCCCCTGCAGCTCCCTCCATGTGCCTCCTGATCTCTTTACTTTCATTTCCAGGTCTCGCTCGCTCGCTCGCTCGCTCTCAGCCGCACCAGCAAGAGAAAATGCCTCCCTGCATATCCTCTGGGCCCTAGAGGCTACCGCTTTCCACTACAAAAATTCACAGATCTTTTTCCCTTGTGGCTGGTTTTCAGATTCTTTAAGGTGAAATAGGCTTTAAAAAAACCCAAGGAAAAAAAGCGCTTAGGCAGTCGTGGCTCCGTTCTTATTTTAATGCAACATTTCTCTTCTTTTTGGTTGTCTTTGCTTTGGTTTATAAAATATACTCCGTAAGAAAGGAAAGCTGCCTCTGCAGAGTGATTGCATGCCTGTGAAGCGTGGCAATGAGCTGAATTACGAGACACCTCCCTCCCCCCGTGGGATTATTACCTACGTGAAGCGGCGACCCTTTTGCCCACCCATATATGTTTGCTGGAAGGGGGCCAGAGCCATTGCTTACAGCAGAGCGATTATCTGTTCCAGACAGATCTTACTTACTCCACCCTGCGCTGCTGAGGGCCTTCCTTGTAAATAACATCTCCTGAAAAAAACAAATCTTTGGGTGGAAAGGAATATGCAGTGTGTAGATATATAAATATCACATGATTGTTATATTAGATGCAATTGGGTATTATACAAGTGCATTAATTTTTATTTATACACACATGTATGTGTATCTACATATTGATATCTATACATAGGAGTTTAGGCACATTTTTGGAACTATATTTTTGGCTTGTTCTCATCTCAGATCCCTCCATATTTCCAGAAAGTGGACAGAATCTCCACGGCAGCCCACGCCGGCAGAGCCCCAGGAACAATGTAGCCGGTGGGAAGCGTGGGCCCAGCGGTTGCCCTTCTTCTGTTGTGGGAAGTGGTTGTGAAGACACAGATACACCGACAGCTTTAGGCAGCGAGGGGTTCATCCACCCCTGCCCAGCTGCACTACCATTAACTTCAAATAACCCCCTGAAATGAGTTTTATGCTCAGCTCCCAGTCCAGCCTCCCTGGTAGGACAGGTTTCCCTCTGCCTGAAGGATTCTGTCTACCATCAGGTAATCATTTCCAGACTGACACTGGTTTAAATGATCACCTTTTTTCCCTAGTGTAATCAGTGACACATTCATTCCTCAGTGTCTCACTTCTTTTTATTTATAGCATCCCAAAAGAGTGTCACTTCGTGCTTTCCAGCTAAGCAACTCTGGCAAGATCCAGAGGGAGGTAGAAGGTATCATCTGAAGCGTACTCTACTTGTTTCATATTTAAAACATGTTGATCAGGAAAGGAAATAATTCTATTGAGTAGGATTGGCTTCTGGCAGCTCTGTCAACACAATAAACTGATTATTTATGAACCATAGGCTGTCAATAGTATAATTTGCCATATGACACTGGAGAACACTGTCTTAGGCTCTTCACAATATTTAATCACAATGCACTTTTTTTTTTAGCTATTCATTATGATCCAAAGATTGCTGCTGTTCATGGATAAGACAGTGGTTATTTTTATTGTTTCCTCAGCAGAATTGTTACCTCTTATTTTGAGGAAATGGCACTGTGGCAATGAGTAGAGACTAAGCTGGGCCTTTTCCTGTAGGCTAAATTTGTGTTAAATGACAACGCCCGTTGAAGGGATGGCTTTGGGCAGAAGAAAGGTGGAGCAAGCCTGGCGGAGGGAAGAACTGACATGCCAGAACACACTGGGAGGGCAGCATCATGGAGCCATTGAGCATCATAAATGAGTCATAGAGCCCAGGATGCTTCCTACCCTGCCACATCTCTGAAAGGCATGAGAAGAAGATGGGCTTAAGGAAGAGCTGAGGAGAAAGAGGAACAAAAGCTAAATCTACACAAAATCAAGAGTTATTCTGGAATAAGCGCTATTTTTTTAAATTCAAAAACGTTCATTTTCAAGACTGCATTTCCCAATTGAATGCCACGTTATACTTCCCTCAGCCCAGTTTCCTTTGCCTGCAAGACCAGAGCTGTCCTGCAAGGTCAAGATCTCATGAAACAACAATCTTTCCTTAGTGGTTAACACGAAGATCTTCACAATTTGCAGAAATGGTTATGGAGGTCTCATGTGGAAGAAGTTGGTAGGGTCAAAATACCACCAACCCCTGCTACAAACATGTTACGGTGTCATAAAAATGACTTTCATTTGTAAAGCTGTCCTTTGAGAGAGAATGAATCTATGGATTCCTGCTACAATGGCACAATACACCTTCATTCCAATACAGCTGCATCTGCAGTTTACTTTATTCTCGCTCTTGTGGCCCAGGTTATTAACCAATATTTGTGAGAACAACAGAGAAGGGAATCAGAGGTATTTTATGTGATCCCGTTTATTGCTAAAGATCACAAGGAACTAACCGCAAGTGCCAAATTCCTTGCCTATAATTTTCCAAGTTCAAGCTCCTTCTTGAGGTCACACTAATTTATTCCCTCATCTGCTCTTGTGTTTTCTGTCTGAACTTCTGGAGAGAGTCCAGTGCAGGGCCACCAAGATGATCAGGGGACTGGAACATCTTTCATATGAGGAAAGGCTCCGGGAACTGGGGCTGTTTAGTCTGGAGGAGACTGAGGGGAGATCTTATTAACATTTACAAATATCTAAAGGGTGGGTATCAGGAGGTTAGGACATCCCTTTTTTCTGCTAGCAACAGGACAAGGGGTAATGGGATGAAGCTGGAACACAAAAAGTTCCCCTTAAATATAAGGAAAAACTATTTCACTGTGAGGGTGATGGAGCAGTGGAACAGGGTGCCCAGAGGGGTTGTGGAGTCTCCTTCCTTGGAGGTCTTCAAGACCCGCCTGGACATGTCCTATGCGACCTGATCTAGGTGAACCTGTTTCTGCAGGGGGATTGGACCAGATTATCTCTAAAGGTCCCTTCCAATGCCTCCCATTCTGTGATTCCGTGATTCTGTGATTCTCTCATCTGCTGTGTTTTCTATCAGCTTTGTGCTTCTCACATACAACTGTAATCCAGGCAGTGTCTCAGCTTCCTCAATTTCTTCAGTTGCAAGAGAAACTCCTCTTATTATTTACAAGATAAAATTTGCTCAAGTTTTCAATCTGGTTGTCGTACCGGTTTATGGTTTTTATTCTTTCAGCTGTCATGCTCCATAAAGAAACTTAATTGCTTTTTGTATTCCCTCAGAACTAAGGTGGTCTACCATGCCCTTCAACCTCAATGCAGTCTTCCAGGTCACCCAGCAACTGCCAGTCACTGAGATTCTTTGCCTGGGTCCGTATCGGCATTTGTTTCTTAAAAAACACCGTTGGAAGAATTGTGAGAGAATGACAAATGCCTCTTATGCTGTTTGAGGACCAAATGGCAGAATAAATCCAGCCCATTATCCGCCTCAGTACTGCTCTGACCAGGCATCTGCAGCTGCCACCTGAAAAGGTACCTGTGTCAGTGCTTTAAAGTGTCAACTCAGGGAGAAGTGATCGCGTTAAGACGACCTGTGCAAGCACACTGCAGCGGGTAGTGGGTTCATGCACTGCTCACCTTGCCCCATTATGTGTCCTTTTATTTTTTATGCTCTAGAAATAGAGATGGCACACACAATGTAGACGGAAAGCTGTCAAACCGATGCTCTTTGCATCCTTAAGTAGGAATGACTGTGCACTCCTGGGCCGAATGCCTTCCTTAGCAGAAAGGTTTGACAATAACATGGATGCAGAGAGGTGAGGCATCACCTAAGCATGTCTCATTTGAGTATATGTCGGAGGAGCAACTCAAAGCCACTCCGGCGACATCTTCCCTGAACGCCTGTTCAAGGGGCTGGGGCGCACATCCAAGATCCCCTCAGCCTTCCAAAACCAGTGTCACGGCTGCCACGCCTCGGAGCCCGTGCTCTGGAGAGGCAGGACCAGAGGCTGCCGCGCCATGGCCAAACCCCGGCTGAGCTAGGGAAGGAGGAAGAGGAAAGAAGGAGAGAAGGGAGGGAGGGAGGGAGAGGCCGCGCGCGGCATGCCGGGCTGAGGCCGTGACGCGGCATACACGTCCCGGCGTGCCCCGCGGGCGGCGTCGCCGCGCGGCCGCCGTCGCCCCGCCCACCGGCGGCGCGGGCGGGCGGGTGTCTGGGGCGGGCGGCTGCGGCGGGCGGCCCGGCGGCACCCGGCGCGACTCGCGGGGCGGAGCCTCGGCCGTGACGTCACGCCGCGCAGCCAGTCGCGGACCGGAGAGCAAAACTGCCGGCTTTCAAATCCTCCGCCTCCCCCGCCCACCCCTCACCCATCGTCCCCGGCGGCGGCGCGAAGGGCTCGGGCCGGCGCCGCTCCATCGCCTCCTCTCCCGGCAGCCAAGCGGCGGAGCCGCCTCCCGCGCGGCGGGCAGGTGAGCAGAGGGGGAGCGAGGCCAGGCTGTCGGCGGCCGGGGAGGACGGGCAGGGGCGTGCGTGAGGCGAGGCGATCCCACGGACTGGCACCGCCGCCCGCGCCGCGCCGGCTCCGCGCGCCCCGGGGAAGGGGGAAGGTGGGGAGCGAGGAGGGGACGCCTGTCCCACGCGGAGGCGAGAGCCCCACCTCGTGGAGCCGCGCCAGGCGGCACGGCGATGTGGGGTGGGAGCGGGAGAGCATCGGCGCCGGCTGCCGGGGCGGTGGGGCCCGTTATGTGGGGCCGAGGCGGAGCGGGGTGGGGGGTGGTGGTGGCGGCGGCCACGGGAGCCACCGAGGAGAGGCAGGTGGCTGGGGCTCGGCAGCTTCCGCGAGGACGAGCTGCGCCGAGGGGCTGGCGAGGGAGGGTAACCTTGGGCTGTCACCCGACGCTACCGGCAGCCGGGCCTGCCGTGGCCCGGAGAGCAGCGCAGGCTCCTCCTTAGGGCAGCACCAGCAGGTTACCGATGTGTTGTGGCGTGTCATCTGTTGGCGTAGATAAAGCATGGTAATTAAAGAATTCGGCTGAACTAACTTTTTTTGACCATTGGGAGGCATACGGCTTCATACAGTCTCTAATTAACAAGGAGATCTTTCCTCAGGCATTTCCAGACCTTGATTTTATTTGCCAAGTGTACTAACTCTGCAATCTTATGTTTTTTTCCAAGCTTTCCCTGCAGACGAACTAGCAGTGAAGAAACGTTTGGTAGGTTGACAGCGGGGTGTGGCTGATGCTTTTACAAGAAAACACGCTTCAGGATGTAATGATAAATATGGAAATTAGGAACTAGCCTGTGTGTAAGGTGAAGAAAGCGAAGCCCAGGTGGCCAAGAAGGCCAGTAGCATCATGTTTTGTGTCAAAAATACTGTGACCACTAGGACCGGGGTAGCGATCGTCATCCTGTACTCAGGACCCGTGAGGCTGCACCTTCAATGCTGTGTTCACTTTTGGGCCTCTCGCTACCGAGGTTCTGGAGCATGTCCAGAGACAGGAAATGAAGCTGGTGAAGGGTCTGGAGCACAAGTCTGATAAGGAGCAGCTGAGGGAGCTGGGGTTCTTTAGTCTGGAGAAGAGGAGGTTGAGGGGAGATGTGGTCACTCTCCCCAACTACCTGAAAGGACATTGTGGCGAGGTGGGGGTTGCTCTCTTCTCCCAATTAAAAAATAATAGAGCAAGAGGAGGCAGCCTCAGGTTGTACCAGGGGAGGTTTAGATTGGGTATCAGGAAAAATTTCTTCCCTGAAAGGGCTGTCAAACATTGGAAGACACTGTCCAGGGAAGTGATTGAGCCGCTATCCCTGGAGGTATTTAAAAGCCGTGTAGATGTGGTGCTTAGAGGACGTGGTTTAGTGATGGACATGTCAGTGCAGGGTTCATGGTTGGACACGACAATCTTAAAAGTGTTTTCCAACCAAAGTGATTGTGTAGGACTGGTTACACCTGTAGAGACTAGAAGAGCATGATAGTAGAACAGAACTAATTTTTTAAACAATAGAGTGATGAAGTATTTAAAAGTAAAGTTGTTAGTTGAACTAGGAGAACAGGCTGCTTTCTTTGGATCCTAACTTCTGTTCCTGTCTGGTAAAGCCTTCATGAGTTGGAGGATGGCCTGTCTTCTTTCTCAGTGTTGGGTTGACAGACGTTTGTAATGTCCATCAGTCTTGTGTCTGTGTGGCCTGGTAGGGGTGAAATATGTTATGTGAGCATCTTTCTCCTGGCAGTGTCTACTTGAGAGGACAATCATCCTAGAAAAGTGATGTTGATCAGCCTTGGAGATTTTTTTTTTTTCTCCTGCTCTGTCCAAAAGTAATACTAAAGTTAATGAAAGCTGAAGAGAAGCCATGCTGTGGGGAAATTGAAGACTTCAAAGCTAGATATGAGGAGGAAAGTGTGTGTATATATATAAATATACACAACTTTCATTTAGAGAGTGTTTTAAAACCAACCCTGTTGAGCTCAAAAGAGCTGTAAGAGTGTGGGACCACTTCTAAGTCAGACAAGAGTGGAAGGGAACCAGTTTTCTGCTGTAGCAATGACCCTTCATCTGACACCTGAAGTCTGTTCTATAACTATGATGCTTCTAAGCCCTAGTTGTGTGTGGTCTTTTATCCCAGTGGAGGTGCTGGGATAAGAAACATACTCCATTTATCCTGCTGAATGAATGAGGACCAGTTACTTTGTGCAGTATCATCAGATAACAGTACGCAGATGCTACTAGGCCTGGCTAGCTTCAAACTTGTGCCTCAAGGCAAAATGTTCCCTGGTCCATCATCAGTGTAAGACCACTCTGTTTAATGTGTATAGTGAATCTTTGTGGGATATCCGAAAAGAAGGAACCCATGGAACTGAGAGAGAGTTTTCTACAACATACATGATGTTTTCAGCAACTCAGTGGTTCTAGAACTGTGCTGACAAGGGAACCACTGGGAATATTGCTGAAAAGGGAAAACAGTTGTGTTCATTCTTGCTTGCTTTGAGGAACAGGAAATGTACAGCATCTATAATGAAAGGGTTTTGAGGAGAGAGGAATGTTGTGTTTTAGTTGTAAAAGTGTTGTGCAAAGTAGTAGTGTCTTAATGTGGCCTTAATACATGGTTTTAGCTACTGGTTATTTACGAAGTGTAGCAACTCCATAAAACCCCAAGTCTTGTCAGCATTGAAAGAATCAACACCATCTGACTGGTTGGCTTTGGAATGTTACTCTAAGCTAGTGGTCATAAAGAGGGGAACACTTAAGACACTGGAAACTCAATGCAGTATCTCAGGAACAAAAAAAGATGCATTAGTGTTTCAAATAAGTACGATTGTTCATGCAGATTACTTATTGTAGTTTGTCTGGTTTTTTTTAGTGTGGACAGTTTGACAGCTCTTAACATTTGGAAAAGCAGAAAGATGGCGTCAGAAGACATTGCTAAGCTTGCAGAGTCACTTGCCAAAACCAAAGTGGGTGGTGGACAGTTGAGCTTCAAAGGCCAGAGCCTTAAACTCAATACAGCTGAAGATGGTAAGATAAAGTACCTTCGCATTTGGGAAGTATCTTACTGAAATTCTAAAGTCTTGTGGTAAACCACCTTCTAATCCTGCATGGCCATGTTGTCATAATATTAGCGGTGATGAAAGGGTCTTTCAGCTACAGCTGTTTCTGCTAGAGACATTTCCTTCCCTTCATGTACCCTGCTTTGACCTGCTACGCTGGCAGTGCTAAAGCTGGCAGAATTGGGGTTTGACTCTTTAGTATGTGATTCTTGTTTTCTTGCTGTTCTCTCCAAGTGCTTTGGACAGTTGCTGTGTATTAGAAGTCAGTGCTCCTTTTAAAAGAGTGAGCAAGGATGTGACAGCACTTAGAACAAGCAGATGCTTCAAAGACCTGTGCAGAGGAACAGGCTGATACCTTATTGTGCTGCAGTAGTCCGATTTTCTTCCCAATCCTCATAAATAGTTTACACTTCTGTGTTTTTTCTGTAATACCTTGCTAGTGTATGTGTGTTTCAGAGTTAAAAATATCTTGCACTGACTGCTGATGTAGTAAGTATCTGGACAATATGTATATTTTCTTAGATCAACGTTTCTGCCACATCAGGAACTGGCATGACCTTCAGAGAGATTACTTTAGTGCATAGGTTTTTTTTTTACTGCTTACAGAGGTGATGCTTTTCTATGTGCCATTGTAGTATCATGGAAAGATTTGGGTTGGGAGGAACATTCAAAGGTCATCTAGTCTAACCCCCTTGTAGTGAGCAGGGGCATCTTCAGTTAGATCAGGTTTCTGAGATCTGTGTTCAGCCTAAAGTTGAATGTTTCCAGTGATGCAGCATCTACGACCTTTCTGGGCAACCTGTTAGTGTTTCACCTCCCTCACTGTAAAAAAATTTACTGTAGTGCAAAGCCATTGGACTGTGGAGAAAAGCTTTAGAGCTTGGGAATGATAACAAGCACTCAGTGACAGGACAGAGTCTGCATCTTGTTCCTATCTTGCATAGGATTACTATGGAGTTACATTGTTCCACCTTGACACGTTTGCTAAACAGGCATCTACTTTTGCTAGTCAGTGGGAACTTCATCCTGTTGATGTGGCACCAATTCCCATCAACTTCTAGCTTAGTCCTCGCATCTTTGTAGTCACATGCACTCTAGCTCCCCTCACATCTTTGTAGTCACATGCACTCTAGCTCCTAAACTGTGTGCTGAATTGCTGCATCAACATGTTACTTTGGTATCTAAGATGATAAAAGCCCAACTAGACTGTTTGCCTCTTGCAGCTGAAGAAGTGATCAAGCAAATTGAGGAGTTTGATGGCCTGGAAGCATTGCGCCTGGAAGGCAACACAGTGGGTGTGGAGGCAGCAAAGGTCATTGCCAAAGCCTTGGAGAAGAAATCAGAGCTCAAGGTGAGATCCTCAAGTTGGGTGGTGGTGAAAGGGGAAGAAGTAATGTAGAAATACCGAAGGCCTATCTGTGCTCTTCCTGCAGTAGCCTGCCGTGAGTTAGACCCAAAGCTTTCTTGGTGGTTCTTCCAGTAGGAAGAACAACTATGTGAAGATATGGCAGAACTTGGGGACTTTGAGATAGTGGGAATGCTTTCTGCATCCCTAGCTGTTCTTGTTCAGAAGGCTTCCGATCTTAAAGCTAGGAGGTATGTAAGGAGAAGCCTCTCTGAAAAGGAAGTGTCTGTAAACAAAGAACCTTGGCAACAGAACTTAAGTTCTAATGGAAAAGCTGGGTGATATTTTCTGGAGAACGGTAAGATCTTCTGAAGAGTGAGTCTTCAGAGAATGCTTGACTAGGGAAGAAATAATGGAGGAAATGCACCAGGAGCTTTTTTCTGTGTTCTCTACTAGCCGTTTCTCTACTACTGCTCTAGCCTGATATTAGGAGAATACTGTGATGCTTGAGGCACTGTCCTTTGCAGGAGAGGAGCATGAAACATTGATTCACATTAATCACTCAAGTGTGGCTTTTCAAGCAAGTCCAGATTGTTGAGCTCTGTACCTCAGTAAAATCTACATTCATAATGTATCTTTCCTGCTGCGTTTTCCTGTGATAATTTTCTCAGCAGAAAAGAATTCCAACTTGAATGCAAGCAAAAATTCTTGTATAGTGTTATTGACAATGTGCATTTTGGTGACTTTGTGTCCCTGCAAGTGGGGTAATTGTAATGTTAGTTCTTGTAGCTCTTTAGTACAATCAAATGACAAGCCTAAGGGAAAGCAGACAACGTTTAGCTGTCCCCAGTGTAATGCAGCTTGCATGAGTAAACCTCTGTACAACAATGTTGTTCTAAATATTTTTAATGGTTCCTATCTGTATGTTTCTTATTTTAGAGGTGTCATTGGAGCGACATGTTCACAGGGAGACTAAGGTCTGAGATCCCTCCTGCTCTGGTAAGTAAAAAGTAGGTCTGAGGCTTCTGACAAATATAACTTCTTTTCTCACCTGTCATGCTTTTTGTGGGAGTATGGTTTTTTTTAGCACAGAGATGATCTTTCTCTTTACTGTCCATAGAATCATAGAATGGTAGGGGTTGGAAGGGACCTTTAGAGATCATCTAGTCCAACCCCTCTGCAGAAGCATTAAGAGACATTAAGTGTCTCAGGATAGGCAAGTGGTTCTCTTGCCGTTTCTGGGTGAGGTAGAAAAGAGTTGATAAAAGGCCAAATGCAAGTTAACGCTAGTGAAGAAGCTTGTCCCTGAGGAAAAGCTCCTCGTGATCCAGTAGATAGAAAGTGTAGTTCCCATTCTACCTAAATAAAAGCATATGGCTGTCTCTACCGAGAGCATTACAGAGCTCCCACCTCCCTGTGTCCTGGGAAGCGTGATCATGACCAGCTCAACAGAACGAAAACAGTATTTCTTTTAGCAATGTGGAAGGGGAAACTCGCTTTGAAAAAAATGTATATTTGACCTAAAGGGTTGATAACTGCCTTATGGTTATCTTTAGCTTAATTCTCACAACTACTTCTCTGACTTTAGCTGTAAAGTTTGATTTCCACTTGCAGCTTTGCTGAATGTCTTCAAAGTGGAAATTCTTTTGCAGCATCGCTGTCGTACATAGCCACTGCAGTGATGCTGTCACTGAATTTCCACTCCTTCCCACCCACTTCCATCTGTTCCCTTCCAGATCTCTTTGGGGGATGCACTCATCACTGCTGGAGCCCAGCTGGTGGAGCTGGACCTGAGCGACAATGCCTTTGGGCCAGATGGTGTGCGTGGCTTTGAGGAGCTGCTGAAGAGCCCCGCGTGCTACACCCTACAGGAGCTCAAGCTCAATAACTGTGGCATGGGCATCGGTGGTGGCAAGGTAAGGGTTGTCTCCTTTTTGGGAATGAGGTCAGAGCCTGGGGTTGGCTTCAGTATGCCCTACACTGAGTCACAGAGTTATGGAAGGGAACTTTGGTGATGATCTGGTTTGACTCTGCAGCTCAAGGCAACCAGACCAGGTTGCTCACAGCTATGTCTAGTCAAGTTATGAATATCTCAAAGGATGGAGGCTTCACAAGCTCTCTGGATAATCTATCCCAGTGTTTAAGAACCCTCATAGTAACAAAAAGTATTTTTAGTGTTTGATGCAGAGAAAAGCCTGTTTAGTTTGTGTGCATTTGTGTCTGGCTCTGCCTTCTTCACACCACCTTCTCCCCCTGTCCTGTTGTTCTGGCTGATCTTACATGTGGATAAGATCTCTCTTCTGCAGTCTTAATCTCATCTCTCTTCCAATATATAAATATTAGCACTTTCACAGTATGTAAAATTCTCCAGTTCCTTAATCATCCTCATCCTAGTGTGTCCATGTAGGAGCCTGGAAATGGACACAGTACTCAGATGCCTTTCAAAGGGCTGAATAGAGGAGAAAGATTGCTCCCTTTGAAGTGCTGAGAATGCTTTTCCCAGCAGACTTTTTGCTACAAGTGCATATTGGTAGCTCATGGTCAGCTTCTCACCCGTGAGGACCCCCAGCTTCTTTTCTGCTGAGTTATTTTGCCCCAAGTTGACCCCTGTCTTATGCTGGTGCATGGAGTAATTCTTCCCCATTGACAGGGCTTTACATTTCCCTTTAAACTTAATGAGATTCTCGTTGTCCCACTTCTCCAGTCTCAAAATTCCTTCCCTCTATGTGTTTTCTTGGATAAATTTCTGAAATATGAGAAGGTTCTTTGTTTTTCCAGGATAGAAAACTAATTCTATCCTAAACATTAGATTTTATATTAAGAGAACTAGTAGCTTTGGATTTCAGAGAACAGTATTGCCAAGTGTAGCACTGAAGGATGTCTGTTGGGTGAAGCAGAAAACAACAGTTAGTCCTGGTTAACACTAAGACCTTGTATGTTTGACTGTTTAAGAATCAAATGTTCTCAACTGGGTCAATGTGTTCTGGTGCAAAATGATCACATCTTGCCTAAGACCGTACTGTGCAAGTGATGTAGCTACAGTTTTATCATATACTCTAGTAGAGAAACAGGTGCATTTCAACGGTAACCAAAGTATTTCTTGAATGCTGGATATAAGAAACACATTTGGATTCCTTTTAGAAGGAGATGCTGAGATAGTATAAACTGTTTGCTTTATCCCTAGATATTGGCAGCTGCTCTGAAAGAATGTCACAGGAAATCAAGTGCCCAGGGCAAGCCTCTTGCTTTGAAAATATTTGTGGCTGGCAGAAATCGTTTGGAGAATGATGGTGCCACTGCACTGGCTGAAGCCTTTGGGGTAAGTACCAAACCAGAGTTATTTCACAACAAATTGGAGCAAGGCATGCTTAAGTCCTAACGTTAAAATTAGTGGACAGAGAAGTGACCTCACCTTGGAAGCAGGGACTGGTTGTTGGTTCACTGAAGTCCTATGATGGTTGCTGCCGAGACTTCGGTTTTCAACAAATGCAATTAGGGATTGGTGACTGTTTGTGTGACCTAAGCTTGCAAAGGCATAATTAGTGGCTATGGAAAGTGGTTACCTGAGGGGAGAAATGGACATCTCCTGAGTAGGTTAACAGTAGTCCTATTCCCTCTCCTCCCTCTGTGCTAATGGAGGTATCTAACACTGGGAACCTTGAGTGCTTCTCTGCCTAGTTTTTCCATCATCTGGCAAAGCAGCCTAATGTTTTATCTGGGGTGGCTCTAAATGGTGCCTAGCTTTCTCTAGCTGTCACTGGCCAACTCGCACTTTTGTGGGAGGAAGGGAATTCACTGTGGTTGGGGCCACCTACTTTTATTTTCCTTCTTCCACCGCTGCTAAAAGCAACTTCTGAATTATAAGGCATGTTTTTTGGTGTATTAACAATGATACTGCAGGTTATAGGTTCTTCTTTTGTAAAGAACTCTTGATGGGATTGTGACCAGTCATCAACCCTGGCAAAAATAAGACTACTTAAATACTTGAGAGAGACATAACAAACTGATTCATAAGGAATTCAGACTGAATGGTGCTTCCAAAATGGGTTTCATTACTGTTTTGTGACCTTGCTGGTTAGCCCATAAACAGTATTCATACTGATTTTTTCCTTATGGGCTTGTTTCTGCAGTCAGGGTGAAATATAGATCTTAATTAAAAAGTACATATATTGTGTCTAGTGGTGTTGCTTGATCTGTTTCAGAATTATTGAACCAGGGTGAAGAACTCTTGTTTAAGGTATCTTCGGGCAGACACACTGGGAGAATGCTACCTGTGACTCTTAGAATCAGGGGCTTTGTATTAAACTGATACTTGCCATGAGCCTTCAGTTTCACCTAGATTTAACATAATTGCTGGCATATAGTTCTATATAGAAGAGCTAATGGAGTTCCTAGCTGGAGGAGAGCAATTTTAAGCAAATCCTAAACAGTGGAGCACTATACTCTTGAGTATGTCTCCTTACAACTTTTTGTTCCACCTGCATCCTTTCCCAGATCATCGGGACTCTAGAAGAGGTCCATATGCCACAGAATGGAATTAACCATCCTGGCATCACAGCGCTGGCCCAGGCCTTTGCAATCAACCCACTGCTTAAGGTTATAAACTTGAATGACAACACCTTCACTGAGAAAGGAGCTGTGGCCATGGCAGAGGTGAGTTGTTCTAATCAGATGTTTTTGGGTTCAGCTTCTTCCTCCTTCCAGACTTCTGGAATATAGTGAGCAATTAGCACCTCTGGGTTGGTGGAGTCACATGCCACTCTGCAGTAGGAAAGGGGACCTACCAACATTGACAGAACATTTAGTTATTTGCATGTCTGTGCTTTCAAGCCTGTGTTGTCTTGCAGACTCTGAAGGCACTTCGGCAGATTGAAGTGATCAACTTTGGAGACTGCCTGGTGCGTTCCAAGGGTGCTGTTGCTATTGCTGATGCTGTTAAAGAAGGCCTTCATAAATTAAAGGTATTGCCTCCTTGCTATTCAGCTTTGAATATCTTTTGAAAATGGCTTGTTTCCCATTTCTTGTCTGTTCTAGCACTCTTGATTGTATTAAAGTGGGATTCACTCCAGTGGAGGCTCTGTGCTCACAACTCAAGAGCAGTAAGCTGCATTGTAGATCAGTGCTATTGCAACATCCAGGTGAGACTATTCTGTGTGGAGATGTGCCACACACTGTTTAGACTCCACTTAATCTTTTTTGAAGCTGTTGGTTCAGTAAAGCAAATGCTGTGCAAGAAATCTGATAATGGAAGTATCTGATTTTTAGAACCTCTCAGTGTTGCAAGTGGGGACTGAAATGTTCCTCTTCACAATCAGCTCACAATCCCTTCAACATGTTTTTCTGAATGCTTTTTCTGTGCTAGGGCATGTATCAAAAGTCAAAATGGTTTTAGATTTGTAGTAATACCACAGCCTCTTACATCAATATTTGCCCAGGACTTGCATTTGACAACATCTAGGCAGGCTTAAGTCCAGTCAGTAAGTTAACCAGGATCTCTAAAACACCTGCCACGGCTCACAACTGCACAGGGACATGCTGAACTCGTGATTCCTAATCATGCAGACTCAGTCAAAGACACATTCATCTCAGTGCTGAGATTTATTTACATATGTGAAACCCGGTCCAGAAAGAAGTAAGTGCTTTGTGATGGGAGATGGCTTGTTCAGGCTTCTACTGTTTCTACTGGAATAGTGTCTGAATGTCCCTGAAGACTTAAGTAAGGATTCTAATGGGGATATTGAGATAAACAACCAGAAGTTAAGTCATTGTTTTTTTCCTGGAGCAGAAGTGGTTAAGGGAGGGTAGCATGAAACAATCATAGCTGATTCATTCTGTTCAAGGACTGCTTCCCTTTTGCTGTTTAATATTAAACCTCTTGGGAAAGGATTGATTGAGCACAGTGTGGAATGGTGGCGGATAGTGCCTGGCTGTTGAATAACTTCACTCTTACTAGTCTGTCTAACCTGTTTCTCCGCTGGGTGTATTCATCAGAGTACCACTCAATGTTTGTCTTTGGAAAGCCTTAACTTGCAACCTAAGCGTTCCAAACCAAACGTGCAGTCCATTTAGTGTAGTAGCTACCCTTCAGTAAGACTTACTGGTGTGTGAGTTTTGGGTCTCTTGTAACCCTTGAGTAAGTAAAGATCTCCACTCAGCTAATTGCTAAGGGCTGAAATATCTGCTGCCTTTTAGTTGAGCAGTCAGAATGGTCTGATGGCCGTGGCTATTCTAGTAAAGTGGGTGCCTTTAGTAATATGTTTCAAAAAGCCCCTTTGTGTTTTATTTCCAATTAAAATACCTTTTTTGTGAAGAGCCTGTTCAAATGTGAGAGTCTTGAGCACATGAAGGTTATGAGAATGATAGAGGTTAACAGGAATTCTGCAAACAAATATTCTTCTACCGCTTAGGAACTGAATTTGTCCTTCTGTGAGATCAAACGTGATGCGGCTCTGACTGTTGCTGAAGCTGTTGAAGATAAAGCAGAGTTGGAGAAACTGGATCTCAATGGTATGTAAGTTTGATAGATGAAAGGCTGTGTAGTCTGAACCCAATGAGAAACCATTAGGGAGAAAGTGGACAGGATCACATATTCTAATCTTAAAATTGTCAGCATTTAAAAACTGGTACCCTTGAGAGTATCTGAACTTGGATGACTTCAGTTAGGTTCTGAACTTTCCTTAAGCCATGAATTCAGTTAATTGTTAAAATTAGGCAGTTTCAGTACATCTCATAAGGTAGAAAGATTAAACTAATAGCTACACCTTATTTCTGTAAAACTTTTTAATTTGTTCTTTGTGATGTCAGATGTTTCATACTTGCAAACAAAAAGCTCTGTGTGCATCTCTGCAGAAGAGTGGGAGAACTTTGACCAGTGTTGGCTTTTGCCGTTTGTACTTTGGGTCACTGTGTTTCAGTGGTACTGTCCCATGTGTTCTTGTGTTAGAACTGCTGAGAGCAAGAGCTGTTCGTAGAACTATCAGGAAACCTTTCAAAGACACTCTTTAGTGGTGGTTTGTTTGTCTCCAACCATTGTGTAATGCTGCTGAACAACTTTTTGATTCTGTTAACTGACTGTAAGTCTGCATTGCTGCCTCTAAGGTGTTGTGGAGCAGTATCTGATAACTGTTCCATTTCAGACATAAGAGACAAGAATATACTGCTAAATTTTCAAGAATAGTTTTGTGTGTGTCTAAGTCTACTCCTTTTCTTCTTTCAACCTAGGCAACTGTCTGGGAGAAGAAGGGTGTGAACAACTCCAGGAGATCCTTGAAGGCTTCAATATGGCAGCTGTGCTGGGATCTTTGAGGTAAGCTGGGTATTTAAATCAGAACTTTACTGCCAATTTTGATCAATGCTTTCATTCACTTATCTCTTTTCAAATAAGAACTGTAACATTGCAGATGTGTGTTGGTCTGAGTTGTGTGGTGTGGAGCAGGATAAGGCTTGTTCTCAGTGGTAGCGTTAGTTATCGATTGCATTCCTCACTCTTTGCTCGCCATTGTCAGTGGGGTGACTGAAGCCTGAGTGTTCTCTTAATCTGTTGTAGATGGGGATTTACTTCTTGCAGCGAGACTCAAGGGGAAGCTGCTTTTTTGTTCTTGGCAAGAGTGTTTGAGTTCCCATGTACAAGGATTGTAAGTGCTTAGTTAATGTAACATGTAACTCTCAAACCTTAGTGATGATGAAGGGGAGGAGGAGGAGGATGAAGAAGAGGAGGAGGATGAAGATGAGGATGAAGAGGAGGAGGAAGAACAGCAACAGCTGAAGGAGAGAGGACCGGAAGAGCAGGAGTCACTGACTCCTAAGAAGATAATTGATTCACAGGTAAGCTTCCTTCCAGATTTGTTGCTATTTCCTTGGCTGGAGGAGAGTAAAGGAGGGAACGAGATCTGGAGTGAGTCTGAACTTGTGTGTAGCATTCCTATGTGGGCTGGGACTGTAGTAACAGTCAGGGAGATAACATTCAGGAAAGAAAGAAGATGGATGACTTGTAAACATTTTGTTAAGTGTGGATGTGCACATGTGTGGGGAAAAGGATGAGTAGAGGTAACAAACACGAGTAGAAGTCTTCCCATGTCCAGGAGATGGTGGGACCCTTGTGTGTGCAATGCCATGCAGTTGTGTTGGCACATTCTGGCTATTCCAGTTCTGGACTCATTCCAGTTTCCAATAGTTTTCAGATAAAACAAATCCTGTCCTCATTTACCTCTGTTCTTTTGCTACTGGAATCAATTTATGTATTTCCAAGAGTAAACTTGAGATGGATTCTGCTTGTTTCAGGATTCAGCTCCAGTGCCATCCCCTCCGGTGGACGTTGCCACATTCCTCGCTTTCCCATCACCAGAGAAGTTGCTGCGCCTGGGACCAAAGTGCTCCATGCTGATAGCTCAGCAGGTGGGTGAGCTGGGGGGCTTCTCTGCTTCATTCTCTCTCAGAATCAGTCTCCAGAGGTGAGCACATTTTCTCTGGAGACCTAGATTTGCATCTTCTCCCCAGTGATCCCCAGGCATCAAAGCTTCTACACAGTAACTTTCTTTTGCAGTTGTGCTTATGCCTTGAGATATGGCCGAGGCGAAACTGATGTCAGTCAGCTGAAGGCTGGAGTTCTTGTCACAGCCCTACCAGAGACCCATCTTCTGTAGCCAGTGAGCAGTGAACTGGATGGCTCCTGATTTGTCTTAATTTTTTTTGTTTCTTTCAGACAGATACATCTGATGTAGAGAAAGTAGTTACAGCTCTCCTAAGGATATCCTCTGTCTTCAAAGATGAAGCCCCAGTGAAAACAGCGGTGCATGAAACAACAGGTGACTGGGCCTTTCATCACTTTGTGGTGTGACCTGCTTCAGTGTCAAGGACATGAGTGTGATGCAGAAGGCCCCTGTGGGCTAGGCCATTGGACTCTCTTGTCCCTGGCAGCAGAAACCCCCAGATAACATGGCACACACCTTGGTTCTTTGTTGTTGTGTGGAGTGAAAGTAGAGGTTCATTCTGAATTTAGTTTATATTGTGCTTCCAAAGCTTGATGGTGAGTGTCTGTTGTAGCTGCTTAGTGGAGCTGTGCTGCCCTTCCTGTATCTCTTTGTTGCTAGGCTGTCAGTAACCATCAGCTCTGTGTTCTAAGGTCAGTTACCTTTTCAAAGCATTTGAATTTTAACAGTAATTTGCAGGAAGTAGACTTTCCAGTGTAGTATTAAGAAAGTGTAAAGAGAGACCTCTTAGTACCTCTTCTTATCAGCCTCAAACATCTTTAAGCAGAGATTTGTAACACAGGACAAGGCACAAAAGCTAATGTATAGGCAAGAGACTGTTCCTCACTATATATTGTGGAGCAGTGATTTGGGTTAGGTCTGATTTCTGTGTGGACTAAGAGTATCCCTTTGTGTCCTTACTTGTAAACTGGAATTTCCAAACACTCCCAGACGTCTGACCACTGACCTTCATCTATTTCAAATCTCCCAGCAGCACAGTTCTCCCATACACAAGCTACCTATCAATATTGTGCAGAACAACTGGATCCATTATTTTTAAGACCACTTCAGAGTACATTTCCCTAGTTTGGAATTTCTTAGTTGGGAATACATACACATGGTGAAACTGTGTTCACTGTTGTGTGAAAAACAGTGATGTAACAGAGTTGTCTGCAGTCAGTTTTGGGGCCAATCAGCCGAAAATAGTTGTTTGGCATCTCATTGGCTGGCCTTGGCTTGTGCCTATTCTGAGTTAATCTCCAACAAAAAATGGAGCACAGGACTTTCCTGTTGTCTGAAGTGTGCCTATGTATGTATTTATCTTGATAGCTGTTCCTTAGTCTTCCTGCTCCTTAGGGAAAAGTAGAACCTGGCAATGAAATTACTTTAATTCCAGAAAAGTACCCAGCAGTTGATTGTGAGGTCCCTGGTTAATGTCTGACACTTTCTGCAGCTACTCTAGTGGCTTCTGCCTGTTCCAAGAAACCACAACACTCAGAGGTCAAAACATGTGCCTTGCCTACCTTGTAGACATGAGAAGCTGAAGCGCTGGTTTGCCCATACCTTGTGGCAGAACGTTGATTCTGAAGGAGCCCAGGAAATAGCTGCACAAATTTTCTCATTGTATCCTCCTTCCTAGTGGTTTCAGATGAAAGGGGAATTCTTACTGGGCCTTTAAAAGGTCAAGACTCTTACTCTGCTGCTCAGCCTTACCTGATTCTGTGTCTGTGCCTGTGTGCACATAGCAGATGTGTTCAAAGGCACTGAGGAGAGCATTTTGCAGTGTGCACAGCTGAGGTCAAATTGCATCTGCAGCTTGGTAGTGTGGGAATGTTAGGATTGTTTTTATGTCTTTTCTTTATGGTGGTTTGTTTTTTGGTGTTTCTATCAAGCCTTGTACTTAAGGACTGGATTGTTTACTTAGTGTTTCAAATAATACCCAGTCCCTGTGGAGAAAGCTGGAATCTTAACAGATATTACCTCCCAAAAGTCCTTTAATGTCTGATAGTCCCTGAGGTCCTATATGAGCAATCTTGATCTTAAAATCCATAACGATGTCCCTTTCTGTATTGTTTGATGTGATGTCATATGTAATGTGATGGATTTGTTTCTCTTTAGATGCCCTGATGAGAAAAGCCTTCACTTCTGCCACGTTTAATTCAGATGCATTCATCACAAGCCTCTTGATCCACATGGGACTGCTTAAGGTGAGGAAGCAGGAACGAGTTAAGTTATGGTCTGCTTAGTCTGTGGGAGCCCAGACTGGATGGGTTTTGGGTAATTATGTTGCCATGGAAGCAGCCCGGTGCCTGTGCATGCCTGATGCCCAGGGACAATGGAAGTCTGCAGGTCCAGCCTAAACTGCAAATTGCAAGGTTACATTAGGATGAAGGAACTTTGTAACTCTTCTGTTTAATGTGCTCTGCAGCCTCAATCATCCCCTAAAGGCAGGGAGGGTCAGGTAAGGAAACAATGCTGCTGCACTATAGTAGCTATGAAATGCCTTGTCCGGGGATCTAATCTACAATATTACTAGTTAATGTGGTTCTTTAGGGCATCTCTTAGTAGTGTGATTCAAAACGACATATCCAGCTACTCATGCTAGATCAGTAGCATTCAACCTCGTGCTTTGGAGTATCTTTGAAACGTGTAGTAACAGAAAATGAACTTTCTCGGGAGAAATGACCAAGAGTGGGTAGGAAACCTACAAGTGACATTAGAGTACCTGTAGCTTTACTTGCAGTGGGGGGACTGGGGGAGCTACGGTCTGCCAAATTAAGGAGCACATTTTCCTACCTGTGCTACAAGGGTTAATGTTTCCCACTGCTTCAAGACCTAGAAGCTGAGAATGGAAACTTGGACCAAGACAATTAACTGCAGAATGACCATAATCTGTGTTATAGTAGCTTGCTCTTAATTAGGTTGATACATTTCCTTCTGATGAGATCCAGCCTGGGGTAGCCACAGCTGTTGACATACTTGGACACATCTTAGTTTTCTAAAAAAAGTAGTTTAGCCTTTTTCCTATGAACACTGGGCCAGTGCTGAGCTATAAATTTCTCAGATCAATAGAACCAGAGAAGTCTTGCTTTTCTGGAGAGTGCTTGTTTTAGGAACTGCCACCTGCCTCATCCTGTGCAGAAAAAAAATACAAAACCACAAGAGACACAAAGCACAGACTTGGACTGCAGAAGAACTCTTTCAGATCAAGAAGTGGCATCAATCATAAAGCCCTTGAAGATCAGCCAGCTGATTGTTTTATCTTCTGTGAAGAGGAGGACTGTTGATGAATTAGGCATATGTGGAGAGGGAGCAGCTTCCATCAGTATTTGATCCCATCTAGCTGGAAGCACATGAGCAACAGATTTCTTAGCACCTTGAAATACAAGGTCATACACCTAGGAACACAGATCCAGATCCTGGCAACAGAACAAAAGGCTTTAGTTGGGATGGCAGTGGAGGAATAAATGAAAGGAATGTAAGAACTGGGACACGTAAGTTAGTGCCACTTTAGGAGCCAGAGTAACTTGTGTCAGCAGGGAAACAGCAAGAAACAGCAACAGGGATAACTCTCAGCTGTATCTTGTAAGTAACTGAGACACCAGTTCTTGGAACACTGTGTCGAGTTCTGGAGGAGGCCTGCAGAAGAACTGGAGATGGTACAAAAATGTGCTAAAGAATAATACAGGGGAAGAAAAAAAATGTAATTAAGGCAACAGAATTATTTAGGAATTGAAATCAGGTGACTTAATCTAGTGAGCAGCTTTCTCTCCTGTAATGTACAGCAGCACTTCATTCAACAGAGAATTGCCTCTGTGAGCTAGAGTGGACGAGTTACAGTAGTGGTTGTCTGATGTCTGACTTACTCATTCTTGTCCCTTTTTTTTCAGAGTGAAGAGAAGATCAAAGCTGCCCCAAGCCTCTATGGTATTCTTATGACCTTGAACCATATGGTCCAGCAGGATTATTTCCCCAAATCTCTGGCTCCAGTTCTCTCAGCTTTTGTCACAAAGTGAGTATTGTACTTGCCGTGCTGTCTTCTCCATGGGAGCTAGTGAAACTGAGGGTTAATAGCTACATGCAGACTGTTCTGTTGAAGCCCACTAAATATCTGTTCTGAAACTGAGGATTGATAGTTTGGGCCACTGCTTTTATCTTGCTTACTCTAGAATGCAAGATTTAGAGTACAAAGTCTGGATCCTAAAGAGGAAATGGTGGAAAGCTGGCTTGGCAACTAACTGGCTCTGAAGCAGAGCCTGCTTCCAGTCACAATAGAGGTGTTTTGAGCTTGAGGAAGCCTGTTGGGTTTCTAGCCACACTAGATCTAACTGTGCCCTCCAAATCTACCCTCCTGAGTGTGAGGGTCAGCAGAGCTCTACCTGAATTGTGCTGTGGAACACTCAACCTTGGCAGATCAAAACAGTGTGGAACACACTGAATTTGTTCCTAAATCAAACTGTTCCTACTATGAGAGCAATAAGAGTAATGATTTTTGAGAACTAAGTTGAGGAGCAAAAGTGTTGAAGAAGCTGCTTCTGCTATCTGCCTCTTTCATGTTGTTGCTTCTAGCATAGGTATAGCATCAACTCCTGCCCCCACCAGTTTCTTTAATGTCTTAAAGCAGAGGGAACATGCTGGCAGTGGAAGCTGTATCTCTTCTGGGTTAAGTGTTGCTGTGGTTTAAAAAAACCCACTCCAAATATTCTTTTCCTCGAGAGAGCAAGGGCTTCAGCAGGCAAGGGGAGAAATGGTCCCAAACTGTCACTTTAAGCAAAACCAGCAGAGGTTTGAAATCTGTTTGGAACTTGGTGGTTCTTTGGCTCAGCATGGGCCATGTGTCACACAGGGTGAGAGCAGCTTTTTGACAACTTCCAGAACACAAGGCTTAATTAAGCCTTCCTGATTTTCCTGGTGTGGGCAATATGCTGAAGTCTGGGATCTTCTGCTGGTGAAAGGCAGAGGCATCAAATACTGTGGTCAGTACAAAACATAGGTGATAGGGATACAGTCAAATATTGATAGTCAACCTTTTCTTAGGTCTCTTGGGTTTGGAAGCAGGCCAGTTGTGATAGGGGAGAAGAATTTTGCCAAGCATGGATGTGGCAGAAGCTGTTAAATGCCACCCAAAGTAGCACATGTCCAGCAACCAGCTATGGAAAGGTCAGGTTTGGAAAACAAAACTGTGACTACCTTGTTTCTACACACATAAATGATAACCTGGAGGCCCTTCTAGTGGAACAATTTGTCTCCTGTCTGCCCTCTGGCTTGATCAGGCTGAGAATTAGGCAGTTACAAGCCAGTGGCCATATGCTTTACCAACCCAACAAACAAACCTCCAACTTGGTCATTGTAGGATTAAGCAAGAAGTGTCAGGACTTGCTATGTGAAGCTGTTCAGACAGATCATTGGGTTTCTGCTGTTTCCTATGTTGCTGCCTGTGCCTGTGATCCTGCTTGTGAATCAAATAGCTATCTGTACAGCATAAGGATCCAATACCAGCCTTAAAATGAGTGAAGAAAATGATGGTTTACTTCACAAGGCACTAGCTATGTAGAGACCCAGCTTGATCAAACCAAGTTCCACTTTGTGCCTGTTAGCCCCAACCCTCCAAATGGAGGATCTAAATCTCTTGAAGCTGGGAATACAGAAAAGGGGACTTGGGGTCAGTGCATTTGACCCTTCCAATTGCTTATGTCAGGTTCCAGTGCTTTGAGTAGCCTCATAACTCAACTTCATGTGTTCTTCTAAACAAGTTTACCCACAAAAGACTCTTGTCTTCTTCTTCAATGCGTGTATGTAGCCTGTTCCAGGCTCTAGGCCTGAAAAATACTAATAAGTGGGGGTTTTTTTGTAGTTGATGCTGTAAGTGACAAAATAAAAGTAAAATTCTGGTCATAATGAGTTCATTAACAAAAAATTCCATTGAATTTGTGGCCAGCATTTCACTGCAAGTACAAGAGGGGAAAGTCTCTCTTTCTGAAAGTGTGAGACTGTTCAAAGGTTCTGTAAAAGCTGTGTGAAAGCCAAGAGCCTCTCAGAGTAGAATGCAGATCTGTCTGACTGCTTTTAGTATGTGAGGGTACTGATGCCAAGCCTGCAGTGTTCCTGGTGCAGTGAAATTCTTGGAGCTGAAGCTTTCTCTGATTTGCAGACCCCTCTGTTGAGAGGTGTGATGTCCTGGGGAATTATGTGTCCTATGTAGCATAATGCAGTCAGTACCATCTACAAGCAATATACCTTGGTGCTTTATAAAGATAGCTATTTCTTAAAATGGTTTCCCTGAGAGAATGAGGAGAACAGCTATTAAATTCTCTACAGTTGCCTGGAGACAACAAGAGCAGTTCAAGAACCACAAAGTCCAGTTAAAACAGCTGCTTGATTAACTTCTACCCTCTGTCTTTCCTTGGGATTTAGAACCAAATGGGGTACTAACCTTAAATCAAACCTCAACCTGGTTATCTGTGACACTCATTTGGGCTCTGTTTCAACAACAAACCTGCTTCCACTGGCAAACCCACAAGTCCTTCATTTGCAGCAAAGTGGTTTTTTGTAGCTGCCTGGGCTAGAGCTGTGCTGCCTTTCACTGCAAGGGGCTTACTTCTGGAGCAGTCATTCTCTACCTTCCTTTTAAGACAATCTGTGATGTTGCAGGGAGTGTTCTCCATTTGAAAATGATGATTTATGGTCCTGGGCTGTGAGCAGCATCCATCTTACTCTGCTGCTCTCAGGCCTTCATTTCTGTTTTTTGGACACAAGAGGGTGCTGTGAATCTACAATGTCCTTTGCCATGATGGAAACAAGAGTATGTGGATGGCTGCCTGCCCACTTGTGACTTGCTGGAGGTGGGGAGATGGTATTTTGGGGTGATTGGGGCCATTTTTACTGCTCTTTGTTGCATTGGATCACATACTAGCCCCTTTCAACAGTCTGTAGCACAGAGTGACAGGCAGTTTAACTCCAGAGCAAGTAAGGAGGCTGTTTGTGTTAGAGGTGGCTTGGCTGCAATCAACATCAGCAGTTCAAGTTCAAATGGGGAGCTGCCTGGGCAAAATGAGCTTTCTCATTGCAGACAGAGCTGAGTCTTCCAAAGATTATGACTGAAATACCTCACCCTCTGAAGATAAACTCCCAAGTTGTAACTGTATCCTGTCTGTTGAGTGTGGGGCACTGAATGGCTCTTGGGGGAGTGAAAAGGGTTCACTCTTCTCCAGGATGTGCTTCTGTTAAACCTCAGCAGCCATGGAAGTCCTACACCAAACCACCTCTGCAGCTGTTGCCCGTGTCTTGTAAATCCACAGATGAACTTCTTGCTACTACTTTGGATATCCCAGACTTTATTTCAGCTCTCCCTTCTTCCCCAAATTGAGTAGATGTTGCTGTTAGTTACTAACAGTGGTTTTGCTGCAGTGGGATGAGGGAGAGATAACAAGAATGATTTTCCATTCTCAGAAGAGTGGAGAACGTTGGATTAAAAGCCTTTGGAAGAAGTTCCCTAATGGCTGGATACAGACTGTTAGAAGTTTCAGTGATGCTTAGAGAACAGGTAGCCTGTGGCAACAGAAGTCTTATGTGACTGGGAGCTGGTTTGGAATTTGAGGGAAATTTAGCCTGTGTTAACTCAGCTGTGACTGTATATTTTCAGGGGCAGGTTATTCTGTGTGATGTAGACTTTGCTGTTGTAGTCTCTGGGCCAGGCCCTTCCAGACAGTGCTCTGCAGGGTTTTGTGGGCTGTTTGTAAGGCATCCTGGGAAGGTGGCCCAGCAAACCCAGTTACTGGGTGTTACTCAGTTACTGACTGTTACTTGTCCTCAGGGCAGAGGGTTCTCTTCTTACACCTCTTCTAAAGGTGTAAATGGCCCTGAGACCAAAGTCTCCCTCTGGTCATAGATAGCAGCTGACTTGGTGAGAAAAGAATTGAGTACCATCAGGCTTTTCTGTTTTGAGGCCTTAAATAGTGGTTCTATGTGGAAAATCCTATTGCCAGAGAGGAGGGAAGGGGGTTTCTACCCCCACCCACTTTGTTCTACCCAAAATGAGACACCAAGTTGCACACAGCCACAATCATAGAATGGTAGGGGTTGGAAGGGACCTTTAGAGATCATCTAGTCCAAGTACCCTGCAGAAGCAGGGTCACCTAGATCAGGTCACACAGATGGGTCTTGAAGACTCCCCACCCTCCCTGGGCAGCCTGTGCCAGGGCTCCCTCACTTGAACAACAAAGTAGTTTTTCCTTATGTTTCAATGGAACTTTTTGTGTTCCAGCTTCATCCCATTACCCCTTGTCCTGTTGCTAGCTACAACAGAAAAAAGGGATGCCCCAACCCCCTGACACCCACCATTTAGATATTTATAAATATTAATAAGATCTCCCCTCAGTCTCCTCTTCTCCAGACTAAACAGCCCCAGTTCCCGCAGCCTTTCCTCATATGAAAGATGTTCCAGTCCCCTGATCATCTTGTACCTGTGGTAATATATGTTCTGATTCTCAATTGTTATGTTCCTGACTTGGACTCAGCAACAGGAGAGTTTTCCATGGGAAGCAGGGATCCCTGCAGCAAGGAGGGAATGGTTTCAGAAGGCACAACTGAGGGAAAAGGTTTTGGGTGTGCAAAGCCCAGCGTTTGCAGGAGCGTTTGTTTGCTCACTCTAAACCAGATGCTTAAATATCTCATATCTTGTCATATCTAGCACTTTCAATCTCTCTCCTCTTTCCACAGGCCAAACCGTGCCCTTGACTCCTGTTCCTTCGCTCGCCACATGCTGTTACAAACCCTGCACCAGCTGTAGGGGCCCAGGGCCGTGCTGCTGTGCCCTCCCCTCCTCACGGGACTGGCGGCAGCAGAGAACGTGGAGCTGCGTGGTGGGAGAGGGTCCCAGAGCCCACACACACCTGCTGGCCTTTCTTTTTTTAACTTCCTTTTTTTTCCTCCTGCCTTGTAGGAAGTCTGGCCTTCCTTTGGGACAAATCATGAATGGTTTTTGTTCCTGCTCTGCAGAGCAGGTGCTTGTGCTACAATAAGTCAGCGCTGCTCTGAGCTCTGCATGAAAAGAACAGTTCTCAGCCTTGGTCACCTCAGCAGGGATGGGACAAGACTAACCCAGGGCCCAAACCTGTTCTAATCAAGAGCAATCCAGTTGTGCATTTTGTTTTCCTTTATGGGACTGTGACTCCTGCCTGGCAGCGTTCAGGGCTGTGCAGAAAGGGAAGCCACACTGCTTCTCTGGGCCGGGGGCTGCCTGACCCACTCCTGCCGCTGCTGCCTGAGAGAGGAGTGAGATGTGCTCCCCTTTAGGCTCTTCTTTTAAGTTCCTGTGTCACAGGCAGCATGTGGCTGGTTTGTACATTAATATGCTGCTCCCCTGCAGCTGTGGCTTGGAATATTTGTGTAGTGTGGCTGACCCTGGGAGCCATTGCTTAAGGGAGCAAGCATATTGTTATTGTAAATTTTTTGTTGCCGTTGCCTGTGGTGTTCCCTTTTTCCTGCCCTTTCCCTTCTCTTCCTAATTAAAGATGCTTGGTTTGGAAATGAATACACCCCATGAAATCTCCATGTGGAGTAAGTGTTCCCTTTCTCTTCCCTTTGACAAAACACTGGGGCTCTGTGCAGCGTTTACATGGTTGAAAGCTGAGCACAAAGGATTAGGGCTGAGCTGAACCTTCTCAGGTAGGGCTGGGCCTTTTTTGTTGTGCTGAAGAGTAGCAGCAGATGCCCCTCACTCTCTGCATGCAGGATTGTCCATGTGCTTACAAGTGTTTGTGGCGCTTCTGCCACTCCTGTGCACGCAAGCTCACAGCCTGGTCCCGTTCCCTCTTCCTTCAAGCCTCTGAGAACCAACACTCTAGGTAGCAGAATTGTTCCCTGCCTCTGTCTTTGGTTAGAGGAGACTGTTCATCTGGCATGCAGTGTAAGTAGGGCCCATGCCAGGAAGGAGCCAAGGAACAGGCGTTACCTCTCCCCTTCCCTTGATACCACAGCTGGCTGGATGTGTGTGCTTTTGGGGCACTGGGTTGAAATAAAGTGTGGGGTGGGTATGATACCTCCTTGCATGTACTCTCTGTTTACATTCCTGGGGGTTGTGTGCCTGTTCAGGGCAGCCACTGGGGGGCAATTTTGGGTGGCTGTGATCCAGCAAGAAAGCAGTGTCTCTTGTGGGGCTGGTGCTGGCTTTGTGTATGAGCAATATCCCCCTCATTAAAAGGATGGTGCCCTAAGGCAAAAAGCAGTTGCTGTGACTAAAGATGGAACTTCTTCTGTGTCCAAATATGGTAAAAACTAACTGAAGGTACCTGATTGTTGCTTCACCTCTTCCCAGCCTGTTCCTTCAACCCTCTGTTGCCAAAGCAAATTTGGCACTGGCTTGAGGGCAGAGCCCAGACTTCGTGTCTGTGTTTTCTGTAAGTCTTGAACCTCGTATAGCTTTCCTTGCTGCTCTGGAGAGGAGTCATGGAGAAGAGGAGGATAATGCAGAGATTGAGCCAAAGGATTTAACCTCTACAGGAGGCCAGCAGCAGTGGGTGCTGTGGAGCACATCCTTGGTTGAGGCTGTCCAGGGCTGTCCTACAGAGTCTGCAGAGGTCACACTGTCAGAAGCACAGGGGTTGGAATGGACCTCTGGAGTTCATCCAGTCCCAACTCCCTAAAGTTGCTAAAGGAAGTTCCACTCAGTCACGTCACCTGGGATTGTGTAGGAGAGTTTGGAAACCTCCAGAGCAGGAGAGTCCACACCCTCCCTGAGCACCCTGTGCCAGGGCTCCCTCACCTGAACAGCAAAAAGGTTTTCTTTGTGTTTAAGTGCAGCTTCCTGTGTTCAGAGGGATGCTCCTGGCTGCACCAAGGTCTGTGGGCCAGGTTGTGTGCAGGACCTGTGTGGGAAGCTTTGAGAGTGAGACATAAATCCCAACATCCAAGCAATGTTTGGAAACAGTTTTCCTGGTGTTTATTGTCAATGTTAGGTGCCTACAGGAATAAGGGGATGGGGGGTGAGGGTAGAAGTGACAGTCTCTCTGCAGAAGGCAGATTTGCTTCTAGGTAGGATGTGGTCTCAGAAGTTCCTTAAAATCAGTTTCTGCATCAGGATTAGGGGAAAAACAACAACAAAAAAAGAGGATGGGACTTGCTCAGGCTGGTTTCCTTACAAGTCTCTCCCAAAGGATGACTGTTTCCTAGCAGTGCCCTGGGCGTCATTCCAGTGCTGCTTCAGCCTCTCTTGTGCCAGCCTCTTGTTCTAAAACCACTGCTTGTCAAAGGTGGTTTCAATATGAGCTGTGTTAGTGCACCAGGGCAGTGATGGTGCAGAGCTGTGAGTGGTGCAACGCTGCTGTGTGTGGTAGGAATGGCATCGGGCTCCTCTCGGGCAAGGGCAAAATGTTTTCTTTAATGGAAAGCAAAAGTATCTGGTGTTGCAGAGGTGAGTTAAACCCCACCAAGGGAGAGTTCCAAGTTGTTCCCTTTGTGGCCAACGCCCCATCAGAGTGAGCAAAGACTGTATCTCTGCAGCTGTGGCAGAAGCTAAAGCTGGTCGGGTCATTGCTGGGTAGAGGGGCAAGACAAAAGCTTGGAGGAGGCTGGTGAAAAGACAGATGGTGGCACTTGGTGCCTGGTACCACACCTTCACTTCCCCATCGTCCTTCAGTCCTCCATGTGGTTGGCCAGGCAGGGGAGGGGGGTGGCCAGTGGGCAGCAGGGTGAGCTGCATGGGAGCCAGAGCTGTAGTGGGGTGACAGGGGCAGGTGGCCCAGGCTCAGCTGGAGATGCTGCTGACACATAAGTGCCCATCTGTGGGGGCTGGAATCCAGGTGGAAATACTTGAGCACTGAAGGATTGATAAGGGAGCATATAATCTGTTCCAAAGATGACTCATGGTAGCCCCAAAGTAGATCCACCCTCTGTAGCCATACTCATGCGCACAACAGACTGGAGACAAGTACAAGAGCTGAACGGGCAACAAGTATGAGCACCAAAGAGCACTAAGGACACCCAGGAGCCTGCAGGGAGGGAGAGGTTGCCAGATGGCCCAAGGCAGTGGCCAAGGAGGCTTTGGCCATCGGGTGATGGGGAAGCTCTCATGGCCCACAAGTGGCCCTGGGACAGGGTATACCCAGTCTAGTAGCGGAGACTGCTGAGTAGGGCAAGGGCTTGAAGGGGAGAGAGACGTTGGTGTCACATCTGGCAGAGGCTGTGAATGTGGCATGGCCCCACAGCCTGCCTTGCCAGCTGCCTGCTTCCATTTGCTCAGGCTTACTGCTGCAGTTTTGGCTGGATGTTACCTTCCTGCCTCACACCACTGCAGCTCCCCTGACACATGCAGCCAGGAAAGAAAAAAGAGCCCAGGAAACAGCACAAAACCCTCAGGGGCTCTGGTGCTGTGCCACGCTGGGCTTTAGCTCCCCACCACCCTGTGAGCTGAGGGGAGGCTGTTTGTGGGTGCCTGCCCTCTCTCCAGGAGAGCTCTTTCCTTCCTTCTTTCTGACGGCTTCTCTGGTATTTTTGGCTTCGTTCAAGTAGCTCTGCTGGCTTCGTCATCAAGTGAGGGTGAGCACTGCTGCAAAGTTAGCAGCACTGCTAGGAAAGTGACACAAGGAGTCTCATTCAAGAGCTCGCTCCTGCAAGAAGAGCAAACACAGGCGCAGGAGCTCGGCAGCTGCCGGCCAGGATGTGGCAGGGGCCACGTTCCCCTCTGCTGCTTCTTGAGGTCCAGGTACCCCCAGCCCCTGGGTTTGTGAAGCCCAGAGGGGTGGGAGGGAGTGGGTGATGGGATGCTGCCTGGCCCGTGGTGGTGCCCAGGCGGGGGACAGGGCACTGGGGCACTCAGCAGTGGCTGTGTGGGATGGGGGTGACCCCAGTATGGGAGAGAGAGGGAAGGGCTGAGGTGCTGCTGGCTGAAGCTAACCATGGGGGGTGATGAGCCACGATGGGCAAGGGGAGGGGCACCATGGTGGGTCCCTGGGTTTGAGCTTTGCAGACCCCTCCGCTGGTGCTCCCCATAGCTTGTGGAGAGGGAGTGTGTGTCTGTGTGTGCATGTATAGTGGCCACATCCTGCACCACTGTTATCTCCCCTGTGTTCATCCCCAGCCTTGGCCCCTCTCCATCACGTCCACCCCAGGGCTTCACTCCTGCCTGGCCAAAAGCAACCCGTCCTTCCTGCAGACAAACAGTGGAGATCTATTCCAAAAACCTTGATGTGAATAGCTTGGGGTTGAGGGTAGGGGGAGCGGGAAGGGTGGGAGGCACAGAGTTGGGAGGTGGCCAAGGTGGTGAAGGGAAGATATTTGCAACTAAAAGAGAGGAGGCAGTTCAGAACACTGGCTTGAGCACAGCCTCAGGCGGGGCTGTAAGTGCTTGCCTTGCCTTACAAAACTTACAGGACTTAGCAGGGGGCTGGACTTGGAAGATCTCTAGAGGTTGATTTCAACCCCGACCATTCTGTGTGTTGGTGATGGCACAGCGGCTGGCACTGGACATGGAGCAGAGGATGCCCTTTGGGCACTGCACACAGCAGCAGTATGGCAGGAGCACCCAGTGCGGGCAACACACAAGACTAGCACAAGTGGGAACATAGTTGTAAGGGATAGGTGCTAGATTGCTCTGAAAGCAGCCACAATGGATTTGGATCTTTGGATCCGAGCTCCAAAGATGAGTCATGCCAGACCCAGGACAGGTCAACACTTTCTATAGAATCATAGAGTCACAGAATGGTAGGGGTTGGAAGGGACCTTTACAGATCATCCAGTCCAACTCCCCTGCAGAAGCAGGTTCACCTAGATCAGGTCACACAGAAAGGTGTACAGGTGGGTTTTGAAGACCTCCAATGCAGGAGGCTCCACACCCTCCCTGGGCAGCCTGTGCCAGGGCTCCCTCACCTCAACAGTGAAATAGTTTTTTCTTATGTTGAAGTGGAACTTTTTGTGTTCCAGCTTCATCCCATTACCCTTTGTCCTGTTGCTAGCTACTTTAGAAAAAAGGGATGTCCCAACCTCCTGACACTCACCCTTTAGATATTTGTAAATGTTAATGACATCCCCCCTCAGTCTCCTCTTTTCTACACTAAACAGCCTTTCCTCATAAAGATGCTCTATCCCCCCACCCCTATCCACACAGCAGAATGGAGATAAGTATGAGAGCTGAACGGGCAACAAGTATGAGCACCAAAGAGCACTAAGGACACCCAGGAGCCTGCAGGGAGGGAGAGGTTGCCAGATGGCCCAAGGCAGTGGCCAAGGAGGCTTTGGCCATAGGGTGATGGGGAAGCTCTCATGGCCCACAAGTGGCCCTGGGACAAGGCATACCCGGTCTACTAGTGGAGACTGACGAATAGGGCAAGGGCTTGAAGGGGAGAGAGACGTTGGTGCCGCATCTGGCAGCTTTCTGTCAGGCTACAGATCTGCTTGTGTTCCCTGAGAAGGGTGAAATGCAGAGTTAATGGGAAATGAGTGAGTCAAGGGAGAAAACGAAGGCTTCCACAGCCTTCTGAGAGCAAATGCTATTTCACACAGACACTGCCACCTCTGGCCTCTCTGACACAACAGTGAAGCAAGTTAGAAATACAGAGAGCTGTGAACGTGGCATGGCCCCACAGCCTGCCTTGCCAGCTGCCTGCTTCCATTTGCTCAGGCTTACTGCTGCAGTTTTGGCTGGATGTTACCTTCCTGCCTCACACCACTGCAGCTCCCCTGACACATGCAGCCAGGAAAGGAAAAAGAGCCCAGGAAACAGCACAAAACCCTCAGGGGCTCTGGTGCTGTGCCACGCTGGGCTTTAGCTCCCCACCACCCTGTGAGCTGAGGGGAGGCTGTTTGTGGGTTGCTGACCTCTCTCCAGGAGAGCTCTCTTTCCACCCACGCTTTTGCCTTTTGGCTCAGTTCCAATAGTTCTGCTATTCTGTCATCAGGTGAGTATTCCTGCCTCTATCAGGAAAGTGACACAAGGAGTCTCATTCAAGAGCTCGCTCCAGCGAGAAGAGCAAACGCAGACACAGGAGCTCAGAAGCTCCCGAATGTGATGTGGCGGGGTCCGCTTTCCCCTCTGCTGCTTCTTGAGGTCCAGGTACCCCCAGCCCCTGGGTTTGTGAAGCCCAGAGGGGTGGGAGGGAGTGGGTGATGGGATGCTGCCTGGCCCGTGGTGGTGCCCAGGTGGGGGACAGGGTACTGGGGCACTCAGCAGTGGCTGTGTGGGACGGGGGTGACCCCAGTATGGGAGAGAGAGGGAAGGGCTGAGGTGCTGCTGGCTGAAGCTAACCATGGGGCATGATGAGCCACGATGGGCAAGGGGAGTGGCACCATGGTGGGTCCCTGGGTTTGAGCTTTGCTGACCCCTCTGCTGGCGCTCCCCATAGCTTGTGGAGAGGGAGTGTGTGTCTGTGTGTGCGTGTGTAGTGGCCACATCCTGCACCACTGCTATCTCCTCTGTGTTCATCCCCAGTCTTGGCCCCTCTCCATCACGTCCACCCCAGGGCTTCACTCCTGCCTGGCCAAAACCAACCCATCCTTCCTGCAGAAAAACAGTGGAGATCTATTCCAAAAACCTTGATACGAATAGCTTGGGGTTGGGGGTAGGGGGAGCAAGAAGGGTGGGAGGCACAGAGTTGGGAGGTGGCCAAGGTGGTGAAGGGAAGATATTTGCAACTGAAAGAGAGGAGGCAGTTCAGAACACTGGCTTGAGCACAGCCTCAGCGGGGCTGTAAGTGCTTGCCTTGCCTTACAAAAAATAAGCCTCGATTGTAGGAAGAATATTGATGTACTGCAAAAAAACAAAGGCAATTTCATGCTAGTGATAGAAGAAGAAAAAGAGGGAGGTGTCTGCTTCAGGTTTGTCCCCCACAAGTGACCCTCTGCTCCTGCTGAACCTCTAACCGGTGCTCCCAAACCTCCCTTAGGGAGTTTAGATAACCAGGCTAAAAACTCTTTCCAGGTGGACAGCTGCTATCTGTGACCTTCACTTTTCACTCTAAATACTCCTTTTTCCCCTTCTTCTGCTCTCTTTCTCATTTATAACCTATAAAGTCATAGTGTGAGAGCAAGGGATCTACCCCAACGGGTCACAGCAGCTGCCCCCATAGCGCTCAGTGCTGGCAGGTGATGCTGTTTGGGAGCCTGACCCCTCTTTGCCCTTCCTCCCTTCCCCAGTTGCAGGTGCTCTGTGCCATGAGGCTGTGCTGGGGGCTGCTCCTGCTCACGGCAGCCCTACCGCTGGGGAGGGCGGCTGCCACCCGCTGCCCCACACCCTGCGTCTGCGACAACCTCCGCTCCCACGTGCTCTGCCGCAACGGGAGCCTGACAGCCATCCCCGACACCATCCCGCAGGTGGGCAGGGGCACAGGCGAGGGATGGGGGAAGGAGGTGGGCAGGGCAGCCCTGGGGTAACTCAGCATTTCATTTGTGTGGCTGACAGCTCACCAAAATGCTGGACCTTCGGGGCAACGGCTTCACGGGCATCCCGGTGGGAGCCTTCCTGGCCACCCCCTACCTCACCCACTTGGACCTGCAGCGCTGTAAGGTGGAGAAGCTGGAGGAAGGGGCTTTCCGGGGGCTGGGGAGGCTGGTCTACCTCAACCTGGCCTCCAATGACATAGCCCTCCTGTACCAGGAGTCCCTGGATGGGCTGTCATCCCTGCAGCAGCTCATCCTGCAGGGAAACCGCCTCGAGGAGATCCAGCCAGGTGCTTTCAGCCACCTGGGGTCCCTCACCCTCCTTGACCTCAGGGCGAACGCCTTGGTCTACCTCCCAGATATGGTCTTCCAGGGTCTGCAGGTCCTCAGGTGGCTGCGGCTGTCCCACAACACCCTCCACGTGCTGGGCACCGAGGCCTTCACCGCCCTGCCCAACCTGCGCAGGCTGAGCCTGGACCACAACGAGCTGCAGGCGCTGCCCGGCGAAGCCCTGGCCAGGCTGGACGCGACTACCCGGCTGGACCTGGGTCACAACCCCATCACCTACGTGGCTGAGGAAGCCCTGGCCATGGCCTCCCTGAAACACCTCTTCCTGGACCATGCATCCCTCCAGGCCGTGGCGCCCGAGGCCTTCTCCCGCAGCCCCCACCTGCGCACGCTGGACCTCCGCGGAAACCAGCTGCGGGGGCTGCCGCCCCTGGCCGGGGCCCCGAGGCTGGCGCGGGTCAGCCTGGCTGGCAACCCCCTGCTCTGCTCCTGCCTCCTGCGCCCCTTCCACGCCTGGCTGGCCCGGGCACGGGTGCAGGTGGAGGGGGCCTGCGCCGCTCCCGCCGCCCTCCGGGGCCGCCCCCCTCGCCTCCCTGCGGCCTCAGGCGCTGAGCTGCAGCCTTCTCCAGCCGCCCCCCAGCCCCGCTGCGCCAACGCCGGAGCCGGGGGCTGCCAGTAGCACAAGGTGCCCCCGGGGCTGCTCCTGCTCCCCCGATTTCCATCACGGGTCCTGCAGAAACAGGGGCCTGCTGGAGATCCCGCGGCGCTTCCCCGCAGACACCCGCCTCCTCGACCTGCGCCAAAACTCTTTCAGGACGGTGCCCCCAGGAGCCTTCCCGGGTCTGAAGGAGCTGGTGTCCCTGCACCTGCAGAGCTGCGGCATTGAGGAGCTGCAGCCTGGGGCGCTGCGGGGGCTGCAGGGCCTGGTGTACCTCTACCTCTCCGACAATCGCCTCTCTGCCTTGGCGGACACTGCCTTGCAGGGGGCCCCACACCTGGCCTACCTCTACCTGGACCACAACGCCTTCACCCGCCTGCCCGCCGCTGCCTTCCGCCTCCTGCCCCACCTCACCTCCCTCCACCTGCAGCACAACGCCATCGCGCAGCTGGCGCAGGGCGACCTGGCCGGGGCCTCCGCACTGCGCTGGCTCTACCTCGCTGGCAACACCATCAGGCACATCGCCCCTGCCGCCCTGGCTCCTGCCAAGATGCTGGAGAAGCTGCACCTGGAGGGAAACCGCCTGGCAGAGGTCCCCACGGCAGCCCTGCGGGGCCTGCCCGCTCTCAGCGAGCTCAAGCTGTCCCGAAACCCCATCAAGCGTGTGGGAGAGGGGGCCTTCCTGCCCGTGGCCTCCAGCCTGCAGCACCTTTACCTGGACAACATGGGCCTGGAGCAGGTGCGTGTGGCTGGGGACTCCCCGAGGGGCAGGGACAGCACAGGGCACAGCTGTAGGTGTGATGTCCTTCCAATGCCCAGGGCTAGTGGCCCTATAAAGGAGTCTGTCGTGGTTTGGCCCAGCTAGCACAGCAGCACCACCACAGTCTCTCACTCGGTGTCTCCCACTCACCCCTAGTCTCGTTAGGATGGCAAAGGCCCCAGTGAAATGGGAGCAAAAACACGGTTGTTATGGATTGAGACAAGGGCAGGGAGGAGTCGCTGCCAATTATGGTTCTGGGCACAACAGACTCCAGTACTTGACTTAGAGAGGAAAGTAGGGAAGTTTATTCTACAAGAAACGGAACGGAATTAAAGCAAAAAGGGAGTAGGATGATGAGAAAAATACAACCAGCACTTTAAGATCTCCCTCCCCCATCCCTCCTTTCTTCCTGGGGTCTGCTCACTGCTCCCAGTATCTCTATCTCCTCCCCCACGTCTCAGGGTGGGGGATGTAGGGAATGAGGGGTGCAGTCAGTCTCTCACAGATGGGCTCTGCTGTCCCCAAGCACATGCGCTGCTGTGTTAAAGCTCTTCCATGTGGCCAGAGGTGAGCTCCCCTGTCCCCATCAGGACCCCTCTGACTCCTTCCTTTTCTTGCAGATTTCCCCAAGTGCCTTTGCTGGCCTCGGCCCCAAGATCAGAAGCCTGTACCTTGAGAGCAACAAGATGAGCAACGTTCCCGACATGAGCAACTTCACGGGGCTGGAGATCCTCAACCTGAGGGACGTGCCTTTCCACTGCGACTGCCGGCTCCTGCCCCTGCGCAGGTCAGTGCTGTGTGGAGGGACAGCCCAGGGGATGGGGGGTCCTGCCACAGCAGGGCAGAAGCCCAGGGCACATCAGCCACCTTGGGGGTTCTGCCAAGGTAGCAAGACAGGGCATGCACCCTGTGCCAGGACACAGGGAGCCTTGGCTACTTCCAGATATTCCAAAGTCACCCAGTGAGACTCCAGGCCATCTGGCCTTTGAAGTGACCTGGCTCTGCTCCTGGGCACAGTCTCACCTCTCCCTGTGCCCCATCCTGTCCCTTTCCCTCATCTCCTGTCCCGTTTCCAGGTGGATGGACAAGCTCAACCTCCGTGTAGGGGCCACTTGTGGCTCTCCTGCAGAAGCCCGGGGGCTGAGGCTGAAGCTTTACACCGCTTTCCAAGCCTGCCCTGCCTGGGGCCCCGGCGAGGCTGAGGGAGCCAATCCTGAGCAGCCCAGCAAGAAAAAGAGATCAGGAAAAGCACCAGCCCGAGGCTTCAAGAAGAGCGGAGCTTAGCAAAAGCACGGCTGTACCTACCGTCTGGAGAGAGCGCTTTGCCCAAGGTGTCCCCACCACAGCAACACAGACGTGGCACAAGGAGAGAGCTGTGCCACAGGACTCCTCTTTGTCTGACAAAGACGGAGGTAGGGTAGGGTTTGGTTTTCTGCAGGACACAACAGGTTTTTTCCCAGGGTGCCTTGGAATGCAGCACGTTTGCTGCATGCTTGGACAGCTCTGACAAAGGCACATTCCTCCCAAGGCTTCCTACCTCCCAGCCCTGAGGGAAAAGGTGGAACACACAAGATTGTTTTGGCATTGGTTGGGTTTTTTGAGTGCTGTGCTTTCACAGCTTCAGGAACGACAGAAGAGCCCTGAGTGGGATCAACACAAGATCCCGTGCCAGCTCCAATCTTAAGAGCAAGGAAACTTCCACATGCTCCTCAGTGAAAACTGTGCCTGCATTCCCAGCAGCTCCCCAGAATTAAAACATAAGCAGATCCAAACCTTTCTATTCTCTGCAAAATCTGATGGGTGGTCAGATGGGTGGGATGGGATCACTGAGCCCTTGTGAAGGCTTTAAAAGATAAACACTTGAGCCATTAAACAGCCATGTGGGGAACAGAACTGTTACAGTAAAAAAACAGGAGGAAGACAGCAAGAGGCACTTGGAAAACATCCTCCTGTAACAGACACGTGACAAGAGTGGTGGTTTTGGCAAGGTAGGAGGGAGGGGAAGAGAGAAGTGCAATGGCTTTGCTCCAAAACCAGATCCTCCTGCATTACGCTATCTATTAGCAGCTGGAGGACAGGCAGAGCTGCTGAGACACGCAGGGAGGGATGGCCCAGGACAGACCTTCCATCAAAATCCTGCCCCTCGCCTCCCTCCAGTGGGGTTTCACAGCAGCCCTGGGCCTTCCCTGTGGGTAAGTTAGGGATGAGTGGACATGAGGTTCAACAAGGGCAAGTGCAGAGTCCTGCATGTGGGAAGGAACAACCCCATGCACCAGTACAGGCTGGGGATTGACCTGCTGGGGAGCAGCTCTGCAGAGAGAGACCTGGGAGTCCTGGTGGGCAGTAACTAACCATGAGCCAGCAATGTGCCCTGTGGCCAAGAAGGCCAATGGCATTCTGGGATGTATCAAGAAGAGTGGGGCCAGCAGGTCAAGGGAGGTTCTTCTCCCCCTCTACTCTGCCCTGGAGTCCTGTGTCCAGTTCTGGGCTCCTCAGCTCCAGAGGGACAGGGAACTGCTGGAGAGAATCCAGCGCAGGGCCACCAAGATGATCAGGGGACTGGAGCATCTTCCTTATGAGGAAAGGCTGCGGGAACTGGGACTGTTCAGCCTGGAGGAGACTGAGGGGTGACCCCACCAACACTAAAGGGTGGGTGTCAGGAGGATGGGGTGACACTTCTTTTTGTAGTGCCCAGTGACAGGACAAGGGGTAATGGACATAAGCTGAAACACACAAAGTTTCACTGAAACACAAGGAGAAACTTCTTTGCTGTTCAGGTGAGGGAGCACAGGCTGCCCAAGGAGGGTGTGGAGTCTCCAGCTCTGGAGGTTCCCAGAGCTGCCTTGGCCCTTTTCTATGTGATCTCATAGAGGGGAACCAGGGGGTTGGACTGGATGATCTCTAGAGGTCCCTTCCAATCCTCACCATGCTGTAAAGTGCCACAGACCCTTCACTTCTTGCCACTCATGGTTCACTGCTTGCCCCGGCCCTTCCTGTCCCCTCCAGTGCAAGAGGAAGATGACATTAATTACTTTCAGCCTCCAGCCCATGTTTTCTAGACAGTTAGTTTGCCAACATTTATTTTATGAATCCCTGCGCAAAGGAAGGAACTACTGTGGCATCACAAGCTCTCACCTGGGAGCCTGAGGCCAAGGCAGTGCCTGGGGCAGCCACCATTTCTCTGTAGGGTCAGACAGGGCACGTGGCACTAACAGGCACGACACTTCCCCACCTCGAGGAAGTTCCCAGGAACGTGAGACAGCAGATTTAAACTCTGTGAGATTCAGCCTTTCTGGGGAACTGGCAAGTAGCCAGTGCACCAAAAAACGCTACTGCACAACTCAAACTTGTTTCCCTAACCCCCTGTTTATTTATACCTACCCCCTTGCAGCCCTCTTCTCCTCCCCCTCTTGGCTAAGCCCAAGATTGTGGCGGCTCAGAAAGCAAGAAACAGCTTCTGACCGCCTCCTGAAGTTTTCATTCCTGGGGCTTTGGGGAACAGATCAAAGATCAAATTTACAGTAGGACTGCTAAGAAAATAACCCCCTGCCCCGTGCCCCACGTCTGCTGCAGTTCTGGCTTTAAAAGCAGGAAGTGATGACACTCAGAAAGGTCGCTGGAGGCATCATCGTCCCTTTGGGTGGGGTTTTGTTCCCTCTACCTCCTTCCACTCTTCACCTCCTGCCGCCCTGGAGGCAGGGGCCTGGAGCTGGGGGCACAGCAGTGCCTGTGTCCCACGAGGGCAGCGGATCTCCTGCCGCCTGTGCCCTGCACACAGCGCCCAAAGCCACAGCTCAGCCCCGCCAGCCACAGTTGGGAGCCCACAGCCGCCCTTGGTGCCGGGGCAGCGCCTTTCCCCCAGCTCCTGCTCGGCCAGGCGCCCTCAAGGCCAGGCACAGGCAACCCCCGTGGCCACCCTCAGCGTGCCCGTGGCCTTCCCACAGGTCTGGTTCCTGAGACTTTAAAACAATCACAACTCGGGGGGCGAAATTGTCTTGCTCAGCAGGAAAGCAGAGCTGTGGTGCTGCTGCAGGGGGGTCTGCCCCCAACAGGGGAGGCTTTCTTAGTCTCCTGCTTCCCTTGGCCAGGCCCTTCTGCAACGAGGCGGAAGGTGAGGCGCAGGCTACTGCAGGCAGCTGGGGGATGCTCCGGGATCACTCTGGGACCTCCTGTTTTATGCTGCTGATGGGAACGGGAAGCTCCGTGGCTCCAAACTCCTCGACTGAGGGGTCGATGGTTTCCTCTTTCACCTGCACAGCAATGACTGGCAAGAGACAGAGAAATGAATCAGGGAGCTGAACCCAGGCTGCCTCGCGCTCCCTGCTGCACCCCAGACCCAGCTTTGCCCATGCGGACGCTCGACACGCGGCCGGCCTCCAGCCCACTTCCCCAGGGCCCCTTCCCACGGGCAGCCCTGGCTCTCAGCACCAGCCTGTCCATGGGCACAGCAGCGAGCAGGATGGGACCAAAGACCCGGCAGTGTTTAGCTGCCTCCTCCCCACACAACTGCTGCTGGGGCCAAGGGAGTAATGAGTCAAGTGTGGTCCACTCTCTACCTGCTTGGGTCTACACAGGGGAAATTAAACCTGTGTGAGCAACAGGGACCTTCATGAGGCTCCATCCCCCGATGCACAAAGCATCTCACTCCCCCGCTCTTCCCCAATGCCCACTAGGGTTGGCAGGTGGTCCAGCTGCTCTCCTGGTGACCACATCTCCTGATGCTCAGCAGGAGGGCCCATGCTCACAAGCTGCAACAGCCTTGATGGGGACTGGGACCTGACAGCATACCTTTGGCATATCCATCTTGTCTCTGTCCCCTAACTGACCTCACACCACCAAAGTGCTCAGGAGGGCAGCCAGGCCCTCAAGCATCAGCGCTAACAAGGTATTGAGAGGTACCAGTGCCACCAAACCTTTTCAGGTGGCAAACCTGGCCAGGAAAAGCAGGCAAAGGCTTTCTGCCACTCTCTCTGGGGGAATGGGGAAAGACATTTGTGAAAGAACATTTGTGCTTCCTTTTCCCTGCCTTCACCCATGACCTAGTGAGAGCTGCTGTGGTGGTTAGGGGGGGTGAGTGGGTGCCTTACTCTCATCAGGAGCCGGCTCTGGCAAAGTCTTGCTGGCAGCTTTTGCTTCTCGCTTCGTCCTCGGGGCAGGAGGCTTCTTCACAGCCTGCTTGACGTTGGAGGCCTTGGCAGGAAGCTTTTTTCCTTAACAAAGAGATAACAGAGCATGGGGACAAGCCTGTTTCTTTTCTTCTGGGAAAGCAGCAGCCCCTCTGTGCTGAGAAACCACCGGCCAGGAACCAGCATGGCCAACCAGCAACCTACACGGTCATTAGCTGCCAACAGGTTACCCGACAGAAATGGCCTACTGGAGAAAAACTTGACAGTCATCACCTCTAAACAGGCTCCTCTGTGTTCTCCTTCATTGAAGGCAATGCACTCCAGCAGGTGCTTAACCTCTGAGGGGTGGGTTCTGTTGTAACCACTCTGGAGCCAGCTTTGCTTACCTGTCTGGTTTAGTCCTGGGCAATGGGCATGGTGGCTCCACGGCACAGAGGACACTGTAGCATTAACACTTGCATTTTTAGCTGATGTTTAACCCAAAGAAGTTAAACATCTTTATACTCTTCAGACGTCCTCTCCTCTCCACCCCCCAGGAAGGAATTTCTACACATGGTTTGCCACGGCTACTGCAACGATGGACGACAACGATGACAAGATGAAACAATAACACAGTCCAGCCCCACTACCGGCCTCTTCAGCCACCTTAAGGCCTTCTTTCCCTCAGCACAAAGCAGGCAGGGTGGCTCTCCAGCTACCCTCCAGCTGCAGCCAACCATCTCCCTCTGACCACAGACACAGGCAGGGAAAAGCAGCACAATCTCATGCCTGGAAGCAAGCACTATCTATACCTCAGCCAACAGAAAACAGACTGCAAAACAGATCCTTCCCAGACACACAGCTCCCTGCTCCTTTCATAACAGGGCAGTTAGGGAGGGGGAAGCTGTGCTGTCAGATCCACAGCAATATAAAGCCTCTCTCTCCTGCTCTGAAGGGACATGGACAAGGTTCCTCTAACTGGGCCCAGCCTGCGAGCGAGCGGGAGGGCACTGATCAAACATCACTCACTCTTCTTTCCATAGGGTTTCTTCTTCCTCTTGGGCACCTCCTTGGCCTTCACTGGAGTTGTGGGCTCTGTCGTGGAGACGAGAGGGAAACGAAAGCCAAGTCCCATAACCAGTAGGTAACTGGGATGAAGTGACATAAGCGAGAAACAAGATCCACCCGTTCCCCCCGAGCGCCGCTGCCCTCTCTGCTTCCCGGCAAGGGCCCGGGGCAGATTGGGCAGCAAAGAAACAAGATTCATAGCCTGGGACAAGGAAACCATCTGCCAAGGCGAGGCAGTGGCCTCCCTGTGATGAGGGAAAGACAGAACTCTCGACAGGGAGACTTTTACCTTTTACAGGCAGAGTGATAGAAGTGAGGAGAGAGGGGAGCGGGGGCCGAGCTCCCCCTGCTACCTGGCTGAGGGTGTGGGTTCATTTTCTGAGAGTAAACAGGAGCTGTGTGGGGACAAGACCACCTGGAACTCTACCCAGCTTCATCAGGAGCAATCCTCTGTTGGTGTGCAGGTGGGGGAACAGAGGGAAAACAGAGCCAACCTCAAACCTCAGGCTGTTTTCTCCCCTCTACCAGCTGCTAGCAGGTGTGGCAGCAGAGGAAGACTGTCAGGAAGCCAGAGCAGACCAAGGAGGCGACTTTCTCCTCCCTGCAAGGCCTCCACAATAAAAGAAGGAGCCGCTCACAGAGTGGCAGGAAGGACCTGTCCTCTGGCACTGGACACCACAGTAACATCTCCACTCACCTGGAACAACAGGGGGTTGCAGCTGGTAGCCTGTCAGCTCGCACCACCCCACGGGGTAGATGTCTGGAGACTCGCAGTCCACCCACTGGTCATACTCGTTGTCCCAGCCATCAAAGTGGATGCTGAGGAGCCGGTGGACGACGCGCTTCACCGTGGCCACGCAGATGAGCCGGGGCTCCACCAGGTCTACTGCTTCCACCTTCATGCCTGCCTTGAAGCCGTGGTTTGGGCAGTCCTGGGTGCAGAAAGAGTGACAGAAGAAAACCTTAGGCCACTGCAGCCAGTCCAAACACGGGTCTGGCCAGCAGGAGCTTGGAACGGGCTTGCCTCTAGCTTAAAGCAACCACAGAGACAACGAGCCCACAGGCGTGTAACTGAACCAGCCAGTCATGCCCCAGAGGGGCAGATGTGAGCAGATCCAAGGCTGGCTGTGCCCCCAGTGAATCTCAGCCCTGCCTTTAGAAACCAGCCCCAGAGGGAGCAGCAGGTAACCCATTAACCTGAGACAGCCCTGGGAAATAAGAACGACCAGTGCAGGCCCAGCAGTCTTGTTTGCTGATGCTGCCGAGCAGCCCCCTCCACCCACGTGCCAGCCTCGTGTCCACAGGCAATATGGGTGCAGAATCCACCAGGAGCTCCTGGAAACACTAAAGAATCACAGGTCACACTCAGAGGGACCAAGATATCATTACATTCACCAAGGCATGGCACAGTTTGCCCTGGACAGCCAAACAGGGCCTTTGAGGATACAAACTCTGGGCTCTCCTTAGAAGTGCTGACCAGCAGCAAAAAGTAGCCCAGTAGAGACATTGAATATTGTCTATCCCAACTTCAAGAAGGCTTTTGACACTGTTTCCCATAAGATCCTGACAGAGAAGCTGATGGAAGTACTGGCTGTATGAGGAGACAGTGAGGTGAACTGAGTGTTTGGGCCCAGAGAGTGGCAATTAGTAGCATGAAGTCTAGTTAGAGGCCAATAATTAGTAGTGTATCCCAGGGGTAATCCCAGATCCAGTCCTGGTCAACATCTTCACTAATTATCTGGGTGACATGGCAGAGTGTCACATCAAACTCAGCAAGTTTGCTGGTGGTACAAAACTGGGAAGAGGGACCTTTACAAGGTAGAGAAATGGTCTAACAGGAACCTCAGGCAGTTCAACAAAAGGTAAAGTCCAGCTGGAGGCCGAGTGGCAGGAAAGCAGCTCAGCAGAAAAGGGCCTGGGGATCCTGGTGGACACCAAACTGAATGTGAGCCAGCAACATGCCCTTGGGACAAAGAAGGCTAATAGCATCCTTGGCTGCATTAGGAGAAATGTTCCCAGCAGATCAAGGGAGGTGATCCTTCCCCTCTACTCAGCACTGGTGAGGCCACACCTGGAGTGCTGTGTCCATTTCTGGGCTTCCCAGTACAGGAGAGACATGGACATACTGGGGAGAGTCCAGCAAAGGGTCAAGAAGGGACTGGAATATCTCTCCTCTGAGGAGATGCTGAGAGAGGTGGGACTGTTCAGGCTGGAGAAGGTTCAGGGGGATCCTATCAATGTGTATAAATGCCCGGAGGGAGGGTGCAAAGACAGAGTCAGACTGGTGCCCAGTGGTGCCCAGCAACAGGATCAGAGGCCATGGGCACAAACAGGAGGTTCCCTCTGAACAGCAGGAAACATTTTTTACTGAAGGCAACTGAGTACTTGCACAGGTTGTCCAGGGAGGCTGTAGAGTCTCCATCCTTGGAGATATGAAAAAAAATCTGTCTGGATACAGGCCTGAGCAACCTGCTATAGGTGAGCCTGCTTGAGCAGGGGTGTTGGACAAGATGACCTCCAGCAGTCCCTTCCACCTCAACTATTCTGTGGCAGGCAGAGCTCCTGGGCTCCTCCTTGCTGACTGCAAGCATCCCTACACATCTCCTCCTGCCAGCAGCACTCACCGTGTTGAAGAGCCGTGCAGGAGCAGGTCTTGATTTAGTCTTCTCCAGGTAACTTTCCCAGTTGAAGGTCTTTGCATCATGCCCTACAGCAGGAAGAAGAGGGGAAAAGGCAGTCACTGGGTGGAGTAGCTTGGGGAAAAGGCTGAATAGGCAGGAATGAGATGTATGAGCTGTACCAGCAGGTACACCTTGATCTTGGACACAATACTAGTGCAGAGATGCCACGGCAGCCCAGCACCCCCCTCCAGCGGGCAAATAGCAGAAGAGCACGAGCTGCAACCCTGAACATCCGTATGGGTCACATACTCACACCACAAAGGTGAGGAGAGGCAGAAGGAAGGAAGAAGTGTGTTTAGAACACACCACTATGACCAGTCTTTCTCTCATTAGCAGGAACAAAGGAAGACAGAATAGCACTACTTATCCCTACCCACCCTCCTTACCCTTTAAACTTTTGCTTCTGTTCATCCTGGGAATCATACACTTCTCTCACTGACCTGCCAGGAGCTAACCACCACACTATTAACACCCTCTGAAGATGTTACTTCCCTCCACAAAGTGCCAAGACTTGTTATAAGGGCAGAGCTCAAATGGGCTGGCTCCCTGATCCAGCCCTATCTCCCTGAAGAACAGGCAGACTGGGACCTTGTAGTTCTGATTATCTGAACCTGACACCTCCTAGAAAAGCAGAGCCCAGAAGGTTTGTACCACAAGGCAGAGTCCAAATCTCACCTTTTGGAGGGGTCAGATTGATGTTGTTCTTCTGACAGAAGTTGATGGGGAAGATGGCGTGTGAGGAAGCATGATAGCAGAACCAGTCAGATTCATCAGCAGATGTGGCCCCATCAATGCTGATCATGAGATATCCATCCAACAGGACCTGAGATGGGAGCAAAGGACAGGAGTGTAGACCTTTGCTTGCTCTAAAGCCTCTCCTCTCAAAGGTTTCCCCCCAAGAGCCCCCACAGATGGATCGCAATTACCACTAGATAGCAAAATGCAGCGTTACACACTCCAGGGCACGTGACTGATGTGTCAGTCAACACAAGCTGATCCCTAAAGCAGCAGTTTCTGCAGCACCAGGACCAATACTAATAGCCTTGTGAAAGGGAGTCAGGAGCTCTGTTCTCCTTCAGAGGCAGACCATAGATCCTCCCACACCAGCCAGGTCACAAATTCGTTACTGGGCTGAAGGGAAGGGCAGCACCTTCAGACTTTCCACTTCCTACAGCAACAGCACTCTTCCCATCCTGCCACTCACCAGGGACTGGTGCCTCTGAAACGTGACAGGCACATCTGCCCCAAACTCTTCACATTTCCAAGCAATGGCTGAAGGGAACATTTTACAGACACAAGGGGTTGTCCTAGCATCCCCCTGCCAAACCCCAAGTACCAAAGTCCTCTGCTTGGGTTCTCTGAGGGCAAACAGCTTCTTGAGGGAACAGGAAAAGCCTCAGGACATGCATCATACCTCACTGAGGAAACCTGGCCCAGCAATGTACTTCCCAACACTAGCACACAAGCAGAGCTCCCTGCCACCTCATAAGGAGAGACTGCAGCAGACAAGGCCATCCCCAGCTTCCCACACCAGTAAATGATGCCCCTACACCCTATTCTCCATACAGGTCACCCCTCAACTCTCCCCCCTTTCTCTCCTCAAGGAAGCACTACCAAGGCCTCTCTGTGCACTCCAAGAACTGGAGAACAAAGCTTTTCTACTGCATGCCAAGGGCAAAAGAAGGCTGGTGGCCAGTCACACACCCTCCACAGTTAGCTTGCAGACCAAGTGTGCTTATCTTGACGCTGTCTGCTCAGGTACATGTAGACAACTGCTGGTCCCATCAGCTTCTCAGACCTCCAAGGTAACATCCCAACTCCCTCCACACATCAGCTGCCCTCCTCTCTGGACAGCCCTCTTCTCTCCCTCATGCAAAATCCCACCTGGTCTCATTAAGTTGCAAAGACCTGAGAAGAGGTCAGTTTCTCTCAGGTAAACGCAGCAGACCCTCTTCTGCCCACTGAACTCACCTTGCAAACGGTGGCCACACAAATGTTGCCCAGATTCAGGGGGTCAATGGCCTCCAGTTTCATGCCTTCCTCAAACCATCCACCTTCCGCATAGACCGCTCGTACCTGAGGGAGACTCTGGCTCAGCATGTGCTGCCAGGGCTACAGGAGAGCCCCGTCCCAGCACTGAGCGTGACAAAGGCAAAGGAGGTTAGAGCTTCTTTACTTGGATTAGCCCAAGTTGGGAGAAAAAAGAAGAAATATTAAAAGAAACACAAAGAGGCAGCCAAAGCAACTCTGTCAGTAACCTCCTGCCAAGGCTCCGGTCAGTCAGAGAGCCAGGCCTAGCACTCAGCTGCTGTCCCACAGCACAACAAGTCTCCTCCTCGCCTCAGTGCTCACCAGTAGGAATCAGCTCCTTGTCAGAACTGGTCTCTCTCATGCAATTGTGTTTCCTGCAACTCAAAGCTCCAAGCAACTGCTTGCCTTTCAGTTCAGTCCCTCAATTTGTCCTTATCTTACTTCTTCCACCTTTCTATTTTGACCTGCCCCTGCCTGACCACACACCCCAAACACCTTACTGTGGCCTACAGCTGCAGCAGAATGAAACCAGCTCTCCTCAACAATCCACACCAGCAGCATGTCAACGCAAGGAATGAAGTGGTATCGTGGCTTCCTTTGCTGTGGCCAAAGGCAGACTTGTCTTACCTTCTTAAACAGATAGGGGACAGCATCACAGTAAATCTTCCGGAAGGTGGGATGGTTTGCCATGTCATTACGTTTTTCTTCTGTGAGGAATGGAAGAAACAAAGAGCTGTAGGAAACCTGCAGCCACCGCGGCAAGAACATCACACTGGTCATTAACTCCCCGGTGCGAGCTCAGCTGCTACAAAGAACCCAGATCAGAGACCATGAGAAGAGTAATAAAAAGAACAGGTCAGCCTCCTTGCACCTGCACATAACACGGGCTGCCATGTGGAGCTCGCTCAAAAGCGGATGGCTGAGCTTCCTGAGCTCTAGGGGTAACACCTCCACGTGCAGCTGTAATCACTGGGGAGAGGCAGTACAGAAGGGACACACAACCAAAAGCATCAGCATGCCTTAAGCCTTTGTTTTTTTCTGCCAGTCTAAGCTGACCAACAATTCCTCTCTGAAGAATTCCAGGAAAACACAACCTGAGTCTTACAGAAGCCACCATGAATTTCCTCAAGAAGACTACGAACGTTTGGGATGTTGCAACCCTGCATTCTCACACTGTGAGCACAGCCAATCTCCTTCAGGGAAGAAACCCCGCTGTCCTCCCCTCTGGCAGCAGATTGCTGGGCTTTTATCTGCCCAGTAGGAAATGCAGCAGACACAGGACTACATAGATTTCATCTATCAGGTCATGAGGCAACTGCCTGGCTCCCAGCCCATCACGACCGGTGTCAGCAGGAGGATCCAGGCAGTTGATAGCAAATCAGAAGATGCATGTGTTGGTCTGATTCCTACCTGTCTTCTTCATGCCGTGGCCCACTCTCCGTGACCAGCCCACGGGATGGATGAGAGGACTCCACATGTGGCACCAGAAATCATCATCGCTGTCACCATCCTCATAGAGGAGCCTCAGCCTGCCCCCTATCACCGTGTCCACCACAGCCATGCGCGTCCAGGACATGTGGTTCTTGTCCACCACCTCCACCCGCATGCCCTGCCGGAACGGGTACTTCATGCTCTCTGCCATCTGTCAACAACCAACACAGAAAGGGGAGTTCAATCCCACTCAGTGTTTTGCTTCTCCAAACACTTCGGAGAAGAGCTTTCCCCACAGACACACTGGCCTACACTGCCCAAAGCTGACTGGGAGACACCTCTGGGAAGGGACACATGGGAGTGAGGGCACCAGAGGGACAGGGAGCTGCCAGTCCCACACGTGACAGCACGGTTGGACACGTGTACCCTAGGAATCTTTCATCCTGTAGCCCCACAACAGTTACCCCCACCCTGGCCCAGCAGCTATGCTCAGCCAGCACTTTGTGTGAATGTTTTTGAGTGTGAGAAATAACTGTTCCTTCTGTTCACCAGGAGAGTGAGGAATTAGATGCCTTGGTCAGTCATGGAAGAGACCATAAGGGTTTCAAGGCTGGAAGCAGTTAAGACTTAAATGTAAGAAAAAACTCTTTCACTGTTTCAGTGAGGGAGCCCTGGCACAGGCTGCCCAGGGAGGGTGTGGAGTCTCCTTCCTTGGAGGCCTTCAAGACCCTCCGGGATGCGTTCCTGTGTGACCTGATCTAGGCGGACCTGCTTCTGCAGGGGGGTTGGACTAGATGATCTCTGGAGGTCCCTTCCAATCCCTACCATTCTATGATTCCCAAAGGGCAACAGGCTTTTCCAGTTGACTTTAAAAAAGGTCAGGCCCTTATTTGTACCTTTTTAGTCTGATCAGTTTGTTGCTCAACAAACATGATGATCTATCTACCAGCTCCACCTCTGATGTCAGTTACTCTGCAGACCAACCCAAAGGTGCAGGCACATGAAAAGAGTCACTGGATACCTTCTAACTGATTTTTTGAGACCTTCAGTTTGCTGATACAGTCTAGCTCACCAACTGCTGAAAGATCAGCCATCGGCCCTTCCCGACAGCTCCCCTCAGTTTATACACTGGGAATGAAGATCAGCTCAGCTGTCCTGGCCAGGCTCCCTCCCAGCTTCTTGTGCACCCCTAGTCCAGTCACTGGCTGGGCAGGGTGAAAGCAGGAAAGGCCTTCATAATGCAAGCACTGCTTGGCAAAAACTAAAATATCCCCATGTTATCAAAACTGTTCTCAGCACAAATCCAAAACAGAGCCCTGGCCCAGATACCAGCCAAAACCAGGACACCCTACCCATCCACAAATACTTAAAGCTGTTCATAGAACACCTGACATTTTGGCACTGTGGTCCCAGAATGCTGTGCAGCAACCAGGAACCACAGTTCAAAACAGACTCAGGCACCCAAAACAGCCTCTACCCGAACCCAGACGAACTTTTAAGGTAAGGTCTCCCCCTTCCACCTCCTTTTCATTAGGTGAGAGTAGAGATATGGAGGAGAGAAAGATACTGACAATGACTGTCTCTCTACTGATTCCTGTCCATGGTGTGAGCCCTCAGCTACAAGCTGTGACCCTGGAACAAACAGCTACAAATATCTTCTCAGCTTTCTGAGAGACAATGAGGGAAACATCAAATACATCAAAGTCTCCAGCTCAGTGTCACCAATGACCACCAAAACCCTTCAACCACCCTCCTGCCTGCTGTCTCTTGGACTGTCTTTGCTTATCTGCAGTTTCCAAAGACACTAGGCCAGAAAAGAAGTCTCTTCTCCCTGATAAGGTCTAACCTCAGTGTAGGCTGCACAAATCAGCCACAAGAGCTATAAAGCTGCCAAGGCCATGGCACAACCTGCACTCCCACTCCCACTCACTCCCCACCAGCACCAAAGGCAAAGGGTTTTGACTCTCAGAGTCAATCCCTGGCACTGAAATGGGGCAGGGAGAGGCCAGGCTGGAGCTGCATTCACCTCTCTCTTCTGCAAAAAGGCAAATCTCTAGCCCAGTATTTTCCAGCAGACTACATGACAACAGCTTTTAAAATCCATCTGTGACCCAAAGGAGAAACAGTTGTCCTGACAGGGCAGGGAGGCACTGCCATTACCCACAGCACTGTGATGGGGGTCTCAGGAGCATGGAGAAAGCACTCACTGCTCCAGCCCTGGTCAGCTTTCAACAAGGCCCATAGGGGTTGCATATATCAGAACCAGGAGAGACACGCTGCACAGGTATCTCTTGGCTTTGGCTTCATTTCCACACTGACAATGATATCCTCCCATGCTCACCTTGATGTGGAAATCTACTGGGATGGTCCTGGCTCCCACCAACTTTTTCATGAGGTAACTTCTCCAGTCGGTGCACTTGGCATGGATAGCTACATATGCACAGGGGGGGAAAAAAGCACATCTTTATACCACACTGCACCTCTCCAAGAGCCCATTTGCACCAAAAGGTCTTCTTCACATTTAGGTCCTGTATCTGCTCTCAGGCAGACCCTGTTCTGCAAGAACTGGCTGCAAGGGATCACTGTTACAGAATGGAGTGGGCCATGGGCCAAGCAGACACCCAGCTCCACTGATCTAGATGTGGAAATGGTATTAGAGAAAAACCACATGAGCCATACCAAGAAAATCTCAGCTTGCCAGAATTCTGCTAAAGTGGCATCCCTCTCCAAACTACTGGCTGAGCAACGACTGGAGCCACTGGGCTCCCCAGAGATGCTGTCCAGGATGTCAAGCCAAACATTCCCTCAAAGGTTAAGCCTTAGTCTACGTGTGTGTCAGAAGGAGGAACAGCCTCTGTCCACAGATCTGACACCAGCCCTTCAGCCAGGGTCAGCCACAGGGAGATGCTGAGGGAGCAGTCCAAGCGGACTCCAGCTTCCCATAGAACTCATGGTTCCTTGTAACTCAGAGCACAAGTGGGGCACACAGAGTAGGAGCACCTGTCCCACTGCACGAGGCATAAACCAAGGCTCCTCTGTGCCCAGGCATGTGCTGACCCCTCTCAGCCCACACTTACTTTGTGGTGGCACCAGGATCTTGCTGTTGATGGCACACCAGCCAATGGGGTGAATATCCACTGTGCCCAAATTGCACCAGAAGTCATGGCCAGAATCATTCTCAAAGCCCTCATATCGCAGAAGGGCCCTGTACCCTGCCAGGACAGAGCAGACAACCACAGAAAAGCATTAGAGGCTAAGAATTTATCCTCTCTCTGTTATGCACCAGAGGCTTAGTCCCCACAGCATAACCTATGAGGCCATCAGAGCCTCTCAGCTCGGAGCCATCCTCATGAAGAGCTCAGCAACCAGAACTGGAACCGGACACTGGTTTCCTCCCACCCCTGCACCATCGTATTTCCTGTTCCAAAACCTCTCGGCAGCTGCAGAGCTCCGAAGAGCTGATGTTCCGCTTGAGCGGCTCCACTCAGCTCTAAAGCCTCACTCAGAGGTTGGCCACCCCCAGCTGCCAGGAACTGCTCTGGAGACATTACCTACAGTTTGGATGACAGATGCAATCCAGTACACACGGCTGGGGAGCACAGCATCATTGTTCAGCACTTCCACCTTCATGCCCTTCACGACATCATCCCACTGCTCGAAGAGTGGCACCTGAAGAATGGGGACAGTCACACTGGGAGAGGCCCTTTGGCAGAGCAGGGCTCAAGGCCCTCCTTCCAGCTCTCAGAGACAGGTTTTAGGCAGCTACAATTTCATGCCTTACCCTACCTATATCTGCCAACAGCCTGAAATGCAACCAAACTGTCCTAGTACCTTACTGGGGTGTTCACAGAGGAGCCCAAAAGGTAGAACACTGTATAGCAACATTTAACTATTTCACTGCCAGCTGCCCCAAAGTAGCTGCTGTCATTTCTCTATGGTATGAAAATCCCTAACCATCAAACTGCCCCATCTGCCCAACCTATCCTCAAGAAAAACACGATTTTGATAGTATTATCATAGATCGACTCTAAAAGAACGTAACAGAAACGGACACAGGACTCCAGATGAGGCCTCACCAGGGCAGAGTACAGAGGGAGAAGAACCTCCCTTGACTTGCTGGCCACACTCTTCTTGATGCATCCCAGGATGCCATTGGCCTTCTTGGCCACAAGGGCACATTGCTGGCTCGTGGTTAGCTTATTATCAGTCAGGACTCCCAGGTCTCTCTCTGCAGAGCTGCTCTCCAGCAGTTCAACCCCCAGCCTGTACTGGTGCATGGAGTTGTTCCTTCACAGATGCAGGACTCTGCACTTGCCCTCATTGAACCTCATGAGGTTCCTCTCTGGCCAATTCTCAAGCCAGTTGAGATCCCACTGAATGGCAGCACATTGTCCCACAAGGGCTGCAAACCAGTATGACAGGAACCAGAGCTGCTGGAGGGGCAGCTACTGCCCCAGGCCTGTGTGTGCTGAGTTCATCCCTTCATGTCACCCACACAAACTGCAAAAGCAACCAGAAGGTTTCCACTGTCTCCCCCAGCCAGAACTAATTCTGTCGCCAGACAGCACTGGGCCATCACCACTGGAAGTGCTTCTACCAAGTCCCTCTCTGCTTCCTTCTCCCAAATCCTGCTCCCTGTGTGGGATTCCTATTTTTAGCTGTGAGAAGCCCCAACTTCCTTCCTTGCATCAGCTCCCCAGGTCTCTCCCCACCACTTGTCCCAGGAGTACAGGGGAGCCCCATGCATACAGCACATCCCACACATACTGCAAGGCACAACAAAGAATAACTCACATGTCTGAAGCAGCTGACGGGAGCTGCCTTGAAGCCATGCTCCTGCAGGTACTTTCCCCAGTCAAAACCCAGGACAAGTGCTACAACCAGACATGAGAGCAGAAAATCAGGTGAGATTACAGGAAAAGCATGGAGCGCTCAGGTACCTGTGGCTTACAGTTTGCAGCCACATTGTGGCCTGCTCAGGGGAAGAGTCCTCTGCTCCAGCACAAAGGGACCCCATATGCCAGTGCATTTTCCCTGGTGGGGAACTAGATCCTACAAGTGCAGGAGGATCAGCCCCTGGAAGGGGCACAACAAATTAATCAATCTTTGCTGTCACTTGCTTTTAGGAAAGGGAAAGCAGGAGGGGCAAGAACAGGGGTCAAACCCAGCCCAGGGTTCAGGCACTCTGGGGAGAGTGGAGACTGCATCGTGTCAGCACTAAACCCCTTGCCAGGAGCAGCAGGGCACCTTTAACTCAGCTTTGCCAGAAACTCGTGAGACTGCAACTGGAGACCTCATACTTCAGCCCATGTTGCACCAGGAGCAAGGAGGTGGCAGCAACAGCAGACGGGCCCACCAGGGCTCCAGTAACACCATCAGAGAGAGGGAGAGAGATGTGCCCTGTCTCCCACATTTCAGCACAAGGCAGTGTGCCCCAGGTGTGGAAGAGGACTGCAGAGCTTACAGCCCTCCAGGTCTCCCCATTGCTGTGGCTGCAGCAGATGCACTTCCTCACACCTCACCTACACTCACCATCCTGGCCTGACAGTGTCCCATCTACCAGGTGCCCCGTGCCCTGGGAATGGAGGAAGGCCCTGATCTTGGCCGACCAGGCTGCCTTGTGCAAAACTTTAGCTTTTTTCGTCGGTGGCTTCCCCTACGAAAGAAGAAACATCAGGAACATTAGTGGCACAGGAGAGGAAGCCAGTCCCTGCAAATGGACAGCAGGACATGCATCTCTTCCTTGAGGTGACTTTCAGGTTACTATAACTTTTACCAATGCTCAAAGGAACAAGAAGAAACATCAGGTAAAATATCAATGTGCCCTTTGTCAGCTTCTAGGGAGCTCCACCTTTCAGCTGGCAAGGGTACTCTGGGGATCCCAGACAGGAAGAGCAAGCCACTGATAATGGCAGTCTGATTGATCTTTAACTAGAGAGTAACCACCCACTCTGCATATAGACACATCCTGCTCCATCCTCAGTGAAGAATGAAGGGTTTTGACTCACCCGCAGTCTGGCCAGGATGCTGGCCTTCTTGGAGTTTGATGAGTAGCTTCTGGAGCAGGAGACACTGCAGAAACGTTTGGTTTTGGAGAAGAAGGCCTCCCTGGTGCCCACAATCCCACACATCTCACACACAGCTGAGAGAAGGAAGGCACAAAAACGTGAGCAGTTGGCAAGGTCAAGGACAGAGTTGAACCCAGGTAACCCTCATTACACAGAGCAGCTACACACAGCAGCCCAGAAAATGCAGCCTAAACCCAGTGCTGCTCCCAAAGCACACTCAAGGTGCAGTCACACACCCTTTGGCTCCCCTGGCCCTTTTTCCTTCCATCACACATGTGCTTTAGGCAGAAGCTTTTGGCAGTGGGCTACCTGGCTCGAAGCCGCTGTCCTCTGAGAGCCAGCTGGAAGATGGCTGATGCACAGGAGAGGGGGGAAGCTCCCCAGCTTCCTGCTCTGCCACCTCACCATCACTGGATTCATCCAGACAGGAGCTGCTGTCACTGCCCATGCTGCTGTTGTAGCCCCGGAAGCTGTCGTAACCCCCAAAGGTGTCCAAGTCATCCTCCTCCTCCTCATCATCACCCTCTTCCTCCATCCGCTCCAAAGATGAAGTTTTGTCACAGGAGGTAGACACCAACTGAAAAACAAGAGCCAGTTTGCTTTAAAACTGACATTTTACACCACATCCCACAGTAAATCTGCCTTTGCTGCTGAAGGAGTGGGGCCTCTTGGAGCAGGGAGAGGCCTTGGGGTGAGCAATGAGTCCACATAACAACCCCCAGAGACAGGAGTCTGAAACCCTGGCAGGGAAGTTATTACCCCTGTAATAGGTCTCCTTCCAGGTCTTTGATAGGCTGCATTCTGCTTCCCAAGAGGAAACAAACAGCCACAGAGCTGCAGCTACACAGAAAAAAGGTCTGAAGAACATGGAAATCTGACTACAGGGAACTACACTGGAACTACACTAGCATGTTGACAAAGACAGAAGAGACTGAGTCCTTCCAGGCATTGTCTCTCCCACCACAGTTGCACAGCACAGCAGTATAGACACCATCAACACTGAAGTCACCACAGAGCACAAAGTTGCATGCTCTAGCCACCACAGCTGACAAGGACAGTACAGCCTGGATGTTGGCAGGACAAACTCTACACTAAAGACAGCTTGTGTTCTTTGAGAACTGCGCAGCCCATAGCTGACCTCAGTTCAGAAGCTGCATCGGTAAGATGACTGTGGTAGTTTGACCCTGGACAGGTGCTAGATGCCCACCAAGTCATAACATCACATCCTCTCCTAAACTGGACAGGGGAGACAGAAATATAATGAGAGGGAGATCGCTCAGCAATTAGTGTCATGGGAAAAACAGATTCAACTTGGGGAGAAAAAGGTTGGACAGAACGGGGAGATGAGAAATACAACCAAAGGTTAGAACACCTTCCCGTACCCCTCCCTCTCCCCAAGACTCTCCTTCATTCCCCCCAGTAGTGCAGAGGATGAGGGTTACAGTCAGTTCATTACAGATGGACTCTGCTGCTGCTTCTTCTCAGGGGAAGGCCTCCTCACACTTCCCAGTGCTACACTGTGGGGTCCCTCCCATGGGAGATAGTCCCTCATGAATTTCTCCAGCGTGGGTCCTTCCCATGGGCTACAGTTCCTCACAAACTGCTCCAGTATGGGACCTCCCACAGGGGCAGTTCCTCACACCCTGCCCCAACGTGGGTCATCCAGCAGGAGAACAGTCCTTCAGGGACAGACTGCTCCAGCCTGAGTCCCTCACAGGATCACAAGTCCCGACAGCAAACCTGCTCTGGCGTGGGCTCCTCTCTCCCCACAGACTCCCAGGTCCTGCCAGGAACTTGCTCCAGGGTGAGCTTCCCATGGAGTCACAGCTTCAGGCATGCATCAGAAGGTGGATGGTCCCAGGTCCTCCATGGGCTGCGAGTGGGTCTCTGCTACTTGGTGCCCTCCATGGACTGCAGGGGCACAGCTGCCTCACTGTGGTCCTCACCACAGGTCACAGGGGAGTCTTTCTTTCAGGATCTAAGCACCTTCTCTCCCTCCTTCTCCACTGACCTTGATGTCTGTGGAGGTGTTCCCACACTCTCACTCCCTAGAGCTGCTGCAGTTTAGCAACTGTGCAGCAACTTCTTCCCCTTCTCAAATACGTTATTCACAGAGGCGTTACCTCCATCACTAATTGGCCAGGTCTGGGTCAGCTGCAAGGTCTAACTTAGAATTGACTGGCATTGGCCCTATCAGCTACAGGGGAAGCTTCTGGCAGCTCTTTGTTTAAAGATGCCACCCCTGTAGCTCCCCTGGTCCAGGCAAAACCACTACAATGACAAAACAACACTTGTTAAAGAGTCTTTCCCTACAACCAGATGTCTCTAAATCTAAACACCTTCAGACACAGGAGCCATCCTATTATAGCAAGACAGCAGAGAGGCACTGGCTGAAGAAGTCCAGTGACTGTCAAACCAGAAGGATCTTGAACTACACTCCAAATAACCACAAAAGTTGGGAAAAGATGTCAGCAACTCAGCACAGGGAGAGATGGAACAGAAAAGTAGACTCGAACAGAAAAGTAGACTCAAACAGCCACACGAGGCACTGGGATGCAACTGTTCATCCAAGTGGGCAACAATAAACGACTGGCAGCAAGTCCATCACCTTTCCAGAGCTAAATTCCCCTCCATCCCTAGCTCCTGGGTATTGCAATAGACACATGCACAAGAAGATCAGGCATCACTCACCACATCCTCCCCGACTTTCACACAAAACAGACCCAAGCCACCCAGGTTCCCTGAAGGCAGAGCCGCCCTCCTGCAGATCCACACCCCCAGGCGGCATTCCTGATGGGCGAAGGGCCTGAACTCCTCCGAAGCAAAGCACATTGATCTCTTTATCGCCCCAATCTGGGGGTGCACCTTCCCTCGGCTAACGGGAAGTGAAGAACTTCGGATCATTACTTGTCCACCAAACGCGAATGAAAGTTGTCGCCACGTAACGAGTTCCGAGGGCTGACGAGCGAGGACGCCGCTCCTCGCAAACCCCTCAGGCTGGCGGGGGGAGCCGCAGGGGCCCGTCCCGCCCGCGTCACCGGCTCAGCCCCGGCATCCCCTCCGGCAGCGCGGAGGCGGGACGCACGGCCGCGCCGCAGCGGGACAAGCGGCCCGGCGCTCCTCACCGACCCCCGGCCGCTACCCTCCCGCCCGGGCCTCGAGCGCTCCCTCAGGGCGCCGGGCGGCCCGGCCCCGCGCCACAAGGCTTGCCACAGCACCCTGCGGGCAGCTCCGCAGCTGCCGGAACCGCCGGCCTCGCTTCAGCCCGGTCCGGGTCTCGGTGCCAGAGGAGGCCCTGGCCCCGCTGGGCCCGGCCCGTCGCCGCTCACCTCCCCCTGCTCGGGCTCCTGTTCCTGCTCCATGGCTCCCAGAGCGCCGCTACCCGCCTCACGCGAGGGCAGCAGGGCCCCCCCCGCAGCGCCGCGCCTGATTGGCGGGAGCGGCGGAAAGAAAGCCAATCGGCGAGGAGCTTGTTCCCGCCGCGGGGCGCGACGGGAGCTGTAGTTGTTTTCCCGGTGCTGGAGGCCGTGGCCGCTCAAGGCGGGTCCGCCCGGCGCGGGAGAGGCGGCGGGGGAGGGCTCGGCGGGCACACACCGCTCTCACAGGCCTGGGCAGCGCCCGCAGTCCCAGCAGCTTCTGTAAAACAGCAGAATAGATCAAAGGAATGGAAATAAACCACCCCGTGGGTGAATAAGGAGCCCGCGACTCCCAGCCCCGCGGGCGGGTTCGGTGCTCAGGAACCGCCAGCACAACCGGCGTGGGATCGGATCACAGGAGAGAGATTGAAGGATTGTGTGCTAGGTCCAGGTGCAGAGCTGCTCTCTGCCTGGAGCTGATATCAAGGTGGTATCCGTCAAAATAAACACACAGACTCAGGACAGGTGGCTATCCTTGTAAAGGACTATCCTGCAACAGTAATAGGTATCTGTGCCCTGGGGCAGAGAGACTGTCAAAGGGTGGATAGGGAGGGCAGGGTCACTTTATATGCATGGCCTGCTAACGACTGTACTCTGACCATAATCAACAGCTTGGCTGGGTGGGCCTGGTTACACTATATGCACAGTTGATAAGGATGGAACCCTCCTGCCTAGGCAGGCACCAGCCTGCCAGAGGATCGTTTACTCAACCTACATGGCAGGAGGTGTACTCAACAGAACAACAATGTGTATTACCTAAGATTTTGTATAAATCGCACAATTATAGAATCACAGAATGGTAGGAGTTGGAAAAGACCTCTAGAGATCATCCAGGTCAACCCCCTGCTAAAGTAGGTTCACCTTGATCATGTCACATAGGAACGTGTCCAGGAGGGTTTGGAAGCCTCCAGAGAAGGAGACTCCACACCCTCCCTGGGCAGCCTGGGCCAGGGCTCCCTCATTCTCATGGCAAATAAGTTCTTCCTTGTGTTTAAAGTGGAACTTTTTGTGTTACAGCTTATGTCCATTACCCCTTGTCCTGTCACTGGACACTACAGAAAAAAAGTGCCACCTCATCCTCCTAACATCCACCTTTTAAGTACTTATAAATGTTAATGAGGTTCCTCTTAGTCTTCCCCAGGCTGAACAGTCCCAGGTCCAACAGCCTTCCCTCATAAGGAAGATGGAGATGCTCCAGTCCTCTGATCATCTTGATTGTCCTGTACTGGACTCTCTCTAGAGGTTCCCTCTAGGTTCTCTCTTGAGCTGGGGAGCCCAGAACTAAGTACTGGACACAGTACTAGTATAGTCTTAAATGCAGGCTGAAGTCAGGTGGACAAGGTTCATTTCAAAGGCTTGCTGGTGTCAGAGATAGACATGGGGGTTGCCCTTACAGACAATCCAAAGGTTCCAATGTGAGTCTACAGCCTGTCACTCTAAACACAAAGGAACGTCATGCTCAACGCAAGCTGCTCTTAGAATCCTGGGGAACCAGCGGGGTCACAGCCTAATTACAGAGGGACAGCATTTGTTTGATGTAGTTGATAATGAAATAAATTCTAATGTCTCTTATTCCCTTGCAAATACTGCTGGACACTGGGCTGCAAGACAGGCAACAAAACTGTTTCCAGAAAAGATGCAGATACAAAGTTAAAGGTTCATTAAAACTTTCTACTGGAACAGCATTTCGTGTAACACATGATGACCTATTGCTGGTGTGCATGCCCTGCTTCCTTCCCAGAGCAGAGCAGGCAGCACTGCTCCCTTAGGTCACAGACAGGCTGGATCAAGGCTTCTTGAGAGCTGAGGCAAAGAGGGGTTCTGTGTTGACATAGAATGGGTTTAAAGGTGGTCTCCATCCCACGGCTGTTCACTTGTCATTGTGGTTCTGAATAAACCTCTTCAGCAAATACTAGTAGTGAATTTAAGTTTAATTTGAATCAAAATCAACTATATTAAGGACTATTCTATTTCATAATAAAACCTTTGTTATGCAACCTTAATTGTAACATCTTTGCAAAGTCTGCTCCTTTCTTCAGGGATGTAACAGCACTGACAATCACAAGGAACCAAAACTCAGACTTCACTTCTCCCGTCTCCTTCCCTACTGCTGCTCTGAGCTTGTCTGCTTTGATGCCAGAAAACCTGCTATTGCCACTGCTGTTGCTCTCGCTGCAACCTCAGGAAAGCACAGGAAAAGCAAATGTCTGAAGGACCTTCAGCTTAGGGAGCTGGGGTTGCTATGAGCAGAAAATGGGGCCCTGGCTTTGAGTACTGTGCTTGCAGACCTCACTCCTGCCCCATGGCCCCTACCCCTGTGGCCACTACCCCTGGGAGTAGTGCAGAGGGCTGGGCCTTGGCTTACCGGGCCAGCAAAAATTTAATACCCAAGTCCTGCCTTCCAGCCCTTGGAAATCTTCTCTCTGTCAGCCCAGGGATCCCCATAAGTCTGAGCCCTTGCCTCACCATCCTCAGAGTCTCGTGCTGCTGGGGCTCTTCCTCTGCAGGATATGCAGATACAGGTACCTGCATTCTTCCTCCATTTTAGAAAGGCTGCAGCAAAGGTGCAAGGGCAACAAAGACAATGAAAAGCAAAAGTGAGGAAGGAAACAAATCTAAGTAAAGGACTCCACACTTTTTTGGGCAGCAGAAGCTATGCCCTTTCAGCCAGAAGTGCAGGGCTGGCAAAGAGCTTTCCTCTTGTAATGCCACTGTCACTGCCTTCTAATTACTGCTACTGCCCTGGGGATTGTGGGGCCATGGGGAGAAGTGAAACATCCACAGATAGAGCTTGTGGTTGCATCCCACGCAGCTCTGTGCTCCCAAGATACACCAGAGCCTACCACCACATAGCACACCTGGGGAAAAACAATAGCCTGAGCCATGCCAGCTGCACAGGGAGCTATGAAGGGCTTAAAAAACGACTGTAGGAGACGGTGCCAACAGTAATTCCTACACTCTCCTTAAATCCACTCTGTACAACAGGGGTGTAGACTGAAGCCAACCCCCGATTGCCCATCAGCAACCCACTGCACCGGTTACAGAACAGGTTTCCCTTTCCAATATAAAACAAACCCTGTGCAGGATCCCTGCTGGGAGTTAGAACCAAGAACCTGCTTGTTCTAAAGGAGTGCAGCTAAGGCAACTCCAGCAAATCGTCAACCCTTCCACATTTTTTCTAAATGAAGTTCACCTGTTCAGCTGGAACACAAAAAGTTCCATTTAAAAGTAAGGAAAAACTACTTTGCTGTTGAGGTGAGGGAGCCCTGGCACAGGCTGCCCAGAGGGGTTGTGGAGTCTCCTTCCTAGGAGGTCTTCAAGACTCGCCTGGACATGTTCCTATGTGACCTGATCTAGGTGAACCTGCTTCTGCAGGGGGGTTGGACCAGATGATCTCTAAAGGTCCCTTCCAACCCCTGCCATTCTGTGATTCTATGATTCTAAGTGCTAGGTGGAAGTTGGGCAGGCAAATGCCAGTGCACACAATGCGCCTGCTGATAGAGCATCTCAGTGACTTTGTGGCCGGGATACAGGTGTTGTAAAAAAAGTGATTTTATCCAATATCTAGCTTTAAATAAATATATAAGTATGTTAAGATCACTAAGCAAAACTAGGCCTCCTAGGAAAGAACATGTATGAGAAGTCAGGCACGGTGGGGATGAGAGTGGTAACAAGGTATTCAGACCTAAGCACCTGCAAGTTAATGCCATCCAGGTCTAGAACACCAAATGATCAGTATTGATTTTGAAACAGGTATGAATATGTGCAGCTTGTGTAATAAAGGACCAAACTGTAAGAGTGATGTAATGTGTAAAATTAGCAGTAACCAATCAAGGTAAAGGGCAACTTGAATGAACAATTATAAGCAAGCTTTATATGCATAGCAGAGAAGAACAAAATAATACAGGGTATAAATATCTGTTGATTTTGATACTTCATTGGACATCCTTTGGGAACGATCCCGTGTCTCTGGTGCACATTGTCAAATAAGGGACATCACTGTTTATCTAACTTTGTCTAGATAAGTTTTTCTTCCCAGCATGTTTGCAACACAGGCATAGGTGCTGCTGAAACAACAGCAGACAGAGCCTGTTGCACTTTTGTGCTTTCAGAGGCCGGGCTGGGCTCTGTCTCAGGCCGGAATCCACAGCACGTGATCTGTTTTGACAAGCTGAAGGAGGAAATGTCTCCTTCTGCAAACTTGACAGTTGCCCAAGGGTTGTGTTGTACAAAGGGAGCTGCTAAGAAGGCTTGTATCAACAAACACTCCCCAGCCAGGGCAACCTAGGGCTGTGCTTCAAAGAAAAGTTCATTTTGAGGGTAGGAGGCCTCTTCACACACTTTGGCAGAACAGTCATTGGGAGTAGATGTTTCTGACCACTGCTGTCTTTCAATACAGGCCAGACTCTTCAGGGAGGCTGGGTCAGAGTCCTTTAGTTTGGTTGGAACTGGGAGGAGCACAATCAAGAACCTGGTATGTGTAAAAAGACCATCTTGGAAACAGGAGGTGGGGTTTCTTGCAGAGGAATTGAGTGTGTATCAAACACTGGAAGAAGCACTGGGAAAGGAAGCAGCAGTTGGAATTGCTGTCACTGTCACATCGTGTCCCTCAGCCTTGTCAGCCTTCTTGGCATGCTGTCACTGCTTGTAAGAGGCCACAAGTTCTGTGTTATGTAAGCAACTTGGGCCCTGTCAGGCTTTGTATGGACTTTTCTTGTCCTGCCAGTTGTGTTGCAGCTTGACCTATCTAAGGAGACATGCTGTTTGCTGGGTTCTCAGACATGTGATGTTAAGGAGAGGCTGCCAAAGCTTTTCCAGCCCTCATGCTCTTACCCTCCCCACCCCCCCCGCCCACTGCTCTTCCCATACTGACAGGGGAGACCTGGAGTATATCATGTGTGACTTCATGCTCTGGATGCAAGGGCCATGAGTATTGGGGCTGAGTGGTCTTCTGCTGGTTAGGGGAAAAGTCCTGGTGGGGAAACAGAAGCAGCCTGCAGGTCAACAATTGGTTGTGCAGCTGGTGTCATTAAGGATTCAGTGTTTATGACCATGGGACCCTCTTTAAGGATCAAGGACTGCTATGAAGAGTTGGGATCCACCCAAGTGAGAGGGCAAAATCATCTTTGCTAAGCAGACAAAGGCCACCCAGCCTGTGGAGAAGAGCTTCAAACTAAGGATAACAAGTGAGAGATAAGAGATCTGACAGTCAAGCGAGGCAGTGACAGATTAGTTTGGCAAGCAAAGGTCACTGTGTGATGTGGCCAAGAGTGATCTTGATACATGGCAGACAGGGACCGAGCCTACATGTACACATGAAAACAAGGATGTGCTGAGAGGACAGCATCCTGGGCAAAGCCTTTGTGACGTTTTTGGGAATCAGCACATCTGGGTGCCCCTCTGAAGTTCCCAGCTTTCAGCCATCCCACAGCTTCCCGAGACCAGTGGGAACGTCTGGAGCAAGGGAGACACTCTCAGTGAAGTAGGATCAGCTTAGAGAACATACAAACAAAGCAGACATGCTCAAGTCTATGAGACTTGGCAGCTGTGCACCCAAGTGCTGGCTGACCTTGTTGCAAGGCCACGGTGGTTGGGGCTAAGGAGTGGAAGAATGAGACTTCTGTCTCAAAGGAGAACCTGGGGTACTACAGGTCAGTCATCCTCACCTCAATCCTTGGGAAGGTGACAGGGCAAATCTTCCCAGAAACCATTCCCAAACACATTAAGCACAAGCAGTGTGAAATGGGAGTGGTCACCGTGGATTTATGAAGGGAAAATCATGCTTAAGCAACCTGACAGCCTTATGTGATGAGATGACTAGCTTGATGAATGAGAGAGCAGTAAATGCTGTTTACCTTGAACTTAAGGCTTTTGACACCAGTTCTGACAACCTCCACACAAACTGAAGCAGTACTGGCTAAATAAACACATATCAAAGTAGATTGAAAGGTTTGGATCAGTGGTGCAGTGGGATCCAGTAGAGGCAAGTCACTAGTGATACACCCCAGGGGTGGGTACTAAGGACAATACTGTTTCACGTCATCTTTGCTAGTGACCTGAATGATGGCAAAGAGCAATTCCCGAGAAAGTTCACAGGTGGTACAAAACTGGGCTGATAGGCCAAAGGGTTGTGCTGCCATCCAGAGGGACCTCAGCAGGCTCTCAGAATGAGCTGACAGGAACTTCACAAAATGCAACAAAAGGACCCGCAAAGTCTTGCACCCGGGACAAACAACCCCAGGCGCCAGCACCTGCAAGAGGGCAAACTGGCAGAAAAGGGATCCTGGTGGCAAGTATGCCAACAACGTGCCCCTGTGGCAAAGGCAGCCAGCCAACAGTCACCTCAGCTACAGGTAGAAGGTGGTGATCCTTCCTCTCAGCACTGGTGAGACAGATCTGGAACGTTCAGGTCTGAGCTCCCTAGGAAAAGAGAGACAAAGACACAGTGGAATGAGTCCAGCAACTAGTCAGGAAGATGATGAGGGAACTGGAGCACATCAGACAAGGAGAGGCTGAGAGAGCTGGGACTGTTCAGCCTGGAGAAGAGAAAGCTCATGAGGATCTTATCCATGTGAGTAGATGCCTGTTGGTGGGAGTGTTGGAGGCTGTGGCACCTCCATCCTGGACATATTAATCTGGACACAGCCCCATGCAACCCACTTTACGTGGCCCTGCTTTGAGTAAGGAGGTGGACTAGAAGATCTCCAGAGGTGCCTGCCCACCTCAGCCATTCTCTGCTTCTGTAATAACAAGCATCTCTGTGTGAAATAGGGTCCCTATGATGCCAGAATTAAAAAATAAAAGCCAACATCCCCCAAACACGCCCCAAAACCCACCCCAGTGTAGACACATAGTCACAGATGCTACTGCAGGCCCAGGGCTGTAAGCAATTCACTGGTGGCCAAGTCATCAGAGTAACTGGGAGCTGGGTAAGACCAGTTTTAAGAGTAACAAAGAGCAAGTATTCAATATATGTAAAACAATCCATAAACCATACAACTGTACATAAAGTGGAACAATAAACCAGGAAAGAGCAAGGTGGATTTTTTACAAACAGATGACCCCAAGACTGAGGGAGAAGCTGTAACTATTATACTTCTCCCCATGACAAACTCACTGTAGGTTCTCAACCACTTCAGTGTCTGACTATAGGACTCAAAGAGGCATTGGGAAGGACAAACATCAGAAAGTTTACATCACTAAGCTGCACATGATGCAACTGTAAGCATCAGCATCATTGTAACTGGTCAATAAACCATGGATTGGATTTCTAGAACTTTGGGTGTGAGTCCTTTTTGTGTTCCAAGAGCCTAAGACATAGGTGGCAACTCTAACCCATCTTAACTTGGATTGGCAACTGACTGGCAAGAGCGGTGATAGCAGTGATGCAAGTGACATCTTAATTCTGTCAGCATCCTGAAGTCTCAGTCAGCCATAGCATTTCCCCAACTGGTGAGTTCTGGTTTGCCAGTAGAAACAGCAAAAGTTGAGGCAGAGGGATGTAGGGGAAAGAAACCCCATGAAAATTCAAGACCATTGATCATCCACATCACCTCAAAATGTTTGAGCTTGGCTCACAGACAGCATCTACAAAGAAGGACAGAGCAGCTGTGCTGTCATATAAAACTGCTTGTTGCGTCTCTTCTCCCAAGCAACAAGACAAGAGGAAACAGCCTCAAGTTGCTCCATGGGAGGTTTAGATCAGAGATAAGGAAAAAACTCTTCACGGAGAGCATTGTTAGACACTGGCATGGGCTGTCCAGGGAGGTGGTGGAGACACCATCCTTGGAGATATTTAAAAGCTGAGTAGCTGAGGTGCTGGGGGACATGATTTAATGGTGAGGGTGGCAATGCTGGGTTAACAGTTGGGCTCGATTGTCTTAGAGGTCTTTCCCAACCTATCCAATTCTGTGATTCTACCTTTAAGCAAGTTGCTATGTTGGCATTCAAAGTTGGAAGACCTGTAACTCTTTGAATCAAGCTGTTCTGCAAGGTCTTGAGGGTTCCCCACTTCAGCATGGGTCAGATGCTCCCATGCAGGTCAGTACAAAATACAGCTTATGTGCTAAGATAGAGGCACAACAAAAGCTGCTTGCCAAGTTGGAATGCATGCAAAGCAAACAAGTCAGAAAGCTGGGAACACTTGACACTTCACTGGCCAGCATGTGGTCAGAAGGAATTTTATTTATACACCATCTTGGTGTATAAAGTCTCCTAAGGCTGAAAGTAAAACTAGGCTTTGCTTGGCTGGAGGGCAAGGAAGAGGAAAGCTGGCCACGACTGGTATAGAACATAAGCCTGAACCAACACAGGCTGCTGCCCTGGAATCCAGCACGGGTTTGTTTTGGGCTCTTCTTTACGGCAGGCGAATGGTAGTCCCTCCCAAGGCAGACAACAGGTAACTGTGACCTTAGTGCAGAGCTGGTCTGTGCCATACATGGGGGAGTGGTAAGAAGACCAGTCAAGGGAGAACACCAAAGCTCTCCTTAAGCCTCCCATAAACTTTCCACCATCTTGCTGAAGGCTGGCTACCAAAACTCTGTCTTCTAATACAAGATTCACCGTCTTACTTGCATTTATACCTAATTAACAAGCATTTTACTCCATTTTCTATTAGTCTCTTAGGTCTGTTCATGTGGCAACACACCCTCGCTTTTGCTTGGCACACGGCTGAGACTTCCATCCATCCAAGTTTCCCCCTTCATTATCTTCCACCAGCCACTTGCCAGGGGCAGCTTGCTTAAGGCTGTCCTTTGGGATGGATGGATATGCCCATGTTTCTACACAGCTGGTGCTACGCTGATGTTGTGCTCTGGTCACAACCCTGGTGACATCCAGGTCTTCCAGGTGTGTACTGCATTGGTACAAGTTATTCTCTGGGCAATCAGTCCTGTCTAGAGATGCACAGAATACAAATGGATTTTAGGAAGCCTTCCCTGGCCCAGCGCTACACCCCGTGCTCTGCCACCACGTTCTTACACGACAGGATTAACACCACATGCACACAGCCCGAGGCAGCACATAACTGTGTTTACTACAGCCACACTCCACAGCACTTCTGTTCTGCAATCCCCCAACTACGTATAGCACATGTTGACTGAGCCCACACGCTCTACCTCTCACAGCTCACCAGATTCAAAGAGAGGTGATGGGGCACCCAGGTGCCGTGGCTGTGGGGCTTCTGCCCAAGCTCACCCTTCAGTGCCAAATGGTGTACAATATACTCCAAGTGAAAGAGGCTCTTTTAATACCACGTATCCAGAAAAGAAGTTCTCATTTCAAAATGCAAAACAGGTCCTTTGAAGATCAGCTGCTCTCAGGCTGTGTGAGCAGGGTTGGGGGAGGTGTGGGGAGGATACAGTTGATTGGCACAAGCCGGGAGGTCAGACCTCGATTCTTTGGTAAGACACATGATGGGGACAAGCGCGACTGCAGAACTGTACCAAAAGCATCCATTTAGAAGACTACTCATTGTTATTATTCCACATCCCTTATTAAAGATTTGCATTTTAAAACAGTCATGTACATGAAACAGCTCTCGGACATCTAAGCAGCGAACACTGGAAGCAGCACATCCTCCGCTGCCCTCACCGGCTGAGTGACGAGCCAGAGGTGGGAGAGAAGGGAAACATTAAAAACAGGCCATCTGTCTCACACAGTTTATTTAACAATAGGTAATAAGAAATCAATTTTTAACAGTCTATACAGTGATCGAAAGTTCATATTTATAAGTAATCAACTTTAATTGCATGATTTACAACATTTGAGGGTTTGTTTTTTTTGCTTTCTATTTTCAAGTTTTACAGAAAGTGGAAGAGGGTGGGGGGAGAGGGGACGGGGAAGAGAGAAAGCAAGCATAAAGAAGAAACCCCAGGGACTTTTTTTTTTCTTCTTCTCTCAGGTTAAAATCATCCCTTTGGAATTGTTTCTTACCCTCTTTATTTTTTTTTTTCTTTCCTTTGTTAGATGTAAAAATAACGAAAAAAATTCTTTCAAGAAAACAGAAACCACAATATATATACTACATCCATTTGGCAGCTGCCCCTGTGTATTTGCAAAAACAAAAAAAAAGGTTTGTCTTCTCTCTCTACATGTACAAATTATTTTAATACTTGGAAGTTTATTATTTTTTTTAAGCTCAGGCTCTTCGTATAGAAAATTCTCGGGAGGACAAAAGTAGACCTCAGGTGGGGGACTGAGTTATTTAATACTTTTTTTTTTTACATGGTTTTTTTTCCCAAAGAATTGACATATTTCCAACCGAAGAGGAAAAAAAAAAAGATTGGTATTTATTTTTTTATATATATATATTTATATATGTAAGGTATTCTTAAAGCAACATTAACCCCTTTTGTCCTCCGGTTTTAGGAAAAGCTTCTCCCGTGGGTTGGTTTTTGTTTTGTTGGTTTTTTTTGTTGTGTCCAGTTGTTTCATTTGGTTGTCGGTTTGTTTTTTTTTGCAGTGACATGAGAAAAAAAAAAACAGAATAGGGAAAATGGTTGCCATCTGCCTCAGTAAATAATAACTATCAATATTACATATTTTCATTAATTTAAAAAGAAAAAAAAATAAAACCTATTGGAGGCACGAGGAGGGCATCCTTTGGTGAACAGCCAAGAGACCACCCTCTTTCCCTCCCACCTCCCCAATGCACACAAGGGAAAAAAATAAAACCCCCAAAACAACAACAACAAAAAAAAAACAACCAAGAAAAAGGACTGGTTATTATTCCAGCCATAACAAAAATATATTCTTTGTACTCTACTGTCCCTCAGGTTCGCCGTCGGTTTGTTTTTAAAACCACAAACTACCGCTGCAGAGTTCAGATGTGTTCCAGGGAAAAATGTTGTTTTAGCTAAGAAAGATTCAAAAAAATTTGTCTTCAGTACAAAAAGTCTTGAGAAAATAAGTTTTTTTTCTTTTCTTTTATTTTTTTTTTAAACTTTTTTTTGTTTTGTTTTGTTTTTTTGCTCCCAAAATGCTACAATGTGTCTAGTGTATGTCTAGTGTACTCTGTGAAAGGTTTGAATTCAAGTCCGAGTTCTCGGAGCTGAGCCCCAGTTCCGTGGCGCTTGTACCATGGAGGCCTGCCATGCCAGGATTGCTAGCGAGCTGGGAAAGCATTGCACTCTGGTCCGGGCTGGCAAAGTGCCCCTGATCCATGGGGTTAGCCTGGGCGGCCACCAGTCCTGGATGCGGGGAGCTGGTCTGCGGGGACACGTGGTGTGGAGAAGGCTGCGGTTGCATCCGAGGGGATGGGCTGGAATGGGGAGGCTGGGACTGGGGCCGCGGCGAGGGGACGGGCTGCGGAGAACGCACCTGGTTGGTGAGCGATGAAGGGAGCTGCTGGCCCTGGAGGTGCGGGGACTGGGCCTGGTTGGGGAGCATGTGCTGTTGGGGGCTCATAGGGTTGGGCTGAGCCGGGGACCCCATCTGCTGCTGAAGTAGCCTCTGCTGGAAGGCCTGCTGCAAACTGGCTCCCGTCTCCGCGCTCATCGCCTGCGGAAGCTGGCTTATCTGTCCCATGTTTCCTTGCTGCATCTGCTGCATGTGATGCTGCATTCGCTGCTGCTGCTGTTGCTGCTGCTGCTGTTGGGGATACCCGACGCCCTGGGGCTGCTGAAACTGGGTGTGGTTGGCCATCCCCGGCCCCAGCGCTGGCCCTGCTCCCTGCTGCTGCTGTTGCTGCTGGTGGCGTTGCTGCTCCATCATCTGGTGCCGTCTCATCAGGAGGTCTCGGAACTGGGGAGTCATCCCCGAGTGATTCATATTCATCTGCTGCGCCTGAGGATTCATCCCAGCCATGGCCTGCTGCGGCTGTTGCTGCGGCTGCTGCTGTGGCATGCTGGGCCTCTGCACTCCCGCTTGCATGGGGTTCATGTTCTGCATGGCTGGGTTGGGGTGCACCCCTCCTTGCTGCCCTTGCATGGCCTGCTGTGCCTGGAGCCCTGGCTGGCCCTGGGGGAGGCCGGGCTGACCCGCCATCCCCTGTGGGTTCTGGGACCCTGCGTACTTGGCAGCCCGCTGCTTGATGAAAGCGGCCAGCAGCTGGGGATTGGAGTGGAGGATGTTAAGCACCTGCTGCTGCTGCATGGGTGAGCTGGGAGACCTGAGAGTCCGCAGGAGGTTTTGTAAGGCCGCCTGGGGAGGAGCTGGCTGTTTGGGCTGAGCAGCGCCAGGTACCTGACCCATCCCTGGCTGAGGTGCCATATTCATTGGCTGACCCGGCTGGGCTACAGACATCATAGATGGCCTCTGCATTCCTGGCTGCAGCTGAGCTTGAGGCAAGCCCCCCTGCACCCATGGTGGCTGCTGCTGGATTCCCGCCGGTCCCATTCCTTGATCTATGTGACCACCGGGACCTCTGCCTAACTGCGGAGGGTTCATTCCCATAGGTGGCATCTGGGGCATCGGGTGCTGAATGGGCCTTTGGAAGATCTGAACCTGTGCCATTTGACGCTGTGTCTCTGCTGCCCGCTGGATCTGCATGGCCATTTCCACCGCTGCCGGAGGAGGCCCCTGCACCGGCGGCTGAGGCGGCTGGGGTGGAGTGGGAGGCGTCACCTGGCCACCCGCCTTGCCCTGGGACACGGCGCCGGGGGGCTGAGTTCGTGGCATGGTGTAGGGCGGCATACTGTTGGGAGGTGCAGGCTGGGGCTGCGTGGCAGGCTGGGGTGGAGGCTGGGGCTGCGGGGTTTGTGGCGTTGGGGGCTGCTGACCCGTTGGAGTCGTCGGGGTGGCCGGCGTGGGCGAGGGCAACCCCTGCTGCTGGCCTACCACCCCTGTCCGCTGCATACTCGCCATCCTCCTTCGGAGCATCTGCGCCTGTTGCAGGCGGTGCTGTAGCTGCTGTTGACGCAGCTTGTGTTTAATGTTGAGGCAGAAGGGCACGGGGCATTTGTTCTCCTGGCAGTGCTTGGCGTGGTAGCAGCAGAGAGCGATGAGTTGTTTGCAGATGGGGCACCCTCCGTTGGTTTTGCGTTTGCAGCCTTTGGTGTGTTGGACAACCCGTTTCATCTTCTGGCAGGACGGCAGCGAGCAGTTGGCGTTCCGGCACTGGCAGGCGTGGACCAGGGACTGGATGCAGCGCTGGATGCTCAGGCGGCGGGAGTCACCGGGGCTCTGGGTCGTTGCTGTCTGCTGGTTGTTGCTCTCGTCATCCAGACCGAGGCCTAATTTTTCCATCTTGTGGTCATGGTTTTTAGTGTTATAGCAGGTGATGCACAGGTCATAATCCTGGAAAGAGAAGGAAGGGGAAGTTATCACTGCTCCTGAAACTCCACACAATATATAAACGATGTCATGCCACCTCAACAAATTACTGCCCGGTCTGCTCCAAGTAAATTCTTGCTCTAAGGAAAAATTCAATCTTTCAGGCCATGTTGAGGTACTAGAGAAGGAATAAATCCAGATCATAGCCAGGGAAAACATGTGGGTGTAAGAGTGTCTGAAATCTACACAAATGTCTATAGCTTGAAAAACGAGTTTGCCCTGAGCTAATAAGCCACAATTTATACAGCTGGGCCAGAAAAAAAATCCATGATAGGAAAAGAGAAGAAAAAGGTGAAGAACAAGCAGCTGCCCATCTGCTGTTGTTTCAAAAGAAAAGGGTGAGACTGGCAGGAGAGGTACTAATTTTCAAAGAAGAGAGGAGAACGAAAGCTGCATTTTCTGTTTTCAGGTGAGTTAAACAGCAGAGCATGCCGACAGAAGAATAGAACAGCTTTCACACCCCAGGAAAGCACAGAAGTTTGGGTTCAATAACTGGTCTTTTAAGAAAAAGATTCAAGTACTCAGGATTTGTTAATCCATAACAAATGTAGAATTTATCTTCTGGTATATACAAGGAAATGGGAGCAACAAATTTTAATCAGAGCTTTTCAGAACTGAAACTGAGAGTGTCATTTACTTCCAGCAGGATAAAGAATTAAGTTACAAGCCAGAACTCAAGGTTAGTCCACCTTCTGGAGGGCACAGCATTGATGCAGACCACCAGACTTAATCTTCAAACACACTGGTATTGCAAATGCTGCTGAGCACAGAAAAACGCTGTTTGCGGCATTCTAGGAGAGACACAATGGGGTCACCCAAGTATAGGCATCTCACTGTTAGCATAGCAAAACCTCTATGCCAGTAAACCAATGGAGAGCTCCATTTACAGAAATCCCACAGCACCCCTCTTCTGCCTCTGGAAGAAGAAAGGATGCATTACTCTTCAGAAAAATCAGCTGATCCCGCCATTACAGCTCAAGCAATTGCTGCAGTACCCAATTGCTTAAGCAGCAGCACCTTAAATGAACTACAGGAAGTAAAAATTCTCCACAGCTTGAAAGTGGAACACCAAGGAGCGGATTAGTAGAACTGCTTGCTACAGAAAACATTTCCTCTCCTTTCTTGCGGAACTGCCAGAGGATGAGCTGTACAGATCTGCATCAGTTAATAGTGAAAAACTAGTTTGGGTAAAAGAGCACTCTGGGCACAAAGATACGGAGATACAAGTAGGGAAAACTTCCCCAAGCATACCTCACAAACAGTGCAGTGCCATCTGGTCTCCACGTGATGCTTGCACTCGTTGCAGGTGTAAACAAAGCGGTCTTGGCTTTGGGTATGCAGTTCCACCAGCATGCACATGGTTGACCACTGAGCCCTTCGTAGTGATGAGAATTCCAGGTGCTTGTCTCTAGCAAGCGTTAGGAAAGCATCACGCCCATCCATCAGGTCACAGGGGATAAGTGGGTCAGGCTCAACGATGGGGGGCAGGGAATTGGCTGCAGGGCCAGCAATGAGACGGATGACAAAGAAGACCTGAAAAGTAAAGAGACTCAATATGTTCAAGATGTTTTGGTTGTCAAACTTCATTACACAGACGGTACCAGTCTGGGACCAACCAACACTTGAATGATGTGCTGCCAAAGGTGGTGTGCTTGTAAGGATTGTGAAACTTCCGATTTCTGGGTGCCCTGCAGGTTCACCTTCTTTAGAATCATAACATAAGGAGCATCAGACCAAACAGTAACAGCAGAAACTGCTGTGACAATCTAGACTGTTACAAAGTCATATACGAGCAGGCTTGCATTCATCCCCACTGCCCGCACAGCAAAGCGTGCCCAGACTTCCTGGTACTCGTCTGGTGTGCCCCTTGGTTGTCCAGTCAAACCTGTATAATTTACAGTGCCCAACTGAAGAGTCAAAGCTTTGAACACCTCTCTAAGTAAAACACATATTTCTCATTTCATCAACTCTTACCTCCTTGTGCTTCTCCATAGTGGCATACAGCTTTTGGGAGAGGTCGTTGGACACATTGGGCATACCAGGCTTTTTCTTATTGCCACGACTCAAGCTGCTCTTGTTCTTACTTGTCTTCTTATTGTTCTTCTTTTTGGCATTTTTGCTGTCTCCCTTGCTCACCTATTAATTTGAAAAGCATTTTACGTCAAGTATTCAAGCCACACCACATCAGCATCTTACTAATTTCAATTTCACATGTTCTGTAACTGCAAGACAAAACACACTTCACAACAGCTTACTCCAAAGAACACTTACCATGGTCCCCTGAAACCTTAAATTAGTTCTATTAGAATCACTCCAGAAAATATCAAGATCAGCAAGACATAGTTCTAAAAATATTAAAAGCAAAAACGCTCAGGAGGTGCAAGGGAAACATTATTTACTTAAACCTATTTGTCTGCTGTAGTGGAACACTGAAGGATCTCTTGGATAATCACAAAGGGGTTCAGCAGCTGGCTTCTCGATGCAATTCAAAACCAAAAATAACTGGAAAAGTATAGCTGATACTGCACCAACCAGAGGTAAGAAAGACTTAATCCACCCAGATTAAAGGTTGTTACAGCTCTCTCATAGATATCTATTTTTAATAGGCTGCATTAAACTAATTCTGATACAAAGCTGCTGTTCTGAGTTCAAAAGACATTAGTAGTGCAGTTTCTAGTATGCACCTGCCTTCTGTCATACCCTGCAACAGTTGAACAAAATGGGTCAGTCAGCTTGGTTTCAATTAGCAATGAATAGTTTATTCTTTCCTGTGCTTCTCCAAGGACCCCTCAAAACACAACAGCATATGACCACCAAGAATCAAAGCAATAACCTAAAAAGGTATTTTTCCTAAGCCTACAATAACTTTGTCACAATGGAAATTTCCTGTGAACATGAATGACCATCACTTCATTTGAGAGTACAGTTTATTACTGACTGATTTTCATGAAGGGAAACATAGTTTTAACTCTTTATTGACACAATTTTTAATAACAACAGTTAACTGCTATAAGAAGTTATATATGCTGCAAGTTTCCCCTGCTGCAGGATTTTGGGGTCAAACTGCTGTGAAGGATCAATTAAGTGTTGGCCAACCTCACACAGAGGTAGGTAATTCCTCACAACTGGTTTCTGGTATATTAGAGAGAGAGGGAACTTGAAGGTATGCCAAGTGGAAAACAAACCTTTAAACAATATCTTAAGATGTTAGTTAATGACAATTGATATCAAGGTGCCCAGTTCCCAGGTTACTCTTGTACTTGGTTTATTCCTAGTCATTGAAAGGGGGTATTGCAAAGAGCAGCACAGGAAACTCACTTATTCTAGCTGTAATGTTAAACCTAACTTTTTTGATCCAAAGGTCTTCTAGGGAAAAGATAAATTCTAAATCCAGAAAGAAAAAAATTAACATCTAATAAGGTGAAGCAGCAGTGTTTAAACAGAGTTAACTAACAAGTACTGCTGCGTGAGAAAAACTACTAACCTTATCCTAGATTCACCACCTCTTCCTTGAAAGCTCAGATGATGTAAGGATGGGCAGATGCATAAATTGTGCATCTGTTCATTTTCAAATTTACTGTTAAGAAGCATACCTCTTTTTACTCTTTGTGGAACATCAATGCACAGCTGTTGCATGTTCTAAAAAAACACTTGCACAAGATACCAGCAAGAAATTTCTCTAGTTTAAGTAGCCCAACAACATTCTGGCAATAATTTGTGTTTCAGATCCTCTGTGCCTTAAAGCTTTCTACTAAAACCAACCTATACAAAATAACCTACTAAATCACAGCGCTCTGTTACTCTCTCAGAACATTCTGCTAAGATTGGTATTATAACATATAAGTCAGGAAGAAAAGAGTTAGCCTCTGTTCAAAAGCTGAAGCTTAAGGAAAAAGCTTCCAAGTGGCTGAAGGTGCAGCATGAATGTCGATAACTATTTCAGCAGTGAAATGGTCAAATATTGGCTGTGTCAATCAAACTGACTTTGGTTATTAGCTACGTTTGTAGCCATATGAACACCCACTGCTCATATGAATGTAGCTCAGTGGTATTTTAACAGCTGTAATTTCTAAAATGTAAAGTTGAAATTCACATTACAGTGAAGTTAGAAAAGTGAAAAAGCCAGTTGACCAAAGTGGCTAGCCCAACCCCCATTGTTTTTAATTAGCCATATGTAATCACAACTTCTACATTAGATCATGAAACAGTAGGGGTATTCTTACATCAGTGCTTTCATTACTAGTGTTTTCTTCTCTCTTCCGTTCTTCTTCCTCTTGCTCTAGTTCCTTAATGCTCTCCTCTAGAACATTAGGCCAGAAATCCCCTTCAAAGTAAGGGAGCTCTTTTGCACTTGTTAGACGATCTTCTGTTGCCTGCTTAAATATATCCTGAAAAAGAGCAAAACACTTGTTTACCACTACTGCAAGTCACATAAGGCAAGGCAAGCTTTTTGCCCAAGTGATAAAAAAGGCACCGGCAGATCAAGCAAAGGAGATCTTAATATTTCAATTCATTTTGACAGCACATTCTACATGTAGATTTAACATTGTATCACTTACAGACAATTCAAATACACTTCAAATATTCTCACTCTAACAAAATAATTCCTAACCATGTACTAGACCCCAACTTGCATATGTACTAAATTGGATAATATGTTGACTGCATTGTCAACACCAGCTGAAGTGCTGGTAATTCCAAACATCGTACATACTTGTAACTGTGTCAGCAGCCTAACCCTGCAATTTTATTAACACAGGAAGATTAAAGATTCCATGTATTTTCATTGTATTAATGAAATAAGATTTGCTCTCTTTTACAGAGAAATTAGTTTGTTCTAAAGAATAATTTCAAATATTGTCTAGAACAATTTCAGAAGCTACCTGCTTTGAAGAGGATTATTTTAAATCTAAACTTCTAGTGCTCAAGTAATTTAAAACTGATACAATATAAAGTCCATGGAAGGCATGATGCATGGGCAAGGAAGAAACCAAGACAACTCTGATCAAAGCCCCTCCTCCTCTAGTACAAACATAAGTTAACAAACCTTGTAGTCATGGACAATGCGCTCTGATACAGATTTGTCCAGCATCTTTTTGTACCACTCTTGCAGTCGTTTGGGTTTGGGTATCTTTTGGTCAGGTGGATGGCAATGGAAGATGTAGTCATCTCCTTCACTAGGTGGGCATGCCCAGATATGTCCAGTAGTATACCTAACATCATTGGGGAAAAAAACCCAAAAACAAGACATGTAGGCTCTGATGATTAACACTAGAGTTTGCTCTCCTCTCTGCCACGAGATGGAGCAGCTACAAAGTCAGCTGGTGTTACCAAATGGATAATAATTACAGGTCTCCAAGACTTTAATTCTAGTGTTCACTCCAACTTCATTCAGGCAATAGCATCACCATCTTTTCCCTAATTTTTAAAAATTCAGTACCAGATGTGGAGTAGTTTATATGAAATGTGCATGTTTTCCAGTCTAGATAAAAATTAAAGCCCGATATAGACCTACAACTCCCAATTAACTAGGTGTCTCTCAATTAACTAGAAAGAGAAAGACAGAGACTATGTATTTCATCAGTAAAAGCCAGAATTCTTCTTCAAAACACAATTCACTTTATTTCAAGTCCTCTAGTTTTTAACTTCGAGGACTAGTTTTAAATGGTTTCACAATCATACCCGGGAATAAACAGTCACTGTCATTGGGTGTACAATCTAAGTACTATGAAGACAGAGGACATCCAAAGAGTAGCAGCTGCAGAGAACATAATACCACAAAAAAATCACTCTTCATCCTCAGTTTTTTCTCTAAGTTTTTTAATAAAAAACTCCAGTAGGAGGAATAATCAGATCTCAAGTTTTAAAAAAAAAAACAATCATCCTTGCTGTGTTGAGAAACAGCTCTGCAGAACCCTGCCTAAACCCTGGGAACTGCAGCCAGTTATCATTCCTTCTGCCTGAGAAGGGAGAGATGATACTGCATGACCAATGTTGTTCTCCTAAAATGAGAACCTGATGCTACCCATTAAGCCCAGGAAACAGCACTAAGTAAAACTGAGGTCTGAGCTCTAGGCAGCAATTTTACGGACTTACGGGTTAGAAAATACACAATAGAAAAAGGAGAAAGTAGTCTAACATACGCCTTTTAAGTACTAAGGAATGCATCATCGCACTGAGGTACTGAACACAGTACCACCCACCTCCATTCTGACTCCCCTAATTTTTCTCATGCAACTAATTTGAACAATTTATTCATGAATAACTCTCTCACAAGCTACAGAAGATATCTTTGACAAAAGATTGATATTCTCTGCCTTTTCAGCTTCAGTAATTGTGGTCATTTAGTTTCCACTTTTCTCATTTCTTCAGTTGTTCTGCGTTCTTTTTTATGCTGTCCCAACTATACTCTCCTCTTCCCACTTTCCAGTTTTTCACAATTTCAGTTACTCATTCTGTAACAGATTTCTTAGCTGTCTTACACAGCTGTTAATCAGAACATTATTACCTTTCTCCTCATCAACATGGGTAAGAATTTACTTGCCAGCCCAAGGGAACCACCTTATTAAAGCAGTGGGCATTACACAAGGAATGCACTATCAACAGGACCAGCAAAATTTTATGTTCCAGGTAAAAAGGCTCACTTTTTCTATTTCAGATTCAAGGTTAAGTTTGGAAACCCTAAAAATATCTAAAACATAAGCTTCTCTTGAAAAATCTGCAAATCCCTTTTTGTCTTTTCAACTACACCCAGTTGTTGCCAAGTTATTCTGTCATTGGCTGATCTTTAAGCACCGTACTGTGTTCAAGAGGATGTAGCTATTTCCTTTGCAGTTAAGAACTACCAAGGACAAATGCTGCAGAGAAAAAAACGTTAAAAAAGACTTACCCTAGTTTCTTGACATATTCTAGATATCCAATCAGTATTTCATGATAGACAGCAGTCCTCAAGCATTTTGGGCGGAAGAAATGAACACTGTCAAGGTAAGATATATACACTCGCCTAGAGGAAGAAAGAAAACACCCAAAAGGCATGATGAGAAGCAGAGATTTCAAAGTAGGTCTACAAGTTTATTCATGTTATTTTACACATTTGAATCACACAACACAACAGCAACTTTCCAAACCTCTCATCCTAATTCACCTCTAAAAACACAGTTTTCTTTTTGATATCCTAGCCTCAACTCTCTCAAACTATCCAGCCCCTTCCTTGAGGACATTGACAACTGACCCTTAAGGCTGCCAGCTAGCATACCCAGTAAGAAGCTTCTCTAGCTGACATGCTTTCTACAGAAGCTACTTTGTTTCTAGAAGCTAACAGCACAAAGACTCTTTACATAGGCAACATCGAAGCTCTATACAGAACTTCAGGGTGTTCACCCAACTGAGACAGTATCAAATTAAAGTTAAGCTTCATGTAGCTCCTCACCTTTGATTGGGTGGAGGACAGTCTGAGCCATACTCCTGTACATGCATCCCAAAGAAGCACAAATCTACACCATCTATCTCCTCAAAGGCAAAAAGTGCTTTTGTTCGATAAGGGAAAGACTCTGCCATCTCCCCACTGTCGACAAACCTGTAGATTACAGAAGATAAAGAAAAGGATAAATATGAATACATTTGTATGTCAAAGAATATACGTCACAAAGTAAAGGCAACAACCGTGAGGGCTACTGCAAGCGTCATTTTAGTGCAATTTTAAAGCTAAATACTTAGAGATTTACTCAATATAAGGCAGTTACTTTTTACCATGAAAAAGATGACACTCATTGGAATCAATTAATATGCTGCTGTAACATCTGTTTGTCAAGAACAACAGTGAGGTTTTAAACAATTTCGAAATCATAACACGCAAGTAAATTCAAATAGCTTACATCTGCCTCACAAGAAAGCAAGATTAGAAATGGAAAGAACATACCTTGCTTTCATTCCTGGTTTTACTTCAACAGTTTTGTCAGATGCATGTACCACCCTAACCGTAACCTCTCCTGCCTCAGGGTGATTCTGTCGTCTTAAGAAATCGTTGACTCTGTTCTCCAAGAAGGTACCAAGTCTTGTAGCTGGTAACCCTGCAGGAGAAAGATACAGCTCTAAATAGGTACAAAACTGGCCTGTTCACATAGGATCTCTCTAGTCAGATGTCAAATGAAAAGTACCTCTTTATGGTAACACCCTGCATGAATTAAAAATGTATCTTCAAACACTAATGCATCTAAGATGGGGTGAGCTGCTTTTCACCTGGAGGCATGTTTATGGTTTATACATTCTTTAAAGGAAGAAAGAAATCTGTAATTCAATTGAATTTCTACCTGCCTTAAAAGTCAGTCACAGTTAGGGCTCCTCCTGAATACAACCTAATCGTTTCTCAAAATGGGTTACAAAACACTCCTGTCAGATATATCTTCAAGAGCAGAAGTTGTATTTGGAAGTATATTCTGTCTACAAAGCCACATTAGGCAAGTTACCCTCTCTGCTTACCAAAAGAATATAACCTAAAAATAAGAACAACTAAATACAACTGTACCTGCAAGTAACAAAGTTAGTTTACAAGTTTCTCATTTTTAAACAATGTCCATATAGAAGCAGTACAAACATAACATCAGCTGATAAAAACCTAAAGCTCAAAGTGACTTGAAGAGTTCTGGTGTAACACGGCCTCATGGCTGTCCTTCCTGCTGGTAGAGTTACATTTCTGCCAGTTACCTTTTAATTTTTCCTGTCTGGCACCCTTCAGTAAAGCATCACTTTACTACATTAAGTATGCAACAGACACTGGTTGCTAGAAACAAAAACTCACAAAGATTGTAAAAGAACCCTTGTATCCTTCCTGTGTTCTCGGTGAATCTAGGGAGTTTTGATTTTGGAAAAAGACTTGGATGTTTAAACTACTTACTGGATCATTTGCTGAATCTTGGTGCTATTGCTTGGTCAGGGATCATTTTGTCTTTAATAACAGAAGTGTAAATTCTCACTATTTCTAAGAAGTACACAAACCTAAGAAACTTCTGAAGGACTTATTTTGCCTATAGAACAGATGGGCAATGACTGCACAAATTTCTTCCTATGCTGCCTTCAAGTCAGGTGCCTTGACACAGAGGAAGTGTCTATGGAGATTCTGTGCCCAGGTGAGGCAACCTTTATCTCCATCAAAGCTTTTATGAGAAGCAGTAGTCACGGTGACTTGAACATGTTATCATAAATTTAAGTTAGACTGTAGTCACACAGCGACTATTGCCCAATGCTATTAATACTGCAATTGAGATAAAAACATGTGTGCATTAGCAGTGTTCTAAACCAGTATGTTAACCTTCTACAACAGACCTTTAGCTAACAACACCTGTGAACACAAAACATTCTGAATATCCCAGAATTCGTAGTTGGAACCATAAACATCCTCCTTTAACCCAAACAAACAAATAAATGCAAAACAAGGATAAAAGTCACTTCATTCTCATTCTTAAACAAATAATTTATGATTTGTTGGCACGTGTCAGAATCTTACTTTTAGCAGAGAATTTGTTCTCTTTTCTGGTTCGTCCCGTTTTCTTTAGGCAGCCATCACAGACAAAGCTGAAGCAAAAAGTAGGAGAAAGTGAAAAATCACCCCAAGTCAGACTGCAAAGTCCCCTAGCATCTTACTAGTGGAAGTAAAACCCTTCATCAGATCTTATCTGGTCTGAAAAATACCTTAACTGAAACTTGAAATAAAAGACAGATCAAATAACAATGTCAGCAGAAACAGCCACCCAACTGTTTCAGAGTTGCGGAAGAGAATCTAAGCTCCATCTCCCGTCAGTCACCAATGTCACCATCTGTAAGCTCAAGGAAACAGTGTTTCCACCAGCAGATCTAACAATAGTGGCTTAAAGTATTCTTGGAACAAATAGTCTCAAACTGCTGTCTCTGATGATGATGAGATATCACAATGCATAAAGCAAAATGCTGGGGTTTTTTGCCTAAATGCCCATGTACACTGTAGCATGAAATGACTGGCAGATTCTCAGTTACAGGATGTCTACCCTCTTCTGCAGCAATGTGGATGGGACAACAGAACCATCAGAGTAGTATTTTTCTTGTCAAGAAAGGGAACATTTCAGCTCTTAAACAGCTTTATCAGCTTTTTAAAAATGCTCTTAAAATCATCAAGAGAAATTACTATGTAGACCAAGAACTATGGAGGATCTAAGGACTAGATTTTTTCAGATTTAACCTGATCATCAAGGTACAGAAAAGTGAATTCACCTGTGAAGATTCTTTAATTGTTAGGATTTTTTTTAAGATGACAAAGCAGGATAATTAGTACAGAATAAACGTACAGGATAAATGTACAGAAAATAGATCAGTATGAAACTGTTACCAGAACTAAAAGCATTTTTTTTCATAAAAAACTAGTGTATTTAAACATAAAGGACTGAAACACAAGGCTGAAAGGCCCTTTTCCACACAGAAGTATATTAGAAACACTTAAGATGACAAACAGCACACAGCACCATAAGATATAGTGTCTACATCTCATGTTACCCTATAGATTCTGCAAAATTTTCAGGTGGGAACGCAATTTCTTCCATTAGATACTCTTAAATATAACCAACATAAGGAAGTTTATGCACTAACTCCAGTAAATCTATCATATAGTCTCTATTGAAGAAGGAAAAATTCCTCACCCAGAAGGCCAGATTATCTCATTATGAAGAACACAGATCTGGTGCATTTTTCTTCCACACTCTATACATTCAACAAATCTGTTAAGGAAAAAAAAAAATAAGGGGAATGAAAGCAAGGTTAGTGGTGTCATTACTTGCTCATATATTTTGTGATGTTTTATTAGTGAAATTCTGGCATTTAGGCTCTCAGGCTTATTTAACATAGAGGGCACAGTTATGCTGAGAACAGCCTCCAGAATGAAGCAAGAATTCATCAGCTCAAATCAGGTAGACTACGTAGGGACACATTATTACCACCATTCACTTCACTCATTTTTTAAAATGAAGCCCTTCTAAGGATAAAATCTGCAAACTACTCATTGCAATAATGGAGAAAGGAAAATGGATGCACAGGTGTCAAAGCAAAGAACCAGGAGAAATATCTGGCTCTTAGTTGCCCTGCTATGCTTGAAACTTGGAGTACATTACAAATATACTGCAGAAAGGTGGGAAGGAAGAGAAGTAATGTCAAAGTCACTTTCAGAAGACTAGCAGAGATTTAAGGTCAGCTAAGGTAAGTGATATGGTCCGCTTCACATATGTTGGTCAACATAATTCCCCAAAACACCTAAGAGGTTGCGTCATGTATCAGGACAATCTGACTCCTTTTGTACACGTCTAGTTATAAGAGTCTGAAACTTCGAATGAATATCAGTTGTTTATGTAGAGCATATGGTACCATACTATAAGTTAGGCTTGTATTCTAGTGTTAGGTTGTATATCTTCACTATAACAAAGGGAAAGAAAAGCTCTGAATCAGGTTACTATTCTCTCTTTCCCACAGTGCTTGTAGACTAGAACAACTGGCTGATACTTAAGTCCTTAGAAGGATGGCATGGGAAGAATACACATCCTTTTTGCTCCTTAGTTTGAGAATGAAGATAATATTTGTGGAGTAGCAGCATAGGTGTGTGACACAGGACCACGTAAAGTAGCTTCAAAAAACCCCCTCAGGAATATAAAGAAAAGCAGATGAGTCATTACCATCTTAACTTCACTGAGTATCTACAGTTCTGCTTCCAGAGCAGTGTGGAACCCCTGGCTTATTCAAATTTAACTTTTCCTTCTACTACAGTTGTCTGTAAAATACGACAACTACAAAAACCAACAGCACCAAAAGAACTAATGCCAAATGACTCAAATCAGTTGAGACTCGAACATTGCCACAACAAGGTTTCGAAGCAGAGTTACCTGCATTCGTCCTTCTGTTGAATTTACATTCCAGACAACGAAATGCAATAACACAGAGCTACATATTTCTCCAGCACAGCTGTAGTGGTTTGGGTTCCCAGCACAGAATGCTGGATATGCTGTTTACTGAACAGCCCCTGTCAGTTAACACTGCTAAATGAAATTTGGAAAATACTGAAATATGAAGCTGATGGTGAATGAATGACATGTCTTTTACAAAGCATTTATAATGAAATGAGGATCAAAGTGTGACAGCACTACTTACAGTTCAGGGTCCAGTGTATCGTTTTTCCTTTTTGAAAACTGCTCTTTGTTTATTGTGCTACGGAGAAACAGGCAATAAAAACTCAGTTTTAAACACAAGACAACATACATTCATGCCATACCATACATATCAACACACCAAGACAAAACTTGCAGGCAGATTTTTCTAAACACTCAATGGTACTACAAGGAAAGGAGCTGTATTTTACCAAGTGACAAACAACTATCACACATGCCATCTTTGATTCTACCTGGGAAAAACATTCTTTTCTATGGGATAACAGCTTGTAGAGAATCACATTGCTCCCTTACTCAGTTTTACTACACAATAAATGGTAAAACTTGCTGAGATTCAAGTTTTGGGCTAGTCTAATCATCAGTATTTCATAGTGAAATGGCTATTTGATATGTCTCCGATATTCTGAAGGCAGAGAATTCCAATTATCTTTGATTACTGACAAAGGTATTTCAGATTCTCCTAGCCCTCCTCCTAGATTACCTTCAGAGGATAAATTTCAGCTTCCGAACCCTGCAATCCAAGCCCAGACACTTCCCTACACTACTTTTACCTTCCCTACAGAATTTCAAGGACAGAAATTCCATCTTTTTTTCCACAGTGAGGTCCCAGGTATCTTCTAGGCTGATCTGGTTCAGAATAGTCCAGAACCACCATAAAATAATACCCAGATCTGAGAATTTACTCCAAAGAGGGTGCTTATATGTGAGACAATCAGTACATGCCTCTCTACCTCAAGTTATTGTTTTAATATGCTGAGTTGAACTAAATAGGACCTGACATATATATTCCTAATATATTTTTGCTTTTGTTCATTTTAAGTACAGGTTGTGGGAAGAGGAGAGCTGTGCTTTAGCAAAACAAGCTCCTAAGAAAAAGCCTGTAAGCAGGTGAGAAAACACTCAGAAGAGTACTTGCTCTTCATGGGCAGCCTATAGCCTCCATTTTCACTACACAGCAACCAAGATTTTAAAACCAGCTACGAAAAATAGTATCAGGAGCTGGAAGTACATTATTCCCACTGCATGTGTTCAAAGAGGTTTAGATTTTTTTTATTAGTGAAAAAACAAATAAAATGGTATCCAGCATCTGTGTTCCCAAATCTAGTGTAAGATCAGAAGCACTCTACGCTGTCTTCTACCCTAACCTAAAGGTTTGTGGCAGACCATTCCAACATAGGAGAAAGATTGTACTCTCTTCAGCAGCTAAACAAATATTTAAATACAACATGAATATATTTAATGTTTGTTTACATAGATATTTACATGTATATAGGTACTTGCTTCTCTCATAAGCAAGTACTTCAGATCTCACATATCATTAAAAACACAGAACAAGACTGATTAAATGTTAGGTCTTCACTTCTGCTAGAATAGTAATCCATACTATCCAGAGACATGGTCTAATGTACTGACCAGTATATTAACATTATTTCTTCCTTTTTCTCTCCTGAAAGGCACAGGTACTCTTAGGTCTTCCCAAGCCCCAGTGGATTCTTTCACTATTGTTCTGGATACTTACACTGGCACAACTAGGATTTGGTATCACATCACCGAAGACAACTTGTAGAATCAGTGTTAACTCAGTTTGGCCCCTTACCAGCTCCAACAACTCTCCTCCTGGCTTCAAGCTTTCCTAAATTCCTCACCTATGTCTATCTGCAGTGTTCCTGCAACATCCTCCCTCAAAGAGCTTTCTTCAACACCTCAACGAGTAACTGCTTGGCACACACTTGTCCAAGAAGGGTTTCCTTATTTTCCCAATACTCTGTTTCAAGATTTTTTGAGGGAGGGAGGTGAGAGTATGATACAGCAGAACGAAAGATTGTCTCAATAGTTTACCACCGGCATGGAAAAGACAACCAAATCCATGCCTAGTCTTTCACTGACATCTCAACAACTGCTGTACTTCTCATAAGCAGATGGCACTCCAATCATAAAACATTTGTATGGCAAAAGCAGGTTTCATTTGGTTGAAAAACAATCTCAAGTTGAATACAAGTTTAACGGCACAGAACAGAATGGTACGTGTGACTACTTCAAGCTTATGTCTACCACCTACCTGCCTGTAGGTATGGTTATTTTTCTGCAGTAGACTACTTTATTTTTTTTTAATCCAGAAAGAAGTGATTCTTTTCTTTCCTTTCTTATTGGAATAGCTGCAATTTTTAGCACTAGGTGTTTATTTTTCACTACAGCTCATTCAGCCCAGATTTGAACGAAAAGTCAACTGCACAAGTCCAGGCTTTTTTTGAAGAACACCTGGTCCACCTTCTACTAGCCTCCAAATGACGAGGATTACCTAAAACTAAACTCCTTCCCTTTGAGAAAGCCCTAGAGATCACCATACAGCTTACAAACGCACAGCACAAGCAAACACAAATAACTCACGTTTGAGGTTGTGATGGGTCATCTCCCAGAGAAACGCTCTCCCCTTGGATTTCGTTGAAGCACTTCTCACAGAAATGATACCTGTCAGCAAGAAGGCCATATTTGGGTGAACTGCTCCGTCCACACAACACAGCCCAAGTCAAGCAACGGAGCCACCAATCACAGCAGGCCAAGGAAGGGACAGGAGCAGAGAGCAGGTCATCAACGGCGACAAGGATATTCAATGATGCAGATTTATGGGCCCCACATTGTGTTTGGTTGGTTTGGGGTTTTTTTTGGTTTGGTTTTTTTTTTGGTTTGTTTTTTTTGCGCAATCAAAGCCAAGCGCAGACAAAGACAAGCATGAAGGAGAAATAAAAAAATAACATACACACAAACAAACAAAGAAATGGGGGTTTGCAGGACAAAAACAAAAACATAGAAGCAAGACAAGACAACACAGAGCAGAAAGCCAAGGCAAAGCACAGATTAGCATTAAGTCTCTCAAATGGGTTCACAAGCAGCAAACGATTAAAGCAAATTAAACAAGAGTATTTTGTTTTAGCATACCCATAGCCTTTTCATTTTAATAATCCATGCCATGTACAGCAAAGAATTAAAATGAGAAAGGAGAAAGAGCAGAAGGAGGAAAGAACTGCTACTCTGACTTGTACATCAGCACAGCTGTTCTGCTGGCAGGGGGGTCTGCAGGAGATGAATGGAAGAGGGACAGTCTTCCATCTTAAATGTATAAATTCTGAAAGGCCACATGATTCTCTCCCAGTTAAAAGGGAAAACTAAACATAGAAGCTTCAAAAGTAACAAAATCTATCCTAAAAATCTTACAGATATTAATTGTAGAACTGTTAATCTATATGTCAACTTAATATCTAACATTACACACATAATGTTCTGCATTAATGGGATTCTGCTAGAGCCCAGTTAGAGTGTAGAACAGTCCAGACATCAATACAGCAAGCTTTACATTACACTTCATTTATATTGTAATAAAATAGTAATTCAAGATTCTATTCCAGTCTTTAAAAATCTTTTAAAATAGCTTCCTCGCCATTACTAAGGCATGTTAATTGAGTGCACAAGACAACAACAACAAAAAATTCTAACAAGTTTATAATAAAGCCACATAAACACTATAGCAGTTGTCAGGCTAGAAAGACGGCTCTCAACTCCTTCTCCCAGTTGTCACCCAAGACTACAGACAACAGTACTTCTGGAACTGCACATTTCAGTCTATACATATATATGCATATATGGATATCACGTAACTTACAAGTCATATATATGCATCTGCTATAGTGCAAACATTCCCTTATAATATTTGAAAACATGAGAAGCATGTCTGACTTCTGAGTAATACAGTCTTCTGGTCCATTTAGTGCTTGCCCATGGATAAAAGTAAACAGAAGATACCGACATGATACAAAAAGCTTTACACCATGTAAGTCTAACATTACAATAGTTATTATGGGATACTAGAAGCTTATTTTCTACTTCTTCACTCTTAAAAAACCTCATTTACTGCTAGAAACCTAAGAAAGTGAAGATACTCGTGCAGCTCTTTTGTTGCTTTCACCTGACCAGGTGCTTAAGGAAACTAGAATTCCTGCAAATTCTTCTTGGCTTTCAGATAAAAAGCCTTAGTGTTTTTGTTGTTCTGGGTTTTTTGTTTAAGGTGTTGGAAAGAATGAAGAGCAGGAACTAAATTGGTGGAGGTGAGTGAGAGTCTGGCAGAAATCAGTCCTTGGCTCTAACAGGTGCATTCTGGTGGCAGCCCAGGGAATATGGGAGTGTTAAAGAATGTATTTCTTAGCCAGCTGGGGGGAAGCAGGGAAGGAAGGAGCAAAGAGATGCCTAGCAAGAATCCTTCTTTCAGAAGTCATATACATTTAAATCCTTTAATAGACCTCAAGTAAAAAAACCCCACAACATTATTCAAAAGAGCTGTACAAGTGACAGCACTTTATAGAACTGCTGACAGCTACTGCAAGATAATTCCCTTAAGGAATCTTTGGGAGAGACAAGCAGCATCAATCTACTGAAGACATGAATGCACAAATCTTCACTGGAAATTTTGTATCACAAAAATCAAGTTTGCTCTACAGTGTTAACATCATGGGAAAGTATAGTATGTATTGTAAGCATTAATATACTTGCTGCATAGTTTAGTCAATGTTCTGCATGAAAAATAGTGCTGCACAGTAGGAAGCAAACACAACAGATTTGTATATGTGATTTGTAGATAACTGAATATTTAATTAACTGCAGGATGAAATTTAGTAAAAACATCACATTTCATCAAACAAAAGAGGAAAAGCAAAGGCTGCAGTGAACTTCTGCAGAAAGAAATAATTAATACACATGGTAAACTATTCAAGGGCACTTCCAGCAATTTTTTTTTTCCTTAAAACACAAAGGTGTACACAGATAAAGAGGGTGTATGTGTAAATACATGCATGGCTTTAACACATTGATTGCAGCATGCACAAAGTCACACCAAGTGGGTTTTTTTCTTACCTGTTCTGGTAACTGTAGTAAGTGGCATCTCGAGGGATTGTGCATAGCTGTTTGCCATAGCAGCACAGAGTCTGTGGCGAGAACTCCAACTGCAAAGAGGAATAGGTTGGTTTAGTACTCTTATGTGTCTTCACTTGCTCTCCATGGAAAGCAAGTGTCATCCAGACAGTGATCATTTTCCACCTTATTCTGTGCACAGATCTCTCAGTACAGCAAGTGTATGAAGTGCTACTCAAAAAAACCCTTTCAGTATGTTATTTGTAAGTTAGTTCCTCTCCAAAGACCGAAAGCATTATCGAAACAAAACAATGGAACTAGGTCATCTCAATACATTGTGAAATAGAGAGCACTTCTGCTGCAACAAAAACATCTGTTTAATTTACAAAAGAAATACACAAATAGATGACTTAAGCACTAGAGAGAAGGAGAAGATACATAAAAACCTCAAAATCAGATTACTCTGGATAGCTAGATTTGGTAAACTTTCAACACTTTTGACACGCTGGAAGCGCTAACAAGTGCAATTGCCCTATTCTTCCCCCTTCAATACCAGGAAGTAAGCAGCAGAATAAAACCACTTCTTTCCTTACCTTTCTTCCACAGCAATAACCAAGGCTCTGCATAACTGGGTCAATTTCTTGCTCAAACACCTCTGCCAGTTTGGAACAGTACTTGTATACCCGGGATGTTTTGCGGTTATACAGCCAGGCGTTATTGAACATGAGCCAGATGTCATCAACATATTGCCACGGTTCCTGATACTGTCCCGTGTCTAACTTCCTCTTGATAGTAGAAAGGTCCATGGGGTTTTTCACTATGTCAAAATAATCCTGCAATAATGCACAGTGTATCAAAACACTACTACAGAACTCTGCTGTGATGTAACAGAGTGCACACTCTCAGCATATAAATTGTTCTGTGGTACATCAAGAAAAACAGGTTCCTCCCCAACCTGGCTGCCAAACTGCTTGTGACACTCAATGAAATCTCTAAGTAACACCATATCACTCCCCAGTGCCTTCTTTTCATGATTCCTTTACTTTGGAGGCTCTATTGCTCTTCCACTCCTGATGAAGTAAAGCCATTCTAATTTTAGTCAGCAAAACAAGTATTATAAAAAGTAGGAAATGGCAATGTTTCTACAGTCACTGTAATCTGAGGATATACACAAAAGCATTAGTAGAAAGTGACTGTTTTTAGTGGACCAGACAAACAATAAACAAAAAGGTACTTTATTAGATAATAAAAGATATCATGTCTCCTCTGAAGAATGCCTTTTTCCAACTACCCCCCTCCCCAAACTCAGTTATGGGACCACTTCTCCTATCAAAGTCCTCAGAATGTGACAGTCAAGAGCTTGTTAAAGAATATTGGTAATATTTATGCCTATTTATAGGCATAGCAGGCCTTGAATTTTTGCACTATCAATCCTAAAAATAAACTGCACAAAAAACCTTTCAGGCAAAAAATGTTTCCCAAAGCACGTAAGTAGGACTTCCGTGTATATGTATTTGTGTATGCATAGTAAGCTTGTCTGGCCACTCCAGAGTGTTTAAGACAGATTCTAAAAGTAAAGTAATGGCTTCTCAAGACAATTCTAAAACAAGTAGAAAATTTAACTTAAGTAAAACCTGTACCTGAAATAATCTCTTCCTTGCTCATAACAGATTAATAACCATTCATTGATTTTACTTTTTTTTTTTTTTTTAAAGTGGGTTTGATCTGCTTAATTTCCCACAAAATAAGACAAGTTTTATATATGATGACAAACACCTATGGAATCCAGCAATAAAAGCACCAGAACATTAAGAAACATCCATAAAATGCCCACACAGCACAGGGGATCTGTTGGTAATCACTTCAATATATGATACTTACCAGTATTATAAAATTCTAATCAAATTTCAACTTCATATATCAATTATTCTTTATCAAAAGGAACACAACAAAACTTTGGGAAAAATTTGCTTTTCTAAGTCAGATATTGTAGGTTGCACCAAGCTAAACATCTTCAGATGCATCAACATAAAAGTAACAAGACAAATTTAGCAGTTCTCAAACAGGTCTGTCATAATATAGTAAGTTTTAATTAAAAAGCCAGGGAAGTATCTTGCTAAAAAACACTCACAGGAATTCCCAGTAGTTGGGGATCCACAGGCTGTCGAAATGGCAGAGACTCTGGATCCTGACGGTAAAGTGCCTCCAGTGTTGGCATAAGCGCCTGCCGCAGCTCTTCTGGCTTGAAAACTTTGAAAACAAATCAATGTTAGAAAGATGGCAGAAACAGCTGTAAGGAAAGAACCTGCTGGAAAATGTGAGGTCTGTGGAAAAAAAGACCACAGACAATGGGTTTAAGGTATTTAGCGTGGCTTGTTTATCCTTTGCAACATTTGAGTTCTGAGCGGGATATGAAAATGATCACACAGACACGAGGTGATGGCCAAAATAAAGAGAATCTCAGGCTTGTCATAGGAAGACACTGCTACATTTAATAGAGCTGGTTTACATTCCAGACATTGCCCCTCAATGCAGTCTCAAGAAAAAACTTGTCTAGAAAATCTTTAACTGAAAAACATTGAAAATCTCTGTTTTATTGACGATTTTACTAAGGCTTAATGGCTAATACTAAAGCCTTAAAGAACCTGCCCAAAGCCAATTACAAGCACACATATTATTAGGTATTTTTGTCCAAAAGCCACAAAGAACAATCCATATAAGCCTACTGAGTACCAACGAAGGAAGTTTACGGTTTTTTTCCCCCTCCCGAAGATTTCAGTAAATTTTAATCGAAACAATGTTCCTGCTTACTTTTTTTCTTACACTGCCCAGCTGCGGGAGAAGACTGAGTAGCTGGAGTAGCAGGTCTTTCTTCTCCCTCTGGTACTTCAGTCTTTACTTCTGGTTTCTTCTCCTCTTGTTCCATTGGTTCTGGTTTACATTCCTCCACAACTGGTTGCACTTTAACCTGTAAAGTAGTTTGGAGTCTATCACTTAAGTCTCCTGTAAAACCATCTTCCATGTTTCTGTCCTTTAAATCTCTCTGCCATCCTGCTTGCCACTATTCCCTAGGATTAAGGCTATCTACTCTACAGTCAAAACTTGCCTAAAATTTGAGCAGAAGTGCTAGAATGCATCTTTGAACACTGTAGCAGTAGCAAATGAGAGCTGCTAAGCAATTCTGAGTTGCAAGCAGAGAACACAGGTACTCACCCAGCTCTTCAGGCAGGTCTGACAGTCTCTGGTATGCTGGGGCTGCCAAGATGACACTGCTGGCAGCCACACCCCTAAGCTCTGCTCAGTGATGAGCCGTCAGAGGCCACTAAAGCAACCCATCACATACATATACCATCATTTAGGTTGGAAAAAACCTTTAAGATAGAGTCCAACCGTAAACTTAACACTGCCAAGGTCACCACTAAACTATATCCATGTCATATCTACACTTCAACGCTTCCCTGGGCAGTCTCTTCCACTGCTTGATAACCCTCTCAGTGAAGAAATTTTTTCTAGCCTCCAATCTAAATCTCCTCTGGTGTAACTTGAGGCTGGTATTGCTCACCCTGATATCTTCTATTCTAATATTTAACAGCTGCCAATAATACCTGAAGGACTGATCTGAGTACCCTCTTAGACTGGCATTTACCAAAAAGCCTCACAGCTGCAACCACATTATCACAGTCCTTCTTCTGCCACTGATTCTACCACCATTTCACCATAAAAAAAAAAAAGAGAGAACCCTCTTTAGGAAAAAGTAGAGGAAGACAACAATCATAACAGCAGTAGCAAGTAGCAGTTACAGCTCTCATTGAGCTCTGTAGGGAATGGCTTGCATGGAGACAGAAAGCATCTAGTTGTACTAGATAAAGACATTTCACCCAATAAGTGGCAAATAATCTCACCTCAGTTTTCTCATCACTTTGCACCTCTGTTTGTTCTGGTTCTCCTTCATCTGTTTTACTCTCCATTTTTACTTCCTGCAAAGGTGGCTGCTGCTGCTCTGGAACAGTCTGCTGAGAGTTCACCTCTGTGCTGCTGGTGGATGGGGGGTTGGATACCTGCCCATCAATGCTTACAGCTGGCTGTGAAAGCTGAGGGGACAAAACACAGTACAAGCAGGCTTCTAATGAGCTTTCTTTTTCTTTCTCTAATCTACCTTATAGTTATGCTACATTTCCATCAAATTTAAGTGTACTCTGGTCTTTCTATTCGCTTCACGTGAAGAACATACTGCTGTACAACTTCAATTACAGAAAAAAAATGCAACAGAGACATGCACTGGAAGGCCTAACATGCAGAAAATTACATGCTGTGTCCCTGTTGTACACCACCACTATACACTAGAGTTCTGAAAAGTACTCCCTCTCTGGAAAAAACATATGATCTACAGACTTGTTTTGATGCAACAAAAAGGTTGCTTCCCAAGTGCAAAAAGACCTGTTTTGATAGCATGCCAGGAGCTACCTGCATTATCAGACTCACACAAAACTGAAAGACCAACTGAAGGTTAAACTTTACATTGAAATACTTCCAGGGAAAAGCACAATTTAAAGTATTTCCTTACAGGTGTTGTGGGGTGCTGAGGCTGCAGCGGTGCTGTTGGTGTGGGAACAGATGCAGTTGTGCTCTGCTGTGACAAAGGTTGCTGCTGTTGCTCTGCAGAAGGGGTAACTGGAACTGGAGGCTGGACCTGTGGAGGCAGCTGCGCCTGTGGAGGTGTTGGAGTCTGCCTTTGAGGGGGGTGCATAGTTTGTGACTGTGGTCCAGGTGGCATTGCCTGAGGAGTAGGTGTGGGGGCTGCAGAGGCTGCAGCTGCTGCCTGCTGTTGCTGTGATCCCAAGCCTGGGGGCGTGTGGTGAGGTGTTGGGGTTCGGCTAGGTACTGGAGAAGGAGAATTTCGGTGCATGGGAGGCTGTGGGAGAGGTGGGCAGTGAATATGGCTCCCTTGAGAACCTGGAGCCATTGCAGGCGAATTCACAGGACAGGAAGCGCTGGTCATTTGTGCCTGTGGGAAAACAAGTACACATTTGCAATGACTTGAAACAGAGAAAAGAGAAATGCTGTCAAATGTCTGCTTTCCCACAGTTACTGACAATACTTTTCTTTTTTGAAGTCTCAAACTATCTGTTTTTAGAAAACTATTTCAAAAGGAAAAATGGTCTATTTGATTGATTTTGCTCTGCACAAACATAAAGTTCTTTCATAATTTTTTCAGCTCTAAAAGAGAAGTTTAAATACAATAACTTATACTTGTTGATATTTTAAAGAATGGCACAGCTACACTCCTAGCTGACAAAACTGTTTTTTTTCCCCCCATAAAACTGCAGATTTGTACATCCTGAATACAGGAAAATGCACCACAATGAAGAAAAATCACATTCAAATGCACTTAGTGTGCCCATGCCCCCACCCCAATACCAGAAATGGAATTTATCAACAGAATTAAGTACAGCTGTAACTGTACCATTACAAGACTACCAAAAAAAGAGTATTGATCAAGGAAAAAAACCTGTCACTCCACAACCATCTATCGTGCCTGCAAACTAGGAAGCAGCATCAATGAGAAGCAAACTGACATTCCCTACTCCTTCCTGGCCTGAAAGGTTCTGGCTGAAAAGGGAGAGGGGTTAAGGGCAGAAACTGCTAGACTGTAAATTTAAAACTTTAGTAGTGATAACCCTCCTATCCCCTAAAAGCCAGTAGCACACATTGGTCCTAGATAGATAGACATGCCTTTTTATGATATTCACCATCTCTTAATTTTTCAGGCTCCGATGCTCCGATGTTCAGCAAGAAATTCTTAACTATGGCATGCTGAGTAACAATTCATTCTTTGCTCCATAAAAACAAACTCAGAATTCCTCTGTCACACTTAAACTTAAGCCTAAGAACAAGCCAACCATGTTCCCATCCTTGCCATTTCCAGTGCTACATCAGTAGAACACAGAGTCTCAATAAATGAATTCAGTTGACTAAAAATTCAAAAGCATCTTGAGAAAACACATTGTTCTCCATTAATACAAACTGAACAATGAAACTGCTGTGTGACAGAGCCCACCGATGTATCGCTTTCAGAAATCAGAAACATACTTGAGAAACTGGTGTCTGATTGCCAGGCTGACTCATAGGCATGCTTGCTGGGTTCATTCCTGGTGCAGAAGCAGGAAACTGGGTCTGTTGTAGAAATTGATTCTGACCAGAAGGCTGGCCAACTCCTGGTTGCTGCATACGTGAAGGAAATCCCATCTGCTGGAAAATACAGGAACTCTTCTCATTCAATGAGCATACATCTCCATAACATCTTATATAAAAAAACTCAACACGTATCATGCTGCGGAAATTGACGTTTGTTGACTATCTGTAGGATATAATACAGGGAATCTGCTTATAGCTCCTCTCAAAGATAGAAATTATGACAACTTCCCTTGTAAGCTATGGAAAAAGATATTTATTTCAGATTGAGACTGTGAATTCACATTTACTTTTGTTCCTTGTTTTAGGATGCAAAAACACAGAAACCACTTAATTTTTAGACAATCTGTAGAACCAAGATCTAAAGGCTTGCTGAGGCCAGATAAACCTTTCAGTGCAGATGCAAAAGGAAGAATCAAACAGTCAAGAGAATGAAGAAATATTGCTCGATTTTGAAAAAGTCTTTATGTATTTGAAGGCAACCAGAGCTAAGAGAAGTGGGGCTGGGAGTCCAGTCCCAGGAGGAAAGGCACACTGACCTGGTTCATGGCCCCAGCCTGGCTTAGCTGTCCAGGGTGCTGAAGAGGAGGGGTTTGCCGGGGTCCCATCGGGGACAGCTGCATGTTCATCTGGCCAAACTGATTCATTCCTGTGCGTTTGGGCCAAAAAACACACTTATAAACAAAGGCCTAAATTCTCCTTTAGGCATCATTCAACATTTGGAAGAGAAAGCCTGTCAGTTTCTTCCTAATTTTGTTTTTCAGTAACAAGTTTTCAAGTGTGCTATACTATAAAGGAAGAATTTCCTTTTACCAACCAGTTACATAGAATAATTTTGAGGTGTCCAAGCTATCATACTCCTTCAGAATACAGACTAGTTTTTTTAACTCTGAAAGACTTGTTTCCACTAGCTATTCTCAACTTTCTGAAGTCTGAGAGCTATCCAGAAATGCCACATCTACTGCTGAAGATCAACTTCCTAAAGAAAGTTGCATTATCTTAACTACATATTAGAAATTCCCTTCTGGAATCCTAAACTGTATTTTCACTTCCTGAAGTACTTTGCATGGTGGGTACAATATGTCTTGAATTTATTGCAAAGGTTTTGCCTTCTCCTTCTGATCAACAACTCTCACTGTCTTCCCTTTGCCAACAACACAGCCTCACCTAAGCTATCTACGCTCACCATGTTTGACTGATTCCCACTGTTCTATGTTCATACAATCAAGAATTCCAAAAGAAACAAATTCTTTGTTTAACAACGCAAGCAGCTAATGTGCTGCTCTTAAGATTATGAAATGTTATTAAAGATATCTAGTTATGTAAGTATTACACAATATAGAAAGCTATTTCCTTAATCCAATGGGAAAACTGCAGGCAAAACACGGGCTATGACATTTCAGCAAGGGCAGTCCAACTCCAAGATTCCTTCAGAATCACAGTACTGAAGTTGCCTCAACTATTTACCTGGCTGTGCCTGCATGCGATTCATCATCTGGTTTGGCACATTGGCACGTATCAGGGTTGGGTCAGGAAGAGGACCATCTGGGAAAAAAAAAAAAGATACTAGAATAAGATTATGGCATTTAGAAGACCATCAGGCTTTTCTCTACCCAACATTTTAGTGAGAATTACATACTAACATCCATGTGTAGAAAAAAACAAACAAGGAGATACACAGTTCAGTAACTTTAAATACTCTCAAAGAGTCCTCAAAGTGTGAAGCAAATACAGAAACTTCCTTGAAAATATGAGCACATCCTATTGACAAATATCCTCTGATCTAGAGGATATTATTGAAGTACAACAAACTCAACAGTTCATGAACATTCCAGACCACAAGAACTTCTACAGACCACTTTCTGCTGTTACTGGACCTCTAGATTTGAAACACTATGGAAACCATATGGTTCAACAGTGTATTTATCAAAGCTCTTAAGTTTGAGGTCTACTGGAGTACATGATAAATAGTCAGAAGTGTCACATCCACTGCTGAAGATCACCTTTCTACAGAAGTCATAGCATCAACCTTTACAAATCTTTCTCAGATCTTGTTAAATCGTGTTCTGACTTCAAGCACAGAAAAGACCCAGAACTGAACCTACCAAGATACCATTCAAATTTAAACAGGAGAAAGAGAACTCAGATTAAGATTCTGCATCCTTCTGCAGTTTTAGGGAAAAAAAATGACACACAATCAAAAAAACCCCAAAACAAAACCAAAAAACCCAACAAATCACACCAGCAGAGTCTTTTGTCTCCTCAGCTAATTCAAATTTTGATCCTATCTTATCAGAGAACTTATTACAATGTCATTAACAACTAATCATGGGTTCCCATGAGGTGTCTTAAGAACTTATTCTTAACTGTGAAGTATCTAAGATCACGCAGGATTGAATGAAGAAACGCCTTTTCTTCGGAGAAGGAAGCTCTCATGAGATAGACAAGGATGGCATGATGTGTGCTCTAGAAAGTATGTTTGCAGAACTGTTGCACTTAGTTTTGAGAAAGACTCAAGTCTCCAGAGCTGTCAGTCCAGAATCACAGACAAAAAATTATTTAATGATAATTTTTAAAGCAGTTGTTTGCTCAAATGTTTAAAAACTATATCTTAGTAATCTTTTACAGTTAAATTACAGTAAGTGATCCAATTCTGTTAGAAAATTTACAATGTAAAATCCTTCGTTTTAAGTATTTTAACCAGAAATACAAGATTACAATGTCAGCAGATGCCTTTGTCCTCTTTTTAACTAAAAGTATAATCCACAATAACAGGTGTTATCTGTTTTTATCTGTTTTCCAAATGAAAAGATATTAGACGTCTGACAGCCTACAGCACCTCATTCCGTCCTAATGATGTAGAGACACATTATAGTCTTTAGCAGTATGACAACTTGGATCATTAATACCAAAGTCCATTTTATGCTAATACACAAATGCATGGTCAGCATGGAACTCAATAGTAATAATAATCTGTTTAGCACTAGGAAGGTCAATTCAAGTAACAGAACTACTGGGAAATACAAGACATCTGCATGAGACAAAGTGAAATCTGGTTTTCATTCCATGCTGGAAAGGTTGTTTGTCCAAAAAACCAAACGTGGCATAGAACAAGAACTATCTAAACTTTCAAAGGCATAAAGAACCAGCACTCCTATCATCACATTCTCTGTTTAGCAACAGGTAGCAATAAAGACAATAAATTTGAATGCTACACAACTAAACACTATGAAAGTACATTTGTCTTTTAGCAACTGAAGTTATAATCTTTAAACCATTTAATTCTAGAAGTGAAGTTAGACTGAACTTCTACAACATTAAGAATGCAATTCCAACTGTATTCTACTTTCAAAGTAAGCATAAACATTCACAGTGTTGCAATTTGTTCTGAAGATTAAATGCTTTTAGACAATCTATCACCATTAATTAACACATAAGCAAGGAAAAGACTTTCAAAGTATTTCTGAATAAAGATGAGAAAGTTCTGTTTCACTTTGAGAAAGCAAGTGTCTGTGAAACAACAAGGAAAAATGGTCACAAGGCTACCGAAATGACAGTACTGTATTCCCCTGCACCAAGCAGTCAGAAAACTAACTGTTCTTACTTGCAGACATCCCTGGCTGTGGCTGTCCCATGTTGGGGCCTTGATTCATGGGAGCCTGTGGCATGCCTGGAGCACTTGGGATCATGTTTTGCTTCTGCAGCCTGGTTCTCCGTTTCTCCTCCAACTCCTTCTGAATCTTATAGATCTTCTCCGCTAGCAAGTGATAGTACTCTCCCTGTTGGGGAGCAATACAGGTCAGTAAAGGAGATGACACTCACATGAGGTAAAGGTAACAGGTCCCACTGAACCAAGCTTGGAATAACAACAGCCTCCCACACACACATTTTGGCTTGGGTGGGGGCAGCTCTCCCTTTGTGGGGGTTGCTGTGCAGAGACAAGGGCAAAAAGGGGGACTGATGGCATACATTAGGTCAACATTGGAAGATTTTCTTCTCATGGCCAACACTTCTTTGGGAGAACCACATAACCTGACAAGCACCACCCTGACTCCTGGCACACCCAGGGCAAAAGTCTGTAAGCTGGCCAGGTCCTACGGCCGCATCCAACAGACTAACACACGCGTCTTCAGCCTGGGACTTATTTGTGCTTTCACTCCTCTTCCTCCCCTATCACTAGGGCATCAAGGCAGAGATGCACTCGACCAGTCGACACAGGATGGCACCTCACCCTGCTGTTTGCTGATTCATACATATCCCCTTCCACTTTCCGAGCATATGCCACCAGATTCTCCATACGACGATCCTTCAATGCTGCAGGGTCAGGAGTAGGAAATATGGCTTGGACTCTGTGGAAGGAAGAATTAAAGCATGCAAATGACTGAGATGTCCCCAAACCAAGACATCAGCTCTAAACCCAGTGATCCAAACACAAAGCAGCAAATCTTCCCACAGACTGAGGCACTACTACTGGCACCTGAGGATACTCCTAGTGTTTGTGGCTTGAGTTATGGAGTGGAACATTTCCAGCACAATAGCCCCAACCCAGCAGATGCAGCTCCAGTAACAGTACAGACAGCAAGAACTTACCTTTCAGGCTCCTGCTTTCCCTTCACATGCAGCCTAACCACTTGGGTTTTGCCCCCTACATGCATCCCAAAGGAAGCAACTCACACAAGAGGAGATTGCTTTGCTATTAGCTACTCACAATTTATGAACAAGGTGGTTTCGGAGATCCTGAGTAATGTCTTCATGCCACTGCTTTCGAATTCCAGTATTGGATGGTTGAGCTGTTGGCAGGGCTCCCAAACTGGCAACATTGGCGCTCTCACTCATCATGGGGCTTCAAAAACAGAACAAGAATTGAGGGCAAAAGTCTAGCCCAAGCTTAGTCATCTTACAGTCACAGCCTCTTTTAGAACAGTGTGAGGACAAAGTGCCAGTTCAGCCATTCCCTAATCAATGGACAAACTCGGCAGAAATAGCTGCACAGCCACCAAAACAACGCCATGAAAAAGTACATGCTGTCCCTACCCAAGGATTTGAAAAATGGCAACAAAAGCTACAAAATCCAAAGGCTGGGATTGGCATCAATGGCATTTATCCTACTGTTTATGCGAGAAGTGTCGTGAGACCAAAGCAAAATCACAGGGGTACAAAGAATTCAACTTACTTCTGAGAATTCATGGTTGAATGCAGCATTGAGTCAGGCAGCAGATTAGGGGTTTGAACCCCTACTCCTCCATTTACTCCCATTGGATTTGCACCTAGAAAACAGAAGAATAAGTATTCTTAAATGAACAGCCCATTTGCTGTGCAAAATCAGTACTTGTTCACCAATAACAAGGGTCTAGGCTTTCAAGTACTTTGACTTTTTTTGAAGTGAGTTTAACTACCTGTTAATCTCATTACCCTCTTCCTTTTACAAACTTGGAAAAAGTCTGAGGCACAACATTGGTGACCTTCCCGGGAAGCATCACCTCACATTACTCCTCTGCACATCTTCATAAACTTCTCAATAAGCAAACATTTCAGTTTTTTTTCAAATATCATGTTCCAGAGTAATTTTCTGTGACTCCTCAACTAAACATTCAGCACTACCAACGACTTCTATTTTTTTGTTTAGCAGCAGTTGTTTTTTTTTTTTTTTTGTCATTCAGGGGCCTAGGATATCTATTCACAAAAGCTTCAAAAACACATCAGCTACCACCTACATCTGACAAGGTCCCCTTCTCACCCACTCCATACTTATGGATCCTACAGCTAATTTCAATGTTTGCACTAAGGAGGAAAATATGACAATCCTTTACAGGATTTGTTACATACCAAAATCTGCTTTTCTGAATCACAGCAGATTTCAATCACCAGAAGAAAATCTGCCTCTTTTCTTCACACACTACAGTTAAGACTCAAATAGCGAAGAAAAATGCAGCATAATTCTGTCTGGAGCTTCTGAATAGATCATTCTGTGAAGCTGACTAGCAGCATGAAAGTCATTATCAAGCTTCACATGTATTTAGAACATCTGAATCCTATAGAATCTGTGTTTCAAGCAATATTAGACACTGCGTATAAGAGAAAGCCACTGGAATTAAGTGCCTCAAGCCTAATACATGCCTCTCCTGTTACAACAAAGTCCTTAACAGTATTTTCATAAAGCTGCCTCCAGTTTCCCTTCCCTCAATCACTTTCTTCTTCCCAAATTCACCTTAATGTATAAGAGCAAGCTGTTGCAGAAGACAACTATCAACCTTTGCCTTAACTCTCACTTTTCAAACACCAAACCGAGTCATTAGTTCGATCTTCTTAGGACTGCATCTTTTCCCATTGCTGTCCTCACCAAATCCTGCTGCTTCTCCTAAACTGGTCTTGCTGTCACATAGGTCATGACCTGATAATTCTTGTCTCACCATTTGTATCCATCCTTAGCCACCTGCTCCTAATACTGAAACAACAATCCCAAGTCTACACTCTTCATGCTTGTCCTTTAAGCTTCAGCTCTTTACTTTCAACTCTTTTCATTTGATTCTCTTAACAGTGCTACAAGGAGTACCCAATAAGAATGCACAGGTTAAACTCCCTATAAATTTAAAAAAAATCCAAACAAACAAAACCAAAGCCCCCTTTTATTTTGCTTCAGAAAAATGGATGAGATTCCTTTCAGTCCTTCAAGGCTCTCATGCTAACACGATTCTAGAAACTAGGCCATTTGTAAACCACCAAAATAATATGGTTTTCCATGTTTATTGATGTAATTGTTTTAAGACTTAAGTTCTTGGGAACCTTTTTCCCCTCTCCTTTAAAGAAAAGGTGTTACACACCAGAAAGCAGTTTTAGTAGTATACAACTTGCATGCAATCTATGAGGAACAGTCATCTCAATAGCTAGTACATTCTACCCATTCTACCCTTTGGTGCAGAAATAGCACAAATTGCAGCCCACAACCAACTGCTACTTTCCTCTGTAATTTTTCACATGTAATTTTTCACATGTAATTCACACTCATTCACACACACGTCTTCACATGTAATTTTTCACATGTAATTTTTCACATTTTTCACTATTGAACTCCTGTATGTACACAGCACTCATTCTATGCACATGCTTGTCATGGAGCAAATAGGCAGGACTACTGCAATCCCATATGAGCTTATGATAAACCTCTACCAGCTCATCTTTCCACTTTCCCATTAAAAAAACCAAACACCTCTACTTAAGCAACTCAGAGTTGGGGGTCAAAAAAATTCCAGAGATGTCATCTCAAACTACCAAAATTAGATTCGATGGTAAAAGGTTTATTCATTTGACATTAGTGATAGCTAGGTTAAAGCTACGTAGTTTTTTGTGATTTTGCAATAAAACACACAGACAATTTATAGTGGAGTCCCCATGAGAACATTCAGAGAGAAAGCCTGTTATTTAGTACTTTTCATTTTTAAAACAAACATTACACATCAAAGATTCAACTATAAAATGCTGCAGTCTGAGTGACAAGGAAGTACACTTGAATGCAGGCATCCCAATACATGCTTTCCTATTAAAAACCTATAAACAGCCTGAAATTTGCATTATGCTACAGTCAAAGCTACAAAACAATGTTAAATAAAATGATTTGGAAAATTGTTTAGGAAAACAAAAAGAATCATTTTTTCTAAAGAAAATATTTTTCCCACAGAACTTGTTTTCCAAGAGGAGGCACCTGGGCCCTCTAATGTTCTTGTTCCATTAAGCAGCTTGCTCTCTCAAGCCTTGAAATATTACAAAGCCATACCTTTGCAAATTAGCCATCAGTATTAAGGTTAAGAAAATTTGCATTAGATATAGCATGGGAAAGTTGCCTGTAGTTTGTGTTTTAATAGTAAGAAATGAACTTACTCATAGGATTCATAGGGCGCAGACCCTGGGGTGACTGTCCTTGTTGCTGACTCTTCACTTGAGCCTGGGGCTGTGTCTGCATCTGGTTCCCTTGATAGGTCAGTCCAAGGGCTGCGTAGGCCCTCTCGATGGAGCTGGGGTCTATCTGACTGGTAGTGTTTATGCTGGGAGCCGACTGCTGCCCCACGCCCACGGAGCCAGTGTTTGCAAGTCCTACTGCAGGTCCACCCAGCAGCGCTGGAAGAGACACATCAAGTTAATCAGGACAGTTGCAGGTAGCCAAAGAGGTCCATGAAAGCAGGGAAAGAACGTAAAGAGTGCACAGGCTGTTCAGAACTAAAATATCTCCTTCTAAGAGCATGCAGAGAAGAGGTCAGGTCTGGAAAATCTGTCATGAAACAGGGAGACAAGTTTGGACCCAACCAGTCATTCCAACAACATGCCATTTTCCCCTTGAGCTGCTGAGAGGAAATCCCACTCTTAAGTATTTGGGACACATCTGTTTGCTTCAAACTGAAAACAGGGACACCACGTCCCAGAGGCTAAAGGCAGAAGAGTACACAGAGGTCTTCAACAGCCACTGTAATGCCTCTTTAAAAAAAAAAATAAAAAAGAGAAAGATTTCTTTAAACAAGAAAAGAGCTCACAACACTCATGAGAAGAGTAATATTAAAGAATGGAGTGAAAAAAACCCATACAGGTAACAATGACAATATTTTATATTGCCAAAGGTTTTGGCAGCAAGATCAAGGGGACACAAAGGATGAAGACAGAACCAAATATCATCAGGGCTGAAATGACACAACCCTTTATGTATGTGTACATCATTCTTCACTACCACCATCTCCCAGCTGAATGGGTTCTGAAAAGCCAACCATTTGGTTACGAGTGATGTGACTTGTTCACCCTTACCACTCTCCTGCTAGGAAAATCCAATAAAGTTACAAAGCTTCCATAAACTCTAGCTATTGAAGACAAAAGTAATCTGTGACCCTACAGCAAGAGGAAAACCATAGTACATCTTCCCAGGTTCAAGAGCATCACCTCTATTGCCTAGGTACAAGAAAATTTAACTCCCAACATGCATTTTATGATTTATCCAATACACAGAACTCCCCAGTAGACTTACATTGTTGATTTCTTTTGTCCCCAGCATTTTTCAGAGGCAAACATACGGGACAGTCATGTCTCGTACAATTTTTCCAGTGGGAGATGATTTGTCGGGAAGACGCGCAATGTGCCACTGAGAAAGAGAGCAGAATGAAGAAACTTTCACAAACTACTGTCAGTATTTTCACAGGGTCAACGCAAACTGGATAGGGAGCAACCATTTTTTCTCTTGGGGCCCCCATCTGTATCTAGAGTTCAGCACTAAGTAATCCTGAAAATGCAGCTAGATTTCTTCAAGTACTATTGGCTCAGCTAAAGTTTACTTGAAAGCTCTATTTTACACACCCAAGCTTACAGCTCCCTGGTTTGAAGGATAACATCATATACATCAGGCAGACAGTACGAAGCAATTGGCACAACTCAGATGAGATTAAGCTACCCAAAAGGTAGCACATATTTTCCTTGGCTACTAGGATAGACTAAGTTCGCCAGTACCAGTAGCACTTCCAATTCTTGGCTAGCTATTGCTTGGGATTTCTCTTTTCCATATAAGGGAGATGAGTAGACTCCTACTGGCAGGTTCCTGCTTTGTGTCTACCCTTACCAGAAGGCAGCACTCAAAAGATCTTACAGTGTATTACAAGGTTAAGCAAAACATCTTCGACTCATCTCTTTGTGCCATCTTGTCACTTCCTAACTTACCTAAACTTTAAAGGCTTGGAAAAAAGTTTGAGTCTTAAGGCAATAGATAGGTTAAAAAAAAAAGAGAACCACAACTTCCCAAGCTACCTGCTAGTGCTCCACCTGTTTCTAAGAGCCCTTCTCTTCCTGCAAACTTTGACTGCATTTATATATCCACTCTTCTACTTACCCTGGCAAGATTTGCCAGCCTGACAATGTGTCATGTGGTTCAGGACATTCTTCATGGTTCGGCAGTGAGGGAGGTTGCACTGTCGCACCTCTCCATTGGCCTGTTCTCGTCGCTGACACTTGTGAGCGTGTAAGAGGAGAACGAGTTGCTGCTGAATGAGTTTGCGTTTTTCTGGATCTGCTGTTGGTGCTCCAGACCCCATTCCTTGAGAAGCTGCAGGCCCCATCCCAGCTTGCTGAACCTGGGGAGCCTGCTGCTGGCCCTGGAAAAAGCAGGAAGGAAATTCTCAGAAATAGATTATTGTCAAAAATAGATTTAGCAAGTGAACAACAACAACAAAATGGAAGAGAAACAACTACTGCATTCTGTGACTCAGTGAATAGACCACCTATCTGTGGTTCTGGATGACTCATATTAAATATACCCCATAGCAACAGTCCTGGCAATAATTCTCTTGCCAGCCACAATTTCTTCCCCATATCACTTTCCTATTCCTAGCTCTTGCCTTATCAAAAGCCAGCAGAACTTTGTACAGGTTAATTTGCAGTGCTAGGTCAACCAGAAAATATTAATAGCACACAGATCTCCAACCTCCTCCTCATTTTTGAGGCTCAGAAGTCACACACACAATTTTTGCATGAACAGAATAAAACACCTTTTAGAATGAATAGTTTTTCTTCTATTTCAGTATAAGCTGCCTCAATTACACCATTCCTAGAAAGGAGAACGAAGAGGAAGTTCTGGGAACCTTATTCAATGGGAAACTTGCACATAGGTATTCAAAACAAGAATCTCCTAGTCTCTGCTAGAGATTAAGTATGACTTCAGGAAAACAGAAGTCACAGAACTAATGTTGAGTATGGCAACATCTAGAGCTTCCTCTGTACTTCTGTTTATTTCTTCAGATTTCTTCACATTTCTTTCAGGTGAAGTTTGAGGAGTACTCAGCAAAGAAGTGAGGCTTTAGAGACTGTTGCTTGTATCACTTGAGTTCAACAACTTCTAGTTTATAGCAGACTCTTCAGAGGGTTTTAAAGGATGTTTCTGGAGATTTCCAGATTTTTAAAGCTCAGCTACCTACATTCCTCCTGCAGCTCTTCAATACTGATAATTAACCTTTTATTTTACAAGCAATTACTTCAGTAATTACTCAGTCCTCTCAGAGTCAGTATATGTTCCAGTATGACTCTAACTGACCTGTTTGCAGCCCATCATTCTAAGCAACAACTGAGATTAACAGCAACTTTTCATCCCTAGGTTCAGTAGCAGTTCAACTTCAAAAGAGTTATGTACTCTGCACTGAACATCAGCTCTACAGCTAGGGTAAGTAACTTCTACAGGAAGTTTTGAGTGCTTCTGTATCGGTTCATATAACCTAGCAGTTTGCTAGACTTGCAATGTTTCACATTCAACTTAAAAAACAAAACAAAAATAATGGAATTTAATGTAAAAGTTACCTAGACATGCTTTTTCAGCAACAGTTACTAAGATCAAAAGACTGGCCCTCCTGGAGGGGGCGTGGTAGTGCAATGTGAAGCAGGGAGAAACACAAGCTGTATTCAGAAACGTGAATTTGTTTCTCAAATTAAAAAAAATAATTAAGGGGAGAGAAGGCAGGACATGCTCCATGTCACACCCTAACCAATTTAAGCTTTTAAAATAACACAGCAAACATTCCACCACCAGTGTTAAGTTCAAGCTAGGAAACCCAATGTGAAGGCCTGCCCTTTATAAGCTTGGGCTATCCACTTTTCCTTCCACCCTTACTTCCCTCTTCCTCAAGTCCTGCTGTAATAAGGGGGAAGGGAGGTGGGAGGGCAGAAGAAGGAAGTGGCATCGGGGCTACTACAGCAACAACTGCCAGGGAGCCTACAGCATCAGGACTGTTGTGTGAATGTAATTCAGAACAGGAGTGAACACATGACAGATTTCTAAGCCCTATCATAGGTAACACGTGTTTGAGAAGGGATATTTCTCTCCCAAAAGTATCAGTGAGTGCAAGAAGGAAAACTATCTTCAAGACAAAGTTACACTGAGCAGAAGGGGCCCAATACACCAACCACAAGAGAGGGGATGGGATAGGGGAATTGATGTGTCCAGAGGAGTGAAAAGCTCACTTTGGTTAAGGATCTCCATTTAATTTTCTCTGCTGACAGAGTACGAAGCGCAAAGAGTGGAGGTGCAGCTTATTAACACAAAAAGCACAACTCATCCCTCTGCTTTGTATCAGCCTTTTTAGGAGTTAAAGCTAGTGTATGCATTATGTGTGAATTCAGAGCATGCATTTGTACTGGGTAAGACAGTTGAAAAAATTTATATGGCAACACCTAAACGTATTGTTTTACTTTGGTCTATTACAACATTTTCTGGAGACATCTTTAATTCTACTTACCATGTTAGGCATTCCTGCCCCAGGAACTGGCTTCTTGTCCATTGAAAACTGTGGTAAGCTATTCTGCAATCCAGCTTTATTCTGCATCTGAGGCCCAAGTCCACTGGCTCCAATCTGCTGCCCAGTATTCTGACTATATGGCTGGCTGTAAGGGCTCGGATTGCTCATCATTCCAATCTAGGAATTAAAATGGTACATGTTCATGTAAGAGAGATTAAGTTCAAGGCAAATAAATGCTTCAAAGCAGCAAAAGTGATCACAATTATGAACCAGCTGCAACACAGTAGTAACTCACGTGCCTTCCCTGCTCTTTTATGTGCATGTATTTAGAATCATAGAATGGTAGGCATTGGAAGGGACCTTTAGAGATCATCCAGTCCAAACCCCCTGCAGAAGCAAGTTCACCTAGATCAGGTTGCATAGGAACATGTCCAGGTGGGTCTTGAAGATCTCCAAGGAAGGAGACTCCACACCCTCCCTGGGCAGCCTGTGCCGGGGCTCCCTCACCTGAGCAGTGAAGTATTTTTTCTTACGTTTAAGTGGAACTTTGTGTTCCAGCTTCATCCCGTTACCCCTTGTCCTGTTGCTAGCTACAACAGAAAAAAGGGATGCCCCAACCCCCTGACACCCACCATTTAGATATTTGTAAATGTTAATAAGATTTCCTCTCAGTCTCCTCTTCTCTAGACTAAACAGCCCAAAATGATTTACCTACCCATCATAGAACATTAACTCCTCAACTAGACAGTTCCTACAAAGATGATGAAGCAAACTTCCCAACTTTTGAGATCAGTCTGGTCAGAACTGGCCTGAATATTTCTTTATAAAAGATTTTGTTCAACAGATTTCTCATTTCAGCTTTCCCAATCACAAAGTTATATGATGGACTATATATCTCACAAGTCTGGGGGATTTTTCTGCTTCTTGAATCTGTGCAGACTTCAAATGGAGACAAATAGCACATTTGTATCAGCAGGGTCTATCCCAAAAACTTCCTACCCCACTGTCAGCACTCCCACAGGTCCTCTCCAGACAGCCATAACAACACACATCCACATTTCTGGTACACAATCATTTCCAATTTAAGACAATACCATAAGCATAGGTAACACCACACACAGTCACAGTAACTCCTTTGCAGTGAGCAGTACCAGAGTTCAAAGGACATGGCAGGAAGAAACTCTGAAAAATAAAGCAGGCTCAGATCCAAGCTTCAGGAAAAGGGACACAAAGTTCACTAAAGAACCTGCCAATTTAGACATCTGATACACACAAGTGAATTCCCTTGAGGACAGACCCCCTCCTTCACACACAAGCAATAACCATAATTGCACAGCAGTAATTCATTGGAGATCAATGAAAAGAATCTCTACACATAGCAGATTAACAAACTACGCAACAGTCAGGCAGAATGAAAAAAGCTTCCTTTTCTCCATCTCTTTGGCACCACCTCTGTTGTGTCTTGACTGCGACGAAGACACACGTGGTAAGCAATGAGGCAGCTGCTGCCAAAACCAGAACAGGTAAGGCTCAAACCCTTCTCACTTCCCCTTCAGAAGTCTAATAAGATATTATGTGCAAGCAAGCCGAGCACAAGGGAAAGGGAAAGCAAAACAAAACACAAGCAATTACTTTCAGGACTCTTCCCAATCATTACTGTTACCTCAAACTGACCAACAGGCTCAAGATAGCGAAACACTGACAGTGGAAGTTATTTCCTTAGGAAAACAAGGTGTGGTTTCCTGTAAGAGAGTGATCCATGGCCCCAGAAAGGGTTTTGAAAGCAGGTAGATCCCCAAACCCCCAAAATTTCTAAGTTTTCACATTCATTTAACGATTATAATTCCTAAAGTTAGCTTACTCCTTAGAGTACACTAAAGCCCATCACTGACACTGCCCTTATATTACTCCTGCAACTTACGCTGCTATGAACCTTAAAAAAAAACCCCTAACAATTCAGAATTGAAGGATGAAGGCACACGTTCACACCCTAGTGTCACTGGGAGAAATTCTGTTGATAGCAAAGGATTCAAAATAACTGTGGCCTGACAAGCCATTTGTCCCAGCTGCAGGGCGAGAAACCCAAACCTAGACTTAAAAAAGCACCTTTGCTATGTCATCCAAGACACAGCTTTGTAATGAAATTCAGGGATGAGGTTTGACCATGCCAATCAGCTTTTTTATCTGCAACACAGCTGAACACAAACCTCATGTACAGCATTTGGCCTTTTCAAATGTATCCATCAAGTCAGCCCAGCACAAAGATCTCTGACGTTTTCTCAAGCATGAGACATTGGTACTGTTTGGGGTTCAAAATCAGCCCCCTCAAACAAGGCTGTCTCCACGGAAGAAACACAGGTTTCCAACTCTCTCTAGGACTGAGTGATATCATCCACTCCCACCAAGGAGACTTTTTCCACGTCACTGCACCCTGGCAGGGACCTGTCAGCAGCTGAGCACACATCCACCTCAGCCCAGTTGCTCCTGACAGGCGTTATCCTCAGTTCCTATGCAACCTACAGGAGATGCAAAGACCACTGATGCACAGGCCAGGTGGGAGGACAAGCGTGCCAAACTGAATTCAAAAGCTATACACTCAAACAACGCCTAAGAAGGATGCTAAAAAACCAAATACCTCATGGTCTCCTGGTCTCCAGCAGACATCACTTGGTCTAGGTGAGACTGACACCTGCCAGACTCACAACTGAACCTCACAGCAATGCCCCCTGAGTCCTGCCATCAGACCCACTAACCTGACACCAATAACCTGCATGCAACTCTCGACTGAGTTAAGAGAAGGGTCATTTGGGAGATTCTTCACCTGACACAAGGTGGCCTTATGACCTGGGTACAAGAAATGGGAGCATGCTCATCTGCTTTGACACGTTCAGAAACATGAATAAAAGAAAACTTTAAACAGGAAGAAATGGATGACCTCATGACTACAGAAGGGAGATAAAAATAACCGTGCAAAATTTTATCTGTAGGAAACAACCAGAAAGACTGACATTTAGTTCGTAAACATATTAATAGTCTATTGGAAGGGGCAGATAAACAATCGAGTGCAGAACCAGCCTAAGAAAGGTGGTGTTAGTACCACTGCATGAGAAAAGTACAAGGTTTCATCTGCAACACTATGCAAAAACACACATAGCTGAATCATAACTACAGGTCAGCAAGTGCAACTTCTACTCACTCCTTCCCCTGGCACCAGCTCCTTGCACTGCTCTTCCCATTTCTCCTCTTACTCATTTAATCTGTTGTTTTTCTTCCTCTCCTCACAGTCTCAAATTATGTTTATCACATATGCAAGGACTTGCACACAAGGAAGAGCAGACAGAAATCCACATCACAGTAAAAAAGAGGAGGAAACAAGGAAAACAGCAAAAGATGATGATGCGTGGCTAACAGACAACAAAGGCAAATCTCCAACGGTTATACCTTCTATGCACACAATGGAAAACAACTTGACTTTCCTGCCTCCAATGGCAGCAAGCACTGTCATTACCAGAATGGTGGAACACTTACTTACACCTCTCATCATGTAAAGGGCATGGATGACACGAGATCAGAAAACACCCTAGTTCACAAGCACAAGCAGCATCAGATAGGGCTCTTCAGACACTCCTCCCATCTGAGAACAACAGCTATAAAAGTAGAGGAAATTCCCCAAAGTTTTGTTCTAATGCCATGGAACACATGCATCTTCAGTTTGGAAGAAGGTCAAATAACTAATCCTACTTCTAGTTTTACTGTCGATACCACAGAGTACAAATTGAGGAGGAATACATGTTGCAGCTGTGCACATAGACATTACAAACGTTCTGCTCTTTATAAAAACAACTGCTTCACTGACAGTATAATATTTGAAAGGCAACCAGATATCAGCAACAGTATTGAACAAAAATCTGTTTTAAGATTTGCAAAGATTAACGTAAGCATGGCAAAGTAAAGAAATAGAATTAAGCTTTCATAACGTTCTTCCAAATAATCCAACATTTACAAGATCAACTGCATATCTCTATCAAGGTAAACTCAGTGCATGTACTAGTTTAAGACCACACTGATGGTATATGGTATATTCCACATCCACAAGTTCACAAGTGGAAATTAACTAACTTTCCTGCTTCAGGAAAGGTAGTTTTATTAAATTCCATCTGGCTCTTCAGAATTTATTGTACATCACTTTCTAGTGGTATTCTACTGACTGGTAGATCATTCCTGCACCCAGACATAACCTAACAACAAAACTTTGTTAGTGCTACCTGCTGCATTCTTTCCAAGGACTGTTATTGAACATTATTCCTTGCACTTGACTGCATAATGTTTTAAGGTACTGTGGTGGTTTAGCCAGGTGTCCACCAAGTGATAAAATCACTCCCTCTCCTAAACTGGAGGAGAGAGAGAGAAATATAACAAACAGTTTGTGAGCTGAGATAAGGAGAGAGAGATCACACCCAGCAACTAGCATCATAGGCAAAACAGACGCAACTTGGGGAGAAAAAGGTTTGATTTATGAAAGGAACAATAGAAAAACAAGGAAATAAGAAATAAAACTGAAACTTAAAACACCTCCCCCACACCTCCTTCTTCCCATGACTTTCCTTCCTTCCCCCCCTAGCGGCACAGGAGATGGGGGTTATAGTCAGCTTATTACAGATGGACTTTGCTGCTGCTTCTTCTCAGGGGGAGGCCTCCTCACACTTCCCAATGCTACACTGTCTCCAACAGGAGACAGTCCTTCATGAACTTCTCCAACATGGTTCCTTCCCATAGGCTATAGTTCCTCACAAACTGCTCCGCCATGGGGCTTCACACAGGAGCAGCTCCTCACACCCTGCCCCAACGTGGGTCATCCGCTGGCAGAACAATCCTTCAGGTACCGACTGCTCCAGCCTGAGTCCCTCACAGGATCACAAGTCCTGACAGCAAACCTGCTCTGGTGTGGGCTCCTTTCTTCCTACAGACTCTCTGGTCCTGCCAGGAACTTGCTCCAGGTTGAGCTTCACAGATTCACAGCCTCCTTCAGGCATCCACCCGCTCTGGCATGGGGTCCTCCACAGGCTGCAAGTGGGTCTCTGCTACCTGGTGGCCTCCATGGGGACAATCCACCTCACCATAGTCCTCACACCACAGGTCACAGAGGAGTCTTTCTTTCAGGGTCTAAGCACTTTCCTTCTCCACTGACCTTGGTGTCTGCAGACATGTTTTCACATTCTCACTGCCTGTTGCTGCTGAAGTTTAGCAACTACGCAACAACTTCCCCTTCTCAAATACATGATTCACAGAGGCGTTACCTCCATCACTAATTGGCCAGGCCTGGTTCAAGTGTGGGTCTATCTTCGAATTGACTGGCCCTATCAGCTACAGGGGAAGCTTCTGGCAGCTCTTTGTTTTAAACCCTGCTACGAAAAACCTGGCAAAACCACTACAGGTACCTATTGCAAGACACTAGGCATTATTTCACTCCCATCTGTGCAAAAAACTTCACTATCCCGTCCAAGACAGATTAGATTCAAACACAACTCTTTTCTGTTTCACTGCTTCCTCACACATACACTCCTCCCTTACACTGGGATAAAGCGAGCAGTTACTCATATTTTTACTTTGATTCACCAAAGAAAAAGCAAAGGACCAGAACACACACAGCTATAATTAATGGATTACTGTACTTGACTGGATGGCATGCTTGGTCACAGAGCCTAAACAGTATGGATATTTGTACCTATTGAATCAAAGAGTTCATGAAAATAATAATTCAACCAAGAACACTGGCCTTCTACCTAAAATGAGACACTGAATATGTTAACACTAAGGAACACGAGGTGCTTTTATTTTTGTTATTTAATTTTACAACTTGAGGGTAACATCTTCATTCTCTCTGCAACTTTGAACAGAACTTTATTAATCTGAAGTTTCTTATTCTTCTACTTAAAGGAAGTTACGTAGATTCTGAAAAACTGTATTTGTCTTGTTAAAGTATTACCATCAATTCTTCTTAGCAGAGGTTAAACTGGTAAAACCAAGTATGTTCATTATAATAGGAGAGAAACCTGTATATGCTCAAACAGTAAACCAAATGACAGTTACTATTGGAACTCTAAACATTTTCAGTAATTTCACATGCAAGTGAAATCCATAGCAGAGGAAGCAGTAATGCCCTTACTCATCTGAACTGACTTCACGTCCATTTCATTATTGAGTAACAGAACATGTCTTGAGTCAGTGGGACATGAAATGTAAATGACTTGAAGCCCAGGTGACCTTATAACACTTTTTGATAGAACATTGCTATCACAGAAGTGCACTACTCATAGGCAAGATATCCTCCTACCCAGTAAGAGGCTGGACGATGAGACCAACTGAGCACTCTCAACAGAACCCAGTGGAACAAAGGGAATGTTTAAACTAGATACAATTCCAGATCAAGAATAGCACACAACAGGAAACATGCATTTGTTCTTACTATAGAGCCTGCATTTGCTGTTTACTTTTCAATTTATCAAAGCTGTAAAACTACCTAGTGAAAGAAAAAGAAAAAAAAAAAGCTTAAAACACTGAATGAATCAAAGCATTATGAACAATCTCCAAGCCTCCATTTTAAGAGTAATAGGCCTGTCTGTCATACTCCTAACTCGCACACAACCAAGCACATGGAAAACAAAAAGCTCTTCAAGAAAGCAAAACTTGTCACAATTCCTTTCCTCTCCAGATTTCTAACAGTTTCTTTCAGACTAGACTTTCACAAGCATTTTTAAGCTGATACTTTCACCACAGCAGAGTCCATACCCTCCCCCACCTCAGACTGGCAAGATCAATTCCTTTACTATGTCCCCTTCCTAAAATCAGCACTACCTTTCCAACTGATAAGTACTAAATGACCAGACCAACAACAGCAAACTTATTTTTTTTAAATGATCATGAGAGTTCCGAGCCTGGATTAATTTCTCACACAGTCTGACATGAAACTGGCACAGAGATGACATGCAGACAGAACTGCTTCTGTGTATGTCAGTGACTGCTTACATCATACATAAAACTACAGCATTAGACCATAGGATGTGACAGATTGTGACAGTACGAGTTTACATATATCAAGTGATCCCAAATCAATCATTTACATTGACATTTGGGATTTTGAGTCCTAAAAAGTAACACACACAAGTAAGGTTGGAAAGTACATGGCTAATGCATAAAGCAAGTGTTCCACTCTGTTGTTAACCAATGTTTTGGGAGGAGAGAAAGAAATGCTTCACTAACTCCATAGGACAACAAAATAAAGCAAAACCACAACCACTTTTGCTTTCAAAACTGACTGCCCACTTGGAGCTCCTCGTTACTGTTAGAAGAGCTTAACATCTTTCCCTTCTATTTAATTAACATCCCAGGAAACCTAAGCTATTCCTCCATACAAACCATTGCAAACACACCTCTGCATTAATGGGAGAGAACTCAGAGGCAGCCCTCCTCTCACCTAAAGGGGCTGCCTCGGACAAACAAGTCCAATCTAATTTTTTCTCCTACTGAAGGCCAGCTCCTGGATAACGTGCTTTTTTTTTTGTAGCAATGAAGGAAACCTACAGAAGTTACAACAAAACCTCCCACATTAACAGCATCACACTACTAAATTTACCAAGTTTAAAAAACAGCTTTTAAAACCAACTGCTTAGGGTCCTCTGTTTTCATCTGCTTTTTGTGGATTTGTAGGTGGGGAAAAAAATGAAAGCAGATGGGTGCAGAGATAAAATGGTCAGACATTACTGTTGTCAGATCTTGCTAACTCCACTGCATGAAGCGAAACACAGGCTTCCTGCCAACAACCAAACCAATTGAAGACATTCTGGAATTTCAGCCTCCATTTCAGACTGTTCTTTCTCATCCGGCAGTTTCAACTCCTTTAAGGAGGCTACACGCACACTACTTACACTAAAAGTTTCAAGTTTTTTTTTAAATCAGCAAGAAGTCTAAGGATTTTTTAACCAGACTGGGACTATGAACTGAAATCCAGAAGTTACGTATTTGGCCTCAATATTCCCAAAAGCATAAAGTTTTCTTACTTAAGAGGGACAGTACATTTTCAAGGAAGACAATCTCATTTCAGACTACATCAGTGAAGACCTTGATAGGGTCCTTTCTTTACTTCTAGATAAACGGGTTTATGACAGCATATAACCCTACTTTACCTCTGATAAGTAAGGATTAAGTAGTTGCATTTCACACAAATACCTAACACATCAATTTTTGACACTGAATCCAGCTTTCTGAAGATCAACTTTTTTTTGGTTCTTTGTTTTGGCTTTTTCTTGTTTATTTGGTATTTTACAACCAAGGAATAATGAAGAAGACTTGATATAATTCTAACACAGAAATACTTCTAGGTAGTTATAGATTTCGTTCCACCATAACCATACAAAATTCTCTGCTATCAGGCAAAAATATCTGAACTGACCAGACTGCAAAAAAATCAACCCACTACTAGAAATATATGTAACTACATCTATATCTCAGAACTATTGTTCACAGCACACTGAGCTTAAGCTAACAGCTAAGACCAAAGAACTTAATATTTAATAATGTTCACAAGACACTAAAATAACTTTACTCAGTTTATTAAAATTTCCCTCTCCACTGTATTTTGTTTTCCCCAGCTTACTGGTTTACTCTTCTACAACCAAAGCATTTGAAAATTTTAGAACTAGAATTGAGTTGGATTAATTATCTTTTAAGAACCCAACATTTGTCTTCAGGTCATTATGCAAGCATTTCTTCTCCCCCATTAACTCAAATACCTATTTCTTAACAACGACAATGTATATCTTAGTACATAGAGTGTATCTATCCATTCAAACCTGTAGGAGTCTCTTAGCCCCTATTACAGCATAAACACTCAGTTGATCTCTGTAGCACTCAAGTGCTACAAACAAAAAGGCATAATAATATCTCAAAGATCCTGATGGATTCCCATCACACCCTCAACAGCAGCATCCCATTATTTGGGAAAACACATTTGTGAACTAAGTATAAAACAGAATAAAACACAACCAAGTTACTTTTCCAGAACAGGCTTTGTAATCTAGCAGTAGTCTTGCTTGTTGTAAAAGACTCAATTTTCACCACCCAAAACTGCACAAATTCCACTTCAGCAGCATATAAACGATTTAGCATGTGATCCAGGACTCTTAAAAGAAAGAAACCCTGTTCTATAGAATCCATACTGCAGAGGAATAAATTGTACAAAACAAAGTCAATGACAAGAAGGAAATTAATAAAGTGAAATTTAGCTTGTCTTACCTTGTTCATGGCTCCAGGCTGTGGCCCTCTCAGTCCAGCCTGTCCTCCCATCTGTGGAGAGCCTTGTTGCAGTGTCTCAGCCAACAAGTTACCAGCACTACCCATTCCTGGGTTTGGGTACTGCATATTAGGTCGCGCTCTGCCTGCTCCAATCGAACCGTTCATGACTTGCCCCTGCATCATCCCCTGTCCGTTGCCTGCTGCCAACATCCCAGGATTCATGCCAGCATTCATCCCTGTGTTCATTCCCATGCCAGGCTGGTTAACTGGGCTGTTTACTGTTGGCATCATTCCTGCTGTGGATTGGGCTGAAGGACCCTGGTTTGGTCCACTTGCACCCATTGCCATATTGGGAGAAGTCAATCCAGCCTGTGCCATGGGGCTTTTCACCATGCTGTTTAACATTCCCATTCCAGGACTATTTTGTTGGGTTTGACTGGCCATGCCCTGGCCAGGGCCACCAACCCCCATATTAAGATTTGGGGAGCTACCAGCCCGTAAAAGTTCAGACAACTGCTTGTGTTTAGAGGCAGCATCTTGTGCCAGGCCAAGGCTGGTCTGCAGCTGATTAATGTCACCACCATTGGTGAGTCCCAGTTCTGTGGAGTTGATCAGTTCATCTGGCAAGTCATGTTCGAGATCAAAGAGAGATCCAAAATCTGAAAAACAAACCAAAGTTTATATGAGGTCAGAGCAGTCAGTAATGTCTTGAAGAAAAATCTCACTCATTTTTTAATTTCAAGTGACAAGCAGCATTTGACATGCTGCATTCCAGCAAAATTCCCGTATCGGTCGTTATTGAAAACTATCCAATTTATCAAAATGAAAGTAATTTCTAAGCTTCACAGAACCCAAACTAGAGAAGACCATTCTACTTCATTCTACTTCTCCTACAACAGTTTGTGTGGAACTATGATCTGTTGAGAAATTTGACAAGGAAAGGGAGGAAAAAAAAACAATTTAAAAATCAGTTAGCCATTGGAATTACACATCAATTATTACAAAGAATTAAAAGGTTGATGGAAAAGCACCATCTTTCATTTTTAACTTTCACTAAACTGTCACTTTCAGAACAGACATAACTAATATAGTACAGTTTCAAAAAAGTTTACTATTTATAAAATAAGAAATAGTGGTTTAGTTGTGGTATTTGAGGTTTTTTTGTTTTGCTTTGTTTTGTTTTTTGTTGGGTAGTACTTTTTGGTTGTTTTTTTAATCTTCTACATGCAGCCATTCCCAGCACAGAACTACCAGATTCCATTGAACTTCACTGGACAATCAGTATCTTTCTACAAATAAACACTGTCAGAAAATAATCAAAGTAATCCTCCTGGCCAGAAAGCTGTAAAAAACACTAGAATATCTCTCAAAACTACCTCTCAACCTCGCAAAATAATCCCCAAGGTAACCAACTGGAGAAAGATTACTGTTTGGGATATATAGATACAACATCACACTACTCAGAATCAATCTGCTCAAGAAAGCAAGAATTTCTATCTGCAGAAGCAGGACACGTCTTGATCTGTATATTTTATTGTGGCAATTAAAACAAAAATTACCTGAAAGTTTATGACTAAAAGCTGTATGACAATAGCTGCACACGATTAGGTTGTAACTCTTAATATCTGGAATCTGAGAATATCTAGTAGTAGGGTTTTTTTAATCTCAACTACTGGAACTCTTCAGCACTGCTTCTGTCAGAAAAGTCATTTCACGGATGCTATGCAAGAGGTATTCCACTGCATTTTCCAAACCTTCAGATATAGACAATGACCTAAAATATTACTCATTATCTCAGCGACTGCATTTAAAAGGAAATATCAATTAGACTAAATTCTAGAGAGCCTGGCAAGATGACTTGGTGCAAATATTAATGGAAGAAGACTATAGTTAAACTGTACGTAAATCAGAAAAGCCCATCAGCATTCAAAATCTGTTGAAAATGTTTCACACCATACCATACCCAAATTGCCATGTTCCAGTACTAACAGAGTTGCTACAACTTTGCAACTGTTTTCACACATAAGATCATGACTTAAGAAAATATGGTATAAGGTTTGCAAGAATGCAGGTATACTACAAGAGAGGAAGTTTTACAACTCCATTGATATGTTCCTCACAATTGCAAAGCACCAGAGACGGAATGAGAATTTCCACTGAGAAGCTATGCTTTCAATTATTAAAATCAGTGAGCACATTCATCATTAACGTATATCTCATGCGAGGAAGTTTTGCTTTGCAGCACATACTACCCATCTTTCACTTGCATCACTGGTATTCTTCAGTATGACTGGTAGTTCTGAAGATTCAGAAGTGAAGAAAGAATCAGAAGAACACAGCTTTCTCAAAGTTTTCCATTTAAAACAATGATTTCAGAGTTTTGTGTCAGCAGACTTATCTCAAATCATACACACTCCAAAAACTTACAGTGCTTGGTGGTTAGTAAAGAATTAAATATTGATGAACATAGGAAGAGTTACAGGGAGAAGAATCCTAAAATTAGAGGGACAGGTCAAGAAAATGAAGAAAGCAATAAAAAAAATACAAGTAATTTAAAAATGTGACTTCAATAGGCATCTTAAGATCAGGACACCTTTAACAAGCAAATATTGAAGCACTATATCCAGAAAACACTGTGGCTAAATAACCTGACAAACAGCCTATGAACAAGGAAGGATTAAAAAACACGTTCAGTAATTCACACATTAGTCTACTGTCCAGTGAAATTAAAGTGTCTGGGAAGAAGATGAGCCAGCACAAACCCTGTACCTACATGACCATAAATGCAGCACACAGCTACCTCCCACCTGCAAACAGGGAAGCAGCTGTTGAGACAAAGATGCCCACACAGCTCACAGTTCTGACTGATTGTAGCCGGAGAAAGAATAGGCACAGCTTCCAGGACAGGGCAAGTCCCAAAGCAAAAATCCCCACTTCATCTTTCCTGAGATCAGACCATTGTATATTAAACCTTCCAACACCACCACCTGTTAAGTGATCTGCAAATATCTAAATATGAAAAAGTAATTAATTTTTCAAACCACCACAGAAAGCTTCTCAAAAAGACAGTTAGATAATGTCAGGTGTGACACTGTGGAAGCAGTGGCACAATTCTTGTTTTAAGAGACAACGATTTGCTCATTTTTCTTCAGAAGAAAACATTTATCTGCTTCTCTGAAAAGCTCATTCGTTTTTAAACTCCCTCCTTCTCATAAATAAGTAGATAATTCCAGCTTTAAGGCTTACTCACTCATATCCAACTGGAATATCCAGTTATGAGCTACCTGAGCTCCTTGGCCTCCCTTCATTCCGTGCCACCCATTAACAGGAAGAAAAATGTCATAAAAACTCTTAAGTGTTTTGAATTTTTTTTATTAATGTCTAAAAATACAACAACAGCTACATTAAAAAGAAAAAGACACCTTCAAAACTAAATAGTTGCAAAATAATCCCAATTGGATTAGTTCTTTACACAAGAAATGTAAACTATTCTTTCAGTGGAAGACAAAATTGTTCGGATTTTTAATCCTAGAGAACATACAATACAAGGCTCACTATAAAAGAATATTATCAGTTACAAGCCAAAACCATAAGTAGTAAATACCAACAATGCAGTACTCTGGTGTGAGTTTGTTCTTTTTGTCTTTTCTAGAAACAAAGCACGCTTCAAAATCTTCTTCAGACAGTGGATAAACAACAAAACTAGAAAAAACTTTCAGTTGTCTAGTCAACTATGGAAATGATATTTCTAGTCAACTGCTAAGAAACAGAAGTTTTCACATACATGACTGAAATACAGCCACAAAAGACTCTGAAGATCATTAAGACAGTGAGTGTATCTAGAAACAGTTGCAATCCATCCCACAGTCTTTTACATATAATACCTATGCCTAAAGCCCACGGTAGAGTTTTATCTATGACCAATACAAAAACCTGAAAAGGTTGGGCCAGACAGTTCACAGACTACATGAAGACAATGGCACATATACTCACACAAGAAATGAAGGCATAGCTTAAGACAAATGAGATTAAAAAAAAAATATCCAGAGAACTGACTGACTCTCCAGTACACAGAGTCCACTGCTAGTCTTGCAATCTGTCACAGCAAAGACACATGTGAAGATTTTCATACTAACAAAATAAAGATTGTGGGAAGAGGAAGAAGGAAGATTAATCCTGCAAAGGTTTGTTTACCTGATTCACAATCCCTCGAGACATTAGGGTATAATCAGACAAAAAAAGTGAGATGTAACAGAAGAGACTGTATTTGGCCCAAGAGCTCCAAAACATCCAGTAATAAGCAGGCAGTAAGTGGTAGAGCAAAATTTTGATCTCAATACAGTAGCACAGAGTGATTCCACATTATGTTATTGATGATATTGTTAGTGTATTTCTTTCCACAGGTAACAAGAATATACAGAGTACATTCCTATTGCCACCTAAGACTCAAGAAAAGAGAAGGAAAGTACTTTCTCGAAACAACATCTATGTAGGCAATCAGAAAGCCTTAACCTGAGGTACTCTCAACTTGCAATGGCACGTAACTCCGTTTAGGAACTGCATCACTACTGACCACCTAAAAATCTCTTTTTTATGGGCAAGAAACTGGCCTGACTTGCCCTTGCTACATCAGCTCTGTAGGGAGAAAATGGGTCAGAAAAGAATGAATGAAGTAATCTTAACTGCATCCTAAACTGTGAGAGAGCAACTTAAGAAAAATCAGTGTGCTAACTTGTTGAATGCTATGGATTATGTTCTTAATTTTGGACCGAACTTCTACGAAGTCTGCCTTTGACCATGTCTGACAAGGCAAGATACAAGGACACTGCCAGTCTGGGTTGGAAATCCACCCGACACAAAAAAGGACATTAAACTAGTACAGATTCAGAGTGTGAAACCAAAATCCTTCAGTCGGTAACGCCTTGTTGGTCTGCTGGAGGGCAAAAATGGGTATATGCAGATAGGAAGGGAACACTCCTATGTGCGCAAACACACCAAATCAGTTTCATTTTAGAAATTATTACAAATCAGTTTCAAGAGAAAAGTTCACAGCCAAACTAACAAGGTGCCTTACCGAGTGATCAATTTTCAAAGGAGGTAAAGTGTTCAGTTCAAGTTAGTTTTACTGCAAGAGCACCTGGCAGCACCAGGAGTGTAAAAGCTCTCATAGCATGCAAGGCAAGAGTAGAGATTTCTGACAAAGCTTACAATGCAAGGAGAAAATATCCACACTAACACCTTAGCAAAGAAACTGACATGTGGGTTCAAGTGGTATATGTTAAAGTTTCTTCTAAGTACCTTCTGGTCTACAGTCATGATTCATTTATTTTCATGTTTCTGGATTACAACAGAACATTATTCACTTTTCTGCATAAAACAAGCATTTCAACACAGAGATCACCTGGTTCTAACCAATAAGCTGCAATGAATAATGGTCATTTCTAAGAACTTGCCCGCATGCTACAAAATATCAAGGCTGCTTTACTCTCCCTGTGTACTATACCCTCAGACTAAAGATGTACAAGCATTCAGTCTCAAAGAAGAGTTAGTACCTCCAAAGTGCACAGAGATGCCTGAGGAATCCTGCATGTAAGACAAAAATCTACTCCAGTGCCTACCTAGTTGCTGATCTTAGAGGTAAGAGACTTCACAGTTCCTGTCCCTGCATCCCATTTACTATATTATATTCTGAACACAGACATATCAAATCAGAAAACTGCTTAACAGTCACTTTTTTTGCACAAATGTTTCTGGGCTCCAGAAACCTATCAATGGATCAAATTATATCACAGTCGTTAGATTCACAATAAAACAAGTGGACAAGGCTTAACACAGGACACTAAAAACAAAGCATGCATGTGACAGAGTTGACAGGCACCACAAAGTATGTTGGACTACACAGAAAACATGATACCTTTGCCACGCTTTCAGACAAAGAACAACAGTAAGTTGCCGAGGTCAGTATCTTCCCTGTATGGTGACATGAAAGCTACCCAGGACCTGAACAGTCCCTAGATGTAACAGAGAAAGTGCCCAGAGGACACAACCACTATTCCAGAGAAACCTGCCATTCAAGCTTGCAGCCAATCACCACCAGCATTACCTGAAATGTCCTTAAACAAAGCCAGAACTCAAAACAGAAAAAAAAGAACAAAAAAGTCAGGAGGAGACACATTCTCAAAGATGGTTCTCAGCTGCCCATGAAAAATGCAGATGCAAAGGTGAAGCACAGACTTGAAAGAAAGTGGTAATAAAGAAAGTCACCAATTCCCAAGGCCTCTGCTATGGTGGAAAAATAAGCCAGACAGGTTCACAGTTTTATTGGGGGGAAAAAAACCCCAAAACTACACTATGTCTAAGAAAGAGGCAAAAACTACTACCATGTGGGTGTGAGAGAACTTTACTACACAATATTTTGGAAATCAGATTTATTCTTACCATTAAAGGCCACTAAAGAGAAGGCTTTTCACATAGATCCTGTATAAAGTTACAATTACCAAATGGTAACACAAATTCTGCCAAATTTTTCCCACCCTAACTTAAAATGTAGAGTTGAGATTAATCTACTAATTTGATGCAAAACAAAAGGGCAAAAATTCAACATCAGCCTGAAATATTACTGTCTAGACTCATTGCAACTACTGCTTCAAAAATCATGGGACATTAGTCCCTGTATAATCCTAATAATTCATCTCTGAAGTGGAAGCATGATGCTGAGGTACTTCTTATCATTTACATGACAGCAACCGAGAATTATTCTTCTGTATCACGTTATTTGGGTAACAATCTTCAGAGTTATACTTTGATACTAATTCTGTTCCCTGCAAGACACTGGGGAAGCACTGCCTCCTCCCTTCCCTGTCAATCCAGAAAAGACCTGAATTTGTTCACTACATTAAGAAACTTCATAACTTGAAGTAAAATTGCAAACAACACAAGCAGAAAACACATCTAAAAAGGACACACTCAAAACCCTTGGAAGAGAATGAAGGCAAAGGCACAAAACATCTGTGCACAACTCAAGGCACAGATTTTTTTAGAAACAACCAAACATTTGTTGGTCAAAGTCCAACTCAACAACTAGAATGCACATGGTATAGTTACTAGCTGTAACAACCAGGTATAAAAGTATCATACAAAAGTAAACAAAAGTCTCCAATTTTTTTGAAGACACAATTTATCATTCAACAGCTACTGAAATCCTAAAATTAAGGCCTCTAACTCTCAAATTTTTAAGCTATCCTAATTCCTATTCAAACATTGGTGTCAGCCACAGCAACTCTTGCCTAAACAAAAAAGTCTAGATTTTGCAAAGTCTCAATAATGAGCAAGTTTAAGTCATACTGGTCCCAAACTAGTACCAACAAAAATGTCAAATTTAGTAGACTGTGGTTGATAAGTGTTTTTTGCAACTTTGGAAGAAAACTGTATTTACACAAATCATTTTCCTTTTCCTTCTCATATTCAAAACTCTTCAAAACCCAGTTTTTAGAGATACAGAAGACAGCAAGTGTTTACTACTGAAAACCACATTGAAAAATTTCAGTGGTTATGATTCTGGAATACGGAATTTTGGCTGCTCTGGGGAAACAGAAATGGTGTAACCATATCATAGAACCATAGAATAGTAGCGGTTGGAAGGGACCTTTAGAGATCATCTAGTCCAACCCCCGCTGCAGAAGCAGGTTCACCTAGATCAGGTTGCATAGGAACATGTCCAGGCAGGTCTTGAAGACCTCCAAGGAAAGAGACTCCACAATCCCTCTGGGCAGCCTGTGCCACTGCTCCATCAGCCTCATAGTAAAAAAGTTCTTTTTTATATTTAAGTGGAACTTTTTGTGTTCCAGCTTCATCCCATTACCCCTTGTCCTGTTGCTAGCTACTATAGAAAAAAGGGATGTCCCAACCTTGTGACACCCATCCTTTAGATATTTAACAATGTTAATAAGATCTCCTCTCAGTCTCCTCTTCTCCAGACTAAAAAAGACTGGTACAAGAATCAAGACATGGTACGTTTAATGTTTTAGCATTACTCAAGGGAGCATTTCAGAAACACTGCTGCTTGTGTATCTGTCCATTCATGCTGTTACCTAACACAATACAAAGGTCTTGCCATCACTGATGGCCCAAATAAGGTTAAGTCTTGACACTTAAATGTCAAAATGCTGAAGCCACACAGTTAGTAGTTTCCTTGTGAACGTGTTACAATTTGCACAGATTTCACTGGGCTACCTTTAACTTTAGCAAAAAGTTGTTCATTTAGTATCCATATTCCCAAGACTATTCTCTGTATGCCACCGAATTTCCCTTAAGAACACTTTAAGTTACCTACAGTGGGTCTGCAATATTGTTCAGTAGCAGGAATGGCATTTCAGTTAGGAGTGTGATAATCACTAACCACTGTGCATGCAGGTCTGGAAAGTCAGTGACGCCTTGCTGGTCTGTTGGAGGACAAAAACGGGTATATGCAGATAGGAAGGGAACACCCCTATGTTCACAAACACACCAAATCAGTTTCATTTTAGAAATGATTACAAATCAGTTTCAAGAGAAGAGTAAAGTTCACTTCACTGTCAAATTAACGAGGACTCTGAAATGATGCAATCTGCATATACAATTACCAAAAAAAGTCCATTTTCTGGGTATTATGGACTTGAGTTCATTCAACATTACTCCTGAGTAAAACCAAAAAGCAATGCTGAAAACCAACCCCAAAACAGTAATCAAAAACCAGAAGACAGTGGATCAGTCTTCGTTATCTTGAGCTAATAATTCCCCAGAGCTCCTGAAACTGTATTCAGGAATATGCAAAAGGAAGTTTAGCTTCTGAAGAATTTGTACTGAGCAAGCCATACACCAGCATTTGCCAGCATTTTATTTTTTTATCAGAATCTCAAAAAAGAAAAATCCTGATAATTAGATTATTTAAGTTCATTAATGCAGTAAGAGTGCACTGTAAGAGAGATTATCTGTTCACTTGTATTTGGGAGTTCTACAAAGCAATGAACAGTAAATCATGATTCTGCAAGCAGATACGGTTTAAAACTCTACTTACATCTCTTAGGGAGCTGCAACAAAAGGTGTTTTGCATGATGCAATGGGAGAAAGCAAAACCTTTCTCTGCCTCATCCCACAAGAGCCAATAACAGAAAATATGTTGCACAGGTTTTGAAGGTCCTGTACCTAATTTGCACTTTTAAATGAAAATTCCAGTTTGGACCACAATTTCGTCTCCTTGCTGGTCCTGTAAACGTACCTGACATCATCAGCTAAACCACAAGTTACTATGATTTTAATTCAACATTCCCTTTTTGGATTTTCTTTTAAAAGTTTGGGAAGAAATGTGTGCTTGAAGAAGAATACATGAAGTTTTTAAGGGAGCTTTTCATATGCCTATCCATTTTAAGGACACTTCCTGCTACTTGGAAAGGAACTAAGGTATTGCTCAGGAAGAAGATTTCTGTGAATTGCCCTGTTTAAGTTTTACTTGAAGTTCCAATGTAACCACAGAAGTTTTTTTTTTTGTCAGTGCATACAACCATATGCTGAGACAGATGTATTAAACTAGCAGCAGACTGAAGTAAAAGTAAAGACAGAAAAGCCAAATCCTTGGAGATAGGTGTGCATTGTTTATCTGTCAGCAAAATCTACCCAGAAAAATTACTCCATTTGTCAAATAATAAATCTAAATTACTTTTGGCCAAGTCTTCTTAGAGGGGACACTAGCTCAGACAATGAGAAAGGTTAAAGTAGTACCATTACATTATTAGAATAAGCACTGAAAGGGTGCTGCTACTAAAACAGCTAAGCAAGACACGAGGTGACAGACTAGAGATAACCAAGCAGCCTACAGTGAAGACGCAAGAAATATTAAACATACAACATTAGAATCTAACGCTAATTTTCTCCAAGTTGTAAAGATACAAGAAACCATAACTCCCACAGTAGGAGTTAGCCCTTATTCCTAGTACCTTATGAAATCCACATCTCCTACAGCATACCTACAGTCCGTTAGACCCTTCCCAGAGAAACTCTGGCTTTCTGCAAATACACAACTGATCAATAACCCAAATTAGGGACCTTCTTGACTAAATACAAATGCTGCTCTAGGATCATTAAGAAGATGCAAAAATTTGTAGTTTTTCTTTAGTCTAGGACTTAAAATTCACCACTTCAGCAACAAAGGTTCTCCCTGCAGTATCCAACATGTGAATCTGTGTGTTTAAACTGCAATTGTAAACTGCTTTTGTAGTCTCAAAGGTTTTGGAAGTGCTCAAGATTTAGTTTTGCATCAGAATATGTCCAGTCCTTGTGTCGTTGTGGATATTTCTTTGTAAAAAAATTAGGTACCTTCCTTTGTGGATATTTCTTTGTAAAAAAATTAGGTACCTTCCTAACAATGCTCAGAAAGATTACATACCTACATCAGATATGACACACACATATTCCACTTGGTGAAAGGGGCGTAAAAAAGCAGTTTGGAAATCCACATAGTTCAAAAGTCTGCAAGATTTTTATGTGGAAGAAAAGTTACTACAGACCACATGTTCACTTTTTGAAGAAAGCCTTGCAGATCTAAATTCTCTCAACTTTAGATTTATTCCAAATGCAGTTACTTTGAGAACCTACTTAGCTACAAGGCAAACATGCACATTTCTGCCCCACAAGCATCCACCACTGCAATATGTCCATTTACAGCATATATCATCCATCAAACCACATTTAAAGGCACCTCCTCTCAGAACAACTAATATTTGGGAAAAAAAACACAGTAAAAAACCCTCTCATGGCTCTCAACAAGAAGAGATAAAAATATTTAACTGATGGCTGCAAGTTAAACGTAAATAATGACTTGTTCTTCAACATTAGCCAGAAATCAGACCTGTGAAAAGGACTTCATTTTAATAGTAGCATAAGCAAACACTAGGGAAAAAACATAGCTGTCTGTAAACAGAATAGAAAACCAGGCATGTCTCTGGAAAAGGCAGCAAGGTAAGTTTAATATGATTCATTTCAAGTGATGAAGTACCCTCATACATTTTGAGCAAATGAAAGATGAGCGTCAAAATTGCAGTAGTCCAGGCAAGAAGTTTTGTGAAAAGTCTTAGACCTTTGAGGTAAGAAAGAGTAAAGCTTTAAAGGTCAAAAATGTTTCCTGAAAAAAAAGGAGCATACAAACTTTACAAAAGACAGGTACTGAAAAGGAAACTGAGTATGTGCTATTACTCAGAAAAACACAACTTTCGAATATAGTAAAACTGAAGGATGTTAAGGCACATACCGCAATCCAATGTCACAGCAAGAAAGAAACACCAAGCACTTAAAATCCTATTTTCACGTCTAGCAACTCAAACATGATACCACACAATCACGCTGCAGCAGAGTACACTCCATCTTTATCCCTTGATAAAATATGGCAGTTCTGAACCCAGAGCCCAAAAAGTCTTCCCAGTTCACAAAAAATAGGTTATTTCTAAGATGGGGGGGGCTATAAAACATGATTAGTCTCCCTTCCTGAATATGCCACATAGAAATCCGTACGTAGTCATTCCAGCGCACCTGCATTACTGCAGGAAGAATTGAGGGGTTCACAAATAAAAAAGGCAAACTAAAAATAATGGTTTTTAAAAATCACTTGTTAAAACATTCGTTTTTAACAGGATGCCTTATGAGACACTTACACTCTGTTACTCAGGGAGATGAACTCTTCAGGATGCACTCAAATTACTTTGTTATCGTGAAGGAGGAAATTGCTGATACAATGTTTAAGAAGTTCTAGTTAAGACTAGGTGCAACATAGGAAAACAGTGTTTCTACCAGCAAGGAAAGGTAAGCAAAACAAGCTACACCAGGGAAGTAGTTATGTCAATGTAACTGTGATGGTACAGGAGAGTTGCTAAGTGTGGGGTGTCAAACTCACATCCCAGTATGGATACTAACTACTCACTTCCCAGTAAAGATACTAACCCAAGCTGTAACTGCCCTCAGAAAACTTACCATCTGGACAAGATATATGTATCATTACCATGCTTCTTTGCAACAAATTTAACATTAAATAGAAGAAAAAAACCCCTCTGGCAGGTTAAGGGAATCCACAGAGTCCTGCTCTTGAAGCTATTCTAGACAAACATCTAGGAAAGAGATCATTCAAGAGTTCCAATACACTGCGAAAGAACGCCAAGGCTTTCTGAACTACTTCAAAATACTTCTTACAAAGCGTGCCACAAACATCTCAGCTTCCCTGTAAGCCTACATCTTTCTTACCTCCTGAAGAAGGAATTGGTATTAGTAAAGCAACTCAAATACACCAATATAGTCGTATGGCGGAGGAAATTCTCAGCAAGGATGACACGAACCATTTAAAACTTTTTTTAGACAGGAGATGCAGCAACAGTGAGAAATGAAGCTGTATTTGGCTGCTGCCAATAAATCAAGTGTATTAGGACAACCTTTGTCGACTTCTTTCTAGATGAAAACCACCAACATTTGAATTTAGTACACTCCAACTACACATCATCAGTGTCATCCAGGTCTCTGGTGAAAACATGAGATTCAACATAGTCTTCAGTATAAATACACTTAACATGTGCAAGTATGGGAATAGGTTAGTTAAGAGTCAGTCATTGGTTTTAGGTATCTTAACAAGCTGAAAAACTATTTAAGACTAAGAAATGACTCAAAAAGTTAACAGCGAAAGAAATGCCCTGAAAGATCCACTACGCACAAGGGCTGAAAAGTTTCATCAAGAGTGCAAGCTTCTTACCTTTCCCCTTCCCTCTCTCTAATGATGCTGTGATTCTCACAGTTTTAAAAAGAGAGCTTGAGTAAGTACATAAGCACCATGTTATTTATTTTCTATAATTAACTAAGGAGTGCAGACAACAGATTCTATATGTGGAATTTAACTTAATGAAAGCTGCTTGCACTGTTTGAAAGGAGCAGATAGGTTAAAAAAATGTAAACTCCAAAGCTGTTTACCACAACAGCAAAAGTGGGACTAAACCCCCCTGCAGTCTCTCAAGGAAGCAAAAGAAAAATACAACCCTCAAAACACGCTTCTTGGTTAAGAGGTTTGATTCTATTTAATTAAAGAAACGGATACGGTATCATAAAAACCGCAGAAAGTGAAACTGTCACAAAGCCAGGTAATAAGTTGTCAAGAAAAACATGTTCAGGAAAGTACGAATCCTTTGACAGTTTTTTACGTAGTGTATATAAAGTGTTTGCACCACCAGAAACCTCTGTGTAGTTATCAAGTGACGGCAGTCTCAATCACTATGAGAAAAACGATGTCATTTGTGCACTACCAAAAGTGTCCAAACCCTTGTGTTTCACCATCATTGTAAAAAGTTATAATTTCTGAAGCTGTCCAGTAAGGTGACAATTTAAATGGACTGTGAAAATGTGCACCTGTTAAACTGAAATGCGCTCACAAGCTATCCAAACCTTATTTGATTACAAATGTCTTAGATACGTGCATTCATCTAAATCAAAATATGCTTTTAACTTAGATATTTTTCTAGTACCAGGATTTCTCTCACAAACCACGTTTTAATTTCATCTCTCTAAACAGACCAAAATAGCCACCGTGAAGACAATTAAAAACGGTTAATACTGAATTCAGTACCAGTTTCCACGTTTCAAAAAAAAAAACCCCCTCAACAACTAGCTCTAGCTACAGAACAGCTTCTCCAACACTGCTCTAGTCTCTGACTAGAGACCTGTTGATACTAGGCAGTCATGCCTTCTTCCAGTTACAACATAATACCTGTATCTAATACACTCTAAAAGTTACAAACTTTTCAAAACTAATATGGCATTCACAAAGAACAGAAAAAGCAAAAACCTAAGTTTTCCTGATGACTTCAATCAGAATCATATCCACTGCTGAACCAAAAACCAGCCACTAAAACCTCCTGTTTACCGTCAAATCAGGAGGACCGCTTTTTTAAAAAAGAGAAAACCCTAACCAAACAACTCTTCCTTTTTTCACGCCACCTGTTAACTGCATTGAACAGGACCATCGCTGGCTTCAGAGATGCCACCACTCACCAGAGTCTGGCAAGAGGAGGCCGCCTCCATATCCCATAGGCTAAGAAGATCTGAAGTGAGTTCAAAGAAACTCCTGTGGGACAGGTAACCAAGTACTCTCACAGCGAAATGACACCATATACTCATCTGCTTCACAAAATGTATTAAAAAGTTGAACAGCCCTTTGTTGCTCCCTCCCCCCACCCAGTACAACCAGTTTCTATTTGCCAGGGATTGGGACACCTGATTTCCAACCTCTAGCTTGCATTGGCAGCATCACCAAAGACCTTTGCAGGGCTGAAGAGAAGCCCCTTGATCTTCACAGCCTGTACGTCTATAGGGGAATTTCAGACATTTTGGTCTCACAGCATTGAGATGCAAGATGAACTACACTCCATATTGGTTCTTAATGCAAATAAGGAGGAATAACATTTCATTTATAAGAAGGTAATAGCCTTGATAAACCTTATGCCTCAAGCATGGGATCTGGATTTTGGTTTTAAGTGTTTTTTCCTAAGTTAACGGTCTATCAGAATCAGAAAGGCAGTTTTTACATACCCCTCTGCAAGAAAGAGTAAGGACTGTAATGAGTAAATCAAGTAAGCAGAGGTGTATGTAAGAAGAAAAAAAAATAGAGATAAATCTTGTTTCTAAACAACCTGTAAAAAAAACTTGTATGTGCAAAATGAAGTAAAAAACAAGACGTATTTGTGTGTACAAACGCACACACCTAATCCAACGATAAAGTGTACAAAAGCATCGTCTTGAGCACTATTTCGTATTTCTGCAACTGGCATTAAAGGCGTATGATTCGCAAGGAGCTCGGTAATAACTCCTATTGGGAAAGACATGAAAATGACAAACTGTTAAGTCTTATCTACAGTTCATCAAAAGCCCAATAAGCCGAACAGCTTTGGTTTCCATCACTGGCGAAAAACAGGAGGGCAGAAATATCTGAGCACCCTCCCCGTGTCATTAACACCAGTCGGTTCAAACGAAGCGAAAACGGGAGGAACAGAGAGAGGCAGGAAGGGTGAAGGCAGGCAGGAGTTAATAGCGGCGAAAGAGAGGAGGAGATTTAGGCTGAAGAGGGGAGAAAAGGGCAGTAATTGCGGCACCGAGAGGTGGGGAGGGCCTGGGCCCCCCGAGACTGACCTGTGCCGTCGCTGGCGGACACGGAGAGCGCCGGTGAGGAGAGTTTAGGCCGCTTGGCTGAAGGCGGGCCCGGCTCCACCACATTCTCGGCCATTTTTAATTCTTTTTTAGACAATCACTCAGAGCGGAGAGACGGCGGCAGAGTGGGGGGGTGCGGGTTGAACCCCAAAACCTTCACCTTCTTCTCGGACCCCGAGTAGTCGGCTGAAGAACAACAATAAGGCCGAGAGCGAGCGAAGAGGATCCGGCGGCGGCGAAGAGGGGCCAAGTTCCCCTTTTTCTGCCCCTCGGGCTCCGGGAGGGCGGCAGCGCAGAAGCAGGGAGAAGGTGGGAGCCGGGGAGGGGGAGAAAAGGCCTCTTCCCCCGGGGCGAAAGGGCTGAGCGGAGATGGGAAGAGCAGGTAAAGCCCCCGCCAAAAAGATAAAAAATAAAAAGGAATTTAAAAAAAAAAAAAGAGGCTGGTGGGGTTGGGTCGTTTTGCGGTGGATTTTTTTTTTTTCAGTGAAATTAATCCCGGCTGTTGTGCTGCTGGTGCTTCCTCGCCGCCGCCGCCACCATCATCATCTTCATCCTTCGGGGGGTCTCCTCCTCCTGCTGCCTCCTCACCGCCGCCATCAGCCTCTTCCTCCTCGGCGCCGTCCTCCTCCTCCTCATCGCCACAAGGAGGCGGGCGAAGGAGGGGAGAGGAGGAGGAAAAAAGAAAAAAATATCACCGTCCTCTAGCAGCAGCGGCTCCTTCCCCCTCCAACACCACCCTGCAAAAAAATACCCACCGCCAGCGACGGGGCTGGCAGGGAGGCGGCGGGGAGAGACGCAAGGCGTGCGCGGGGTCCCCAGCTCCACTCGCTTCTTCCTCGCCCGGCGCTAATGGCTGCAGAAAGGGGAGCTGTAAGGATGAGGAGGGTGAGGATAAGTCCCAGGAGTCTCCGCTTCACATCTTGTTGTGCAGGGAAGGAGGAGGGGTTGTTGTCCTGATGGAGGCAGCACCGATCGCGGGATGGGAAGGTGGGGGGCGGGTTTCAACACCCTCTCTGCCTTCCCCCCCTCTTCTTCTCTTCTTTCCCCTTCCTCTTTCTCTCGCTCTCAGTAGCTGGCTGCCCCCCCGCTTGGGCGCAGGCAGAGGGGCCGATCCCACAGCAGCGGCAGGAGGAGGAGGAGGAAGAAGCCGGCCCCTCCCCCCCCCCCCCCCCTCTGCCTACCTTCCCCCCTCTCGGGCGGCCGAGGATGGTTGCGAGAGCTGGCGCCGGGCAGGGAGGGGGCCGCCCGTCTCTGCTCCCGCGGACCCACGGGCTATGCGGGGCGCGGAAAGCGAGGGAGAAAAAAAACTCGGGCGCGGCGGGGACTCCCTCTTCGCCTCCGCGAGGGTGGGGAAAAGAAGCGAAGAGGTTGGTAGCCGGAGGAGGCCGATCGGCGACCCCTCCGAGAAGAGGAGCGGGGGGTTAAAATTAAAATAATAAAACAGGAAAAAAGAAAAATTACGCCGGGGGAAGACAGGCGGCCTCGCCCCGGGGTGGGTTAAATGGCCGGGAGGGGGAGGGGGGTCCTCGGCGCTCGCCGGCGGGGGAAGCTGGGGGAAGGGGGGGGGGGGGGGTTGCGAGGGGGTGGGGCGGACGGCGCAGGCAGCGCGGGGGCCGAGCGCAGGCTCCCTACTGCCCCTGCCTGGCGCGCGGCGGCGGCCCGGCTGCGGCCGCTCCGGCAGCGTGTGCGGCGGAGCGGGGAGAAGCGAGGGCGGAGGGGAAGGGCGGGGAGGAGAAGGAATTCGGGAAAAGGCGGAAAAGGAGAGAGAGAAGAAAGCGGGGGCGGGCAAGCTGGCGCGGAGGATGGGGGGGGGGAAGGGAAGGGTGGGTGGGGGGGGGGGGACGTCTCGGCTCGTCGGTTCTCTCCCCGTCCCCTGGCCGGGCCCCTGGGTTTCTCTGCGCTGCCCTCCCCCTGGCTCGCCGCGTCCGGCTCGGCCTCTCGCTCCCTCCCTCAGTCGCTCACACACAAACAAAATGGCGGCTGTTGTTTCTTCACTCTCCCGAGTCCTCGGAGGGAAACGAACGGCGGCGGCGGCGGCCGGAAATGAGCCAAGAGAAAAAAGGGGGCGGGGCCCGGCGGCGCTGGCGCACACAATGGAGCGCGGGGGGGGGGGGGGGCGTGCCCCGGCGGGGGAGCGGAGCGGGGCCGCCCGGCCGCCGTCACGAGACCGCGCCCGGCCAATGGGCGCCCCCCTCTCACCGAGCTCTTCCGCAAACTCGCCTGGCCCCGCCCCTTAAAGGCGAAGGGCTTCTTTATTTCAAATCGAATCGAATCAAAAGGCTCCGCGTCCTGCCTGCTCCCCTCGCGCTCGTTTCTGTCGGCTGACAAGCGCACGGCGGCGGCCGGGGGGGAAGGCCGGCCGGGGCTGCCGCTCCGCCCCGCCGCTCTGCCCGGTAACGGCTGCCCGGCGGGCTGCTGGGCCGGCGGGTGGAGCGGCCCTCCCGCGCCCCGGCGCTGCCTCGAGGGTGCCGGCGGGCGGGGCGGGGCGGGGCGCTCCTCCCGGCGGTCCCGGGCCTTGCTGCGCCACAGACATGGCAGCCCCGGCCGGCTGGCAGGCCGCGGGCCGACCGTACAGCCACGTCCCGCCTGCGAGAAGCGGCAACGGGCAGTAGCGTCCACATCCGCTGGCAGCCCCGAGGCCCGGCGGACGTAGGGAGTAACACACAGTCATGACACAGTGCTTAACTCTGCCCGGGTCTCCGTCAACGTTACAAAAATTAAACGAACACGCCCCCCCCCCCCCCCCCGGCCTTTATGCTAAATAGTGAATAAATGCGCAGGACACACACACTTTATGCCCAAAAAACACGCCTGCGTGTGCAGGGGAAGGAGTCGAGGCGTTGCATGATATATGGCAGCGTCCTGAAGATGTACCCGTGCTGCCTGAGGCTGGGCACGGGCTGGTGTTTGGGCTGCAGGGAGGGACAGGTAATAGTTAACGCCATCCTTCATAAAGCTGCACGGTGCCTGAGCCGTTTCAGACTGCTGACTTCTACGAAGAGTTTTCCTCAAACCTTATCAGCCATTATTAGCAAGGAAATACCCTCTTCCCACCTTTTCTCTTTTGGGCTCTTTCGGGCCATACAGCATTAGTGGATAGGAGAGGACGGGAAACATGGGCCTGTGTATGTTTTTAAATGGAAAAACCAGTTTCATTTAATCGAATCAGGATGTTTGTGAGGGCTTCTCTTTAACTATCCACCCTCGGGACTGAGATCTCCACCATCCTGCACGTTATAACCAAAGCAGGTATTTGGGAAGAGCCCAGCCTGAACAGAATAAATACTGCAGATGTTGAGAGAAGATGAGTGGAGACTCACAGCCATGTAACAGTTATCCACCAGCTCCCTTGTATACCATCGTATTTCAGCTTCTCTTGTTTGGGCTGTATTTCCAGCAAGATTGTCTGTGTCTTCCCTGGCACAAAAAAAAGAGATGCAAGTAGTCTTATGTTCAAACTCAAGACGCTCCAGAAGCACTTAAAATTTGTACGTGTATTAGCCTTCTGGAAAAGTCTTAGGGCCATAGACAATGCACAAACCTGTGTTTTAAAAGAGAAGTGGAGGGAGCCTTGAAAGATAAATAAACGATAGGAAAATAGTCTAGAGAGAACTAAAGCTGTTGGGCTTAACTGTCAAACCTGACACCATCACCTTAGAAACAGTGTTATGGTTCTCACAGGATTTTTGCCTCTTATTGCTACTAAATTCCCAAAAATATAGTTAGAGAAGCCTTGTATTACCTCAATTTGTTTATTTTGTCAGATGGACTGTTTCCCTCTCTTGTGAAGCAGGTTTTTTTTTTTAATCACAGCTGAGACTAATTTTAACTTTTTAAATCTCCTTAGAATTAAAAGTTGGCTGAAATAAGTCTATATAAGGTTTTCAGGCTCTCTAGAGACCCTTAATCCATAGTTCAGTAAGGAATTAGTGCCAGCTTTATAAAGACACCAAGGTGCACATAAACACCTAAATGCTTTTAAAAGTCAGGTCCTTACTAAACAGCAAGTTTGGGGCAAAGCAGATGTTTCAAATAAGAGTTTTGTGACACTAGTTCCTATCTAGAGACTCGATCCTACCGATAGTTGCACGTGTGCTTAGTTTTATATAGCACATAGTTCTACTAAAAAATCCACTGTACTGCTTGCTGTAGTAAAGTTGAGCATGTGTGCTTGCTGGAGCACGGCCTGACAGATAAAAGTTAAAGAACTGAGTAGTTATTTGCTACTCCAGAGGGTATTGTATGGAGTCATTAGTTAAGTACCAGAAAAATCTGACAAACAAAATTAAGTCTTGGTCTTTTTGTGATTTTTTTTGGTGCAACATCCCCTCTTTTCTGGCTATCTGTTTATTTACCCTTCAAATGAGTTCAGGGGAGCTACCTGAACTGTGGGAAACATACATCCTTTAGTAAATACTACCAAACTAGTATGTATCTTCTGAATATGAATTACAGTTATAAGCAGTTAACCAATACATTAGTAAAGCCATACCTCTGCCTTTCAAGCTTCACAATTGGTAAAATATCTTGGTTCTTTCCACATTAGTAGATAATAATCAGTTAGCTTTCTGTATTACAGACTAAATGTGAGGTGAAGTATAGAGAAAATAAATAAAAAACAATACTGCTTGTGGGTTTGGTTGTTTTTTTTTTTTCCTGAAAAATAAGGTAAACTGAAACTGGAAAAGGAGAAAGAAAAAAGAAAAACTCAGGAACATAGGGTTAAGATAAATCAAATACATATAAACAACAACAACAACAACAAAATCCCTTCAGTACCTGTTATTTTTTCTAAAACCCTGCAGTTTAGCTTAAGTGAAGCTCAATATATACACACACCCAACTGCTGCTAAATGCTATCTGCCAAAACAATAACATGCACAATACTAGAAAGGAATAATAGAACACAAGGTATACCAAGAGGCAAGTATAGAAATACAGATAAATCCAGGAAAGGATTATGCTGTTAAAAGCAAAACAAACCTTTTTTTCCTAACAGCTGCTCCTCCTTGCCTCAGTTTCCCTGTTCTTACATCAAGGGTAGCAGTATTTATCCCTTGGAAATAATAGAAGGATTAATTAGCTTATGATTGCCAGTAATTACAGCAATCATTATGTATTTTGAGATAAATGGATGGAAGTAGAATAAGTCTGGCTAAAATGAGAATCAGTTCAGGAAAACACTGAGAAGAGGAATGCAGGGCCTTGAACTTTTATCATGGGATCTCGTAGTTACAGAAATTTATAAGCATGTCCAGCTGCTTTGAGGTCTACAAGGAACAAGATAAGATCCCCTTGTCCTGCAAGGGTTACTGTGATGCTCAGAGCTCAGCCTGGCCAAATTCAGTGAGAGCAGGCAAGGAAATAATCACCTCCCTCAGCTTGGAGGGAGCTGGGGCTCTGGCCTTCCCCTTCCAGCTGCTGGATGGAGGATGGGTGTGTGATCTCAAATTCACCTGAACAACCTGATGCCCTCCCTAATGCTCCTCAGAAAATCAATTAAATAGAATTTCCCCATTCCCCTTTGGCAGGATTTGCCCCAGAGTCCAGTGGTTATGCAAACGTCTCTGAAAAAAATGGCAGCTTGTGGGGTGGGGGGACAAGAGCCAGGGACAGAGCACTCCCCATCTTCTCAGTCACATTTCTGCCTGCAGTTTCCAGCTGTATTGTCTTTTTTCCCCTGAGATTTCCAGGGCTGCTGTATGTGTCTGGCAGGTAATTTCTCCTGTTCCCCAGCTGCCTCCTGCCATCACAGCTCTCTGCTTGCACAGCACCGCTCCCAGGGAGTGAAGGAGGAATGACCCCCTTCTCTGTACGAGTGGGGAGATCTGCTTGTGGAGGGTCTTCCCTGGCAGAGGTCAAAGGGGTAAAGAAACTATTTAAGGCTGCAATTTTTGTAAGTAATGCCAGGGTACAGCTATGATTCTGGAAAGCAAGAGTCAGCTGTGCTGGAGCAGAGAACATTGCTCAGCGCGGCGTCAACATTAAAAACCCAGCAGCATTTTGATATGAGACAAATGTTATTAAAACCGTAAGAAGTAACCATGCAATAGCTGGTTCTTGCATCTAGGGTATACATAAAAGAAAAAGCTGGCTTTCTGACAGCAAGCAAAATGCTTTCAGTCCTCAGCCCCAAAAACGCAGACTTCCTCGGTCACACAGTTTTCAATAGCTGCAAACACAGAGTTATGTTGCTAAATGTTAAGGGCTCAGCTGTTTACCAGAAGAATGTTTTCTCCCTGGAACACATGGTTTTGCTTAAAAGAAGTTCTCGAAAAAAACCCCCCACTTTATTTCATTAGTGAATGAAACATTATAGTCCTAACAAACATGCCATGCAATCTGCCCCTGCAAGAAAGAAACAGAAAAAGAGGACAAAAATTGACTTCTCAGTTCAAGAGAGAGGCAGAGGTACACTCTGCCTGGGAAATACTGCAGCTTTAGGGTCTGGTGTTCTAGAGCTGAATCTGTTGCTCTGAAATGCTTTTAGCTTCCTACATTGTCTTCATCTTCTTGTTCACGTTGAAAGCACAAACGTGGAATAGGAGTGAGAGGCATGTGTGGACCCACAACTTTACCAAGGGCTGGCCAGGTCATTGCCTTTCACTTCCTAGGCTCAGCTCTCCCCTCTGTGACAGGGAGTTGATGCTACTCTCCCCTTACAGAAAGAATATCCCGATCATTAAACACAAATGTAATACTCTCTTATCACCTAAATAAAATTGCACTGAAGTTAACGCATTTGCATCAGCAGTTGATTTATCCCAGAGTATTACAGGGACACAATCAAGAGGTACTAGGGTGAAAGTATAATACTTTTAATTGAGAGCCCCTGAACTTGCCACATGTTTTGAGCTTGTGAAAGGTGAAAGGATGTCAAATTTCTAAGCAACTCGGTCAGCTCAGCACTATATTTCCTATGATTTGCTAAAAGTGATCATTGTGTGATGGAGCTGAAGCTAACATGGGAAATCTATGCTGGAAGAATTACAGTTATTGTAACAACCCAGGAGAAGCACACTGTCCACATTCCTCTCTACTTCTTTTGACTCTGGTATCTAATGAGAAAGTTCTTGATAAGCTTTATTGCATGGCAGAAGGTGTAAACAATGTGCTTTGAAATCTACTGAGCTTAAACCCAAAAGTTATCTTTTCATTTGTTTCCTGAATTGTCCCGCAGATACAAGTCCACACATGCTTGTGAGAACAAAATACATTTGTTTCTGTTATACCTCCCTTCCTTTGCTGTTTTTTTTTCACATAGTGTTCCTTAATTTGGATTATTTTTTTACACTCTAAAACATTCTCCTGTATGCTGAACTGCGGTGTGTTTTTTGATGTCTGCAATCAAAATGCAAAGAAGGGAAAAAGTAACTTTATTTTTCCTGATTTATTAGTCTTCATGCTTCAAGATATAAAGTGGAGTCAGGCCAGAGTTTACTCTGTAGCAGAGAAATGTACTGAATCGAGAGGTTTTCAGTACAGAGAGTATTCGCTTTCTGATTGAGCTAATGGGACCCTGTTGTTCATGGGATAATACACTGAGTTAATCGACACAGTCTGAGCTGCTTTTACAGTTTCTATAGGGAAAAAAAAATCTGCAGGAAATATAGGTCTGGTTGGGGTTTTTTGTTTCTTTTTCTTCTTTTCTGTAAAACCAATTTTGTACTTTCTTGGCTTTTTGGCATACTAGAAGAGGTAATGCCTTCATGAGTGCTTTCCTTTTGCATGCAGATAAAAGTCAATAATTAACCACAAACACCAAAAGCCAGTTGATTCTAACCAAAGAATCTGTGTAAAACAATAGGGTTAATCCTCAGTTCCTTACCTTCCTAATTTATGTGGGCTTATCACTTCCCAGAAGTTCCCTCGTGAACCCTCATGTTTCAACATCTGCAAGGGTTTTTTTCCCTCTTGGTCTCTTCTAGAAAGAGATGGCAACATCAGGCAACCCTGGACTTTCTGTTTGCATCTTCTGACTGCCCTGTAGAAACCTCAGAGAAGGGAACATCAGGCCCTGAGGGTGCTACACTAAGAGAACAGTGAGGAGGCAGAAGCTATGGTAGCCCCTGGCAGCACACTTTCGCCCTGGTGCCCTCACATTGCCTGAAGCCCTGGAAAGGTGATTTCTGTAGAACAGGACTGGTCTATGAGCCGATTTGTGGTATTTACTCTAGCCTCTTTTGGCACTTCAGATGCCTTCTTTTTGATCTCAGGAATGGCATGAGAGAGGGATGCCACTGCACACCCCAGATCAAATGCATAGAGGTGGACAGACACAGCTAGCTGCTGGGATGTCAGGGGAGAGCCATTTACCTGGCCCAGTGCAGACACCACAATGACAGTGCAACCACCCAGACATAAAGCTGAAAACTTTTGAGAAGGCCAGAGGGGCCATTAAAAAGCTTTCATATACCTGCAGGCCCTGGTAAGAGGTGAAAGTCGTGGTTGACGTGATGCTTTGGCAGAAAGGACTTGTTTTTCTTTCAGTAGAGCTGAAGAAACATTTAGGCAACTTTGAGGGGAATGTAGAGAGCTTTTGTGATGATCAAACAAGTAACAATTCCAAGGCTGACGTTACTCCTCTTTTGTCAATATATATATGGCTGCAGATTCATTGCTATCTAAGAACCACCTTCAAGAAAGCAAAATGCAAAGTGAGATGCTCAGTCAGCATCACAAAATGACAGAAAGTTTGGTTCTTTCACCACTGTATGTGTGATGAGTAAGCTTTTTGTGCAGGCATTTGAGCCCCATATGAAGCAGCTTGGCCGTGGTCATTCTGAGTGGTGCTGGAGGGCTAAGCACCAAACCCTAGGAGGAGCTTTGCTGAGCAACCAGGGTACTTGAGCTCCCCTGGACAGAGAAAAATCACTTGTCTCAACAGGAGACATTGACCCCAACAACAACCCCTAACTTCTGCTGCTGCTGCCCTGCATGGTGGGCATTGGTTCCATGTCTGGGAATGGACAGATGGGACATGTGCTTGATGCTTGCCTCCCCCAGGGACATCTTGGTGATGTCCCAGACAGCTACTCTGGCAAAAAGGACAGTACTGCTGGGCAAGGGGAGGTGCAAAACTTAAAACACCAGAGCGAGTAGCATAGCGAAGAGTCTGGCGGCTGGATGTGCCGGTTGTCTTGGCAGCTGCCCCAGGTTTTTTTCTCATTTACTCTGCTAGATGTAGGCATCTGAATTTCTACTGAAAAGAAACAGAGGTACCCAAGGCCTCTTGTGATCTTTGCAGTTTTCTGGTTCACGTGTCTTCCTATCTGTGGCACTGCCACAGATATATATGTATAAATGCATATGTATACTCATATATCTTCACGGTATAGAAATTAAATGTGTTTTGTTTAGACTATTCAAGCCCTCCTGTGTATTTAGCCCTGCAAGGAAAACCTTTTTTTAATGATCTGCACCAAGGCAAGTGTGTCTGTATTTGCAGAGGGGTGCATCAGTTTCCAGAAGGTGAGACACTTGTGGAAGATTCCCTGTTCCCGTGCAAAGGAGCAGAGCCACGGGCTGACAATGGTGACCAGACGTTACAATACAAAGGGCAAGCGCCTCTGTGTGCAAAACAAGCCCCTGGATTCCTCTGTCCCTCCTGGGTATTTCAATTAAAAGCTGAGTGGGAAGTCCAAGAAAATGCCTAAAATGGCTTGAGTCCTTCCTCATGATCTGGAAATGGAAGTCGGCAGTGACTAACTCCAGCCCAGCCACCAAACCCCTCCCTCCCCGACTCTGCATCGCTCTGTTCTGTTCGTTCCCCGCTCCTCTCCTGCGTTTGCAAACAGTCGGCAGTGGAAACAGTGCAGCAGCCTGGCTTCAGGCGCCAGCAACGCACCAGCGGTATGCGACTGCGAGCAGCGACCCTCACCCGCCCGGCCTCGGCTCTAACCTAGGCAGAAGTGATTGAAATCTGACAAGGACGAGTCTTGATTAGAAGCAGAGGAATGATTTTTTTCAAAGAGGCTGCTGCCAAGCGTGGAAACAAAGCCCAATTAAATCCTGCCGTTGACTTCAATTGGCTTCAAACCAGGCCTCTAACAGCTTTTTCAGTTAAAAAGAGAGAAAAGATTGATTATAATTTCTTTAGGCAGTTCAGGCGATGTCTTGTGGCCTCCTCACAGAGCTAACAGATAGCAGTGTCCATGAAGAGCAACATTAGCTAACTGAGCAGTCAGGAGAGCCGCATCCCTTACTCACGGTGTGATGGCCCCTCTAATACATGCTTTTTCTGCCACTGGTTTTGCTGTGCTTATGCAGTTGAACTGAATTTGAAAGCATCAACCCTGAAAGGAGAGTCACCTGGCTGCAGGGAGCAGCGGGAGTGTGGGCTCCGATGGTGTTACCCCACAGGCACCAGCCCAATCCTTTCTCTCTCTGTTCACTCCCGTCCTGCGCCAAGTCTCAGCCTTTCTGTTCAAAACATCTAACTGTGGGGGTGCAAATGCCCAATGGAGAGCCTTTTTGGCAGCTGCTTTCCTTCCACCACCCATCCAGCTCGCATAAGCCAATCAGGACGTGCTCTTTGCACGGTACCTGTCCCATGGTGGGTGTGATCTCTCCCGGTGTCCTAGAACTACCATCATGCAAAAAACTAAAGAACAGAATGGGATGCTTCTGAGATGAAGCCCACCCCACTCCTCCTTCAGTAGCACAACAGGGTGTCTTTGGGAGACACTGGGGACCGAATGTATTTGGAGATGAGTTTATTCACAGGCTCTGTGAGGTCTGATCTGCAGAGCTGCAGAGCTGAGCTGCCTGCATGTCCCCTCCCCAAATTTACTGCTGCCCTCAAGTTTGTCACCTCAGTGACTATTCGGTAGGGTAAACCTACTTTGCATATTCCCTGCAGAGATGAGTAAAAGGGATGAGCAGATGAAGGCACACCTGAGCAAGGATATCACTAAACTAATTCATTATTTTTACTAAGCTAATTAAAGGCAGACCAAAGAAATGATCACACTGAGATCATGATCAAGATAAAATCAGTAAATCAATAGAATAAATGATCACTCAGATTATACACCTGTCTATCAAAATTATTTGTGAAGTTGCTCCTGAAGGAGTTACTTAGATTTAGTCTTGTCCTGGGAGATTTCAAGGAGGATACAGATTCCTTTCAGGCTAAAAATCCAGCGAGCTTTCCAGTGGATACAATGACCCCCCTGGTGAAGCACATAGGTTTTCAAAGGTTATAAGGATATACAGATAAATATCCTCCCTTCAAAGGAGACAGCTTCTGGAATGTCCAGACTTTGGATTTTTTTGCTAAGCTATATGACCCAGGTCATGCTACAATCTTATCTTGGCTCTTTTTGGGGAAGTGATAGGTATCCCCACAGCAACTTTCCTTTAACACATCTTCCTTCAACCTAAAGCTTACTTTTAAATATAGTAACATTTATTATCCTTGTATTCCCCATTTCACAAACGGCTGGTTTGCTCTAGTGCTAAAGCAGAAGCAGTGGTTAAGGTAAGCCCAGATACTTCTGAATAATCTTGTTTGAAGCTCCAAAGGCTGCCATCCTAATTCATTTACAACTTAATTTTAGTAGTTCTTTGAGGGTATTTTTCCCACAAATGCACCCGTTCATCCATTCATACCAACAGAAAATCAGGAAAACAAGAAGCAAGTGATTCAGTTCATTAAAACAAAGGTAAAAATAAACAATGTCATTTCATCTACATCATTGCTTGGGGGTTTTAACCCACGTCTGTATTTCTTCATTATGCTGAGCACAGCAGTGAAGGCTTGCTCCAGGCACACAGCCTGGAGTCTGACAAGGTCCTGGAGCAGGCTGCAGCCTGCCCAGCCCGCTGAGAGCCTTCCCTCAAGTCCAGTTCACCTTCCTCCATGTGGATTATCCATTGCAAGGAAGAGAGGTGGTGGTGTTGTTTTTATTTTGGGGAACAAAAGGACCACATTTCCCATAATGTTATCATTTCTATAGGTTTAACTCCTACTCAAATCAGCCTTGGGCTCAAGCTGTAGGGCTGGCAGGCCAGTTGTGAACCCTGGTGGTATCTGTCATTCAGGTCCCTCTTCACAAGTTGGAGTGGAAAGCCCCATCAGCAAGTCACCTTTAGTTTTACTTGATCATACCTTCATCGGCGATATAAAATACAAATACCTCTAGGAGGAGGCCTTGCCAGTAACACAGTCTTGCAGTGGAGGTAAAGAGAGTGTAATATGCTGTCAGAAAAATAACCTAACATCCTGCTCAGCATGCTTTCTCCTGAGTACCTTTTCATCATGACAGTCCCTTCCAGCAGCAGTATCAGCAGTTGTTAAAATACCGTGACCTTTTTAACAGAAAAGAAACTGGGGAGCTAACTTGGGGTAAATGTTTTACTTACTCTCATGACTTCTGACCCAAAAGAAAAGGCTGTCATATTAATCAGTATTTGACCACTGAAGTTTTCTTAGGATCAACTCTCATTCTGGCCTGTTTTCATCCCATAACCTCCAGTCCAAGCAAGGGTGAAAATGTATTTGAATTCCGAGTTCTTGGAGGCTCCAGGCTTGCTGGTAACGCGGCGAAGGCTTTTCCCATTTCTTTGTCACCAATGTGAACTATAGCGTGCCTGAGGCGAAATGGGAGCCTTAAAAATAAAGCATGGGAAGGTAAAATAAAAGATACTCTGCTTCCCCTTTTGCAGAGGCAGCACAAATCAGGGGGTGAGCTCTGCACAGAGCTCTAGTAGAAAGCAATTTCCTGATTTAGGGTGATATGTAACTAAGGATTTTGACTGATCTCATCTATATGTATATTCAGTCTTTCCAAGATGCTATTAATAAGTGTATTCAAAATTTGAATGTCTTCTTTTATTTTATAAAGCCTCTTTTATGTTATTTTTAGGGAGAGTTATCTGTGGTACTCGCAGACCAAACACAGCTTTGGGTCATCTGCAAGTTTAACGAACCTAATCTTTCTTCTTTCAGGCAGATAATTTATACGAAAACCTTGTATGAACCTGTGCCCAGGCTGGATCCTGGCTCACCTTCACTCAGTACAAAATGAATCACTGCTAAAGACCAGAATAGCACAGGGTTTTGCCACTAGCCCTCTACTAGTTTCATCCAGTGATTTTCTCTGTTAGGAGAGCATAACGTGAGATTATGCCTGGCTGGAGCACTAACTTAAAAAGTATTGAGCACTTTGACTTTATTGACATTATTTATCAATAGTATTTGCTGTTTATTGGGTAGCAGAGCAAGACCTTTCCTTGCTCATCTTCTTACTATAGTATGAGATGGAGCCCTCCATGCTGGAGTCAGTGGCATCTGATGCTCCTGTTCCTTTCATCGGTTTGCGACAGGGAAGACTGTGTGGAGCCAAGCTGGTTCATTCTGGCCTCTGATGGGTTTTTAGTATCTTGTTTTTAAAGTTCTTCAGGGCTCAGAAATTTTGGCTGGTGACACTAGGGTTACTTCCCAACCCAAGCACCCACAGTAAACCCAAGTGGCTCGACAGCTGTCCTAAGGCCGTGTTTGTGACAGTCTTATCTCAAGATGGAAAGCTGTCGGGTGGAAAGAACCTGGGAGTGTTGGTCAACAGCCAGCTGAACCTGAGCCACCAGTGTGCCTACTTGGCCAAGAAGGCCAAGAAGGCCAAGTGGATCAGAAATAGTGTGGCCAGCAGGGCTAGGGAAGTGATTGTCCCCCTCTACTCGGTGCTGGTGAGGCCACACCTCAAGTACCATGTTCAGTTTTGGGCCCCTCACTGCAAGAAGGGCATTAAGACGTTGAAGCATGTCCAGAGACAGGACAACAAAGCTGGGAAGGGTCTAGAGCACAAGTCTGATGAGACATGGCTGAGGGAGCTGGGATTGTTTAACCTGGAGAAAAGGAGGCTGTGGGGAGCCATGATCACTCTCTACTCTCCTGAAAGGAGGTTGTAGAGAACTGGCGCTTAATCTCTTCTCCCAGGTAATGAATGATCAGACAAGAGGAAATGGGCTCAAGTTGCACCAGGGGAGGTTTAGATTGGGTATCAGGAAGAACTTCTTCACCAAGAGGGTTGTTAGACACCATAACGGGCTGCCCAGGGAGGTGGTGGAGTCCCCATCCCTGGAGATATTTAAAAGCCATGTAGATGAGGTGCTGAGTGACATGGTTTAGTGATGGGCTTGGCAGTGTGAGGTGAGCGGTGGGACTCATTGATCTTAAAGATCTTTTCCAACTAAACTGATTCTATGATTAGAAGATCCTCAAATCCCTACATCTGCCCGGAGACTCTTTTGGCAAAGGGGGCTGTGAGGAAGGATCTTGTCCGTGCACCCTCTCACCCCTGCCCCACTGAATTGCTCCCTGCAAAGGACAGCCTCCCCTCCCCTTTTTTGTTTCAGGATGCTCATGCTTCTGGCACTGCGGTCTGGTGATGCTCCTGGAGGCTGAGGCTCCCCTGCATCCTTTGGGAAGCCCCGTCGCTATGGTGACTGTGTGCAGCTTTACGATCTGTTTGTTGTCCACCCATTTCAATCAGAATCGCTTCTGGAGCTTTTATATTTTCAGTGATTTCAATTCAAATTGCTAGTGGGTGGTTTTGAATCCAAGAGGGAAATGATACGCTACAGGGAAAAACTTTCAGAAGCCTTTGTTGGTCTACTGTTGCGTTCATTTGTTTTTTAATGATTAAAAGAGACTTTTTGTCAATTTTATATCCATTTTGCGTTGTTGTCGCAGTGCTCTGAGAATATTGGAGAGAAAGAGAAAAATCTTTGCTTCACCGTCTGGTTTGGATGCCAGATCCACAAAATTGCTCATTCTGGTCCAGCTAGGGTGGCCCATGGCAGCAAGAGGAGCAGCAGGGCTGCTCAGGCAGGCCCTGTTTCTCAGGAGAGTTTCTAAGGAGTGAGGCAGGATGGACCAGGACCCCTTCAGGGTCTGCAGCCTAAAGGCGATTTTGGTCTGGAGTAGACCTGTGAGTGGCCCTGGGGATCCCTTTCTTGGTGCTCAACTAAGGGATAGGTGGAAGGGAGAAGCAATGAAGGTGAAGCCTCTGAGTGTGTAACTTCACCCACCTTTGCTTGCCTGCAGATGCTTGTTCTTCCCCAAGGAACTCGGCCTCTAGTGGTCACCCTTCCCAGCTAACAAATCAAGGCTTTCACTTGCCAGATTGTAGGGCTTCTGATCTAATGATTATTTTAACAAAGGATCACAAGTTGCATCTGCATCTTTCTTGGCTCATCCCTCACCAGGGTTTCTGCTTCTGTTTGACAGAGAGCGTTTTCATTCCTTACAGTTCCTCCAGCTGCCCTGACCCCCAGGCCACAGCAGTCCCCTGGCACACCCCCAAGTATCATCTTCTTTCCAGCACATCTTAGGAGGTATTGAATGTTGGCAAATGGTAGTACTTACGTGTTTAGCAGTTTTAGGGAGAAGTTTGTTTTCAAAGAAGGCATTGAAGAGTTTATCTCTACCTTTGTTGCATTCCAAACTTTCACATCGGGTGCTGACATGGGAAGAGCTGTTTGGTTGGAAACTCGTGGTTTGCTCAGCAGGTTTGAGATTACCAGTGAGGAAAGCTTGTTTCTCAACATGTAGTTTTACAAGGCTTACCAGGGGACTAGGGTAAACAATAAATAAAAATAATAGAAACATTTAGGTGTGAAATCAAGAGAGTATTTGGGGAGAAAAACTGAAGGCTGCTCAGAATGCTTTCAAAGAAATAAAATAATGACTCTGTTTTCAGTTGTGTTTTCACATAGTTTGGTTGCTAGCACTTGTTTGTTCTGGACAGCCAAAATCAACTACTTTCTTTTAAAATTTGCTAACATATTTACTTTTAAAGCATGGCATCACACTCCTGGATTTGATTGTCTAAAATGGAAAGGCCTTCTTGAATAAAGCTGCTTAAATGGCAGAAGGCCTCATAAGCACTTCAACAGCAGGTTTTGATAAACATTTGAGTTTTGTGGGCAGAACCAAAGTGTTAGCAATCTGTTTGCTTGGGTCCCTTAGGAAAAGACTTTCCTTTTTCATGTAGCACTCAGTGTGGTGGGAGTAAGAGGTGTGGGACATGGGATGGAGGGAGGGGTTTGCACCAAGCACCCCAGGAGCCAGGGAGCTGAGCAGGATGCTTCTTTCCTCTCTGGGTATGGGACAGAGCCACGATGGGAGCAGAGGGCCACAGCAGCTCATGCTTCCAAGGGTACACTGGTGGCAAAAAAAGGAGTCTATATCATTCACCATTTTCAGTTGCAGCCAACATGTTTCAAGCAGCTTCACTCCATGCTGCTGAGCTTGCTGGCAATCACAGCCGATCCTAAGCCCACCTTATCCACCGAGCACCAATTGCAATCCCGTGGGGCAATGTTCAGCTGCGGGGTGGTGGCTGCCGAGACCGACTCCTCAAAGGAAGTCTCTTCCCTATTTACACTAGCAAATACCTGGCAGAAGCTGATCCTGATGTCTGTGCCCCCCCTCAGGATCCTGATGTCTGTTCCCCTCCACCTGGGAACGTGGAAAAACATCAGTCTTCTCACCTTGCCACAAGTTTAAGACCAAGGCCAAGAGAAAAGAAACAAAATACTGAGACGGCACAGAAATGTTCAACCAGAGAGAAAACATCACTTTGAGTTACTAGACAGCACAAACACACATGTGAGGAGCCTGGCTGGGTGCCCAGGATAATTAGGACTGGTCTGAGGTGCTTTGGCTGACCACTCCCCGCACACCAGAGGCCCTGACATGCATCAGCAAGTCGAAGGGTAATGGTGGGTGCTTTGAAACCCTGTGAACACAGTCCAGCCCTTGGCACGAGGTTTGCAGGGAGCAATGCGTGGTGGTTGCCCTCGCCAAAGAAGACAGCAAAGAGAAGTCACCTCTCTCTTCTCGTGGTGTTGACTTTTGAGAGGCTGTTTCTACCAGTGATGAGCATGGTCAAGTTGGCCCAGATGCTGTTAAAAAGCTATTCCAAGCACTCTGGCTGGCTGTGTGTGATAGTGACAGGATTATTAGCATCAGAGGAAATCCCAATCTTTGTAAACAACTGCTGTTCACAAAATAACTGCTTCATTCAGCATCTAGGACAGAGAAAGGGAACTAAAAAACCCAAACCCCCTCTCAGGCCCTTGCTGCACAGCTGGCTTCCACTCAGCACCATCCTATTCCGAAGCAGAAGGCTTGAAGGCTGTTTAGGAATGAACAACAGGGAAAAAGGATAAGCTCAAAGGCAGCATTTCACATGAAAAAACACCTGCATATGGGTTTAGATGTCACCTCACCTCAAAGCCAGCCCCTGGTCCCCATCAGTCAAGCTCAAAGCATAATTTACATAAATATACATGTACTTACAACAAAAGTTGTAAGGGGACACGGCATTTCATGAGCTCCCAGAGATATCTGAAGGACTGCAAATATAAGAAGTGTTGAAGCCTTTGCAGCCCAGAGTCCCATTCTGGAATTACCACACACCCCTGCCATGATCTCATTGTGGATCTCAGTACATTGACTCATCATTGCTCTTATCCTCTGCTCTAAAGAAAAGGAGTCAGTTTGAAAAATCCCTATTTTACTCCATTTTCATATTAGGGAGTTGAAAGAAGAGCCACTGAATTTAAGGCAAAACAATGAATTATCACATTATAGAGTTTTCTTTCTCTCTTCTTACAAAGAGCTTGTCTCCAACTATGAAAAGAACCATCTTCTGAGCACCCATCTATGCTGAAAGTCTCAGTTCCAAACTATCACCAGCACAACCTCAAATCAGCATTTAGTTGGTCTGAGACACAAGCTCGCCCTGCAACAGCCCCTCAGATGTGTGTTTTCTGGAGCTACGAGTAGGTCTCAGAGCTGTGTGGGCACAATGTCTAGGAATGGTCGTCGATGGCTCTGGATGAGGCATTAGCTCCATGGCTGTGGCTAATCCCAGCTTTCATGGCACAACAGGGCACTCAAGAGTCCTGGGGGTCACAGGGGTGCTGTGCAGAGTGGAGGAGGACACATCTCCCATTCACATTGTTTAGTAGCACATGCCAAGCAGGAAAAGCATTTGCAGAATGGTGGACCTGCTTCTGCAGGGGGGTTGGACTAGACGATCTCTAAAGGTCCCTTCCAACCCTACCATTCTGTGATTTTATGATTCTATGATTGTTAGACCTCGACAGTGAGTATGTTCGGCCTCTTACTGCCCAGAGACACGTGTTGTTTTGGGATCATTTTTTGTGACTGGGTCTGCAGTCTGGTCCCTGAGCAAATATCCAGGCTCAGCTCCTCTGAAACACCCCATGGATATTTTAAACCCAAGCACCAGCCAACAGCCAGCAATGTGGGTAGTATGCGACCAGATGGTAGAACCTGCTGGGATTTTCAGCCACCTCTCAAACTTACTCCTACCCTGTGATCCCTCTTTGGGTGCTTTGCTGAGTGAGGCTGACACCACATCCCTTTTTACTCTGGAGTTTATTACTTTTAGGGCTGTTTAATCCCTCTGACTCTCTAAAGAATGTCAGGATCCAACAGCAGCAGATACTGCTGTCATAAAATTGCATGGGCTCAGAGTGAGTCATAGCTACTCTAGAGACCCCCTGTAAGACCTCCCAGCTAGAGATTGTCTCTCTTAGTTTTTCTGTTGCCATCTAGTAAGTGTATGATGATGTCCCACCATGCCAGACAGGCTCTGGCCATCGTGCAGAGCACTTGCTGCTGCTGGATAAATCACCGTCAGGAGACGGGAAAGGCCACTGCAAAAGGTTGTGAGAGGCGGGTGGCGGAGCAGCCCTCTCCCTGCTCTGCTGCAGCTGCCTGAGGTTGCAGCAGCTCCAGGGTGATTCATCCCAGACCGGGAGTAATTGGCGTTGGCTGCTGAAACGCCAAGCCCTGAAACTGGTTTTGTCATATTTAGCATTTCCCGCTAGATGACACGCAACTGCAAAGTGCTCTGCTTGGTGTTTGCTCTGTAGCAAAACCCTTAGTCACCTCCTGGTCCCAGCAGTGGTGTGTGTCAATCCTAGGGAAGGAGTAGGCAAAACAGATCTTGCAAGAAAGGGCAAATTACTTTCAATTTCTCCCAAAAGAGAAAGAAAAGAAAAGAAGAGGAAGTGAATAGTTTAAAGCAGCAGGATCCAAAGTGAATTCCCTTATTGTAAAAAAACCTGAATCATCTAGCAGCATGGTATTGGGGGGGTTGCAAGTGCCCAAGTGATGGCTGGGAAGTCTTTCTGTGCAAGAAGGCCCACATACTGATGGCAAAACAAGTAATTAGGACTTTGCTAACTGCTTGCTGTGCTTTTGTCTGACAAGGCTCTTTGCTCAGAGCTGAGAAAATGATTGCCCTGAGGCTGGCCTTCCCCAGCCTCTGGACTGATATGTCCAGGCTCTGACGTGCTCTGAGCAGAAGATAATCCTATAGAGAAGATCTACCGAGGACATCCAGCATCGTGTGTTTTAAGACATTTGGTTGACTAAAGTGTTGGTGGATTAATTTTCCAAGCAGAGTGTTTTGCCCACAGGCACCTGGAGGCCTTTATCAGATCATTTTGCTCTCCACACCACTATCTTGGTCACAGATCCCAAAAAAACTACCCTACCCAAATGAACAGGTAGAGGCTTCAGTGATTATAGTGCTCCTGATGGGAGGCACCAAGCAGGTGCTCTTGAAGATTGCTGGATATTCCTGTATATGACTTCCTATCCTGTGACCAGTCCCCCAAAGAGGTTGCAGCACGAGCCTCTCTTTGACATGCATAGTGCGTCTCTCTTGCTTGAGTTACAGCTCCAGCATCTCCACAGACTCCAGCCGACATCTTCTAGGTGATGCTTTCAAATTTCTTCTCAGTATGATGAAAGACTGGAAGTTCCATTTATTAAAAGAAATAATCTCAGCTCCAGGAGCTGAGATTTCAATTTCATCACCTCGCTCCAGGTGCTGGGACCTTGGCACAGATGGATAGTGCCTATCCGTTAATCCAGCGCTGGAGAGGAGAGAGGAAGAAAATGCTCATCATTTTGTAGCAAACCGAAGAGAGAAATCATTTTAAGGCCTTTTCCTACCTGAGACTCAAACAGCCCTGATGCACTGAGGCCTTAGAGTGAGGGGCTTTTTTTTGCAGAGGTCAAGCACACATCCCCAGCATGGAATGAATGGAATAAAACCAGTCATTAAATTCCGTGTGACTAAAACCTTGATTCGGGGTCACGGTGAGTAAAGCCCCAGAGAACATGAAACGCTGTTATAGGTTGTTCTACAAGGCTCTGGATTATACTTTTTCTTTTTCTCTACCCCTCTGGTGCCTGATGTTCCTGCAATTAATTTAGCCTGTGTCTCTAACACTGTGTTAGCAAAAGGAGGGGAAGCAAATTGCTTTTTGGTTCTCCTTGTATCCAAACGGTATAACTTGTCACAGAAAGAGCTTACATATTAGCTCTGGCATAAACCTCTCTCACACTCTGAATAATCCATGAAAAACATCCCAAAGAGCAAATTTTGGAGAAGAAAAAGGATACACAGAGAGAGATGTGACTCGCAGAAGGTGGATGAGGACCAGAGCTGTGCACAGGGATGCTGTCACCCAGTGGGACAGGACACTGAGGATGGGAACTCACCGATAAATCACTTCTGATCTCGCCGTGACTCTCTACAGAAACCTCCTTACCTTAGCTCGTCTTTCTGAGACATTTTCGCTGCTGACTGATTCGTGCTGATTCTATTTTTTCTTCCAAACCAAACTTAGAAAGCAACCCAAACACACGAGCGCTGAATAATTACTGTACATGCTCAGCACCGGGATAATAGAAGCGCTTGCGCTGCGCTTTTCCGATCCGGAGTGCTGCAGAGACTGAGTAATCATTTCTAACCCCGTGCTACCCATGTTTGCGATGCTTTCCCAGGCACGCTGACGAGAAAGCCGAGGTGGAGGGTGAGCCCGGTGTCCTGGAAAGGCCGCAGAGTCAGACTGACTGAGCGTGGGTGTTGCTGAGGTTTTCAGCTCTCCTTGCTGCATGCAGCCTTTTCAAAAAGGCAGAGCTGGGACTCGTTGCCTGTATTTTTCTTCCTGCTGTGCCTTTGAACACTGTTCTGCATGCAAACGTGCCCACGGACTAAATATCTCAAAGCTCATCCTTTCCAGGAGATGTACACTTCCTTGTCCTCTTCAGGCCTCTGTATGGCTTATGCTGCAGCTGAATCCAAAGCAGCAGTGTGAGGAACAATAGTGATGGAAGTGATTTGAGAAAAGGAGGAAGCCAGAGCAGCTCTGCCAGCTTTTATGACTCCTCCTAAAGTTGGCGTGAACATGCACGACTTTGAGGAAGCACATGCAGCCAAGACAGAGCAATTTCCCTGGGCACACTGTGTTGGAGGGCTGGTGGCACACCGTGGTGCCTGTTGGCATGCTCTTCACGAGGAAGCACATGTCACCAAGAGAGAGCAATTTCCCTGGGCACACTGTGTTGAAGGGCTGGTGGCACACTGTGGTGCCTGTTGGCATGCTCTTCACGAGGAAGCACATGCCACCCAGAGAGAGCAATTTCCCTGGGCACACTGTGTTGGAGGGCTGGTGGCACCACGTGGTGCCTGTTGGGATGCTCTTCACGAGGAAGCATATCCCGCCAAGACAGAGCAATTTCCCTGGGCACACTGTGTTGAAGGGCTGGTGGCACACCGTGGTGCCTGTTGGGATGCTCTTCACGAGGAAGCACATGCCACCCAGAGAGAGCAATTTCCCTGGGCACACTGTGTTGGAGGGCTGGTGGCACACTGTGGTGCCTGTTGGCATGCTCTTCACGAGGAAGCACATGCCACCCAGAGAGAGCAATTTCCCTGGGCACACTGTGTTGAAGGGCTGGTGGCACACTGTGGTGCCTGTTGGCATGCTCTTCACGAGGAAGCACATGCCACCCAGAGAGAGCAATTTCCCTGGGCACACTGTGTTGGAGGGCTGGTGGCACCACGTGGTGCCTGTTGGCATGCTCTTCACGAGGAAGCACATGCCACCCAGAGAGAGCAATTTCCCTGGGCACACTGTGTTGGAGGGCTGGTGGCACACCGTGGTGCCTGTTGGGATGCTCTTCACGAGGAAGCACATGCCACCCAGAGAGAGCAATTTCCCTGGGCACACTGTGTTGAAGGGCTGGTGGCACACCGTGGTGCCTGTTGGCATGCTCTTCACGAGGAAGCACATGCCACCCAGAGAGAGCAATTTCCCTGGGCACACTGTGTTGGAGGGCTGGTGGCACACCGCGGTGCCTGTTGGGATGCTCTTCACGAGGAAGCACATGCCACCCAGAGAGAGCAATTTCCCTGGGCACACTGTGTTGGAGGGCTGGTGGCACCACGTGGTGCCTGTTGGGATGCTCTTCACGAGGAAGCACATCCCGCCAAGACAGAGCAATTTCCCTGGGCACACTGTGTTGAAGGGCTGGTGGCACACCGTGGTGCCTGTTGGGATGCTCTTCACGAGGAAGCACATGCCACCCAGAGAGAGCAATTTCCCTGGGCACACTGTGTTGGAGGGCTGGTGGCACACTGTGGTACCTGTTGGCATGCTCTTCACGAGGAAGCACATGCCGCCAAGAGAGAGCAATTTCCCTGGGCACACTGTGTTGGAGGGCTGGTGGCACACCGCGGTGCCTGTTGGGATGCTCTCCATGCTGGTCCCTGAAGCTGTTGGAGATCTTTAGCACTCACCTCCCATGGCCACTTCCCATCTGGCCAGGGTGGGCAGGCACAGGGGCCCCTCTGGCAATGCCTGCGAGTGCGCGGGCAGCAAGCGGAGGCAGGGCTGGGAAACAGGGGAGGTCCTTTGTTTGGAAAGTGTTTGAAGGGCCGTTTTCAAGGATTTCTCTAGTGGACCAAAGAGGAAGAGAAGACATTTTAGATGCTCAAGGTGCAGCACGTTGCTTTCAGGTAGTTTTATGAGGGATTAAGGGACAGTTTTACCTAGTTAAGATGCAAAAGATAGTCCAAGACAAACTGAAAATTTGGAACAAAACTGAAGGGCATTACGTTGTTACAACCAGATGAACACTCTCTTCCTCTTTCAAAGAAAAGCAAATTTTACTGCAGCTCCTTTTTATCCTCATATTTCATAGTTTCGAGGAACTGTTCTCTCAAGAGAAGGATACTCCTCCATGTCCACATTGCTGCAGGGAGCTGCTCCAGGTCCAGCTAGGGAGTGAAATCTACTCTAGGAGATTCTGCTCTGGCAGAGGGGCTTGGACTAGATGATCTTCAGAGGTTCCTTCCAACCCTTAAGATTCTGTGATTCTGTGATAATCAGTGCAAAAATGGTCTCAAAATTGCAGGGAGAGCAGACTTGTGTAACTGTGTGGAAAGCCTTTTAATAATAAGAATAAAGCAGGCCAAAATCCAATCTGGTTAAGTTAGTCTCATTCAGCTTACTCTTACTTTTCTTCACCTGCAGCTCTTCAGTTCTCACTGTTTGGGAATGGGAATACAGATTCCAGGACAGTCCTGGTTTCAGAACTGTAGTCAGTCTGTTCAAAATGTAAAGTCTCTCTGGTTAATAGTTTTACCTACATTCTTCCTCATTCTCCAGTCTTTAAGCACTCACTCATCAGTGAAGTTCCAGTGTTCAGCCCCTGGCTCTTGCCTGGAGGCATCCTCTCAGGATGTCAGAGGTTTGCACAGTCGGACATTGGATAAAATCCTGCTTTTCGAGGAGCCTTTCACAAGCCATTGGAGCTTTCTGACCCTATGTTGTCCAAGAGAAAATATTATAGATCCATAAAAAGGAATTTATTCCAGGTCTGTTTTGTATGCTATGTTTTAGCTCTGGCCCTATCTTTGCCAACACCAAGGGCTGCTATTTTGTTGTCTTTCCTGCTAACGAAATAAACAGGTTTACATTCCAGCTCATGATAACAATACAGCTACATTCCTAGTTGGCCTTGGCCAAGACAAGCTATTGAAATGAGATTTGCTTTTATCATGTTTCATTTTCTGAGTGGCCTTCAAGAGGAACAGAGCTGGTGGAAGAAGCTGAGAGACAAGGCAGGAAAAACACCTGAAGATGAACCCGCTGTGCCAAGCTCCGCTGGGACAAAAGCAATAACATTTATTGTCTGCTAATGCCGTGCAAAGACGTGTGTGAGAAAAGGCTCATTTTTAGTATGTTTGAAGTACAGCCTCTTTTTTTTGTTTGCTTTAATCTGCCACTTGTAACTCGTGGTGAAATGCCTGTGCAGACTGTCTGCTCACTTTTGCTGCAGGGAGCTGGGCAGTGAGAAACGCAGGGCTGGGCTTTGCCGAGTGCTTTCCCATTAAGTGGAGTAGCTTTGCTCAGCAGTGTCTGCTCTGATAGGGGGAAAAACTATATGTATTATTTCACGTGACTTGAACTCTGCAGCCTGATACGATCATTAGAAAGCTTTGACTGTGTTATAAATAACTTTGGATGCTCACACGGCTTTGTGCAGGCTCCTCTCTGAAGCGCCTACTTTGGCAGCTGCTGTCAGCGGCTTTGCCTCACGTGGAGGCATCCAGGATGGCGGTCAATGGTGGGTATGGGGAGCTGAAGAGATGGTCTTCACCTTCACCACACGATGTTGCTGCCTTCTGCTTTGTCGGGGATGAGGAAAGCTCGAGCTCTCTCCTCTCCCCACAGCCACCACCCCACGGACTCCTTAGAATCATAGAATCATTAAGGCTGGAAAAGGCCTTTGAGATCATTGAGTCCAACCACTCACCTCACACTGCCAAGCCCATCACTAAACTAAACCACTTCCCTCAGCATTTCATCTATACCTCTTTTAAACATCTCCAGGGATGGGCACTCCACCACCTCCCTGGGCAGCCTGTGCCAGTACTTAACAACACTCTCGGTACAAAAGTTCTTCTTAGTGTCTAATCTAAATGTCCCTTGTTGCAACTTGAGCCCATTTTCTCTAGCCTTATTGTCCATTACAGGAGAGAAGAGATCGACCCTCACCTCACTACAACTCCTTTTCAGGCGGTTGTTGAGAGCGATCATATTATATCACAGTGATGGATCCTTGACACGGGCTCATTTATTTATCTGTGTAGCATTATGTCCACACCTGGATCCCACAGGACTTAGTATGGGTCCTATGTTGCTCATGGCATGGGCAAACTGTTTTTGAAAGAGACCAGTATATTTCAGGGCAGTCAAAGGGGAAAAAAAAGCCATCTCCTCAGCAAAATAAGCCTCTGAGTGGCTGCCAATTAGCTGCTGCAACAGCTCATGATGTCAGGTAGTGTTTGAAAGCCAGAGATGTATAATCCAGGGTCACATCAAGTCTGTGGCAAATCAAATCTGTGATGGAAAAAATAAAAAGCCTGTAATAAAAAGATTCTACCCAGGAAGTCTGATAAACTGTTAATTTTACTTAGGGTAATTACAGTATTTACATCTAGGTAGTGCTGACAGTTCAGAGCTTTGATAGACTGTAATGTGATTTATGAGCAGCAGAAAGGAGCTGGGTTGAGGTCATCGTCTTCGCCCCAGGAACATCCGCTCTCCCTGCAAAGCTCTAGTGAGCGTGTGCCACCCCAGCACACACAACCAGCCACAGCTGCCTCCCATCTGCCGCACGGCAGCTTCTTCGTGGGCTGCTGCCCAGAAATGACCCTCCAGTCTGCTGATTAAATGCCGATGGAGGTTTATAGGCAACCCAAAGAGCCCAAGGGAACCGGCCAAAAATGGTGGCCTGATCCCAGAAGGGACAAGTGGGAAAGGAGAAAGGAAGCGAGGCTGCTTTTGGCGCTTTGCTAAATGGTTTATCAACAGCAGCCAGAGCCCCAGGTATAAGAGGGGCCACCATCACCGCCCATAGCTCTGTTCTGCCAACACAACCTACAGCTTCAGGCTGAGGAAACAGACAAAAACCAAGCAACAGTCAGGGCTCTAGCATCAATTTTCAACACAAATGCTGCAACTGCCTGTTTTTCTGAGGATTTGCTGTGTCCCTCTCTCATAGACGCCATCCCCTGTGCTTTGGAGGTCTCCAGCTGTAAGCACGATGAGCTGTGATAGTGAGATGGTGGAAGCGGTCACGACCCAGGACAGAAACGATGCGTGAGCACAGTGGTTGCAGAAACAGTAAAAGCCATTTTTGGGAGAGGTGTCCTAGGTAACGTGGGAACAGAATAAGGATTGGCTTTGTTTCTCCGTGAAGCAGAAGGAGCACCTCTGAGTGCTAGTCTCAGGTTTTAAAGGCAGGTAGCATCTGGAACAAAGGAAGGAGATTGTTGTGTGGGTTTATCCACAGCTATCCACACTGTCTGAAAGGAGGCTGATGCTTGTGGGTGACATCAGGGGATACAGGGACAAGGTCTGGGAAATAGGTGAAAACTTCCTGAAGCAAATCCAGCACAAGCCTTTGTGAATTTTATCTTCCTGGAAGTGGTGTCCAGTAGACTCATTGAGATTCATGTTTACCTCAACCAGCTCAAGAAGATCCCACATGGACACGATGAAATCTGCCCTCAATCCTTGAAAGAGGATGGGACAGCTGTTTTTGTCTCCTGCCTGGGAGCAACACCTCTTTGCCATATCACCACTCCACAGGATAGATACACAATGGCACAAAGAGCCACACAAAATACCTGCCTGGGAGGACAAGTCTGGGTTCCTCACACCAATCCCTTTACTTTACAGAGTGGCTTATTGTGTTGGAAGGTTTCTGGAGAAAGCAGGGACGATCTTCACAGAGCTCTTGTCTTTCTTTATAGACTTTCATCCCTGAATGGTTTGGAGATCGGTGATTTATGAATATTTTAAGTGTTCAGTCTCTGCATAGCTGAGCAGGGAGATGGATGGCCTCTCACTCTGCGTGGAGCAACAGGACACGAGAGCTTTGGCACCTGGAGCCAGCTCTCACTCCCAAAATCGAACATGAGTGAAAGGGTTTTGTGACAAGCATAACGACTTACACACCATACAAACTGTACAAAACTGAATTCAATGTTTTACAGAAAAGGCTGCAGCTCTGGGGTGAATTTTAGCAAACACATGCCCTTCAAAAGATCCACAGTACTGCTGTTCAGCAGGGGAGGAGGGTGTGTGGCATGGTTTTAACCCCACCAGCAACTAAGCTCCACACAGCTGCTCATTCACTCGCCACTGGTGGGATGGAGGAAGAGAATCATAAAAGTGAGGAAGCTTGTGGGTTGAGATAAAGACAGTTTAATAGGTACAGCAAAAGCTGCACACACAAGCAAAGCAAAACAAGGAATTCATTCCCTACTTCCCATCAGCAGGCAGGTGTTCATCCATCCCCCCTTCCTCCTTCTTCTCCCAGCTTTATATGCTGAGCAAGACATAATACGGTCTGGGATATCTCTTGCATTAGTTGGGGTCAGCTGTTCTGGCTGTGTCCCCTCCCAAACCCTTGTGCTCCCCCAGCACACTCACTGGCAGGGCAGGGTGAGAGGTAGAAAAGGCCTTGACTCTGTGCAAGCATTTCTTTGCAGTAACAAAAACATCCCTGTGTTATCAGCACTGTTTCCAGCACAAATCCAAAATATAACTCCATACTGGCTACTAGGTAGAAAATTTACTCTATCCCAGATAAAACCATCACAGGGGAGTACACAAAACATCCAAGCCTGTGTTTTTCGTTAAAGAATTCATAGTGTTTCATGTCTAAAATGTCAAATTGAATCATTTCAGTGCATCTGATACAAATGAGATGAAGAGACTGTTCTGACAGTACCCACCTCTCTCAGTGTGTGGACAGGAGACAAATGCTCCTTTTGACTTACATTGTAGATGCCTTCTAGGACATCTTGGACTAGATGATCTTTAGAGGTCCCTTCCAACCCCTACCACTCTGTGATTCTATGACACTGAAGAGGAAAGAGGATGAAAAGGATCCTAAGCAGGCTGCATGCCCAGAGAAAAAAACCTCCTTAAATCCCCTTCCCCACCACATAGGCATCCACTTGAGACCCAGCACAGAAAGATGAAGAGGAGCTAAGAGTGACTGAGGATGAGCAGCATAACCAGAAGAAGACATGTTCTCAAAGGCACTGCTGGCATGCTACCATCTAGGATTGCCTGCCTGTGACAGCAGATTAACTGAAAGTACCTACTTGATGCCCCATGGACAGAAAATCCTGATGTGCCATGGACACACTTCTTTGCAATCCCACTTTGAGTTTTGATACCTACAACACTGGTAGCTCTGGTGTCTTTCCAGAGGCAACTGCCAAGCCCTTCTCACAGCATTTAGGCCAGGACTCACCTTTCATGCATGGACCAAGGAATCAGGCGACTGGGCCATATTCAGCCATATGGAAAGAAAAGCAACAAACAGGCAAGCTGGAGGCTGCTGCAGTGGAGCGGGTAAATTCAGCAAGGCAGCGGCACATCCCCACACCTGGCTTTAGCCATTGCAGAATCAGCTGGTGCTAATTTTCAACAGATTTTTATTGCAGCCAGGATTGTGGCTGGTGATGGCACAATGTGAAGGCCCAGCCAGCTGCAACGTCACCAGGCTGAGCTTTGGGCAGCATCCCCTTCTCTGTCTGATGGGGAAAGGCTGGAAAGCAGCTGAAAAAAAAAAGTGAGACAACAGGCCAATGTTGTGAAGGAGTAAAGGGACAGAGACTAAAAGCCAGACCTTTCAGCAACTTTGAGCTTGACTTCTGGGATTGGATGCAACTTCAGCCCAGGTGAGACAAAAATCCCTCCCCCCCCTTCCCCCCCCAGCTCCCTCCCTCAGGCTGTGTCGGGAGGAACAGCACCATTGATGCCTCCATATTTCCATGGGAACCGAATCAGAGAAGGGGAAAGTGAATGAAGAGAGCAGAGAGCAGAGTGAACAGCGGGGAAGAGGGAAGGGACGGTGGTGGGGTGAGGGGCATGCACAAGCTTGCTGCAAAACCTGCTGCACTGGAGAAGAAAACGAAGCAAGGCGTAGAGCATGTGGAGGGGGGGAACGGCGTGGTTCACAGCAGCAGATTAAAGCCAGCAACAACATTGGCAGAGTGAGCTCATGGGGAAGAGCAAAAGCAAGCAGGAGGAGCTGTCTCTCCCCACAGGTTTTGTGGAGAGAACAGGGTGGGCACAGCAGGGAGGCAAGGGATGCCTCTCCACAGCCATCCTCCTCCGCCCCTCCAGGCCCCTGGGGTAACTGCAGTAGGATGGTATCTCCAGCAACATCACTTCCTCATTCTCCCCAGCTTTGGCCTGTGGAATCTCTGAGCAGTGGCAGCTTTAACTCGAGGCTGGGGTGAGGAACCTGTGGCACCAGTGCCTGTGGAGCCCACCCAAAACCTCTTCACTCACCACAGAGGGTCTCGCATGGGGTCTCCTTCTCTGGAAGTTTTCAAACCCACCTGGATATGTTCCTCTGTGACCTGATCGAGGGGAACCTGCTTTGGCAGGGGGTTGGACTAGATGATCTCTAAAGATCCCTTCCAAGCCTGCCTATTCTATACTTCTATGATCCCTTTTCTGTGTGGCAAAGCAGCTGCCGCAGGGCAGAAGCACGGGAGATCATGGCAGGCCAGGGAAAGGACTGGCAGGGGTCTGGCTGAGCGCTGGTACAGGCACCAACTCTGCACCTTGCAAGTGCCCCTCTGCTGTCCCATGACAGCACCATGTTCCTGCTGCCAAAGAACAATGTGAGAGCACTCCCACACTGACAAGGGAAAGTGCTTGTGCCCTCCACCAAGGGTAGTCTCCACTCCCCACTCCTCCTCACCTGTCTACTGATGGGAGCCATGTGTTGGGCAAGCACAGGCAGTGACCTATGCTTGGTTTCTTTCCATCTCTTCTTTATCTCCCCACCCATTCTCCTTGGCTGCTGCTTTTCAGCTGAGGGAATGAAACCCACGGTGGTGTCAGTCAGGGGAGCGGTGTTGCTGCCAACCTCTGCCCTGATGCCTTTGGAGGAAGGAGCTTTTCAGAAACAGTGCAGGTCTTCCCAGGCGAGTGTTCTCCTCCTGGAAGCTCAGCTCTGGCATTGATTCAGCTTGCACAAACACTTGTGCTGCTTGGCTCAGCTTTGCCGAGCATTCTGTGGCCGCAGACCACTTCAGAATGCCATTAGGCTTTTCATTAGGAGCTAGTGGGAGAGGGCTGATGGATGCTGGTGTCTTTACACACATATGCAGATGGTTACTTCTGCCTCCTCTCTTGAAGGTGTGTGGCATTTCACCATCTCACCTGACCATGCAGCAGTGGGAGCAGCTCCCAGGGCTCTCCTACGAACACATGCACAGGGCTACCCAAAGCAGTTGCAAAACTCCCTCATTCCAACCCAAACATCTCCATCTCCACAGATCCTCCTTCCCTATCTGACCCAGGCATGAAGTTCACTCCATGCTGTGTCACTACAAGCTTGGCAAATCAGTTGAGGCTTCAGCCATCTCTCTCAGGCAACAGACAGCTTTCAGCCTTCCCGAAGGCTTGATATTTTCTTACTGTACAACCCTTGGCATCATTTTGATGGGGAAACTCCTGTCCATCCCCTCCTACTTCTGCACAGCCTAACGTGCGGTCTCAGTGCCACGTCGCCCAGATTCTGGCATTGTAATGCAACATCAGGGAAGGATTTGGCTCACGAGGCACAACCAATGCCACCAAGCACCTGGAGCTCATTGTCTGCCTTCCAAAAGGAAGAGAAGCTGCTGTCTGGTCACTCTGGCCTGCCCGGAGCGTTCTCTGCTAGGGCCTGCTCAGCAATGCAGCTCGTCTCTGCTGACAGACTTGTGGAAAGCATCAGAAATATCAGAATTGCCTTTTGCTCCACAGCAGGTCTAGCAGTGATTTGTTTTTCTCTGAGCTGGGCAGCCGCAGGATACGCTACTCTCTGCAGTCGGAACAGTTGTTTTCTCCTGATTTCATTTTTGGTTCTGCAGTTGGGACACATGCTCCATTTCTCAGGCGGGCAAACAGCACCCACATGGTCACCATTCCTCCCACACACACCTACCTTCCTCCCAGGGTGCCTAGAAATGTGTCCAATACCTCCTTTCACTCCCAAAAGAAGCGCTCTGTATTTTGCAAGAAGGGGAAGCTTTAGTTGCAAATGATCACTGCTTCAGGAAAAGAGAAAAAAGGCAGTGGGAAAGAATGGGCTTTCCTTCTCCCACCACCACGTCCAACCTGAGTGACACCAGCCTGAGTGAGCAGCCATGCCCTGAGGGAAATGGGGTGCTTTGTGCCTTTGGGTAAAATAGATCCCTCTTACATTCACTTGGCACTGCCTGTGCCGTGGAGCTTCTCTCTTGGGTTACTTGCTGAAGCTTTTCCTTCTCCCCTAGACTCAACCCTTCATGCTCTAAGGAAAACAGGAGCTATCCTGGCTCCTCACGGTGCTTGGGCCCTTCGCAGCAGCAGCAGCAGCAGGGCTGTTTCAGTGGGCAGCAGCCAAAAAAAAAAAGAGGGTTATTTCCCGAGTCTATAAGCAATTGGTGCTTCACAGTCTGTATTTTTCCATTTGGGAAAACCAGGTTTGGGGCAAAGGCTACAGCAGCAATCCAAAACCCAACTGAAGCGTCGGGGCTTTAGGCGTCGCAGCGGAATGGAGGTTCAAAGGGTGTGGGGGAAGTGTTGCCTGTAACCTGCCATTTGGAGATGTCCACTAGAAATCACAAAAAGAATTAAAAAATACCAAACCCCCCCCTTGCAGGCACAGCCTCAAGCAAATGCACACGAAAGACAGGGAAATGCCTGCACTGATGTGTCTGTCCCCAGCCAAGAAAATATGCTTGGGGCAATATGCAGAGGCTAAAGGGAGATGAACCAGAATGATGGTTCTGGACTCAAAACAAAGCTCTCAAGGAATTAAATTCCTTGATTAGTGAGCATCTGGGCTCCAGGTCCTGAACAAAATCAAACCCTGCAACCAAAATGGAGAATCATAAACAGGGACATCTGACATTTTACTCAGCTGGACGGGATGTTAAATGGGAGCTCGGGTTTCAGAGAATGGCACTTCACCTGCATCTCCATCCCGCTGCCTGGATGAATGCTCTGAGTCACTGTTCAGCTCATCTTCCCTCTCTTCTTCCATGCCTGACTCCACCAAAACTACCTCGTAAAGTCAGGGCTCTCTTTCTACCAACCAAGCCTGGTAAATAAACTGCCTAGCTATAAACTCTCCAGATACAAACTGTTCCTGTCTTCTTCTTCAGGGTGGAAAATCGTGAACCCTGTCATTTCGGAGCACTGACACCAGCTGATAAAATAATCCTGACATTTGCTTGCTGCAGATTAAAGCAAGCCCCAGCTATTACTGAGAAACCTGCAGCTTTTGGCTACGTCGATGGCCATCTTTATTCCCTGTCACTACAGTACACTAATGTTTAACATCAGCTATCAAAAGTCTCCCATCCTCAGCAACTAGCCAAAAAGTGTCGATCCAAAGGTGGCATCATGAACAGCCAGTGAAAGCAATTTGCTTTATTCACTGCTGCTCACATGAAGTGACATGGATTTCTCGGGCCTCTTGGGTTTGAGTTCCCAGTATTTGCTGGGAACATTTGTTGACATAGGGGCCAAAATCTGATATGGTGAGGAAGACACCAGGCCACTCGGCACAAAAAGACACCAAACAAAGCATCGTGCACTTTGCAGAGTAACAACTTTTGGTGAGTAGGAACTACAGCTTAGCTTGAACTGGGAAAATACCAGTAGAAAGCCAACCAAGAGTTAGTTTGTTTGCACACTGATTACTTTTACTTTTCCAGTCAATCCACCGATTCCTGAGTTTACTTTCACTTGATGCGTGATGGTGTTTTATGAACACTGATAAAAACTAACATTCTGTTAACATCCCCCAAGTGGAGGGGGTGGAAGTGGGAAGTTAGTGAGATTCCCTCTGCAGCCAAACTCAAGAGCAGACGCAAGAGAGAGCAGTTTCTAATAACCACAGAATCATTACAGTCAGAGAAGACCTCTAAGTTCAATGAGTCCAACCACTCACCTCACACTGCCAAGCCCACCACTAAACCATGTCCCTGAGCACTTCATCTACACATCTTTTAAGTATCTCCAGGGATGGGGATTCTACCACCTTCCTGGGCAGCCTGTTATGGTGTCTAACAACCCTCTTGGTGAATAAGTTCTTCCTGATACAAAATCTAAACCTCCCCTGGTGCAACCTGAGCCCATTTTCTCTTATTATTCATTACAGGAGAGACCAACCCCCACCTCACTAAAACCTCCTTTCAGGTAGCTGTAGAGAGTGACCATGTCTCTCCTCAGCCTCCTCTTCTCCAGGCTAAACAACCCCAGCTCCCTCAGCCACATCTCGTTGGACTTGTGCTCCAGACCCTTCACCAGCTTTGTTGCCTGTCTCTGGACATGCTCCAGCACCTCCATGTCTTTCTTGTAGCACAGGTCCCAGAAACGAACACACAACCCCTCATAGTATAGATCATCACTTCACCTCAGCTGCGAGAAAGCCCGTCCGCATGAAATGCCCCTTGGCCAGACCAAGTTCTGCATCCACAGCACGATACGATGGAGCTGAAGGCCGACCTTGGAGAGCCAGAGGTGTAGCTCTCAGTCATGTGAGAGTTAAGACCAACCTCCCAGTCAAATACTGGACACAGCAACAACAAAAGCTGCCCAGCTGAAAAGAGTTCCCTGGCTGAAGTCCCCAGTGTGCAGGGAATTCTCCTCCCTCATTCACCGACTGCCCGCTCCTGAGTGCAAGACAAAAACGCTTTGGCAGGAAGCTCCAGTAAGACTTTATTTGGTAGTATCCAATAGGGAGAAATAAGGAATAATTGTACACATTACTGGTTATTCAAGTTGCTAAAACAAACTCAGAGTAACAACAACTGAGGCTGACGATGTAACAAGCAGCGTGGTGATCATCTCTCTAGTGTCCGTACCTGCAAATACATAACGTGTTAATGCTTCTTTAAAAAAGATGTGTTTCATACCAGTGCTGATTTGGGCAGATTTGTTCTCATTCTACCACAATGCAACTAACAGGTGAAGTAGACAAAGGTGAAACGTTGCGTTACGGAAACCTCGGGAAGTTTTTGCATGCTTTGCCTCCCCGAAAAGTCTCTGCGGGTGCTAGTTAGAAGACAGCCTGAGTGATGCACAGGCTCTTGCATTCAAAACCCTCAGTACCACCACCTTGTGCCCCAAAATCCCACTTCAACTATCTCCTGCACATAAAAACAAAGACAAAGCTTGTTGCAGCCCCAGAAGTAGTATTGAGCACCTGTAAGAAGACACTCATTCATCTCTCCTTTTCTCATTGTGCCACCCACGCAATATCAGGCCATGAGCCAAGCAACACGGGCTCACTTTTCATTAAGTGTTCATTAAAACACCTTAATATCAAAACTTTGGCACTCAAGCTGTCACATCAATGATGGCTTACATAGCTGATTGCGAGCCAGACCCCAAAGACAATCCTGAATGGTGAGAGTATCTGTTTTGCTTTGGTTTAACCTGGTCTTGGGTTAGAACTCATTTTAGTTTTTAAAAAAGGGTGAGGAGAGGCAAGATCCACAGTTAATAAAAGGTCAATGAAGCAAGTGACAGGCAAACCTTGTACCTACTCCCAACGTACAATCACCTCTCCAAATACAATTACACCTCAAACCCCCATCCGTGGACCTTCCGTTACTATTCTAACAACGGACCTTCATAAAACACAAACCAAACCAAGTAGCACAGAAATTATGAGTACATGGGGCCACGGCTGTAGCAACGGCTACATGGACATTTGATTTCCAGATGCTGGGAAATAAGCTGTATTAATCTCTGAACCTACTAGAGTTATAAAAGAAATCCCCAAAATAGAGAGGGATCCCATAAGATGTTTGGCACCTCAGCAGAAATGCTCTGGAACGTGAGCAGCTAAATTCAGGTCATTTTCTGAACCCAAATTGCTCACGTGGCAGTACAGCATTCACCTGAGGCTCCTCTTTCAGCAAATTCCATTTCTCTTCTGCTCTCTATTCTTTAGAGAGAATGTCAATAGAAATCACTGCTTTTTAACAACTCCCACTTAGCCTGCAGCTATTTGAGCTCCCTTCAGAGCTCATTTACCACTGGGTGACTGAGGAAAGGTCCCTATACAGCAAAGTGAAGAAAGAAAACCTTTCCCAACAGCAACTGTGCTCTCAGACCTACAAATGAGAGAGATTACCCATATATCTGACATGGATCATTTCTAGTAAGGGAAGGACAGTTGGATTTTCCATCCTGAAATGCATGCAGGGTACCTACTTTTGGAACTCCCATTCCCTGTTGTCCAGCGGACATACTTGGCGAGTTTTGAGCCAGCGGGAGATGCAGTGGAAGTGGAAAGCATGCTGGAAAAGAAAGTTCAGATCCCGTCATTTCACAACACACAAATGTATCTCAAGGTGAAAACTACCATTGAAAGCACCACAGTAAGAAGAGAGCAGCGAGCATTTGCAGATAAAGGTGGGGAAGACTAACCAACCATCTCACTGGTAAACACCAAGGAATCGCTCCCCATTCCCAGAGAGGAAGGGAACATTAGTGAAATGGCAGCAGGGAGCTTGTTCCACGGTGGCAACCAACTGACTTTTCTGATGAAGGAGAGAACGCAGAGTTTAGCAGCTGCTAAAATTGGCAGTGCAGATGCAGATAAGCAGCATAATCAGAAGGACAAGAAAGAGGATTTTGCAGTGAGTAGCAGAGGTGATACTATGTACGCAAGCTGACGCTTTCTGCCAGTCTTCTGAACAAACTGAATAAAGAGGAACTTGCAAAATTAGAAAGACAAAAAGCCCCAAATCTCTATCACATTTTTAATAAGGACACCTTTTTCTATATCCCATACAGCTACTTAAAAACAAGGTCCCACTCGTAGGAACTCTTGGGCACAAACACATAATTTTGACACTAGAATATTCTGATGTGGTTAAAAAAGCTGCTCTTGTCCTCTCCAAACAGAACTGCAACATTTATAATCTTGTTCCAGCATTCTCAGGCTGTAACTTGATCCCACAGCACATTGAGGATGGGACTGAGGAACAGGTAGTTGTTCCATTATGGAAAATTTTATCTTCCAACTCAGGCCCAGGCTAGCTGAGAGGTATGTGAGTTTGGGTTCACACGCTAGTGGGATCACGTACGAAAGAGTGCATATGGCAACAAACTGAAGAGCTGGAGATGGTACACTAGAACCGATTTGATCTTCCTCCAAAAGGGGAAGCAAATCACCTCATTACCTCATATTGACTCCTTGAATCGGCCTGCACAAAGACAAATCAAGCATGCTGACATCCAAGTAATCCTATTATCGGGGAGGGGGGGGGAAAAGCATAGCTCCTAGGCAGAACCTTGATGAGGAAAATCATGCTCAGAATGAAAGACTCATTATTCTTAGGGGAAAAAAAAAAAGGGGGTGAGGGGTAAAGGCCTATCTTCCTCCCTTCTCTCTGTGCATTCTGTATTGCACCTCTCCAGCTTTCACTGTTTCTTTTGTTTGATTGTTTTTCTTTTCTCTCTCCTTTCTACACTCTACTAAACATATGGTGTTTAAAGTTCTTTTTTTTTTCTGCTGGATTATCTGAAACATTTTATGGAACTCATTTTGTCCTGAGTCATGAAAAAAGGGAATAGCATCACCACACACGAGCTCTGCAACAAACCAGTTTTCCTTACATTGCAGACGCCCCACGCAACTGTGCACTCTTCAGAGGTAGCTGACGCTTGGTTTGCTTGACATTCTATACCTGTGAAAACAAAGATTAAACACAGAGATGCAGAAGGTGTACATGTGAGACCAACTGGTAGGTTTCTTCATCGTAGCACTGGGGAAGCTCTGTTTTGTTGCACTTACTACATCAGAAAGTGTCAAGAGTTGTGGTTTAATGTGTACTGTTTTCCCAAAAGTACCAGATCCAAATCTGCTTCATCCTGCTTTCCTCCTTCCTGTACTTTTTCAGCATTCCAAAGTTCCAGAGGGTGAGAAGACATAGCTCATCTACTGGTAACACGCGTCTGCTTTCTAAACCTTAAAGGTAAATATTTTTTCCTCTTGTGTTTCAAGAGATGTCTCTTGATGATCCACTGAAGGCACATTTACTTCAAATTCTTACCCATGTTTCTCTAAGTATAAATTCCCTGTTTTGTCAGACATTATGTACTGTCGGTTACAAATTTATTTGCTGATGTAATGTTGGAGTTTGCCTGCCTTTTTTCTATACTCTTGTGACAGGTAAGTATACTCTCAAAATACACAATAGGACAAAGAGTTCTGGGTTTGGGTTAAGTTTGGGGGTTTTCTGTCAGGTTGCATGGATGAAGAAGACGAGAGAGCGAGGAAAAAAAGAAAGAACAGTACTGAGAAAATAAATCCAGCAACCTGGTTCCCCATTCTAGAGCCTGAACAATTCACTTCTGCTCCAGCTCAAGAAGAAACTTTAACACTTCAAACTTCATTTAAAGGGAAAACCAGTCAACTGATAGTCAAAGTTTAACTTACACAGTCTCTGCTGAAAGCAAAGAAAATATTCCAGCAGACAATACACCTATCTTGTTTCTCCTCTTTCCCCGTCAGAAACAGGATACTGGGCATATTGGATCTGAAGTACAACTGGCCCAGTTTTATGGTATTTCATCTTTTTTTTTTTCCCCTCTAATCATCCCTAGCTGCATAGAATCATAGAGACCATCTAGTCCAAACCCCCTGCAGAAGCAGGTCAACCCAGATCAGGTTGCATAAGAACATGTCCAGGCAGGTCTTGAAGACCTCCAAGGAAGGAGACTCCACACCCTCCCTGGGCAGCCTGTGCCAGGGCTCCCTCACCTCAACAGTGAAAGAGTTTTTTCTTATACTTAAGTGGAACTCTTTATGTCCCAGCTTCATTCCATTACCCCTTGTCCTGTTGCTAGCTACTATAGAAAAAAGGGATGTCCCAACCTCCTGCCACCCACCCTTTAGATATTTGTAAATGTTAATAAGATCTCCCCTCAGTCTCCTCTTCTTGGAACCTTTTTTCTAGGCTTTAAAGGACTCTGTGTTTTGACTGGGAGTGAGAGGGAAGAAAGGTGGTTTAGGTAAGGAAGAAAAGCAGCACTGAAATTCATTTTAACATTACTCAAACATTCCCTGACAAGAAAATACAGTTTAAAACACTACAATCCCATAAAGCTTAAGAGGACAGATGAACTTTTGCAGAAATAGCTGAGGAGGAGTTCTCTGGTGATGATGTAAGGCTCTTCCAACATGACACTTACATTTAACTCCTTCATCAAATAGGCTGGAGACTACTGCTGGCAGTGTTATCTTTGGCTGCCAAAAAAGGGCTTCCCAAATGCACTTTCTGGTCTCCTACTTCCCTCATTTAAGAAAAAGCCAATATGTCAATAAAGAAATAAAACAAATGAACAAACTGAGAGAAGGAAATCTGATGAATCTGGCTCTTGAAAGAAAGAGAAGCTATTTAGCATTTGCTACCTCCCTCCTTCCCCCACCACCCCCCCAAAAAAGAAGTGGTGAGAGTCAGATTGTAACAGGTACTGGAGGAATGCTGAAGAGCTCTTCTGTTGCCTTGCTTTTGACAGAGTATCTGCAAGTGAGGGCAGAAGGATACAGCTAAAACCCGATATACCTGTAAATAACTGTAAAAGCTGCAATGGAAGCATTTCAACCCAGGGAGTTATAGAAATGCATATTATATAATGGCAACTTCTGAATCTTGGCATCTATGAAGAGCCATCCCTCTTCCTATACATTTTCTATGGCAGAAATCTTCTGTGTATTTACCTAACAAGAAAAGCAACCTAAGAATTTTAAGTAGCTGTGACGGCAGGTAACAGAAGTAAAGTACGTGTCTTTTGTTCACAGCTACAGTAACAGCTGTAAATATGATGAGAAGAGCTATTCAAAGCAGCTTCCCCTTGAGCAAGGGTAACCACTGTATGAGTTCCCCTTTATCTTTATACATTGCCTTCTAAAATCATGTCATGAAGGGATCAACTTATTGGAAAGAAGAGAAATAAATATACATAGTTTGGCTAACACAACACATCAGAAAACAGAGAGAGGGGGAAAAACAAAATATCAGGCTACTAAGCTCAAAGTGCAATTGTTACTTGTCCTGTGAAGAGCAGCTAAGAACTTTGGGATTGTTGAGTGGGAGAAAAGGAGGCTGAAGGCAACCTCACTGCTCTCTGTTGCTTTTGAATAGCGGAGAGGGAGATTCAGATCTCTTCTCCCCAGGACCCAGTGCCAGGATGCATGGGAATAACTCAAAGCTGCGCCACGGGAGCTTTAGTCTGGACATCAGGAAGCATTTCTTCACCAAGAGGGTGATGAAACATTGGAAGAGGTTTCCTACAGAGGTGGTCCATGTCCCAAGCCTGTCAAGTGTTTTAAGAGGCACTTGGGCAATGCCCTTTAACAACATGCTGTGGCAGGTGGTTGGACTAGGTTATTGTTGTAGGATCCTTTCAACTAAATTAGTCTAATCTAATCTAGTCTATTTTCACTTTAGTGTTTTGAACTTCAGAGGAGCCTCAGATTTTTCCCCTTGCAATTGTCTCCAGCATCTTAGGAATTATCTGCAAATTTGACTAATTTTTTAATCTAAGTTCCTCCCTCATCATATCATAATCTGATTCCTTCTATGTATAACCCCCTTGTATGACACTCAGTATTTCCTGTCAGAACCACGCTCTCAAAATACACGTACACGGCCATCACCTTCCACTCCTACTTATGACTTAGCAAACCACACATACTTTGTTCTATTCTTTTAGTCTTCTCAAAAATCTCAAATCATTCAACCTGTTAAGCACGCTGAAATTCTTCTCTGTAGATGCTATGCTGAGATGCTGAGTTTGTGAAGCTAGAATATCGAATGTGGTACTTGGCACTTTACTGTCAAAGAAAGAGGATGGCACAATTCACAGAGTTCAAAACTGTATCTCTTACCCTAGTACAATGATCTGTTCCACGTTCTAGACCAGAAAGTAATCCCTTATACTAACCATAGGGTTCAGTTAACACTCCTCAACACTCCCCTCGTTGCAATGGCAGCACCAGAGAGTATGGCTTTGGAGAAAGAGAGAACACTGCTCGAGTGACATCGAAATAGGACCCGGGTCTTTCCAGAGAACAGCAAAACAAAAACACTGAAAAACTTCTCATTCCTTCTGTATCCCAAGCACAAACCAAACTGAAGGCAGGGAAAACCCTTTGACCATGTTATCATGTCAAAATGTACAAGCATGAGGAGAATTGTGTGACACCTTAACAGTGATGCCCAACTTGATAATGTTAAACCATCTTCCATTAGCACAGCTGGCGATACTTCACACTCTTTTAAGGGCTTCCCTTTCAAGGTTTCTCTTCATCACTAGGAGAGGAAGACATTTGCATCCTGCACTTTATCAAATTGAATCTTGTGTTGTTCTCCCCTGTACATTCTACTATCCTTTCCTCAATTTCCCATCACTTCACATCTTCTGTTTGAAAATCTAATTAAAGTGTCATTTAACAGCATTAATGATCCATAACAAGGAAGTAAGTAAAGCCAGAGACAACACTGATCTCGGAACACCAATTTAGATGCCTCTTCTGCTCTTGTACACTGTCAATTTCAGGCTGTCATTTGCAGTCCAGGCTTTTCAGAATATTGCTCATACCCAAACTAATGACATGTTATGCTTGAGCAACTCAAAAAAAGAAAGAAGAAAGTTACCTATGCCCTTTTCCTTCACTGTTTTTTCTAATCTGCCTATACACTCTCAAACCCATTTTGGTAAAATCCTTTTCCTTTTTTTCAATTTTTTAAGAACTGACACGCGAAATTCACTACTGGAAAATAACATCTGTCCACTCTCCTTCCAGATCCTTCACACCTTCATCCTCACATGTCCTATTTGCCATTTACAAAAAAAACCCAGCAAATATATCAGACACTATTTGGTCTCTGATAGGAGGCACTATTCATTTTTGAGGCAGATTCACTATCTTACAACATATCCCATTTGTCGTGAATAATCACCCTGAATAACAAGATTTTGTGTATTTATTCTACACATTTGTAAATTCTGTAAATGTGGCTCGTGTTCTAACAAATCTTTACAGTTCCATTTTGCCTGTCAGTGATGTCCCTTCTCCTCTAATACACCAAAAATCTGAGACTTAAGTAGTAGCCCAGTAGCCCACCTCTACTACCTTTCAAGATGCTACAGGTTAGAGGTACTTAAAAAGGAAACCTTTACATCAAAGCACCTCAGCATATTTCATAAACCCCATTCTTGCTTGCTTCTCTTTAATGTTACCATTCCCTTTCTCGTAACGAATAAACTGAGGCATGGGCAGGCAGTAGCTGGCTCAAAATACAGACACATCTGTCCCAAAGCAAAGAGTGAACTTGCTTAACCTGTTTTCAGCCCTGTGTGTTAAAAAAACCCCAGAACCCAACTTCTGAAAGTACTTTTATCATTATTTTTTAAACATGATGTAAAATCAGGTGCATCTCTCACCAGTTGCTACTGTAAACCTGAGGTCTCACTTTCCTGAAATGTTTTCTTTTCATACAGGCTTACTGACAGTAAGTTACCAGTACCAGTAACTCCAAGGGCGACTGCACAAAACTGAAGTGCAACACAAACTACCACAGAGGGATGACGATGGGCCATTCCCAGGCACTGCAGCTGTACCTGCTCTTGGGTTGGGGCAGGGGTGGGGGAAAGGTTCGTAATCCTTATGTTTTAGTAACATGAACAAATATGGTCAATTTCTACCTGGGGTGTATTAAAAGGTCTTCTGTCCCTCAGGACTGAAACAAGATGGACAGTTACAGTGCCAACAGTGTCTTGTCAGTTTTGAGGAAAAAAAAAACAAAGAGTTTGTGCTCATTACCAATCCTTTAAGGGACTCACACCAACGACTTCACGCATGCACGCTTATTTCATGACAGCAAATTGTATACTTCACTATCACTTTATTTTCCTACATAGCAAGCACATTTGTTAATTGGACCATCAAGGTGATACAGAAAAAAAAATCTATATAATACTAGCAATATGTTGCTTTTGATTTAGGCATTTCATTACTCTCCTCTGTAAATGAAAAACTAATTGTCTATGTGGCTACAAAATTCCCCACACTATAACATTAACTAACTTATTTATACAAGGCAGTTTTAGTTGAATGAGGGCTCAAATGAAGTCACTGGTCCAAGCTTTTCCTGGCCAGACATTCATCCTAATGAGTGTCACCAAAAAGCTGATACCCATGGCAACACCCCCAACTCTGAAATCCAATACCTCTTCTTGTGACTGATACCTGTCGACCCTGAATAATTTCAGTTCCTCTTGGCTCTGGATTATTACTCCTTTTCCTCTTTGCTGCATCCAAATCACACTCAGCAACATCACCTCGTCTGTAGATGTGGTACCAAGTGATTCTACTCTTTCTAAGAAAAGGGTGAGGGAAAAGCAGTATGGTGATAGAAGTCACAAAAACAGATTACGGGACTTTAAAATATGAGCTTGGTATTTGCACTGTGAAGACTTAGTTCCAACCAAAAGCTGCATTTGATGAATTATACTCTCAACAGGGGAAATTCCAGCTATGCATCACATACAAGGTAAAACTGCCAACTGTCTTCCCCACCATTTACTTACATAGATCCATAATATGGTTTCTGCAAATGGCACAGTTGTCAACCACAATGTCCCATGCCCACAGAGCTACCGCGTTCCACTAAGGAAAAGGAGAAAAAACACAAAGAAAAACATAGTTTTGACTCAATTTACAGCACACAGAAGTCCTTGTTACTTTTCACGATCCCATGTACTTTTTAAATGGAAAGGATGGGATGTTTTGACAACAAATAATCTTAACAGTCCAGAGTAACCCTTTATCATCTCTGCAGCTCACTAGAAAGCAGTGGTACATTACCCTCACACACCTCCCAGATCCAATGTTTCCTTCCAACTTCAGAAGCATTTCTATTCAAGATCCAGAGGCACGGTCATGCTCATGTCACATCTTTAATTCTGATGGAAAGGACACTGCCTTGCACAAATGCCAGTCCAGGTACCATTTTCTTCAGAGGAATTTCCATTATATGAAGCAGTCTCTCCAGTAATCACCCCCCAGAGCAGCTTGGGCCATGAACAGTCTAATGCTACCCTTTGCTATCTCATGGACAATCTCCTCTGCAAAAAGTTTACTAGGCAATGACCTACTAGCAAGGCTGAATATAAAAATGTGAAAGTACTACCAAATTAACCTTTCAAAGACTTTGTTTACAGAAGAAAAACAAACTAAAAAAAAAAGTGGGATATCTCTGTCCCACACTACTTCAGGAGAAGGGTTGGCTGCAAATTTCCCCAGCACTTGAAGAAAAAGGATTCAGAATTAGGACTTTAACCTACACAGAAAAGCACAGGGCTTTTTATTCCTCCCCATAAAAAGCCACAATCAGATCTTTTCTAAATTCATTAAACACATAGGCTTGCCTTCAATATTCAAAGCGATCCAACAGCATATCAGTAGGATAATGTTCATTTCCTACTCAAGTAGTCTAGATGTTTTGGGGGTTTCCGTATTTTCAGTATATGACTGGTTTGACTGTAACACAGAAAGTCATCTCCAATTTATTCCATCTACATCTCAGTGCTTTCATTGCTTCCCTTCAGTCCAGGTTCTGAGGGATGAATGCAGAAGGCCAACTAATGATAAGCAGTATCAATTTTTAGAAGCATTTCCATTTTTATTAGCATTGATATAAAAAGTCAGCACTATACTAGTAGATCTTTCAGGAAATGTGCCAGTGGCTATCTATTTTTTTTTTCCCTGTTTTCCAACTTCATGTCTAGCCAGTCTTCTGATCAAGGCAGTCATCTGCCAAGGACTTCAGCCACATTTCAAGGCAGCTAGGATAAAAGCTCCCAGCACACTTATCTCTTCTGCACTCCCAGCTACTTAATCTCTTTTCCCATCATAATCTACTCTTACAACCCACAGACCTGTAGTGAGCCACACATGCAACAAACACGTCTTGGTATCTTGCTGGGGAAGAGGAAAGCTACTGACACACAAAAGGTGCTGCTTCCTGCATCTCTCACGTGCTATTATATCTGTCCTTATTTCCAAAGAACAAGCGATCATGTCATCCAAACGCCTCCTTCTGCATAGACCTGTGGCCCTGTACAGAGCCAGGGATTTCCATCATCGCTGATGCCAGCTGCTTTTCAAACAAGATACATATACAAGCTGGAATCACTGGAAATACTTGCTGATATTCAGTCCAAGTGTCATTTTTCCTCAACTTGTACTTTAGTACAAGCCCATGCAGTCTCTCTACTTCCTCTGCACCCTCCCATAGCAGACTCAGGCTATTTACTACCATGATCCAGCTGACAGACATACTGGTGGCAGTGAACACAAGAATGATAGAATGGTAGGGGTTGGAAGGGACCTCTAGATATCACCCAGGTCAACTCCCGGCTAAAGCAGGTTCACCTCAATCAGGTCACACACGAATATGCCCTGGCAGGTTTGGAAACCTCCAGAGCAGGAGACTCCACACCCTCCCTTGGGCAGTCTGTGCCAAGGCTCCCTCACCTGAGCAACAAGGAAGTTTTTCCTTGTGTTTAAGTGTGACTTTTTGTGTTCTAGCTTGTGGTCACTACCCCTTGTCCTGTCATTGGGCAGTACAGGAAAAAAGTGTTGTCCCATCCTCCTACCATCCACTCTTTAGATACTTTTCTCCAGGCTGAACAGCCTCAGGTCCTGCAGCCTTTCCTTTTAAGATGTTCCAGCCCCCTGATCATCTTGGTAGCCCTCCACTGGACTCTCTCTAAAGGTTTCCTGTTTCTATGGAGCTGGGTAACAGTGATATTACAGCTGTTTTGAGGAACCAAAGACAGGAGAGCGGGTGCTGACGACACACACGTTGTTATGGCTTCATTTAAAGACGAAACGAAAAATATACAGCCACAAAAATTTGTGCCAAGCGTCTTCCGCAGCACCCGGAGCTGCTCGGGCGGCGGGGCCAGAGGAGGAGGAAAACACAGCACTGCACCCTTGCTCCCCAACCCGAGCCGCCCGGGGCTCCAGGGCAGTAAGGGGGGCGGCCGCGGGGACCGGAGGCCCCGCTCAGAGGCGGCCCCCTCAGACCTCCCTTCACCGCCCGCGCGGCCCACGCCCGCCGCGCCCGCTGATTGGCCAGCCTCCGCCGCACGTGCGGCGCTCCGCATCAGCCATTGGCCCGGACGCACGCCAAAGCTCCCCGCCAGAAAACGTCCCGCCCCTCCCGCCGCGCCGGTGCGGAACCGGGCGCCCGTCTCCGTGAGGGGAGCGGGGAGATGCCCTCTCCCCCCATCCCGCCCGCCGCTGCCAGGCCGGCCCCGCTCCCTCCTTCCCCCTCCCGTGGGGACCGGCAGGCGGAGCGCGCAGGCGGCCCTCACTTTCTTCACTTCGAAGCGCTTCTTGCCGGCGCCGCTGTTGGTGCCGCTAGGGGTATCCACATCCATCGCGGCCGCCATTTTGGATGCCAGAATCGCCCGTCCCGCTCCGCGCGCATGCGCGGAGGGGAGGAGGCGGGGGAGAGCGAGCGGAAGCGGCGGGCGAGGCTACCCCCGCGTCCCGCCCCGCGCCCCGCCGCCAGCAGGTGAGGGGAGGGGAGGGCGGAGCGGGAGGAGGCGGGGAGCTGTGGTCACATGCGGCGGGATGTTAAAGGCGCCGGTCAGGGCGGGGCCGCGCGCCGTTACCTCATCCTCATCCCCCCACGCGCCCCGCGCTGCTGCGGGGTTGCGCAACCTGCGGGGAAGGGCGCGCGCCGAGAGCTGGTGGGGGAGGGGCGTTTAAAAGGACAGGCACCCATCGTGTGGGGTGCGGTTTGGCTGTCGCTCAGGCGAAGCGAGCGGAGGAGACCGGGATCGGCCCCAGCTCTAGGCCGCCTTCCCTCCCTGCCTCAGCCCGCCTGCCCCCTTCTCGCTCCACTGGGAGCGGGTGCTTAATCTGGCTGTAGCTTTCCCCTTCTTCCCCGCAGGCAGGTCACCGCTGCTCGGCCTCTGGTCTGCCCCGCGCGGGCCGAGTGAAGCGGGGGAGAGGCGCGGGGCGGGTGACAGGCCCGTGTGCGGGACGCGGCTCCGCTGCGGCGGAGGCGGCCCCGCCGCGGTTCTCTGAGTGGCGGGCCTGGCCGTTTCTTGCGCAGCCGCTAGCCGGGCGAGGTGGTCCGGCGCGGAGTGCGGCTCCTTGGCCGAAGGATCACAGCAGAGAACAGCCCCACACACCTCAAGCCACTCTGCGTCCTTGGCCGCTGGTTGTTGTTTAGTCCTTCACTAAAAGCACATTGGATTTGTCTTTCTGTCCTATTATGAAGGGCTTCGGTGCCTCATAAACTTTTTGCTTGTTTCCTCGGGTTTTAATTGATCGCCATCAAGCACAGAGCAAAGTAGAGTCGTTGGTGTTCCACTGTCGACTCTTTGTTCTCTGGCAGTCCATGGTTTGGAATTTTTTAAAATGCAATAGCTAGAGACATAATTTGCATTGTCCAGACTCTTCTTTTGGCATGTAAATTTGGCCAACAATAGTTACGATCAACGTGAGTTTTATTTACAGTGCTTGAGGTGTCCAAGCCCTGCCTGTTCCACTGCAATGATGGAGACAACAGTGATGGGAGGTGGCACTGGGAACGTCTTCTCTCCTTCAGTACAACTCAAAGTACTTCCCTGAGAAGGTCAGTAG